>NC_090215.1:18067032-20467032 GCF_033026475.1 Channa argus | reverse complement strand
TTGACCACATGTCAGTGTTGGTCTGCCCCTCACCTGGTGAGGGGAAAGTGCTTTTGCTGTTTTGTTAATTATTTAAATCTGTCAGATTGAGGCACAGAGATTTATGTGCATAATTTCAGTGACTTTTCTTTGCACCATCTTGAGGATACAATTCCAATTTGTATCAAAAACCAAGCTAAATGTAATGGCAGATTGAATGAAATTAAGAAAAACCTTTTACCCTTCCAGCTCTAAATCTGATGACCTGCCATGAAATTGATTTGATCTATACCAGCCTATCATTTTGCCAAATTGTAAAGAAATGGTATTGAAATAGGCCAAATACTGACCCTGTATGTGTGCAGCACTATTTAGTAGAAATATTCAAACCTCAACTGTTCACCATGATCCTCATCAGACCTGCTGTAGGTGGTAACAGATATAGTTTTTAATGAACAGCAGGTACAATGTTTATTCATGTTGTGGCTGTAATATCCTCTGTAACCTTTAGGGGGCAGTTAATGGAAGAAGCTCTGCTTATTTGCGCTTTTATCCACCATTTACACACTGACAGCAGTAGCTGCCATGCAAGGTGCTAACCTGACCCATCAGGAGCAATTTGGGGTTCAGTGACTTTCCCCAAGGACACTTTAACAAGTAGCCAGAAGGAACTGGGAGTAGACAGCGTGAACAGCTGCCCCAAATACTAACACCCAGTTTTATCACTGCTCTAACAAAGATTGATTTTCTTACCATCCTCAGTTTTACAGTGTGGGAGCTGGAGCTGACAGACAGCATCCTTACTACACTTGATATCAAACAGCGGCCCTGCAGGGATTTTGCCAGCTGACTGGAGGAGACTCTCATCCCATTGGACAGTCCTGTACAGCAGCTCTGCCTCCTGAGCCATAACAAACACCAGTCCAGTCAAAGTACAGTGGAACACACCTGGACCAGGACACCTGAACCTGTGGGACACAGAACAGCTCAACACTGTTTTAATTTGAACTAAAGAAATTGTTCTCATCTCACATCAGACTCCACTGGAACTGTACAAAAACCAGGGACTCACATATAAAACAAATCTCTAGAACAGCCTTCTTCCACCTACGGAACATTGCCAAAATTAGGAGCATACTGTCTCAAAGTGATGCCAGAAAAACTGGTCCATGCATTTGTTACTTCTAGGTTGGACTACTGTAATTCCCTACTTTCAGGATGCCCCAGTAACTCCCTAAAGAGCCTGCAATTAATCCAAAATGCTGCAGCAAGAGTGCTGACTGGAACTAGCAAGAGAGATCATATTTCACCTTCACTAGCTTCTCTCCATTGGCTTCCAATTAAATGTAGAATAGAATTTAAAACCCTGCTTCTTACATATAAAGCTCTGAATGGTCAGGCTCCATCATATATAGAAGACCTCATAGCACCATATCATCCCAGTAGACCACTTCGCTCTCAGAATGCAGGCCTACTTGTGGTTCCCAGAATTTCCAAAAGTAGAATGGGAGGTAGAGCCTTTAGCTATCAAGCTCCTCTCTTGTGGAACCAGCTCCCAGTTCACATTCGGGAAACAGACACCCTCTCTACTTTTAAGTCTAGGCTTAAAACCTTCCTTTTTAATTAAGCATATAGTTAGTTATAGTTATGCTGCCATAGGCTTAGACTGCTGGGGGACCCACCCCCCAATGCACTGAGCTCCTTTCCTCCTCTTGACCTCTCTCCTCTCCTCTCATCCCGCAATTGTCACCACTGTATGTCATTAACTCTGTGTGTTCTCTCCCGTAGTTGTCTTTGTCCTCCTCTGTCCCCTTCTCTCTGTCCCTTTCTGCAGGTGTCCCCCGGCTTTGAAGCTGTGTGTCTTCCAGCGTGAAGCTACTGGTCCTACCAATCTGCCCGATGTTTTGTTGTTGCTTTTTGTTGCTCTGTTCTTTTCTCTCTCCCCTTTTCACTCACCCCAACCGGTCGAGGCAGATGGCCGTCCACCCTGAGCCTGGTTCTGCTGGAGGTTTCTTCCGTTAAAGGGAGTTTTTCCTCTCCGCTGTTGCCTATGGCTTGCTCCAGGGGGAATTGTTGGGTTCTCTTTATATATCTTTATAATCTTGACTTTATTCTGTAAAGTGCCCTTAGATGACTTTGTTGTGAATTGGCGCTATATAAATAAAGTTGAATTAAATTGAATTGAAGACCTGTGTCTATGGCCTCCTCTGTAGAACTATCTACTCCGTATGAAAACAGATGTGTTGAATATAGGTGTGATGATGTGACTCTGGACCATTTTCTCGAATCACAGTGCCGCTGGACAGTAGTTACTAAGGTTGCTAAGAGTCAGCTTTTTTTGGCAGTGAGATTACGGTTGATTAATTCAGACAGGGTGGGAGGGTAGACCGGGAAGTGTGATTGTGTTCAATAAAAACATTAAAATATTGTGTTTGTTAATATTTGTGACTGTGGTGAAGATCAGATCCCATTTTCTTACCCGTTTCTTTGCCCAGGAAACTGCAAACAGTGCTAGTATTACTTTTTCTTGTAACTGCATCTGAATAAGACTCCTGTTTATGTATGTAGGACTAAGTTTTTATTGTTTTTGTTTATTCATTTTCACCATTTTTCTTTTGGAGGTTAATTTGAATAAATATGCAATACATATTCATCACAGACTGAAACTAAATAAAAGTCAGGTATAAATAACACTGGATCGCAGTCAGTTTGTAATCAGCATTTGTGACCTGTGAACATCAACTGAACATTACAGGAGGTGTGTATTGACGACGATATCACCGAGCCTTAACTGCTCTCAAAGTACATTCTAATATTCCAAGTTTTCAAACTCTTGTATTATTGAATATATAGCATTACCCTTTAATAGCTGCAAAAAGCTCTATATATGAAAAACTGTTTTATCTTAGTATCTAATAGTTTTTCCTAAAGCTGGTGTAGTTGATACATAAGAGTCAAAATAATAAATAGTTATGAATGATAATCACAGCTCTCAAATGTAAAAATAAATTTGCATTTTTTATCTCTTTTATTGTCTGTTTATTAAGACTTAATTGACATTAACAAACGTTTGTGTGATGTCAACATAAAATTGACCACAGCCATCATTAAAAATAACACATTTAAAGATAATCTAGGGCTCTAAATGAATAAATATAGAGCTAAGACATAAACAAAAGACTAATAAGGACACTTTGTCTCCCCTCAAAGCTCAGCCTGTAGTTCTTGTAAAATAAGAACAGATGTTTAAAATGTGTAAATATCTTTGTAATGAAACAAGCAGTTGCTGATTTCAAGATCAGATTTTATTATTATAGTTTGATCAATAGGAGAAACTGTGTCAATACTAACAGGTTTTGTCTGTGGAAGCTTTAATCTCCTCGTTGTTGATGCTGCAAAAAGAAAAAAAAATAGTTAACCGTTACAAAATTAGTCAAAAGTGTGATTTTGTTAATTTTATCAAGACTGAGGATTCTGGTCTCACTATGCTGAACATTAAAGATCCTCCTCTGACTTAAGTCTCAAAAATAACTTATTGTCCCCAAAGAGCAAAGGTTTGTCCAGCAGCAGAAAAATACAAGACAACATCCAGCATAGAGACCTAAAGGTGTCCTCATAAATTCACCATAGTGACAGAGGGTAGACAACAGTCTGTATCTGTTGGTTCTGGCTCATGTCTGAATTAAGATAGAGACATAAGGTAAGACATGGACGTCCGAATACAGGGGGCGAAGCTGTCAGACAGGATGGACTGTTCCAATGTTTTACTGCTGACTGTTTGACACACAGAGACAAACCAACAGATGAAGTACAATGTGAGGACTCTGAATGAAATATCAGGAGGACAATGTCATGGTTCTGTCAACCTGAACACAGACTGAAAAGACTCAAACACATCTGAAATTGTTCCCAATGTCTTTGTAGCAACATGAGGACACTTAAAATCACAATAACACATGTCACTGACACCACTTTCTGTTTAGAAAATCAAACCGTTTGAAAACCAGCACAGGACAAAAATGTTGGTCCAGCTTTAATTTAAAAGAACTAAAGAACAGATTTCATCAATGGGAAGTTTAGGATTTGATCCTTATTGTCTTGATTCATCAAATCCTCTATTGTCTTAAACAATATGAAACTGAAACTAGCACTAGTATATGATGTGACGTCAACCTACTCTGCTCCACCCAGTCCTCCCTGTCCTGCTCTGCTCTTCTACAGTCACCAGGCTCTGCACAACCCCTCAAGTTTCAGTCATCATCCAAATACAATAAATAAGAAGCTGCACAAAGTACTAATCAGAAAACAAACATCTCTGCAGTGATGTTTTGAGAGTCTGTGTCACAGGAGGCTTTGACAGACTCACTCTAAAACATAAGTTCTGGAACATTTTCCAAAAATGTAACTTTAAAGGAAGAACAAACCATATATAATGTATCAGCAGTCTGTAGTGTCTGACCTCTATACTTTCACAAACAATAATGACTTAGATATTCTATATTTCTACTTAATTCATAAGAAGAGTTAGATCAAAGTCAGAGTCAAGACCAAACAAACAAACTGAAATCCATCTGACTGTCATTACTGATTGGCTGACTGTTATGTCTTTCTGTCCAATCCTGAAGATACTAACTGGGTTTAGTACAATACTGCTGAAAGCAGCATGGACTGACTCCAACCCTCTACTGACCTCAGAGTCTCCAGACTACAGTGTGGACTCTCCACAAGATCAGAAAGAAGCTTCACTGCTGAATCCTGCAGGTCGTTCATGCTCAGGTCCAGTTTTCTCAGATGGGAGGGGTTGGACTTCAGAGTTGAGACCAAAGAATCATAGCTGATCTCTGACAAACTGCAGTTCATCAATCTGAATAAAGAATCAAAGATGTGGATCAAATCAATCAGAAATGTCCTAATCAATGGTGTTAGAGTGACTTTGTCCTTGTGTTATTGTGGATCATCAGAATTTCAGCCTCTGTGCCTTTGAGAGATTGTTTGATCACATTGTGTCCACTCTCCAGCATTCTTCTTCTCATGTTCTGACCTGACTTCGGATTGTGAATTGGATTTTGGTTTATGGGACTGTTTTTTCTTGATCTGTTCTCTATTCTCTGCTCGTCAGTACTCCCCCTCCTTACACTGCCGGACTATGTGGCAGATGCCAACTACCACCTCCTCTTCCAATCTGCATTCACCCAGAGCCAACTGCTGTATATCCTGGGTAAGCAATCAGCCATTTTGTACTCCTCACCTGTATTGTACAAACCTATTACTAACTTCCCTCTCCTGCTTCCCAGATCCCAGTTGAGACTTTCCCCCACCTGATAATCATATAAACTGCACTTATTTCTTAAAAAACATTTAAAACCTATCGCAAGCTCTGGTCTTTTAATTATGTTTATGGCGGCAGTGGTACAGTTGGCAGAGTGGCAGCCTACTGACCATAGGGTCAGAGGTGAGCCCTCCCTGTCCCTGGGCAAGACACTGATTCCCCAACAGCCCATTCCCCAGCTGAGCAGTGCTGGTGCCAAGCCCAGCAGAAATAAGGGAGGGTTGCGTCACTAAGGGCATCCGGCTTAAAAACTGTGCCAAATTAACATGCGGACTAATGATCTGCTGTGGCGACCATGAACGTACAGGATAATTTCATTGAACAAACATTTATCATGGTAACTGACTGAGATGATCTGAGACCAAAGAAATAATTTTTCATTTGATGATAAAAATACTTAAGTTCAAAACAAATGAAATCAGTAAGTGAACTGACCTCAGAGTCTCCAGTCTACAGTGTGGACTCTCCAGAAAACCACATAGCAGCTTCACTCCTGCATCCAGCAGCTTGTTGAAGTTCAGGTCCAGTTCTCTCAGATGGGAGGGGTTGGACTTCAGAGCTGAGACCAGAGAATCACAGCTGATCTCTGACAAACTGCAGTCACTCAATCTGAATAAATCAATCAGATATGTCCTAATCAATGGTGTTAGAGTGACTTTGTCCTTGTGTTATTGTGGATCATCAGAATTTCAGCCTTTACAGACATCATCCAAATGTCAGCACAACATCATCTGATCAGAGATGAGATCAGGGTTTTTTCTTCTTCTCTTTCTTCTTCTTCAACACTCCATGTTGTCTTTGTGAAGACAGAAGCAACAATCTGATCATTAGTGAAATGTTAGTGTCTAAACTCTGCTAAACAAACTTCAACCTCTTGTCTGCTCTTAATGATCAAACCTTCAAACTAAGGTTTTTCTGTGTCTGTCTTCAAACACTGGACAGAGACAGAGAGAAGGAACTTTGTCCTCACACATTTGAAATATCACTATAGTGGCATTGTAGTGATTGGAAAAAGATCCAGTTTGTCTGCAGCAACAGTTTGGTCGTCCTCAACACACATGTAATGTGTCTCTTACACTCACTCTCTCTAATAACACATGAAAACTAGTTATGCAAAAGGCAACATTCAGTGGAAGTCCACTCTCAACAATTACAGACAAATCATGTCACGTGGATCGTATTAATATTAGCACAGAAATTTAAAAAAAAAAAAGGTGTCTGACCTCAGAGTCTCCAGTTTACAGTGTGGACTCTCCAGAAAACCACACAGCAGCTTCACTCCTGAATCCTGCAGGTTCTTGTTCCAGCTCAGGTCCAGTTCTCTTAGATGGGAGGGGTTGGACTTCAGAGCTGAGACCAGAGAATCACAGCTGATCTCTGACAAACTGCAGCAACTCAATCTGAATAAAGAATCAAAGATGTGGATCAAATCCTTAGTAACAATTAGATTTGTCCTAATCAATGGTGTTAGAGTGACTTTGTCCTTGTGTTATTGTGGATAATCAGAATTTCAGCCTTTACAGACATCATCCAAATGTCAGCACAACATTCATACACCTATTCATGTCAGCACTGATTCAGAACATGCTGCTCACCTCACTCACCTCTGGAATTATTGTGGAAACATGTTGGATATAAAAACTTTTTTTTAAATCAATTCATCTTCTGTTCTTCATACCCCTTGAACTTTTACAATGCGGAAATATATTTTATTAGGATTTTATGTGATAGACCAACACAAAGTAGCACATAATTGTGAAGTAAACGGAAAATGATTAATGGTTTTTAAAATTCTTTACAAAATCTGAAGTGTGGCGTGCATTTGTATTCAGCCCCCATTATAATAATTAATTTTATTTATAAAGCCCTTTATGTTTGTCGACAAATCTCATAGTGCTACACAAGCAGATTAGAAGCAAGAATAAAACATAAAAACATGTAAAGCATAGAAACATATAAAACATACAATAGTTCATAAAAAAACAATTACTACCAGAGATACCATTAACTAAAATCCAGTTGTACCAATTGCCTTCAGAAGTCACCTGAATAATAGTGTCCATGTCAAGATTAGTTTTAACGTGGACCCAGGAGCAACAAGGCAAGAGAGGTTCAGGGAAAAGATCGAGCTTTATTAAAGATTTTAACACAGGACAGGGAAAAGAAACCAACATAAACTCCCTCCCATGAAGGAGGACCAAACTAGCAAATCCCAGAGGGATGACTACAAAACTAGAAACAAGGGATTGACCGAGACGTAACCTCAAAGGAACGAGGGCAGAAAAAGACAAACTAGGAGGCGGAACAAGAGATAAACATGGCTTTAACGAGTGGCAACCTAAAAACCTGGGACAGTGAAACTAAACAAAGGCACCAGGAACTGAGAAACACATAAACGTAGCATCAAAAGCAGCCTAGTTAGACTGAGTTTGGACATTAGTAGTTAATGTCCAAAGGGAGGCGACTGAGTTACGTGAATCCAAAAAAACAAATTAAACCTTAAACCAAAGATACCAGGTAACAGAGTCCATGTGAGCAGAGTCAGGAATCCAAGAATCATGAGACAGGTAACTCAGAAAACTAAGTGTTACACTGACAGCAGGGACAAACAGAGACAATGACCCAACAGAGAACCAAGACGAGAGCTGGGTTTAGCCGTGATGACTAGTGAAGCTGTAGAAATGAACTGGGGACAGGAAGTGGAGAAAAGGAGGTACAAAATAAAAGTCCAGGGCAGGAAGTGAACCAGAGTGTCGGATCATGACAGTCCGCCTGTGTGTAATTTAATTTTAGTATAATTACACCTGTTCTGTGAAGCCCTCAGAGGTTTAGTAATTCAATTTTTTGTAATTCAACTTTATATATTTAGCGCCAATTCACAACAAAGTCATCTCAGGGCACTTTACAGAATAAAGTCAAGATTATAAAGATGTATAAAGAGAACCCAACAATTCCCCCTGGAGCAAGCCATAGGCAACAGTGGAGAGGAAAAACTCCCTTTAACGGAAGAAACCTCCAGCAGAACCAGGCTCAGGGTGGACGGCCATCTGCCTCAACCGGTTGGGGTGAGTGGAAAGTGAAGACAGAAAAGAAAAAGAGCAACAAAAGCAACAACAAAACATTGGGCAGGTTGGTAGGACCAGTAGCTGCACACTGGAAGACACACAGCTTCAAAGCCGGGGACACCTGCAGAAAGGGACAGAGAGAGGGGGACAGAGAAGGACAAAGACAAGTACGGGAGAGAACACACAGAGTTAATGACATACAGTGGTGACAATTGCGGGGTGAGAGGAGGAGAGAGATGGTCAAGAGGAGGAAAGGAGCTCAGTGCATTGGGGGGTGGGTCCCCCAGCAGTCTAAGCCTATGGCAGCATAACTATAACTAACTATATGCTTTATTAAAGAGGAAGGTTTTAAGCCTAGACTTAAAAGTAGAGAGGGTGTCTGCTTCCCAAATCTGAACTGGGAGCTGAAGTGGGAAGCAAGCTCCTCTCTTGTGGAACACAAGAGAGGAGCTTGCATAAGAAGCTTGCATAAGAAGTCCCCACAAGCCATGTGGAGGACACAGCAAACATGTGGAAGAAGGTGCTCTGGTCAGAAGAGACCAAAACTTACACTGCACATCACCCTGAACAAACCATCCCCACCATGAAACATGGTGGTAGCAGCATCACATTGTGGGGATGCTCTTCTTCAGTAAGGGCAGGGAAGCTGGTCAGAGTTGATGGGAAGAAGGATGGAGCCAAATACAGGGCAACGACCCTAAACATAAAGCCAGAGCTGCAATGGAACGTTTTAGATCAAAACATGTTCATGTGTTAGAATGACACAGTCAAAGTCCAGACCTGAATCCAATCGGGAATCTGTGGGAGGACTTGAAAATTGCTGTTCACAGATGCTCCTCAACCAATCTGACTGAGCTTGAGCCATTTTGCAAAGCAGAATGAGCAAATTTCCCACTCCCTAGATGTGCAAAGCTGGTAGAGACAAACTCCAAAAGACTTTGCAGTAATTGCAGCGAAAGGTGGTTTTACAAAGTACTGACTCCAGGGAGCTGAATACAAATGCCCACCACACTTTTCAGATATTTATTTAATTATTTTTTTAAAAAAACATTTATCATTTTCTATCCACTTCACAATTATGTACCACTTTGTGTTGGTCTATCACATTAAATCCCAATAAAATACATTTACATTTGTGGTTTTAAGGGGACAAAATGTGGAAAAGTTCAAGGGGTATGAATACCTTTGCAAGGCACTGTATTTGGGTGGCACCATATATTTTTTAAATAATTTATTATTCTGAGTTATGCTTCCTCCTGAATCCTCTTTGTAACTGGATCAGATGTTGGATGTTCTCTTCTCTGATCCTAAATGGAACCTAGTACCTTTCTGTACAAACATGTCTGCAGTGTCACATTTCTGCTCCTGGTTACTGGTTGTGTCTCTACACAAAGTGACATCATTGTCTGACAGGAAGCATCATGCACAGGTTCAAGTGTCACCTGCTGATGGAGACAAATCAGACGCCACTAAAGATACTTCAAACATCTGCAATGATTTACTTAATTTACTTCTGTTTCTGTCTATGTAAGATTTAAAGTGTATGTTTATTAAAAGTGTTACAGAAAGGTGCCTGGAGGTTTGTGACAGAGCATTCGCAGAGGGCTGTGGGTTCGAATTCCAGGTGCCAGTCCTGAGCCTGGATAAAATGGGGGAGGGTTGTAAAAACTAATGCCAAATCAACGGGCGGGACACGTTTCGCTGTGATGACCCCTGAAGGGACAAGCTGAAAGCCGTTGTTTATAAAAAAATGTATACAAGACATTTCTCCTGAAAATTAAATCAGCTTCTTCAATGTCTAATGGTTTATTTGGGTCATAGATCTGTTACGCATAGGTAGAATTAGAAACATTTGTTTTCACAACACATTTTTATAATTATTTTACAAATATTTTATGTTTTGATTTTAAATAAAATTTATAGTGAATCACCGTGAGTGAAAAACTGAACATTTTTGTGAGTTTACATGGACAAAAACACTGACCCCAGAGTCTCCAGTCTACAGTGTGGACTCTCCAGAAAACCACACAGCAGCTTCACTCCTGCATCCAGCAGCTTGTTGAAGTTCAGGTCCAGTTGTCTCAGATGGGAGGGGTTGGACTTCAGAGCTGAGACCAGGGAATCACAGCTGATCTCTGACAAACTGCACTCAGTCAACCTGCATAAAGAATCAAAGATGTGGATACAAACCAAATGAAAATTTTGCGTTTAGTTAACTGATTTTGAGGAATAAAGACTTAACAGTATCAGTCAGTGAACTAACCTCAGAGTCTCCAGTCTACAGTGTGGACTCTCCAGAAAACCACACAGCAGCTTCACTCCTGAATCCTGCAGCTCGTTCCAGCTCAGGTCCAGTTCTCTCAGATGGGAGGGGTTGGACTTCAGAGCTGAGACCAGAGAATCACAGCTGATCTCTGACAAACTGCAGTCAATCAATCTGAATAAAGAATCAAAGATGTGGATCAAATCAATCAGATTTGTCCCAATCAATGGTGTTAGAGTGACTTTGGCCTTGTGTTATTGTGGATCATCAGAATTTCAGCCTTTACAGACATCATCCAAATGTCAGCACAACATTCATACACCTATTCATGTCAGCACTGATTCAGAACATGCTGCTCACCTCACTCACCTCTGGAATTACTATAACATTACATATTTTGAATAAATTGTCAATACTTTTTACTTCTGTTCTGTTCTAAAATGTTCAGACAAATGTTTTCTATGAATTGCCAAATAGATAATATTTATGAAAGAATTATTTACTCAGCTTCAGTTCAGCTTTGTCCTGAATCCTCTTTGTAACTGGATCAGATGTTGGATGTTCTCTTCTCTGATCCTAAATGGAACCTAGTACCTTTCTGTACAAACATGTCTGCAGTGTCACATTTCTGCTCCTGGTTTCCGGTTGTGTCTCTACACAAAGTGACATCATCAAGAGATTGGATGATGGCACTGCAGACAGCAGCCTCTGTGAGTTTGGAGGGCTCTACTTTGTTATGTTTTGTATTTTAATTCACTTTTCTGCCACAGTTCTGGTTACTCTTAATCCAGGGAAGAGCTCATGACCATCAGAGCACCTACCCCTGTGGATTTGTTTCTAGCTTTTCTGGCTTCCACCACAAATTTATAAGCTACTTTGATCAAGGAGCTGCATAACAAAGTGAGGGCCTGCAGAAGAGGTAAACACTCAGGTAAACACTCAGGTGTGCTTGTGTGTCTCTGCCAGTGTGGATTACGCACCGTGCTCCCCAGGATGTTCCTCTGTAATATGCGCTCACTTTATACACGCTATATAAATAAAGCTTACTACTTAATTACTCCTTCAGCCCCTCCCCTCTGGCAAGACGCTCTGGTCCATCAGAAGAGGAGTTTCTTCCCCACTGCAGTCAGCCTGCTGACCAGTGCCCCAATCCCCCCTAGATAACCCTCTCCCTCAACCTTCCGCCAGTGTTTTTCTTGTTGTGTGTCACATGTTTGTATTTTAACCTTATAATTTTTGATTTTGCATTTGCACCTGACACCAAGACAAATTTCTAGCACTGTCAGATTTAAAATGTGTTTTTATAAATGTTAATATAATATTTTTTTTCCCAACTTTTCGTTATTAGATCTTAAACATTTTTTTTCACAGCAAATAGTCAATTTCTGCAGTTGTCCTATGTTTTGTTATTTAAAATAAATACAAAGCGAAACATGTTGATACATTTTTGAAGAACAAAACTAAAAAAAGTTTTTAATTTGCATGATCAAGGGGAAAAACACTGACCTCAGAGTCTCCAGTTTGCATTCTGAACTTTCTAGTCCAGCACACAGTGGTTTAATTCCTGAATCATGGAGGCCAGTAGACCTTAGGTGTAGTTCTCTCAGATGGGAGGGGTTGGACTTCAGAGCTGAGGCCACAACTTCACAGTAAGTCTTTGAGAGCCGACAATCAGAAAGTCTGATGGCAGACAATTTAAAATATAAACTATGCTGAAATCTGACACATAATAAAAATAATCTTTCAGCAGATGAACGGGAGCAGATGAAGTTTAGGAGGTGGGTTTATTAATGTTTCTGGTTGAAATCTGAGCTCCTCCTATCTTTGAACAACATGATGAACAACAGATACAAATGACAAATTGAGATATAAGTCTTACCTGCTATTTTTAATAGTTTATGGACAACAGAAGTCTACAGAAAAGACAAACAAACTAATCCATTTTACAGAATGACACTACACATGATTAGAGGCAATTCATTTTTGTTGAAAATCAATCAATTCAGAAAATGACTAAAATGATCCTTTAAATTTAAAGAAGGAGAGAAAAATGTTTTCTTATGTATATGAGAGAGGGAAGGTGACATCACATCCTCTCTCAACTCAAGCAGTGATTTAACATTTAGATGTTTGTCAGACACTTTTATCCAAAGTGACTTACAGTGAGTTACACACACAGGAGAAACGTAGTGGTCAGTTTGTTGTTCAGGAAGGAGGAGCTGGGGACTGAAGCACTGATGTTGAGGTTCATGAACAACCTGGCTTATCTCATCACACACAAAACTCTCTCCCACTTTACATTTTATTGGCTGTATAAACATAAAAAGAATCGTTCTTCGTGTGAAATCTCAAAAACTTGTAAAAGCGGTAAAGCTTCAAGGTCTGTTGGTTTCACCAGATCACAGATCTTAGAATAAACATGTCTGTATATAAACAGAAGAATAAAGTGACACATTATAGTGGACACTGTCCACTGTAAAGACAACAGTAGAAAACATGGAAACCCTAAAGACTGGAAAATTTGGCTGGATTTGTATTGAACCTCCATAACTAAATAAATAAATAAACACACTGACATCCGTTATATGTTGTGTGTAGTGGACATGAAGCAAGTCATGAGGATGTGGACAAATAACCATGGTTAAATTTCTCATAATCAACAAAACAAAAAACTGGACAAGTCATTTTTAAACTTTTATAGTGTTGAAAAACTATATTAAATTGTATGTGTAATATGTAAAGTGTGATTTCTTCATACTGAAGCTTCATCTTTATGTTGCTTTATAATTTTAACGATCATATCTGCACCTACTGAGCCTTTCTGCAGTTCCTCACAGCTGGGATCAGTCTCCGTCGTCCCTCCTTGGATGTGTTGTACGTCTCCAGGTCCAACTCATCCAGAACCTCCTCTGACATCTGCAGCATGTAGGCCAGAGCTGAGCAGTGGATCTCAGAGAGTTTCTTCACTGATCTGTTCTCTGACTTCAGGAACTCTTGGATCTCCTGATGTACTGAGTGGTCCTTCATCTCCATCAGACAGTGGAAGATGTTGATGCTTCTGTCAGGAGAGATTTCAATATTCTTTCTATTTGTCCTCAGGCTGCTGATGATTCTCTGAATTATATCAGGACTGTTCTCTGTCTGACCCAGCAGACCTCCTAGGAGTCTCTGGTTGGACTCCAGAGAGAGGCCATGAAGGAAGCGGACAAACAGGTCCAGGTGGCCATTTTGATATTTCAGGGCTTTTTCCATGACTCTGCCCAGGAAAACTTTCAAAGAAGAGTCCATATCACTATCACTATCACTTATCACTTCATATTCCTCAAAATCATAATCAAACTCATAATAATTGTAAATATATTCATGTTTTTGAGAATCAGGACTATGATCTCCTGTTAAAAAATCCTCTACTACCTCTGTCTCCCTGTTGTTGTAACAGTGGAAGAAGTAAACTGCAGCCAGAAACTCCTGGATGCTCAGATGAACAAAGCAGTAGACTGTTTTCTGGAAGATCACACTCTCTCTTTTGAAGATCTCTGTACAAACTCCTGAGTACACCAAGGCCTCTGTGACATCAAGACCACACTGCTCCAGGTCTTCTTGGTAGAACATGATGTTTCCTTTCTCCAGATGTTCAAACGCCAGCTTCCCCAGCTTCACAAGAACTTCACTGTCAGCCTCTGTCAGCTCCTGTGGACTGGTCTCATGTCCCTCAGCATACTTGTTCTTCTTCCTCTTGGTCTGAACCAGCAGGAAGTGTGAGTACATGTCAGTCAGGGTCTTGGGCAGCTCCCCTCTCTGCTCTGTGGTCAACATGTGCTCCAGAACTGTAGCAGTGATCCAGCAGAAGACTGGGATGTGACACATGATGTGGAGGCTCCTGGATGTCTTGATGTGGGAGATGATTCTGCTGGACAGCTCTTCACCACTGAACCTCCTCCTGAAGTACTCGTCCTTCTGGGCGTCAGTGAAGCCTCGTACTTCTGTTACCTTGTCGACACATGTAGGAGGGATCTGATTGGCTGCTGCAGGTCTGGAAGTTATCCAGACCAGAGCCGACGGAAGCAGATTCCCCTTGATGAGGTTTGTCAACAACACGTCAACTGATGACTTCTGTGTGACATCAGACACAACCTCACTGTTGTTGAAATCCAGTGAACGTCTGCTTTCATCCAGGCCGTCAAAGATGAACAAAAGTTTACAGACAGCCAGCTGCTCTGCTGTGACCTTCTGTAATGTTGGATGGAAAACATGGAGCAGCGTGAGAAGACTGTACTGCTCATCTTTGATCAAGTTCAGCTCCCTGAACGAGAGCAGAACCAGGACACTGACATCTTGGTTTTCCAAGTCCTCTGCCCAGTCCAGACTGAACTTCTGCACTGAGAAGGTTTTTCCAGCACCAGCGACGCCGTTGGTCAGAACCACTCTGATGTGTCTCTGTTGGTCAGGTAAGACTTTAAAGATGTCGTGGACCTTGATTGGAGTGTCATGGAGGGTCTTCATCTTGGAAGCTGTCTCAAGCTGCCTCACCTCATGTTGGGTATTAACCTCTTCACTCTGTCCCTCTGTGATGTAGAGCTCAGTGTAGATCCTGTTGAGGAGGGTTCCACTTCCTGTTTCATCACTTCCTTCAGTCACACATTCACATCTCCTCCTCAGACTGATCTTATGTTCATCTAAAACCTCCTGCAGACCAACATCTGATGAAAGATCAGAAACTATGTGAGACTGAAAAAACAGAATCTGGTTTGTTCTTTTTGTCAGAACAAAAACAAACACAAAGACGTTTCAGAATATCTGATATTTATAAGAATGAATACAATAAATATTAATATATACGTATAATATACACAATTTTAATAATATTTGATAGATGCTCAGTCTTACTTTGGACAGAGCTGCTCTGACTGCAGACAGTGTGCAGTCCAGGTCTTGTTCTGGATCTTTCGCCACACTGGGGACAGGAGGAGTGTCCTGATGAACCAGACTGGTCCCAGTATGAGGTGATGCACTGACTGCAGAACCAGTGTCCACAGCTGGTAGAGACTGGATCCTTCAGGACGTCCTGACACAAAGCACAGCAGGACAGCTGCTCCTCCACAGAAACATGAGTCCTCTTCCTGTTTCTGTAGACATGAAGAAAAGTAACTCTGCACAGCTGAGTTTTAATAAAAGCAGACATATTGACTTTTTTGAATACTGACTATTTATGGCTTTTTACAACTGCTTGTAAATGAGACTTCAGCCCTATCAAATGAATACTGAACAGCTACTAAGTGTCTCTCAGGTAGCTGTGTGTCATTGCAACATTATACACACATATAGTTCAAGTTACTACAATAACTGACTCAGAAATAAAATCATCTCTATTTCTACTGCTCAGTTTACAATAGAATCTGTCTCTTACTTGGTGTCTGAAGGTCCAGGTTCAGGACTGAAATATGGAGATTCATATTTGGATCGGTCACTCTTCATAGACAGACAGTTAGGTCCTGAAAACTCTGCTCTGTCCTCCTCTTCCTCCATTTTTTGAACTTCAGTCAGTTTGAGAGACAAATCAGTAACACAGACTGTGAGACCAGGAAAAGGGTCAGGACAAACACTGAGAAACTGAGAAAGCTGGAAATGAAACACACTCTAATAAAAACAGAACTTGTGTTCAAAGCTAAATACATACATACATAAAATGGAGAGAACAGGAAGTACTACTTGCAGTATTCATACTTTTCTGGCAGTTTCACTGTACATACACAAGCACACAGTGTGTGTTGTGTCCTCTACAGTCCACAGGGACAAACGGACTCAGAGACTTTGACAGTGAAATAAGAAGAATGTTGGATTAACACTCACCCTGCTTCACACTTCCCTTTGCTTCCTTCTGCTCCGTTAACTCTAAACAGAGGCTGAACTCACTAAACACTTTCACTATCAGTTGCTCCTCCTCCTCTATGTTTGCAGGAAATCACGTCTCTGAGTTCCTGATGAAAAACTAAGTATTTAAAAAAACTTATAGATAAAGTTTCTGCAGAAATCTAAAATTCTCAGGTCTTAAGGTTAATTCATGTACAGATCCAAACTGAGAACCACTTTGAAAACCTTATTTCTTGTCAAGTCATTTCATATTTGTGCTGAAAACTGCAATCAAAGTTTCAAAGAAACATTTGTAGTGGTGTTATTATGGAGACTTGTGGAACATGTGACGGGAAGTGAAAACATTTTGCATTCCTGGGTTTCACTGTTGAACAGCGATTAAGCTTTTAATGAGGTAAAAGTATCAGAAATACTCTATTACAAAGGAATCTATTACATTATCAGTGAAGATTCTCTGTCCACATCAGAAGCATCACTAAAGTGCTGATCAGTGGAAACTTGTTGAATGTTTCAGTTTTCAGCTCTTAGACCAGAGACAGATGTTAATAGCTGCAAAGACACTTACTAGGTGATGCTGATGTGACAGGTGTGAACCCAGCTTGTCTCCCTGTGTGTGTGTGTGTGTGTGTGTGTGTGTGTGTGTGTGTGTGTGTGTGTGTGTGTGTGTGTGTGTGTGTGTGTGTAGATGAGATAAAAACAGTTCGGGTCTCAGCTCATTGCTTCTACACCAGGGGTCTCCAACACATCGGTCCACTTTCCAAGTAGCTAATTAATCCTACATAAATTAGAAAACTAGCAATAGAAGGTAGTATCCACAATAGTATTAGTAGTAGTTGCAGAATTTACTGTTATAATAATAAAGGTAACAGTAGTAGCAGAGTGAGCAAACAATAGTCTAGTTGTACAATAGTAGTTGTAGACTCTGGCAGCTGGTCCAAAATTTTTTTGTGGGGGACACAGTGTTGGGATGCAAACTGAAAATATACCTGCTTAGTTTACCACAAAGAGAAAATTAAGTAGTATTCAAACAATTACTAACAAAAATCACTGAATCTCAGCTCAACAATATTTAGACTGAGGACAAATCCAACACATTAAAATATTAAAAAACCCCAACAACATTAAAACTGTATAAAATGTAACTACTTTAAGACCTGAATTAAATGAAAATAGAATAAATGAAATAGTCACCAAACATTTGCTTACTTGCTAATCAATGTAGTATCTTGTAGTACTTTCAGTGTCCTGTTACAACTAAACAGACCGAATCATGGTGAGGTGATGAGGATCTTTAGCAGATCTTGTCCTGATCAAACCTGTCCTCCTGCAGCAAGGGGACACTGACAGGGTGTTCTGTGAAAAACAAGTGTCCCGGATGTGTCCCAGTCTGGTACCACACACCTACAGTGATGACAACAAGACTGAAATGGAGGCTCTTAAGAGAGGAGGAGGATGGGTGGTATCTGAGGACATGAAATCTTTCTCTCAAAGCATCCAGAAAGGATTTGGTGGCTGGGAGGAAACAAAGAATAAGGACAGAGATGAAAAGACATGAGACATGTCCACAGATATTTTTCTGTGTTCACACTATGAGGACAAAAATAACCAAAACGCTGTGTAAGTAAAGTCAGTGATGGACAATGTGCAGGATTTTTGTCTTTCCTTTGTCACTGAGATTTCTTTTCTCTGATGGCGAAGACAGAAAAAATAAGGTGAGAAGACTACAAGGGTGGACAGAAAACAGATAAGGAAGAGACTTAATACACAGACAGAGAGACAGAGTACTGACCTTTGACCTTTGACCAGAGCCTCAGTGTTGTGATGACAGAGCTGACCAGTCAGATTGTAGAAAGGGCAGGAGAGACAAATTTGACACGGTGGACTGTTGGGGGTTCAAATGTCAACACGTCACTGAAGCATCACCATGGTTTTTGTAAAGGGTTAGAAACAGAGAAGCCAGCAGCACGACCAGTACAGGCAGGATGCAAACAACAACAGATCAGGGCTTTCACTGGTGGTAAAGTCTGAGGGGGAAACCAGAGTCCATGCACGAGCCCTGGACTAGAAAGGCAGGACACAAAGTGGGGTCCACACAACAAACAGGAAACAGAAGTGCTGCAAAGTTACAAGCCAGTGTGTTTCCATGCGGCTGTGATCAGGTGTGTGTGAGAGATGTGCAAGAACAAAACAAAGGCATAGAGGCAGGGACGGGCTGGACCTGAGACACAAGGAGACAGCAGATAAATATATGGACATGTGCCTATGAGACAGCTTTTACTGTAATTTGTCCACAATTTCAGATTTTGGCCTCCAGTCTAATAAAATAGAAATCAATACAATTCAGTGCATGATGCATAAATGTTCATCTTTTACAGCATCATTGTCTCCAGTTTGTTGAAATGCAGGAAAATGAGACAGAACTCATTGTTTGACTGAATTAAACCAAATTAAATTTTTTCATTATTTAACTTCAAACTAATTCAAACAGCTCAGTTTTACGTCATGATGCCAACATCCTGTAGAGCTTCAATAAAAGTTTATTCATGAGACAGAGTGAAGATCCAAGCAACTCTTAGACTGCAGCCCTGGTCCACTTCTCATTTCAAACACACACACACACAAACACCGCAAGAAATTTCTAAATGTTACCTGAACAGCGTCACATGAGTCATCAACCTTCATTGCTCTGTCTAAAAACCAGCTTTGATCAGGAATTTGTTGGTTGTTCCTGAACCAAACTGAGACTGAGACTTTGAAGTCCTGGTTCCTAAAGTCTAAATTCTAAGTATTAAAGTCTCTTATTTTGAACTTATGATCTGTGGACATTAATAAATCAGCTCAAGACCATCTTTGTTTTTTGTGTTTCATCTTTTTAATGTTGTATTTTACAGTCTGTATTTTTTCTTCTGTCTTTGAATGTGAAGCACTTTGCTTTTCAATCCAGAAAAGTTCTAGACAGACTCAGTCCACCGAGGTGCGTTTGGCTGGTTGGACCAAGAAGAATTGTTCAGAGAGTTTTTCAGGAATGGAACTGGACTTGGCTGTTGGCATAACGTAATGTTGTCTGTGACTGGATCAGGATGACATGAACTTTGATGACTGGACTCCAGTGTGTCGTGGAAAGGGACAGGAAAAACAGCCAGAGAAGTAAAAGGAGCTGGGAGGACATCAGTTCAGATGAAGGGAGCAGAATTGTTGGTGGGAAGATTGTGAGAGAGGAGATAAAAATAGTCATTAAATCCAGAAAGGAAGATGAGCATATCAGCTTCAGTTCAATAGTGTTGTCTAGGGAACTGAAAAAAAAGAAAGGACAGGTGGAAATGGCCAAGACTCTGAGGGATGGAAGCTTGTTGATAATATGTCAAACAGAAGAACAGAGAAATAAAGCTGTGCAGGTTGAAAATGCTAAAAAGTTGCGCGTGGAGGTGAGGTGAGCAGGATTAAACGGTTGCTGAGAACAGAGAATGGAGAACGAGTTGAGAGCCTGTCAGTGGTCAGGTATGGACATAAAGCAGCAGTTTGCAAAGGAGGACAATGGAAAATGGTCCTATGGAATTCAAAGGAAAGTAGGAGACAAGAGATGCTCAGGGACAATCAGGACAGATGAAACAGACTCAGATTTAGACAAACAGGACTGAATAGGACATTGTTCATAATAGGGAAGCACAACACTGGCAAATGTCACTATTGTGGACAAGAGACTGTGGGACACATCACATTCTACTGTCAGAAATATGAAACACAAAGCTCCAAATTGAAAACCTGGACAAGATTCAGGTAAAATACGAGTTCGGGAAAATGTGTGTTTGTATTAGATATTAATGCTATGAATTAGTCCTGATCGACACTCCTCACCAGCTGGTGGCGGTAATGCACCAATTCTTGTTTGACAACCGCCAATTAACAAAAGAAGAAGACGTTACCGCGAGACTCTGTGACATCACGAGGGATTCGAGTGGAACGCGGCAGATACAGAGCAGAGAGCTGCTGGATTTTATCAACCAGGACCAGATCGGATTACAACAAGAAACTATTCACCAGAACCACAACAGGACCGGGATGGAAGAAAAGAACCAGGACCAGATCGGATTAAAACAAGAAACTATTTATCAAAACCACAATGCGACCGGGATGGAGGAGAAGAACCAGAACCCGGAGCGCCGGAGCAACAAGGCCGCCAAAAGGAGCAACGCAGGCTCGTCCTCCGGTTCCAGCGATCAGCAGGTCAGTATTGATGAGTTAATGGGTAAAAACGGCTTCAGAACCGGACTAAAGAGACTAGTGAAAAGTTAGTGAAAAGGAGAAAATGGCGGACCGTGTTTGTGTGTTGCGTTTAGTTTCGCCATGTTCGGAGCTGTGGACCGAGCACATGGTTGGTCACTTCCTGTCCGTTTGTCCGTGTTGGACCGTGGTTAAAGCCACTTTCTCTGTAGAAGTGCATGTGTGTGTCAGTGTGAAGAGATTAGCAGCAGCTATGTCACTCAGAGCTCAGCAGCATCAGGAAGATGTTCAGAGGGAACCTGGAGTGTAGGAACAGGAGGATCCCAGAGGAAAAGCTGCTTCAGCTTCATGGGATCCTCATGGTTGCTGGAAATCAGCGTATCCATGCAGCAGCAGAGGAATCATTTCTCCTCCTTTCTCCAGTGTTTTTATCAGAGCCATATTTCCTGTGTTGCTGTGATGTTTGTGTGTGAGCAGCTCTGTTTCCACTTCCTGTCTGCTGCTTTTTGGCCCTTATGCGCTGTAGGCAGGTTTCATGGTGAACCAGAGGCACGGCTGCAGGTTTTAGCTGCGCGCAGTCTAATCTGGGATCATTTATCTTATGGAGCCCACAGTCAGGACAAAGCTACAGAGACCACAAAGCATCTGTAAAAAAGGTTTGAAAAGCCACCAAAATCCCTCCAACTTGGCAAAGCACCTCAGCAACAGACAGCTAAGCTCAACGAGTTCCAGCTTAGAGAATGTGATATATATAACATCAGTAATGTTCCACCATGTCCATCCCCTCAAATAGTCACACAAGTGGGATTTATTTAGTGAAGAGCAAACTTCAACTGCCTCGCAAACACTTAAGGATGATGAAAACACTCTAACTTTATCTTGTTAAACTAACTCACCCATTTTTAGAACTAATCACAAAGAGCAGACACACAGAAATAACTCAAATATCGATTGTGTTCTATTTGTTTGACACCTACAATTTGATCAATTAATTTCTGGACATGATGTGAACATTTAAATTGGAAGATTCTGAAGAGAGAAGAGCTCTCACTCTGTTTAGAGACTTTTTGGAACTAGTAATCCTCTGATATCAGTTTGTCAATGATCAGTGCTGTTGTTGAGAGAGCAGGGAGGCTGATATGTTTTCTTTTCCACTTTTTGCATCAAATGAAATATAGTTTAGAACAAATGAGAGACAAATTGATGAATATTAAAAAAATCAGAATTATTTAAACTTATTAGCATTAAGATCTGAATTACTTTAGGACCACATTAAAGTGGATTCTATTTTAAAATATTTGTACAGCAGGAACAACAGTATCTGAGAAAACAGCTCTACTGTTTTTTGTTAGTTTTTTTTTAATCATAAAGTACACACTCAGTTGGGTTTACAAACCTGAAACTAATCCACTTTAATAAATCCTCCGTTCAGGTTTTATTTAATTTGTTCAACATGTGTTGATAAACTATTTTTATTGGCTTTTCACTCACTTTCTGTGCTTATGCAAGTACATTAACTTGTAGACAGAGGAGACTATATCATGAACACCACAGGTGTATGTTCAGGTCTGCTGAACTCATTGCTTTATTCAAGTGCCAAAAAGCGCCTCTGGTTGTTACTGACGCTGATGTGCTCAAATATTTTTTACAAAACATGTTCTAGTTTTAAGTCAGATATACAATTAAAATTCTGTCAGTTAAGGCCAAAGATGTATCTGCAGACATTTTTGTTAAATGGTTGGCCTGAGCCCAGACATCGGCCAATGCCAATTAATCATAAATGTCAGAGATTGGCCCAAAAAATTGGTGGGAGCCAAATATACTTTGATATACTGTATGTGTGGGAAACTGCTGTTCCTTTCACGTGGAAGTATTCAAGTCGTAAATATTAAACTTGACGTTTAGAACATTTGGGACAATAATAGGGTGGCTGTAGCTCAGTTGGTAAGGCAGTCATACACAATTCCCGGTCCCTCCTGGCAATGTGTGGGAGTGTCCTTGGGCAAGACACTAAACCCCAAGTTGCTCCCGGTGGGTCAGGTGAGCACCTGACAACAGGTGAATTAGGAGCAACATTGTAAAGTGCTTTGGATAAAAGCGCTATATAAGCGGCCATAAAAATCATACAAATCGACCATAATTGTACAGTAATCCCCCAAGGTTGTCAATTTTTTCTTGTGGTATTGAATATCAATGTTTTTCAAGGTATTGTATTGAAGTTGCAAATTCCAGTATTGTGACATCTGTTGTACTTTATAGTTTTATACAGCTCGCAACCACATGTTATCTAACTCTATTTTTCATTGTCTGTTACTTTAGAACGGGAGCAGAACAAAGAGGCACCAAGATCATTGCTGTCAGCAATGTGACCAAGTCTTCCCAGCACTATCAGAACTGAAAATTCATCATAGAGTTCACTCTGGGGAGAAACCCTACTCATGTGATCAGTGTGGAAAAACTTTCTCTGTGCAAAACAGTCTAAAAATTCACCAGCGTATTCACACTGGAGAGAAACCTTATTGGTGTGATCAGTGTGGAAAAACTTTCACTCAGCGGGGCAATCTGAAAATGCACCAGCTTGTTCATACTGGAGAGAAACCTTTTTGGTGTGATCAGTGTGGTATAGCTTTCATTGAGAGCAGCAATTTTAAACAGCACCAGCGTCTTCACACTGGAGAGAAACCATATTGGTGTGATCAGTGTGGGAAAAGTTTCACTCAAAGCAGCCATCTAAAAAAGCACCAGCGTGTCCACACTGGAGAGAAACCTTATTGTTGTGATCAGTGTGGGAAATCTTTCACTGAGAGCAGCAGTCTAAAAAAGCACCTGCGTGTCCACACTGGTGAAAAACCATATTGTTGTGATCAGTGTGGAAAAACTTTCAAAGAGAACAGCCATCTAAAAAACCACCAGCGTCTTCACACTGGAGAGAAACCTTATTGGTGTGATCAGTGTGGAAAAACTTTCACTGAGAACAGCAGTCTAAAAAAGCACCTGCGTGTTCACACTGGAGAGAAACCTTATTGGTGTGATCAGTGTGGAAAAACTTTCACTCAGCACAGCAGTCTAAAAACTCACCAGCGTGTTCACACTGTGGAGAATTCCTAAACTTTTGCAAGTTTCCTGTTCCTTTTTTGTGTTGTGTTCTTTGCCTCTACACATCATTTCCTGCCAACATACAATTTGCCTGTGATCCCCCTCGAGGCAGCAGCATTTCAGATGCCAACGCGTCAAATGCATCAGCATTAACATCTCCAATGTGTTTCAGAATCTGCTGTAAACATGCAGCTTGTGTCAAATATACTGGAACTACAGACTTGAACCTTGTTTCTAATTGTGTTCCTCCATTGTTTTACATCCTGACACATTTGGAATTTTCAGCTTTTTTAGATTTGGATCCACAATCTTCACTGTGTTTGTGTGTTGAACAGAATCAGGAATTATTTCCAGTGAAATCAATAAAAGTTAAAAAGAAAACCCACTGTGTGCTGATTTCTTCCTGTATGTATATCTACATGTACAGACCTTTAGAAATACATACACCAACATAAATATAGACAAAAAGCACATGTAGAAAGTCTGTAAAACACAAAGTTTCCTCTCATGGATCTATATGTGGATCTATCTCTGTTTTCATCCACCAGTCACCATTTTCTGTTGGAAATAAACCTTCACACTGACAAAGTTCCACCACTTTCAACATTTCCATTCTCACTTTGTTTTTAATTCAATCTTCGTTTAAACTTGGAAAATGTTTCAATTTTCTCAATGTGAGAAAGTCTAAATGTTTTTCCATCATAATGATGATGATGTTCAGATTTTGTCCTTTGTTATTGTCTCTTAAATCTCTCAACATTAGTCAGTGAACATTTGATTCTCTTCCCACCACCCCTGCATGGATCCTGATTGATTGATTGATGCTCCTACAATGAACAGGGTATTTGTTTAGTTTTTATATCATCGTTGTGGTTTCTTGGACTCGTTTTTCATCCGTTGACAACAGTAGAACTGTGAGGCTGCATCGGCTGGTTACAGACCAACGGAGGAACAAGTGTTGGAAAGTTTGAACTACAGGTGTGTTGGTGATTTGTTCTGGTTTTGAAAGTTGAGCTTGGAATTGGACAAAGGTACCAGATGTAACTAAATTTTAAACAGAAATATGAATTGAAATGATTTCATCTACAGTTATGGTGTCATCAACAGAACTGATGTGCAGAGTCAGTTTGTCTTCAGAAGATCTGAAGGAATCAAAACAGACAAAGTCAGATCCAGGTGGAGGTGGAGGAGGTGGTTGAGTGTGGAGCAGAAGCAGTGGAGGAGTCTTAGTGTGTCTGCAGAGACTGTGTAGAAGGACAGAGCAGCAGCAGAGCAGATCCAGAGCCACTGCTGATCCTCGGTCAGATCCAGAGGATCACACAGAGATGATTGACATTGTGTCTGACAGTGCAGCTGTTCTCAGAGCAGTTCAGACTGCAGCACTGAGAGTCATCTCCACTTCTTCTGATTCCTCTGTCAGTCACAGCTGGATGAAGCTCTCCTCTCCACTCTACCTCCCAGTAACATGCCCAGTCAGAGCCTCTCTGCACACAACATGCTGCTGCTGCTGCAACATCTGGATCATCAGGACACATGTCATTTATTGACACTCATATGTCTGAAATTCATTTTGGCTCATTGTCCAGTATTCTGCAGATCCATTAGTGTTTATCACCATCCTAACTTAGGATCCTCCTCTCTGAAACACAAAGATTCACTGTAGCTCTGATTCATACTGAGACAACATTCAAACTTTGGTTTTTCTAAACAACACTAACAAAACTATTTGACAGTTTCCCATCTTAGGATGTGGTGTCCCAGCACCGCACAGAAGACACCAAGCAAAACTTTTTAGCTCAATGATCCCACGATGGTGGAACAAGCTACCAAACTCTGCACGCTCAGCAGACTCTCTCCCAATATTCAAACCTTTACGCATCTTCCTATGCACTTAAATCTATTTTTTTTTAAAACAAAAATCCTTTCTGCTCTTTCTCGCACTTGCATGTTGTGAACTGTGAACACTTTTCTGATCGGACTTTGCTTTGATGTTTTCTCCTTGACTTAGATTTTTGCTGCCTTGTACCTCACTTGTAAGTCGCTTTGGATAAAAGCGTCTGTTAAATGACTAAATGTAAATGTCACCTACAAACGATATATCCAGAAAAGTTGAGACTTTTTCCAAACTGCAATAAAAACTCCAATCTGGGATTTGTTCATTCACTTGAACTGACAAAAGGACAATGAAAACATTTTTCACTGTATTTTGTAAATTGAAGCTCATTGAGAAAAGACAAAATAAGAGTGAACAGTGAAGCAAAGTCCGACGCTTGTGGATGATTCCAGAATGAGCAGCTTCATTGGTAACAGGTGAGGGGATCAGGATTGGCTCAAAGGCTCAGTCTCTAAAATCAAACATGGCTCGTGGCTCAGCACTTTGACAAGTCTGTCATCAAGGTGAAAAATGCAAGTTTGCAAAGAATTGAGCTCTTTCACCATCTCCACAACATCACAGTGGGAAAAGATTCAGTGCAAAAAGGCCAAAGGCAGAAACCACTGTTGAATGTGTGGAACCTTCCAGCTGTCAGGCAGTAAAATGTCAGAGAAACAAAGTTTCATCTTTAACACTTGAGAAAAACTCGGCTTTCCTTAAGTTCATGGTCCACTACTAGTGCAGACAAGGTACTAGTCCAAGGCCCAATCAGACTGTCAGCCTGTTCCTCCTCAGCACCACTTTCCTTCAAGTACAGTCTGCAAACATGGAGACATCTCCCATCAGCCAGTCTGGACTTATTTCACTTTTCTATGTGGACTCAACTTAAAGTCCCACATAGTGTTGAGGGATTTGACCTGAGGAAATGGTTTTCACATTTGTGCTCAGACAAACTTAGAAACTAATGAACCAAACCAAACCTGAACATTCACTTATGGATTTAAGATGAATGAATGAATGTTTAGTTTTTCCAGTGTTTTCAATTATTTCTCAGGATCTTTGTTTAGTTCTCGTTTAGTTCATTTTTGAATCCACTCCCCTGGTTTATTTTTAGGTTTCTGTGTTTTTGTTTAACAGGTTACAATTGTTAGTGTCACTATTTCTAGTTTTAAGTTATCTGCCATTCTGCTTTTCTATCTTCTACCAGACCACAACCTCCGGGTTACTTACCCCTGAACCGCCACTTCCAGCTCCTGACCCACTAATGGAGGACACCACCAGTCATAAGAAGCAACCAGAGATCGGAGATCCCACCGCACCTGTTCCCCCAGACCTCAAACTTCCTGCCATGCACCTCATTCCAATACCACCGCTATAACAGACTTACCAGCCATTTCAGTGTTAGACCTAGAGCAGCAGGTTCAATATCCAGTCATATATCAGTTACTGGCAACCCTCTAAAACAAGATTGAGACCTCCAGAGACCCTGAGTCCTGCTGTGCCACAGCTCTTCAAATGGAGGAGATAATACGGTCTAGATCTTGGCTACTGGACTGGGAGGGTATAACCCAAGTACTGGCCTCCTTAGGGGCCTTCAGGGCCAAGTATGGACGAGCACACCCTCCCCAGGACTCCCCACCTTTCCACACTGTGGTCCCCTCTGAGTCTGTCTTTGGTCCTGGGTTGAGTGATACACCCTTTTCCCCCGCTCCTGTCTCTGAGAGGGCACCACGTCCGGCTCTGCTCCAGTTCCTGCTCCTGCTCATCCAGTTTCTGTTCCTGCTCCTGCTCGCCCAGTTGCTGTCTTCGTGTCTGCTGAAACCACCTCCGCTTCTGATCCTGTGCCTGTCTCCGAGTGGGTCGGCGCCGCCTTCGGTTCTGTTCCTGGTTCTGTTCCTGTCTCAGAGCTTGTCGATGCCGCCTCTGGCTCTGTTCCTGTCTCCTAGCGGGTCAAGGCCACTTCCTGTTAGTCCTGTCCCTGTCTCTGGGTTGGCCTGGGTTTTCCAAGCGGTCCAACACCACCAATCCCAGCTTAGTTCCTGTTCCTGTCTCATAGAAGTTTAATGATGCTACCGGTCCCAGTCTGGCACCTGTATCTGTCTCCGGCTCGGCTGTCGCCAGCCCAGCTTCCTGTTTCTGTGGACATGTTTCCCTGTAACTGTTTTTGTAAAGGTTTTTTAAAGCTCTTCATTGTTGGTGAAGACCTTTGGCCAATGTTTCTCAGAATAAGTATTATAATATTGTTAAGTTAACACTCACCCTGACTCATCCTTAAGTTTCCCTCCTCCTTCACTCTGCTCTGAACAATCCTGAAACTCAGTTTTAGACAATCCTTCCCTTCTCTAGTCAGTCCGGTTTGAGGGGGTGGAGTTACATACACTTCTGCATTTGTCTGCACATCTGTTTTTTCACCATTAACTCTTCATATACTTTTATGTTACAATCAGGACTAAATTGTGTGGAATAATGTCATTTTACATATTTCTAAACATGTTGACCTGTGAGCCAGACTGACAGTCAGGAGAAGTTTGGTATTTTTTGAAAGGGAATGTTTGTAATCAGTGAAATATTTGTACAAGGCACAAATGTACACTGTATACACACACATTAGACAAATGCACAATAATGAAAAAGGATCAAAATTATAAAACCAAACAGTTCTAAATTCTTTTTATATTAAATCAGACACTTAACACATTAAAGGCTGTTGATCACTTTGTGACAAAAGTGCTTGATATTAGTAACATTTCATCAGACTCCTGACATAAATAAAGTGTTTGGAGTTTTAAAGTGTTTCCTCAGGTTTTAACGGCTTCTTACTGTGAGTTAAAAGTAGTTAAGTGTCCACATCGATGGAATTAATCAGCACTTTGTTAACTTCTACACGAAGGTTGTAACAGGTTTTTATATTAACTTCCCTTAGACCATAAACACAGACCACATGAGAAAATATGCTCACTACTCCTCTGCTGATCACACACACTGCATGGCTTTAATTTCTCTCTCCATTTCTGGAGGAGTCTTAGTGTGTCTGCACAGTCTGTGTAGAAGGACAGAGCAGCAGCAGAGCAGTCCAGAACCATTAATGATCCTCTGTCAGATCCCGAAGAACACACAGGGATGATGGTGGAATCCAGCTTTATTTCCTGTACAATATGGACATAAAAACAACAGTCATCTTCACATCAGCTCAAACACATGACCACAACAAGCTTCTGGCTGATCTGATTGACTGACTGTTCTCTCTGTCTTTCTGTCCTCTCACAACTCTCACTGAATCTTTGCTTTGACACTAACTGGGTTTAGTACAATACTGCTGAAAGCAGCATGGACTGACTCCAACCCTCTACTGACCTCAGAGTCTCCAGTCTCCAGTGTGGACTCTTCACAAGATCAGACAGCAGCTTCACTGATGATTCCTGCAGGTAATTTCCAATCAGGTGCAGTTCTCTCAGATGTGAGGGGTTGGACTTCAGAGCTGAGTGCAGAGAATCACAGCTCTTCTCTGACAAGCTGCAGTTACTTAGTCTGAAAAAAAATTAAATCATGTATGTGCGAGCTTAATCATGTTTACTCTTAGCTGAGGAACATGGTTCACCCTGGAGAGCACAACTGGGTCCCCTAGCAAATGTTTCCTCGGACCAGTTGACATGACTCAACTTCTAGATAACCACACCAGCATGACGGAGAACATCATATTAATCTCAGCACAGAAGTAGAAAAAGGGGTCTGACCTCAGAGTCTCCAGTTTACAGTGTGGACTCTCCAGAAAACCACACAGCAGCTTCACTCCTGAATCCTGCAGACAGTTGTTACTCAGGTTTAGTTCTCTCAGATGGGAGGGGTTGGACTTCAGAGCTGAGACCAGAGAATCACAGCTGATCATTGACAAACTGCAGCCCCAAAGCCTGAACAAAACATAAATCATGTGGACAGTAATCAAATCTACAATTTTAGTGTTTTTTGCAAAGCTTTATTTGCACACACACTTTCAACCACAGGTGTGTACACATACTGTCTTTACAGTCCTCTCAAAAACTATTAAATGACTAGGCCAATTCATTTGTTTTTGCTGTTGCCATTTGGGCTTTAGATGAAAAGATGGATAAGAGAGAGAATGTCAGAATTTCAGCTCAACGTTTTGTATCAGATCACCAAATGTGTTGTTTCTTGGAGCTCGTGGGTTGTCCTGTTAAACTGATCATTCAAACAACAAATAGTTCTAAGTTCTAAGTCTAAAATAGTTCTACTCTTGCTTTTAGCCATGGGTTTTATAGGTGATTAGTCTATTTGAAAAGAATGAATGAACATGAAGACCATAGAGCTGGTTATGGGAGAAAAGCAGCCATTTGGAATCAGATAAAAACAATCAGAGGCCCTGCAAAACACTGGCCATAGCCAACACAATGTGAAAATTCCTGAAAATAGAAAGAAACCTCTGGTGCACTGAGCAACGTCCACAGAACAGGTCAGCAAAGGTAAACAACAACGGCTGATGACAGAAGCATTGTGAGAACTGTAAAGAAAAAATTAACAACCCCTACAGAGCAAAGGTGGAGGTGTCACAAACTACCCCTACAGAAAGATTTTATATAAAGAAATACAGAGGAAATACCACTAATGTAAACCCCTCATCATCAGGAAGAATCAGAAAACTATTTTAATTTACTTCAGATTACGTGTTCTAATAATTTTGCTTACTTAATATGGGTGATACATAATAGGTATGAACAGCTATTAGGTTCTATGATGTTTGATCTATGTAGATGTAAATACAATCAAATAAAAGCTGAATAAATTCAGATTTCATGTCATGGTTTGATCTTTATTTTGCCTTGTCATTACAATACTTATGTAAAACAGGATCTTTCCAACCACGGAAGCCTGATGAAATGATAAAGGAGGCTCAGTCCAACAGTAACAGTATCAGTGAACTGACCTCAGAGTCTCCAGTCTACAGTGTGGACTCTTCAGAAAACCACACAGCAGCTTAAATCCTGAATCCTGCAGGTTTTTGTTTCCACTCAGCTGCAGTTCTCTCAGATGGGAGGGGTTGGTCTTTAGAGCTGAGAGCAGAGAACCACAGCTCTTCTCTGACAAGTTGCAGTCGATCAATCTGAATAAAAGGTAGAACACAATGTGCTCAGTTGGAGATGTGACCTTAAATTACCTAAAGTGAAGGTTTACTAAACAAAATACACCAAAATCCAACAGGAAGCAGGTTAAAAACTTTAATATACGAACAGTGAAAGTAAGCTCTTGTTATTATTAATGACGACATTAATGCTCCTGCTTCAGTAAATATGTAATGACATCAGCTTTTAAACACTTCAGATCCATCAGTGGTTCCATTCTTACAGACTCGTGTAGCTAAACTTATTTTACTAAAGATCTTCTACGACAAAACATGGTACAGTATATTGGTAAAAATGTACTGTAGTGAAGGTTATTTAATATAGTGAAAGAAGCAAATACAGAACATTTGGCATCATGGATTTGGATATTTCGGTACAAACATTAAAGAGTCTTGTAAAAGTAATGAATAAATAAAGATGGTGTCTGACCTCAGAGTCTCCAGTCTACAGTATGGATTCTCCAGGAAATCAGATAGGAGCTTTACTCCTGAATCCTGCAACTTTCCAATTTCACTCAGGTCCAGTTCTCTCAGATGGGAGAGGTTGGATTTTATAGCTGAGACCAAAGGATCACAGCTGATCTCTGACAAACTGGAGCTCCTCAATCTGAATGAAGAGTAAGACATGTGACTTTAGAAGTATGTTTTTCAGAGCAGAAGATTAGAAACCACACAGGAAGCAGATTAAAACATTTCATTTACAAAGAGTGGTGATAGAGAGCGGTCAGTGTAATCAACGACAAGATGCTTCAGCATGCTACCTGTGGAAACCTACATGACATGACCCCTGCAGATGTGAACTCACTGTCACATGCAGCTGTTCAGCAAACACATTTGATCCACAGTGTTCAAATCAAGCTGGTCCAAGGCTGGAGGACAAAAGGTATAAGTTGAAAAGTCCATGGTCACTAAAGACGGTATTACAGTTTGAGCTTCAAAGTGGCTCCAATGCAAACCAGTGTGTGGTGTCATGTCTCACTACATCCACCTTTATAAAGTGTCCAACATTTGTAAGCCAGTTGACTAAAGGTTTCTCTAGACATGCATGCACCCTGTGATATGGCGTTCATAAGAATAGGATGGATTTGAAGTCACAGTAATCTTTGATCTTGGACCACAAAAATCTAATCAGTTCATGGTGGAGTCCAAGAGGATATTTGTACAGATTGTGAAGGAATTACAAATGTTTAAAATACTGCAGAAATGGATGGGACATATCACTGACCTGGACATTGGACAACCAAAGTGTAAATGTCAAATATCTCATTGATAATATAAAGCAATCAGGCATTAGATTATGACCCCCTTTGCAATTTAATCCAATCCAATAAAGCAGTTCTGCCATAAATTCTACTTTTGCAATTCTATACTTTCTTAAATCTAAACTCAACTCTTAGTCTGCTGACACAATTAAAACATGTAAAAACAAAAAGTAAAAAATCTGTCACAGAAAAACATGAAACAAAATGTACTGGATTTAAGGGAACTGACCTCAGAGTCTCCAGTTTACAGTGTGGACTCTCCAGAAAACCACACAGCAGCTTCACTGCTGAATCCTGCAGCTTGTTTTCACTCAGGTCCAGTTCTCTCAGATGGGAGGGGTTGGACTTCAGAGCTGAGAGCAAAGAAACGCAGCTGATCTCTGACAAACTGCAGTCATTAATCCTGAAAAAAGATAACCATAAAACATCATTATATAGATTAGTAATGTAGATGAAACTATTATAATTCAATTACATCAATGTTTTTCTTTTCTCAAAACCTGTGGATCATCATGTCAACCTCTCTTACATCAGTCCATCCATTATCTGCAACCGCTTTTCCTATTTGGGTCGCAGGTGGGCTGGATCCTACCCCAGCTGTTGTCGGGCGAGAGGCAGAGTGCACCCACAGAGAGATATACACAAACAACCTTTCGCACCTAAGCCCAATTTTAGAGTCACTAATTAACCTAACATGCATGTTTTTGAACTGTGGTAATACCGTGCAAGCTGAGGCCCTAAAAAAGTTTAGAACAAACATCCTGGAAATGTATTAAAGAAAGCTGAAAAAAATTAGGGCAAGAAATTTATTTGGATTTATAGCTACTTTAATGAACTGACCTTAGAGCCTTCAGTCTACAATTTGAACTTTCCAGTCCAGCAGAAAGCAGCTTCACTCCTGAATCTTGCAGCTTGTTTTGACTCAGGTCCAGCTCTAACAGGTGGGAGGGACTGGACCTTAGAGCTGAGGCCACGACTTCACAGTGAATCTTTGAGATTCGACACTCAGAAAGTCTGTTATCATAAATAAATTACACATATTATGCATGTAATAAAACTACTTCATTTTTCCACTCACTTTATTTGAAACAGCTAAAATAAAACTGATGTAAAAGTATTGCAACAAAGATGTTAAACGTGATTTTAAGTTAGAGGAATTTCATAGTGTGCAAATCTGAAGACCTAAGTTACTAATCTATAATACCATGTACAGTCACATCTGGACTTACTGAGCCTTTCTGCAGTTCCTCACAGCTGGAATCAATCTCAGTCGCCCTTCCTCCGAGGTTTTGTACTTCTTCAGGTCCAACTCATCCAGAACCTCCTCTGACATCTGCAGCATGTAGGCCAGAGCTGAGCAGTGGATCTCAGAAAGTTTCTTTTTTGGTCTGTTCTCTGACTTCAGGAACTCTTGGATCTCCTGATGTACTGAGTGGTCCTTCATCTCCATCAGACAGTGGAAGATGTTGATGCTTCTGTCAGGAGAGATATTACCAGTGTTCATGTCCTTCAGGTTGTTGATGGCTTTTTGGATGACCTTTGGACTGTTGGCCATTTCTACTGTCAGTAGACCTTCTAAGAGTCTCTGGTTGGACTCCAGAGAGAGCCCATGAAGGAAGCGGACAAACAGGTCCAGGTGGCCATTTTGACTTTCTGTGGATTTCTCTACGATTCTTTTTAGGAAATCATCCAGAGATGGGCTATTGTAAGTTTTCCCCAGGAGGTTTTTCAGTACCTCTGTCTCCCTGTTGGTGTAACAATGGAAGAAGTAAACTGCAGCCAGAAACTCCTGGATGCTCAGATGAACAAAGCAGTAGACTGTTTTCTGGAAGATCACACTCTCTCTTTTGAAGATCTCTGTACAAACTCCTGAGTAAACCAAGGCCTCTGTGACATCAAGACCACACTGCTCCAGGTCTTCTTGGTAGAACATGATGTTTCCTTTCTCCAGATGTTCAAACGCCAGCCTCCCCAGCTTCATAAGAACTTCCCTGTCAGCCTCCGTCAGCTCCTGTGGACTGGTCTCATGTCCCTCAGCATACTTGTTCTTCTTCCTCTTGGTCTGAACCAGCAGGAAGTGTGAGTACATGTCAGTCAAGGTCTTGGGCAGCTCTCCTCTCTGCTCTGTGGTCAACATGTGCTCCAGAACTGTAGCAGTGATCCAGCAGAAGACTGGGATGTGACACATGATGTGGAGGCTCCTGGATGTCTTGATGTGGGAGATGATTCTGCTGGACAGCTCTTCATCACTGAACCTCCTCCTGAAGTACTCGTCCTTCTGGGCGTCAGTGAAGCCTCGTACTTCTGTTACCCTGTCGACACATGTAGGAGGGATCTGATTGGCTGCTGCAGGTCTGGAAGTTATCCAGACCAGAGCCGAGGGAAGCAGATTCCCCTTGATGAGGTTTGTCAACAGCACGTCGACTGATGACTTCTGTGTGACATCAGACACAACCTCACTTTTGTTGAAATCCAGTGAACGTCTGCTTTCATCCAGGCCGTCAAAGATGAACAAAAGTTTACAGACAGCCAGCTGCTCTGCTGTGACCTTCTGTAATGTTGGATGGAAAACATGGAGCAGCGTGAGAAGACTGTACTGCTCATCTTTGATCAAGTTCAGCTCCCTGAACGAAAGCACAACCAGGACACTGACATCTTGGTTTTCCAAGCCCTCTGCCCAGTCCAGACTGAACTTCTGCACCGAGAAGGTTTTTCCAACACCAGCGACGCCGTTGGTCAGAACCACTCTGATGTGTCTCTGTTGGTCAGGTAAGGCTTTAAAGATGTCGTGGACCTTGATTGGAGTGTCATGGAGGGTCTTCATCTTGGAAGCTGTCTCAAGCTGCCTCACCTCATGTTGGGTATTAACCTCTTCACTCTGTCCCTCTGTGATGTAGAGCTCAGTGTAGATCCTGTTGAGGAGGGTTCCACTTCCTGTTTCATCACTTCCTTCAGTCACACATTCACATCTCCTCCTCAGACTGATCTTATGTTCATCTAAAACCTCCTGCAGACCAACATCTGATGAAAGGAGAAGAACTGTGTTAAGATAAAGAAACAGAAACAGAAATTCTCGTTATTATTTTCATGAAAAAAATTATTTTACAGTCTTACTTTGTACAGTTCTGGTCTGACTGACTGTCTGCAGTCCAGGTCTTGTTCTGGATCTTTTCCCACACTGGGGGCAGCAGGAGGATCCTCCTGATGAGCCAGACTGTTCCCAGTGTAGTGTGATGCACTGACTGCAGATCCAGTGTCCACAGCTGGTAGAGACTGGATCCTTCAGGACGTCCTGACACAAAGCACAGCAGGACAGCTGCTCCTCTACATTAACATCAACTTTTTTCTTCTCTCTGTGGGGAAGTTTTTAGAATTTACACTCCACTGTCAGGCAGATCATTCAACCCCACTGTTATGCTCCTTAGAAGGGGTTGACCAACAAAGATTACAGTGTGAGCAAAGTGTTTAACAGTCTAACAGACTAGGAAACTAAAGGCTTCTCATGCAGTAGCTTATAGCAATGTTCTTGAGGTCACCATAAAGTGAACATTTGAAAACAATGCAGAGCTGCAAAAAAAAAAAAACTGCTCTTCAGAAAGAAGATGTAGCTGCCCATCTACCACTTGTTCAAGAACACATGGACAAGTCCGAAGGGTATTGGAGGACTGTTCAGTAGACAAATGAGGCCAAACTAGACGTTTTGAGTGAAAAACATAATGTTTGGTGAGGATCAAACTCTGCATTCAAGCATAAGAACCTTGTCTCATTTAGGAGACTTGGTGCAGGGCAGGATCAGGGGTTGAAGCTGCTTTGCTTCCTTTAGACCTTGCAACTCACCTTTATTGAGGGAGCTTTGAATTTTAAGTTGTGCAAGCAGATACTGCAGGGAAATGTCAAGGTATCCATCCATTCATCACAACAGCACTAAACCCATTAGTCGTTCTAGCAAAGCATGGTTAAAGCAGAAGGATTGTAATGTTTTAGTATGGCTGAGTCAAAGTCTGAAGCAGGCAGTTCATGCAGGAAGCCAATCAACCTCCCTGAGCTGAAGCCCTTCTGTGAGGAAACATGGGCTAAAATCCCTCCAGGCTGATGTGCATGGCTGATAAACAGTTTTGATAAATTGAGTTCAGAGTAGTGAAGCCTTTACAATCTTTCAAGCACCACAACTCAATAAGAAAACACAGCTACAGAAATCATTATATTACAATCAAATCAAAAAATGATGTTGCATTGAAATAACACAGAAACAAAGCATTGAACCAGGTGAGTCCACTTATTAGTTCTCTTACCTGTGGTAATTAAAATGGATTGGGTTAGTGTATGTGGCCTTATTACTGCCTTTGAAAAGGGTGTGAAATCATCGTTTGTGGTTGCAAAGCTTGTAATGCAAGAAACAAAGAGAGCAAAAGGCAATGCACCACCACAGTCTCCTTAAACAATCACTTCAACACTTGAAGTCTGGTAAAGAATATTTGGAGATCGAAAAAGATCAGTGGCTTTCAGGCATGTCCTTTCCAGGGTCTCCACAGCAGAACGTGTTCCGCACGTTGATTTGGCAACGTGTTTCGACGCCACATGCCCTTCCTGCCACAACCTTTCCATTTTTAATTGGGCTCGTGACTGGCACCGAGGTAGCGGTATTCCAACCCGATGCTCCACCCAATGAGCCTCCAGCCCCTACTCCAGAATATTTGGAGAAGCCCATCAATTCCTGGTACAATGTGGTGAGGTCAGACTAGACTGGCTTAAAACAGATTATTACCCTAAAAGCACCATAGGAGAATGAAGATGTCATGCAGACAGGCTTTCCAACAGGACGATGCAAAACATTCTGCAAAGGCGTTGCTGAACTGGTTTCCGGGGGAAAAAAAAAAAATGATGTCCCAGTCCATCACACGACTGGAACCCAAGCAAAATTTGTTGAAGAACGTGAAGACAAAAATTTACAAGTAGCTACCGTAAAACCTTCAAAATGAAAAAATGTCTGCTTTCCAGAATTAATAAAAATTATCAATGACAAAAATAACTGTGTTTATTTACTTACACAATTGTGCATAGTTTCACATCAGGACCCCTGCTCTGCTTGTTCTCCAGCTACCCACAGCTGATTCCTGTGTCAGATGTGTTCAGTCAAAAACTGGAAGATACCAATCCACTTGGTATCTTCCAGTTCCTGATTGACTGAACACATCCAGTCCAAGTGATCAGCAGTGGGTCCAGTAGGGTTAGTTGGAAAACAGGCAGAGCAGGGGTCCTTGTGGACCAGGTTTAAGAACTACTGAAATAAACCACAATAAAGTGAATACTAATGTTAGAAAATCCCACAGTGCACATGAATCAGGGTTTTTGTTGAATTCTAGTATTAGTCTGTGTGTCCCAGTCGCCCGGTGGCTCAGTGGGTGGGACACCAGGCTGGGATGCAGAAGTCCTATAGCTGCCGCCACTGATCTAAAATGTAAATCTAAATATATCAATCTGAAGCTTAAAACCTGATTTTTCACATTGTTTTACTTTTTACAGTGACTTTAGAAGCACAGAACAAACATCTAAACTTACTTTCAGCCTTTTGAAGCTGGTGCTGTCGCAGTTTTAATAATTCACCATTCAGTTTTGACATGTCAGGTCAAGGCCTGTTGATATTCAGACATTAAATGTTAAATGACTTGTACTGATTTAAAGGGGGGCATGTCTGAAGGAGGTTTTAGAGAGGAGGGAGACACAATATTGTTAAATGTGACAGCAGTGCAAACCTTTAAGCAGTAACTTAAATGACGTAAATCATAGTTCTGCACTTCGCTATGCATGTGAAAACAGAGAGAAACGGCTGTATGAAGAAAAGAAAGAGCTGCACAGACAAGGAGTTCGGGAGCATTTTGCCGTCAGCCTGACCATGTCATCAGAGTACAACTCGAAATCCTCTTCATCAGGTCAGTTCACAGTAGAAACTGTTTCTTACTTTGCGTCTGAGGGTCCAGGTTCCGGACTGAAGTACGGAGGGGACTCTTTAGACCAGTGGCTCCTCTCAGATAGACCACTGGATCCTGGAAACGCTGATCTCAGTCTGTGGTACTGGCCTCTGCAAAAATAAACATGTTTCTTTGACTTTTCTTGTACTGTTACCTTGTGGATTAAATGTTTAGAATCTGACAGACAACAAAGCCACGTTATCAATTCTGACCTTAAATTTGTGGAGGATCAGTCAGATTTTTACAAATGTGTGGTTATATGTATATGTATATAGTCCATGTGTGTAACAACCCAGCTGCAAAGTGTCCTTTGGCTATGTAACAGTTAGGTGCAGCTGGTCAGACAGTCCAACAGCTTCTGCTTTTGTGTGTGTTGATGTTTAAGAACTGAGCAGTTACTTTCTCTTCTCTTTTAATGACAAAGCCCTGAAACACAGAAGACCAAGACTTTCCATACAGATAACACTTCTGTTAGAGTACGTCCCTAATCTGGACATAAAAAGGTGTATAATCAGGGGTTAGGTACCTACACTACATCTGTAAAAATGGATGAAAGAGTCAGGGTCTCCAGATGGACCTTTAGGAAGTTTGATGAGTGACCAAGACACAGGCAAAACAGAAAGACAGTAGGGTTAGGAGGACACTTAGGTTTACACAGAGTTCTGCTGAGTCATATCAGGCAGGAGAGCAGGGCCTGAAGTTCAAACAGGGATAGGTCAGCACTAGGTGAGGAACACACATGCACAGGTACACATGTGAGACATGCAGTGGACACAAACAAGAAAAGACAAACAGGCAGTTCTGCTGAAATCTTTTTGATTCTTTTCGTTAAAATCTGTGTTTTGACTTCAAATTTTATATTTTGTCGTCTTCATCAGGTCAGTTCACAGTGGAAACTGTGTCTTACTTTGTGTCTGAGGGTCCAGGTTCATTGCTGAAGTACGGAGGGGACTCTCTAGACCAGTCGCTCTTCTCAGACAGATTGCAGGGTCCTGGAATCTCTGGTCTCAGTCCTTGGTACTGGCCTCTGCCAACACAAACATGTTTCTTATCACGCTGGATGTTTGTTCTGTTAAACTCGTTCCTTTTGCAATGTTTCTGCTCTAAAAAAAACAGCTGTTGATTCTGAACATGTGGAGATCAACGCTCATGTGCAGATGCACACATAAAAACCACTGAGTAGCAGTACATTTCCTTACTTTGAGTCTGGGGGTCCACGTTCATTACTGAGATACGGAGGTGAATCTTTGGACCAGTTGCTCTTCACAGACTCAGAGCTGGGTTCTGCAGGCTCTGCTCTGTTCTCTTCCTCCACACAAACACTCATCTTCTGAACTTCAGTCAGTCCTAGAGGTGACCCACCTGGACTTTATCTACCCAGATAAACGGAACGCGTTTATCTGGGTAGATAATGTAGTAATAAGTAAGTTAGATGAGATAATAATTAAGTTAGATGCTTTGACAAAAAAAACTTGAAACTGTTTTAACACTCACTCAACCAAAGTGTAAAAAAGAAATAGCTGAAAAAATCGGGAACAGATGCTGAACTTTTCTTGCAAACTGCTGCAGTAGGCAACAGGTAATTAATTACTTCAGGGTTATTTTTTTCTTTAAATCCAGCCTTTGCATGTGCTCACGTTGGCCCCCAGCTGTTATTAGATACCAATACTCAGGAGTAGCAAGACGGAAGGGGGTTGTAGTGAGGTGGGGGTCATGTTAAGCATCAGAAAACAACAGAGGTTAGGTTTAGGGTGAAGGTTTCAGATTAAGGTCTGCAGGAACACAGAATCTACTCCCGACCTCTGGGATCTACCGGTTTTTGAATACAGGCCTTAACTGGTCGATGTATATATATTCGTACATGCGTTTTGCTGTGGGTTGGGCTGGGTTCTCAGAGATACCACCACCACAACCAGGACAGCCACTGAACGAGTCCCTCTCAGAGACACACATGTGCTGCAGTGTACAGACTCTGACATTAAACTAATAGTGTTGGATTAACACTCACCCTGCCTCACTCTGCACATTTTCTGTTGCTCCTTCTGCTCCACTTTCTGCTTCCTTTGTGTCAGCTTAGCGGCTCCTCCTCTCCTCACACTTCCTGGATATCACATGGCAGCTGTTCAAGCGCTTCTCATTGGCCCGATGCACCTTAACCCCATCTTCTCTTCCTGCCCTGATCCCCTCCCAGTTGACAGAAAGAAGAGAGGTTCAAGCATGAGCTGTGAGGATCATTTTTAGAAAAACATTATATGACGTATGTACAAATACAATACAAAACCAAACGAGTTGAGGACATAAAACATCTGTATCTATTTCTCTTTAATTCATATCTGAATCTGAGTATGAAAGCTGAATGTTATATAAATTAACTCATAAACTACATTTTTATTATTACTTATTTCTATTAATAAAATGGCTTAGTTATCATCACTCACAGATTTCCTGAAATAAATATGGTTACATCAGGTCTGAGTGCAGATAAGACAAAAACACACTGTCGTCTGTTGGAGTCTCAGCTCATTGCTGATGCAGAAGCTCCACCTGTTGTCCAAAGCTACTAACTAGCAGCTGAAGTGTTTAAATCCCATCTCAGACATCCTTCATGTCTTGTTGTTGCTGTCTGACAGAATGTCATTTATCAAATGGAACAAAATGACCTTGGTCAAGATTTATTAAAGCATCATCACAGTTATTAACTCTAATCCACAGAGATTAAAAAAGTTTGTGTTATATCCTACAGTTATGTACTGTGTGTGTGTGTGTGTGTGTGTGTGTGTGTGTGTGTGTGTGTGTGTGTGTGTGTGTGTGTGTGTGTGTGTGTGTGTGTGTGTGTGTGTGTTTTTTTCCCGTCCTTTCCATTTATCCCGTGAGTTCAGGGTCGCCACAGCGGATCATTGTCCGCATGTTGATTTGGCACATTTTTTCGCTGGACGCCCTTCCTGATGCAACCCTCCCCAATTTCTACCGGGCTTGGACCAGCACTGCACAGCTGGGGAGGGGAATGGGCTGTTAGGGGTTCAGGGTCTTGCCCAGAGGCACCACCCTGTGGTCAGCCACCCAGTGTGTATATGATATAATAATAATAATAATTGTATTTACTGAAGACAAGACTGAGGGCAAACAGACCCACAAACAAGCAACAGCTCAAGGCAGGTGCAGTAAAGGCCTGATGAAGCTTCCTGAGGGAGAAAGCTCATTTGGTCATGTGCATAGGTTCAAGACTTCAGGCTTCAAGCTGTCTCTTGACTGCAAAGGATCTTCATCCAAGTATTACAGCCAATAATTATGTTTGTAATTGTAATTATGTTAGTTTGTTCCATTATTTCTGAGACACCAAAATGGAGGTGTCTGTATGAAAATGGCTGTAATTCCTCAATGGTTAATGACACACTAAAGTCAAACCTCTAGAAGCAAAAAGTTGAAAGTATTGACTTCACTCACATCTTGAGTGTTTTGTCTCACATTTAATGTTTTGGTGAACAGAGGCTTTGCAAAATAATTAAGGTATTTACTTTACTAAATATCGACACATATCCGTTGGAGTCAGAAAAACATCAGTTATAATAAGAGAAACAGGTGGTCTACAGGTAATAAACAGGACTTATACAGCATCATAAAATTATGATTGTAGAAATCAAATGCAGTTTTCCAACATTCAACAGGGTGAAACTGTAACAAAAAGCTAATAGAAATATGAATTTCATCTACAGTTATGGTGTCATCAACAGAACTAATGTGCAGAGTCAGTTTGTCTTCAGAAGATCTGAATGAATCAAACAAGACAAAGTCAAATCCAGGTGGAGGTGGAGGAGGTGGTTGAGTGTGGAGCAGAAGCAGTGGAGGAGTCTCAGTGTGTCTGCAGAGACTGTGTAGAAGGACAGAGCAGCAGCAGAGCAGATCCAGATCCACTGCTGATCCTCTGTCAGATCCAGAGGATCACACAGGGATGATGGTGGACTTGACATTGTGTCTGACAGTGGAGCTGTTCTCAGAGCAGTTCAGACTGCAGCACTGAGAGTCATCTCCCCTTCTTCTGATTCCTCTGTCAGTCACTGCTGGATGAAGCTCTCCTCTCCACTCTACCTCCCAGTAACACGGTCCAGTCAGAGCCTCTCTGCACACTCTCCCACCTCTTCCATCTGTAGAGAGAATGAGAGAGAACAGAGATCAATGAGTGTTTCCAGACACTCACTTCATCATCTGTCAGTCAGCGATACAGCATCCAGTATAAAGAGACACAGTGTTTTCAGAGCAGAATGTGAGCAGCTGTGCTTAGCCAGCTTCCATCTAGCTCTCATATAAAGTATATATCCAATTTATATTTAACAATTTTATGGAATCTAGAGTAACAAAAAAGTGTACAGACCAAGTTGAAATATTTAATGGAGTAAAACATTATAAGTGTGTTCATTATTTTTAAAACCTGTTAAGGGCAATGTGAAGGATAAATTGGATTATATTTACAGTTTATTGTCAACTTTCACATCATAATGACCTCAGCACAAGTTAAAACATAGAGTCTGACCTCAGAGTCTCCAGTCTACAGTGTGGACTCTCCAGAAAACCACACAGCAGCTTCACTCCTGAATCCTGCAGGTCCCAGTTTGACCTCAGGTCCAGTTCTCTCAGATGGGAGGGGTTGGACTTCAGAGCTGAGACTAGAGAATCACAACTGATCTCTGACAAACTGCAGCGACACAATCTGAATAAAGAATCAAAGACGTATATTAAAAATTGTGTGTTAGTATTTATTAAAACCCAGTTAGTAATATGAAGGTGGCAGACAGTAACAGACTGGATAAACTAAGAAGGAGGACTGGTTATGTTCTGGGGGAGAAGCTGGACCCACTGCATGTTGTGGCTGAGAGGAGAATGTCGTCCAGACTCCTCTCAATCCTGGACAGTCCCTCCCACCCAGTCCACCGTGTGCTGGCTGCACAGAGCAGCACTTTCAGCCAGAGGCTGATCACAGTCAAGTTCTCCACAGAACAACACAGGAGATCCTTTCTCCCAGTGGACATTAAACTGTTGAACTCATCCCCATCTGTAAAAAGGAGGAGGGGGCTGAATGGTCCAAATGGACAAATGGCATTGTTTTTATTTAATTTATGTTTACTCCTCTAGATGGGTTTTTTCTTACTTATTGATCAGTAGTTGTACTTTGTACTTATTTACTGTCTTGGTTCAAAGGAACATGAACATGTTTAAACAATGACCCCAAAGTCACTGATAATTACTAGTGTCAACCAGTGGTGAGCTTGAACCTTAAGGACTTTACTGGTTTCAAAAATGCTGCTCCATCACTATTACAATTTGATAAGGCAGATACCTCATATAGGTCAGATTTTACTTTTCCTAGAATTCTGATGACAATGTTCCTCTGCTGTCAGTACTGGTTCCTGAGTGAATTTGTATCCAATATAGTTGCGAAAGTTCAGGTGAAAACCTGGGACTGAACTTTTTTCCATAAAAATGTTGTGCATGATGGCAGGGTTAAGTCTGTGTGCTGTTTGCAACATGCTGAATGTTTCTCATTGATAATATAAAGCAATCAGGCATTAGATTATGACCCCCTGTGCAATTTAATCCAATCCAATAAAGCAGCTCTTCCATAAATTCTACTTTTGCAATGTTATACTTTCTTAACTCTAAACTCAACTCTTAGTCTGCTGACACCGTTAAAACATGTAAAAAAAAACTTACTAATCTGTCACATAAAAACATGAAACAAAATGTACTGGATTTAAGGGAACTGACCTCAGAGTCTCCAGTTTACAGTGTGGACTCTCCAGAAAACCACACAGCAGCTTCACTCCTGAATCCTGCAGCTTATTGGAGCTCAGGTCCAGTTGTCTCAGATGGGAGGGGTTGGACTTCAGAGCTGAGACCAGAGAATCACAGCCGATCTCTGACAACCTGCAGTTATTCAGTCTAAATGGAGAATAAACCATGTAATAAGACTGGACATCAGAAATCAAACACTCCCTGGTAGCCTTGTGTTTATGGCCTACGACACCAGCAGAACATCCGAGATACAACACTGAAAGTTGTGCCCGACTTCATCCTTTCACTACCAACATCTGCACTGCTACTACCAAACAAAGGCAAAAATACAACACAAATGTCCACCGAGACCTCAACTCTTAAGTTTGGGTAGGCAGAGCAGGCTTCAAGCGTCTGAGGGGCAGGGGCCACCTTCCCATTTTAATGTATTTTACCACATCAAATAATTTTTTTACCATCTAATGTGTTTTGGACACTGCTAGGTATTAAAGAAACGTAGAAAATACAGTCTACAAACATTGATAATGCATTATTAATCTCTAATCCATAAACACGTATTAGTTGCAAAAAGACTTTATAATTGTACCTCTGAAACTGTAGCATGACCACAGTTACTGTAATAGAGCGGACAGTGAAGGCTCAGTAACCTTGAAAACTGGTTCTGTGAGTGCTGAATAGCCTCAGATGTCTGGTCAGTGACGAGGCATAAGATAGCAAACACCGTGTCAGCTGAGAATTGAATCAGAACTCAAGCTTATGTTATGGAACCTTTGACAAATGTCATTGTTAACTGCCCAACTGTTAATTAATGACAGCACCTTTTATACAGATTTCATTTTGTATTTTGTTTAATTTTTTTTCATAACCAGTGAATTACTTCCAACTGCAATCATTTTGAGACATAAGTTAAATTTGTTCCTTAGAAAAAGTCCCTTAGAAGAATAAAGGATAAAGGCGCTTCACACTGCACAGGTGCACATCACATCCATCACCATTGTTATAGACGTTTTCTGTAAATACTTTAAGGTAACAGAATATAAACTCATGAATATACTTTTAAACTGTAAAGACTAAAAAAAAAAAAATGTGTCTGACCTCAGAGTGTCCAGTCTACAGAGTGGACTCTCCAGAAAACCGCACAGCAGCTTCACTCCTGAGTCCTGCAGGTTGTTTAAGCTCAGGTCCAGTTCTCTCAGATGGGAGGGGTTGGACTTCAGAGCTGAGACCAGAGAATCACAGCTGATCTCTGACAAACTGCAGTGACTCAATCTGAACAAAGAATCAAAAAATGTCTAATTACTGACCTCTTCTCTAGTAACGACTTTGTCATTCTGTTATTTGGATCCTAGTAATGTCAGACTTCAACACAGATTCATTAATAGCATGACTTTTTCCTTCATGTATTTAATATTAGGTTTATGTAACTGTTTAACAATCTTAAAGTGAAAGTTCATATTATTGTTCATCCTGTGAGGTGAGAGCTTCACAGTAAGAAATCCCAGCATTTTCTCATGAGATCTCTAAATGTCATTTATGTCAATCACTCTACAGCATCGTTAGAACTGACTTCATGTTTCTTTGATTTATGCATATCACAAACATTTAAAACCAAATACATTTTGAAGTAAAATTACTTGCATTGAATAAATATAGAGAACTCCAATATTAAAAAAAATCAATGAACCTACCTCAGAATCTTCAATTTACAATGTGGACTCTCCAGTCCAGCAGACAGCAAGTTTACATCTGAATCTTTTAACTTGTTTCTACTCAGGTCCAGTTCTGTGAGATGAGAAGGGTTGGACTTCAGAGCTGAGGCCACAACTTCACAGTGAGTCTCTGAGAGACGACAACCTGCAAATCTGGTTAGAGCATATATGACTTTAATCTTTGCATTTTTTTAATTTTACATTCCTTCTACATTCATTCCTCCCTTAAACTCAAGTACAAATCTACAGTGATAGACAATGTTAGTAATCACATGTGGACTTACTGAGCCTTTCTGCAGTTCCTTACAGCCGAAATCAATCTCAGTCGTCCTTGCTCTGTTGCATTGTACATGCTCAGGTCCACCTCATCCAGAACCTCCTCTGACATCTGCAGCATGTAGGCCAGAGCTGAACAGTGAATATCAGAGAGTTTCTTCTCTGATCTGTTCTCTGTCTTCAGGAAGTTCTGAATCTCCCAGTGTACTGAGTGGTCGCTCACTTCAATCAGACAGTGGAAGATGTTGATGCTTCTGTCAGGTGAGATTTTATAACTGTTGATCTTCTTCAGGTTGTTGATGATTCTCTGGATGATTTCTGGACCATTCTCTGTCTGACCCAGCAGACCTCCTAAGAGTCTCTGGTTGAACTCCAGAGAAAGGCCATGAAGGAAGCGGACAAACAGGTCCAGGTGGCCATTTTGACTTTTTAGGGATTTTAACATTGTTTCCCTCAGAAAGGCATCCACTGCTGAATCAAGGGTATTATTGCTTACAGAGTGTTCATCAATCTTTTTGAGAAAAGATTTTAGATTTGAGTGCTTACGTTTGTAGCCCTTTAGGAAGGTCTCCACTACCTTTCTCTCCCCGTTGTTGTAACAGTGGAAGAAGTAAACTGCAGCCAGAAACTCCTGGATGCTCAGATGAACAAAGCAGTAGACTGTTTTCTGGAAGATCACACTCTCTCTTTTGAAGATCTCTGTACAAACTCCTGAGTACACCAAGGCCTCTGTGACATCAAGACCACACTGCTCCAGGTCTTCTTGGTAGAACATGATGTTTCCTTTCTCCAGATGTTCAAACGCCAGCCTCCCAAGCTTCACAAGAACTTCCCTGTCAGCCTCCATCAGCTCCTGTGGATGGTCTCATGTCCCTCAGCATACTTGTTCTTCTTCCTCTTGGTCTGAACCAGCAGGAAGTGTGAGTACATGTCAGTCAGGGTCTTGGGCAGCTCTCCTCTCTGCTCTGTGGTCAGCATGTGCTCCAGAACTGTAGCAGTGATCCAGCAGAAGACTGGGATTTGACACATGATGTGGAGGCTCCTGGATGTCTTGATGTGGGAGATGATTCTGCTGGACAGCTCTTCATCACTGAACCTCCTCCTGAAGTACTCCTCCTTCTGGGCGTCAGTGAAGCCTCGTACTTCTGTTACCTTGTCGACACATGTAGGAGGGATCTGATTGGCTGCTGCAGGTCTGGAAGTTATCCAGACCAGAGCCGAGGGAAGCAGATTCCCCTTGATGAGGTTTGTCAACAGCACGTCGACTGATGACTTCTGTGTGACATCAGACACAACCTCACTGTTGTTGAAATCCAGTGAACGTCTGCTTTCATCCAGGCCGTCAAAGATGAACAAAAGTTTACAGACAGCCAGCTGCTCTGCTGTGACCTTCTGTAATGTTGGATGGAAAACATGGAGCAGCGTAAGAAGACTGTACTGCTCATCTTTGATCAAGTTCAGCTCCCTGAACGAAAGCAGAACCAGGACACTGACATCTTGGTTTTCCAAGCCCTCTGCCCAGTCCAGACTGAACTTCTGCACCGAGAAGGTTTTTCCAACACCAGCGACACCGTTGGTCAGAACCACTCTGATGTGTCTCTGTTGGTCAGGTAAGGCTTTAAAGATGTCGTGGACCTTGATTGGAGTGTCATGGAGGGTCTTCATCTTGGAAGCTGTCTCAAGGTGCCTCACCTCATGTTGGGTATTAACCTCTTCACTCTGTCCCTCTGTGATGTAGAGCTCAGTGTAGATCCTGTTGAGGAGGGTTCCACTTCCTGTTTCATCACTTCCTTCAGTCACACATTCACATCTCCTCCTCAGACTGATCTTATGTTCATGTAAAACCTCCTGCAGACCAACATCTGCTGAAAGACAAGAAACTATGTGAGGATAAAAAAAGAATACAACACAAAAAGCATCAAACACAAAAAATTGAAAGACACAATTTGGAATACTGTATGTAATATTAATAAAAACCTAGTCATGATCACATGTACCTGTCTGATTGACTGTCTTCAGTCCAGGTCTTGTTCTGGATGTTTCTCCACACTGGGGACAGGAGGAGTCTCCTGATGAACCAGACTGGTCCCAGTATGAGGTGATGCACTGTCTGCAGAACCAGTGTCCACAGCTGGTAGAGACTGGATCCTTCAGGACGTCCTGACACAAAGCACAGCAGGACAGCTGCTCCTCTACAGAAACTTTCCTTTCCTTCTCCTTCTGTCTTTGAAAACATTTTTATATCACAGCCACATGTTCAGTTTTACGTATAAAATGTATCATTTTAAAGTAAAATTTTACTTTGCATATAACATTGCAAATAAATGTACTTCAACAGCTGAATAAATCAGTAACAGAGTTACTGTGGCTTTTTTTCCAGCACTAAATGCAGAAAACATTTTGGTCTAAATAGACTGTTGTTATAGGTAAACATCCATTTCACCAAACAAAAACTCTTCACACATCTTGAACTAAGTTGTGTTTGCAAGGAAAACACTGACAGATGTTTATTCCAGTAATACTATGTTGTACACTATGTTGAGTGCTGTATTTTGTTGTTTTTAATTTTAGTTTTTCTTTTTGTTTCTAGTAGAAGAAGATCCTTTTTTTCTCATGGAGCACATTTAAATATTGCACATACATGTTAAAAAGAAATTATTTCTATGCATTTGACCCATCCTCCTGGGGGGGCGGGCAGCAGGCAGCCACAGAGCTGATAATGTCCACTGAGAGACATTACAAAGTCAGAACTGTGTCTGCTGTAAAAAAAAGCCAAACAAAAAATAAAACTGTGCCCGTTTTTTCCAGTATTTTTATGATTTACCTGCGCATTTGGCAAATGCATTAAGCTTTAGTCAGTTTTTATATTTAAAGATAAAAAGATTTTGCCGCTCGGAGTCACTACATGAAAAAGTGTCATCTCCTTGTTAATATACTAATGCAGCAATGGTGGACGGGGGGCATATCTTACCCAAACTAAGAAAGCTGGCAAAACAACAGCTGGGGGTGCAGCTCAGAAATGGACAAAAGTTTCACTGTTCTGTTTTCTCCATGAGCCATAAACTCTGGATCACCCGAGGGTTGACTCCACAACTCTCACAGTCAATTTGAAGACATAAATTCTGTTACACGGTCGAATGTTGCATCAATACACACCCTCACAAAAGTGAGTGGAAAGTCTGTGCAGCGAAGGCCACATTGTGAGGCTATAGACAAATACTTATGTTTCATCTTTTTTCCTAATCATTCCCAGTAAATATGAGAAAACCTGCTGTTGTTGAATGGGAAGAGAAACACAGTAAATGGTCACAGTGTTTATATGATTTCATCTCTTTACCACATTAATATTAAACCAATTTAGAAGCATCTACTTGTTGAAGTGATTTTACATGTTGAACACAATTTCCACAATTGTGTGCGTTTGCTGCCATATGTTACGGATTTTATTTGGCTGATGCTTCTGTGTTCTCAGTGCAGTGGTGTCAATAACTGCTGATTCTTATCCATCCTTCTAACTTCTAAACAAAGTGCCATAAGAAAAATTCAGCTTCAGCAAACACAGCTCTTCTGGGTGATATCATGAACTTTCTGTGGTGCTGAGCAGCACATCGACAACACAGACACCAGGTTTCTTCCCTTAGCCAAAACAAACCGCACAGTAACTTTTCTTCATGTGAAGCAGCATCGGGTTACGGATGCAACCACTGCTCCTTTTAGGCAGAGGTTCTGCAAAGAAATCATCTGCTTCTGTGTCACATTCAACGACAACCTGAAGTATCTAACTAATTAGTAAGGTTACATTAACCTCAATTTAAAAATATAGTTTAAATTAACTTTGCAACCCAGTCTCCTAAAAAGTCCATTTCAGTAGAATTAAACTGCACTAAACTGATTACATACTGACACTGACATGTAGTATGAGATGTCCATAAAACTTTCTGTTTCAGATGTTTTTCTGCAGTACAAAGTGGGTGATGTGCTTTGTACAGCTGCCACCCTCCACAGTCACCTTCAGCTCCCTTTCATTCACAAAATATGTTGCATCATAACATAATGTTTAAGTCATGTTTGTTCCAAAACATAATGTTTGAGAGAGGTTAATATTTGTATACGTCATACATATGGAAGGGGGGAGGGGTGGTAACTAAAGATTTCGCCTGTGGAAACAGACAAATGAACATGAAACATCTTCAAGTCAGTTTGCAGTTGGAACTGTCTCTTACTTTGTGTCTGAGGGTCCAGGTTCAGCGCTGAAGTATGGAGGACATCCTATGGACCTGTCACCAGTTATACACAGACAGCTGGATCCTGCAGACTCTGCTGTGTCCCCCTTTTCCTCCATACAAACCCCTATCTTGTGGACTCCGGTGATTCTCAGAGATAAACCAGTGACACTGATATTGAGACCAGAACAAGAATCAGGACAAACAGGCTTGTTCAGGAGCCTCAACCAAAGACATCAAACAAATGTATTTCCTGCTTTCCCTTCAGGCTCTTCATATAGACAGTACACACTGTGTGTCGTGTCCTCTACAGTCCACATGGACAAACTGAGTCAGAGACCTTGACAGTAAAATAATAGTAATGTTGGATTAACACTCACCCTGTCTCAGTCTTCACTTTTCCTCCTTCTGCTCGGTTCACTCTAAACAGAGGCTGAACTCACTGACTGAACACCTTCACCTGGATCACATGGTCATGGTAGCTCCTCCCCCCTGTAAATTTACAGAAAGTCATGTGTGTGTTTGTGCACCACGTACACTATTGAGGACACAAACCTGATTTCACACTAACATTGTAAGGACACTGGTGACTTGATTCAAAGTTACGTTTAGGCTACATTTAGGTAAAAGGTTGGGATTAAGCAACTAGTCAATATGATGAAGGTTTGCATAGATCTACATTCAAATAATTTAAGTCTGTGTACAAATCTCATGAGGTGATACAGAGAAACATGTGGGAACAGCAACAGCTCAGCAGGTAGAGCAGGATTCCCACTGCCCACAAGCCTGGTGGTTTAAATCTTGGGTCCACATTTCAAAGTGGTGTTTGACACTGAACCCTGAGTTGCACTTGCTGCTTGTTAACATAGTTTTTTTTTTTTTAAAATACATCTACCAAATTACTAAAAATGTAACTGAAAAGGAGAAAATTTTAATTACTAGGATTCAATTTGACACATTGGAAGTTTAGATAAGGTCATTCAGGTTACAGTGTAAAGTCTTTTGTAGGTGATGAGGGTCCATCAGTTCACCTTTCCGGAAGCTGACTCAAGAGCTAATGTATTAAAATGAAAGGTTTGCTCCATTTTCCAGTTGCAGCTAAGTTGCATAAATACTGTCAGTACGTTGGTCACTTCATGGGCCACAGGGTCGGTGGTGCAATTCCTGATCCCTCCTGGTTATGTCCTTGGGCAAGACACTGAATCCCAAGTTGCTCTCGCACCTTGCATGGCAGCTACCACCACCGGTGTGTGTGTGTGTGTGTGAATGAGAAGCAACACTGTAAAGTGCTTTGGATTAAAAGCAGCCATTTACCACTGCCAAGATAAATTTATAATGCTGTTTATACAGTAGCCATCTTGCAAATGTTAAGTGGATTAAATTGATTAGCTTTTCTGGAACTGAATCCGGGGTTAAGCTCAGTGTTGCAAGTAGCAACAGTTTACATAGAAAGTTATAGAAACATACAAAGCTGTTGCACTATTAACAATAAACAGTTTTTCCAGGACATTGCAATAATCATTTGGTGTTTAAATGTCTTTATTTTAAGCTTGAAGTACTTAAAAAAAAGATAAAACACAAGTCAATAAATATTTCTTAAATCGTGTGAGAGGTAAACAAAATAAATATGAATAGAGGTTTTAATAAAAGGGGAATAGAAAATGTTTCACCTCTATAATTTGGATGTAAACACAGAAATACATTAACAGATTTTTTAAAATCTGACAAACACAGACTGTAACTTTTCTTTTTTTATCTCATCAGTCCAAATGTCACTTTTGCCCCACTTTCGTCCTCGGTACAGTAAATGTGTACGTTGTTTACCAGCATGTCCAACGATGAAATATCTTTAGGTAAACTCTTACTGAGGTCCACTGGACTGGAACCCAGCTCAGTCTCATTAAACCAAAGGACAGACTTCCAGACATTGTGGGCTTTGTCTCACTCTGGGTTTCACATCCAAGAGGAGTCCAGTGATTTGTAGGGAAACATCTGAAACAGGTTCACAACCTGTTTTTTATTTCCTTAAATTTACATTTAGTAGTAATTATTTGTGGACTCTGCAGAGCATCTACGCCACAGCCGGGATAAAATACTGTAGCGACATGTCTTCATGCAGCAGAATCAAGTGAACGACCCTCTGATGGACGATATCTGGTGGGACAAGAGGACAGTGTCAATAGAAATATCATCTTACTAGTTTCAGCTGGTTTCCTTTTTTAGTGCAATACAGAGTCACTTGACACAAATTACAATTCAAATTCAGAAACAGTGAAAAATATTCTTAAATAAGGCCAAACTTCTTCTCTTGTTGAGTGCAGAATATGAACCAACAAATTGACCAGGAGCTGCAGCTATTAGATAAAAGCAGCACAGGAATAAAGTAAATAAAGTACATAATAGTAATATTAATAATAATAAACAACTTTTCAGTGTTTTCAGCAGTTGCCTGGGTGTCAGCTGTGGGTTGACTTACTGCACATGGCCTTGCTGGGGTTGACCTGCTGTCCCATGAGGAACTGCTGCAGTCTCCTGATGTCCACCCGGGCCTCGGCCATGTCCTCTGGGTCCCTGCTCTGAGCTGGGCTGCCGTCCTGGGAGGCAGCATCACCTAAGGTGGAAGAGAAAGGGACAAGTGAAACATGCAAGATACAACAAGAAGCTGGAGCTGGGACATGGAACTAAAATCTGCTGATCACAGAACAAAGAACTTCTGAAGGATGATCCCAGAAATTTAAGACACATGCCACATTTCTGTACCTCATATCTGAGGATTGAATTGTGTCAACTGAACTTCTTTCTTCTTGATTAACAGTAGAAACCCTTCGCTACTCATCCAAGCAGCTTCTTCAGTCTGACGGTTTGAATAACCAAACCTTGATGATGGAATCCTCACCAACATACTTTACACTAAAATATTCTAGAAATAATCTTAAACAAAAACCCTCATTTTGGAAACAAAGCAGTTAAAGAATGAATCCCAAGTTTCCCTCTGCATGTATATTTTTTCTTTATAAACACTGTAAACAGTACAGACCTGCTACCAGCTCCATGAAGCTAAGTACTAAGAAAAACTGGTGACGGTAAGATTGTATTTTACCCCACGGAGGGTTTCCAAGGTCTTTGAAGTGAGTGGTGACAGAAACCAGATCTGTCTCAATCTTCAGGTTCATCTCTCCGCTCAGGTTGGCCTCGATTACCTGATACATACACACGCAAATGTCAGAACTGTTTAAATGTTTGCTGCAGTTTCTCCTGTCTAACAATTTGCTGCTTTTCTTTGTTTTACAAGACTTTAAATTAAATCTCTTTAAAGTGTGGACTACTAATGGAAAAAACAAGATATTTAAAGACACGCTGAGCACAAAGTTGTTGTTTCTAAAAGAAATTATGCGTAAAACTACCAAAGCAAGATTTAAATTGTAATTATCACGAATAAATTATTTAAATAATAATTTAAGGTTTGAGAGAAATGTGCACTGTACTGGCCTTTAAATCGGTTAAAGTTGGGAGTGATGTGATCCTACCAGGAAGTTGGAGAGATTCTTCATTCTGTCCACGACATTTTTCATGGTTTTCAGAGGAGGCAGGTAGATACTGACCTGCAGGGACAGACATATATGAGGACTTTTCACTGCCCTTTCAGTGTTAAAACACCTTCATGGACATCACTCAAGTTTCTCACATACACACAACATACCTGCACAGCCTGCTCAAGTGCTGTTTGCTCGTTAAAATGTGAAAATGTTGTTTAGATGAATTGTTATAATTGACAACAGGACAAATGACAAATGAAACACGTTATCAGTGTGTGCTCTTAGCACATTGGTGGGTGCACTCCAGTGTCAAGATTGTCTTGATGCACTCCACCTCTGAACAATCAGAGTGGACTGACTGGCTCTGTAGTCCCAAAGCCTCTGAAAACATGGTAAGACCACCAGTTTCAGAAACTCAGAAAATTAAAATGCTCATATGACATTAATAAATCAAAATTGTACTTCTGAATCAGGACCCTCAGTAGCCTATCTGAAGCTGAGGGTTGTGAGAAAATATGGGAAGATGTCCCAAAGTGAGAAGGCGTAACTTTGCCACCTTGTTGGCTATGACCACGTGTGTAATGCCATTTTGTGGAAAACAAGGCACTCACATCAAAGTCTGGCATGTTTGGTTCTTTGAATTCATGCCACAGTCTCCGGGGGATGACGTCAACAGGAACGTCGTGAGTGACGACTCGACTGCTGCTGGACAGTGTGGGCTGGACAGGGCATAAAGGAAACATCACTGGGTTAAGCTTCTCATACTTGCATCTCAACATCACTGAAACATTCAAACCTGCAACAAATAAATGCAGCATCTGATGTCTTGGCAACTTGGGTGCAACACACTACACTACAGAATATTTTTTACTCTGTTCACCCGCCATCTGTAAAGTCAAGTGGAGCTGCACAATAAGTTGATTATTTTTTTCTGCTGTCCTCAAGTGGCCAATAACTGTTACTGGTGTGTTTAAAAAAAAGAAAAAAAATAAGATATAAATATAAATATGACATAAAAAAAGGTGTTCAGAGATAGCAGATCAGTCTATGGTGCCAGAAGCAACAAGAAAGAAGAAAACAGAAACTTCTGATTTCCCTTATTACACTTTGAGTAAAACTGCCTGAATGTTGCTGCTGAGTTTCAACAAAGTCGCTGTTACAATCTCACCAGCTCAGCGGCGATGGTGAGACAGGGACAGTGCTTTTTGGTCAGTTTGACTTTGACAGATTTGGCATTCTGGACCGTCTTCAGTGCTCTGGACAGGTTCTCTGGAGTCACCTCCAGACAAATCTCATTGTCCTCTGAGGACACTCCCTCCATTTGGTACTCATCAAAGAAGTTTGCCTGCAGGGAGGAAGGAGACAGTGATCATCGTTTATATTTATTTGTTGATTATTAATTTAAATTAGTTGTGAAAGTAAAACATCTACGACGATGTGATTTTAGATCCCACCTGTGACAGTTCACACCACATGCTAACACCGCCATTGGCCACTTTACCAGACAGAACAAAGAACAAGTTGTCTGGAGTCAGTCGCAAGACGCACACCTTCGTAAGCTTTGAGATGGTGGTGATGACTCCTGTTGACGACGGAGAAGAGCAGACTACTTTCAGACAGAGTCCGACTAAAAGCTTTTTGTGTGTAGAACAATCAGTGTCGGTGTTGCTGACGGTTGTGTGAAACAAATCACCTTTGATTCTGTTACGCTGTAAACCAAACTCCTTTACTCATTCTGCTGTGTTTTAGTCTTACGAACTAGCCAACAAGTTGTCATTATTGTAAAGTTAGTGACGGTTTCAGCACTTGTTGTAACGTTATGCCGAAAAAAACACATATTCTTTTCCGCACAGGGGTTTCGAAGCTAACATGTTAGCAGCGTCTATCCCGTTATTTAAAAAAGAAAGAAACTTACGGGTGAAATGGTTGAGACAGGCGACGTCTATGATCTTCCCCCGAAACTTCATTCTGAGTTATGACAGCAAATATGCTCTAAAGTAAGTCTGACGGATAATTGTTCTGATTCGGCTTCAGGCGGGATTTTTTTAGGCGAGTGCTCCGTGTTTGTTTTGTCCGTTCCTATCTTCGGTCCGACGGAAACCGCTGCCAAATGAACTTTAACCGTTCCGATAGATTAAAAAGAAAATATCTTTTGCTGCACTTTTGACTCTATTATCTATTTGACATTGTAAAGCTGTATTGTGACATTAACTTAAACACATATAGGGGAAAATAAGAATGATAATTAGCCAATTACACAAAACACTACAATTAAATGTTGGTTCTGCAGACACTCACAGTGGATTTGAAATGAAACACTGATTAGCTTTTTTCAGCTTTAATTTAATTGGATTATATTAGATGCACTATGTAGCCGTTTTGTACAGAGACCCTTTTTCCTGGTTGGCTGAAATGTTTTTGGAAACTATTTACATAATGATAAATTAAATATTCAGATTTAGTTTGTATGCTTCTGTTTTACAGTGTCTAAGGTTTGTAAGCGATTTTTCCCTGCTGATGCTCTGCCAGGCCTTTAATGCAGCCCTCTTCACTCCCTGCTTCTTTGGAGGCTGTTTCTGCCCTCAGTGGTGCCTTTGGCAGGTGAAATACAAGAGTAATTGGATTCAGGTCAGATGATGAACATAGTTATGGTAGAAAATTAACATTTTGATTGTTTCATTTTAAATCCATTGTGATGTCGTACAAATGTTAAATCTCACTGTTCAAATACTCTATTTCTATTTTAACAAAAATATGAAGAAAAGACATCAAGAGTCATGCTGCTTATTTAAGATTCATTGTGTGCTTATGTATAAATACTGAATCTACATGTAATTTCCCCTTTTTGTTGAGATTCTCAATAATCCCTATTTTGAAATCACATCAACAAAATCCCTTATTACTCATTTCATGCATCATATTTTCATCAGGTTACATGCTGTTTGTGCAAAACGCAAACAATCTGAAAACTGTCTGAATCCAGCACACAGTGGCAGCCCACATTAATAACCTAGATTCTCTCGCTTTGTTTTCTGGGGGTGGTGCAAATAAAGGCTTGATTATTATTTCCTCACCAAACGAAAACTCTCTCCGTAATCTCCAAGCTCATTTATTCTGAAACAAAAGAATACCAGACGGATCCCTCTGTAAGCTCCTTATGCATCTGGACCAGAGTCAGTTTAGAGTTTTTCCTCAGCGCTGAGCAGCCTCAACCCAAAAACCAACAGTGAGATGACTCAATAACCCTTAGAGCGTAATCCTGTTTTTGTACTTTGTACAGTCCTTTCAATGCATTTGTTTCTGCTGCACATCAACATTTGTCAGGACATTTCCAGTGATTGCAGTGTCTCTGACTTTTCTTGTTTCATTGAATAAAAAATTGCTGCTTTAGATCATTTGATCGAAAAGTATGCGAATAGAATTCTGCAAATGTCTCTGCAAACACAACATTGACTTGTGGACATTTAAGAGACTTCGAATGACTTTAAACTGAATCACTGCTGAAAAATGATCACATTCATTTTTGTTTTCTCACACCATCATGGATCATATAACATCTTATTTTGACTGAAAACATTATTCATGTTTACTTATGTTTGTGTAGTTAAAGTGTGTGTTGTCGCAGAACTTCGCTGCTGATTGGTTCTGACCAGTGACCAATCGCAGGCCGACATTGCCAATAAAGGAGGTGCAGAACTCATCATTTCAGGTGCAGCATCAGGTGTTTAGGATCTGGAGCTGCTGCAAAACCACACCGCTCTCGACCTGGAATGAGTTTCAGACTTTGTCTTGTTAATTGATTGCTTTATTCATTGATGGTCTGGTATCTCAATGGCGCCGCTGTCCATCCAGTCCGGAGTGAAATACGCCAAATCTCTTCTACCGGAAACTCTGGTGAAGTGGGTAAACTAAACGTTTGATAACTCGTGGGTTTTTTTATCAGTGAAAACTTTAGGTTCTGCGAGTGTCGTGCGTAATTTTGCGCATAAGTGAGATGTTGCTAGTGTCCAGGTCAGAATGTTCGTTTATTATTATTTTAGATCGTTTATTTGATTAAAATGTTGTTTTCCACAGGGAAATAAAATGAAATTCATCTATCGGTTTAATCTTAATCAGAATACAAACCGCACATGAAGCAAAAATACATAATCAACCAAACGTGTTAATGTGGAAGAAAGAGCCTGAACACCGTCATGGCAGGTTCATTTAAAGGACAGCATTCAAACTTCTACTTTAGTTTAACAACATTTTTAACTTTTTTCTTTTCTGTCTGTATCACTGCTGCATTCAGGTCTTAGCAGTTAATGCTAATGGTTTATTTTTAATTTCTCTATAATCTGAGTCCGTAAAAATGACTCCATCCATCAAGTCTAATGATAAATAATTTAAAAAAGGACACAAAGCACAGAAACAAGCAGAATAAACAGTTGGAACAGTTGGACTAAATGGCTTTTCGTGTAACTGAACCTCCTCTCAGCTGAAACACTGAGTTTTGGGTGATTTAAAAAATCAAAAAAATCAAAGACTTTATGGTAAATAAATGAAACCTGCTATGTAATGCATTATTACAATTCAAGTACAAGAGAGCACATTACTGCAAAAAGCCTTTATTGTACTAAATAATGTACCTACAGAACAGTATCTGTGGGACCTTGGCCTGTTCTGTCACTTTATCTGAATCTTTTTTCCTCCTTTCTGAAGCTAAACTAGTGAAATTGAATAGTTTCACCCAACTGGTCCTGATAGTCAACAAACACATGTAAAGACACAAACTCTAAACGCTGTCTGAGGCCTTTGGCTCAGAGCCTGTTGGTTCCTCCTGAACACTGACCCACTCCTCCTTGAAAACTCCACTAACCTGATGATCCATTATTAACCTGCCAGGTCTGTATCGACAGTCCAGACCACCATCTCTCGGCACATATTGCCATCAGCTCAGCCTCGCTGTTTCAAAGTCTGCAACTATAGCCGGCGGCGGCGGAGGGGTTTGGTGGCCTTGTCTCTGGATGAGCTGCTGGAGCAGGTGAAGGGGGGGAGGGTGGTGGGACAGTGAGCTTCATATGTTTGACAACTGTACATGTCTGCACCTCTGTGATGGATTTTCCTTTGTGGTTTTTGTCTCAGGCAGCCAGAGTGTTTGTGTTGTCCTGCCACCTCCTAACTCTGGTCCTGGAGGAGGACGGGACTGTGGTGGACTCGGAGGAGTTCTTTCAGTCTCTGCCCAACAACACGTCTCTGATGGTGCTGGAGAAAGGAGAGATGTGGACAAAGAATAAGGTGAGAGGAAGCAGACACATTGGAGATTATTTCTAATACACACTTACGTCAGCTTAAACAGAGGCAGAAGGTTTATTCATTAAATTAAAAAACCTTATTTAAAACCTTGATGTTTAAGTCTCATCAATTTGTCTTTGGTGCTGCTTCTTTTGCTGTGTAAAATATGTTTGAACCATCAAATGTCTCCACAAGGTGGCAGCGCTTTCAAATGTTGAGGACTGGAGCCCCTGGTCATCCTCAGGCAGTAAACTAGTTTGGTGTTTGAAAGGTTTAGTTTCAGGAGGGTGGTGCAGGTATCAGAATCTGTTTGTATGCTTCAGGTCTTCCCGAGCTTCCGCCAACCAAAGAGGAATGGAATTGCCAAACTGACCTTTGACCTCTACAAGCTGGACCCTAGAGACTTCCTGTGCTGCTGTGCCATCAAGGCCACTCTCTACGAGATGTACACTGTGTCCTACGACTTCAAATGCACCCGGGTGAAACATGTCTTCAAGTGAGTTCATGTCCACAGGAACCAACAAACACAGAAATACGTCCTTGTCCGTCACCTTTCCAATGTTAATACAATTTTAAAATTTGCTTAGCATCAGTGGAAGGCTTCAGAATTTAGAATCTTTTTGCCTAATGCAGTGTGTTGCCTTCAGGTCACTGCTGCACTGCTTCACCTCCCTGACCAGAGTGGCCGGACAGCTGCTGCTCTACACCTCCTCCTCACTGCTGCCATTCACCGGAGAGGACGACTGCTAGTGGACACGTATCGCACTTTACATCAGTTGACTGGATTCATGTTCAGTTTTCATCTGACGTTCGTCTGACCTCTGAGTGCGTGTTTTAATAGTCTTTGTGTTTGGATTATGTGTGTTACCGTTTTAGCATCGATTTCATCTGTGTATAGGATTTAAAAACTTATTGTAAATCAAATATGTTAATAAAGACTAGTTTTCCAAAGTTCTTCTAATTTTCCTACATTTTATAATTAAGGGGAATTCTGTAATAAAATACTTTGTGCTCAGGATTAAATGTGACTGATAAAGACATGTGGAAAGTTTCCCAGGATTCATTAGTGTGCAGACAGTACTGTCCAGTATCTGGGTTAAATTCCTGTTTTATAGCTCCCTGTGCTGTGTAAGGTGACACTGCTGCTGTGCTTCATCTTCAGCTCTGTGGGAACGTCTGGCCCATGTTCCTCACGGAGAACACTGAAGCCCCTGCAGGTGTCCTTCCTGTCCTCTGCACTCAGAAATAAAGTCAGACGTCTCGACTCTGAGAGAAGTTATTGTTGCTCTAATGTAAAAATGGGTTAGGGGTTCGTTTGCTCAGTCCCATCACCAGACTAAAGCTAAAACCAACTCAAACGAGTATATTAAAGTCCTGTTGCTGGAGGAAACTCCCAGATGAGTTGAGTGCCAGATGATAAACTGCTGCACCTGTCACCCTGTGGTCCTTCTCATGATTTTGTCTCACTGACCCAGGAAGTGCTTCTGTTTGATATCAGCCAATGAAATCAGAGCCGCAGTAATATTTGCAGTATTTGCCGCAGGGTTGGCTGAAATAAAGACCAAAATAAAAGACAACTTAACAATGAAACCATCACTCGCTGACTGCCTGCAGGTGGCACCACGCTCACATGTACAGTACGAGTATAAATGTCTGGGGACATTGTACTGCAGTATGTGCGCTTGGTTTTCAGTGGGTTTGAGTTTTACCAAAGCAGAATCTTAAATGCAGGTGCTCAACTTTTACTTTGGCATCAGTGTACTGGAAATTCAAAGTACTTTTATTACTAATGTACTAAAACTATATAAAGTAGTAACTTTCTGCTTTACACTATGCAGTTTCGTGATTGTTCTACATGATACACAGACAAACACACACACGCTCCGTCTGGGCGTGGTTGCGTGCACGCGCATACAGAGAAAACTAGATGAAGCCGGACGCGCGCCCCCGTTTCACAGCTGCCTCAGACCGAAGAACCGAGCAAATCCAAGACGGAGGAAAGATGAGGGAGATAGTTCACATTCAGGCCGGACAGTGCGGGAACCAGATCGGGACCAAGGTAGAGACCGGGCTTTATTCCAAGTTATAAAACGAGAAACCTGAAATCCTTCATACATCGTTGACATTTTAGTATTTTGTACCATGAAGGATTTAAAGCTGCAGGGGTTAGTGCACTTTTCTGAAGCTCAGCCGAACATGGTCCATGTGGATTCATGTGTGAAATGACAGTCAGTGTTTAACAACCTGAAATCACTGAGGAGCAGCTGAACATTTTCTCATCGTTTCACTGATCGAAACAAACTGATCAATAATCACACCAATGACCAGTTGCAGCTGTCAGTTTGCAGTCACTTTAAACAAGGTGTTTTGAATGAATGAATGAATGAATGAGTGAGTGAAGCTCGCCTGCTCTCTGTGAAGGGGAGTGAAGTGAACTCTGTGAGCCACTGGGAGACTATTCAAAGAATCTCTCTCACACACACACACACACACACACACACACACACACACAGGGTGTGAACTAACACACAACTATTTCAGTGCAGTGTTTCTGGGCTGAACAGTGGTCGAGTTTTAGCAAGAAAAGAAAGTGGAACATGAAAAAAATAACAGAAGGAATAAATGAAGACATTTACTGGTGAACAGCAGCGACACGACTGTTTGAACAAGAGGAAAAGTTACGAATATATCATCACTGTGCAGAGAACAAACATTATAGGTCCAAACTCAATCACAGCATCTTTTGCACTGTGTGGCGTGTGGATCACTGACTTTTTAAAGTGTAGCCCTCCCTTTCCTTCAGTTTAGCATTCAGTGTCCACAGTCATGTGTCCACAGTGTGTCAGTGAACGCACCGTACAGGCACTAACTCCCGGGGTCACCAGTGTCTTCTTCTCTCTTTCTCTGCTGCTGTGGTGACTCAGTTTTGGGAAGTGATCAGCGATGAGCACGGGATCGATCCTGCAGGGAACTATGTGGGTGACTCAGCTCTTCAGCTGGAACGGATCAACGTCTACTACAACGAGGCTTCCTGTAAGTACAATGAGAGCAGCACAGGTGGGTGTGACACTGATAACTGGCCTTGGCTTCTGCTGGGACATAAAGTTCATTTCTTTCAAATGACTGGACAACCAACGGAAAATGAACACACAATGTAAAGAGTCTTAACGCACTATTTGGTTTGAATTGAAAGATGTCAAATTGGACTGTTGGTTGGTGATGGGGCAGCTGGTCCAGAGAAAGGACAAAAGTGCAAACCCATTGCCATCCTACACCAGTTATCCTGTAGATGGCCACATTGGTTCTGAAGCCAATCCCATGTGTCACTGGGTGGGAGACAGGTCACATTCTGGACAGATGGAGACAAATGAAGACAGACAAACAGTGTCTATCACACCTACAGACAATGTAGAGTCTCCAGTCAGCCTTTAGTCTTTGGACAGTGGGAGGAAACACATGCAGGCACTGGAGGAACGTGCAGTTTTCAGCCAGTTGGCAGGTCTGAGCCTGGACCTTGTCGCTGTGAGGTGCCAGAAACTGAGCTTAAGACTAGGAAGGAGACATGTAGAAATGTACTGATGTAAATTCAAATATCTTGAAATTCAGTCAATAACAAATCTAAAAAATAGAAAAACAATAACGATGTCTGTAAAAAAATTATATTGGCAATTTCTCACCCTCCCTTTAAAATTGAGATGTAAACATGAATGAAGTTATCACGGTGGAGTTAAGTGGAACAAAGGCTGTTCGGGGTTTGAAATGTCTGAGACCAACATTGTGAGGTCATTCAAGTTAAAAGTACAACATTCTGGTCCCTGAAGGTATCGATTCCTCTCTGTTTGTGCAGCACATAAATACGTTCCCCGGGCAGTGCTGGTCGACCTGGAACCAGGAACCATGGACAGTGTTCGCTCAGGAGCCTTTGGACAACTCTTCAGACCGGACAACTTCATCTTTGGTAACAGTGTCCTGGGTTTTTATTTTACACTTCAGCTTAGGAGGAAATTTAAAACACTGGTTCACTCATGATCAACCTAGTGTTTAACTGCATTCAGGTGTATGGTGATTCCAGTGCAGCCAAATGTGAATGCATGAAAGTGACAGCCCACAAAAAGTAACATGATCATTCAGTAGGTGCAGTGCTTGTCTCCACCTGATGAACCTGAGACCAGTTTTCCTCTCTTTTAGCCCTGTTTTTGGTCTCCACCACCTCCTCTACTTGCCAGCCACTGACTGAATGTTCTCTAGTTGACTGAGCAACATGAAGCCAAAAACGTTTCTATTGTCAACATTTTCCCATTACGCAGAGCAAAGCGTGTGTGGTTGTGAGGGGCAGCACCAGTGCAAGTTTCCAGCAATAAGTCTGTTCAGTAAACAGAGTGAAACCTCTGCAGCGTTTGTTTTATAAACTCATGTCTCAGTAGGAGAAGAAGCAGGAGGCTGGTAGATCTCGGTCTGTCCCTGCACGCATGAAATAATATCCAGCAGCAGCGGCGTGTCCTCCTGTCCCAAGGCTGAAAAATGGGTCACTAGCTAATAGTGTGTCTGCGTGCACGCTCCCATCTGTTGTAGTGATCATTTTACATGTAACAGATGGATTTTGTCTCTGCTGATTGGTTGTCTGCAGGTCAGACAGGTGCGGGGAACAACTGGGCCAAAGGTCACTATACGGAGGGAGCAGAGCTGGTGGACTCGGTCCTGGACGTAGTGAGGAAGGAGTGTGAGCACTGCGACTGTCTCCAGGTGATGTGGGCTTGGCTGGATTAAATGTGTGTTTACTATGTGTTAATATTTCCAGTTTTCATAGTCACCTTGTTGCCTTTGAAAAGGCTGCAGGGCTTCTCCACCACTCTGAGTGCAACCAAAGGCTACAGCTTAGTTTGGTCCTCAGCTCGATTTTGTGTGACATTTTCTGAAAGCAACTTCCAGCTCTTAAGCCCCTTTTCAGTCATTGTATGGTTAAGTATCAAAAACACAAAGATTATTGCAGCATCAGTTTAACACTAAACGAAATAAAGGAAAAAATCAGTTTCTCCTGACTCCCCAGCCATCAAGCTACGACACATTTAACGGCCACTGTCAGCCGTGTGCGGTAAAATAATAATTCCCGGCTGTGGTTCTGCCTGCAGGGTTTCCAGATGACCCACTCTCTGGGAGGCGGCACTGGCTCAGGCATGGGAACCCTACTGATCAGCAAGATCCGGGAGGAGTACCCTGACCGGATCATGAACACGTTCAGTGTCATGCCCTCGCCTAAGGTAAGGACAGAAAGTCTTCAGTCTTTCTTTCGTCCTGGTCTTTAGCCGCAAAACAAAGTGTGAAAATCTGTGCATGTAGACTGATCATCGTCCTGCAATAAAATGCAAATCAATAATCCCTTTAGGAAATTAGCTGCAGATAAGGTTCCTGAAATACAACAGTAACCGGAACCTGTGGATGGAAACTAGTATTTTGTTTCTTAAAAGTTTCCTGGTCCTTTGGGTTTCTGGTGGGAACAGGTCTGTATTTGTGCCATCAACCATTGCAGACATTGCTCCGTCTGGGCTTTGGTTCTCTGTTCACTCAATGTGCTAAATATACTACAAATGTAGTGTGAATTGACATTAGTGGATATTGGAAAAATGCTTTGCTCAAAAACTGATTGTGTCTACTTTACCTAGAACATCCCACTGGGGTCTTCAAAGCTGGAGATCAATATTTATTATTGACCTCATCAATTCCTCCTCCTCACTTATCTTTTCTCTTTCTGCATTTTTCCATCACACCCCAACATGTATCCACATCTGATCTTCTCTCTGATCCGTCAGGTGTCGGACACGGTGGTGGAGCCGTACAACGCCACTCTGTCCGTCCACCAGCTGGTTGAAAACACAGATGAGACCTACTGCATTGACAACGAGGCTCTTTACGACATCTGCTTCCGCACGCTCAAGCTCACTACCCCCACCTATGGTGACCTCAACCACCTGGTGTCGGCCACCATGAGCGGCGTTACGACTTCACTGCGTTTCCCCGGGCAGCTTAATGCCGATCTCCGTAAACTGGCCGTCAACATGGTGCCTTTCCCCAGACTCCACTTCTTCATGCCTGGATTCGCTCCTCTGACGGCAAGGGGCAGCCAGCAGTACAGAGCGCTTACCGTTCCCGAGCTCACCCAGCAGATGTTTGACGCCAGAAACATGATGGCGGCCTGTGACCCTCGCCACGGACGCTACCTGACTGTGGCCACCGTCTTCCGCGGACCCATGTCCATGAAGGAGGTGGATGAGCAGATGTTGAACGTGCAGAACAAGAACAGCAGCTACTTCGTGGAGTGGATCCCCAACAATGTGAAGGTGGCCGTCTGCGACATCGCTCCACGGGGGCTCAAAATGGCCGCAACCTTCATAGGCAACAGCACTGCCATCCAGGAACTGTTCAAACGAATCTCTGAGCAGTTCTCAGCCATGTTTCGGCGAAAGGCCTTTCTCCATTGGTTCACGGGCGAGGGCATGGACGAGATGGAGTTCACGGAGGCGGAGAGCAACATGAATGACCTGGTGTCCGAGTACCAGCAGTACCAGGAGGCCACCGCCAACGATGGTGAGGAGAACTTTGATGATGAGGAGGACGAGATCAACGAGTAAGAGATTAACAGCCAGATAAAGGAAGTTCTGAAACTAAGTAGTGTAATCGACACCTGTCTGTCTTTTAGGAAATGATGAAGTAAAAATATTAACAGTTTAAAAGAGACGTTTTGGCTTCATTTTGTCTGTCAATAAGAAAAAGGCATGTGGTTCCTAAAAATAAGTTACTAATTGTGTCTTTGAATTTATACAGGACAAGTTTAGTTTTTCTCCGTATGTTACACAATTGGTCGATTTTTCTTTTGGCCAACAAATTCTCTCAAAGTTCACGACAAACTGCAATAATATAAATTGTTTTGTTTGAGGAATTTCATGCTTCGAAACAAGGGAGTTGTGTCAAATGTTTCCTCTGATGAGCTCGATTTTTTCTTTTACCAAAGAGACATTTTAATACAAAATTATACCAAGAATGAACATTATGTGCTGTTTACCATTTGAGGAATGGACAACATTGTGCTGACCAACACAATAGCTAATAATTGACTTTAGGCTAATAAAAGTGTGAACAAAATGGTTTTATTTAGTTTGTAGTTTTTCTTTTTTATTCAAACAGATTGTTTTTGTACATGTGAGAAAAGAGGCTTAAATAAAATCATCTTTTAAGGCCTTGAGGTTGTTTGGTGAGCACTTTTATTTGACCCCCAACATTAATTCTAAAAGGTTTTAGCCACATTAATGGTGTAATAGACGCAAATACATCCAATAATTTAGTTAAATGTTTCATGGTTTTGTAATTCTCCTCATCATCCCTCACATGCAATCAGTCATTTTAATCTTAATTTTTACGAGAAAATTAAAAAAAGCTACAGTATATAACAAAATGCTAATTGAACATTAATTTGTCTTTTATGTTTTTTTGCGTGATATGAATTTGCTTTTTTTAAATGCTAAAAGTGAAATATCAGACTTTTACTTCCTTTTGCGATTTTTATCACAGTTTTCTTCCTGTTTATGTAGAAATTGACTATCTGAGGTATCACATTCATGTAGGTTTTATTATATTTGAACTTTCTTCTCTGTAAGCAGAGATTTTTCTTGAGGAAGAATCATCACTATTTTTATTTTTTAATTCTGTGCAGCTTAACTTAACCGTAGACTCCATGGATAAAGGGATAGTTTCCTGAGTATCAGGCGTCGGCTGGATGTGTTAAACAGCAAATGCTGAAGTTTTGCTGGTCTCCAAACCTTTTCTGGACTGAACTGCATGGACACAATGCCACATCAGACCCAGAGAATCTGTTTACAGCATGTTAATCTCCCTCGTGCAGCACCGTGTGTGAGCGTTCAGCACTTCTGTTTGTGCCATGGATTACATGGAGAGTCAAACACAAAAGTGCTAAGCTCATGTCTGTGGATCTTTGTGTTTCTGACTCTGCAGCATGAAGTATTCAACCCACAGCAGTCACCTATTTAACACTGGAACATCAGCAAAACGACAGTTTCTCTGATCCTTACTTTGATTATCGTGTGTTTAATCTCTTATTTGTGACCAGTTTATAAGTTACAAATAAAAATTAAATACATTCACACAAGTACTATAGGCACCTATAGGTACCATGTTGATGCACTTTACTTTACCCTGTGTAATTTATACACACTGTGTACTTCATACACCTAAACATGCACTAGACAAGTCAAAATGTAATAAACATATTTCTTCTGACCAAAAACAAAACAAAACCCAAAGTATAAATACAGGACGGTTAGAGGTAGAACTTTAGTGCTGGTGCTTCATCAGGAGCTGGGATTCAGAGCAGAGCTTTAATGAGCCAATCACAGAGCAGGGCGACAACCTCAGGCCAATCAACTAAAGGCAGACGCAGCTCAAAAAGAAACAAACATCTGCAACATTAATATTTCCTGTTTGTGTGACACAGCAGCAGTGTTTGGTCACAGTAACAGAAGAAGTACTCTGATCTATAACTTGTGAAGAAGTAGTAATACTACAGCGTAATATACTATGTTACAAGTCAAGGTCCAACATTGCAAAGTATTACATTCTACTACAGCAAGTCACTATGTTTGCCAAGCCCAGCTAATAAATGTGAGCCCCATGAAATCAAAGACTCCTCACGACCTCTAGTGGTGATGCAGCAGCACGGACCAGGAAAACCACTATAAGTGTTAACAGAAATAAAAAGTGTAAAAAAAAAAAAAAGAAGATTCTGTGCTTTTTCATTTGCTGCTGGTTTTGAAGACATAATTTTCCTTTAGGAAACTAAATCAGTGAACAAATAAAGTCATATTAACTGGTTGTGGTTTGTCAGTTTCTGTCTCAGAGACTCAGTGACTGAGTTTGAGATCTATGTCTCTTTAAAAGTCAGGAAGAGCCTAAGTTAAAAGTAGCTTCAATTTGAAATGAAGGTCTTAGTGCCGGTACATTCTTCTGTCCACTGCTTCCTCTTCTCTTTTCCTCTCTCCTTACTCATTCTTTTGCTTTTCCTCACTTTGTTGGCTTTTTAAATTTGCTTTCCTATTCTCATCTCCCCTGTCCTCTGTGCATAACCTGTCTTTTCCCTTATCCTCATGTCCTCACTTCTCCCCTTTTCATTCCTTGTTGCTTCCTCTGTCCTCTCATCACCACTTCCTCCAGTTTTCTGTCCTCCCTTCCTTCCTGTTCCATAATTTCCTGTAGCAGTCAGGAGCAGCCACTGGGAGGAGCTGTAACACAGCCGTCTGTCCCCGTCCTCGCTGGATGGAGCTGCTCTGACTTTCTGTATTGATGAATTCAGGCGGCGTTTCAAAGGCAGCTGCAGGAGAAATGTGTGCAGATGCCTGCAGGTCCTCCAATGAATAATTCTGACTAATTCCCTCCTGACTCAAGCTGCATAAAGAGTTCCTTCTTTTTTACCTCTTCTGCAAACAAATTCACCTCAGATTGAACTTCAGGACATTTGCTAAGTCAGCAACTTCTCACAATGTGTTTTAGCCAATTAAGGAAGTTGTGAGAGACCTGCCACTAACAAGTGACCTGAGCTAATTGGCTGCTGCTAACGAGGAGGCTCTGACAAGCGGTTGGCTGTAACATGGCAGCTCAGATGCGTGGTTAACGAGAAGACTGGTTAGTGATGGACGGAGACGAGCTCACGCTTTAATTGGTAATTAAAAAGACAAAAAGCTTCTGCTGCCACAGTCTGAATATTCAGAGATGTTCACTTTGGCTGCAGCTGCTGCTTCTCCTTGCCAGCTCCACTGCAACAGTCTCAGGCCATCACAGACTTCCAGCTCTCTTTGATTTGATCCTTAACATGAAGAAAAAACTCCCCCATTTTGATTATTTTGGAGGAAAAAACATTCAAACACATTCCTGGTTTCAAGAGATAACATTTACTTCACATAATACTTCATTTTCTTCTCTGATGTCTCATTAATCATTTGTGACTCCTTGTTTTTCTCTTTAGTTTACAGATTGTATAACACCAGACCACACAAATTACGCCGCAGAATGCTACAAAAAGCTGTTCATGTGCAGGAACATCCACATATAAAGCAATCTGCAGTAAAGCAGCAGATCACAGAGTTTGTTCTCTGCCTTGTTTACTTGTGAACTTCTTATAAAAGATTATTTGTGCAGTGAAAATACTTAACTTAGAAATACTTAGAAAAAAACCATTCAACTAAAACCTCCCAGAGTCAAGAATTCATCTCAGTGTTGTGGTTGTTTGTTAACTACTGGCATACAAAATGAAGGATCCGGTCCATGAGTTAGGCTCCTGACTCATCCTCCATCATGCTTCTCCATCACCTTCTCCAGGTTGACTGCAGGAAACTGAGAGAATTAGCTAAAGGAGGTGGAGGTGGTGGAGACCAAACACTGAGCTAAAATACTTTTCTGATGGGACAGAAAAGGAAAACAGCATAAATGATCATGTTTCCTCATTAAAAAGGATTATTCAGTGCCTTCATTTGGTTCACACACATCTGATTTGTTAAGATTAAAGACACTCAAATGCTTTAGACATTTCTCTGCACAAGAAGCTCTTTAAAAGTTAGAAGGTCTATCAACGACATTTCATCCTAAATTATTCCAAAGTCTCTTTTATCAAACCTGCATTTGTTAATTTCTCACTTTTGGTTTTTTGTTATTTGGGTTTTAACATATTACAAATGTCAGAGGGAGTTTTACTAAAGTTTCCTTCCTTCAGAACAAAAATCTCTCTTACTGCTCTCTAGTGGCCACAGACCTCTGAATCCAGCTTTAATTACTGTAACAAGCACATCAGTCAGCAGTCTGTGGTGTTCTCCTGCATAAATGAACATCACCAACTCATCCGTGCGTTTTAAAAATAAACTCCCCTAAACATTTTTCACCCCTGAAGACATCAACCTTCACAGCGGCTGCCCTTTCTTTATGTTTGCACAATTTTATTGGCAGTTTTACAAAGAGGGCAATTACCAACAAGCCTCAGGCCTCGGAGCTGTTTTTACTGGAGCGCTCGCCCTATATGGAATCAGAGATGGGGGGGTGGGGGGTGAGTAAGAGAGGGAGGGAGAGGTAGCAGGAAGTGGACAAAGTAGGAAGAAAAGGAAGGTGAAATAAGAAGGAGAGTGGGGACTGAACCTCAGCAGAGACTTGCTGCCGTGGTAACGAGGAGGTGGGGGTGCTGGGGGTAAATGGGGGGAGGGGGGGTACAGTAGCATGAAAGTTCAAGAGAGGGGTGAGGAGTGGGTGATGGGCTGGGGGAAGCTACACACACACATTGTGTGGGAAAGGAAAGAGAGAGGAAAAAGCCAAGAGTGCAGCAGAGTGAGGGAGGAAGGAAGACGAATGGGGCTGAACGAACAAGTCTGAGCGCGACACACACACTCTTTCACACGCACACACACTCTTCAAGCAGCCAGTGTGGAGCGTCACAGAGAGAGAGGGAGGGAGAGAGGAGCAGCAGCAGCAGTGTGAGGAGAAACCAGAGCCGCTGAAACACCAGATGTCTGCTAGAGCCACCACGGCTGCCTGACAGTCCTGAGTCAGGGTTTACAGCCGGATCGTTTCCTCAGCAGCATCTCCACGGACTGAGCTCGATCCTCCTGCCGCTGTCAGTGTCAGGAGTTTATGGGGAGAGCAGACATCTGAAGAAGCTGCCGACAACAGGATTACACACAACCTGATGCCAGATTTAGTCCAGAAACCAGGGGACAAACAAACTGTGGGATTTCTTCGCAGTGGAGGACGATTCATTTGATGGACTTGGCAGACAACCTGCCAACAATCGTCTGAATGAACTGTGATGAATCAGGTTTTGCAGTTTTTGTCCATTAGTCTAAAATCAGACATTTTAGGAATTTAGCTGCAGCAGTTTTATAAAAAGTTTCATAATTTCTTTTGAACAGTCTGAACAAAGAGCTGGTCTATCTGGACTTTGAAGACCTGCTGCTGCAGAGTTCAGTTATCTCTCAAAAACAAACCATTTGTCTGGATTTTGTGGATTTTACTTCAGGCTTTTGAAATCTGCCAAAGTAAGGAGGCGGAACTAATCCTGTTTTTTACTTTCATGGTTTCTTTTTCACGAAGAGATGAAAGACAGACCTGTTGATGTCAGGACCTGTTGTAAATTTAAACCCTGGGTTTGGAGTTTTAATCATCACCACGACGAAGAGGAAGCAGCCCAATCACCAAATCACGTCTGCCCACTTTTGTCGAACATCTTCACCTCACACACTTCCCTTAAAATTTGTGGATTGGTGAGCTGTGACTTTTGACCTTGTGGGAGTTTTTCTTTTACTGAGCCAATGAAGATTCTAAAGGTGAGCAGTCAGAAAGACCCCTTGTGCCGAAACCTCCCCTGAGACTGTGAGGAGTTAACTGAAACCGTTCCAGTCTCTCAGCCCCCCTTTGCATCTCGCAGACTCATGACGGCTCTGACAGTCAGTGCTGGAAGTCTTTGAGCACTCGACCTGCTGTAAATTCGCAAGAGTGAAAATGTGACATTGAAGAGATAATTGCAGGATTTGGCTCCAGGTGCATGCCTTCGTAGAGGGAGCTGCACAGACCGGCTTCGGGAACCACTTCACGGACTCAGTGAGTGACACAAACCACCAGCTGGTTTAAAGGTTTATTTATTCTGGAGTTTGGCACCTGTTGCATCGGAGCAATTTCCAGCAGCTCGTGTGTGATTTTAGGACTCCTGAGGGTTTTCTGCAGAGTCAGTGGCAGTTTTTTTTCTTTTTGCTCTGCAGCATCTCCATCAAGAAACGGACTAAAAACTACCCGACTGTCTCATATAAATAGAAACTAATGTCTGATTAAAACTCCTGGGAGCTGTTGAACGGCTGTCGCCGCTCTGTCACCAACGCTGATGTTTAAAGGAGAAGCTGATGACTGATCTTCTGCTTCTCTTTCCTTTATATTTGGTGAGTTCACTTTCTGCATCAGGGCGTCTGAGGAGCGTCGGTTTTTCCAGTGCCTCACTTCATAGTTAGGATGCATCAAAGAACCACAGCTACATCAGAAACACTGTAACTTAATGCTGCAGGTTTTAATGTCTCTCCTGCAGAATAGAAATGTGTTTTTAGGAAGCAAAAGAGTGACCAGTTTAAAGCCTGTGTGTCCAACACGACACTCATCTCTAAGTGGAAACCGACCAAACCAGCTACTTCTCCCCAAAGTTCAGGAGGCGCAGGAGAGAGCAGCTCTGACGTTTTAAAGTTTGAGTTGGTGTTAAAATTTTGTCATGAAAGTAAAACTTCAGCGAAGTTTCTCCGGATGCTGAAACGTGTTGTTGGTTTTTAGAGCAAAAGCCTGAAAATTGTGTCTGAGTCAAACATCAACGACATCTTTTTTTCATAGATCTGGGTGAATCTTTCCTCTGACATCGAGACATTTTTGTTTCTAAACTCTTATTTACCAACAATTTCCTGCAGCACAGAGCTCGTTTTTAGTTTCTAGATGTTTCCATCTGTCTTTTTCCAATAACAGGACTTTCCTCTGCTGCATATTTGGAGTTTGGACGGTTTCATCTGAGCTCGACGGCGCCGTGACCACAGAAACTTGGAGGAGCAGAGTGTGTGCGACGTGAGGAGACGTGTGTGTGCACAGTGTGTTAAAGTGCTTTTTTGTGTCTAAAGTTGCATGTTGATGTGTGTGTGTGTGTGTGTGTGTGCAGATGCCACACTGCAGTGCAGACGGGCCCAGACACCCACATCACACAGTGTGACGGCGACTCGGCTGCTTCTCAGTTATTTCCTGTTGCACAACATTTGTTGACTCGCTGGGAGGAAAATAAATTATTTGGATGCATGTACAGAGAAAATCTCAGCACAAACAAACTCTAAATGTCCAAATGCTGAGTTGGAGGTCGGAGCAGTGGATTCTCAGGGCCAGGAACCTGCCGCTCTGAGTGAATGATCACAGGCTGCCGCTGCTTTTCTGCGGATTTTTATTCTGAACTGTCTGCACTTTTCTGGCCTGAGGAGCTGCAGCTTCTGCCTTTTTAGACTATTCTGCGCCTACTGACAAAGCCTTGGGCTCATCTTCATTTTCTGGGGACCACCAGCTCCACCATGCTGCCTGGAGGACTGGTGTCAGGTGGCAGGGGTCGCGGGCGCTGGCCATGCCTGCTCCGGTGCCTAGGCCTCAGGCGGTGGTCCCGTCGGGGGACCCTGGTGTTCGCGTTGCTGTGGTTTGGCTCCTGGTTGTTCCTGAACGGCCTGGTTCTGGTCCACAGGAGCATCATGTCCGACTACTGCACCGACGACAAGAGCAAGAGGATCCTGCAGAGACTGGTGAGTCCGAGCATCAGCTGGTTGTTGTTGTTACAGTTTCCAAGCCTGAAATGTGTTAATGTTTTTGATGGACTTATTAACTCCAAGTCCAGTTTGCCTTCATATTTCACATCACACGCTCGATGATGTTCACACTCATCATCTTTGAGCTTCAGTTGGAGTCAGAAAACACAAAAATCAGCCTGTGTTTGACTGATGCTCAGTATCAATGTTTTTACGTCTGTATTTAGTGTGTGTGTGTGTGTGTGTGTGTGTGTGTGTGTGTGTGTGTGTGTACTGCAGTGCAGAGAACTGCTAATTGGGTTTTAATGGTCCACTGTCTGGTGGCCTGTGCTGGAGTTGATGCGTCATGATCTTTTCCTAACTGCACAAACACCTCAGCTGTGGATTGTGAGAGAAGTGATTGACAAATGTTGGCAGGTTGAAGAGAATATCAACATTTTCCATGAGACACTTGATTTGGAAATGACTTGTAAAACTGTCTGCAGGCATGTCAAACACTCGTTACACCGTCTCTCTTCTCGTGGACTTGAATGGATCAGACGTTGCAGGAAACAGGCAGGACGTCTTTAGCTGTTAATAATCCACTGTCCAATTCACTGCAGAATCTGCTGCTGCACTGTGGCTAAATACTGATAATAAGACACTTTATGTCCTTTCTTGTTTTTCTTTTACTTTGTTCTCTCCATTTCCTCCTCTAATCATCCGCCATTGTTTCCCTGACTCTCATCTGGTTTTTATTTCATTTGATTCTCTGTGATCTGTCCGTCCCTCGTCTTTGAGTCTCTTTTCCTTATATTCCAGTCTTTGTTCTGTTTCTCTCTGATTGTTCTCGACCTTGATTTTCTCTCTCTTTGATTTTAAATCTCAGCATCATCTGTTGTATCGAGTGCTCCTCCTGTGTCAACGTCGTCCTGGGCTGATGTTGTTACAGAGCCACAAACGTCCTGTGATGAAGGTCGACTTTGACCTGGCAGACGCCTGTTTGTCACCCAATGTCAAGTTTTTATGTATGAACCTGAGTCAAAGAGGAGGCAGAGCAGATTCTGGGGGGGGGGCAATCAAATTATGTTTATCAGCAATCTTAATGCACATAATTTCACCGGTCATTGTCATAACTCAAACTGAGTTTTTTTTTTGTTTTTTTTGAGTGTACGAGCGTTTAAAAACATAAAAAACTTTTAGAACAAAAGCATTTGTGTGACAGTAATACTGATGCTGGGCTGCATCACTATAAGTACAATTCCATTATTTCAAACTTCTGTCACGTTGCTGCGCTTGTTTATCCTTTGCTGTGATTTTCTCCGACCGTTGTCTTCACTAACATCGACGCCCTCTGGCTTCCAAAACGCGTGGAACAAAACACAATCCGACCAATCAGGGTCCTTGTTTTGTCTCCATCGCTGCTGTGGCCCAAACATGTCGGCTGAGCCCGTGGCACAGCCTCACTGTCTCTACATGCAGCCCCTTCATGAAGAAGCATGAAGCGCTTTCCAGTCACTTCGCCCGGGAAACATTTTCTGCTGGAAAAACACAAACGTTTGTGGGTCTGTTTCAGTGTCACGTTGAAATATGGCAACATACAAACACACAACTCACAGAGACTCAGAGAAGTCTATTTTCCATCACTCGGCCTCTCTCTGAGATCCAAAGGGGAAACTGATAAAATCCCAATAAACACAGAGATCCAAAGTCAACAAACAGTGTGTGTTTGCTGAAGTAACGCTGTGCTGCAGCTCCATACATCACACTGTTTGAAACGAGCTCTTGGAGGCTCAGTGACATGTTGACTGAGAGCAACAAGAGCTTTTGTGCTTCCAGGAGCTCATTTGGCTGCTCACACAGCTGTAGCACAGCACAGATGCAGTCCTGCTGTGGGAAGGACTCAATGCACTCTGCACATTTTCTGCAGATCTGTTTAAAAGCAACAATAGGTCACGTTGTGCTCGCTGACTGACAGGGAATCCTGCCACCGCCTCTGCGAGTTAGAGGATTACTGCTCGGGCTCATCTCAGCTGTGGATCTGAGCCTTCGACCTGACTTTGGCTCATCGGATCAGTCGGCCTGTGTGTGAAGCACCGACATACTCACTTCACATACAGCCATAGAGGAGGAAACCATGAAATAAACGAGCAGGTGAACCTTGTTTTGTGAGCCAGGTGCTGCTTCAGGTTTCATGAGTGATCATTAAAGATAATCTGCTTCACGTGCACAGGACCACTGCCTGCTGATCACTGTCTCTAATTGAACCAGTGTGTTGGCTGTGATGAGCTCAGAGTCGGCGAACAGAGCAGCAGCGAAGCCCTTTTCCTGCTGTTGCCCACACTTTCCTGACATTTTCCACCTCGGTCTTCAAAGCCAGTGTTTAAATGTCAGTCTGAGGCTTTTAGAGCAATCAAGAAATGGTCCAAGTGCTCCCATCCAGGCGTGGAGCTCCAGTTTGTCCACTGCTGCTATGCTCAGCTGGAAAAACAATGGCATGAAGTGGTTGATGGCACCGTGCCTCTGCTTTTTAAAAGAGCAGAGGCTCTTTGTGAATATGCACATGTGGAGCTGAAATGTGGAGACACCAGGTCAAAGGGAAAGATTTCCATTGTTTTATTAGGTGAAATGTATGACTGCACAAATCTGACAGACTGTGCTGTGATGGCTCTGAGAGCTGCCTCCCTGTGTGCTGTGTCACCTCTGCTCCGTTCATTTGTCCTTTTACCTGCAAACTGTGTCCACAGGTAAAACCGAGAGATTTCAGGTGAGTCACCTGGAAAACTACGTCGAGTTCTAAACACCCTGAAATTCTGGACGTTTATCTCATGTCCATCATGTCTTCAGCAAAAAAACAAGAAATGAGCCTCCCTGTTCCAATACTTTTGAAGTGGATAAACATTCATACATGTGCTGTTAATGGCATAAAATAAGAAGAAGCAGAGTGTAAAAGACGAATGCTGGTGTCTAAATGTCAGTCTGCAGTTTGGACAAATGGACACAAAAATAACAAACGAGCTTCAAGGCACCAAAACAGCCACGAATGTTATTGTGAACAAACTGTGGGACAACGTTGAGACCATGTTGCTCAGGCTTTTACCACCTTTTTTGGACCTGTTTGAAGGACTTTGGAACAGGAACTGCAACACCTCAAGAAACCGTTTCCCTGCTGAGCATCAGCACGTTTTGCATGTTTTGCATTTGGACGTCGGGCTCACGTGTGCGCTAACGTTAGCATCCAGCTCCACTTCTGTATGTGGACCAGCATCAGCGCGTTAATGTCAACTGTCCGACAAAACGTAGACATGGTTCCCCGTTCAAATGAACACGGTACTGTGTGATTCTGAATCTCTGCTGATTGGTTGAATATGGGGAAGCGATTGTTTGGCTGTGTGTCTCCTGTCTTCTTTGTTGTGCTGCACTTTGACTCTAATGAGACGATAATTCAGCAGTCGGGTGATGGAAGAACATGATTACACAGCATCAGAGACTCTCAGTTCGTGTCCACTGTGTGGAGGAGTCGTGCCATGGGACAGAGATAAAAATACACTCTTGGGAAACTGCTGCATGCTCATTCATCTCAGAGACATTAGGTCACAGGAGATTTCAGTACGAAAACAAATCATCTTATTTTGGGCTGCAGACAAAGTGATTTGCCTAAATTAAACTCTGCTCTCTGGGTTGGAGACAGACATGTACAGAGGGCTGTTACCATATGTCCTGACATTTTACCTTTGCTTCCTTCATATTCATCATCCACTGATGCTTGAGAATAAGCAACAAAAAGAAAACACATCAAAGAGCAGATGGATTCTCTCCTCCGTCTCCTCGTGTCAATATTACAACATCAAACTGAACCCTAATGTAAAATTCCCTGTCAAGTCCATCCGAGTCCTCCAGGTTTCTCAGAGAAACACATTGATTGAAACTGCATCTGAAAGCACCAAGGTTTGTATTAGAGCAGAGGCCATGACGGCAGGAGAAGCCATAGAAGGTTTTTCAGCTCAACCAACACGTTAAACATGGATATTAACAAGGAAGACAGAAGCATCTGTTCTCATTTATTCAAGAGCAGCACTGAGTTCTCCTGGTTCAGTGACCAACTCTTTACGGAGGAAATACTTTTTATCTGCTGTCATTTCCTACATTGACTTACATTTAATTTTCACATTTATAGTGCAGCTATATAAATATCTGAGTGTGTATGAAGAGAAGTAGATATGTTCTGTGGCCCTGAGAGCTCAACACACAAATAGACAAATCACCACTTAAGAAAAAGGCTTCAACAAAGGTGTAACATCAGGAAACAAATGTACAGATACAGAAAACTGAAATCTCTCTGTGCAGTGTTTCCAAGGGGCATGAAAAAGTGATGCACGGCTGCTTCTTGTTGCTATAGCAACTCATGAAGCTACTGCAATAGACCGGAGTTGGACAGTCAGCTAATGTAAGTTTTCTGTTGGGCAGCAGCACGATGGTGAAGTGTTTAGTGCAGCTGCCTCACAGGTAGAAAGTCACCGGTTTGAATCCCGGGCAACTGTGTCCTTTCTGTGTGGAGTTAGCACGTGCTCCCCGTGCTTCCGTGGGCTTCCTCTGGTTTCTGCCCACAGTCCAAAGACATGTACATGTGAATGTGAGTGTGAATGGTTGTCTGTCTGTGTATGTCTCTCTGTGTTGTCCCAGAGACGGACTGGAGACCTGGACATGCTGCAGCACACTTTGACACTGAATGAATAAATGGTTAGAGATGAAGATGGATGGAAGTTTCCTGCAAATGTTGCAGCTGTTATTAAACTGCTGAAGGTGACATTTAACACATTCAGTCAGTGAAACCTTTCTTAATGTGGACAGGTGTTGTTGACGCTTCGTGACTCAGAACGGCAGAGATGTTGGTTTCTGAGTGATTTCACCCAATCAGAGAAGTTCAAATAGTATTTGTGTGGACCGAGCTGTGAAAGTTTCTGACTGTAGCTTTAAGTAGCTTGTGTTTTGTCTTTTCGCACATGTGGAACATAATGTTTTTAAGGCTCCTCCTCTGTGGAGCTAAAGGAACTGAAGCATTACAGTTAATCTCTGACTGAACCATTCGACTCCTCACACACATGAATTAATAATTTACTGAGACGGGTCCTGGTTTTAGTGTTAAACCATCAAGCTGGTTGTTAACATGTCACTCAGCCAAAAAACACATCAAACTAAATAACTCCATTAGTCCAGCTGTGTTAGTTTTTGCGGAGCCCGGGAAGAAACACGAGAGAGGAAAAAAAATTCATGGAGGGAGAGAGAGATTAAATTAAAGTTTTTTTTTTAAGGCTGCTCCTGGATCAGTTAATCACCATAACAAGACAAAATAATCAGTGTCTTTCATTTAAGTGAAGACCACGTTTGTCATTTCCATGGTGACCAAGTGAAGGAAATTTGCAATGAAAATTTGCGTTAATCTGTTTTTAATTTATTTATAAATGTTTCTTCCTCACATGTGTGTGAACATTTGCAGGTGCTTTTTAAAGCTGAGTGGTTTATTGAAAAGTGGCCGGTGTGAAAATCGTCCCTCGCTCACATCAGCACAGTCGGGCGGGTGGTAAAAGGCAGAGGAGGGAAATGGCTCATCAAAGCTCTCTGGAGTGAAAGTCTACATGAAAGCCCATCTGCAGATTTCCGTCGCCTTCAGCAGTGAATCCACTGATCTTTAAAATCCCACTGAACATTCACTCATTAACAAACGCTGCGGTGAAGCACCTTGTTCTTTTGCAGGTTTTTCCAACTGACATTTCCTGTTTGGGGCTGTGGGTCCGGTCGTCTCCAGGTCTTCACCTTGTTCTGCTCAGGGACTATTTATACCCAAATGGCTGCTCTGTGTCTTGGTCTAACCCTGTCCCTGCACGTCTCTGACATTCCTCTGCTTATTTACGGCCCGAGGCTCCATTTTTATGGCCTATCTCTGTGTTTTTGTGCAGAAGCACAACAGAGAGCGCGGTGTGTTTGTGTACAGCTCTGCTCTGTGTCTGTGTGTCAGGACTGAAATCCTGCGTGTATTGCAGTAGTATTACAGATGATCCACCTATGCTTTTCAGCCTTTGTACAACTTAGCTCCTAAAGACAAAAGTATCTGTGGATGTGACGGAGCCACAGGGGAAAATCTGTCTATGGTCAACGTATTTTCCTCTGTTTACATCAGATTCTTTCACCCTTTACCGTCTGCTGCTCAGAGTTTTCTGGGAGCAACTACCTCCAAGTCTGGAACAGTGAAATCAATGTAAAACTCATAAATACCGTTAATGCCATCCTGCATCCTGCCTCACGAGGCAAACGCACACAGACCCCACGTCAGCGATTGTTCAGGGCTGGATTACCTTGATTTAGTGGTTACAGGGCTGGATGTGGGCAGTTAGTGCATCTTTTGTGTATTTGTCCTCATTGGATCAGTCTCAGTGTAAAACCAACCAAATTCGAGCAGATTGGAATCAGCCACAGCAGGTGAAATCGCCTGTGTTTAAAAAGTCTAAAACTCACCGACACTATAAATAAAGAGTAACAGTCCTTCCACAACAGGCAGACAGTGGAGATATTTCTGGAGGCGCTGACACACAAAACAAACACACTGACATTTTACTGTGGCAGTGGTGAAATGTCCTGACGAGGCCGACGGTGCCTCAGGCCGACAGGTAAAAATCCTTTAAGGGACTGTGAGTGTTGATGATTCTCGGCAGCAAAACACCTGCTCATGTTCCCTCATCGCTTCTTTAGCACATTTACAAAACGATGCGTTCTCACCGATATTTACAATATAAAACACCAGCAAATATGACTAAACTCTCACAGATGAGAGCGAGACTAAAATATTTTTTCGCTTTTGTGACTAAAACAAACATGAAATGGTAAAATATGACATATTTACTAATATATTTGACTAATATAACATATTTTAGACGAAGACTGAATCAAAATCAGGTGCCAGTATTAACACTGTGTCAAACCACATATTTGCACTTTAATTTTACAGAAGTGGAAACACAGAATTGGGCACGTTGAGTATTTATAGTCTATATCTTGTTCCACTTTAAATTATTATTTAGTTTCAGTTTTGCAAAATAATCTAGTTTTAATTTCAGTTTTAGTTAATCACTTGATTGGTTTCACTTTCAGCTGATTGTTATGCCTCTTATTTCATGATCAGTCGCTGACAGACTCAACAGTCATCTTTGTTTACAGCCAATTAGTGTTTGGAAGTTTTTCTATGTGAACTTTTCACAGTAGCTTCCAGCAAAAACTAGAAAAAAAAACATGTTGTTGCATCAGCAGATGAAAAGAAGTGTAGTATTTCACATTCCCACAAAATATAGATGAACCCAGACTCAGAGTGAGATACAAGGTGAGCGAGACGCTGAGTTTTGATAAACGTACAAACTGCATCTCTGACATCATCCAGAGAAAGAACCAGCAAAAATCCACTAGTTTAAATATAATAACAGAAATACAAGGAAACGTTTCTGAAGCCAACAGGCACATGGAGAAACAAAGGCCATCTAAAAACTGGTTCTGATGGTTTGGGAACTGATCAACCAGAATCCAGCATGAAAGTCACTGTTGATGTCGGGACGAGACGCACGGAGCCAAAATGAAACAAGTCCAGAGCAGAAATGTGATACATAAAAAATGAACCTAAAAAAAGAGAGAAATAAGTGTTGGCAGCTCCTCCTAACAACCCCCACTCACACACACACACACACACACCACCCCTCACCCCCCGTCTCTGCTGCAGCCAAGTCTTTAAACGTTTCTCTTCATCATTGAGTGGAACCAACTCCAGAACCAATCTGTTATTCACAAATAACTGCTCATCAGTCTGCTCACATAAGCACTGAATGCACCCACACACACACACACACACACACACACACACACACCTGAACAACACATTTTCTGGGCAAACACTCAGGCGGTTTGAGGTTTTTTCAGATGGTTGCCTGGGGCAACTGGCTGACAGACAGGTCACTCATGGGGTTTCTGTACCCATAATGCACTGCTGCAATGTGGGTAACCGGCATCAACACAGAGGTCTCACACACACCACACACACACGTTAGCGTGTTCGTAAACCTCAGTGTTCGGTGTGATCATTGTGATCAGGAGCTGCATTTTACAGCAGCGATATCAAGGTTTTATCTGGAAATACTGTGGAAATATTCAGTTCCTTCTGCGTTCTACGCGACCTCACCTCTAACCTTTACGCATAAACCTGCACGTGTTCACAGACATGAATTTTATATTGTAACACACACAGCGGCAAAAACACAAACTCAACAAACTTTTTACTACCAGAAAGAACTCATCCTGCTGCTGTCTGAATATTTTCAGACATTTTCTGACCTGAGCTGGTCCTCAGGAACTGTAATGACGCACCGCGGCCCCCCGGCCCGCAGGGTCTTAATCAGCTCTGTCTCAGCCTTCAGTCTCAGGTGACTCCAGCAGCAGCAGGTTTAGTTTCTCAGCCTCTGAAGCTACAAGCTCGCCCAGAGCTCACTCTGATTGCTTCCAATCAGGGCCCTGACGCTCCAGCCAGAGGTCAGCTGTGTCCTCTATGGGCCACATCTGTGTCTCATGATGTGGACGCCTTTAATCAGCAGGGGAAGCAGCACACAGACATTTACTCTGATCAAAAGACAAAGTTCTTTTTTGTGTCACTGATCAGCCCCTGGAGGAGGGAGGTGGGGGTGGGGGGCTGATGTGCATCTGCTCAAAAGAAAACCACCTTCAAACACATAAACCTGTTTGTCCAACTGGACTTTATAGACAAACCATCCTTAGGTTTCAGTAAAAGTAAAAAACAGGGACATGATGTCACAGATGCTTTAGAACCAGACAACGAGTCTGTGTGATTCTCATGTTCATTAGAAAAATACTGGATATGTTTTTTCTCCTCACTTTTCAAGTGATGAGGACGAGGATGTTGGACCCAGCGATCGTCCTGTTTAATGCTGAGCTGCTGTGGAAGAAAAATCAGGGAACTTTTGTTTTAAAACATCACAGCATCATGTTGTCTTCAGATTAACTTTATGTAAGAAGAATGTCCTGGACCAATGTTTTAAATTGATGACGGACCCACACCTGTACATATAAGACAGACAGGTGTCAGGTGGGATCAGGCTAAAACATCTGTTAACAGGAAACATTCAGCGTTTCACTGCTTCTGGCTCTATGTCTCTCCATAACAGCTGACTGCTGAAAAATGAGCAGTCTGTCTCTGACTGCTGCTGCTTGTCAAGCTGATGCTGTTGCTAAGCAACAACAGAAAGCCAGACAGGAGAGCACACCTTCTGATGGAGTCAAAATGTTCGCTTGTTTCAATGTAGTGGAGGAGCTGAGCTAAAAACACGTCAGACTGTCTGTGGAAAAACCAGCAGTAAACTCAACTTTGTACGTTTCTGATCTGTTTTGTTCTCAGACTTAGTTCTGAAAAGTTCACATCAGCTGGACGATGGTAAAACATGTGCAGGATGTGAAAAGAAAGTCCAGCAGCTCGGAGCTGAAATAACAATCCTGCAAATTAAAATCCCTGCAGTTAGTCACAGTGATGTTGCTTTTGCCAGAAATGTAAAACTATTTCCTTTACGTTGGTGTGAAATCAAAGCAAACTGACGCTCTGCTGCTAACAATGACTTCATATGCATCTACAGGGGACAGTAGTTCATGTCTGTCCCTCAAGCTCCAATCTACACTAAACTACCCCAGTTTCCTCACGGGGATTATCTGAACCCTTTGATGGCAGGTTCATATATGTACTGTCTGAAAATTTGTTATTACAATTATCAACTCTATCCATCCATTTTCTGTAAGCGCTTAGCCTGTGTAGGGTCATGGGGGGCTGTCCCAGATGTCATAAGGCAAGAGGTGGGGTCCACCCTGGACAGGTCAGACAGCTGTTCAGGGACGCAAACCTGCAACCTTCTAGCTGTGAGACACCAAACACTCCACCACCGTGTTGCCCACAGTTATCAAGTCAATAATGTGATTATCATTTATCAGGTTAAAGGAAAAGCAATGATATACACTGATCAGGCAAAACATTATGACCACCTGTGCAGTTTAATACAATCAAATACAGTTTTTAGGTTGAATGTGTCAGAAAAGTATCATGTGATGGAGTAAAATTTTAATTACGAAGCAGAGTGAAGACGAAGAGTCACTGACACTAACTTGCTCAGCTGCTCTCAGTAGAAAGTTTCCAAAAAGCACCACAGTTTTTTGATCTGTATTCAGCTCCTTCTGCCGCAGGGACAGAAGAAGGTCAGGGAGAAGCGAGGACAGATAAGACGAAAACAGAGACACTTGAAAGAGGCAGCGTTCCAGATGAGAGCTGCATACCGATGAGGGGTCCTGCGGGGTCACAACAAAGCTGAGCGAGCACCGTCAACAAGGCGGCGTCTCTGCTATTCTCCGCCGAGACACCGCTGACCCCAAAACAGCGTCCGAGGCCTGTGCTGTCCAACCTGCAGGTCAGCAGTGAGGCTCAGAGCTTCACAAGAAGTGTGTCACAGTGTGGACAAACCCGGACGGTTAGAGCCTATTACCTATTAAATCCCAAGAAAACAAAGCAGCATTACTTTATTTCCACTGTGTGTGCGTTAAACTAAATAATCGAGGGGATTTAAAAACAGAGAGAACAATATCTTATAAATCTAAACCATGTTTTGTGTTGCACAACTTGATGTTGTCTGTTTTCCATTTTTCTTGCTGCTGCACAATTACGTTTGAACTTAGGCTTGTTGGTTAAGCTTTACTTAGCCAGGACGACACAAACACACACAGTCTCTACAAATTAGGAGCATTTGAAACTTTATTCAAAGTGACAGAACTTTATTTAAAATTTTTGTCAAGATCCCAGATGATGTGTGTGTGTAGGAAGGTGAAGCAGAAAGAAAATGCAGTCAGAACAAAAAGCACCTAAATGTTATACTTCAGTCAGGGTGTAGTGTGTGTGTGTGTGTGTTTGCATGAGCCTCACAGATCGGCAGCAGTGTGTGAACATCGTCACCTCTGCACAATAACTCATTGTGAGCCGTATTGTTTTCACGCTCTCTTCAGAATCAGCCTTTTGTTTGGGGCCTCTGTAGGTGTGTGTGTGTGTGTGTGTGTGTGTGTGTGTGTGTGGTCTCTGGGAGTGTGTGTGCATATTTGCATGCCTCCCATCTCTTCCTCACGCTCTCTTTAAGCTCACTTTGACAACAGGAGTGTCTCTGTGTCTCTGTGTTTGGAGCCCGAGGCCTTAAAATCGGCTCTGATTACATAATCGGCTCAAACTGCTGCAGCTCGTTAACGCAGCCAACAGCCGCTCTGTGTGGTTTTGGTTCTTTCAGACGTGTTTTAATGTTTTCATCCATTAATTGAAACTAATCGTTTCCTTCTTTCTATGCAGCTGCTCCCTTCAGTTCAGTTCGGTTCAATAAAAACCATCTTTAACACCTAAATCCACTTAGACTTTCTTGTATTTTTATCATTACACGTTGTTTCAGCTCCGCCCTTGTCACTGTGCAGCAGTCGAGTTTTGCTCTGTCTTCATCACGATGAAGTGTAGCAGACAGTGGAGGAGCAGAGCAGCGAGGGGCAGGGATGGGTGGAGCAGAGTGGACTGACTAACACCATCATATGCTGCATGTTGTAGCTTTAATTGCTGCAGATTAAACAACCTTCAACTAGAAGAAACTCAGAGTGAAAAACATTTAAATTTTTGATCAGGTGCTAATGTTGATTGTAGAGCCAATGAGTTCTTTCAGGTACATACACCCAACCAGAAGCAACATGGCCCTGCAAGTCCCAGGTTTCTGCAGATTATTTGCATTTAAAGCAGTGAAGTGAAAGCAGCATCTGATCTGAAGTGTTTCTGCTGTTTATCAGTTCTTTTCTATCCGTCACACCCTGTTTTCTTGGTGCAGCTGCTGGAGGAACGGCCTTCGGTTGTCGTTGTTTAATCCCAGTGATTACGCTGGACTTTCTCTGAAAGGAAGCTTTGCCTGCAGGCAGAGGTGGCAGCTGAAAATGCTTTGTGTTTTGTGTGGGGCTGTTTTTGTCCACATCCAGGCCTGTTGGCAGCCGTTTGGTTTCATTGTGTGTTTCATGTGTTTGTGGCTCTGGAATCTCAACAAACCGTTTGACCACAGGTTCAGACGTGTGTTCGGCAGTGTGACGGTGTCAGTGCTCGACGTCACGCTTTAATGGATGGGCGCTGTATCGGTGGACGCAGGCGGCAGCAGCAGCGTGAACGGCTTGGATGCTGCAGCGAAGGCGGATGTAGAGGTGGGAAAGAACAAAGCAGAGGAGAAGAATCAAAGACATTCACCTGAAGAAAGTCTGTGATTGATGCTGATTAGCTTTTTAAATCCTGTGGGTTAAAGCGGTAGTTTGACCTTTAACTTAATCAAACTGAAATTCAGAGGCGCTGAGCAGATTTTATGAGGTTTATGATACTTTTACAACTCAGAGGGAAATATTGTCGGTCGTACTGCACTACATGTATCTGACGTATGTATTATTGTTGATGAAGCAGACGTGAGGACATACAGTTAAAATCAGCAGCTGGTTCTGCTCCACACTGTCTCCATAGTAACAACATCAGATTCACTAGTTCACACTTTGTTGTAGTGAGTATTTTTTAGGAAAGAACTTCACTTTAACTTTGTGATTTCCTTATCTCAGGCCAAACGTCTGACTTACAAAGAAAAAGACTCACTCATTTATGTATTTATTAGTTGAGCGACATCGTGTTGTTGCTTCTAGAGAGATTTGCCTCTTTGTGTTTTATCTGCGAGAACCTGAACAGATTTGGATTTTGAGTTGGACACTCCTGCTTTAGGAAACTGTGAGGGGCACTTTCGCTGTTTTATGACTTTTCACAGGCACATTAATGGATAATGAAAATGATTATTAACTGCAGAACAACTAGTTGAAAGTAGAGTTTCTGACTCTACAATCCACAGCAGAGACTGTGTCCAAACTCTAAATTGTCTGACATTATCCAGCCTCAACACACTGCTGCTCTGAACCGAACTCCTCTGCAGCCATTTTGTGCTGTCTGCACTTCTTCTCCACCACCTTCTCGCTCCAACACCCTGAAACGCTGACAGATGACTGTGGTTGCCCACTAACCAGCCCCACTGTTTACTGTTTCATTAAGCCAGCAGCTGTACGGAAACACTCACCTGCAGCCAACTGCTGCCAAAACACAGCGCAAACTTAATGTGTGTGTTTTAAAGGGGTCTGTGTGTGTGTGTGTGTGTGTCAGTGTGGCTCACCGTGTGTTGATTAGCAGCGAGCTCGGCCGCACGCTGCCTTGTGGCCTGCGGCTGTGGACTCACCAGCTGTGAGATCAGCCTACACTTCCAGTGAACTGACCCCGAGGTCAACTGGTCCTCCCACGCTGTGTGTGTGTGCAGAGACACATTGTGCACATGCAGTGGTGAATACGAGCCATTCAACCCACACCTCATACATCCCACAGTTCCCGGAGCTCCCTGGCTGCTGCACACAACCACAGCACTTATCGAGTGTTGATCTACAGTGCAGGCTGGTGGGGATACTGTACATTACTGCACGTGACCTCTGACCTCCTGTCACCAGTGATTAATCACTCAATGTTGCCTGTTTAAGAGCATGTGACGCTTTTTACTAGTGTGTTTCTTTCCTGGTCAGTGTGGAAAACGTCCTTTTCGCTCACCTTCCACGCCTCATGTCCCACACAATCACACACACACACGCTGTGTTGGTAGGTAGTAAATGTGTATGTGGTGTTTTCATTTCTTGGACAGGTTTGTCCACCGAGTCTCAGGCCTTTTGGTGAATCTAGACACTGTGTAATATTAAACCACACTGTGCCCTGGTTACACTACAATACAATATGATAAGATAAGACTCGATATAATGCAACATGATGCAATACGCTGTAATGTGATACGATCTGTCGGTTTTCATTGAAATTCACATTACACCAAAAGCAACAAAGCTTGACAATCATAGAAAAACCATAAAAACCCAATGCTGAACTTACAGCGTAGATTCCAACCTCTTTCTGTTCATGCTGATGCCCCTTTTGTTAAGAGAATGCGATGAGTTGGATGGATTATGTTAACGTACAAAGCAGTCGCACCTTCAGACTCCTGTGACTGTTGAGGCAAAAAAAACAGAGAGAGAAAAAAGTTTGTGGGTGTTTTTGGTTCTTTGAAAGTCTAAAAACATCCATGAATAATAAAATTTTTTGTCACTATTAGTTTACATGTGACCCTCATTTTTCTGCTGTACTAAACTGCAGTTTAGTGGTGTAGAAATTAAACTCTCAGGTTGCTTCAACTTTGAGGTGGAGTTGATATTAGGAAACAAATATTAAAGAAAAAGAAACCAAACTTGTGTTTGTACATTGTATGTAAATTCTCATTCATTAACAAAAGAAACTCATCAGCGGTCGCGTGATCCCACCTGGGTCGCTCCTGTCTGTGTTCACGAGCAAGGCCTGAAGGCTGAGCACACTCAGGAATGTCATTAGGGCGTTTTAATGTTCCTCGTGTGTTCGGCCTTTACCATCATGGAATGCGCTGGTGAGAGCGGAACAAACAAAGACGGCCTTTCACTGCGGATCACGCCGACTGAAACGTCTCAACTTTCTCCTGCCGCTCGCTGAGTCTGAGGAAAAACTCCAGGAGTTACTGAGAATCAGAGAATCAGCAACAGATGGAGAAAAAAGCTAATCGGGTTAAGGGTGAGGGAGGGTTCATGCTTTTAGAAGAGGTAAAGGAGGAACGTGAAGACAAGAAATAATGACGGGAAAGACAGAACTGAAAGGAAGAAGAAGAAAACAGAAACCTGCCTTTCTCTCCTTCTGGAGAGAAGCAATGTAAAGGAAATTAGACGACCGAATAAAAACCCCAAAAACCAGGAACAACAGGAAGAAAATGTCTGCAGAAAGGAGGGAGGACATAAGGAAACGTTATGGAAGGAAAGTAGAAATGACTGAAAGAGGAAATGAGAGGAAACTGAATGGTTGGAAAATGTGAGAAAAGAAGATAAAAACTTTGAGTGAAGGCAGGAGGGAAAAGCTCCGGCTGCACAAAGTGTGCAGAGAGAGGGAGGACATGCAACCCGAGCTGGTGTCCGCGGCCTTTGGGAATAATGGAAAAAAAACTGAACGAAACGCAGTTGCAGATGTTTAGAAAGACTTTGTGTTGTCATTGTTGAAATAAACGAGCAAAAAAAAAGAAGCAGAATTGAAGAAGAAAGTTAGAAAACAGGTGACGAGAAAAGAGGACGAGTGAAAACGCTCAGAAAGGGAAAGACAAGAACAAAATGTGGAAAAGATTTGAGCAAACTCTGAATAATTAAATGAACACCAGCTGCAGCGAGTACAATCCTCTGTACTAATACTTCTCCTGGGTTTTGAGTGTATTGTGAACAGAAAAATGTAAAACCATCTCCTCTCCCTCTGCAGTTTGGCAGACAGACCAGGCTCCATTACCAGATCTTAGTGCTTCAGTCTGGACTCAAACCAACACTGTGGGAGCTTCTGCAGTTTGCTCAGAATAACTGATAATCCATTAGTTCCTGTTCATCGGATCCGGTCACAGACCGAATCTTAGCTGGACATCGAGACAGGGAACTGATAAGAAGTGAGACCCAGTCCTACTTTGGATGTTGCAGGTGTGTGTCAGCGTGCGTCCAGCTGTTAATTTGAGAGGTTTTTAGCTCCGAGAGGAAACACAGTCGGATTTGAATCTCAGGGGCTGAAGATTCATATCAAGGACCTGTGAGACGGCATCACTAACCGCTCCTCCACAATGCCGCTGCCCTAAGCAGAACCAAAATGAAGTTTCTTAATAGGTTTTATTAGAACCTAAGGTCTAAGAACGAGTCCCGGCTGCAGCCTCTGAAAAGAACCGTTCAGGACTGAAACAATCAACGAAACACCAACCAGGAGACCAACTGATAATCTGAGGGAAACATGATGTTTCTGAAGATGTTCAGCATTTACAATCCAGCTCCATTCAAGACATAGACAATAGTGTCAAGGTTGTGTTTTAGCTTGTTACACACACACACTCACACACACTCACACACACACAGTTACACACACGCACACGTCCTCAGCATATCTCCCTTCAGTCACACTCAGTAAGTGGAAGCTGATCCCAGCAGCTCTGTGGGAAAGTGTTCGCGGTGCAGGGCCGAGGAGGGAGGAAGCAGCTGGAGAGGGTGATGGGATTCAAAGCGGAGGAAATCCGGGGAATTAGGAGGAGCAGATGTCTGAGTCTGGAGGAGTTTTCCGCTCCGAGATCCTGGTCCTGGAGAGGACGAGGAGCTCGAACATGAACTGATTTCATGCTTTAAAGCACCAGAGCAATCAGAGCTTTTCTGTTGTAAATGTTTTAAGCGTTTTGATACTGAGCCAATAACACACACACACACACACACACACACACACACACACAGCGCAGTGCTTATCGTTCACTGTGATGACAGACAGCAGGAACTATTATTCAAAGGAGGAGGGTGGACAGTAATTGCAGAGTCTCCTTTGACTTTCAACAAATCCCCTCCCACTGCTGTCGAGTCCATCAACACACACACACACACACACACACTCAGAGTGAGATAAGCTGAAACACTTTTAGGTTTTAACTGAAGACAGACAGGTGAGCAGGAGGACAGGTGTTGGCCTCCAGCTGCTGTTTACTGGGATGAAAACACCACTAATGAAAAAAATCCACACACACGGAAGATTCATCTGCTGCTTCGGGATTTTGTAACAGATGAAACAAAGAAAAGTATTTTGATCAGCATTTCTGTCCTTTACTGAGCAGCAAAATAGAAGAAAGATGCAATAAAACTTTATTGATCCCTTTTATTTGCTTCAGCTCAGACTTAGCTTTACTCTATACAAACCAAAGTAATAATTAAAAGAACATAAAGTGTAAGTGTCGTATAAATATCCAGTTTTAAATGGCTTCTCAATACAGTGGAATCATGAATTGTGTGCAGACGTTTGGGGAAAATGAAAAATTAAAAACTTCTTCTGCTTTGTGCAGTTAAAAAGTAAAAAGCAGAAACATTAAAAGTCTCTTGTTTGACCAGAAACTCTCAGCTTTTCATCGTGTTACAAAACCTGGGATTTTAAAAGGCCTCCGAGAGCAATGTTTGATTTGCAGCTGTATTAATAAAACTGTCAGGAAGCGACTGTGTGCCAGCTCACAGCTCTTCGAAGCAGAAATGGTTTTCAGCGTCTTGCCACAGCCAAACCCGATGACGCTGCACTTATTCCAACAGACTCCGGCTGTGTTCAACACAAAGTGATTCACGCAGCAGTAAATCACCTGCGGCCGCAGCACGAGCCTGTGCGGCTGAAGCTAAGGACGATCTGATGGCCCCACGTAAATCTCCGCGGACCGGATCCAGCTGGCAGCACGAGCCGCTCTGAGGCAGGCAGCACTGTGAGATGTTAACATTCACTCATGTGCAGATTTACAGGGCGTCCGCAGATGTTTCAGGAAACAGATGAAAATCCAACTGCTCACATTATCTAAAGTCCCCGACAACTGATGCTGAAAACATGAGCGCTCGTCCATCCTCAGTCTGTCTGTCTCAGGTCACTCACCTGTGTCTGTCCTCTCCTGCTTCTTTCTCCTGAACTCAAATCACCTGCTGGCGTGAACCCGACCCTCTGATCTTGTTGGTTCCCGTCTCCCAGTGAGGGTCCAGCAGGTGTTGGTGCAGGCAGAGGAGGGGCCGGGGGGGGGGGATGATGTCGGGCTTTAGTCTCTCACTGACTGATGTTTGTGTAGGAATGTGGGCAGAGCCAGGATTAGCCGGGTGATCCCCGACCAGAACAACGCTAATCCTGCACCTCATCCCTCACACCTCCGGACACTGAGCCATTCAGACATGAAGCCTGTGTGTGTGTGTGTGTGTGTGTGTGTTCACTCAGAAGGTGAACGGCTTCTCAGAGGAGCAGATGGTAGAAGGTGAAGCGAAGATAAACAGAAACTGTGCAGGATCTGCTGATGTTTTAGTGAGAAAAGGTGTAAAGCCTCTAGTTTTCTGTATTTGAGACTAGATCATAACTGGTCCCTTCATGGCTTTATCTGCTGTCATACCTGTAACATGATGAAAGATTTCATTTATCATGAGTCAGAACTCATTTTGTGCACGTTTGTGTGAAAGTTGTACGAGTGCGACCGACTAATAATAAACAGAGAGTAGAATTATCACCAGTTTCAACCTAAAACCTGAGAAATTATAATCTTGTAAAAGTAGATTTCATGGCAGAGCTGCTGTACCTAATATTGTGGCTGCAGTGTAAATCTGCCAATGACCTTCCTCCACTGCTCTGTGTCCCCCCACCCTGTCGTGCAGTGTCTGGAGTTCGGTGAGGGCTCGGTGACGGGCGACATGTGTGAGGACCTGTGCGTGCTCGGCCTGGTCGAGTACAAACGCTGCCTCTACTACGAGAACGGGAAGAAGGTGGTCGAGGCTCGCTGGAGAGGAAAGCCCATCATCCTCAAGTCCAAGCTGGAGAATTTCTCCTCCTACGAGCCCCTGGGGATCCTGGACTACCAGGTGCAGTCTGTGGCAGGCGTTGAGCTGTTATCCAGACGAGCAAAAGTAAGTGATTCACAATAACGAGCTCCTTTCCTCTGCTCGACAGGACACAGCAGAGGAGCTGTCGCCCCTCGACGTGGTTTTCTACGCCACCATGGAGGTAAATTAAAGTGTCTGCTGTGTGTAAAGCAACAAAAGCGCATCTTTTCCAACCTGTACGGAGCCGATTCTTCTCCTCTGATCTCAGATACGAAACTCCTTGGGCCTGGCTGAGGAGGAGGAGGATGAAGAAGGGGGAGGTGGAGGAGGAGGAAGCAACAGCTCTCTGGCCAGACTGTGGGGGAAGAAGCTGAAAAACAGAGACAAGAGTTACTCCAGAGCCGAGCTGTCGTCACTGTGGTCTCTGCTGCAGCAGGAGGAATACACCTTCCTCAGGTGAGGCCCCAGAAATATCTGACACTGTCAGACCATCGACGTCCTTCATATCTGTTCAGGGATGGTGTGCAACAAACTGTCCACAGACTCATATTTGTACCATTTAGTCCAACTTTGTTGTCTTTGTCACGTCAACCATAGAAATTACAGCTGAGCTTTAGTAATGTTTCTGTAGAATCAGTGAAGAAATTTCTGATGCCAGCAAATGAAATGAAGAGAGAAATGTGAGCAGATCAGTGTTGTCTGCAGTCATCTGCTTCTCCGAATGACAGCTGCAGTATAAACTGCACAGTGTCCTGTGTGCTGATCTCAGCCGGAACTATGTCACATGTTGTGATCCGAGGTGGACGAGTGTGTTTCAGTCAGAGGACAAAGACACTCAGAGACCAACAGGCTGGAAGCCAAAAATAAAACCAGCGAGACGAAGAGGCGACCTGTGCTGCTGCAGAGCTGACTGACAGATGGAGTAAATAATGAGCTGTGTGTGTGTGTGTGTCTGTGTTTATGTAAATAGTCTGCACTTGTATAGCACTTTTCTACCTGTTGGCACTCAAAGCGCTTTACACTGCTTCTTATTCACCCATTCACACTCACAATCACATACACATTCATACACCGATCGGGGAGCTGCTATGCAGCTGGCCAACACTCACTGAGAGCAACTAAGTTGGGGTTCAGTGTCTTGCTCAAGGACACTTCGACATGTGACCGGAGGAGCCAGGGATCAAACCAACAACTGTGAGATTGGTGGACAACCGCTCTACCTTCCTGCGCCACAGTCGCCCACATGTGTGTGTGTGTGTCTGTGTGTGTCTGTGTGTTTCTGTGTGTGTGTGTGTGTTTGTTTCTCTGTGTGTGTGTGTGTTTCTGTGTGTGTGTGTCTGTGTGTGTGTGTGTTTCTGTGTGTGTGTATGTCTGTGTATGTGTGTCTGTGTGTGTGTGTTTCTGTGTGTGTGAGTCTGTGTGTGTGTGTGTGTGTGTGTGTGTGAGTGTGTGACTTGTGGCCGACACAAAGTGACATTTTGCAGTAAACCTTCAGCAGCTGAACACAGTAGAACATGCACCTACAGCTGCACAGTTGGAGCTGGAGACATTTGTGTCACTGCCAAAGCTTTTTACAGCAGGTTATGAAGTTAAAGTTAGTGAAGTTCTGATCTGATGTTAAAGACACACTGATCCAGTTTCTAATCGCTCCGCTTTCTCCAGAGTCCTGCAGGACCTCAGCATCCACGTGGCCAAGGTGCTGGGCTCCTGCGGTCACTTCTACGCGGTGGAGTACCTGTCTGCAGGACACGCCTGGGACCAGAACATCTTCTCCCTGGATGAGGTGGCTGCTTCTGGGCTTCAGGCCCAGGACCGAGCGGGACCCCGCGGCAGGTGGAGCACCAGGGAGATGGTGCATCGCATCGCGCTGAGCTTCCTGGACATGGTGTGGCACTTTGACAACGACTTCACCCACAAGCTGCACCTGTGCGACATCAAAGCGGAGAACTTCGCCATCAGGAACGACCTGACGGTGAGTTTTTCTCCGAAGTGACTTTCGTCTGAACGGCTTCGATAAATGATAAAAGGAAGGTTAGTGTTGGAAGCTGTCAGAGAGGGAGATGACTGCTCTCTTAAATGTTTTTATTTTATTTTATTTTATGTAGCTGCAGAAAGTCACAAAACAACAAAAGGATAATTCATACGTCCAATGCAAACAGTTAAAAACAACAAAGCATCAAACAGACTCTGTTCACGTTCTCTAACACAAGAAAACTTATGATCAATTTCATTTCAAGATTCAAAGTCAATGTTATATTATGTGAATTTATCTCTTTATGATGTTTTTAAACTAATGAAATCATCTGTAATGTTACAATTATTATTCTATTAGCTCTAAAAACTCACCTAAAGAGCCAATCAAAGCATTTTCCTTTGGTTAAGAGTCGAGACTCAGAAGAGAAACCACATCAAAGCTCAGGCTTTATCAGATGGATTCAGATGGAGACAGACCATGTCAGGACTCTGCTGGGCTCTGGCCAACAATCACAAAACACTTTTTTTTATCCTCCTCACTTCAGGCTGACGATCAGTGGAAAACGAGCAGGCAGAGAAACAAACCCAGCTTTTAAATGTGGCATTTGCAGCTCCAACAAATGTCAAGTGAAGCCGAGGTCTCGTAGTTCTCACAGTATTAGCAGGATTACAGCGTTTCCTATAAAAGTGTTGATGGAACAGATTTAACGAGTCACTGCAGAAATGCCAGCGCTGTTAAAATGTTGCACGTCAAACAAAAACCACGGTGAAAACAAAGCTTTCTCTGTTTTTACTTTCTCTGAAAAGGCTGTAATGAATCCTTTCATCTTATTACAGGATATTGCTCCAGCTGCAAACCCTGGTTGTAAAACAGCACCACATATTTGGGAGGCGTTTGAAAAAATGGTTTGGAGCTGACAGAGTTGAAGAACTGACAAACTGTTGGTTCAGCTTTGTAGACAAAAAGAAAACAGATAGAAATGAAATGTGTGATACATTCAATATATTAGAAATAAACCTCTGTATCATAGTACACATATCTTACTTAATATTTCAATTCACATTATTTGAAAGAATTTTAGAAAACAAATACACTAAAAAAAATTTCATAAACAAAATTGATAAATTTAAAAACAAAAAATGTAACACCTTGAAATTTGGGGGGAGGTAAACTTTGTTTTATTAAAAGCTGATTTCTAAGTATCACGGATATGTTTACGGCCACATGTTCAGTAGTTAATAAGTTACAGTTTGTTTCCTTTAAAGAATTGAAAATACTGACACTTAAAGATATTTGTAAAAAAGTTATCCATCGTTTAAACTAAAGATGTAAATTTAAAATCAGAAAATATGTAAGCAGAATAAGTGTTCAGGTGAGATATTAATACTTGTCGATAGTGTTAATGTGCCAAATGTCGTGTGTGTTTGCACTAATAAGTAAAGTTTTTACACCTTTAAAAAGTTAATTCCCCACAGAAACTGAGCAGTTTGCGTCACCCGCAGGTGGTGGCGATCGATGTGGACATGGCCTTCTTTGAGCCCAAGATGAGGGACATCCTGGACCAGAACTGCAGCAGCGACGACGACTGCAACTTCTTCGACTGTTCGTCCAGGTGTAACCTGAGCAAGCGCAGGTGCAGCCCCCAGCGCACGAACAGCAACCTGCAGGTAAGACATGAGAAATTTCTATACATTTCTCTATACATCAAATGTTCAGTGGACAGTTTGATGCACTGATTCTACACTGCAGCTCTGGTTAATAAAAAGAGTGCAGGACTTTTACTGAAGTACTTGGATACTGTGACTCTTGTGGATGATCCAGCTTTGAGCTTCCTCACTGTCTCCAACATAAACTCACATTAAAATGACCTTTAATGTTCCTGCTCTAAATGTGTCTTTTATTGTGAAGCACTGTGACATTCAACCACAGAAAAGTTTGAACTAAATAATGGTATTTTTTCATGTACAGTAACTTATTTTTAATGTTTATAAATTAAATGATAATTATTAGATCACTACAATTACCAGATATTATCAGACAGTTTCTTATTTATTTATTTGCTGTAAACTTTCATTTCCAACACTGTTGTTGAGGTAAAAACAACAACTGCAACATTAGAAAGGTTCCAAATACTGTGTATCAATTTTAAGTTTTATTTCTGAAATATGTATTTTTGTTGCCTTGTGTCTGAGAAATAATCTACAGGATGCATCTGTCAGATGTCAGCTTCTGTAATTTTGCTTTTGTGTGAAGGATTTTTTTCTCTAAATGTCTGCGGTCAGGACACAGAAACGACAGCGTCGAGTAAAAACCAACTTTCCCAACATTTCATTATCGTGTGCTGTGAAAAGCTGTGGAATGATAATTACTGAGCTGAGGAGCCTGGAATCTGCCCACATTGTGTGTTTTGAAATCAATCATGAAAAGAAATTAACTAGTTAATCTTTTTTTTAAACAGTGTTTATTGAATTGTACCAGAGATAAGGGAAAATATTTACATGAAAATTTCAAAAACGAATCCAATCTTTTTTTCCTGATGATCAAAACAAATCAAACAGGATGATAATTTTATTGCTTTAATTTTGTTGTCATTTTTAATTTGTATTTTCGAGGACATTGACATAATTTGTCCTCCTTGTTTTTAATATATTTCAATATGACCAATAATTTAGCCTCATATAATTAAGTGAAGTGATCAAATTTTATTTTAGTTTATTTTGATGTTTTCTCTATTTATTGCAGAAAAAAAGACAAGTTTCTAGACAAATGGTTTTGGTTTTTAAAAGTTCTAAAATGCTGTAAATAAAGTCAAATCTGGCTATTTCACCACTAAATAAAATGCTGTTCGTTGTTACAATCAGTATTTAGACAGTAAGACTGGTTACTTGTGAAAGAATAACATTTAAAAAAAGATTTTTCAAAACAAAGATCTTACATAAATATAATTAAATTATATTATATAATTATATCAGTTATTATTGATTTGATAGATATTTTAAAATAATAATTTCAGCTGTTAATTTATTTTTATATTTTACAATTGCGCACATCAACACATATCATTTCAAATATTTTTAATACAAGTTTTTATTTTCCTTTAGTAAGAGTTGTTGTTATTATTAGCAGAAATATTTGCTAAATTACAGCAATTATTAGAAATTGTTTAAAATTTTTAGAATTAATAAGAATGTATTATTATGTGAATTTGTGGAATAGTGATTAACTAGAGCGTTGTAACATTTTTCGATATGAATTGCAAAACAAGGTATTTTTTATGAAAAATACTTTGTAATTATATTTATTGCTGTGCAAACTATAATATGAATAATAATACAAATTTTAAAACATGATTTAATAAAGTTAGTTATGAATCACTTTCCAGGAACAGCAACAAATACAAGTAAGGAAAAACATGAATAATATTTTTTTAATAAAGGCCATGAGATAAAATTAAAAGAGATTTAGGAAGAAACTGAATTTGGCTACGTGAGATTAGCTTTAGTGACAAATCAGGATCTTAAAACCGCTAACAGGGATCTGCCAAAGGATCGGAAGCAATAAACCTTCTTCATCATAATTTGGGCTTTTCCAATATGACTTTCTGGAAAACTTAGTATTTTGAAGCCATATTTGAAGCATCAGCCTATCAGACTCGGAGGAAACGTCTGAGAGACAAAAGCGGAGCCGGACATCGCCGCCGCCGCCGCCATCTCTGTGACAAAGGCCGGACAGACTCTCATCACCCTGCCTGCTCCCGTATCACATGTCATATGATATGAGATACCTGCATTCATCAGAGGAGACTGTGCAAATATGAGACGGAGGAAGGACACTTCTCTAAAGGTGATGACTGGACATGATGCACAAACATGATACACAGGAGACTGCAGAGTCGGACTTTGACAAGTTTAAGATGAAAAAAGGGGAAATTAACAAGAGCAAAAGAACAAAGGAAATGAAAAACAGAAGTGAAGATGAGTGAAGACCAGACCAAACACTGGCACAGGACACAAAGTGTTGATGAGACATCGATGACACACCGCTCTTCAATTGGACCATCGTGGCTCCACAGGTGTCTCCTGAGCACGACCTCTGATGACCCTCCGCCTGTCAATCATCTCCTCAGAGAAAGGACTCATTGTGTTTTTAACTGAGCGGCAGCAACATGAAGAGCGGATAATAATGAATAGCGAGGCATCATCTGCATAATGGAAAAAAAAAAAACAGAAAAGAAAAAAACACCACATTCAGAATCACTTGGTTTTTATTTGATGCTGTTTTTTTCTTTCTTTTCTCAAACTCGCCTCTAAGCCCTCGTTTCTAACTTAGTTTGTCTCTTCTGTTTTGACTCACTGCCTCCATTATTTCAACTTCTTCACATTTTCCTGTTATCGCTCCAGTGTCTTATTTTCTGCTTTAAACTATTCTCCTCATTTTCCTTTTCTTGCACTATATGCTTTTATTTCCCCATCTTATCTCTACTTTTCTTTGTTGTATTTCCTCCACTACATTCAATTTTTTATTTTTCTATATATCTTCACTTTTCTTCGTCTTTTTTTTTTAAAGGTGATCTGTGAAAAGATTTTCAGGCCTTGGTTTTCTCCCACGCTGCTGGGGGCCAAAGCAGGTCTCCCTCTGCAGGTAGGCGGGTTATTTATTCATATTGTTTTTATTTACATTTCTTTTTTATATTTGTGTACATGTATGTCTAACATTAGCTGTTTTACAAACAACAGGAACAAAATGGACCCACAGTCTAAATGACTTTATGTGCAGTGTATTGAAGAAATTTTAAGAAAATAAATTCAGTTCAGAGAGTGGAAATGATTTAATGTAATGCTTCCTGCTCTCTAAACAGCTCTCAGCCCTCAGAAGTCTTTTGCATATTTATTTAAACATTTCCTGCAACTCATTTTAGTTTTGTGTCTTAAGGCTTAGTTGTTGACTTTTACTTCAAATCAAAGCTATTTTAATTTCTACAAAACCACCTGTCGCTGTCCCTCTCTGTCCAGATGCCAAACAGAGACAAAGCAGGGATCGGTCCTCAGGGACAGACAGGATAGGCTGAAATAAGGATACGATAACGATATCAGAAAATACAAGCGGTGTTATGATGTTGGATCTAAATCAATTTCAGCTCAAAATGTTCAGTCTCAGAATCACATTAGAATTTTTCTCTGTATTTTTTCCATCCAAACAGATTGAGCTGCAGAGAGCAGTGCAGGAGTGTTCAGAAACAGAAGGAGGTGTGGAGGAGAGAGACGAAGATGGAGGAGGAGGAGGAGGAGGCAGGGGTATCTATCAGCGTCTCCTCCACATCCTGACCCTCCTCCTCAAAGAGGAAGGGGTTTCAGGTGAAGAAGGGGGGGGGTGGGAGGGGAAAGGCCACGTCCACACTGCCCTAAACTTCTGAAGACACGAGCTGGAGTCTCAGACATCTCAGACCTGTGGGAGCTCTGACCTTTGCACTGTAAACAGACGCTTGGTTACAGCGGGAAACTTTTCCGGTGAGGTTTAATGAGACAGCTTCTTTGGGAAGAAGCCGAACACAAACTGAGACCCCAAACATCAAATGATCTTATGTCTGAGGGGAAGCAGGGCAAACTGTGAGGTTGGGGACATATACAATGAAGCAAAAGCTACATTTACTATTATTTGAATCTCAGATTCTCTCTAGACACTTTGAAAGTGGATATTTTCACACCAGGACTGAAATACTGACTGACTACGCCTTAACTGTCTTCTCATCAGAGGACTATAAACTATCCAGTCTTCATGGACCCTCTGATGGTTTTCTCTTTTACTAAACCCAATAGTCTCAGTGAGATTTGAAACATCTCTTGTTTGAAGAGAGACTGTAATAAGAAAACAAGCTGCAGATACAATGTAAAATCAAGTCAATTTTCAGGTTTACAGTGGTGAGTTTGTGGCGTCTGTTCATAATTCAATCATTTTAGACTGAGAGGAGACAGATAACTGACACTGTTGGATGGAAGCTGCTAAAAGTAATTATTTTCATTTCAAAATAACTGCATAAATGTGTGGAAAGTGTATGTGGAGTCATCGTTTCCACCATGAAATACAGTGCATTGATTTAGAACTTACACCAATTTGCTCTTTCTGAAAACTACATAAAGCTAACGACACAATTCTCACATCAAATATTAAGCTGGATGTCAGAGATAGTAAGTTTGTCTCTATCCAGCATCTTTTAATGCTCATTGATCACGTGTCTGGGCAACTGGTGCTACATGAAGTTGCAGAGCTGGTTGAGATGAGTGTGGACTGTAGTTTGAGTCCTCTGAGTGTTTAGTTTAAGAAATCAAGCACATTTGTTAAGTTTAGAGAAAGATAATGTTTTGCTGCAAGAGCTGATATTTTAGCAGAAAACAACAGGCCCCAGGATTCAGTACATTTGCAGTTCAGCACGTACCTTCATACCCAACTGCTGTACTTGACTTGTTTTTGTGTAGTATTAATACTACGACTGGACCTGTGGGTGACATTGCTGAGTCAGCTTCATTCTAGCGTTCTGTAGAGGTTTAGTGACTAATGGTCTCTGCAGAGCCAGGATTCTGGGAATACAGGTACGATCTGTTCATATGTACCAATAATAAAATCTGTTCTTCTGTGAGTTCATTGTGCAGAAACACTGCAGCTTTTATTACTAACCTCACAGTGTGTTATTCTGTTAAAAAGTGAGCAGTTTGAATATCACATTTAACATTTTGCTTGATATTTGTGAAGGTTTTCACGGGAAAAAAAGCATCAACATTAAAGATCAAACGTCAAACAGGGAGTTTGTGTTGTGTCCATTTCTCAAAAGGGGGGAAGCAGTGAGGACAAATCCAGGAGGCACTAGTGTGCGTGTGGCTCTGTGGCGCAATGGACAGCGCATTGGACTTCTAGCAAAACACAGAGGAAGTGATTCAAAGGTTGTGGGTTCAAGTCCCACCAGAGTCAATGTTTTCACTTTGCATGATCGTCTTGCTTTAGACGACCACTGGTTCACACACAGTCTGTGCTTCTGAATCTTGTGTTTTCTACATGACCCTGCTCCACCCACTGCTGGACACCTGGATTAGGTGCGTTTAGTCAGTCAGAAGCCGCAATGTAGCCTCTAGGATGCAGACTGAGTCGGGGAGGACAAAGTAAATTTTATCCTCCAGCTTTTAATTGACTGAACACTCCTGATCCAGATGATCAGCAGTGAGCGGGTTGGACAACAAGCAGAGCAGGGGTCCTTGAGGAACCGGATCGAGAACCGCCGCTCTAGACTGTGCAATTCAAAGACAGTCGATCCCCAGTGACCCTGGGTGTGGTTATGGTGCGTGAGATGTGATCATGTCGTCCTTTGGTGCACGTCATGTAATAAAAGCTAAAGTGTCCTGAAAAGACAGAAAGAGCTGCACTGGACTCTGCTGAGAACTGCTGTGATCTGCTGAAGCCCCCTGAGATCTAACTGCACCATCTCCCATAAACTAACCCAGTTCTCTCCCTCTGTCTCTGCAGGATCAGGTTCCAAATCTTCTCCAGCTGCTCATCAAAGCAGCTGCTGGTAGCTGAGGTCTTTTTTTTCTTTTTACAAACTAAACACATCATTGAGGAGTTTAGACAATTCAGATCCCATCATCTGTTCTTCTGTGTCCACTAATAACTGGGCACAGACGTCAAAACGTGTTTTACAACTGAACCCTGCCAGGAATGAAGAAGTCAGGAAACCAGCCGAAGACAAAGTTAAATTCATACATCGAAGAAAAAACAAAGCAGGGTTGAAATTCAGTTTTTTTTTTTCTAAATGGCAGAAATACTTCTTCCTCCTCACTGACTCCAGGGGCCACGTCCAGGTCTCAAAGCAGTAATCCGAGAAGCAGCAGGAGACAGAAGGTAGTCGCAACATGCCAGAGACAAGCTCCACCCATCTGGACTGAGAATCCAAAACATCAGCTAAAGTTTCATTTTAGGAAATTAAGAAACAAATGAGAAGAGGCTGTTTCAAATTTGACCGGGAACGTGACTTCAGTGGAAGAACTCACATCCTCACTTTGTAAAAAAAGTGGAGGCTCATAGAAAACTTCGTATCACAAGTTTTTTGTGTTCTGATAACATGGACAGCGCATTGGAACCAGATTTAATGTAATAATAAAATGCTGATGCACAAGAAGCAGCAACTTAAACATCACTTCCAGAGACACAAGTGTTTTCCACCCTTTGGGCTTTGACCAGAGCTTTATTGTTGACATCACATTGTGTTTTCTTCTCCTTCTTCTTCTGCTGGAGGATCCAGCAGGACCCAGGCCCAGAAAGAGACACAAAACAAAGACATGCAAAATGACTACAGACACACAAGACATCTGAGCGTCTGTTGATGTGCAGGGAGCTATCAGACAATTGAGCCTGTCCACAACTGTCCACACCTACATACCTGCTGTGTCTGCGGATGATTAGGCCTTATTCTGCCCCCTAGTGGATGACGTGATGAGGCAGCTGGTGATGTGCATGCAGTGCTAGAATGTCCCTGCTCTAAGAGATGCAGCCACAGAAGCAGCACGTCCTGGACTTCGTTCTGTCTCTGAGATGCCAGAACATGGAGTCTGACAGGTGGAAAACCAGGAGCAGTCAGAAACACTGGTTTCTCCTCACATTAAAAACAAAGGAGAGTCTCAGCGTGGAAACATTGTTCAAACACACAAACTTTATTTGTGTGTCTCTGGCTGCTGCGGCCTCGCGGCCACTACAGGTGCAGACACGTGTCCAAGCTCCTAACGTGTCCCTGATGTGCATGGACTCCTCTCACACTGTTTGCTGGACATTTCAGAAAGAAACCAGTGTTACCACATCATGAAAATCTTCCAACCTACAACCAACTTCAGCCCGTTTTCATTTCCATAACTTCACACGCTGTAAGAAAAAAAAAAAGGTCTGAAATTCAGCCTGAAAACCGAGCAGCCGTGAAGAACAGACATTCAGCGTTTTACAAAAACCCAACCCTTCAACCAGATCCCGTCCCTGCAGTTCTCTGTGAGATAAAGCACCACTGAGCTTCCAGGATGGTAATGATGGATGAGCGCGCTGCCTTTTACGCAGCAAACCTCAGAGCAGACTCCTGGGGATTTGCAGCTGTCCAACAGTTACCTCATTCTGCAGATGTGCTGCCAACATGCAAAGCTGCTCCCTGCTGCTCTTCTGCCAGGGTGGATGAGACAATTCCTGATCACAGAGCAGCACTGCACCACAAAGTTCCTCGTTTCAGTAAAGCAGAACGGAAGACGACGACTAATTTTCCACATTTACAAATGATGATAAATCATTAAACTCACAGCCACAGTGTTTAGTGTTAAAAATATATAATATATTATCTTGCTCAATTACTCAGTATGTTACTTTTTCGAAGGGTCATTAGTGGAAATGAGCAACAATCCTCATCACACCTGCAGCCACAGGCTTCATTAGTTCTTCGCTGATTGTTGTAGCTGCTTTCAACAATTCAAATCCAGTTTAAATCCAGGCCACAGCAGATGGATCATCGTTGTTGGGGTGAACTTCAGCAAGCTTCACACATTGTTGTTTTTGTCTTCACACGTGTTTCAAGATGTTTGACGTTGTGTTTTTCACCGTGGAAAGAATATTTGTTCCACCTTTCATCCTAATTAAGGCTAAGAAACGGGAACATTTCTAGAAGCTGAACGTAGGCATCTCCACCTTCTGCTGATAGTGACGTGTGCAGGTGTGACACCTTTCTGGATGCAGTGACTGTAACAACATTACTGAGACACTGGTCGTTACTGCCAAACAGGAACATTGTCACAGGATCCAGTTAACCAGACGTCTGCAGGGGATCGAGCTCTTCAAGCTGATGGGATACAAACACAGAGGTCGTTGAAGCGGCAGCTCCTGCTGAGTTTGGCATCAGCTGCTGGAGCCGAAAAACACCTGCTGACGCATCTCTGATCAACATCTCTGCTGTTAGTGACTCAGCTCGTAGCAATGAGTCCGAATTAAGTTGCATTGAGCCTTCACACGGACACATCTGACCGTTTTGTCACTGAAATCACTGTGAGATCATCTTTGCTAAAGTCTCTGTCCATGTGTGAACTTGTCTCCTTCATGCAGGAGGAGACAAGTTGCTGCTGCTGATGAAATTCTTCACATTTGCCAAAAGGACGTCAAAAGACTGCGCGTTGCTTAATTCCTCTCGGGGCAGAAATCTTTGAAGATTTATGATGTTTGCTCCTCAGTGAGATGTTTCAAAACCTGATGAATGAAACCAGTGTTTGAAGCTAAGTGGACATAAATCATCTGGTTGCGTTGGTAACGGCTGGAAAAACATCCAGCTGCAGGGTTTGTTCCCTCTGAGGCTGCCGCTCCAGTTTTAGCTCAGGGTTTTTTTTAAAGAGCTTTTAAAGATGCGATGTTCAATTCCGTCAGAAACTCAAGTCTGTGTAGAGCCTCCTGTGACTGCAGCCACGGACGTGGTTTCACTGCTCCTCAAATAAAAAAGAAAGAAAACTGAAGCCAGTTTGGTTCAGGGAATCAGGGTTTCTGTGAATAAACGTCATCTGCCTCGAATTCCTTGGTGTTTCATGTTTCCAGCACCTGAGTGAAGCTGATCTTCATCATCTCTGAGAGGGAGACGTCTGCAGGGAGCCACGCGCGCTCTTAAAAACCCATTAAATCCCTTCAGTTTAGCTGCTGGAGAGAGGAGACTCAAAGTGGAAAGACTGGCAGCAGAGACAGGAGAGAGGACAACATGTTGGCCAAGCCTTACTCTTTATCTGGGAACAAAAAGAAGGTGTCACATGTGAGTCACATGACATGGTCTCTGGTGTCCGGACTGACTCTGCAGGCCTCACTTTGTTTCCAGTCACAGTCGCTTGTTCCAGTTCTTATTATCGACGCTGCCAAAACGCTCAGCGCTGATTGCTGCTCTCAGTCTTCTGTCAAATTACAGTAAAACTGATTTGATCTCTCTGTTCAGGAATTTCCATAATGTTTGGTTTGGTGGAAAGTTCCAGTGAAATCATTAGTGTTGATTGATTTTTCACTGAAGTCGGACTTTGAGTCCGGTTCGTCCCCAGTTTGAGCTCCGCTCCAGTTCAGTGAGAGGACGCGAGATAAGAGGTGATAAAACGCCATGTTGGCTCTGTTCTTCAGAAACTAATTTCACACTGTGTTACGTCTGAACTGGGAGCAATAAACCCTCTGAGCTGTGATGAAGAGGAGGGGGAGCAGAGCAGCCGAGGGGGCAGAAACCGCTTCTCTTCCCTGAGCACTTTGATTCAGAAGACATGTTGGACACGTCCCGACCCTGTTATAACCCACCTCTTCTGTCCATCCAGCCCAGTGTCACCTGAAAACCGAACAGGTTCACATGTCACATGTCCAAAGCAGGGGACATGTTATGTGTCTTCTCTGTGACCTGTTTTTGTTCCTTTTGCTGTTTGTAACTCGGTGTAACTGTGATTCTTGCATCTTCATGTGGTTTTGTATCTGTCGGTTGGGTTTTTATCCGTTTGCATCACTTAACAATGTTTTCTCTGTGTTTTGCGTCTCTTTCTCGTCATTTCGTGTGTGTGTGTTTAATTCATCTTGCACATCTTCAAAGTGATGTTTGCATCTGTTTGTAGGGTTTGTGTCTTTTTTTATTCATTTGCATCTCTGTGTCGTGTGATGTGTTTGCAGTTACCTTGCATCACTTCAAAGTCCTATTGCATCTCTCAGTGTTTGTGTGTGTTTTAATCACTTCGCACCTCCACCGTCCGTCATTTGCATCTTTATTTAGTCTCTTTTTGTGCATCTCTTTGCAGTTATTTTGTTCTTCAATCTGCGGTCACACAACAAATGTTAACACTCACTTTAAACCCATTCAACCGTCCTGTCATCATTTTAGTCAAATACCACCGCACAACATCATCTGAGAAAAGCTTTGTTTTCCTCGTTCACACTGTAACACAAGTCGCACGCACACACACACACACACACACACACCTTCTGCCTGTTCCAGGTGACCTCTCCTGGCTCTCTGACGTTTCCAACACGTGATCAGTTTCCTGCCATCTGGCTGCAGTTGTTGCTGCTTTCTGATCACAGAGCAGCAGACTTCAAAGCTGCAGCAGGAGGATCAGGGTGTAGGACCCAGCGACAGGTCTGTGTGTGTGTGTGTGAGCGTTTTTTAACCATAATCTATATGTTTACTTAAAAAATACTGTGGGTTGTTTATATAATACAAATGTTCGGTCTCAAATAAAAATCCTGTATTTTCACTTTAGTGGCAACAAATCCACGTTAAAGGTTTTTCACTTTTTCCCAGTTCCTCCTGGAATCATCAACATTTTCTCATTTTTTAAAGACCTAGTATATAACAGCTGCTCAGCCAGGAGGAAATGCAGGAAGTGCATTACTCGTTCATGCTTAATCTTCTTTGCACCGGCTCTGATTGAAGACTTTTGATTTGTAGACTCATTTTATCACAGCAAAGTAATTTCACAAAGTAAATACTAGTCTGGTCTAAACCTCATAGTTTCTCAGATTTATAATCCAAATAAAGAAAAGCAGACAAAGAGAAACGAACAGGATGAGGGAGGAAATGAAAACAGCACCAGAGACGATGAAGAGTCATTACATGTGTCTGACCCCTGACGTGACCCAGAGTTCCTCTGCACTGATGCATGTGTGAAAATCTGGGTGAAGAGTTCCACATGTTCACACCTGGACTGATCCAGCTGCAGCAGGGTCACGTCCTGCCTGCTGTGATGTTCTGGCTTTCAACACCTGATGTGGATGTGATGTGTACATGGGTGGAATAAATTGGTGTGCACGTTATCCCAGAAATCAGGTTCCGGCCTTTTTCAGGTTTTTTTACGTTTCTTTAAAGCTGGTTCTGCAGCTGTGACTGATGGGTCTATAAACACACTGGACTCAGAGCCACAGGCAGAGAGAATCACAGGAGCCATTAAAATAGAACATTGTGTTTTGTTCTCCAGGTGGTTTTGGAGAATCTGAAACAGCAAATTTGTAACTGAACAATGTTGTGAGCGTTCAGAACAGTAACATATATTTGATATTGTTCCACAAAACTAGATAAATGACACATGAATTGGTAAAACTGTGGGATCTGTGTGCTAAGTGTATAAGTGACTGATCCAAGCACCAGGCTGAATCTGTGAATATCTGCAGAGCTGCTGTTGCTGCTTTTCCTTTTTATGAGCCACAACCACAGGAGCAGCTCGTGTTCTAAAGTGAAACGCAGCAGCTGAGGGAAATAATAATGTGGTGGTTATTCTAAATTTAATCTCTGAGATAATTTCTTCTTTTTTTTCCAATGTAATAATCACTCAGAATGTCAGAAAACTTCCTGCTCTGAATGTTGATGTCCAAGCGTTTGTCTTCATCCACCTCTAGATGTTAGGATGCAACAAGTGTGTTCACTACTCAACAAACATAAGTCACAGGTGATTCTGTACGTACAGTTTTCTGTGTGCACACTGAGCAGCGAACTCCTCGGCTGGACAACACAGAAACATGCGTCACTCTCTCTGAGACGGATCCATTTTCTCGCAGGCTGATTGGAAGCAGCAGCAGCTCCGTCTCACAGCACGTTGGAGAAGACCAGTGATACAGTTGGACAAATGTTACTGTGTGTTTTAATGCATTAGCAGTGTTGACTCTACCTGTTGAAATGGGTCCTGACTCCTTCACCGATCCACATGCCGGCTCCAGATGTTTCTGCTGGGAGGTCTAATCCGCAAAAACTTCTGGATTCACTTAATGACCTGACACCACGCAGAGTCCTGATGCCAACCACAGAAATTAAAAAAGTTATCAGGTTGATCAATGCTGACATTTTACAGATGTTTGCAGTTACAGCTGTGAAGAAGAACCATAAAATGGTGGACGGGCTGCACTGCTCAACCTTATCTGTAATCAGAGGGCTTTATTCTGCTTTCAGTTCACTCTCCTAATCACACACACTGAGACTGGAGGAGCAGGGAATCAAACCAACAACCCTCGGTTAAGTGTACGACTGCTCTACCTCCTGAGCCACAGTCGCCACTTACATCACCAGCTCCTCGTAGCTTCAGAGACAGACTTGTTCCTCGTTTCTCATCAAACCAGCTGCTCAAACACAGATGTGACTCAAATTTCCCACAATGCTTTGAGAACCAGAGGTGCAGCGAGAGGATTACGCACAGGACTCCTGATCCTGAGGGTCAAAAGGTCAAACTAACTGTTGGTGTAACGTTACAGTCGCCTCCGGCCCCAGTTCACCTCTGTGACACACAGACTGATTTCACAACACGAGTCCGGACGAAACACGAGTCTTCACACCGTGAATAAACACTGGTTTCATTTTCAACAATCAGTCATACTGTGAGGAAGCTTGTCACACTTCACTCCTCCACAGCTGGAAGTTAAATTCCGAGGTGGAAACAGTGGCTGACCTCTGTGAATTAAAGCCAACGAGGTGAGAGACATTAACACCGTCAGTACAGTTGGTTTTACGAGCTCACAAGAGATGATTTCTCCAAACGCAGCAGTGAGGACACTTCTGGACTGTTTGCCTGTGAGCACTGGAGCCACATCATGAACTAATTCTCTGTTTTATTTTTTAATGATGCAGTGTGAATATCACGCTCTAAGTAGTCCTTCATCCAGATGTTCAGAACAATCCTGGACAGATGTCAACACGTTTAGACCCAAACTTTTGTGAGCAGGTTGGTGTGGAGGGTTTGGTCAAGAGGGGACCAGGAGTTTGAGCCCAGTGCAAAACGACTTTCTGCAAGAACATTACAGACATGAATTGATTTCAAGCCAAACCAATGTTTTTGTGCCTAATCCCAGTCAGAACGCTTTGTTTGCACAGATGTAATCCAGCATTCAGCTGGAGGACTTGCTGAGGAAGAGACACACAGGCAGCTCTATAGGCTGAAGACAAAGTTTACTTGGACAAACCAGATGAGACTAAAGCCTTAATAGCACCTAGTAACATGGAAACCACATGCAAAACATTACACGGAGATTAAAACACTGTAATTTAACATGAGCTTAACAGGAGCAAACACGAAGTTCCATAATAAAACTACGACACCGTCTAAATGCTGAGGAACAAACAGTAAAGTCTGAAAGCACAGGGCAGGCGAGGCGGTGAAAGGTCGCACAGGATCACAGCTCATAGTCCAACATCCACTGACAAAACAGTGACGGGAACGTCCTCAAATCATGGTGAGACAGAAACTATGAGTGACTGCAGGCCGTGGCCTTAAATACAACTCAAAGCAGGTGTGATAATCAGAGACGGTGTGTTACTCCTGCAGTGCTCTGTGGTTCTAAACTCGCAACACACGTGTCATATGTGACACAAGTGTAGAGTATTTGACTCTACACCTACAGCCAATGAGAGCTCAGCGTCTCTCTGTGGATCACAGCAGGACTGCACAGGACAAAATACTGCAGACGATGCGAATGCATTGCCCCCATGGCCTGTTGGGGGGGCTCCAAAGCCCTGGACTCCATTAATCAGACACTGCACAGCAGCTGCTCAGACCACTGACCCACTCACTTAAAGCAGGGACCATTCAATTCTTTCTGGAGCTGGACTTTGTTGATCCACGTGGACTGGACTGAGGGGGAAGTCTGACACTTTGCTGCCTTTTAAACATTAAGCATCAGGAACCTGAGGCCATGATAACCTGTGAGCTCAGCACAGAGACACAGGCCAAACGAAAGCAGTTCCCAGTGAAGCTGGCAGTAAAATGAAGAGTCTCCCGGTGGGTGTGAAGGGTTAAAGACAGATGAGAGCAGCAGCTCCTCTGATCCACAGCACAGGTTTTATCAGAGAGGATCCAGACGAAGCCTCGGGCTGCGACTTTCATCTGCAGGTCTGCTTAATTAATCACACCCCCAACAGCAGAGCTTTTAATTAATCACCTTCACTGGGACGCGTCCATTACTTCGAGCTGACCGATAAGGGAAGTGGAGGACATTTGTCATGCTGCAGCACCTCAGCCCTCCACCTGCTCTCTGATTCTTAGGTTTTTTTCTTCTTTGTATAATTTATCAACTTTCTCCTTTCGCAGCACATTATATTTCCTACAGTTAGTGCACAGCTCCAGTGCAGCTCAGGTCAGAGGAAGATAATGCTTATTAAAACACAACATGTAGTACGAAATGTCAAAGTCTGCGTGTTCGTCACTACCAGAGACCGTTTCATAGTCACATTCTGCTTTTTATGCCTAATGACAATCTCCCACTAGTGAAGCAGAAGAGGAGCCGTAGTGGGAACGTTTCTGCTGCTGACGACCAACCTTCTACATTTACTCTGAAACGAGTGTTTGTAGTTAAGAACATTTGGCAAATCAGACTTGAAAATATGAAATTGTTCTTCCAAGAGGTGAAAATGAGCCAACATGACTTCACTCTGTATCTGGTGCTGATAATGAAAACTTGTGTCAGCTCTGCCTGTCTTAACATGAAAAAACCCACTCAGGTTTGGTATCAGAGCTGAGGTTCAGTCCCTGGAAAAAACCCAGAAAACAGTGTGTGTGTGTGTGTGTGTGTGTGTGTGTGTGTGTGTGTGTGTGTGCATGCGTGGGTGCGTGTACCTGCAGTATCTGATGCTCTTGCTGGTCGACGGCCGTCTTCACATTCCTCACTGACGGAGGCAGGAAGGAGAGTGATGTCTCCCATCTGATAAAAGCTGCAGCAGACACACAGCACTCTGCTCGCTGCACACAATTTGTTTCCGAGCAACGATTTGCTTCGTCCACGCAGCTTTAGTCCATCAGGATTTGATACTGAACCAGTTCAGGAAGTGTTGTTTCCTCTGAGCTGTGAAGGACTTTACTCATATTAGAGATCATGTCCTGCTTCAGAACTAAAGCTCAACACAACACAGACCCTGAACACGTCTGTGTTTACGTGGACTTACACTAACGTCTGTGAGGTCAGCTGAGCTTCACACCAGCCCGTCTAAAGCGCAACCACTGAGAAGAATCTGGTTGTAAGCATTAATCATGACATGTACAGTAGTTAATTAGTACAATTCCCTTAAAGGAAACAGTTTTACATCTGGCTGTTTCCAGTCTTTATGCTGCTGCTGGACGTAGCTTCATGGTCACTGCACAGACATGAGAGTGAGATTACTCTTTATTAAAAAGCTGATATTGTCTGGTAAAGCTCTGGTTGGGCGATTTTTTTATTGTTGCAGAGTTACAGAAAAGATGACTTCTATTACCGTGTGTGTTTTTTTGCGTGTTCATTTTTTCCTGCAGTATCTGCACACACTCTTTGTGACAAATGACCATCAGACTTGTTTCAAATCAATTGTGATCTTTTGCAGATTTTTAAAAGTGAAGCTTGAGGAAGGCAAATTTTCCCAGATGTTTTCAGAAACAGCTGAACACAACAAGGTGAAGCTAAGAAACAGATAACGATGGAACCAAACTGAAAACAGGCAACGTTCCAATCAAAAGGCGAAGGTAAAACATGACTTGTGAGCAGTGTTTTGTGTGTTAAGCCCCGTGTCACTCGTATCCGTCTCCAGATACAGGTGATTTTTCATGTGCACATGCATCAGCTGCAGCTGGATTTCTCTAGGTATTACATTTCAGTTTGTTCTCTGACATACAGGATCCCTATCATTAGTCTTTTGGTTCAGTGGGAAAACTGGACCCGTCCCTCCTGACACTGGATACCTGTGAACTGAAAAATGTCAACTTTAATGTCAACTTCTACCTTTTGATGGAGAAACTCGTGTTTTATCTGAGCAGCGGCCTCCTGACGTTTTTTATCTCCTCCCTTTACTGATGGAAACGCTTGGCTGAAGAAGGAACCAGCGTTTGGAGAAAAGTGCAGCAATTTATTCACCACTTATCGGGAAGAATGAAATGGATGGTTTTTGCTCGAAGCTGTGTGCGCTGATAAATGATGATAAAAATTAATGTTTCTGCTCTAAGGCAGAGTTTTTGGGGGGAAAATCCTTTTTTTTTTTCCATCCAGTCATGATGAATTAACGGACTGGGAACAAATTAATCAACTGAAAGATAAAATGTCCCGTCTGTGGCCGAGGCAGAGGAGGTTTTTCAGTCAGAAGGAAAAATAAAATTAGTAAAAGTGATGTTTGAGCCTCTGCTGGTCCCTGAAGATCACGGTATCCTGTAGTTAACCAGTCACATGCGGGCTAATAATTAATGCTTTCAGTTGCTGATACTCACAAAAACATGGTCTGCCCTTAATCCCAGCAGCCCTTCTTCTGAGAATCTCCGCTCGTTGTGTGTTTCATAGGTAGATGTAAATATGAAAACATCAATGAGACGCACAGTGATTCAGTATTAAAAACACAGACTGACAGGAAATAATCAACAAACAGGATCCAACTCCCAGAGGTTTCTCTGCAGAAAACTCTTGGAAAACTTAATAATTTAATAAAACGGTCAGGGAGACTTTGATGTTATGATTTTATAACATAACACACAGTGACTCTAAACCTGAGGAACTGGATGCTTTTCTGTGTGTTTGGATTCTGATCTGATGGCCTGACCTGAGGAAAACTGTATGAACGTACAGAATTATACTGTCTGATGTAAAACTAAATTAATGAAAGGAACAAAGGAAAATGCTTTTTTAAAAATGCAAATACATTTAAAAAAAATAAAATTCATGAAGGTGCATTGTGGGAAACGTAGGCACTGGGCTTGACACGGAAAAGACAATGTAGGAATTAAACTAAAAACTTTTCTGTGTCTAGATGAATTTTTTCCATCGAGAGAAAAAAAGCCACAATTAAAATTAAATACAACATTTTTGCCCTGTGGCACAATACCTATAAATAAGCATATAAACCATTTGGATAACGGATGGATGATTTTTTCTTTGTATTAAGGTTAAAATTGAAACCGACAAAGTGTGAAACAAGAGTGTTTCTGGTCTTGAAATGTCTGAATTATTAAGTGAGAGGAAGGCAAACATCTCTTTCTTCACAGTGGCAGCTTCTAGTCTTCAAAAACCACTCCCTAAAATAAAGAGACGTAGTTGCTGAGAATAAATCAATATGAGGACTCACATGAATAATAAAGACCTCAGTGCTTATTGCTCGGGTGTTTTTGCTCCATCCTGCAGTGAAAGCACAGCCGTCATCTCAGTAGAACAGAGTGAATTCCGTGAATAGACAACCAGACCTCAGCACACTTTACGCATCTGCATAATGTGTTTTAATTAGTCGAATTCCTGGAAGGCAGGTGAGGGGAATCAATGTTAAATCCATTTCAAACAGATTGAGTCTCACGGAAATCAAACCGCTTCACCCTCATGCCAAATACTTTACAGGTCAAAGACTTGGACGGAGAACTAGACTGAGGACGCTCAGTTCACACCATTCACAGCTGCCCAGTCAAACCACAGTCTGCTACTGGGACTTCGGTTTCCCAGCTGCCCCAGCGTTGTGCATCATAACCATCCATCATCTGGCTCGACTGCCAGATGATGCACTTTACATGCACGTCTGAAATAACTGATTAGACCAACGTCTAATCAGTTCATCCCTGCGTCCACATAAAAAAACTTGAAACTTCAAACTCCTGAGAGATCACATTCTTGAGAAAAGGAAAGATGGACGTACAGCCTGATAACTGCTGTCCATGGCTGTCACCGACGCAGAGACATAAATAAAATACAGGAGCTATGCACAGAAAGCTATTAAATGTTTTCAGCTGATAAGCACAGGCTGCCTGTTTAATGTCTGCTGCTATGCTGGAGGGAGACAGTGTAATGAGATTGGACCTTCTTTATCTGAGGGAAAAGAGCTTGAATAAGCTGCTGTTAGTGAATGTAGGAAGACCTGTGGGCACTGATATAACCAGTTTTTATCATTGTAAAATGAAGATAATAAAGAAGATCTGTGCACACAGTGTACGGACGGACAAAGATGTGATGTAAACATCCAAAGCCTTGGTTCAACATTACGTTAGTGATACAGTACAAACACACACTCTTCACATGAAAGGAGGTGGGACGTCCACGTAGGTGAACTGTCTGGCCATGGCCCAGATATACGAGGGTTGAGTTTCATTCGAAGGTGGGGCCCAAGAACACACACAGCGAATGTGAAAGGAGACGTTTTATAAGCACGCAGAGATATTTTTCTCTTTGTCCTCGGCTGTCAGGGACTCTTTTGTCCCCTTGTTTGCCTTTTTTATGTCTGCGTAAACAGAAGGGAAAAGGACAGACAGGAATAAAAGACTATAATGAATCCATTTCAGACTCGAGGGGACAGCTCAAAGAAAAACTGCCGCGTGGATAAAAGAAGGAGCAAAGTCATCGCCTGGAGGGACGACCGAAACGTCTCAGACTGAAATGTCAGCGGACAAAGGCAGCAAAGAGGGAAAAACCTGGAAGCACACGGGACGTGTATGGCTGCCAAAGATCTGCTCAGTCCACGTCAGTCCAGTCTTTGGGTCAGGACAGCAGAGGACACAGTTTAAACTTTCTGTGGTCTCATTATGTTTTTGATTACAGGAACAAAACAGAAATCCAGCACTTTATGGCTGCAGGGCCCCAGTCTCCTTTGTTACTACTCAGCCGGTACAAATCTCCAGATTTGCTTCGATTTACACCCAATTAGAAACAGGAGTGACAACCCGCTTCTCTCAGCGTGCGGTTAGGCTTCATTTCACCTTAAATACAGTTCAAACTAGATTTGTTTCTAAGCTTTACTGCTTTATTCTCGGTTTTTTGGCAGTTGATCAGCCCATAATTATAGTTCAGTAGGAAACTACCTCCCAGTAGGTTCAGTAGGTTGGTACCATGTGCTGTGGTGCAGCTGCTCATTGTTGTACTTACATGAATAAATGAAGAGCTACAACCTAAACTTGGGTGTAGGCAAAAAACATGTTGGTGCTGAAGCAGAAACTTTTCAGCTCTAAGTGGCAAACAAAGAGCTGTCTCACACGTCTTAGTCTTTTTAGACCGATGATCTTCCCGACCTGATCCTAACTCCTCTCACCCTGTTGTCTGTAATCATCTGCACCTCAAGATCCATCTCCTGCCAAAATGAACAACTTCGGGCTAATATCTATGCTGTGATACAGTCAAGTTGGCTGATTTTTTTAAAAAAGGAAATCGAGAATGGAAAAGCAGGGCCAACATAAAAACCAAGGCAAAAAGTGATGAATAAGAGCTGAAAGAAAACAGCACAGAGAGAGAGGACGCTGTGGGGAAGGAAGGAGCAGGGAGGATGAAAAAGATGCTAACTGCTGGAGTGTGAGGGAGGGCAGACTAATCATCTCCACATCACAGGAAACGAGCGAAGTGAGATGAAAGGGACGACGGCGGAGCCTGAAGTTGCCGCAGCCTTTCAATCAAAGCCTTTCTGCTTTACTGTTGAACGTGATACGTTGCTGTGGTGTGTGTGGAACGTACAAGTCGGCATCAAACCGAGAACCATCCACTAATGTGGACCTATTCCCACATTCTCTCACGGTGACACAGGTTTAACGTCCACGTGACTTAAACTATAAGGAGATTTTGTTTAACCATGTACCAAACAACCTAAAGGCCTCAACCTGAGTTTTCTTTGAAAACTTTCAGTTATTTATAGTTTACTGTTCAACCTTGTGTGTGAGGACATTCTGTCTGACACACACTATAAAACACTCCGCTAGCTGGTGCATATCCATCACTGTTACTTTTTTCCTACAGAAACAAAGGGTTTTTGTGTTGGATTTGGACCACAGCCTTGCCAAGTTCTCCGCATGAAGATTTAGCTATGAGGCAATAAAAACGTAGGCAGTCGAGATTAAATCCCACAGGTTATGAAACACCACCACCTCTGCAACAGACCACAAAGCGGTGAGGTCAGCAGAGGTCACGCTGAGCTCGGAGTGTGAGGCTGATACCTTTGTTATATGTTGAAAGCTTTGGTTCTGGTTTCAGTTAGTCCAGATCAGTCCAGGTTGAAACAGCAGAAGGACGTCCAGCATTAGGGCTTTTGTCTCCCAGGAGCTCATCAGGCTGTCAGCTCCTCCCTATAGTACAGCAATGCCCCCTTGTTGGAGCCTCAGTTTCTGCCCTCAGATTTCTGGAAATAACCCCAAATGCCCCTGCACATCAGTCCACGCCAGGGTCAGAACCCATGTTTCACAGCTGACACCAATTAATCACTGAAATCTTTTGCTACACTACATTTCAGAAGCTCGTCCTTTTTACCACACTACATTTATGGCAGCTAAAGTTACTTTTCAGATTAAAAAACAAATATAATCAATTCAATTCTGATGCCTTATAGTTTGCTTCATACTAATACTAACAATGTATTAATATAATCCATGTTATTCTCAAAGTGGAACTTTCTGCACAACAAATACTTTTACTCTGGTTACTTTTTATTATATTTATATTTTGCTGATAATACTGCAGCAGAGTACTTGTTACAGTGTGGAATGACTACATTTATTTAAATAAAACAGTTGACTGCTTTTTCCACCATGACTCACAACTGCAAAGAGCTGTTTGAGGGTTAAGGGATTTTAAGTTTAGGGTAAAGTGCAGGGATATGCATAACGTCCTCGCAGGTATGCAAAGGCAAAGACAACCTTTTAGACAAAGTCAGTCCAAACTCTGTTTAGTTTCTCCATCTTAAGAGCCTCTTTACACTGGAGAGGTTTCTGTCAAACCCTGCTCCAAACTTTCAGCTGATACATATTCAGAGAGTCGGGGGTCACAGGTTAGATGTGAATCATGGGCTGGAGCCAGATGCTGCACACTGTTAATATCCAGAGAGTGAAAGGAGAAAATGCCCGACAGTTAGAAGTGACTTCACCTACAGGGAATCTGAATAGACACACACACACTTGCTGTCAGTGTGTGTGATAAAAATGGAAGTGTCCCAAGCCTCTCATAGCTTAGTGTGAGGGCGGCTGTCAAAACGAAATGAGGGAACCATTAGACTTCACACAGAGGAGGAGAGAGAGAAGCTGTGATCTTTTTTTTTTTACTTCACCATAACTTCAACTTGTACATGACGCACAGTTTACAGATGAGTGGACAGGTGATTAGAGCCAGTGAGGGTGAAATCAACACGAAGACTCCACAGAGAGGATTGTTACGGCCAAGAAAAGCCTCCAACACGGTTCAACACAGTCTTTGAATAAGCAGAAAAATGTGTTACGCTGAAAAGTTTCTCACTGGACCACTCCAAACCATCCAGTTCTTCTGAAAACACTCTCTAAATGTGCTTCACAAAAACTAAACGGTGTCCGTAAGTTCACGAAACAGCAGGGAACAAAGGAGGAAATAGTTCATCTGTCGGGGCCTATTTTCAGCAGCGGATGAATCCACATTTGGTGTCTAGTGAGTATTGGGGCAGCAGAATGGTGAAAGTCAAACTACTACAGCTACAGTAGCATTCATGTAGCTGTGGTGTCTGTAGGTGTTTTATATGATATAAAACACTCTACACACTATAACTTATTCACCTTAAACTCAACCTAAAACAGTCCCTAACGTCCTGATGTCATAGTGAAGCTGTCATGTTTGGTACAATCATGTTTGCCCCCTGAACAAACGCTGCTATTGTAATGTGCATATGGCCACAGGTAACTGGATATATCTCCCCCTAAACATCTGGCTTTAAATCTACAATTCTTATTTCACTTGAAGGGGAAATTAGAGTTTCTTGCACAGGTTGAACTTACAGAGCTGAGCAGGGTCAGAGAGGCAATGGTCAGGCCAGAGACAGGTCACACACCTCAGGATCTTCAGAGGCAGGTTCTCAGGCTGGAGAGTAGACCACAGTCTGGCAAAGAGGTGAACTGTGAACAGGCAAGTTAAGTAGAGCACAAAACAGGTGACCTGAATGAGCTGAGGACTGTAGGACTGCACCATTGTATAAGAGAGGAAATCAGGAAGTGGAGGGGGAGATTTTTGCGGGCCGTTCCAAACACACTACAGTCTGACTTCTGAAGGCCATGTGAGACTGAGCTTTATTTTGAAAATCCTCCCCTGTCCTCAGTTAGATGCCAACATGCTCAGAAATCTCTCTGTTGAGCTGCCCTAAAACCTAAAATCAGGGTGTGTTATTATTACCATCACATTTAGAGCAGATTCCGTCAGTCACCAGCAGAAACGGAGAACTCAAACATTTACACTGAGCAAATATTCCCCTAACTCATTATCACAAAATACACATCAGCTGAGCTCTGTGTATTGTTTCAGAGAGAGTTGAGATTCTTTTACCCTCTTTCCCAGGAAGAGAGAGATTTATGCAGCACACACACACACGCACACACACGCACACACACACACACACACACACACACACACACACACACACACACACACACACACACACACACACACACACCAACAAACAGTCTGCCTTCATCATATTTCTGGAGTATTTTTGAACCAAAGCACTAATTACTAAATGTGTGTTTTTAAATTCCCAAATGGATAATTTTTACATGAACCAATTATTACTATGTTAAACTAGACACATTATTATAATTACGATGCTGACAAGGTTCAGGAGTTAGAATAATGTTTACCAATAAAAAAAAAACTCTCTGATGACCTTAAAAATGCACACAGAAAAACAGACGGGATGGAAATGAACAGAAGGAAAGAACTACTGACCTCACATTGTAGCGAAATACGTTGAAGCAATTTAATATTTTTGTAACTTTTGTATATAAATAGACATGTACATTCTTGTACAACAGGCAAACAGCTGCTGTATAAATAAGCAAATTTATATTAAGTATAACCATAAAAACAGAAAGGGTTTGAAATTTAAAACAGTCAGTTTTATATTAAGTTTCGCAAAAATGTTAAAATAACTTATAATAATAGTAATAAGTAATAATAATAATAACAATAGTAATAGCTTCCTGTATAAAAAAGTAAAGCTACAATAGAAGAGCATGAATTATGGTAAACAGCAGCAGCAACAGTTAATGATGGAAAACTGTGAAAAACAAAGTGAGCTAACATCCACAAGCCCGAACAACAAACTTGAAAGAGTTGAAATTTGACTTTGGAGTTTCAATTTCTCATTGTCCTGTGGACCCACTGCGACTTTATCTGATATGAGAATTCAATTTTGGCAAATCTTCAGTATCTCAATTAACAAGGATGAGTTGCTCTCATCTATCCAGCTGCTCAAAGATAAGATGGCAAAAATCTTAAATAAGGAGCTTAGCTCTGCATTAATACTCCAAAGTAAGTAGATAGGCAGTGTGTGTGTGTGTGTGTGTGTGCGTGTGTGTGTGTGTGTGTGTGTGTGTGTCTCAGGCTTCAGGCAGACAGGCCATGACCTTCAGCATCAGCTCCTCCTTCTTGCATTTGGTACTGACGACAATGCCTCTTCCTTTCAACCAGGCCAACAGAGTTGCAGATTTCAGCTTGGACAACTGAAAAGAGAAAAATAAGGAGGATAAAAAAAGGGAGAAATGACAAAGACACTTAGATAAAGGAGTCGCAACAGGTTCAGAACTTATATAACTTATATAAGTCCTAGAATCAGGTGCTGGTGGATGACAGGCAGACAGGTAATTCAAGTCCACAGCAAAAACAAGCAGAAGGTCAGAAACAGGTCATAAGGCTGGAAAAGAACAATAAGAATATGAGAAGCTGGTGGTTGGACTTGGACAAAAATTCAGAGCAATTGTGATGATGGGACACAGAAAAAAGATCAAAAATAAACAGGCCTGAGACAGGAACTAGGGCTCAAGGATTAATAATTTTCCAATCGATATCACAATTTAACAGAATGGCATCTCAAAAAGGCTCTGATTAATTTTGTGTCCGAATAACTCATACGAATTAGGAAAATAACATTCAGAAATGTCATCCCCAGTAACAAGGAGCAATGCTTGAAAAGACATAAACTGACACACAAAACACTGCAAGCTTCCTCATATGGGAGAAACTCTACTTGACTTCACTGAGGGGTGTTGCCTGGCCAGAGCATGCAGAGCACAGCTGGGGCTGAGTGAAGAAGTGATCTGATAAAAGCAGAAGAGAAACTGGAAAGTGTCCACGGTGCAGAACGGGGTCCAGGTCCATGACCTGAAGTGCAAAGACGTCAGCAGGCTGAGGTTTGTCTAGGTGGCTGTTCGTATCTTCCAGGATGATGGAAATGGGACAGCAGCAGGTCAAGCTCATCACAGATGTCCCCCAGCTGGCCGATAGATCCCAACCACGTGAACTGTAACCGGTGCAGTTCCCCTGATGCCAAAGATGCAGACAATACAAGACTGTTAAGCAGCGTTGTAGCGACAAACTCCTGCATGTCAGGAATGAGACGTCCAGCACAACATCCCCGTCCTGACGGGGAAGGTTAGTGAAAACAGGTTAAGTCAGAGGACAACAAAGCCGGGGTGGTCCTGTCTTTTGTCCACTGGACTGACGCACGTAGCCTCGCAGGCCTTTACACAGCTTTAGCCTAAGTGTGCACTAAATATGTTGTCACCTCAGTGATTCTCGGCTGAAACTAGCAAAGCCAGACCAAAGTGTTAAACCTGGAGAAGATCAGGGCAGCAGTGCCTGTGTGAAAGCAGCTTAATAATATGCAGACGCACGTGAAAATGAGTGCAGGGGAATCAGGGGACTGTTGACAGTGGGAGACACCATGTAGCTGTTCCAGACAGCTCTCTGAGAAAACAGCATTTACAACAGTTTGTAAAACTACTACAGAACAATGTATCCAGGGGCAAAGCTGTGTACATAACAGTACAAGTGAAAATGTGAGCAGCGGATTGTTGCTGAAAACTTGCAGGCTAAAGCTGTAAAACTGATAAATGTTGTTATTAAAGTGCTCGGCTCCCTGTGGGCTCCCAGCTCCTCCCGAACATTCATCATTTTAACAGTCGCTACCCTCCTCTGAAAGGGTCTTTGTAAGGAAACCGAGGATGACAACTGTGTGTATGCGATTCATCACACTAACACACTTCAATACATCACATTAATGTACAAAGTGTGAAGGCTAAAACTGCACATACAGCACAAATTGAAATTCATCACTTCTAAAATCTTTTTGTTTCGGAAATAAAGTACCACTTCTTGCCGCTCTTTATACTTTAATAATTTAAACAAGACAAGCTTTATAGCCGGACTAGTGCTCCTGTGAGGCTACAGTGTTTATTACATGCCAGAAAAAAATGGAGAAGCAACGTTTTTTACTGTTGAGAGCTGGAGCAGCTCCAAAACAGCAGGTCACAAAATCCCCCCGTCCCCTTTTTCTAAAGTGTGTGTAGTCTGTGGACCAAAAAGTTTAGCTCGTGTGTGTTTGCAAGAAGAACAAAAAGAAGAGATGACTTTAAAATGGACAACAGGGAAGAGAGGAAGAGAAGGAAGCCAAGAAAGAAGGTGTAACGTTTAATGCTGACCTGGCTGTTTCTAGCCATTCTCTCCACGTCCAAGTCTTGTATCATAGCTCTGGATTTCTTCACCTTTGACTCAAACACAACTCTCTGGAAAAACCCAGCACAGGACAATTAGAAAACCTGAGGGGGCACAATGTTCCTGCAGCCTGAGGCTCATCGCTGACACAATACAAATCTGCATGTGTTTTCAGTAGAAAACGGAGCCGAGCGGTTTGATTATCATCAATGCAGCATCAGTGCTGTGGTACTGCAGCTCCCATGTTTCCTGACTGTAGTTATTTCTAATTTCTCTATTGCCATTGAGCCCCTGTGTTCTACATTAGTAACAAATTATAATCAGAAAAGCATTTAATAGTTTTTAAAAAGCCTTTTAAAAACTATTACTTACATATACAACATGACTCGTTGAGGCCACAAACTCAAACTGGGAGCAATTTTAACAAATCTACTGAGGGAAAACACAACAAAGTACAAAACACATCTCTAACAGATTAAACTAGAGTCCAAAGTAACCAAACTCACCCGTCTGACGCTGCTGGAAAGATGTTTTTTAGAGACAACAGAAGATAGTGAAGGCTGAGGAGCTTCAGGTGATGCAGCTGGGGGTTTGCTGCTGGACGTGTTGCTGTCAGACCTGGTCTTAAGAACAGACTTCGGTTTAAGCTTGATCTCTGCCTTTGAAGGGAGGATAAGTCCAGGTTTACTCTGTAATGCAGCGCTGAGGCTGAAGATGTGCTTGAGATGAGCTGATGGTTCACGAGTGCTGCTGCTTTGAGTTTTGGGTTTGAAGCGAGGAACAATGGGCGGAGGAGGAGTTGGGAGATACGCAGTAGAAGAAGCAAGAGCAGCAGTAGAGGGTTCGTTCTTACCAAAGGTAGGAATAATTACCTTCCCTCTGTCGACCATGTTTCCTCTCTGCTGTTGCTGCAGCTTCTGGAGCCGCAGCTCGGCCACACTGATGTGACACGATGGACGCTTATTTCTGAAGACAGGAACCAGTTTAGGAGCAGGGTTTAGTTGATGCTGGCTCAGGGGAGGAAGCGGTGAGGGAGAGATGGAGGAGGTGAGGGAGGAAACTGGCTGGAGGGGTGGAGGGAAAGAGGTGGAGAAGGATAGAACTGTCTGGCAACTTGAAGAATAAGAATCACGTGAGAAAGAGGAGGATGACAAAGGCAGGTTTTTGTCTTCTTCAGCCCCTTGAGTCTGAGTGAGCCCCTGAGCTTGGTCCTGCTGAGACAGAAGGCTCCAGGGTGGAGGCTGCGACCCAAAGAAAGGCTTCACCGTTCGATAAGCAGGAGGAGCAGGCAGCTGGGTGAGGACCTGTCTGGTGGTGGAGGAGGTAGTTAGGTTGACCTGCTTAGGACTCAGCTCCTGAGGAAGAACAGATACAAACTTTGGTTACGCTGCATCGTCACGACACATACGCAGTGTGGAAAGAGCTCAGGTCACATTTCTGATACATAATAAAGAAGATGTCAAAGATTTTATTGTTAAAATGAAGCCTTGTCCACAACACAGTCTACAGTAGATGTCCTTAGTGTGGACATGAGCTAAATGTTCCTTTAAGGTATCAGAGGCCTTCACAAGCTTGAGGCTGGGAACTATAGCATTTTGACACATGTCCAGACAAGAACGGTGATATAAGTCAATTCTGTAAAGTTCTACTCTGTCACTAGAATTTCACTTATTACCATATACTTATGTGTGGAGGATTGTGGCTGTGCACAAACTGTGTTAATGTACATTCAATTTGACTTTGTCCCTTTGCACAAAGTCAAACTGCAGCAATAAAAACCTCCTGCAACAGACACACAAACCCATTCTGTAAGTAACTGACCAGACTAACACACATGTCCACTGTTTGACTGGACACACTCTTACAGAAGACATATTACCAGACGGACAGCTGATAAGTGATATGTGTGATAAACACAGGAACTGTATGCTCACTGCTTCTTTTGCTATTAATAATAACTGTTAGGAAACTGATAACACAAACTAACATTATGTGAACTAATCTTCTTCTTCTTATACAACAGCTTCCATTTAGCTGAAGAACGTTGTCCTCAGGAGAGAAAATACAAATGGAGATGAGTCCTGCTGAAGACTATAAATATTTTAGTTTCACTCTCTGGGCACTGAATCAATCTCTGCAGATGATTCTCTATACAGTGATTCTCAGCTTGATAAAACACACTTTAGCTGCATGCTGTGAATAAGAAAACACATCTGCAGAACCAGCTCTCAAGATGAGAAGCAACTTTAATTCCACCGGCTTCACTACTTTGTTCCAGAGACAGTTTGCAGTTTTACCTACAGGCTTCACTGAGGAACTCACTCATAATTCGAACATTATTAAATACGACAACCAATGTTTAATTTTTACCTTGTGTTTTCTCTGACTGAGCTTTATGTGAATACATTTTCATTTTAGCCATTTTTCATAGAAATGTTGAAATGCATGACTTTCCATCCAGGAAATTGCTTCATGAAGGTTCATAATTCATATAATGATAAAGAACCAACCACCTTTTTGGTCAAAACAGAGCCTCGAGAAGATGAAACATGTTTCCGGTCTCAGATTCTCCTTCATGAGAAGCCTGTTTTCTCTCCACAGAAAATAAATAGTTTCCTTCCCACATCTTGCTGTGTTATTAGGAGCAACGTCTGGACGACCAGAAACACTTTTCATTCTTTTTCTTTCTGATGTGTGTTTTATTAAAATGGATCCTCATGAATCTTTCAGTGCTACACTGCTCTGTGGTTATAAAACTGTCCATGAAGATTATAGTAGGTGGGGAACAGTCAGGTTATTGCCTTTTTTTCCCCACAAACTCACCCTCAAACTCAAAACCCACCTGAAATAGACTGCACACCAAGGTGTGTGTGAGTTTGTTTAGTTAGGTAGGTTCATTTTACATCAGTCACCAGGTCTACACCAGATCTACACCAGGTCTCCTGGAGGAGACAGATCTTTAAGAAAAACAGTGCTGCTGTTGTGGAGAGAACACAGGCTACTAGTTTAAAGTAGGATTAAGCTTTGTTATCATCAGTAAACCCAAAGTGTCAGTCCACACTCATCCTTGTCTGTAAAACTCATTTGTTCCACCTGATGATAAATCTCTCGAATAGGTCGTAAATAGATTTTAATGTATTTAACAGTTGAGCTCTTTTTAACAAACGTTACTCACTCAAACCCTGTTACACTACACAATAAAGAACATCTAACTATTTTCATTTAAACGTTGTCTGTCCTAATTTATCATCCTGTTTTCACTATTAGAAGACAGTGGCTGGAGTTTGTTCCAATTGTCTCCAGCGGACACAGTGGATGTGGACATTATAAAGCCAGATCCAAGCTAATATGGAGGGAAACCCATGACATTTCTGTCCTGTAAGTGGTAGTTTTGCTTTGCGTGTACCTGCACTGTAGCAGCTGCATTCAGACCGACTGTGTGGTAACAGGGTTTGCTGCTCAGACGTGCAGGGAAGCCACACACACTCTGCAACCTGGTCCTGATGTCTGACACGAAGGAACCCAGCGCCCCCTCCAGGTTGACCGCAGGGCAGTGCTGCACCGGCTGTAGGCGAATGCAGCTCAGAGGGTATCTGAACAGGAGCACGGTTAAAGGAGCATTGTGTGCTGTGTAGGTTACAGCTGCCTTCACCTTCACGCACAGCAGGTTCTACTGATCAGCTGGTTTCATTCAACTATTTTTATATTCAGAATCAAAACCAAGAATTCCTGGTTGTATGTCAGTTTCTCAGATGTGTTACATTCACTAGGTTCACATAAAGGTGGATAATGAATCAATGAGCTTTGGGATACGTGAAGAGTCTTTCTCCCACCAGTCTGAAGTAGACGCTGCAGTACACCACCTCCTCCTGTGTGACCTCAGGGAGTCTGTAACCATACTGGAAACCACAAGCACAGTGTGAGAGCACCACCTGGTGTAGGTCTGCGTAGTTCTTTAAACAATAATGTGATTGGTACAGTGCAGAGCAGATTCTAATTTGATTAATAAAAACATTTATGTGTTATTACACCTCAGAAAATTGCCCCAACTTTGCCTGATGATGCACCCAATACTACAGCTTTAGATGAACAATTTCTGATTTTAATCTGGTTACCTTTGATCAAACAAAGAAGAAACTCAATCTGACTACAAGCACAGAGTGCCAGCTTCCAGTGGATTAAGAGTTTTGCTTCTGAAATAAATACATTTTTTGTTTTTATATATGTTTAAAAAGAAACATATATGAACACATATATGAAAAGAAAGTGTGTGTGTGTGTGTGTGTGTGTGTGCGAGCATTGTGTACCAAGCGGTTCCAGTGGTTCTGCAGGTCTCTGTAGGTCCTGAAGGGTCCGTCTCTGGGCAGCTGATGGCTGATGGTGATAATCTGACCTTTCTTCATGCTGACAAACACACACACACTTGTTCAGCCTGAGGGAGTTTGTGTGAGTTTGGACATCATTACAGAATAAACACTGGAAACTGAAACTGAGGTGAAATCTATGGAATCTGTGTAGATACAGAGCTGCAGCTCCACCTGCTGCTCACAGTCAGTGTCACAACACCTGCGTCTGCTACTCTGTGTTTCCTTGTTTGAAATCACAGAACTCACTGCTACTTTCAGCATTTTACCTTTGTCACCCTGTGAATCTGATACTGAACCTTGAAATGTGGGAAAGAGCCGTCTGTCTGACTCAAACCTTCACACGTCTAATAGTGATTGTAGTTTGCATTTAATTGTTTCTGAAGCATTTTATATGTTATGTCTAAAAACTGCATCTTTTTATATTGAGATTGACTAGCATGGTTTTCCTGGGGTCTCTCAGTTGGGGGGTGTTTCCCTGTTAAGAATGTCTATGTGTCCTGAGGACACTAAAAACACTTTACCACCTTTTCCTGATATCAGTGTATTAAAACCCAGAGAACTTTACAATAAAGTCACCAAGGTGTTTGATAAAATATCTTATTCATTTTACCATTGTTTCATCTGTGAGAAGTACCACTTACTGCGTTAAGTGTTAACATACAAGTCAGTATTTTTAGTACTAGTTCAATATCCAGAGGAGTCTGAAAGATGCAGTTTGGACGAAAAGCCACAGCTCAAAACAACAAATGTGCTAAAGGCTGTTTGATTGGAAGAGTCTCCCAACTATAATTCGTGAAAGTCCTCCACACTCTGCTTTCAAAAAACAGCTCAAAAACTGGTTAAACACTCTGTGAGTCAAACCCATAGTGTACAATATGAATACAACAAATTACTGTTGTCACCATTGTGGACAGTAGTAAAAAAACTGTAACTGAACCAGTGATTCAAAAAGAACCGATGTTGTAGCCACTAACTAGACATGATACAAATATTAACCCAAAACAAGGAATTTATACTATAATTATACTGAAAACTCAAATGAATTTTAGAAACGTGGTGGACATCTCAATCCCTGATGTGATGATTAGGGTGGAAAAAACATAAATTTAAAAGGCATCTGTGTCAGCAGAATCAGAGGAATCCTATAAACTGCAGGTACTGTGCTTGTGTCATTGAATCTCACAGAGGTCACAGTGTATTATGTGAGACTGAGTGATGATTCAGTCTGTTGGGTGCTGCAGGTGTTGAGTCCAGCAGGTGGAGGTGTCGCACCTGGGCAGGACATGACACCAAATGGCTGCCCCTGTACAGGAGGGATCAAGAATGAAGTCAGGATCACTGTTGAACCTTTTAAGCACCAACGGAGGGAAGTCAAAGTCCTCCAGCTGCAGAGGACACAGACAAATACAACTGTCAGAAATTCTTATTCTTACACCATGTGTTCATCTGCAGGCTTCACACATTCTCTCCGGCCATGTGCTTAGTCCCGGTAATTTATTTGTATTTAGTAGAATATGTTGAAATAACTAAAACAAAATGTGGTTAAACGTTTGGCAATAAGCTGGAAAAAGGTAGTTGTTGATGTAGTGCGGTCTGTGTTTGTTCTCGTACCGTGTTTGGGGGCATCCTGACAGCGCTGGCTCCAATGCTGATGCACAGCTGACCCTCGGTGGTACTCAGCTCCATGCCTGACAAACACATACAGCCCACATTTACAGAAAATACTTCTTACACGTGGGACAGTGACGTGTGGAGCTGTGGGAAACTTACTGACAGCGTTCATCCTCCCTTTCTCAGTCAGAAAGTCTCGTCCTAACAAACACAAACCAAACTGAGCTCTTCACTCTGACATAACTATGTACTACGATTTAAGCCGACGGTGGCAATGCAAAATATTTTCCAGTCTGCAATGTTAAATTCCCTTCAGTGCAAATGGGTTTGATAGTCACTGAAAAACACATGCTGACTACAGTACTATCGTATACTGTGCACCGTGACATCTGGCCCTTATCCTATCAGGGGAAGGGGCAGAGAGGAGGGTGCTGTGTTTCCTTCTATTTAGTGAAATGAATACACTGCAGTGTTGAGATTTGACCCATATAAATATAAATAAAACATTTCCTAGCTACTGTTAAATTAACTCTATAAGCGTTAAATTTATACTCTTGAAGTTAAAATGTTGTGTATACATAGTTTTGCTGAACTGGTGAAATGAAAGAGAAAGGTTTTCAATGAAGGCATCAAAAATCACCTTTCTGTGCTGGGTTTTGTTGATGTTTAAAAATCATAATCATAGAGCAACTCAAATGTCTCTCTGGGTCTGTTCTCTAAAGGCCCGATGTTCAAATCCCCCCACACACTGATTTATTTCAGACTGGGTCCAAGGTGAAGGCTTAAAAGAATGTTGCAACACTTGTCACTTTGATCAGTCTGACACACACGCACACACACACGCACGCACACACACACAGACAACATCCATGGCCCTGGGCAGTGATTACAGGATGGACTTTGCCATGAAACTGAGCTGAAACAGCAGAGCCACTCTAAGACATTTCTGCACGAGGACTGAACATTATCTTTATATTCAGGACAGTTAGGATTCAATTTTTCACCACTGCCTATAACAAGCAGCATTTAATCAGATCAATACTAGTCCTGATTTAAACCATTGTTATAATAACATTGATCCTTATGATGAATCAGCCCGTTACTGTAACTGCCCTACAATCCATATCACAGCAGCATTGCAGTTTGTCTCCAGACAACACACACAACAAAATTGTGACAAATGTCACTAATTGGACAGAATGATATTTACAATTTTTAAACACAAGGCCAATGAGAACAGAATAGAGCCCTTTGGAAGACTTTTCAGTACCTGCACATAGAGGATCTAGTGCAAAGTCAGAAGATGATATTTTGAAAGTGTGTAGAGACAACTTCTGATTTTTCCTTTAGGAGGGAGAATGGAGGGTTTTAGGAAGTTCAACATTTATAAAGAGGCAGAGCTGCAACTCAGCTGCTCACAGAAACGTTGGGCTTATTTTAATGCTGTTCCATTGGGACCATTCTCCTTCAAACCCTCCACCACTTTCTGATGCATCTTTCCTCAGTCATTTTCAGTCTGAATATACCAACACAAACACAGAAACACACCCAGCAAGTGAAATTCGCATGTAAGCTGTGACCAGCAAAAAAGGATTAAACAAGTGCAAAATGAAATTCCTTATAGCAGCACACAGCGTACCAGAGATGAGGAGGAGTCCTGCTTTGTTCCAGTGGGGAGCTAGTCTGGTGATCAGAGAGTAGGACAGACAACACTGGAGGACACCTGGGAGGACATACTGTGGAGGACCCAGCTACACACAGACAAAAACTTGCAATGAAACACGAAAAACTAAACTCTCCGAATAAATCCATCCCTGCTTCCCACCTGCAGACGGTGTCTCTGTGCATACACTTGGAGGATGCCTTTCTGGAAGAAGGAGACCTGTCGGAAGAGAAAAGAAGAAGAAAAAGGCGAAAACAAACACGACTGTAACAAATGTGAACAAACGTGAATTGTAATTCATAATTTTAAAGCAGCTGGAATAAATTGGAAAACCACCTCCTGGATGTGTATATGTGTCCACAGCATGAATACTCTTCATGCTTTGGTTGATTCTGTGTGCAGGACATTAGGTTATTGTGGACATTTTGGATTTGGCACATGAATATGGGTGGAAACCAACATCGCTATTGAATCTTAATTATTACAAACTCCGATGTATTTTAATGAATGTTCCCTAAAACCTGTTTTAGGTTCTGCTTTGACCGACATGAATTAAGTTTGTATGTAATTAACATGTATAACGTGTTTTCTCTTTAACTCCCATGTTTTGTCATCTTAAACCTAATGTTTAACTTGCTATTGTATCTTCTGAAACTTACCTTTTTATGTTTTTGAATGATTTTGAATGAGGCGTTTCCATTTATGCTTTATGATTTATGCTTATTCAGTAAGCTTTGCACAGGTGCTAAGGGGCTGTGCAGAGCATGATAGAGTATAGCAGATGATGTAAGAGCAGAGAAGGGAGAAAGTAAAGTTACTCATTTTCAAGTCTCATGCTAGTTCTAGCTTTATTTGCAGTTTTAAAGGTAGATTGTGCAAAGAATGAGCCGATTGTGTTGCTCTGATCATTTATATTTTTCTGCAGGGGAGCTGCGTCATTGTGTGTTATCTTCAACACCAAATGAATTCCCAAAGCTCAACACACTTTATTTAGTGAGCATTTTCTCATTTGGAAAAAGCTTCTCTTTTGGTTTGGTTATCAACCGGGTGTCGTCTATTGCACAATGAGATGACTGAGAGTAGAATGTGAGTCGCGCTTATGTTGGCAGGGAAATAATGGCAGTAACACACTGACTGTTTGTGTTTGCACTTGTATCTTTATGAGGACCAGTTTGAGGGTTAGACCGTGAGACTGACCAGTCCCAACAATTTAGGATTTAGAATTAAGGGTTAAGATTTGGTTTAAGTATTCAGGCTAGAATCAGGTTTAGGTTTGGGATAAGACATTTATGGGTGGCGATTATGCTCACGGTGTGGGATTAGATAATTGCACTATGTTTGTCAAGGAGCATCCTCACAACTACAGTGGGACTAATCGCTGTGCATGTGGAGGACAGGTCCAGTGGGAATGTTTGGAATTCAGTTGGACGACTTTGTTTGCATGTCTCTGCTTAATACCTGTTTGCGTGCAAACACTAGAGACACACACACACACACTACTTGTGAGGTGATTCACTGACATAATGCTTCCGTCTCAGTCATGTGCAACACGACACTTGCAGATCGAAGAGATTTAAAGTAAATGTGCAAGAACCGATTGTGTCAAAAACATTACACAAACAACAGGCTGACACCAAAACCTATTTTTGCCTTTTTATATCATATTTTGCCTTTTCTGTATATATTGTTTTTAGGAGCCTGTGTTAAGTGACAACAGTTTTCCAGGTTACTGCATAGCCCACGTGGCTTCATTCATCAGAGCAGCATGAGGATTTCTCATGTAATGCCACCTGAAGGCTTGAAGGTCATGGACACTGAAACGAGCGTTGTGTCCTTGGCCTCTACACTGGGATTTCCCCCGAGCCCCTGTATCGCTTCACAATATTATGGACTGCAGACTGCAACAAACTGAAATGTTTTTTAATAATCTTGATTTGAGAAATAATCTTTCTGAATTGACAATCCTCTCATAATTTCAGCATAAAGTGGTGAACCGCATCTTTGCTTGTGTCTTTTTATACCCAATCATGATGCCCTCACAATTGTGCTTCTTGTGCTAATATTTTATAAACTTTAACCTTATTTTGCCCCGAATATTCTGTACCGAATGTGTTTGAGTGCTGCTTATCTGTACAAAATACAATTAAGTTGCTCAGTCAAGAGAGAAAAAGTTTTCTCAGCAGGAAATAAAGTTTGATTGGTTGGTGGTAGCAGCATGTGACTGTGCAGCTACATTTGTAAAGAAAATGTGCACGTTCTTCTGCTTCTTTTTGTATTTTTGGGAAGACACTCATTAGCTGTCTATCACATCATCTGATTTCAGTTAAGACTCAGACACAGAAGCTGCTCTGAAACAAAGTGATCACTGTCTTCACAAACAACACATACTGCAAGGAGAAACCGGATTGGGTCTGTGTGTTTCAGAGTGTGTGAGGGAGAGACAAAGTGTCCATGTCTGTGTTTTGCATTCCTGGGTGTGTGCATCCTGAGGTATGTAGCGTGTGTGCAGACTGAGGCGGCGTGCAGGGCCTGGTCCTGTGCATGCAAAGTTTTTATGGTAAATAAAACTCATCCATCGTTTTCATCAAGTTTACAATGTCAGATTCTGAAGATGAATGTTTCCTGAGGTTAACTACACACACACACACACACACACACACACACCCACACACACACGCACATAAAAGAAATTCAAAGTAAATTTGTCAGTACTACTATATTAATCTGGATAATAAATAAAATACCTATAAATCTTTCTTTTGTTTGCATTTCTTTCTTAACTACAGTGATAAATATAAATTAGTTAAAAAGTGGAGATGGACAATTCTGGTAACTTTATAAGAAACTAATAGTTTGATGATATAAAATATGAACCTTTAAGTAATACAGCGTGCAGCAAATGTCATTTGTCAGATGTTGTCAACTAGCCAAAATTAGTATATCTGCATTTAAACAACCAGGTTATAATCGCTTCTTTCTGGAGATTTTTTAACCTTGGTGTAGACAGACACCTGGTTTCTGTAATCATAGTGGGGGATCAGGGGAACCTAATTTCACCAGATAGATTTCTCCTGCTGATTTCTCGGACATGTTCATTGAGCTGTGCAGTATGACAATATATGTTTCCTTACATATTATACTCTATCGTTCTATTGTTGCATCGGGAATCACGCCCTTTTTGGCAGCATGGGGCAACTTACTTCTACTGTGCAGATGCAGCAATTTGTTGTTGTATGTATGAAAACATAGTTCAAATATTTATTTTGTTTTGTATTAGCTTAACATTACACAGCAACACAGCTACAGCTGCTGAGGAACTAGCAGCAGCCAATGTTTTCTTATGACCTGCTCGATGCATGAGTTCATGATGTGATTCAGTCCACCTTAAATAGTATTACCAACTTTGTATTACTGATTTTGACAGGGAAAAGTCTGCAGACAGGGAAAGTAGTGGAGTAGAAGGATGGATGAAGGAAAGGAATTACATGCAGTGAGGCCTCCTTGCATTTTACACAAGTCTAACTAGCTGAAACTATCATTAAGTGTATTTAGAAGGAATTTAATTTGCAAAATTACAACCACTGTGGATACGAACACTGCTCAATTATGTTTACAGAAAATCTACTATGCTGCTACATAATAAAATCAATATGAGCTTACATACAGTACAGCATGTACATCCTGGTCACAAGAGTTGCATAAAGACTTAGGGTTAGGCAGGAATTGTGACTTCTGCAGTTCTATTCTTTCAATGAGTACAGAAGTGCAGGCATATGTGTGTGTGTGTGTGTGTGTGTCTTACAGCCAGGACCACTGTAATATCAGTGAAGGAGTCCAGAGCAGGAGAGGCCAGAATATCAGAGTACAGCAGGACGAGCTCTCTGTGAACACACAAACAGGGCCACACCCACAGGAATTGGGTTTGATGGGACTGAGTCACTGTAAAAATGACCCATAAACTGTAGGTCTATAGTGCTGAAACCTGTCCTCTGCATTAGTCAAAGTAATATCACCTCATCTGAAGAATCTGAATAATCATCAGTCCCTAAATATCATCTGCACTGATTCAGCAGCTGGGGACGTTACATGAGCATTGTTTATTGAGTGGTGGTGGCTGATGTGTTAACGTGTTCTGAGACATGCAAACATGCAAAAACTAGACCAGAGTTAACTTTGCAGTTGTAGAGAGAACAGGCACACAGCCAATGAAAAGACTCATTTTTATGAAAACAATAAATCTAAGCCCCAGCTGTTGAGATCCATGATAACGTGTTGGAAAGATCCAGTGTTAACCATTCTTGTAACAAATGAATAAACTGTTCTGAGCTGGTCTTCTTCCCTCTCCGTGTTGCTCACCTGCAGATCTTGATCTGTTGGCTCCTCGGCTCCTCTTCCTTCCCCTGCAGACTCAGGGTGATGAAGACCAGCTTCCTCAGGTCTGGAAGTCTGAGGAAAAATAATAACTGCTGGACTCGTCCACTCATCCTGCACACACACGAATACACCCCATCATCAAGAGAATGAACTTCAACGCGGGAAAATGTCCAGTTTCAGTATTAATGTGGTCTATGAGTTTATGAATGTTTTTCAAGACCTTTAGTGAGATTGTGTCAGGAAAATGTGTCAGGATTTAAACTGTCCACATATGCCGACATTTTAACAAGTGCACTTTTACTTATACTGTGCACAACAGTGAGCAATTGATTTTCTCTGTCCTATAGACCTGTTAACTATATATCTTTGAGTAATAAACTACATTTGACAGATTAAACGAAAGGACTTTGATGGAGTTTGTAGTTTTTAGCGTAAACACCACATTCTTATGAGGCACAATTTATACAGTTTTCATGCTGTTAGAAATGGCTGCAATAATGTTTCATAAATCATTTACTAATGCTGTATAGATCCGTTTTAAGACAGATTGTGCAAAATCCATCTACAATCGCTCACACAAAAACTGTTTGGCCATTTATTTTCTGACAAACAGCTGCAGGTAATCAATTATTAACCCTATGCCGTCTCTAACTATATGCATATTATAATAACCAGTTATTAAATCCTATTTTAATGCCTGTTCATCTGACTGCAAAGCTCAGTAGTTCATAGTGTAATATAATAAATGAGTCTACATTTATTAGGCTCATTTAAAAAAGACTTTACGGTTCTTTAAAGTATCAGTAATAACTGTTTTTGGTCAGTAATAGTGAAGTTAAACTTGATTGTTTGTTAAGGTTAATTGACTCTTGTGGTCAATAACGCTAATGATTACTTCTGTAGTTAAAACCATATTGGAATAAACAGCAAACACATTACAAACTTTAAAAAAACACAAATTTCTTACGTAATGAAAAATGACACGTTGTCTCGCTCACCTCTTTATAGCTTTCTGAACCCAAAAACTAGCTAAAACAAGCTAACGGGCTAAGCACGAAGCTAGTGCAGCTAAGTAGCTAACTTAGCAATCTGGCTAAATTTGTTACTGTCATAAATTATATTGATATGAAGGTCACTACTTCACATTTGCATCTACGTTCAACTGTGACAAGAAATTCTTCGTTTTAATAAGAATAGTTACAATTAAGACAATAATACAACACAGACTTCCAGCTAAGCTAAAGATATGTAAAATGAGGAGTGAGCGCTCACTCCGCCGCAAATTCCACGAACTAAAACGCTGTCGTTTCTCACTTGAACTCAATTCCCACAGTTCAATTAAAAATTGTTCGTAAACGAACAAAACACTTTAAAGAGTTTTTTCTCATTAGTTTTTAAGTTAAAAACAACTGCATTAATCTGTGAAGAGGAGAAAGGTGTGACGGAACATTTGTGTTTAACTGTGCAAGCAACACAAAAGGCCAAAACTTAAATATTATAATATATTTAAAAAGTGCTTTATGGTGGTTTAGTTTAGTTTTAATGTTTATCAGCACACAGTGCATCGTCCTCCTCAAGATACTGGGCCAAACCCTTTGTGCACATCCATCACATTTCACCCACATTGTACCTTTATTTGCTCAGCCTCTGCTGGCACAGGTGCGTCTGCACAAACACGCACAATCCCAACTGTCTTTGCAGCACTGTGGATGTTTTCAGCAGGTTTCATCTGCTTGTCAGTGGTGATGTCATAATATCTGAAAATATCAATAACTAACTTTTAGTATTAGTCAGTTTTGCTTAATATTTTATACATTTTAGGCAGGCATTATTACTGCTGCAGTCATATTTTTCAATGAGTACGGAAGTGCAGGGCATTTGTGTGTGTGTGTGTGTGTGTGTGTGTGTGTGTGTCTGACAGCCAGGACCACTGTCATATCAGTGGAGTCCAGACCAGGTAAACTATTATATTTTTATAATAAATTACAAAAATGTTTGCTTCTTGTAATTTCTTTACTCAACTAGCATTTAACATGCTTTTTGGTAATAGCTTTTTTTTTTTCATTTCAACCATTAAATGGATAATATCCATCTTGGAGTCGAAGGGAAAAGGGCAATTACAACTTTTTCAACACCACCAACTTTTCTTGGCCTTTTACAAGTTTTTCGACTTTTAAAATCGGACTTCCGGTTGCCCGTTGAAAAACACCCATTACGTGAGAAACGTGCGATGCGCAGGGCTCTTTCTCCCCTTACGCTAGAAGCAGTTTCCTTGAAAGATTTTGAACTCAAGTAAACTTTTGCCTTGACCACGCCCACGGCTAAACGGCGACTGAGAGGACAACGACGAATCAGAGAGCTGCAGAGAAATAGGTGCGACGGAGACGGACCAATAGCAGCGCTAAAAGCAAGGTGGGGGCGGGTGCAGTGACCGAGCTCGAGATCGTTGAGTATACGTGAAGCAGCAAGACTGAAACACGAGCTAAGCGGAAATGAGCCCTTGCCCTTCAAAGTAAAACGAAGGTTGCTAATAGGAGGACAAGGAACATTACAGGGTCAGTGACATACAAAAGAAGTATACAATTAAAATGTATCTTTGTTTCTACATAGTACAAACACATTCATCCACGCATTAATATCAAAATCACTAAAAACAAAAAACATTAGTTTAGTCAATACTATTTGACTTGGATGTTTTTCAACGCACCAGAGAACTCAGTGTGGAATATTACGGTATCTGCGGCGCTAGGCCGTAATAAATGCTCCATGGAACTGACCATAAAAAGCTATTTTGTAAGTTTTTTTAAAAAAATCCCTTTATCGTTTAGATCATTTGTGCACGAATGGAGCAGCGGCCGAGGCTCTTATTTTGGAAGCGGCGTCCGGTGCGCTGCTGCTGTGAAGCGGATCGTGAACAGCTGTGAGAGGTGAAACTTGGGACTCTGCTGTTGTTAGAAACTGGGGTAAATGTCGAAGTGTGTGCGGAGCCTCGTCGCCGACAGAGTCTCGGCGGTTATATAACCACAGTCAGGCCGTTCAGCTGCTGCTCTCCGCCCTCTGCGGCTCCTTCCTTCAAACGCGCCCGACTTTCCAGGGACACAAATGGGTGAAAAAGAGGAGAAAAGCCCCGATGGAGTCCGGTATTACAGACTGTCGGAGATTGAGCAGCAGAACTCGTTCAAGGCGACTTGGATCATCATCCACAACAAAGTCTACGATGTGACCAAGTTTCTGGAGGAGGTGAGGAGCTGGGTTCAGTTTGAGGACTTTTCTGCGAGCTTGAAACTAGACTTGGTGCTCAGACCCCCCACAACCAAATACGTCGCTGTCCTTAGTGCAAACTCACACTCATGCACGATGAGCTGCTGAAGTCTGTGCTGCAAAATGTGCGTTTTTTGCCTGAAGTCTGGTTCTGAAAAGGCTGCAGATTCCTGGTTCCTCCGCGAAAGAAAAGCCAGAAAACTAATCAGTGGGCAGCAGGTCTAATCAGTGCATGTGTGCTTCATCTGTGAAGTAAATCAGACAGATTTCAGGTTTAGTTAAAATGAAACCTAATTAATACTGGAGTTTAAAAATTGTCAAATATGAGAAAGTAGCTGTAAACCTTTAACCAGACAAACTGAGCCAAACGTTTTCCCTTTGGGAATCGAACCTGTTACTGCTCTCTGCTGGACAAATGCTTAATGTAGACACTTTTTCAATAATACCACATATTTAAAAAATAAACATACAGCAAACTATGTAAAAAAGCAGAAAAAATAACGTTATTATTTACTTTATTTATTTATTAATTTATTTAGTATTTTAAAATGTTTTGTCTTTTTTCTCATACTTTACGTTACGATGTCAAGGAAAATGAAGCATCTATTGAAATAATAATTTTGTGTTCATGAGAACACAATGTGTAAAAAACAGGAAAAAAATTCTTCCACAGCTGAGTGGAAAAAATAAAACCAAGCAAAAGTGTTTAGTGAAATATTGCTTGAGACCCAGAAGCACAATGGGCCTCAACACTTCCTCTTTTTTGTGGTCTCATGGTTTTGTCTCAGAATATATGTTATATAGTTACAATGCATTAGCAGTAAACACTTTTGAAATGACTGCATTTAAAATTGAACACAATGTAAAAGGTGGGAAGAAGAGGGGGGCTGGAAGGCAGGTCAGTCTAGCCCAGACCAAACACGTGAGATCACCAATAACTTCCAGTCTCTCAGGGTCAGACTTCCTGCTGATTCACCTGAACTTTAGAACATTTCTATCATCAGGAAAAAGCCTCGTCCCGTGATGCGGAGCTGCCGTTATTAGTTGATTCATTGATTCTCAACAGCTATGTGATAATAATGTGATCATTCAGGATTTGTTCATCGTTCTGTTTGCAGCTCCGCAGATTTAAAAGCGATAGGAAATTTAGTCTCATGTGAGTTTTTCACTCCCATTTTAACACCCAGACATCATCTTGCAGAGAAGCCATGGAGAAAGATGATGGAGTTACTCATAGCTATTGCAGGAACAATTGGCTGACTAATCATTTATGCCATGGTTCATGCATTTAATGCTCTCAGCTTCCCAAGAGGAACAATCTGCCCATTTCCTTGTCTTAAAATCCCAGTAAATTCCCTCGACCGGGGACAAATGGACTTAAATCATCCAGGGTAATAAGTGTCATCGTTAACTCGTTGATCATTTTTGATCATCACATCTTTGTAGAGTAAAACATACAGTGTAGAATAAAGTCTAACACCTCTCTGCCTTAGGGTTTTGGTCTCAGCTTGTTGGAGCGATTGATCTTTTTTTCAGCCCGGGGTTTTGCTGTACACAGGTCAGGGTGTGGCTGTGGTCAGGTTCCCTCCAGGCTGAACACACTCACCCTCTCACCTGTAAGTGGAGGCGACTGCAGAAACACAGGCTGAATGATCATATGATACTGCACGTCCTAACAAACCCTTCTCACCTGTGTTTAGATCAGCTTACACTCTCATTGTGTCGTAAATCCTTCAGTGCACCTTTACACACTGGTAATAAACTGCTTAATAAGGGTGTTTAAATGTCCCTGTGTACTAATGTATCCTGTGTCTGTAATGTTATGGCCACAGAACGTGTGGCAAAATCCAGTAAGTTAAGGTTTTTAAGTCAAGCCTGATGTCTTTTTGTAGGCCAGCTTGAAGAAGTTGGCATCTGATTCTCTTCACAAAAACCCAATGGGATTGTTTTTTCATTCCCATTTGGAATATTCACAAATTCCACAACGTCCTGTAGAAGTTGGGAAAGAGTCCTGTCTTCCTCCGGTTTTGAACACTGGGAGTGAAGCTGCTGAGCTTTCAGACTTCTACAGCTTGTTCCACCTCTGTGGGACCACAAGTCTTCAAGCTGAAGACATTTGACTGGGATCTTCTGCCGTTTGGTGATGGGACCACCAGACTCTGTTGGACGGCAGAGGAGGACAGGGGGGACTGTGGACCTGGATGAGGGCGTTCAGGTGGGAAGGTGCTGTGGAGTTGAGAATCATAGCTTTAAACCTGATGAAGCCTGTGCAGAGATCTGAACAGTGATGAGACTTATGAGACTTTTTGTTCAGCAAGATTTGTCACATGACTCCCAGCACTAAACACCAACTTTCTAATTCGATTCAGCTCAATTACTACAGAAGCTTTTGTTCTTATAACTGAAGAGTCTCAGTCTGTGACATTTTATTTTTTTGTCCTTTCGGTTTATCCCGTGAGTTCAGGGTCGGCACAGCGGATCATTGTCCGCAGGTTGATTTGGCACAGTTTTTACGCCGATGCTCTTCCTGAAACAACCCTCCTATATTTCTACCGGGCTTGGACCAGCACTGCACAGCTGGGGAGGGGAATGGGCTGTTAGGGGTTCAGTTACTTGCCAAGAGACACTTTGACATATAGCCGTAACCGGGGATCAAACCACTGACCCTGTGGTCCATGGACAACTGCCTTACCAACTGAGCTATGTATTTTAATGTTCGCAACAAACTTTCCAATCTCATTTAGCCACTTGGTAGCAACTGAATAAAACCCAAGAATCTCTGGAGCAAGTGTGAACCTCACACTTTAAGCAAAAACCAAAACCCTTTCAGAACCTCCTACAGACTTCAGGGCAAAAGGAAGAAGTGCTAAAAGTGCTGCCAGGCTACTGAAGTATTACTGCCGTCGTGTCCCATTTGACAGGAGGAGTTTAATGTCTGAGCCAGTCTGGTCACATTCTGGTCATTTAAAACAGCCACATGTTCGTCCATTGACAGGAACAAAATATTTATTTAGACTCATTCACTCTCCAGAGCAGCACTTGTGAATTCATCCGCTGCTGAAAATAGTCCAAAACCAAAGGACCGATACCACCTGTTGGTTCGGATTTTACTGTAGCGTTTATGTAAACTTGACTCGATTGTCAAACATGCCGTTAGTGAAACATGTCAAATAAATGAGGACATCTTGTGTCGTCACGTTGCCGTGATGAATAATTATAGTTTAAAAGTGAAAGAGATGATGTGGATGCAGATTGTGTTGTGTAAACAGTCGGCACCTGATTGTGGAAAGTGTAAACACTGTTCACACTCGTTCCATGTGAAGCCTGAACTGTTTCATCCTTCTAGTCGCGAACATGAACAAAGCCTGACCCCCTCCCTGATGTGTGGGTGTGTGTGTTCGTGTCCCCCCCAGCATCCCGGAGGAGAGGAGGTGCTGAGGGAGCAGGCGGGCGGAAACGCCACCGAGAGCTTCGAGGACGTGGGGCACTCGACCGACGCCAGAGAGATGGCGAGCGGCATGTTGATCGGAGAGCTGCACCCGGTCAGTCTGTCCGTCTCAGATTCACTTATTGTCTTCACTTTACGCATCAAGTAACTGTTGACTTGTTCCTCTGCAGGACGACAGACACAAGATGGACAATGCTGTGGTAAGTCTGACCTCATGCTGACGGTGTGTGTTTCTATTCCTTTTCTATTGTCAGTCACTTTGAGTGGAGACGTTTCCCTCTGTCCTCTGTGACTCAACAGGGAAACACAAAGAGGACATTTACTAATAAAACACTTCAGGTCTGAAACTTTGCATTTCTGAGTTTTAGGCTGTTGGTTTCTTGATAATTGGTGTTTAGACGTGAACATTTCAGGGCTTAAAGCAGCTGTCTGACCCCTCTGTGACCTCTGACCTCTAAGCTGTTACTGTCAGTGTGACGTGTGACTGTTGCTGATCCATCACTGACTTGTTTTACAGGATACACTGGTGACCACTGTGAGGGAGGAGACCAGGTACACACACACACACACACACACACACACACACACACACACACACACACACACACACACACACACACACACACACACACACACACACACACAATGTTTTCAGCTTCTGGTCGGTTGGTTAATTAGTTAAGTAACTCTCCGTCTCAGAGCTTGTTGAACTGCTGATTCATAGGCCTGTTAGTTTATAAGTTACACATATTGAACTAAAAAAAAAAGTTGGGAGGATGTGTAAACGTAAATAAAAACTGAACGCAATGATTAACAAATCTCATCCCATATTTTATTCACAATAGAGCATAAACAACACCAGATGTTGAAACACACATTTTACAATTTCATGGAAAATATCAGCTCATTTTGAATTTAATGGCAGCAACACATCTCAAAAAAGTTGGAACAGGGTGATGTTTAACATTGTGTAACATCCCCTGTTGTTTTAACATCTGGGAAGTGAGGAGACCAGTTGCTGGAGTTTTAGTTGAGGAATGTTGTCTCATTCTTGCAGGATTCTAGCTGCTCAACAGTCCTGGGCCTTTGTTGCCAGATTACTTTTATGATGCACCAAATGTTTTCTACGGGTGAAAGGTCTGGACTGCAGTTAGGACAGTTCAGCACCCGGACTCTTCTCCTGTGAAGCCGTGCTGCTGTGATGGATGCAGGATGTGCTTTAGCATTGTCTTGCTGAAATATGAGTCCTTCCCTGAAAGAGAACACAGTGGTGTTTCTGGACCGTGTTCACATGTGGCTTCTTCTTTGCATGATACAGTTTTGGTGGATTACAAGTGAACCGTGTGTTCGTGAGTCCATGCAGTTATGTCCAGGAGAGAATCAGGCCTGTCCTGTTTTCAATGCAGTGCCGCCTGAGGGACCGAAAAACCCACAGATCCAGTTTTGACCTTTGACCTTGTTCCTAGTGATTCTCTGAATCTTTTGATGATATTTACTGAACATGTTGGGAGCTTCAAAGTCTTTGCAATTTTACGCTGAGGAACATTCCACAATTTTTAGAGCGTTTGTTGCAGATTGGTGAACCCTGTTCCAACTTTTTAAAGATGTTTTGCTGTCAACAAACTCAAAATGAGCTCATATTTTCAATGAAATGGTAAAAAGTCTCAGTTTCAGCATCTGATATCTTATTTATGTTCTATTGTAAATAAAATATGGCTTGATGAACTTTGCAAATCATTGCATTCTGTTATTAATTTACGTTTTACACATGGTCCCAACTTTTTGGGGTATCAGGGTTGTTGATTACACTCTTCCATCTAGTTTGCTGGTTCCAGTTCTATTGAGTGTGTCTTAATCCACCTGTTTATGGCCAAACTGGATGTGTCTGCACTGAGTTGGTTCTCAGAGCGTTAAGTGGCTGTTTGGCTTCCATTCAGGTGTTTTTAGTTACTTATTGTCGAAATAAAGTTCTGTTGGGTTTTCAGAGATGAACTCGCTCTTTCGCTTTCAGTTGGTTTTCTGGTTGGGTAACTTCCGTGGACTTGGTTAATTAGTTGAGCTGTTTCTCAGTTGTCCATTGGTTTCTCTCTCATCCACTGTTTGGTCAAACTGTGTAGTTAGATATTTAACTAGCTACCTGTAACTGATTAGGTTTTCTAATTACTAGGTTAGTTGGTATTTAACTAGCTGTTTGTCCTCGTCTCCACTGCAACCTCAGCTGGTGCAAGTTGGTGCTCAAACTAGTTTTTAATGACAGTTGCTGTGTCGTCCGACATCTTGGGTGTGTTATTCGGCTACAGTGGCTTCACTCACTTTCATCCTGCTGGTGGTCTCAACTGCACAGTTTTCAGATGGTTAAGTCCATCTCATCCAGCAGGTGGTTGGTTGTTAGATATTTAACTACAGGTCTCTCTTGCAGCTGGTGGACTAACTGGTTGATCCCTGCTCTGGCTGCGGCCTTTGTCACACTGCTGTATCGCATCTACACCAACCAGAGCGAGTGACGTCATCACACAGGCTGCTGTGATGTCATCACCAGGCATTACGGCGACTTCCCCTGTCTTGTGATTGACAGCTAACGGCATGTGGATGCCGCAGCACGTGTCAGCGTAGAGCTGACCGCTGCAGTCCAACAACCATCTCACAGAAAGACGACGCCCCGATGGAAACATCTGATCTGGGATCAATGACTCTACGCTGCTTTCGTCCTATGGCTGTCCACCAACGCCCCTGATCACTTCATAACTGTTTAACCAACCAATCACAAGGCACTGTGTCAATGAAGTAATTTAGGATGTTCAATATACGCTGATGCTGTGAAATATGGATGTTTCATAAAATAATGATTTGAAATCTTCACTAATTTCTTGGCTGTTTTTAGAACTGAGGTTTTGAACATGTGGTCAGCAGATTTTCATGTGGAGTGATGGACGTCACTGAGTAAAAATGAAGTAAAACTCTGAATCTGTAACATTAGCGGTGACGTCCTTCCTTTTCAGTTGTTGTGCCTTTGGATTAATATAATTTTAATGATTAGCCTTGATTTCATCTCCAAACTAGAGACTTTATAATGACAGTACCCAGTTAATAAAACTGTATCATGAGATTTCAGTGAGCAGGTAAAGTAGACTGAAATCTTAACGCCATTAGTTCACACAATATTCCCACTTGTTCACCTTTGTCTTTACATCTCAGAAAATGTTGATCATTTATGATGTTTAAGAAAGAAAATGTAGAAAGTTGTGAGCATCACCTGCTGTGTTTCTGTCCCCAGTGTGTTAGAATGTAACGGTTTATAAAACTACTGAATCCACAGAACAGCAGTAGCTACAGACACAAATACACACTGTCCAACCATAAACCCACAAAGGCAACGGGATGTGCACTACAGCATTTATATTAAACACTTATCAGGATCTGACGGATGAGACAACAGGTCCCTGGACTCTGGCCCCTGGAGGTCCCCAGCCCTGCTACATAAGACCCCTACACTTAAGGTGCTTTTGTCTGTTTGTAGTCTTTTTGAGGCTCTTTGTTTGAGTTTGTCTCTGTAGTTTTCTTTTTGTGTCTCTGTGACGTCCCACAGGCCCCTGGATCAGACTCCTGCAGCTGTCTCTGGTTTGACATCTAGCGACCTTCAGAGTGTAACGCTGGCTCTGCTCTTATCTGGTTCCCTGCTCTCACTGTCTCTTGGCACAGTCAGAGACTGATAAAATGTCTTAATGAATTAAATAAACTATTAACAGAACAGCTGGTGGTCTGTGAGATCAGGATCCATGCATGAAGAGGCTTAGTCCAAAAGCCACATAAGACTCAGAAAAGGTGGACCTCTTTATATATATGGGTATATGACGCGTCCACCCAACACAAATGGACCATTTCATTCTCACGGTGAAGAACCTTGGTTCCATACAAAAAGAGGACTTACATCATCACATCACACAGTAAACTGCTTAATATTTCGGTTGGTCTTTGTCAGCAACTACACAGTCCAGATGCACCACAGAGAAAACACCTGTTTCCTCTGGATGTTTGGGGGATAGAACTAAAGTACCAACTGAGCTGGTTCACAAATCATGAAAGAAAGTTTTCCCCAGACACTAAATAACAATAAATGTCATTCTGCTAAGCTGAAGGTCTAATGGGATCCAGTTCTCTGTGGAAGACTCATCGGTTTCATGGCTCAGTAAACAAACCAAAGTCTGCTGGATGTTCAGACTCAGTCTGAGTGGACGTCTAGTTTTTCCTCCTTGCTTTTCCGCTCATCCCACCAGGACCCCTCAGACCGGCTGGATGGGCCTGAAGTCCATGTTGGGAACCACTGGACTAAACCTTTGTGTACAGGCTCCTCCTCAAGCAGCTGCAACAGTGAAATGCTGCTGACACAGTACAATGACTGGTGTTAAGTGTTTTATGTCATTCACCACTGTGGTAAAAAGGAAAAAGCAGGCAAACTAGTGAAGTTTCACTGCAGCACAAACTAGAAACATGGCGCCACCTGCTGGTTAAAAACCAGCACTTTTGTTGCTTTGGTGAAGAGAAAATTGAAGACAATTCAGAAAAGTTGTAAAATGTGACTGATGATATTACAGCGTGTCACTGTGTTGATACTCATTAATAACATCATTATTATTATTGTCATTAATAATAATAATAGTAGAGGATGAATGTATTTTTAAGGTTAAAAACCTCCATATTTGCGCCTGTCCACCTCTGCTGCTCTCTATTAATGAACTGGCCTTGGCAGAAAAAAGAACAGCTGACGTCAGGGTGATAAAGAGGATGACGTCATGCTTGTTTAGTGGCCGCCTTGTGACGCAAGTGGTCAGAGTGACATGGGTGTTACATAAGGACATTCGCCTCTCGGAAAACATCAAATACGTGGTCAATTGCGCCTGAGGGACGTTAATAATATAAATATGTTTATGATGAACTGTTGACAGGTTTGTATTAACATTAATAACTCTTTCTCTTCAGAATCAGCTTCAACATTTTATAATAAACGGCAGATTTCATGTTTTCATTTGTTTTACACTTCTGACAGCTTCTATGTAGAATGAAAACGTGATTGTATCATTTTTGTTCCGTGTGTTTCATTTGATAATAACTGCATGTACATAAAATGTTTGAAATTAAAAAGTGAAATCTCTCACACGCTGCACTGTGCAGGTGCGTCCTGTTTCCTCCGAGTTCGGACTTGACTGGATTCCCCCAGTGGAAAACTGAACTGTTTGGACAGGACCTGCAATTGACACAGTCAACAACAGTCACTGACAGAGCGTCAGAACTGGGCAGGAGGACAAAGTCCTCAGCTACTCTCAGTCAATCAGACCTTTTGTATAGTGGTCAAACTGAAGCTGCAGCCTGTCCAACAACATTTAGGGGACAAAGATTCTGTGTCAGAGAGAAAATAGTGTCTGACTGTCCTCCAGTAGTCCAACCGAAGTCCAGACCTGAACACCTGAAGGTGACATCTCAGAGACACTTCCCATCCAAACTGTCCAAATCCAGCTGTGAGAAACTTAAAGACACTGAAGATTCACAGCTGTGGTGCTAAAGCGGTTCTACAGAGCTCGGTGTCAATAAAGAGAGATCAAAGTCTAAAGGTGTCTCTGTGTGTCAACACACCGGTTCCGGTGAATCCGGGTCTGTGCGGTATCACTTTTTGACAGTTGTTGTCTAATGAAATCCTCCTGCGCGCGCACAGGTGAAGGTTATTACGTGTGCGCGTGCATGTTTCTGTGACAGGTGCGGTATGAGGACCCGCTCCTGTCCTCGGGGGTGTGTGTGTGCGTGGGGGGGGGGGGGGGGGTCCCGACTCTATACAAGCTGCTCCACAGCGGGACTCCCGCTGACTCGTGTGAGCGGCCTCAGGACACACCGCCTGCTGCGGGGCAGACATGTCCCGCTCACCTCTCCAGCTGAACAACGGGGGACAGTCCATGGGGAACGGACTGGGGGACGAGGACGAGGACGGGGATCTGGAGGATGAGGTGGACGCTTCCCATCTGGAGAGGTTTATGAAAGACAGGAGGAGAGCCCAGTCCCTGCCCGCCTACCCGGCGGCGCTGCTGGACGGCGTTTCCGTGAGTAACGAGAGGAAGCGGGTGAAGTTCGCCGACTCCATGGGGCTGAACTTGGCCAGTGTCAAGCACTTCAGTTCGCTGGAAGAGCCGCAGATCCCGAGCAAAGTTCTGTCCAGACACACGAGCTTCCCGCCGCAGCAGCAGGACTTCATTAACGACCTGTGCCAGAGCTTCAAGTCCAGTCTGGACACAGACCGACTGGTGGCCTGCTTCCCGGAGCCCCGGGACACCGATCTTAGGGTGCAGCAGCTCCGCATCTGCTTGGAGAAGGTCACTATCACACAGTTTGACGTGCGGGGACAGATCCGGGTCTTGACGCAGTGCACCGACAAAGAGGTCGGAGTGAGATACACCTTTAACAACTGGCTCTCCTACGTGGACGCGCAGGCTCTGCCCGTGGCCGGGGATCCGCAGGGAGTCCTGGGAGAGCGGTTCGGCTTCACAGTGTACACGCCGCCCTTCATGGACCCCAGCTCAGCGGTGCACTTCGCCCTTTACCTGCAGAGCGACGAGGGGGAGTTCTGGGACAACAATGAGGGACAGAACTACACCCTCAAGTACCACTGCATACCCAGCAGCGCGCCCTTTGTCAGCGCCGCTTTCCACGCCACCTGATCGCCGCGTGCGTCGTGCGTAAAAGCTCTCCATCCGTGCGTAATGAGCTCTTCCGGAGCCCCGAGTACTGAAACTAATACTTTGATATGCAGCTGCTATAAATATCACCTGTGTGTTGAGTCTGAGATATGGGAACAGTTCCACTAATCCCCGAGAGAAACCACACGGAGGCACCATCACCATGATCATTTAGTGCCTTTCTGAGCTGAAGCTCACAGATTCCTTCCTGGAGGACAGCAACACGACTCAAATACTCTTTCTGAACATCGACTTGGATCCAACAGACTCTTTGTTTTGCCCCACAGGACACAGAAACACGACTGAGTTTGGCTTTGAAGCGCGCACAGCGATCACGAGCAGTCAGTGTTAGCAACCTTCTGGTTGTCTGGAACGTTGTCTCACTGCTGCTGTAGGACTCAAGCTCCCATCTGAAAGAGGATGTGGATTCATTTGAAAATTAAAGAAATTAATTCAATAATAAATCTTATCTCAATCATTTTAAATGACTCACACTTATCTACATTCTTTCATTTGGAGTAAAGCTAATGTCAGCGGCTGATCTGTTAACATTTGTAATTTATGATTTTCCTAATAAAGCACCAGCTACCCAGCAGTATGTGAAGTCATTCATATTACAAGTATTAGATTCTGTGTAAAAAGTCTTTAAAAGCTTCATCGTTTGCTGCAACAACACACTGATAAACACCAATGCATCAATAATTTCAATCTAAACGTTTTATAGGTGATCGATGTAAAATATCATAATTATGCAGAAAGAGTACTTCTACTTTCGGTACTACGTTTTGTTTTTTTTGTGCCAATACTATTGTCCTTTTACACAAGTACACAATTTCGAATGCAGGACTTTTACTCGTCCTTCTTCCACCATTGATGTAACACTAGACTCACTGAGGGAACTGATGCTGATTGTGACCCATATTGAGATGGAACACTTATTAAAATAATACGTTAACTGTGCACCACCATGAAGATCTGCTCACTTTGCTTTTAAGCTGGACAAACGTTTTAAAGTGCACGGAGCAGCACATTGCAGAGAACTGACCACTGTCTCTGTATCGTCTTTACATGAGCGAGCGGGTTCAGAAGTCCAGTGCTGAAACAGTCCTGTTGAGCAACCTGAGCACATCTGTTTGATGTGTCAACATGGACAGAGAGGGTCCAAGAGATGAAGCAATGTTTCAGGCAGAAGCCTCAGTGGTGTCAGAGGTGCGTTAGAGAGCATCATTGAGTTAGAATCAAAGGAAATGAATGTTACTAAAACACAGACACTCGGAGAAAGAAGTGTCCACAAACAGACTCAGATGGAAAAGCAGATGACTTGTAGGGTCAGTGGTTTGATTTCTGGTTCCTGCTGGCCACATGTCAAAGTGTCCTTGTCCAGGACACTGGACTTAAACTAGCACCTTGACTGTAGAAGAAGATCTGCACCAGACACAAAATGACCCAAACAACCACGAAAGCACCAGACGAGCACAAAAACGAGCCCAACTCTCAGCCTGGGGTTTGGATTCTGTGCTGAGCTCTTTTACAGTTGGAAATGAAAGTTTGCATTTTTTTTTGGGATTAAAACCATAAAAAAACCAACATATTTAATGCACATTGAGCTGCTTCAAACATTTCTTCATGAGACATTAAAGGTTTCTTTATAATCAAATTAAAACTTGGCCATTTTTTTAAACTTCTGATAAAGAGACTTGTAAAATCTGAATATACATTATTATGTTGATGAAAGAAATTCTTTGTTTCACTCTTTCTGTCGCTGCACAAAGCTGCCTGTCTGTGCCCGGGGGGCCATTGTCCAACCATCCATCCGTGACACCAACACACATTATTCAACGATGAGGAGAAAATAAAGGATGAAAATGATTCATTCCATCCATTTCAACCTTCTGTGTCTGTTTCCTGAACCCTGTTAACAAACTATCACCACATTTAACTGAAGTTTCTTTAGAGCAATTTAAAGAAATCTTTTTGGAAAGGACCCTAACATCCAGTGTCAGGAAGAAACCACTGAGATCCTGTCAGTCACAACCTACTTCATGTTTTATTGACGTCATCTCAGCAAATGCTCCGAGACAACATGTTAACACAGCTTCATTTGCAAAGATGGTTCCACAAACCAGCAGCAGTGAGTCTGAGTCCAAAGTGGGACCAGTGCAGTGCACGTGCATGACTGTGCCGAATCTCCACGGAGCATCCTGTGTGTGTGTGTGTGTGTGTGATTGTGTAAATCTGATGCAACAACAGTCACAGATTGAGCAACGTGATCTTCTCTGCCTGTGTTTGTGTGTAAATGGGTCAGCGAGCTCGTTCTTCGACCAGCAGATGGATCTATTAATAGCAGGCGCTGGTATCTGCCAGGTCGGCCACCTCCTTCACCTTTACCCCCATCCACCGAAAACCAAACGCACCTCTGAGCTCAGCCAGTCACGCTGTTTGTGTGTGTTCGGCTGCTGACACACATTCGTGCCCCTGACACACAAAGTTCAGATTTTAATCTCTGCAGTTTTCCTCCTTTTCAAACTTTCCATCCATCATCCAGCCAAAGATCCACTTTCTCCATCAAAGACTCGTCTCTTTGTCAGTGATTTGGTTTATTTTGTGCAGAAGTGCTTTGCATTTATGAGAGAAGAAAAAAGTTTGAACCATTGTCTTGTAATTATGATTTACTATCACATATTAGCCTAAAAGACAATTATGAGATCAGGATGTTGTAGTTCAGAATTCAAACTTTATTAATCCCAGAGGGAGCAGCTGTAACCAGGGAAACTTCAACCTCTAGACTCATCTTATTTTGATCACGAACAATAAATGAACCGTGCAGGAACTGGGACCCTCAGAATTCAGAGTGTTCCACTGTGGTCTGCAGACTGAGCTCCGGTTTTTAGTCTGCATTTTTTCATGTTTCTGAAACTAAACTCTGCAGAATCAGCTATTAACACTTTATATTTTCTTTGCAAGAATTGAAGTATTAAACTGTTACTAAAGTACTTTAAAACTGAGGAAAACCTGATCATTGGACACAACTTTGTTGTGTTTAATCAGGTTTCTGACATTGGGACAAAAGTCAAACTGAGTGAATGTTTAGTCAAATGGAAATGTTCTGACCTCACACCTGTTGCCGTCACGTTCTCTGGCATTTACTCACACAGCAGCTCTGAACCTTCGCCCACAGCTGGAGCTTTTCCAGAGGTTCCTCCTCTGACTGCTGCAGGGCCGAGCGAGCTGTGGAAGCTCAGGTCATGTGTGAGCGAGTCCCCTGGTGCGTGTGGACGAGCCTCTGAAGACGGGACAGGGTTCTGAGGTTTTGGTGAGAACAGGAATTATCAGCTGCCACATGTGGCTCGTCTGTTAGTTTCACGTCTAAGTGATGATATTTTAGCAGCCGAGGCCCATAAACATGATCCAAATGAAACACACTGGTTAACTAAGGATGAGCCTCCAAACACACTTTATTTCTACCTCACCCTTGATGTCAGAGTGTCAGCAGACAGAATCTCCACAGTCTACGCATTTCTGAAGCAGAGCAAAAGCTGTAACAGACTGAAAGCTGCACTAGAAAAACACTTGATGCTCGTCAATGTCAAGACCTCAATACCCACAATTCCTATAAAGTAAACACTTCAGCGGCTGTTGAAGCCGAAATTTACCCAAAACTGAGACCCAAATGTTTGAGCTTCAGGGAAAAAAAAATAATTTGACCAAAACTGATACACTGTATATACAACGTATAAAGTCTTAAAGGACAAGTTCACGGTCAGAGCTCATATTAAAACAGACACAGGTTTTGCCATTGGGGGGAAGAAGGGAGGTTTGTATTAAAAGACGTGCAGCTTTAGAACATATCCACCAAATATGTGGCTAATCTGGAAAATATGAAGCTTGTTTTGGTGCTTGAACGTGTTTTTGCACAGAGCAGGGTTGGTGAACTCCAGGTTAGTTGAGGACAGTTGGACAACAAGCTGGTCTGCAGCCGTCAAGACCCAGAGTTCACCAGCAGCTTCAGAGGGATCTGTGAACGGCCCGTGTGGACCGGAGGCCTCGGCGTTAATATGGGACACAAATTCTAAAGGTAACGTGATGTCATGTAGCATCAAAGTCATGGTGGATCTGAGTTTTTCTATCTTTGATTGTCTTAATCGGACAAATCAGACAAACACCTCCCCAGGTTTTGTCTCAGTTCTTCCTGTGTGTGATGGTTTTGTGCCGTGCTCTGGTAGAATGGAATTATTCAAAGGTTTTTTTTTTATTTTTCATACAAACTAAAGTAACATTCAGGGATGCACCACTCAGTCCACCACAGATCACTGACAGTCTGAGCTGGTTGTTCTTAGAGCTACACACAGTTTATTAGTTTCTGAACGTTTGCTGGGACTTCACAAATATTGCAGCTGTAAACAAGAAGAGGGAGAGTGAAACTTTAGCACTGTACTGATTCCATGTTTGAATGGAAATGTGAACATTTACGACCACAGGACACTAGTACAGAAGAATGTTAACTGGACCACGTGCTGAGAACTTGTTGAGAAAGTGAAAAACCCCGAATACTTTTCCAGTGGTTTGAGTTGAACACCTCTTTCTGCTTCCTGGTAAAATGTTATGGTTGGCAGATTTTCAGTGAAACAGTGAAACCAGCAAGTTCTGCTGCACATAATAAGACAATGGTAGAAAACACGAATCTGTTAACTAAAGTGTAAACACACATTAAAGAAGACTGTTCATCTAAACCAGAAGAAACAAGCATTTAAATGAACACGTTGGACAAACTACAACGGAACTCATGATCAAGTCTTAGTCATTTAAACCAAAATCTTCAAATGTAAATATGTGATGGTTTTCTGAGACTTGTCTTTAGGTTGTGGACTGTGAGACACTGACCTCTGAAAATAAACTTACAAATTCATTTGGATGATTGAAGTGTGAACGTTAACTGATTGGTGCATCCCCCAAAATGACAAGTCAAGTCTAAACTCCAAGCAAACTCGCGGTTCTTCACAGCTTCACTCTGTCCTACATCTCACACCTTCTCCTCCACCCAGTAATTTGACTTTATGAATTTCTTCAAATTCAACAGGAGGCAGGTTGCCGGTGGTGACGTGAGGACAGCGACAGGCTCCCGTCTCTGATGTCACATCCTGTTGTTGACCGGGACAATCCTCCACCTCCCGCACCTCCTTCTGCAGCAGACGTTACTCCACCACAGTCCTCTGGGACTTGTACATCTGCCCTATAGAGACCTGCAGAAACAGACAATTTCTTTTTCACAATGTTCAGAATATTTCCAATTATAAAAATTCATGCAATACAATGTAACAACTAATTACACAATAACTTCATGGGAGCGAGACTCCCACAGTTTCCAAGTGTAAAGGTTGTCCTGCAGGTGGTGCCACAGGAAAGAGGTGTGTGTGTGTGTGTGTGTCTCATGTCCACAGATTGTCATCATCACTGTGTCAATATTAGCCAGTTGAAATCATCTCTGTTGTCAAATAAGATCCAGTTATGGCAGAGTTTCATACAGCTGCACTGTGTGTGTGTGTGTGTGTGTGTGTGTGTGTGTCACAGTTCACAATTGATTTCCCCTCCTCCCTGTACAGGAACATGACAGACTGATCCACAGAGCACAGAGCTGATGTTCTGAACACAAGCTGCAAACTGCCTGTTCTGTGCCGTCTCCACACGAGGACACTGGGACCCAATTACACACATCACCTGCAGCCATTAAGGAACCAGTTTGTACCTGATAACACTTTCAAATGCTCTAAAAGAAGGAGACAAATAAGTCACAACTGTCCCTTGAAGAGTGTTTAAGAACAAGCTCAGATAAACGTGCTGCAGACTCACTTCTCATTTAACTTTTCTTTCACCTCTTCTCTATTTTGGGATCGTAGCCCGAGTCTGGATGTGTGGTTATGTCCCCGCATCACCACCAGGGGTCACAATCCCTCCACAGACAACGCAACCCAGTGTCTCCACCACATCCATTACTCTGCCATCAGCCCTCCCTCCCTCTATTATCCTCCTCTCTTTCACACTCTCTCTCTCTCCATCAGAGGAGAACCTCTCCCCCCTCCCGTCACTGTATGACGTCCTGATTGGCTGGAGGGTGGCGTAGGAGGGAGGGGAGTGGTGGAGAGGCCGGCGGCTCACCAGACCAATCAGCTGCAAGGAGGATCAGCTCTCATGTAAATTGTTGCGGCTGTGGCTCCTAACAAAGGGACGGCATCCCTCACTCTCTCTACCTCGCTCTGCCCCGTCCTCCTGTTTCCCCTCCATCTTTTTCTCCATCATTTCTTTAATGTCTTCACATTCGTTCCTCGTTTCCATCTTTCTGAGCAGCTCCTTTCGCTTCATCTGTATTTTCACATTAGCTCAATTCACTTCAGTACAGCAGATACTGAAGATTCTGTTAAATTCACACTGAGATTGAACAAAAACAAACATTGATCTTCTAAAACATAAAAAAAAACATGACATCAAATCAAATTTCAATTGAGCAAGTATTTTATATAAGAATATAAGTACTTTTATGTAGACTTGGCTCATCTTAAGCTCTTTTGGTGTAAGAATTGAAGTTCTCTTTAGTAACGTTCTTGCATATTATACCAAGCTTCCCTCAGCATGTCCCAGAGTTTGTCTTTAGACACTGGCTGTCTGCATGTCCCTCCCTGTCCAGGTGAGTCCATACTGGGTTATTTGAGTCTGCACTCTGCAGCCACGAACATCAGTTCTTAATTTTCCAAATATCATTCATTGGATCAATGTGATGCTGAAAAATTAAACGGTTGCCAATCAGGCACATTCCAGAACGAACCACATGATGCATTAAAACCATGAACTTCAGTATTTATGATTCCAGTAATTCAGACACCGTTGGCAGAACTGCAGTCCCCAACCATCACAGACCTGCCACTAATTGTCACACCGGTCGTTGTTCTTCTCACGCAATCTAAAACGTGAACATTTCAAACTTGGATTCTTTACTCCATAAAACTTTGTTCCACTGATCTTCTGGTCTTTGTGAGCTGCTCCTCTACTGAAAAAGTGGCTTCTTGGCTGCTCTCCTTCCACAAAGGCTGCTCCTGATCAATATTCTTCAAACTTGACATCCAGATGATGCTGCCAGATGATGAACCGGGTCCTTGCTGGACTTCCTCTGGTCTCTCAAAGAAGAAACTCCAAGTTCCCATCACATGTTGACCCTTTTTTGGAGTTCCAGACATGCCAAGTGTGACTTTAGCAAACAGAAACTGTTCTGGCATTTTTTTTTAACACTGTGCACATATTTCCCATATTTTCTACTTGTTTTCCAACAAAAACACTGTATTTATGTATGGAAATGTATTTGGTCATCAAAGTGCGGCTAAAAAAGCAAATAAAACCGTCTACTGGTGACTTTTGCACTGCACACAATACAATAAAGACACATTTAGCATTTTTAAGCTGTATGCTATTTTCTCGTAAATGGTTTAAGCAGAACTTTAAGCAGATACACGTGTTTAACACTGCGGTGGAGACTATTGTAGAAAAGGAAAATGGATAATAATGCAGTCAAACACAGATGTCTTTCTTTGTTGAAAGATACAGAGCATTAATAACCAAGAGCCCTTTCACACAGACTGGAATCCTGACATTCTCCTGACTTTGCATGTGTGAATGCAAATGTCCAGGTGAGACGCTCCCATCAATATCTGTTAGGAGGATTTGAATTGAGCGGATGGACATGTAAACAACATTTCTATCACTCGACTGCCATTGTAATCAGTTAATAGAACCTTCCTTTATTGGATTCATGGCTCAGATGTGCTGTAAAGCGTTTTTTTAATCCTGCTGTCCCTGAGTTTCTCCCATAAGAACTTGAACTGCATTGAACTTGGACCATCTCTTGTTGTGTGTTACTTGTATGGAAATTTACTTCCTCCCCTAGAGAAAAAACATCTGTTTTGTTGTTAGTGGATCTCAGATGATGCAGTTTAAGAGCCACAGATTTTGTGTTGGGAAGAAGCAGGCATCATCATTTTATTTCAACCACAAAGTGTCCTTTCGTTACTGTAATGGTGATAATGAAAGTCCTCGAAACATATTCCAACCCAAGCCATGATGTTTTCCTAAAGCTGGCCAAGGTTTGTCGGTGCCTGAATCTAAGCAAACTGCACATATTTGTTATTCTAACTAGGACCATTAAGAGCAGACACAGGGGCAGATGGTAGATACTGAACAGTCTCTTGTTTGGAGGACATGTTGGAGTTTTATTTTATCTGCAATATGGACAACTTCTGTTTCTATAAACAAGAAACACGTTAGTTAGAAACTCACAAACTCCAGTCAACAGTTTGTTCACCTGTTCAGTACCTTGTTCAGCTCGGCATCTGTACCAGCTCAGTGACACCAAACTGAGGCCACATCAAACTTCCTGTAACACCACAACCTGTTGATACAGTTCTGAGTGTGTACAGATTCTGATGCTTAACAACAGACACCAAATGTTAAAAAAAGTGGAACTGTACCTTTACTGCTCTACGTGACGTATCCACAGCTTTACTGTAGTGTCTCCTCCTAACGTCTGAACAGTTAGAACAAAGCACTTCTGATAGGACTCAGTAAAAACACGCTGTCAAAGCCCGTGAGAGTTCCCTCCTACACGCAGACAATCACAGGAATCAGTGTTATAATGCAAATCTAAACTTAGCCTCCTTCACGTATCGTCACATCCATCCACTCAACCAGTTCACACACAAGTGCAGTCAGTATAGAAAGCATGCAGCAACACACACACACACACACACACACACACACCTCGCTGCCTGCTGAGTCGTGACTGACTGACCTTCAGTCTCACTCCCACCAGGCAGGAGGTGTGAGATTAACATAAAAGTGCTGCTGACACGGACTCAATGAGACTGAATGAACAGATCGGAAACCTTACAGCTGTTCTTCGGACAACTTAACCAGGCTCCAAACTCAGACACAAATTGCTAATAAACTTAGAATAATTTGCTGCTCTTCTGAGGAAAAGTGTTTAAAAGTTTCAGGATGTGAGTTGGGTGTCAAAGGATCTAGATGTAAAACGACCAGTTCGTTAGGTGTCTGACCAGTGCAGCTCACTGGAAACTGTCCTGAGTGAATCGTGGGAATGAAAGATAACTTCCAGCTGTTTGTGTCACAGTTCAAACATTTTGCTGCATACAAGCACTTTCCCACAGTCCTCTTTAACTACTGTGTAATTACTGTGCTGCCCTGCACTGTGGTGAAGACGCTTCAGCAGCAGCATCTCTCCACTGGTCGCACTTCATCCATGACAGAGCCACATACGGTAAGAAGTGCGAGTTAGAAAATATCTGGTTCTTTATTAAAGAGTCAAAAGGTACAAGCCAGTCGATTTAAAAACCGCAGCAGCTGGAGTCGAGTTGGACTCCTGAGGGGCTTTAAACCTTAAAGACCACACTTCAGCAGTTTCAATCAATTCATTTGCTGCTTCTGGATGAGTTTGGGACGTAATTTTAAGAAGCTCCTATTGTTAAAGCAGTTTCTAATGTACCAGAGGATTTCATATGTAACACAGATTATCCAAAATAGAATATAGAGTTTAAAAGCATTTGGTTGAAACTGACCTGTTAAAGAAAGGATTTGTGTTGCATCACAAAGGCTGTAACTTTCACTACCATGGTGGGTCAGTCTCAGGGCTGTCAATCACTTACTATCTGTAATCCTGAATATTCACAGAATAAAATTAATCATAAAATAAATTAAATGCAGGTTTAGGATCTGTCTTTCTGCTGCTGCTGTGCATATGTGTGTGTGTGTGTGTGTGTGTGTGTGTGTGCCCATCAGAAAAACACATCCAAAACTTGACATGTGCTCATCTCAGTGCACTTTGACAGCAAATAAAATCTGTCAGCTTTTCTACTCGGTCGCTCAGTGTTCAGCTCTGCACAGGTGAGGTGAGGTGAGGTGCTCTGCAACAGGACCCAAGGGAGCAGCATCCAAAAACTGAATAACGTTAACGTGTTATCATTGGGCTAATGGGACAGGCCTACTCAGTATCTGTGGAACTGTAAAAACATTAATATGGATGTGTGACGGCTCCAAGTCAAAAGCTTTATTTGGCGTTTTGATGATGGAGAGAACCGTCTATAACACGTGCTCTGTTGGCCTTTGACCTTCGGTGAAGAAGATGGTGGTGCTGATTCTACACCAAGTGACCACTGCTGAGCTAGAAATCTATCAGACAGACTCTTCCGTCCTTAGAGACGTACAGATACACAGACTGGACTGAGGCAAAGTTTTGTTCTGTGATTTTACTGTTACTTTCAAATGTCAGAGGAGATTAAAAAATAAATAAAACCACTTAACCTGCTATTTTTGCACACAGACACTTGCAGCTCGCTAAAACCTCTCTAACACACACACACACACACACACACACACACACACACACACACACAAAATCAGGTAAGTGTTTCTGTGGCAACACTAGGAGTAAAAATAACAGTGAGGAGATGAAGCGTGAGAAGAAAGACTGCAGACTTCATTTGTGTGTGAAACAATAATGTAAACTTCAGCTGCATCATCACTGCAGGGGTGAACCTCCCTGTTTGCACACAACAGGCCTGCGATTAGGCTGCAGAGGACGGCGAGTAGACAGGACAGAAGCGAGGAAAGTGAAAGTGAGACGACGAACCAACGCGTTTTGCAAGGAGCTGAAACTTTTAAAGAACTAAGAACCTCACAGCTTCCAGCTCCTTTGATTTCCTGCTCTCTAGTCTCTTGCTGGGCTCTTCTAGAAGCTTTATCAGTTTTCACCAACTCTTCCGTTGCCTGAAGCTCAGAAACAAAGAACAGTTAACTTTGTTTATCTCTTTGCTTTTTTAAATCTTTTATTTCCCCAGAGGTGACTGACAGCTCCACTCATTCCTGAGTCAGTGCAACATTTCAGGGCCATGACACAAAAACAAAGTCAGTCTCGGTAAAGAGCTTCGTCCATTCAGACAGAAAGCACCGATTCTTTGCCGTTCATTTAGTTTTTCAGTGTACTTGCCACTGTTGACTCTCATTGGTGCTTATCTGTGGATTTAGAGCGACGGCAAAAAGACAGAAATCTCTACAATTCTAATGAAGTAAATATGTAACATCCCGTCAAGACCAGTGTCTGACCAGCATTCAAATGTAAATCTGATCTACTCACTTGATTTGGTCTCAATTAAACAGAAACTGGGAAGAGACTTGATACTTGACCTGGACTAGTCCGGACTGTCTTGTGATTTACTTTTACAGGACCTGAAACTAATTAGAAACTTTTATCAACTACTTGAGAGTTGAGATTTTCTGGGACTCTGGACTGGACTGGACGTTGTCTCAACTGACTTCTGACATTGGGGACACTTGGGGCTCTGACATGTTTCTTGCTTTGACAAAATGTAACCAGGTTTGACCCCCTGATTTTAAATTTGACTTCAACTGGTCTCCACTGGTTTGACGTTAGATGTTCCACTGGGTCTGTCCACTTATTTGAGACTTTGTTTACTGGGCTCATTTCTGCTGCCTTGGACTTGTGTTGATTAACTTAAGACTCTCAAAGATCTCTGACAGACATTTAGAGGTCTTATTCTGCTGTGGACATCTGGTGTGTCCCTGTTGCTTTGATAATGTATTAATGTTCACAGAACAGCTTTAATCTGCTGTAACACATCGATGAAGGCTGCAAGTCAGATGGATCCAGCGTGGTGCTCAAGGACACTTCAGCAGGTTGGTAAAGTGTTTTGAAGGACAATGTCTCCACACTTCACGCGTCCTGCAGTTTTCTTTCATTCTAATCCAGCCAATTACATTAATTCGCTCTGATTCTCCCCCTCATCCGCCTTTGTCCCCCTCTGCCTCCCTTAAACTGTCCTCTGCCTACCTGCTGACTGAGAAGGATCTTGGATCTTCATCATCATTTTATTTCTCTCTTTTACTCCTTTCATCTTCGTCCTCTAGCTGTTCTCCGTTTCTATGTGTGCGGGATAAAACGGTGCAGAACAGGGGTGTGCTGGTGGACTATTTGAACGTCCCAGTGCAACGTCCTGTGTGTGTTTTCCAAAGTGCCAGAGTGTCCTCTGGCTTTGTCTCCTCATTAATTATTCATGCACGTTCAGGAGGGCCACAGGCCAATTCATAACACTGTCTTTCTGTGCGTCTTTCTTTCTGTCCTCCTGGCATTACAGTGAACCCCCCCCCCCCCCTTTTTAATTATTCCTTCTTTTTTATTACTTTTCATAAAACAGAAATAGAAGATAATGAATTGTGTTAGTGAAAGTGACACAACTTAACTGTTGCCAAGCTACATATTTCCTATTCTAATACTTTCATTCTGATAGGGTTTAGAATTAGACCAGGTTTCATTTTTCATTAAAGCCACTTTGCTGAATTTTCATATCACGGTTTTCTTCAAAGTCCCAGCTGGATCTTATTACAGCATCTCGAAGCCGAGTTGCTGTGCTGTGTCTAATAATTTCTGCATCTTTTCACAGGAATCCTACAATCACGACGACTTTCTGCAGTGTTTGGTCAAACACAGAGGTGTGAAGGTGGGTTTAAACATCTCCCTCAAGCTCCCCCCACTATTCTCCACAGAGCCTTTCGTGCACACACAGGACTGGATTCCTGCAGTGTTTTGTACCAACGCCACACAAACCTTCCTGAGTTATAGCATCTTCACTAACGTCAGAAATTCTGCTGGTATTAAATGCATTATTCAACATAACGAGCTCAGGGCAAAAGGCAAAAAGGCCATGTATTCACTGAGTGAAGCAACTGTTTAAACATCATTTAGTGAATTTACTGACAACAAGATGAGATGGGTTGGGATTTGTCTGAATCAGATCAGCAGAAACTCGATCCATTACATCCCTTAAGCTTTGCAGCAATTAGTCAGAGCTAATATGAAAACAGAAAAACCTGAAGTTTACAGGCCTTAAGGTAGTTAAAAAAACTAAACACATTCTTTGGATATTCTTTCATCACTGTGTGATGGGAATAACAACGATGTTGTAGCCAAAAAGGCTGTTTTCCTCTTTGTGGCAACATGTGATTTTCAGATAAAGACAATTCTTGTGGATTCTGGTTTGCAAACTGAGGAGCTGACGTACGTACAGGATGGTAAAGTACAGCGCTCGCCCGGCTGCACCGATGGTCTGACAGCTAAATGTTTTGTTAAACTGTGCTCAGCTTGTACATGACTGGAGAGAGGAGCAGTTTACAGCTTTAAATCTGAAAACCGATCCTGTGTGAAAGCATCAAGACTGAGACCAGATGAACACTGACACGAGGGAACTCAACATCTGAAACTGATCGTACAGGATTTTACTTCTGGATGACCTTTGAAGGCCAAACACACACACACACACCGTGAGGTTCTACAGTACTGTAAGAAGAACCTCCCTCTGCTCTCCACCGCACATTTTCAAAAGGAACCAATGGGACATCTTGGTTTACACGTCCCTCTGATGGTTATTCTGTGGGTGTGTTTCACCTTTTCTGTGCCCTTCACACACGCCAGTCTTAACAAGCCTGTTTGCCTGTCTCTTGTCTTTTTAATTGGCTACAATGACTCAAAAACTCCCACCCCTTTAACACGCTCGTGACCAATTAGCTGTCACCGCTCGCGGCCTGGCGGCGACCAATCACGATGCAGTTAACGAGTAATTGAATGTGATTAAGCTGTGAAGTAACGGCAACACCCACATGGAAATACACTCTGCTAAAAACCATTCTTCACATGCAGGAAGGCTTCACACACACACACACACAATATAACGTTAATGAGCAGAAAACGCGCCATTTCTTAACCTTAATTTTTTTTACTCTGAGCAAACACTAATTAGAGACCAAGAAAAGAGATGAAGGCAAACTGTGCTCACATATCTCGGTGTGTGTGTGTGTGTGTGTGTGTGTGTGTGTGTGTGTGTGTGTGTGGAGTTCCCTCACTAGCAGCCAGACTCTGCTGTGATCTCCTGTTTCAGTCCACCGCACTGAGACGCAGAGAGGAGGAAAATAAGATGAAAGGATAAAGAGGAGAGGAAGGAAGCAGGGGAAAAGGAGGAAATGTGGAGGACAGCTAGTTAAAAGTAGCGAGAGCTGCTATGCTTCCATTGTTCTGTTTCCCTCGTTTGCTACCGGCTTTCTCACATTTACTCTCCCCCCTTGATTCTCTGTTCATTAAGTCCAGAGGGAACCCTGAATACGCTTTGTCCACACAAAGACATGAGACAAACTCCAAACATCAACTGATCTATAACGTGAGATGTCAGTGTTACATTACAGCTACACAAATCATACTGATACTGTATATGCAGCAAACCAAAATGAAAAATCTGTATGGTGACATGTCACAATGTTTCTGCCGCCCAGTATCAATAGTTTACGGATACAAGGGATGTGAAGTGAAACTAAGCTTGTTTGGCATTTTGGCTTAATGGAAGCCGCCCTAAGTCCCAGCTCCTAACAGACAGTCAGACAAACAGCAGCAGGGAAGAAACCAAACTGCAGATGCAGTTTGCATTTTACACTCAGACTGTTCTACATTCACGTTAACATTTCCCAATTAAAGCTGAGACTCTGCAGGACGTACGAGTTTACAAAGAACTAGCACTAGTTCAGATGTGTCCATGTTATCTTTGCTAGAACATTCTCCATTCTGGCTAATAACAATAATATTAACAAAAATGAAAATTAATAGTAAAAATGTTTCATGTTTAAGGCTGTTTGACAGCTGGTTCCACTTTCATGAAACATTATGACCATCTTTCTTTCTTAAGTTGAAGGTATCGTAACCTGAATCCACTGTGGTCGCTGTGCTGATGGATATCACGTCTTTCCCAGCTGAAAACTTTCCTGGTTGTTTCTTGATTCACATGTACGAACAGGGACAGTCAAACACTTTTCACACTTCTTCATTCACATCTTGAAGAAAACCATATGTTCTCTTCAAAGTCACAGCTTTGCAATTTAAGGATTTTGTCTGTTCAATTGCAAAATTGAGTAGAAACTGTTCAGTTCTTTAGGAGTTGCAGAACTTTCGAACTTTAGTTAGTTACACATAGTTTGAACAGGAAGAGCCAGACTTGAGGTTTGAGCAGATATGAATTTGATGCTGGATTCAGAGTGGACACCATGGCTGCTGTCCCTAATCACTAGGAGCAGCAAACAGCACTTCTCCTGTCAGTGTGGTCGGGGTCTGAGCCCACCGTTCACACTGTCACAACACTCACTTTGTCTCATTAATCGTTCAGAGAAGTAGAGGACGACAGAAACAGAAAAATACTTGTTCGCACACAGATCGATATAGCTGGGCTGACGAAAGTAAGTGAGAAGCAGTAATTCTGAGAGAAGTGAGTTGATAAGACTGGGTGGCAATTTGCTGAAGAGGAGCCGAGGAGAAGACGTGGGGGCAGAGCAGAAACAGAGTGTGAGAAACTGAGGATGGTGCAGAAAAAAATAATGAAATACAGACGGAGTGACTCACACAGACAGGAGATGAGAGAGGGACTCCCTCAGTATCAGCTATGAAATAACAGTTTACTTCAAACTAATGGGAGGAGAGGCAGCGATCGATCCACAAGGAGAAGGCCGGTCATTTCCCATAACTTTACTGTTTTCAACAGCTGCCTTACAACAATCAAATGTCTCAACTCACAGTTCATGTCTGTCAATCCCCAAACTGCTTTCGCTTAGTCAGTGTCTGGAACAAAGTCCGATCAATGCAAAGAGTCGCAGTACAAGAAAGATGAGTAAAGTACTATGAAACCTTTACAGTGGAGGAGAGCTCAGAGTGATGGACACTTTCTTCAGGGTGGACACAACAAACCAGAGCAGGAGACTGAGACGTGTCCACCTCATCTTCTACCTTTTAAGCCTGAACGCAGTCTTCTTAAAACTCGAACCAAGTAGTTTCTGAAAGTAACTAAACCACCAAGGCAACTAATGAGCAAACACAGTCTTCCTCCTCCCTCACATTTCCTCCATCCTCTCTCCTAACTGTTGTCCTTGCATTACATTGCCTTTTCCATTCAATGAATTTCATCATGCAGTGTGTGTGTGTGTGTGTGTGTGTGTGTGTGTGTGTGTGTGTGTGTGTGTGTGGAGGAGGATGGAGCCTCATCATTGCATCAGACCCAGATTTCCAAGAATAGAAGAAAAACAAACAACGCCACAGAAGGAGAAAATATTGTAGCTTTTAAACCCACAGATCCTGTGTAATCATACAGCAGTAGCCTATAAAATATGTATAGTACTAACTATATCTTAATAGCTCATCTCTGAAATGCAGCCAATCCAACTCTCTATTGACAAACCCCAGAAATAACTACTTATATCAGCTCAGCAATCTGATGAAAATCCAATTTCCACTGATTCCACCGTTGCATCAGCAGCAGATGCACATATTTTGTCAAACTGCAAACTTCCTTCAATCTGTGGCAATTCTCAAAGGCAGGACGACACACAGCCGAGTGCATTTGAAACCTCCAATTTGTAGGTTTCATTTTCTCTTGAATACCGACCCGCTGTAGCTTCCAACACAACGTGATCCGTACGGAGCCCGTGAGGGATTCGTGGTCGGCCAATAGCAAGAAATGAGCACATTTGCTGTAAAATGCAGAGCAATTGTTGTTCAAGCTTATTAAAGTGTCTCATTAGAGCCCAGAACAGCTCTAGTGTTATTCTGAAGTCGTTTAATCCAGTTTCTTCGTGTGTCTCACTGTAGCTTTTTCCTTCTCAAACGCATCTGTTAATTTTAAACCCCAGCTTACTAAGTCTACCCTTGGACCCACTTCACATCTTTTAATGGCTAGATGCACCAATCAGCCAATGGAAGTAAGACCACCTGGTGGTTTTAATATGAAAATATCCATTTTATAAAAACTACTAAATGCTCGTGTATTATTATGGGTAAATATCAAGTCGCTCAAATCAGCTCCACTTTTTCTTTAGGCAGATACCTGTACTTGCACTTTTACTCGAGTTTGAGGTTTGTGTACTTGTACCACCTCCAAAACCCCATACACAGCAACAGAGTATCTCATTTTGCTGTGTAGCTGACATGCTGACCCTGGTCCTCCATGGCTGACCAATCCACAGATGCTAACTGATGTTTCACCATGCACAGACTGCTGACAGCTTGGGTTTCATTTGCATCACCTAAGGTGATTTGCTTTTGAAAGGGAACAGCTGAAAGGAAAATAAGACGGTGATCATGATGTTGTAGACTGGTGAGATCCAGTAAAAGTCATAACATTTTCCAATTTTTGGGATCTTTTGCTGTCTGTCACTTAAATCCTGCTGTGGTCCATTTGTCTGTTCACACAGCAGTAATGGTGAATGGTCAGTGGTCTGCACTTACATAGCGCTGTTCTACCTATTGGTACTTTTTACACACACACACACACACACACACACACACACACACACACACACACACACACACACACGGGGGAGCTGGCCAACACTCACCGATAACAACTAAGTCGGGTATTAGTGTCTTGCTCAATGACACTTCAACACGTGATCTGAGGAGCTGGTGATCGAAATAACATCTCCAGGATTGGTGGACGCACCACAGTTGTCCTGTGAATACTGATATAGCTGTGTGTCCTGATGAACTGCAGACAGTAAATGGGGACAGATCCAAACGACTGCAGTACAATTACAAATCTTTGTGCTGAAGTTAGCCACCTGCCCACGACACGCCACCGTACATATGCTGTAAACTGCACTACTCAGAATTGTTATTCATTACTGTAAATGCTCAGAACTGCACTTTTCCTAATTGTCGCAGGTTTGTATATAACAGCCGCCCTCGTTGTACTGTCCGTAACTGTTTGCACATATTACTTTGAGGCAAACCTCTGTGTCTATAAAGAATAGGATCCAGGAATTAGAGATGGAAAACATGAATCTACTGTAATATTACGTGTCCAACGCAAATAAATCCATCTTCAAGGCGATTTGGATAGAGAACAGATTACAGTAACAATTACAGTCAAAAACATGCCAGTTTGCTTTGCTTTGCTTTTTTAACCCCCCAAAACTTGCTGTTATTTCATAATCTGCTATTTATAAAAATCGGTACCAAGCAGCCCTGCAAGTTGGCAGCTTGCAAAACAAGCGAGGGATGACGGAATTTCAGGGCTTCAATAGTCAGAAATCAATAGTCAGACTTCAAATAGTCAGAGTGTGTGGGGCTGGTGATGATGGGAGGACCAAAAGAGTCCAAAAAGATAAAGGAGGAGAAAGATCTGACATTACAGAACCCAACCCTCCACGACTCCTTTCTCAAGCAGAGATATTTTAGATTTCACTTTTTAGTTTCAGAGTGCAGAAATGAACTCTGAGTCAAGAATTCATTTTATGTCAATAAAGCCCCAAATAGTACGTGTATAATAAAACGGAAACAGCTGTTGACATCTCTGTCCCTTGTGACTGGTCATGGTTTGGAGTTTACTTACTCCTGACTTTTCAATCGGATTGAGGAACTTGGTTTCCCCAAGTCAGTGCACTTTTGGATGTGAGTTCCTTCAGGTGATTCACCCTCTGTCTACCTGCCTGAAGCTCTAGGTTATTTTCTGTAAGCATATGCCTAAAGTAGTCAACATAACAATAACTCACAGAAGACACAGGACAGGGGACATTCTGTTCCTGCTGCTGTGTTAACAGAACCAAAACTGAGTTATCGGTTTGCTTACATGGAATAAAAATCTTAGTGATAGTAACCATAGATGGGAGCATATGGGCTTAAAAGAGATTTTTTTTAATCTACTTTTGGTGAGTTACTGTTGGAATATGCAATAATAGCATTCTTCCTAAAATAATATCAGTGTTTATGCAGATGATAAAACTTTATACATGTATTGTTGCATTCGCACACTGGCTCTGGTTTAAAAAGGAAGAGCCAGTTTCTGAACCGACTCACCATTTAATCAAACGAACTGCAAACTGGCCTCAAGCTAAAATCCTTTTTTCCAGACATTTCAAGTCATTGCTATGTAGATTTAGGACTCATGTCATAAATACAACATTTAACAGTAAATCATGAAGATACTAAGATACTAAGTCAGTACCTGCCCTCACAAGAACAGAACATGGACAATAAGTTGTGATAATCACACAAAGAAGATTGTCCAGAGCCACACTGAAAACTTTATCCTGTATGATCTCAAGTTATGTTTATTTATACATTATAACCATAATGAAGTTGGGTTTTCTGCAGCACTGTGTGATTAGACAGAATGAAATGCATACAAAATATATGTATGGTAGATGAGTGAAAATAAGACTTTACACTAATAGTAATATGAGACAGTTCAACTTTGATGATGTATCATTGCAGCTTTAAGCAGAGTTAGATTCTGAAGTAGTGCTTCTCCTGCTGCCTTGGTATAATGCTTTATGAGGCAGGAAGAGAGGAGGAGAAGAGGGAGTAAGAACCTGTCTGTTTTTATCCACCTGAACAGCTCCCTCTTCTTTTTAATAGAGTTATGGAGTCACATAAAGTGTGTGTGTGTGTGTGTGTGTGTGTGTGTGTGTGTGTGTGTGTGTGTGTGTGTGTGTGTGTGTGTGTGTGTGTGTGTGTGTGTGTGTGTGTGTGTGTGTAAAGCTCGGTAAAGCTCAGCGCCCGTGGGGCAGTCAGGTGTAAAAGCAGCAATAAAGGCGTGGGATTTCTAAGGGATGGAGGCAGGAAGACTGGGGATTTTCACAGATTGAAAGATGGAGGAAGTGCAGGAGAGAAAAATGGGAAAAGAAAAAAAAAGATGGGAGGGGAAGGAAAGTGGAAGGGTAAGAGCCAAGTTGAGAGCAGGAGGAGCAAAAGGAGGAAGAGGCGATGAGGTGACGCAGGCTTCCTTGCAGGGTGTTGCCCTACTTTTCAGCAGCTCCTGTCTGCTTCACCATTTCCCCAAATCTCTGGTTTCCTCAAAACGAGCTTGAGCTGCATCAGAAAAGAAAACTGAGGGGAAAACAGGTTTCACAGTCAGTCTCCTGTGTCAGAAAACATGGGAGTGGTCTGGTGTTTGGCTGAGCTGCGACTTATTCGAGACCGTTGGAAATGACAGGGCTCTTTAGCATCTTCTTATTGTAACCCCTCACTGTCTGCAGCAGGACACAGCAACCAGGACTCATGGTCAGAGAATATAAGACTAATGCACAACATTTGTTCTCATATCAATATGTAAAGAGACAGTAATTTTAAATTCATCCTTAAGTGGGAACAACTCAGTATGAGGGGGGAATTTAAAGTGTGTGTGTGTGTGTGTGTGTGTGTGTGTGTGTGTGTGTGTGTGTGTGTGTGTGTGTGTGGATGCGAGGCAAAGATACAAAACGCTTGAGGGAGTAAAAAAGAAAAAGAAAATGATAATTCAGTCCAATCCGAATAGCAAAGATGATAAATATAGCTTCAGATTGTGAGTATCGAACACTTTCTGAAGACGGCTCAGCTTAGCTCGCAGCTATTGATTCGGTTGGAGGGGCAGGTCCACAGGGTCAGACAATCCCTGCAAATCACTGCTTTTATTTTGAAACTTTTTCTGATTGGACAGAGACTTTACTTCCCTCACAGGTTGAACAGGATCAATATTAAAAAAGCTACACCCCATAAATTAGACTGGCGATCACCTGAACATGAAAACAATCTTTGTGTTTTACCCACGAGAAGATAAAACTCCTTAATGACCCTGCACACGTGCAAACAGAGAGGTTTTTACAGTCTGAAAGGAATATTATAGTTTCATACAGCCATGTTTTCCTGTAAGTAAAGGGATGCTGCTAAATGCTGCTCCATGTGTTTAGCTACATCGTTACTACCCTCACAAAAGCAACCTGCAGCTTCACATGAACTCATCAAGTGTTTCTCTGGTCATTAACTGGGAGAAAAGTCAAACTATGAGAGAACAGTGTGCAGGCTCAATTCTACACCCGCACAGATTAAACTGCAGAGAAGCTGCAGCACCCGGGATTTAATTTCCTGCTTATTAAAGGTGGTGGTTGTTTTCCTTCTATATTAAATAAGTGTCTTCTTTTAATGAACTCCAAACATGAGCTCAGGTTCGGTATTTTACCCTCTGAAGTGAGTTAAGTGTCTCTGCTGAACTGAGGACTTCTCTGAGTTCTCTCTCTATTCGCTTGTTTAGGTTCACATTTTTTGGTTTAGTCTTTAAATCCATTAGAGGCAAAACTGTGTGGTCACAAACATAATACCACTGTCAAAATGAACACAAAACCTTTTTCCCCCACATATTTAGCATCAATAAGAGTTCATAAGCAAAATGTAGCAGCAACATTGTAGGTTAAACACACAAGTTTTTGCTGTTTTTATAATAAATTTCATAAAAACATTGGAAGTAACCACGAGATCCTCGTATCAAATGCATTTTGTTAATCATCCATTTACATGTGCATATGGAAAATGGAAAGTAACTGGTCAGATTTATACTAATGATAATCTTTCCATTATTCATTTGCTTTATAAATCTCATTCCTAAACCTGACAGGACGTCATCAACAGTCCAGTTTTATAATCAGAGACATCCTTAAACTGCCACCATCGCTGTAACGCTGAAAAAAAGTTTGTTTGTCACAAGTTAAAATCCCACTCGTCTGACTAATATTTGAGGGGATGTTTTCCAGCACATTCACTAACCTGCTGCCTGTATGGCAGCGAGGTGGTTTGCGTCTGTCGGCTCAGCCCCTAAAATCGTGCTGCATCTGCTTTTCCTACGTGGTGTATGATCAGGACGAGGAACTGTTAAATGGCAACAATCACCTTTTACTGTTTTTGATTCATATTTCCTCACCGTTGGGTTGTCACTGCATCTGGAGGTAGTTTGACTCCAAATGTCAAAACAGAAACAGCTTCAGCATCACAACCCTTCACACAGCTGAATGAGAGTGTGGGAGACCAACGCTGCAGACAAATCCCAGCATCCTTCCAGCTGCTCCCTCTAAATCACCGGACAAATCCTTTGTGTGGTTTTTGAACTCTGACATCGGAATGATTGAGATTCTTCCCGCCCCCCTAAGAGCCCTAACAGGGCCCTGCTTCCTCTGAACTGGCAGGTGTAGCTCACCACCCGTTGTGGCATTTAATCTCAATTGAGGCGAAATGGCCGAAGGCTGCATGACACTGCAGTGACATTAAGCAGCAGTAATGTGTGAGAAATGGCTCTTCAGAGGCCACACACACACACACACACACACACGATGACAGAGTGAAGCCATAACATTAACACGTCCTACAAACAGAGGGTTTCTGTTTCTGGAAGTGTGTGAAGTGGGTCGCACACTGTAAACATCCATCCATCATACAGAATTCAGCTCGGCTCTTTTTACGCCTCCTCCCCTTCTTTTCCAAGCATTTCCCATCATTTCCCTTTGCAGGTCTCTTAAACTCTTCTACACACTCTGACAAAACACACACTCTCCCTCTCATTAAATAGAACATGCTGGTTTAGTGTCTACTCTACCAACAGAGTGGCCCTGCAGCTGCAATCCATCATCTTTACTCGCTAACTAACTTACACACACGGACACGCACACACACACACACACACACACACACACGGACACTCACACATACGGACACGCACACACGCACACGGACACGCACACACACACGGTCACTCACACACACACACACACTCGCACACACACACACGGACACGCACACACACACACGGACACGCACACACACACACGGACACGCACACACACACACGGACACGCACACACACACACGGACACACGGACACACATGGACACGAGAGACTAAGCAGGATGCAAATCTGGAGTGTTCGCTCCTGTTTCTGAGAAACAAAGTTCGTGGTTGACTTCAGTTTTCCATCGTGGTCATTGTTGATGCAATAAAACATTAAAAACCTGTTCAACATGCAAAGTTATGTTTCCAGTCAAACATTATTTATGAGGTAAAAGACGCATCACCCTGTCAGTGTCACCATTCTCCACATCTATCAGCTGATCATATCAATTTTAACATTTCGTGCCCTGGTCACAAATAATGTTGATGAAAAGTTTCAAAAGCTGCCGAAAGTCAAATATCCATGGTCTTATTTGAAAGTTTATTAATATGCTAAGAATAACAGGATGTGACTGTGACACCGATGGAATCCCCTAAAGTCAAGACGTGTCACTGTGTTGGACTTTCTGGAAGAGGATTTTAAAATTAGGTTACACAGATTCTGGATGAAGATTGGAAAAGGGGATTTTTTTTATTCCTCAACATTCAGGGCAAGATTTGTAATTTAACTCCCCCCGTGATACTGTTTATGGATCCTCTCAAAAAGGAGGACATCCAAAGCCAGAAAGTCCCCACAGCTTTCTGCACATCAAGCGTGTATGTTTAGGTGTGTGTGACAGATATGGATCCTCCCATGAGCCTGTAGTACTGCAGCAGGGTTGTAACAAGGTGCAGATTCACCCTCTGATGGATTTAATCCACGAGTCCGTGTGGGCGCGATGCACAGAGGAAAACACATAAACATAAGTCAGTCGATTAGTCAGTCGCCACTCGAAGCCTCAATCTCAGCAGCTAATTGAACCCACACTGATGGTGAACAGTGTCTCATGCCTCCTGTTGGAGCTTATGTTTGTCAAAATGTCAGTGACCACTGGCTCCATGGTGGAAATACAAACTGACAAATCCTCTGGTAAAGGTTCGCACAGAAAATAACCTGACTCTCCATACGTTCACAACTTCTCACTGTGAAAAAAATAGGATTCTTGTTGCAGGAACCAAGGCGCTAACTTGTGCTAGTCTACAAAAAGACGTCATCTCCACGACTCTAAATGGCCCCAGTCTGATTTCTTCACATTCACACTAGCAACACATTTCAATCCAACATGCAAAGACCTAAATAACTACAGATGTTTTAGCCAAAGTAAGTCTGCTCCAGATGTTCGTCTGTGTGCCACTTTATTAGGTAAATTAAATAATAAATTACTTGAAAAAAGTTCTCCAGAGGATGAGTTAGCAGGAAAGCTGGTTTCACCTGCTGGAGAACCCTGATTTCTCTTCCATGTATTCGCAAACCCAGTTTCTAATCAGCCTTCTGCAACACTCTGCGGTTAAAACCTGTGAGCAATGATTCCAAAATGTGTCAGAGGTGGAGAGGAAATCTGATTTTTCATATGCTGCATCTATGTAACTCTGATCCCCAAGTACACGAGAAGGCTGATTTCTTGGAGTAAGCTGGTCGCAGAAAAGTGTGTCTGAAGATCCATCATGTAAATCTACCTACACACTCCTCCCACCACTGCCCACTGTGTGTGTGCATGTATACATTTCAGATCAAAGGCAGTAAGAAGAGCAGGCTGAGACACCGACAATCCTCCGCTGGGATTGAACTAGAGGCTGCAGGTGCATTATGGGAACAAAGTGACCAACAGTGAGGTGATTAGCCTCAAGTCTCCACATTAATGAGAGTCTGTGTGTGTGTGCGTACGACAGGTGGTCAGTCAGTACACAGGTGTTCATCTGCATACTAGTCAAGCTGGTTAACCTCAGGAAGCGAGACTGTGTGAGTGTGAGTGCGCGTGAGTGTGTGTGTCACCTGTCTCTGTATCAGTGCCAGTGTCCGCTGTCCCTCCTCCATTAGTCTCTCCACAGCTTTTGGATCTTCTATTTTCCCGTTAGCCCTGAAGGCGTCACGCACCCGCCGCAGTGCATAGGTCCTGTAACACACACACAGACAGACACACACACTTTCCTTCATCCAATGTGGAAAAAGTAATATCAAGCAGTCAAGAAAAGCAAACAGAAGATAATAAAAACAACAAATATGTGCAGTCGAGGCTCAGAAACCTCTGAGGGGTTTATGAAAGTAAACAACCAAACAAGTTTAAACACAAAAACCTGAGCAACACCAGAGGTGGCACGGTATAAAACGAGGAAAAAAAAACACATACACACAAAAAATTAGTGCAGATGAGATCAAAACAAACCTCAAGGCAGCAGTGAAAACAAACAGCAAATGAAGAGGAGAGGAGGCTGTAATGTTTCGGGAAAAGTGGAGTCGACTGGCCTGATCTGAGCCAGTGAACCATTACACAGTCAGCGTGGGAGCTAACAACTAATTATTTATTTACTCTCTGATGATCACAAGCATTAAACTTGATTCATCCTATGGTCCCCGTCCACCACCACCGCAGGTCTCTGGATGTGGATGATTCACTGTTGGCTCGGGAGGAAGTTGGACGTCCGTGTCCTGAACGTTGCTATGAAGCCACGTGTCAATGCAAACAAGATGCAGCGGGTTTTCCTTTGGCGCTCAGTCGTCCACGGTAGTGACGCGGCCAAATGGGTCTTTGCAGAGGACTGTATCAGCAAAGGCTTCATTACTCAAAGCCTCATTTACCACAGTGTTTACTAGTGACACCTGCTGGTACAAATAATGAAGAGCAGCAAAATCATTAACATCCCGCTGCGTTAGCACAAGTATTACTTCATGTGCTACAGCTGATTTATTGTTTCTGATAAATCAGGACATTATTATTTTATTAAGCATCGAAACCAGACTTGCGGATTCTAATGTAACTAACTTTTTCTAACTGAACAAGTGGTTTTTAACGTGAACAAGTGTATGTAACACTATGAAGCTCTTCCAGCTGTTCTGTGGTCAGAGCTAGAGGTCAGCAGGGCTCCACGCTACGCTCGTCTGACCAGCACCAATTTGATTTCCTGCAGCTTCTCACCAGAAAACACAGATCGAGGGCTGTAGAACAGCGAGAAAGAGCTGCGATCAATAAACCGATGTTCACTGAGAGAGAAAGGCTGGAGGAGTCAACTTTCTGTTCAATCCAGAGAGCAGTCTGATGGTCCTGTCACCGTCTGCTGTGTGCTGCTACAAGCCTGTGCAGTTTTGGCTTTTAAGCTGAAACCTATTTTTGCTTTTCAACAGGAGAATTGTCTTCAACAAAACCCCTGAGACTCATCAGAACTGTCCACAACAATGAGGTAACCAATCCTGCAGCACAAGCTGCAGCATGACGCTAAAGGGGAGTTGTTCACCTTTCCAACAAAAACTTCATTTGTGAATGTGGGATTGAACACTGAATTGGGTTTAGTAACTTTATTTGTAATTTTGTCAACATTTAGTCAAACTAACTTGCTCTGACATTAACACTACCTGGTTTGACCTAACAATTTAGGTCTAAATAGGATTGGCTCTTTTTTTTTTATGAATTATATCAGATTACATATTTAATGAGTAAGAGGATGAGTAAGGGGAAAAAAACTTGGAGTCCCCCTCATAGGCAAACCTTTATAATCAGAAGTGCATTTTCCTTTTCTAAACCACAACAGCAACTGGTGTACAAGCTACATGTGGGTGTGAAATCTGCCAAGCCAGACCTCAGTAACCTCAAACACAAGCAGCATTTCAGTTTTTAGTTTCAGCTGCAGGGGCTCCAGTCCACAGTAATAAAGTACACATGAGGAGGCCAATCAACACTGGAGTATTTCCTGGCTTCCGTCAAAATGATTATTGGTTTCATTTTCAGCTCCAATTTCTCGATAGACTTGGGCCTCATTACAACCGGCGCCTGCTCTGACTTGAGGAAACTATGACATTGACCTTAGAAAGTTACAGCGTTGCCTGGGAAACCCATTCATCATCTTTGACCGTCTTTGAGTCTCGTGCTCAATTAGGAATTAAGATGGAACCAGTAAAAGTGTGATGGATGATTTACATGCTGTGGTTAAATATGACAATGATGGGATGAGGAAACAGGTCTGAAGGTTATGAAGAGGGAACAGCAGGGGATGGAGGATTTGGGAGAAAGAAGGAAGGATGGAAGAGGGAGAGAATAGTAGGACAAATAAAATTAAATGAATGATGGGAAGAAAATATTGTAAGGAATGAAGTAATAAAAAGGGACAAGAAAGAAGAAAAGAACACGATAACACTGTGAAGGACGTTTGTAAAAAGAAGATGATCAAAGATAGAAGGAACAGTTTTACTGAAGGTCCTGGGGAATCATGTAAAAAGAGAGGAAGATTCAAAGGAGGATGAGGATGGATAAACACAAAGGAAGATGTGAACAAGAGAACAAAAATAAATGGTAGGTTGTAAAATCAGTAGGAGGTGGGAAGTTAAAAAAAAAAAAGGGGATTTAAACCTTTATGGGAAGACGGTGGATTACAAAGCAGAGCAGGAAGTGGTTGATATTAGCTGCTAGTTGTTCATCTTGAGAAGATGAGATTGTTGTCTGCAGGCAACAGCCTGTGAAAACTATGGAAATGAGACCAAAAAAAAAAAAGATGTAAATACAGTAAAAAGAACGAAAGAGAAGAAACTGGAGAAGTTAACAATAAAGGATGTAGTGAAGCGTTAAACATAACGAGCTGATGAAAAGTAAAAAAGGAAACTTTACTTAGAGGGGAAGGTCAAATGGCAATAAAAGAAATGCTGAAATAAAAATTATGAAATTAAAAGCTTTGAAAGATAGAACGAATTGTGTAGAGAGAGATAAACAAGGTCACAAAATGATGCAATAATTAAAAAACAAAACGCAGGAAGTGCCAAGAACTGGAAGGAGAGAAGCGTTTAGGAAGGACAGCACGAGGTGTGATGATGATGAAGAACTGTGGTCTGTGACCGGTCACACTGGAATGTCCAGCTCGGTTTTTTGGGCTCCTCCATCAAACTGGTTCAGACAATCGTGGACTAATGGCCTCGGCGTAATGAGCCCGGCTGCTAATGAGCAAAACAAGAGACGGAGGGTGAAAAGAACAACAACAAAGACATTAGAAAGAGCCAAAAATGATCAATGGACACAAGGAGACAACCGGTCCAACAGCTTAATGTCTCCTCAGGACACATGATGATGGACACAGGATAAATCCCAAGTCTTACAAAGTCAAAGTCATTTTTTAAAATGTGATTTTGTTCTAAGCAGAAACCACTTTGTGTCTTTTTGCTCGTTTCTATGGAGCTTCAGGCTCCATGTCTGTAACTTTATGGTTCATATTTGATACTCAGGTCTAGTTTGTTGTGTCTTTGTCTATTTTTCGGAGTCACGAGCAAACTTTCTTCCATTTTGGGATCGTTTGCTGTTTTTTGAGGGGCTTTATCACTTTGTCATCATTTGTTCTCTTATTGGAAAATGTTGAGTTTCCGTTTGCAAATGTTTGTGTCCATTTTTGTTACGTAGCACTGTTGTTACGACAGGCCTTTGTGGTCATTCATTGTATTTCGGGCTTTCTTTTTGTCGCTTCTGGTCAATAGTTTTTAATAAAGCCTTTAAATAATCGGTGCCGTTTGAATCTTGATGTGATTGTGTTTGTTGAAGCATCAGATTCTTCATACAAACAAAGCCCATTTAAATTGACAAAGAGAAAGAGGCTCCTGCTCTCAAAAAAAGAAAAAATATATATATATATATAAAATAAAATGTGTGAGAGATCGTCTCGTCACTGAAACTTCAGAGGGAATTTTCTCGTATGATCTTTTTAAAATAAGAAGACGGTAATAAGAAGAGGAAAGGACGGCAGAGAGGAGATCGAGGTGGATGAAAGAGAGATTTCTACAATCACTAATTCATCAGACGCCTCTGTCAGGTCCTGATGAGTTGACAGGTTTTTACCACACACACCCACGTTCAGACGATGACGGTGCTCGAGTGAATCCACTGGGGACGAGTTATTTTTAATAGAGAGACATAAGGAGGACAGAACGAGACACAGAGAGACACTATGTGAAAAAAAAACGAAGAGAGAAAGAGACAAAGGGAGAGAATTAGAATTATTCTCAGAGAAAAACACTGAATCAGTTTTTGTTCTTCTGCTAAAGACGACCTACTTCTGACACTCTGCTCCCTCCACCTCCAACTCGCTGTGTCTGTTTCCACCACACCTGCTGTTTGTGTCCTGCAGCGCCTTCCCTCGTGTTACACTGGGGTTTTAATGCAGAGACGCACAAAATGTACAGAAGCCAAATTGTGCCAGAAAAATGTGACCATCTCATAACTTGTGCTGAGAGTTTCAGACATTAAAACCCATGAAGGTTTCTGTGTAAACGTACAAAGTGAAGTATGTTCTGCAATAGTTTGGCATGTTTACAGAACCTAGTTAATAAAAGATAAGGGTTCCAACATATCAATAATACAATTATATTAATAAAAATAATATTGTTTAGGAGCCAATATCCATCATAAAGTGTTTGTATGAGCGCTGGCATAAAACATTTTTAACAATGTTCAGCCCTCAGTTTATTATGTACACCAAGCAAAACTGTCACCGTCCAATCCAACAGTAAAACAGCTTATAATAAAAAAAAAAAGCTGCTGAAACATAAATAAAAGTGAAGAAAATACATTCTGTTAAAATGTATTTTATGAAATGAAATTTCTACCAGCACCCAGTTTCATGTCTCAGTGTTCTGTTGCTCTTCGCTGACAGAAAGGTTCTCGAGAGCCTGAGATCTTGTTCCACTTATCGTACTCTACACTCTCATGCTGAATCAAGTTTCTAAATTCACCCCATTCACCCTCTCTGGGTTTGTGTTTCATTTTAATGTCTGTGTTTAGCTTCACTTTCCTGTTGCCATCAGCTGCTGCACAGATCTAATTTTCCTGCAGAGAATCATGAATGTTTCATAGCACTTGTGTTTATTTCCATGTTTTTTTTCTGTCTCTCCCTCTGCAAATTCAGCCAAACTCTCCTCCCAGGAAGTGTTGTGAGCGCCTGCATCAGCTGTTATTGTAGTCAGAGAATGAGAGAGGGGGACAACAAAACGCAGCCTGCAGCAACGTCTGGCACATTCAGGTCATTCCACAACAATCTAACAAGTACACCTGTACACACCGTGTTCTCACCACACAGTGCAGCTTATGAGGGGAGACCTACAAACAGGAACGATACACTGTTGTCGAGTTTCACCTTTAAAGTAACACTTATGGAACACAGACAGCTACGCATGCAACACGTGACATGGATGGGGGTCACCGCTGAACCAGACAGACATTTTGTGCCGTGAATTGGAAATAAGCACAACAGTGTTGCTCTTAAAAGGAAAAGCTGAGAATAAATTTGCACATCTACAACATGCTCACAGTTTAGGATGCGTGTCACAAACGTGCATTGTTGGGAGGAGTAACACGGAGACTCCTGAAGGACGGCGTGAAGGGAGCTACTGTCTGGAAGCCTTTGACCCGACCAACCTGACTTCAGTCAGTTGACTCTGCCTGCTCGTCACAGTGGTGCATAGAATCTTCCAGAAGAAACTAACCCAGTAGCTAATCTCAAAAAACACGTCCCCTTTTGCAGAGGCTGTAACGAGCATTGTAACTTTGCTTCCTCCAATGCCAGAATAGTGCACAGTCAACTCTGGCTATGTGATATACACAGAGGCAGGATGCAGCACAAACAAACATGGAGCTGAGTGAGCGGGACACAGAACAAGGGGGAATCCAACCAGCTGTGCCGAAACAAGGAGCTCGCTGCTAAAAACAGAGCACAAACGTGGTGCAAGTATGAAAAGCTGGACAGAGACCAGAAAACCATCCTTTGCAAACTATGCCACAGAAAGGTCCAACAGATCCAAACCCCACTAATCCGTTTTATTTCCTACTCAACAAGAAGCACGTCAAACATGCAAAGAATGTCAAACGAGACTCAGCCAACTGGTCAGAACAGAACAGAACAATAGATCCCAACGTAACAGGTCTTTCAATTATATTCGTTGAACTTACAGAAACAAAGCTATTAATCCTAACATTCAATCTTATTTGGGTATGAAACAATCTTTCCTGAGATTTGAGATTTCGGTCACGTTGCTCAGCAGTAGAAAAAACTGTGTAATAATAAAGTAATTTTCTCTGCCAGGACCGAGTCCCCACTCATGAGGTCTGAATGAGGCGATGAAGCGAACCCGCCGCTCGCTTCCGTGCAGGCGGGGGGAATTTATTTTATTTGGAGCGGCAGCAGGAGGAGGTTGTGTCTCATCTGGCTGCTCAATAATTCAACACAGCGGCAGTCCACATGAAGGCGTCTCTCTGATGTCCACGTAGAGTGTTGACAGTTGAAGACACCGTCCAAAACTCACCCAACTCCACACAGACAAGCCGTTCTAAGAGAACTCAACACCACACTGATGACAGCTGGAGCTTCTGCAGGAGGACTGATGAAGACAACGAAGTGAAATTTAAATGTGGAGCATATACATTTCATGTCCTGGCCAGGGCTGAAAAACATTGGAGATTCAGCAGGAGGATTTTTTCATGAGAACCCAGAGGCTTCTAATATAAAACCCAGGATCCTCATTTTATAGGAGCCGGCTTTGTGATCACAAACACAAGCAACTTGTGAGCATTACCAAGACAGTGTATTAATATTTTGTGTTCAGCTCATGAATCTCCCCAGTACCATGGGCAATAATTGATGCCAGTTGATTATTGCACAGCTCTCCCCTCCTCGTGGCCATTATCAGAAAAGGTGACACTGTAAAAACATTGCCGTCACCATTTGCTAAAACATTTAATTGTCTGAAAACCTTCTGTCTCAGCCGTCACACTCTGCACACAGAGTAAACACTAGAATCACAATAACCCACAGATTGATTATCATCAATCAGTAGATTCCACCAAGCCATGGTTTTCCTGCACCATCCTCCAATAGCTGGTTTCGCTATAATAACAGGATTCATTTTAAAGACGACAAAATAAACCTCACTATAAAGTCACCACATAAAAGTTCATCATCACAAAACAATCTCTCTCTTGTTCATCCAGAGACCTAACGTGAAGCAGCAGTGAAACAAGAACCTAAACCAGCCTCACTACAGTTAGGATCATTCAAAATGCAGGTCGATATAAACTCGTTTGGAGACACGATATGAAAATGAGGTTTTTCAGCAGAGTAACTTCAGTGTGAGCCCAGCCTCAGTCTAAAGCTATTTAAACAGCTTGAGCAGCAGCAGGCTGCATTGATTTGCAGAATGAATGCATGGCGTGTCACATTCAGTTAGGTCGAACAGATTGAGTCCTGATGGGATCGGAGCAGCGGGAGGCCTACAGACAAATTCAGGTCAGTGGTCAGGTACAAACTAGGCCACAGAGTCTGAACCACTGCAGCAGACTCTCTAATAAATCCTCTGACCTGTCTGTTCAACACAGCGCTGCAGAGCTGCACCCACATCTGCTGATACACCAGAGACAGGGAATAATACACACGCACTTAGACGTTCTCTCATCAGTCCTGAGACACAGTGGACCCACTGATAGAAACAGCTGTCAGTGCAACACAGTTCAGTACAAACTGCAGCCTCACAGAACAACCAGACTGTAACAGATATCTCTGTAGTTGTTTCAACACAAACTTAGCTCCAGTTGGTGAAATAATAATCCAAATGTTAATACAGTGATTTGTTTTAGAAACAAAATACTGAAGTTTATTGGAAACTGCTATTCTCCATTTTAATCAAAGTAAACAGAATATATTTGGATTTTTGGATGACATTTTGACAAATTTATTAAAAAAAAAAAATCAAATAGGTAAAACATCTGCCCTGACACACAGACATAGTGATCCAGATAAATTACTCACAAACTGTCATTTGCAAGTGATTTTCTTACCCAAAATATTCTATTAGCTTCACTTGACCTCTGTCAGTAACCCGTCAGCGTCGTTGTACACCTTGTATGTATAATGACGAAATAAAGCACTTTAACTTATAAGTAATAGTCAAATACAGGTGGTCTGGGAGGGGTTGGAAGACTTGGATGAACTGAAACATTTAATTCAACCCCCCCCCCCCCTCAAAAAAAAAAAAAAACACAGTATGACTGATGGATGTTGGCAAAGTCATGTACTACATTCTGATTTTAGAAAGTTCCATGTTTTATAACCCAGTACACAGTCAGATCTGCCCAAAGACTCGTCCAATCATAGTTGTTGCTTTGTAAACGTGATGTCTGTAAGGATCCCAGTACACACACCAAAAGACGTTTTAGAGATGTGACAGCAACTCGACTTTTTGGTTTCAGAATATCTACACATCCTAACAATCATTCACCACAAAAATGGGGAAAAAAAAAACATTAAGTTGGCACCAATTCCACTACTTGCTGAATCGGAAGCTGCGATTCGGTTGCCAACTTCAGCTTTGTTAACGACTATTAGCACTGAGTCAGTTTAAAGAGACTTCATTTCTACCACCGGAATAATCCTCTCTTTTCTTTACCGCTGTTACTATGACTCTAAAGCGACAGAAACACAACCGAATCCAACACAATTTGCGTGACCTCACTAGCTGAATATTCATGATTTTACATGGCTATTTTAATACTTTCCGTGTCACGATTATAGGCGCAGGCGTTGAGTTGTTCTAATGCGGGTCGCTAACGGATTCATGACACTTCTTGATGCCGTGCGGCGGATGTAAACACAACCGTTAGCTGTTGCGTTAGCATCTTCCCAGCCCCTAACACTCAGTTTAAACCGCGCAGCAGGTACATTCAGGTCTTTCCGATGGAATCTCTTACCTGTAGTTGTAAGACGGAAACTTATTGCTCTCTTTCAGCATCATCCTGTACAGAGAGATCACCTGAGATCGGGTGGACGCCGCCATGATTGTTAACAATGCTGCTCCGCGAGCGTTTAAGTTCAGGACCCTTCATAACGAGTGTCCAAATATCGCCTGTTTATAAACCAGACTTTAACTTGAAATTCCCCATCTTTCCGCATGCATTAACTTACATTCACACTTATTTATAAAAAATAGTATTGTTTCAGAAATTCCCAACAAAGATTTCAAGTCAACTTTGAGTAACATTTAGCCTCAAACGACACAGGCGCTTCTTCATCTGCTCAACAGCAACCCAACGCTGCAGAGTGACAGGAGGTAAGTTCGCGTTGCTGATTTCAAACTCGAATAATGTGCTAATAAAACTGTCGTGTTACGTTTTTATAAAGGAAAAACATGGTGAGATTATAGCGCCTGAATTTAGAGCACTGCCCTGCAGTGTGTCGGGTTGCACAGCGATGTGTTTCCTTTGAAACATGTCTATGTGATGGGTCAGCATGTTAGCCGCTCTGCTACAAACACACCTGACAGAACTGCAGCCACAAAGTCAGCTTGTTTAATTTGCGACGCTTCAGGTAAACTCCAACCTACGTACACGAAATGATACCTAACCCAGTCTTACAAGTGAACCACGTGGTGTTGGTATTGCTGTGTGCACGTCTGGGCGCCCGTGACCTTTATGTCAGCTTAATGACCTGAACCTGACGTCAACATAACTGTCAGGATTTCAGTTTGTCCTCAGTTCGGGTGTGAGAAAGGTCTGAGAAATACTCAATATTCGTCAAATATTACCAGAATAATATAGTAAAGGCAACAACAGAGAAAGGTCTTATTCTTACTTCTTATTAATAATGTGAGATTTATAATATATTATTAAATGATATGAGTTTAAATAATTGTAAGAATTCTGGGTGTGTAAACAGCATCCTATTATGGGCAGTTAGAATGTCCATATTGTAGAATACAGACTCTATAAATTATGAATATTTATGAAGAATAAGATCAAGAAGGATGTTGAGCAGCTTCCATATGCCACCACACAACAAACCCAACAATACAAACCCAAGCACACATTCCCATAGAGAGATGTTTACATTTTAAGAACATGACACATCCCACATAATGTTTTATCATTTTATTCATGGCACATGTTGTGTTCCTTATGCAGATTTTATTTGTAATGAATGCAGCATCTAGTGCTTCTCTTTTTCTTTTGCCGGCAGTAATGAGCAGTGTATTTCATTTGCATAATGCAGGACATTGACCAATGCATGTCCCCTGTATACAAAAGTACTTGCATAGCCCTTGTGTGTGATACAGCTGTATCTACATGGCTTGTGTCTTAGGGTTAAGTAAGTCTACAGAAATGAATGTAAGTTAGTGTAATGTTCTCTGACCTGATTGAAACATGACTGTGTGCGCGCGCATGTGTGTGTTTGTATACAGTATGCTCTTTAGCACTGGATGTGTGAAAGGTCAGAGACTCATCCTGTTTGTTAATGTCCTGCTGTCTCAGAGTGAAAAGGTCAATGGCACTGCTGTGTGTGTGTGTATATGTGTGTGATGCTGAGTCTGTAAGGATCCCAGTACACACTGATGTGGCCCATTTTGTGAGAAACTGTAGTTTCTTGTGTGTGTGTGTGTGTGTGTGTGTGTGTGTGTGTGTGTGTGTGTGTGTGTGTTGAAAATTCAGTCAGGAACACTGAACTTCATGTCTGCTGTTCTGGTCTAGTGAGGTGTTTGTGTGTGCTGTTAATCTATCATCTGACTTTGCCCTTGAATGTGAGGACCAGGGATTCAACAATCTGAACTTTCTTTCTCAGATATTTATGTCTGATTCCCAAATAGGACTAACAACTAATCTTCATTTTCATTTTCATTTTCTGTTGCAATGCTTTTTTAAATTTTTATGAATTTCCTACTTAAACACAATACAAACAATAAAAAAGTCATTGTTAACATCACTAGTTTCAGTATGAAGGACCATCACTGCCTCTGCAATAACAATGCATTTTTTATCATGTGGATTTTGTGCAGCATCATGTTAGAGTGAAGGAGCTGGAATCTCATTAACTGATAATTAAAGTATTTGCCAATTGCTCATGAATTAATCAGCTAATCCTGTTAACATGAAGTGAGTCACTTGCCTTACGTTTCCCTAGTTCAATCAACTCTGGATAAATATTCTCATTATTTATAGTAGAGATTATAACATTTAGCTGTTTATACACAGAAATGCTGTAGACTGGCATCATTCAGGCTGTAACCCGCTTGGTTTCTATTACGAATGGAATAGGTCAATAAAGACAGAAGTAGAGATGCCCGTGTGTTCCTGCAGGGCCAGCTGACTGATGGACAGCTCTGCAGGAGCGACAGATCAATAAAGCAGGATTTCCTTCAGTCCCAGCTGACTGGACAGACTCTGTTTCTCATTGGAGCATTCACTCGAGTCCTGCAGATCAACAGACGCTGCTGTCAGAGTTCACACCAGGCTCCTAAACGCTTTTTATCTAGTCTCAATCCAGTGTCACATCTGCTTTGTTGCTATCAAATTATCAAGCACTCACTGGTTTCAGACTAGAGGCAGCTCTGCGCTTTTTAACTGGTTCAAGTCTTGGTGGGAAGGTAGTGACAGTCAAGATGAGTTTAAAGTAAAATCTTATTTTTTGAGAAATATATGATGCTACAAAATGTTTTGTCCTTAATATTTTGAACTGTTATATGTTCATAGTTCCTCCTTGAATGACATATTCAGTAAAGGTTTAAAACAGCAGCGTGTTTTTATCATTTTTACCTTCAGCAACTGTGTAATTGTGAACAATCGTGCAGGAAAACAGATCAATCCCACTGACAAAAGTAAAATACTGTAGATGACAGTGCAGCAGTGAAGACAATGCATCTTAATAATGAGTTTAATTGTTTTTCAGTGTATAAAAGGTTTAAATTATGAAAACCATTAAGCCAAGTTGTCACTACACACTGTTTCAGTCCAAAAGTACCGTAGTCCACCATGTAGTCGCTGTTTTCACCTTGATTTATTCATTCAGTGCAATAATCGCAGTGAGCAGAAGCTCAGACTAGAATTCAGGGACTTGTGTGGTTTGATGCTCCGTCAGCTTTACGTTTATTTAGTTGGAGAAAAGTCCTAATTATTGCAGTTTAGTTTATTACAAAGTGATAATATTGAAGAAAGTCAACAACTACACATCTTTGTGCAACAGGTGACAGTAAACTTGCTACAGTGTCTCTTTGCACTCAATATATTCGTGGTTGTTAAACACGAGTAGTGTGGTATTAGACAGGAACCATTCAGAGTGTGGCATAAAGCTAGAGTCTTCAGGTTTTCTATCAATCTGTGTGCTGCGAAAGTTTTGTGTGCTGTTAAAAACCTCCCTGGATGAAGTGAGAAATAGTTCCTGGGAGTTGGACAAACTCCACACTGTGTTGACATGAGTTTGTTTGATATGTTTGCTGGTTGTTTCTCACTTTGAATCACCGCTGTGAGCTGCAGATTGAGTTTTCTGTCTCTGTCTCCTTTCTGCCTGGTGGATCAAGGCCCCCGGTGTTCCTGCCATCGATCGCTTCCCCCCCGTGTTCAGACCAGCGGAAGAATCCATCTGGGAGACTTCAGTCCATGACCCGAACCTGATCACTTCAAATCTATCCATCCATTCATCTGTCCAACCCTACAGCCAACCGAACGTCCATCCATCTTGTCTGTTCCAGACCTCCAGCTCATCCTCCTCTCCGCATCAACAAACTCTTCTGCATCATTAGTTCTACAAACGCAAGTAGGTGGACGTGTGTGTGTGTGTATGTGTGTGTGCGTGTGCGCGCCTATGCCCTCCTGAGTCCTCCCCCTCCCCATTTTGGGCCTATAGAGCTTGCACAATTATGTTCCTCTTCAGTTTTCCCTGTTGGTTTCATCCACACATAATTGGAGATACATTAAAACAATCCAGCAGGTTTTCTAGACTTTAGAAATAATACTGGACTGTCACCAAAATTTGAGAAGATTCAATATGTGGGTTTGTGAGTTTCACCATTTTACAACTGCGTCAACACAATCAATGCTGCAAAGTTACAATACCAGGGTTTTGTGAATACAACAGACTTCATTCACTGCTTATTTACATCCTTAGGTTTTTTTTTTTTTTTTGCTGAGGTGATGATGTAGGTGATGTATTATAGTACAGTTTGAGACCTGTGTTGGGTTAGTTATTTCCTAAAGAAGGCATGTTACGGGTAGTAGGGGTCCTCTTCATGTTGTTGTAGATCCTGGAGGGCAGTGCAGCTGATTTCAGTAAAGACATTTTGAGATTCTGATCGAATTAATTGTTTCCTATACCAGGATCAGTTAAGGACCTTTTACTTTCAATGACCAGAAATAGAAACGTTACAAATACTGTCTAAAGCAGTAACTAGTTACTTTTACTATGTTACTCTTGTCTGGCACCTGCATAAGATTTTCTCTAATATAAATTGAAGTTTTTCCTTTTCGTCTGGTTTCTGTTTGCATTAATAACATTTCTATTATTAACCATCATAATTAACCAACAAGTTATGAGGAGTAGACAGGCCAAACCAGTCCATCTTTCAACTCTTCTTTCATACGGACGCACCACACACAAGCATAAACCGGCCGATCATCACTTAATGTCAGTCAGACGTTAAAACCTGGCATCACACCAAGTACTGAATAAAATATTAGTGATTTTCTAATAAAACTAGTTTCATCCTTTTCTGAATGTTCTCCCAAACATTTGGACCAGCGAGCACTGAGTGAAACAGCAGCAGTATTTAGATTCAGATTTCAGCTTTGTTTGCTGGGCTCCCTGTCACACTGGAACTGAGCAAACTGCAGTCAGCACAGCACATGAAAACAAATACAACCTCTGCTTTAATTGGCAGAAAAATGTAAATCTAGTCAAAGTGAGGCTTTGATCCGTTGAAGAGAAGCTGGAGCAGCTACAGCGACTGGACTGAGGCAACATCTGTGCTGATGATTCCAGGTGTTTAGGGAGACAAAGTCCTGCAGCGGGTCAGGGACGAATCTGCAGAAAGACGTCCAAAGCAGGAGGATGGTGGAGCAGTTTGTGCTTCGACTAAATGCAGGTTGTAACTGTACAATAAGCAAAACGGTGTTAGCAAAAGATGAAGATGAAACCTTTAACTGCTATTTTGGGCTCAGTTGTATCACAATTTACATTTTTAAAAATACAACAAAGTGATGTACACTCCCTTACAGTTCATTTAGATGCTGACACACAGATGGATGAAACATTCATTCTGTTCGATTTTTAAAACTCGTGGGGTAAAAACTGGAGTTTGTCCCGAGGGTGCAGCCAGAGAGAGGGTCACTGTTCTCCAAATCAAACTGTTTAATCCTCTACAGTGTCTCAGCTGTCAGTGTGTGGCCTCTCGTCGTTAGCCAGGTGTTGAGTTTGGAGGTGTGGAGCAGTGGGGTTTTGACAGATCACTTAGAACCTCTGCTCCGACGTAGGTGCTGCCAGTAACACCAACTACGGAGGTGGTTTGTTTTCACTGGTTGTGTTTTTTTCTTTAACAACACATTTTAAGACATTAGGAAGTCGAAACTGCAACAATCAGCTTTTCCTGATGATTAAATTCCTCTCTCTGTTTAAGACACAGCCTCCTGCATTTTTCATCTTTTTTACAGCATCTCATTTTTTATGTTTTGAAAAGAGCCTTTTCACAGGGCAAAGCAACTTGTTTAGGCTTCTACAGTCGGGCTTGTTTTAAATATGAGGAGCCATTTCTCCACGTAATGATCTCTTTCATCCAGCTGCTTCGCTGCAGTACTTTCACCATCCGAACACATTTCTCCTCCACTTGTGAGCTTTTAAGTCGATTAGAAACCCTGTTAGTTCGGCTACTGAAGTGAATGTAAATGCAGTAATTCACAATGAATAGGAGCTTGGCTGTAGCCGGCTGTGTAGGGGAATTTTAGACAGAACGTTTTGCTCTCATTAAAGAAATTCATTAAATTAAGTTGTGCATCCTTGCACGGAGATGTCTGTCTGTACTTTAGCAACATTTTGCAGCTGTTGTGTACAGTACTTGTTCAGTGTGTTCCTGGTCATTTGATGTCTTTGTGTGTGTCGTTGGTTGTTTTCTGTGGCCTTGTCTCGTTGACCTGTGCGTAAAGGTTGGACAGGATCAGCATTAATATGTTTTAAGCTGCTGCATCTGATTTGTCCCACTGTAACTGGTCTTGGTTTCTGGAAGGTAGTCCTCAATTTTTAGCAGGTCCCTTAGCACCCCAGGGATCACATGCTGAGAGTTATTACCAGGCTGTGTATGAAAGTCTGCCTCTGCAGATCAGCAGAGTCGGCAAATTCAAAAATCTACACAGGAATTTAACAACTGGTGAAATGTACAAAAGTACAAAGAATCTGATCTTGTATCCTTAGAGCACAAAAGAACAAACAATAGCACTTGAAGAACTGAATCCATTTTTCCCTTACAGTGAATCTGCTTGATATACTTTGTATCCAGCAGTAAACTGACAAACCGTCACACGCTAACTTTATTTGCATTGTTTCTCCTGCTTCACCTGCTGTTTGAAAAGCCGTAGATTAAATTTGGTGCCTTTATAGCTTTTTGACAAAAGCAGGTGGTGCAGCTGAACCAAAAGCAGGATACATTTGGATGTTTTGTGTCTTGGTCAGGACACACACGCAGATATATTGGTAGTTTAGATTATCTGAGCTGCATCTGTAGTGGACGGAGGAGTGAAGGTCAGAGCTGCAGCGTTCATTACCTTTCATTAATAACAGGGGGGGGCATCCACGTCCAGCTCGCTCCCTCAGCCTTCGCCTGTAATTATAATCCATTGCAGATTTAAACCGGGGAGACATCACCTCTGAATCTCATTCTGCTGCTCACTGCAGCCTCATTATTGACTTCATGTTTGCTGGACTACTTCTATTTTCTCCTCCCAGCCCTGAGAGGGCATCTCTAGAAAATTTAAAACATGCCTCTTGCAAACAGTGGGCAAGTAAACACACGTTTACCCGTCAACTTCATTGATTTAGCAGCAGCTTTTGCTTTTAATGTTGCAGGGCATTTGGAGTTGTGTAAAGCTCACAATGAGCAGAGAAGAAGAAGATGGTACACAATTAAATGTGCCAAAGTGCCCAGTATCCATATTAAGGGATGTTTGACAATTTCAGCCAATTACTAGTCTCCCAGTAAGCTTGCTGCTAACCAGACAACATATTTTTCAGTCCCTGCTTAATTCAGCAAACAGTGCCAAACAACATTTAGTTCTTTGTCTCCACCACCTACTGAAAGAAATGTTTGCTCTTCAGCAGCTACAGAAAATGTGTTCACCTGCTGCTCTCTGATTGCATCTGTCTGCTGTTTGTTCCTAGCAGGCTATGGACTGTGGGGTTTTTGTAGCATTTTGCTTCCTGCTGCAGCTTAAACTTTTATTAAAAATGTCCATTATATTAGCTTTTAGTACTACGTTGTGAGCATTTGTACTTGCTCGTTGTTGTGTCGCTCACATAACACCGCTAAATGGCTGTGGAGTTTCTCAAGCTGGTTAATCTGACTTTGCATTCTGCACCAATCAGAGCTCAGACCTGGCTGTGATCAGGTCTACTTATCTGGAATATAGCAATAAAGCAAAAACCCCAGCAGTGCATCGTGTTTTACGGCCCGTTTCTGAATTCATTAGTGCTTCATAACCTGGGGTTAAATTTGTGAGTTAGAGATGAATCTTAAGAGTTACAGCCAAGGTGATTAACAAGCTGATGGCTGCATTACATTCCCATTAGTGTGTGTTGTGTCTCTTGGCTTCCTTCCTGCGTTAGGGTTAGTGCAGCAGCAGCAGCACTTTGGGTTTTCTCTGTCCAAACTGATCAGTGGGTCGGTTCACTACACTGTCTGAATGTGGAAAAGGCTTCACAAGGCAATTTTCTGCACCAATATCACTGCAGTGAAAACATGTCAGGGTGTTAGCACCGCTCTCAGTGTAGAGAACAGAGAGGTACAGAGGGGAGATTAGACTTGGTACTGCAACACATAAAGTATTTTGACAGGAGAGCAAAAATCTTGACACGGAGATGGACGTGAGAGATGTGTCTCTTAGAAGGCCAACGTCTCTGCCATGTTTACATGTAGCCAGGTTTCCAGTTAGCTTTGTAAGTGCAGGACAAATAAAACTAACACAAAGTGGCCTGAACAAGTATAACGTGTTGTTTTCCGCTGTGCATCTGTTAAATTCAGACAGTTCATGAGGTGGAACTTCACATCTGTCACTGTACAGTTAAAGTCAGAGGCAGCAAACGAGTTATCTAATCACTGATGCTGCACGGAAGCGATGACATACTGCAGGTTACCACAGTGCTCACTTCTGCCATACTGTTAAAATTGTAATATTTTATTTTTTATTTAACTTATATTTAACCAGGTAAAAAGACCAGTTGAGAAAATATAATATCTTTTTCAGAGGTGACCTGGCCAAGAAGGTGGCAAGTTAAAAAAAGAAATGACGATCATATAACTATTAAGACAAAAAGACTAAACATCAAGCACAAATGGCAAAATAAAAAAAATAAAGTCACTAAAACAGGAGCAGGACGTGGTGTGAAATTAAATTGCAGTTAATTTCAACTCAAACTATGAATACCATTTATGGATTTAATTAACTCTGGGAAAATAGCAGGCTATTTTCTGCAGGATCAGAAATGATGTTCTCCATCCTGACAATCTGTACACGGTCACTTAATAAGCTCTGAAACCAATGGACAGCATCAGCACCAAGATGTCCAACATAAGAGTATGATCGACTGTATCAAAGGATTATGTTAGATCTATGAACATACTGATTCAGATATGGTGATGTCACCCAAAACTTTCAAACCTGCAGTCTCAGTACTATGTCCAGATCTGAAACCAGACGGAAAAAGGTTTATAATGCTGTAAGTGTCCAGGTGTAGTTTCAACTGATTGGACACGAGATTCAAAACTTTTGACAAGGCAGCTTCGAAATGGGTCTAGAATTATTCAGATCCGAGGGGTCTTCAGATGTAAGCAGGGGTTTGACATATGCTTCCTTACACAGTGCAGTTGACCCGTAAAGGGAAACATGAAAGAGTTCAGTTACTGGTTTTGCAACATAATAAAAAGACTGCAGCACAAATTCACTGTTTGATTTTCCAGAAGCTTTAGAAATTTTAAAACTGAGACAGATGCTAGATGTTTAACATTTGGAACAAGCTAAAAGACAATAAAAGACATCACAGATGTCTTCTGTTTTCTAGGTTCTAGTTTGTATAGGTTTGTGTTTAACTCATTGGAGGTAAGAGAAGAGATTAAAAAGACGTTGAAAAGTTTCATGATGAGGAATATTTGCAGCAAAATCCATCAACTCTAAATGACGATTGATCCCACTTGTTCACTTCACCATCTGCTGCACGGGCAGATCAGAACACACACACACACACACACACACACACACACACACACTACCAGCAGGTGTGTTTTCTGGTCCATCATTCACCTTCAGTCTGCACAGGAGTGGACTGCTGCTGCTGTCTCTGTCCACGTCTGTCCTCTCACTCGTCTCTACGTTGATCAAATTTGTAGCTCTCGTCAACATTGTGTCCTTCAGGTTTCTGTCCCCACTCTGAATTTCCCACCGCGCTGATTTTTCTTGCATGGAGCCTTTAAAGACCCTCTGCTGGTGTTTTTGGTGGGGATGTAAATGAGGTCGGACCCCTGGGGTGCAGCTCTAACTGCATTAGCACAGAGGAAGTCACCTGCCTGCACCTCAGTAATGACCAATCTATTCCTCTGAAGATTAAAGGGGATTTTAGCCCTTTTTTCTTGTTACTGGTGCTTCAGCTCTTGATTTATACAATTTTTGAAAACCTCAGTCCTGAAAGATACAAGCAAGTAATGAATTCCATTTCCTTCAGCACAACACGGACTGTGTAAATATGACTTCCAAAGTAATAAACAGAATCCAAATAAATGTTCATATATTGACTTTTGTTTTGAAAGAGTTAGAGTGTAACACACAAAATAACATTGTATCCCTGCATCAACCTTTACCTGAAATAACAATTGCTCTGAGTGAACTGGGCTGTTCCACCTGCACAACAGGAGTCTATACGCTGCTTTGTAGGTTTACACCTGAAGTGAGGAAAAGGGGACAGAGTCAAGTGTGTGAGTTGTGTAATGGTTTATGAAATGAATCTGACATAGAGTAGAAATCTAATCTGCTGCATCTATACACTGATGAGCAGTTCCAGATGAGAATTTAAGGTTTCATATCAGATATAAAGGTGTGTGTGTGTGTGTGTGGTGAACGCGAGGCAGAAGCAGCTGATCACACTGAAGACATGAGCTGGTCTGCAGGATGCTAACAGTGTTAGCATTTGTTCTGCTGTCACTGAAGATAAATTAGCTGCTGCACTAATTGTTGGTATGTGTAGAGGAAATAGCAACACTTTACAGGGCGTGTGTGCGTGCGTGTGTGTGTGTGTGTGTGTGTGTTAACATTATTCCCAAATATCCCACAGGATGTCAAATTGATTTCTCTGGTGCATGAGCTCCTGTGCAGGATTTATGGAGTGTTTGTGTTGGTGTGTTTCTTCCATCTGTTCTAGAAAAGCCCTTCCTGAACCCACTGTGCACACCAGACCTCACTCTCTATACACACACACACACACACACACACACACACACACACACACACACACACACACACACACTGACAGGATTTCCATCCAAATGTTCCAAGCTCATCCACAACAAATGTCACAAAAGTTGGAATCTGTGCAGGTTGAGATTCAGAGACTCCTCTGTCACTTCCTGTCATTTCATTGCTGCCTACTGAGAAAAAGAATTTTCTGAATGAAAAGCTTTTGTCTGTGCGCACACACACACACACACACACACTTTCATTTTTCTATGTATCTCTTAATAAGACTACTTCCGTGCAACAAGTTTAGTGCTGAACCTTTAACACTGACTTGAAACAACACGTACGAGCACAGTGGTGACATTTAAACGTGACTGGTCGGTCGGTGTGCTGGGCCGACACAGTGCTCTCATTAAAATGAATGAGGAGTGTGTGTTTCTACAGACGAGGACTCGGTTCGTCTGAAACAGCTTCATGCACACTGAAGCATTTTAACCTGTACCTTAACGAAGCTAAACCTCAATCTCTCATATCTCTTCTGCCTGTGATGAAGTGTTTGTTCAGTATGATGGTTTGTCCTAATTTACAAAAGTAAGAGAGTAAGAGTAAGAGAACTAAAACTGTGCCACATCCGACTTGTAGTCTCTGTTTACTCTGTCATTAACACCCGTACAGTGTAGATTTTGAACATTTCAAAGATTGGGGTTGAATGTAGGTTTTTCCTCACTTTGTTCTAATGCCACAGCTTCCTCCTCTTCATAGAAATGCATGTTTTATGAACGGGTCTCTGAGACTTAGACCCCCAGCCTGTGCTGTCTCCTGTCTTTGTCTGAGCTCACTGAAAACGGTAAAACCTAAAACATTCAGCTGCTAATAAGGAGGCAGCAGAGTGTGTCGGGCTCTCTCTCAGGACCTGACACAAGACTCCAGGCAAATCTAAAACAGCCACAGATCTGCTCTGTGCCGTCACTCTGCTGTTTTGTTCCGTTTCATCTCGAGGTTGCTTAATGTTACCATGTGACGGCATTATTAACATGTGTGGATAACTTAGAAATACATATGGACCTGATGTCACTGTAGAATTTCATTATCCATCTATTACCTGTTAATTGATCAGCTTGTTTCATAGAAGTCACACATAAGAGCTTTAGAGGAAGATTTAGACCTGTGATGCCGTCTCAACATCACAGCTGCTCAAAGATGAGTTCCTTAATGAGTTTACCTCCTTCTTACAGCCCCCCAACTCATCATTGGATTGATTATTAACCATGGTCTGTCTGTGCTCATTTTACGTTTGTTTTTGGATGCTTTGTGTCTGTTTTGGTCATTTTGCATCAGTCTGTGTCTTTCAGACCAGAAATATGAGAACGTGCCAGTGGCCTTGGCCTGTGAGCTCTGTTCAGGCCATCATTTGAGTTTTGTTTGAGCTTCCCACATAGATCAGATCATCCAGGATCACAGTGGTGAATAGTTGTCTTCTGTAACTTCTGTTTTTCCGTCACAGTTTTGCTGTTAAAATTTGAGAAAGGAAAATAGTTGAATATACAAACTCACTGGGTGGTTGAAACCTTCAGAGCGACCCACAGCGGTGGATTAGCATTTTAAAGAGACCTTTTCTATTAGAATACATTTATTTTGTCTCTTTATGGCTGGCTAACGTAATTTTTTCCCCCCGAAGCTTGAAGGTATTTAAGACGATTTCCGAGCCCCTTGCGAGTCTGTCCTTTCATCATTATTCCCATTACACGTTTTACGAGCAGATCAGAGACTGAAATGTCAGCGCTGTGGGTGATATCGATGCAGGAGCTCGAAAGGAAATATAATGCCTCGGATCAAGGTCCTCAGGTTTGTAAAAACCCTGGTGCACCTCTTCAGCTGTCACCCAGCACTCACACTGTGCACTGAACGCAGCATCTCTGCAGACAGACGTTATAAAAAGGCCAGCGGGTGTGTTGAACAACAGTCACCAATTGGATTTTAAATTAAAATCATCACTCCACTTCCCCAGAGAAATAAATGTGAAGCCTCTCAACTCTTCATCTGTGTTTTGTTGCATTACATCTGGTTTTTCAGTCATTTTCAGATGCTGCTTTTTTCTTAATGTTTATTAAACCACAGTTGGAACTGGAGATGACTTTAGTTCTTACTGCTGCCAGTTATCTGAAAACCTGAGTCGTCTCACACACACACCTTCACCTGCTGCTTTAATTTGTCTTTCTAATTCACAATCCTTTTTTGTCCAGCAGTGGCAGCAGTTTCTAGTGTGCAGGAAAAGTCCTTTGTCTTTATTAGGACCCTGTCTCTGAGTCTAAGTCTGCTTCCAAATGTCAGTCTCACTTCTTTTCTGATCAGCCGCTGTCACACAAAACTCCTAGAGTCTGTTTTCCACATTTTGAGAAATCTGCATATAAAAAGCTTTAAATTTCATTAGGTGTTTTATGGTGTACAGTAAAACTTGCTTATGTAGCACCCATCCAATTTTATTTGAGCTATTTTGAGTCATTAACACTTTTCTTTAGCTGACAATGAGTCATAAAGAGCGTTTGTTACAAAGGGCACATGCAAGAAGTTAGAAGCAGCAAGTGTATGAAAGGATGAAGGTTTTCCGAAGGTGTGAAACTAACATTTGTAGCTGGAAATTTGGTGAAATTTAATTTAATTTAGAAGAGTAAAAACAATCCTTAAATTCTATGAATACCTGACTTCATCAAGAGATTTCTTTCCTGCATGTTTGTGTCCGTTAACATCTGCAGGTGAAGACCTCCAGCTGCTGGGTCGACCCACTGTATGATTCTCATAACTGTTGTAATCATTTAAGCAAATATTCACATTTAAGAAGCTGGAACAAGTGAATTTTACTTTGACATGACACCCAACATTTTCATATAAGACACTTTTTACTTTGTTTTTATTTTAGCAGTTGTCTTGATTAACAATTCTTAAAAAAATGATAGTTTAGACAGATACAAATTCACCTGTGTTCAAAAATAAACTTGATTGATCTGACTTTGCTCTCATTATATTTCATTTGAAGAATGTATTTGTCAGTGAGTCTCTTTTCCTTTTAAAGTTACTCTGCATTGATCCTTGGAATCTGTGATGGGACGATGTAAAGTGCTCGAGCTAAAAAGTTATTTCTTCACTAAACATTTTTGCCATGCAGAACGTGTTTCTCCTTCAACAGGCCCAGTCACTATATGGTCATTATTAAATACATCAGCTGTAATGTGTCAGATGTGGAATATTTCCATTACATTAATGGATTGAGTGGAGCTTGGTCTGTAGTCTGGGATGTCTGAACCTTTTTGGTCCTCTTTGAGCCATTGAGGACACCACATTTTGAGCAGAGACACTCTGCTATCCACCAAGCACCACCTCAGTACAGCTGAAGTTCATTTCCTGTAGGTTTGGATGCAGGTTTTGCAGCCTCGAATGCATATTGTTAATAAGTTTGGTCCAAAAATGTCGACAGTCGTGTCCTGCATGTGTTTATCAGTGAAGGGATCTACAGCGCACAGTCCCAGGGAGAGATCAGGGAGCACAGGACACAAAATGACTAAAAATGGACAGAAAAGGTCCAAAAGGACAGCATCCAAAGAACTGTCAGAAAATGACTGAAACCAGACACAAAATGACCACAAACTGACAAATGACAGCTATAAAATAAACGTTAAATGACAAAGAAGAGACAGTAAATGTGTCAAACTGCTGACTCGAAACATAAAAAAAAGATAAATACCATGTCTGTGTCAGATCCCTATTTTCTTAGAATCCGTCCTGTATACTTTTATTTTTTATCACATTTTAGAACAGGAGCTAAAATGAATGAGCCTGACTCTGTAAGAAAACAGTTCTTAGTCTCCATTTTAACATTACTGTCTAACACAGTTCCTGTTTTTGGTTTTCACCTGCCCATTCATGCTGCTTCTCCTCATCCAGGACCATAAGAAGCATGTACACTGTGAGGTGCTGGAGCAGCTGGAAGGAGGCCTCACGCTTTAAACTAAGCTTTACTATGTGAACCTCTGTAAGCTGCCCTCCAATAATAGACTCAGTTCTTTCTAAAACTCGTGAGCTGCTTCTCTCGTAACCTGCAGTAACAGAAATCTCCTGGAGATTTTGTCTGCAGCACATTTTCCACAGTTTGAAGCGGCTGCTTATGAAGCAGCTTTAGATTTCATTAGGCTCGTGCTGTAGAAGAACACTTTCTTATGTAGCACATCGTCTCATTTTTTCATCGGAGCTGTTTTCAGACAGACTTTTAGTCTGCAGCTGAAAACAAGTCATCAATAATCTTTGAGAGCGTTAAGCATTGATGCTCGTTCACAAACATTCACAGGAAACATTTTTCACCTGCTTGGGGTCAGTCTGTGTCGCTTTGGTTGGTTTTCATCTGTTTCGGATTGTTTTGTGTCTCGTTTTTTACAAGTTTGTGCTCATCACACAGTTTTATAAGTTTGGTTGTCACATGTCTCCTATTGGTCACGTTTCAGCAGTTTGTTGGAGGTTTTTGCTTTTGGTTGATTTTCAGCGGTTTGTGGTCGTCATCTCTTTTTGGTAATTTTCAGGAGTATCTAGGCCTTACACGCTTCTTTTGTTCGTGGCTTCTCTTTGCCATCATTCATCCAGGCCTTCTGGTCATCACACGTCCCAGTTTGGTCACATTTTCAGGGATTTTTGGTCACTACGTGTCATATGTCTGTTCAGGTTTTGTGACGTTTGGTGTCTCGTCGTCACCTGGTCACATGTTTCTTAACACACACTAATGGCCTGAGTCCATTAAGATTAAGATTAACGTTAGTGTCTGACCCAATCAGTGACAAAAAATCATCTTTGTCAGGCTCCACAAATCACATGTGCTACATACAATAACCAGTACAGTTAACAACAACAACAACAACAACAACAACAGCAACATAATAAAAAAGTTCTATTTTTTACTCTTTAGTATACTTATTGCACTAGTGATGAATGATTTCTTGTAGCTTTTACAGGCCAGTGGGACTGTAACGCCTTCCTGATGGCAGCAGTGTGAAGGAACTGTGTTGGGGATGTGAGGGGTCCTTAACAATCTGTCTTGGTTTCTTCTCTGCCGATCGGCTGTGAAGTTCAGATAGAGGAGTCTGTAGTGATCCAGTTATTCTGCTGGGCCCGATGAGTGACCTGTAAACCAAACCTTGCTGACTTGAAAGACCCTTAGCTTCCTCGTGCTTTTTTGTACAATGAGTCAGTATGTTGTGCGAAGGACAAGCACGTGTCAGTCTCTATCCCTAAGTACGTAAAAGATTGGACTTGCTCCACCAACTGGCCCTGAATATTCAGTGGTTGGGAGGTTGAGCAACAAGTTTTTCCTCTAAAGCCAAAACACATTTTTTTTGTTTTTTTAATATTCAGCTCCAATGAGTTGTCAGCAAATATCTGAGGCTTCCTGTTGACTTCCCGCTGGTACAGAGACAGAGTCTGGTCCAATTCAGTGATCCTTCTACGGTGACGTCTTTGGCTTCTTTGAGCCTTTGCTGCCTCCACGCGATCACTCCCTTGTTTGTAGCTCACATAATTTCACGACTCGTTTGACATTTTCATGTGTACATTTCATCTATTTTCAGCCTCAGCTGACATTGTGAAACAGCTCAGATGTCTCAGTATTGTCACTATACAGAAATTGTGTAATTATCTACAGTGGATTCCCTGACTGCAGTCACACCCAGAGGACGATGCTCTGCATGGGTGAAAGCTAAATGACAAAAAATGAGATGTCGGCTTCTTTCATATCCCCAAACACTGAAAATATGAATTGCAAATCTGCAAAATTAGCCAAAAAGCCCCAGACACTGTGTGCAGCATATTTTCAGTCTCTAATTTGCACTCGTTACAACGTCTCTTGAGCATATGTTTACTGTGTCGCAGCCAGGATTCGCACTCCTGCACACTGTGTGTGTGTGTGTGTGTGTGTGTGTGTGTGTGTGTGTGTGCGTGGTCCTCCCAGCAGTGGTGGCTAACAGGTGTAGCCTCTCTGCAGCCAACAGCAAGTGTAGCTGAAGTCAGATTTATTCAGTCAGCTTCACCCTCTGACTTTTCTTGACAAACATCAATATTACAAACAGTGTTTCGACTCTAATTACAGTGTAAATCCTGCAGGTCTTTACTCTCTAATAAAAAGCACAGAAATGTCATTTATTTTGCAGAAGCAAAGTCTAATTTATTTTGAAGAAAATGATTTCCCATTCTCACAGCTGCTCTCAAGGGTTTCATGGGGTTTTTTTTAGGTGGAACTTTAACAAAATGTGCTTTTCACATTTTCCACAAATTATTACAGTTGAAAACCTTAAGTATCTAAATTCTAATCAACGTCCACCTGCCTGTTCTCCTCCATTTGCTGCTCATTTGCTGTCAGTGGTTTGCATTTAACCATGTTGCTTAGACGACTCATTTTATTTCCATTTTCGTACTTTTACTTTGACTTTAACTCCACTAGATTGGTTTGGGAGTTTTAGTTACTTTGCAAATGCAGGTTCTTTCCACATTTATGCATCGATACCTATAATCCTATAATAATGCCTCTCAAGAATTTGAACACTAATGAACTAGACTAAAAATATAAGGTTTTTATCAGTAACTCATTTGCAGTACCTCTACATGTACCTTGGACTTCAGCTTGAGTGAAGACATTGAATTTTGACTTTGTGTACTTCTGCTCCTGTTAATATTTTTATGCTGCAGCTGGTGCTCAGATCTTTGCAGCCTCGTGATATCTGGCACACTTGCTGTGGGAAATGATGCATTCTGGTCATGGTGACCACAGCTGGCCTCTTATGTGAAGGGAACACTAACGTTTAGCTAACGTACTTAATAATCCCACAGTGAACAAACAAGCACTGACCCAAAGTCAGTTTAAAATCTTACTAACTTATAAAATAATTCTACCAGCATCTGAGGATTTGGTCTGACACACACAAAGTCAGAATTATATAAACCTCCTATTTACTCAGTACCTGCAAAAACTTTTTTACTCTGCAGGCAGATTGAAATGTCCTGTCACCAAAACTTTGCTAGAAGAAGACAAAATCCACAGTTACAATAGTTGGGTCCAGATGAGTGTGATGTCATTCGAGTGAAATCAAAATCAAATGAGAACAAGAGCATTTTTAAACAGAAAGTTTAAAAATTCTGTTTCATTCCAGATACACTACATTTAGTCACTGCTCTGTCTACAAATGTCACAAATATCAGATTTGTTTTCAAATGGAAGGAGATATTTTCCTAATTAACACTAAACAATTCATTTCCTATTAATACTTTTACCCAAACTAACTGTTTGGGTAAATGTAGTTTAAATGTAAATGTAAATGTACTTTACCGAAACAAGTCAGAAAAGTCCGAAAATCTCCTCACACAGCTCAGTCTACGTTAAGGACAACAGCTCAACTACAATAAAAGTAAACTTGTGTTTTGCAAAGTCGACATATTTGTCCTGAAGCTGCTGAATCTGACAGATCAGAGGATAAAAACTGAGCTGTGAGAAGCTGCTGTGTGGTCACTGCAGGACATAATTGATTCAGATCAGCCCTGACTGTCTCTCAGGTCGATGACTCAAACGGATCGATACGTTGTGCTGCCTGTTTATGTTCATGAAGAAGCACCGTGCTGCTGCCTCCACCGCCGCTGGACACATCTTTGCAGGTCCCACTTGATTTCAGTGATGACAAGGAGCTTTTACACAGTCGTGAGCAGCCTCAGTGAAAATGGGTTTTACCATACAAATGGAAAACAGTCGGTGGGATGAATGACATTGGGCGGGATGTTACAATAACCCCCCAAAATGCACGATGGCTTTGGTAGAATTATGAAAAAGTTGCTGCCTAGAAGATCTCTGCTTGTCTATACATTCATGATTACAGTGGACACACATTATGTAACTGTGCAGAGCAACCGAACCGCACAGACACACAGGCCAGACAGGAGGCGGGTTTTGTTTTTGACCTTTTTATTTGTGTAAAACTTTTAAGCCCAAATCCGGTCTGCACACTGGAGCGGAGCTCAAATATTGTGGCCTTTGAATCAATAATCGATTGAGTTGCATCGTGAGTTTACAGACCACAGTGGTTTTTTAGTTTTTTCAGTGTATGCGGCTTGAAACACAGTCCACTGAGGGAAGTGTCACATTTAACTGACTTTAATTTTATGGACTGAAGACTTTCTGTGTGTGTGTGTGTGTGTGTGTGTGTGTGTGTGTGTGTGTGTGTGGTCCTGTCATGGCAGCACGTCTACAGGACAACAGCAGACTGTAGAGATGAAGAATGAATGGGATGATGGAGCCTCGTGGCCATAGAGCTACAGCAGTGTGTGTGTGTGTGTGTGTGTGTGTGTGTGTGTCTGAGCTCATGTCTTTATAACTATGTGTCTGTTGACAAGCATGTGAGTGCAGTGTGTAGTAGCTGCTTGTGAATTTCGTACCAAGGTTTGTCTTTGTCTTGGGGTGTGTGTGTGTGTGTGTGTGTGTGTGTGTGTGTGTGTGTGTGTGTGTGTCACATGGTGAAGGGAAACAAATTGGATGTATGAGTGGAGCTCCTGTGTGTCAGAGAGCTGCAGCCTCTGCACTTTTCTCCTCCACCGTAAAATTTTCCTCCTCCTTCATCTTGTCAGACTCCCTCCTCATTTCCTCTCCTCATCTCATCTCTCTTTCCCTCTTCTCCTCAGCCTTTTTTACTCTCATCTCATCCTGTACTTTGTTCGGCTCTCTCCTCATTTCCTCCCCTTGTTTCCTTTCCTCTCTTCTCTCCTGCTCATCCTTTTCTTCTCTTATATCTTACATCTCCTTATGTCCTTCACTAACCTCATTCCTCTCCTCTCGTTGCCTAGTTTCTACCGCTCGTCCCCTTATTTTCTCTCCACACCTCACTACTCGTTCCTTCCTCCTTTCTATCTGTAAAAAATGCTTTTATTACATTTTTACAGGCAGCCTGTGCAGGTTTGATGCTGCTTGTCAGAAATCTTCCTGCCTCTCAGAGCAGAACATCCATGACTTTATTACGGAGGAAAGGAGAGGGGGAACGGGGAGGGGAGGGGAGGGGAGCAAACTAGCAGCACATGGAGAACAAATTGGAAGAAAGCTGGAAAGAAAAAGTAAAAAGGTGCCTTAACAAATGTGCAGATAGAAGAATATTAAGGGATGTAAATTTGTTCATTTTAGCCTAGTGGCTGCCACACTAAGGGCGAAGCCCCTCTGAAGATAAATCTGGGGGGATTTTTGGAGAGAAAAGAGAAGTTCTGAATTGATCTTTTTTCATCTGTTGGTCTTTTGTGTGAGGTGCTGTGTTGTTTGACCTCAATGGGCCTGACATAAAAACCATGTTAGGAGAGGAAATGTCTGTTTGATGGGTAAACATGTGAAACATGACGAGGAACAACGAGCCCAGATCATTTTTTAACACTGCACTGAGCCAAAGTTCTCTGTAGCTAACGGTTAAAGAGAGAATGGAGAGCAGAGGGAGAACGAGAGGCAGATTTAAGGGGGAGGACACAGAGTTTATGGCTCTTTAAAAGAGACTGCAGGGAGGCAGGAGGAGGTGCAGCGAGTAAAGATGGATGGAGGGTTGTTCCTCAACGCGCTGTTTTAAATAAACGCCACAGTATCAGCCAATCAGCTCCACTACGCCTCCCATAAATCCTGCTGCAGCTCAGCCTCCCTGTTACTCACCAGCTCTCACACACACACATTCAGAGACACTGCAGCTGTTCTGCTTTACGTCTCCACACGTTTTAACCAACGTTCCTCAGCAGCAGGAGTCTCCAACATCAGTTCGGTCACAGTCTGAGGGTGGGATGACAGGATGGCTCCATTCATAATGCCAGATGTAATGATATCAGCAGCCCTCTCTGCTTTCTCTGCTTTATGTTTCGGACCACTGACACTGAAACCAGTAAATGCAGCTTCAATTAATGTTTAAAGGATTCAGATTTACTTTGATGTGTCGCTACTACTGTTAGGTTTTTAGTAATAGTAATATACTTTATGAGTGAGGGACTTTGGAAGACCCACAAAGACTCTGAAAATTAAAATTCGTCTCCACTTTAACTTATGAGACAATGTAACAATAGTATTTTTGCAGTGTCGGACCTTTAATATCCCATTCACTAAAATAACCGCACAGAGAGCGAGGGGCAGGTGTCGGAGGTTGTGTAAGCGTCCGTGTTGGCGAGCGAGAGCTGTCGTGAACAGGAAGAGAGGCGTGAGCCGCAGGAAGTGCTCTCTGTGCCAGAGAGGGAGTCCCTCTGATGGGAGGGGGCGAGCGACACTAACACACACAGAGAGAGAGAGAGCGAGAGGGCGGCACCACCTGTTCCTCTGATGAGTCAGGTTACAGTCACAGCACGTTACGTACTCTTACATTTATTTTCTGGACACTCGAAACCTAACTTCTCAGTACCACAGTGTTTGCATTCGAAATGTGCCTCCTCATGCAGACTCTATGATTTTCAGAATAATGTGTATGATATTATAGCATTGGAATTATTGATGCATTCGTGTGTTGATCAGCGTAGCAGCTGGTAACTGGAGCTGGAGTCTGTGCATCATACAGTCTTGTCTTGAGAAATCGGACTTTGTCCATATGTGGTTTAATTATATTTTATAATATTAATTTGATCCACAAAGTCACTTGTAGCTAATTTTATTTCGGTGTAAAACATCTGGTTCTCCTCAATTGGGTTTAAAAGACGCCTCGACTTTACTACACTCATCTTATAATAACTGAAGAGGAGGAAGACAATCCACAAAGGACAAAAATAAACCAATTTTTAAATCATTTCTAGATTAAGATCTCATTCAGCTTCAACAGTAAGTGGCTACTAACAACTACCAGATCTCACCTGGGTTTCATTTTAGACAATTATGTACCTCAAGCTCAGCCCGTCTATTGTTTTTTTATGATCGTACCTTGATGTATTTTTGCTCCATGTATCATCTGCTTTGAATTACAATACAATTGAGATATTGTACTGCAGTAAAAAGTACAATACGTCCTTCTTAAATCTAGTGGAGTAAAAGTATGAAGCATCACAAAATGATAGAAATACTAGAATAGGTAGAAGTTACATCTAATTGTATTTGACTGAATATACTGGGCTGTGACTATTATAGCGACTTTTCCCGAACAGGAAGTTGAGTCCCCACAACCTGACCACTTCACACACACACACACGCACACACACACGCACACACAGTCATTAACATAAATTATTCACGAGCCTCTTACTCCAAGTTCAACCATCACAACTAACAGCACTTTCACACCTTTCTTGTTTAGTCCAGTTCAGTGGAACCTGTTTTCCTCCTGTGGTTCTTTTACATAGGTCTAAACTACAGGCACTGCACTGGATAAAGGACCAAAACAACCGACTGGGACCCTCCACTGGATGTGGTCTGGGCCCACACGTGTTCTGGAGCAGTTTGTCTGTGATTAGAACGTGATCCAACATCAATCTGACCCAAAAAGCAGCTGTTAGCAAACATACTAGTTGTTTGCTCGTTTATTTTACAAAGAATGAAGCGTTGCCGTGTTTTCAAGGTGATTTTTGAAAAGCGTTTCTGTGATTTACTTGGCTTATTGCCCAGATAATCACCTCAGTTATGGACACATGATAATTGTGCAGTTGTTTATGTTTCACTCAGAAATATTCACCTGCATATTCACAGGATCTGCTTCCCGTGTTTCCGTTCTCGTCCCCTCCTCAATGAGTGGACAACATATATCTGACGTGTCTTCTCACGATGCAATTTAGTTCCCTTGAATAATTCATGTGAGACAGAGCTGAACCACGAGTTTCAGAGATTCATTTCAGATCAGTTGAACTCCTGTTTGAAAACACCTAAAATGTCTAATTCCTGCCTTCACCTTCTCTCCAACCTAAACCTGAATCTGACCTGAACCCTGAAACCAGGTCTGAACCGACATTGACCCACTTTTGGAATGTGTGAAGACAAGACAAAATGTCCTCAGAACTGTGGTCCTGAAACACATGCGCACACACGCCGAGCCGTGATCGTCATGCCATGTGTCCTCTGTGGGAACTATGACAGCTCAAAAATAGCCTCGGTCTCACTGAGCGGGTTTGAGGTGTGACACAATGTGGAGTTCCTGAGTGATTTTGCTGTTTATGAACAATCAGACATCATTTTAATTTCAGAAAGATTAAGATGCATTTAAATCTATCACTTGAGTTGTTTTCCCGAATGAAGAAATCACTAATTCTAAAGGTTGTGCAGAGTAAAGAAGCTGAGTCCATTTACAGATAAGGAAGCGAAAAACAAATTGAACTTAAAGTAAATGTTCACACACTGTGACCGATGATGAACGTTGGCCACTTTGTAGACACAAACACAGACACACTGACATAAATATTAGTCATTAGTCAGTCAGGGGTTTTGTGGATGTGGATTCTTGGAGCGACTGACTGATCGTAGTGAAAACTGTTGAACGTCAGAGGTCACGGTTTCTTTACATAGCTTTGTGCACACACACACACACACACACACACACACACACGCTCTCTCTCTGTTTGTATACAGTGTGTCTCTGAAGGCCCATTCCTGCCTCTCTCTCTCGCTGCAGTATGTAATTTATCACCTCTCTCTATCAGCGTGTCACTTTTTAGAGGCTGAATGAATCCCTCTGCACTAAAGCTGCTGCTGCAAACAGCCTCAGTGTGTGCAGGCTTTATATCTCTGCACAGGAAGTGTGACATATCACCTGTCAGGTGTTGAAGTTCATGTGTGACTGACGTCTTTTTCATCACGTCTGCGTGTGTGTGTGTGTGTGTGCGTGCGTACATCTTGTGCATCACTGTAACCTTGGTGACCGCTCGCAGCGTTTGTCTGAGGCGTCCTATTTCCCGCAGTCTTCAGTTTTTGTCACACAGCGAAGCCTCTGAGCTTTCTTTCAATGCCTGACACATTTCTAACTTTATTTCTCCTTTATTTTGATGTGCGGTAGGTGTTTTTTGGACGGCAAGCTTCAGCTCGTCCTTGGCGGAGTCTCTGTTGCCACCTCTAGTCATCTGGCAGCGTCAGAAGTGGCTTTGCTTTTGGCGGCTGCCGTGCTGGTTAGTCAGAACAACTTCTTGGCAACAAAACAAGGGATTTTCTCAGCAACTTTCACACATGATGAATCATGTTTCACTTCCTCCAGAGCATCGATGCACATTTTATCTGTCTCTGCTACTGTACACACTCATCTGTCACATTTTTCATACCTGCTGCTGTATTTGTTTGATATTAAAGCGACACAAGAAAAATGTGGTTGGTGGAAAAGTGTGACGCAGTACGAGTGGGTTAAATTTAGTCACACAAAAATAGCAATTCATGTCTTCTGTGATTTTAAATCGTTTTTTTCTAAAGTTGACTGAGGGTGAAACTCAAGCTATGAAGCAACATGCAGCAACCACATATACTACAGTTATTGTAGTTTGTCTTCAGAACAGTACAGAACTAACACTTAAACACATTCAGTAACTTGATAACGATGGCTGCCAAACAAAGTTGGAGGGGAACCTGCATCCCGCATCCACGCAGCGTCTTCGATAATGATGACTAAAATTTGCAGGGGAGAGGATGTTCTCCTCCACTGCAGACATAATCAAAGAAGTGCAGGCAGATCATGGCCGAGTTTTCCGGATTGTAGAAGAGCCTACTCTGCCAGGTGGAGCAAACTGGATGGAATCTGAGACTTGTGGTTGTGCTGGATCAAGTTGCACTTTGTAGTTGAAACAGCCAAAATGTATTTAGCCACTGTTCACTGGTTGTGAATTGCAAATTAAATTTTCATTGCTCTAAAACTGAATCCACTGATTGAGTGGTGACCACAAATTGTCAAACTAAGATCCTACTTTGAATCATTCCAGGTACATTATGGTGCCGAATACCATCGTATTTAAATTTGTTATAGAGACAAGATTATGTTGAATACTCGTACCTGGCTATCTCCCCTCTCAGGCACCAGTGTACTGCAACACTTTATGGTGACTGAAGTAATGGGAATACTTTTACTTCTCTTACCTAGCTGAAGTAGTTTTTGTACCTGCTGCTGTGTCCCCATGAAGAAAACAGGATTCAGGAAGAAAACGTCATTAACTGATGATGCTAAGCTAAGACAAACCCCAGGGCTTTTTTGGGGAGGAGGGTTTTCTTTTATATTAGAGCCCCTGAAAAATGTCAGCACTGGTCAGAAATCGCTCAGAGGTCAGTGTGTGTTTTGTGTTTAGTCATGGATCACAGACACTTTCCACATGACTGAGTCTGTAAGTAGAAAAGTCGGAACCCCCTGGAGGAGGAAACTCAGCAGCTTCGTGCTTCCTCTGATCCCAGCTGTGTCACTAAATATAAAAAAAAACAGATTTGAGCAAAGACATGTGAAGTGTTTCCCCGATAAACAGCAGCAGTTCCCCCACAGGATTCATTAAAGTTTGATCTGATCTAATATTTGGTTTGCTCAAATTCACAGCTCCGTGATTTTTTGTCTCGCTTTCTACCTGCTCTCAGAACCGATGGTTTTAGGCTCTTGGACAGTTTTCTGTGACCTCTGACCTTTTGACCTCTGTTGTCTTTTTTTTTTTTTTTCTCCAGCTTGTTTTTAAAGAAGCAGTGTGAGATAAAGCGGCTTTAGAAGGAAACAGTTAAACCAAAACAACATAAGGTGGAAGGTTGAACAATTTAGACAGTTTAGTTAAAGGTTGGTTCGATTTACATTCACTTATTTTCTCTCTTCTCTACATCTGTGTGTTCAGTTTTTTCTCTGTGGCACATTTTCGTGTCTCTGCAGTTGGTTACATACAGAACACTGTGTGGAATAATTGTACATGTGTGTCCCTGTGCGTAGGCGTCCATATGTGTGTGTGCGGTGGTGTTTGGTGCCATGGTGATAAACATATGGTGATAATCACATGCTGCTGTAGGAGGAAGGTCATTCCCACAGAGGAGACATGAAGAAAAGATGGAGCCAACAAAAAAACATTTTAGCCACGTTTCACACTCGGACCACATTATGATGACTATACAATAACACAAATATTCCAAACCATCATGGAGCTGCACACTGCAGCACAATCGGCTCCAGTTACAGTAGGAATATATCGTCTGAAAATGTCACATGACCTTTTGTAAGATGAAGCTTCACCTTTCCTGCACCAGTAGATATTTCTCAGCTAATCTGCGAGTCTGTCACTGCAGGATGACGGCTGGACACTGACTGAAGTCACAGTCATTAGAGTTTGGGATCTCAGTTCATTTTGATGATTGTAAGTCCTGCAACAAGCCAAGTGACAGTTGCCATATGATGATATTTCTCTTCTCCGTTTTGTATTTTACATCATAAAGACACTTAATTGTTTAGCTTAATGACGTGGGGCCTTTTTTTTTTTTCAGATGAAGTTCCCCCTCCACTCTGCAGACAGGACCTCTGGTTCTGTGTTTACGTGACCTTTCTGTTTACCTGCCTTCAGACAAATTATGATCTTTGTACACAGGATAAATTATGGCCGAGCTGCCTTGACCTTTACTGGACATGTTATTGCTCCTCACAGTTGGTATTTGTTGATTTCACAACTTTTATTCCACAAATCGTTTTCAGTTTGGTGTATTTTCTGTCTGGTATAATGAAGATTGGAGCCAGCAGGGCAGATATATCGCTTCAAATCCATGTTTATTTTCTTTTTACTGTAAAAGTCAGAATGGCCTTGAGATGTACCTCTACCCACAAACCAGTTTTGTTTTGTGGATTGACCTCAGCAGTGTCCTGTCCAGTCCAGTATAAAGTGACAGCAGCAGAAGAGCAGAGGTATATAAGCTTCATGGATTTAGGAACAATAATCCATTTTGCTGCAATGCCACTGCAATGCAACACACTTTGTCTTGTTCAGGGATGCTCCCAGTGTGTCTGTGTGAGTGTGTGTGTGTGTGTGTGTGTGTGTGTGTGAGTGAGTAGACAAATATTTGAGGGGGACAGATAAAAGGGCGATAGGCTGTCAAAGGATAAAAGATGGAAAGAAGGAAAAGGACAGAGTGAAACGGGAAGAGCTGACGCTCGTTTTAACCTTTGCTGTTTGTCCTTTAGTATAATTTTAACTAACGAGAAAATGATCCGTGTGTGTGTGTGTGTGTGTGTGTTGCAGCTCTTACTCTCTCCTCATCTGACCTCCACTACGAAGTTTGTCTGGTGTTTTTTATGACCTGCTTTAATTCATATCCTGTTTGTTTCCCTGTTTGCTGTTAACTGCAAAATGATAAATTTGCCGTCTGAATGGCCAGAACCCGTTTCCTGTGGGTGCATCATTCGGAGTGAGGTAGTCTACAGGTCCCCTTTCGCAGATAGATCCTTTTGGGTTGGCATTTCCAAGCCCTCCAGCTCCTCAGTTTGACGCTGTAGTACAGCCCCCACCCAGACTGAATCCCTTTCCAGAGTACACTTTACTTGTACTTAAATAAAAAGTACATTTTAATACCAATTTTAAATGCATGTGTACAACAATAGAGAGTTTACAACAATGCATATTCAACAAAAAAGAAGTTTTCTTTGTTGTGGAAGGCTGTAAAGTTGGTTTGTTTTAGCAGTTGTCCCTCCACGTTCTTGCAGGACACGAGTTTCCATTCTGCTTCTTTTCCTGGTTCTAACATGCAGACAAATGCTGACGACACCCTCTTGTTTTCCAGCTCATGGGCCGATCATCATGAGACTCAGCAACACCCATTTTTCCTTGCTACGTCCCCTCGTACGATCTCTGCCCCCCTCTCTGCTGCACTCTTGTTCCTCATCAACGTTCTCAACCAAGGGAAGCGGAGCCTCGTGCAGACACCTCAGCACAAATGGCTCGGCTCCTCAGCCTCTGATTGGTCAGGACTCCGTGGAGGTGTTAGGTCACTCTTTCCCCCGAGATGACTTCACCAACGTGACACCAAAGATCTTGGCAAAGGTCGGCTGTAACCTGCACAATCAGTCCCATCATCCTCTCTGGATAATCAAGGAGAGGATCAAATCTCACTTCTACAGGTACGCATTGAATACAGGTGAAGTCCTCCACCATGTCCTGCCCCTTTTCAAGCCACAACTTTCTATCCTAGGGTCTATTTTCAAACCCCTGCCCTTTCCCTGTTGTTCATCATTGGATACTGAAGATATTCCTTACTGTATTACTGTGGCCCAGATTACGAACCTTTAAATTCCAATGACTTTCCTATAGCGTCACTCACCAGGCAAACTTCACGTTCTTTCGTTTTTCATTTTTTTGGGGGGCGACTGTGGTGCAGGAAGGTAGAGCGGTTGTCCACCAATCGCACAGTTGTTGGTCGAAGTGTCCTTGAGCAAGACACTGAACCCCAAATTAGTTGCTCCTGGTGAGTGTTGACCAGCTGCACAGCAGCTCCCCCATCGGTGTATGAATGTGTATGTGATTGTGAGTGTGAATGGGTGAATAAGAAGCAGTGTACAGTGCTTTGAGTGCCAATAGGTAGAAAAGCGCTAAATAAGTGCAGAACATTTACCATTTAACTACTGTTTAGACTTTTTAGATTTCTACAACAGAGCCTGAGACGTGTCCTGTAACGGTACAGAATCCCATTTATTCTGTCCAACATGTTTGTATTTTGACAGCTGAACACAGCATTTAGCTCCACTCACCACCACAGTCTCTGTACACTGTGGTTTAACTGTGTTAGCTCTGCAGTCAGCTGCATCTGAAATAATAAACTTTAAATATGAATTTTTACACATGTTTGCGTGACTCCTTAGCTCCGTTTGTTCAGATGTCCCCTGCATGTGGGACATACAGTCCTATTGACTTTCTCAATATTTCCCGTCTTCCAGTTTCACATAGAACTTAGTTAATAAATAACTATTAACTAAGAGTTTAGTTAATAGTTTGTTTTTGTATGTTTTCCACACTGTGTATTTTTTATTTCCACGGCACAAACTGCTGACTGACTCTCTGCAGGTTACCTGTGTCTTTAGGGACAGTCGAGCGTAAAAGTTTGCAGCACTGCACTAACGGAGGTGAAATATCGTTAGGTTGCTGGTTAAACTCCGCAGCCGCCATAAAAACGCGCGCACAGAGCAGCGAGCACATTAATACTGCATTAATAGGTCATTAAGAAGTTGGTGCGTGTGTCGTTTGACAGTGGTTTATGACTCTGCCATTTCACCGGTCGTGAACTTTCCTCTTTAGAAAATCCTGTATGCTCTGATAACAACAGGGCGGCAGACTCTGACGACACCTGAGGGCTGCTGGGTAATTCTCAAATAAGATAAAAACTCAATCAACCGCTACTTTTTATCACTGCAGCTTTTTCCTTCTCCCTGTTGTGTTTTAAACACGTCTTCTGTTTCATTCGAGACTAATTGCAAAGGAAATTACAACATGAATAAAATGAATTTTATTTATTCAAGAGTTAAAAGCAGTCGTTACAATGTTGCAGGGATATAAATAGCACATGTTGGTGTTCTGCCCAGTTGATGTACTAATTATAAAAACATCCAGAGTTTTAAGGAAGCGTCTACATGTTTGTTTGGTGATACATCATGACGTGGTCACAGTGGTGATGCACGGCCCTGCAGTCTGGGCAAATAGCTGCACACTGTAGCTCCCAGATTAATGGCTGCAGTGGTGATATATTTTAATCTGTGCCATAATTTGCTTCCAGGTAGTTTTTCTTTAAAGCTATTGGATACATTGCTTTATTTAGTTTGCTTCTGTTGTTTGTTTCTCATAACTCATGAGCAGCAGAAGTGGTACTAATACACAAACGTATTACTCAAATGAAAGTGCAAATGCTGGTGTAAAAAGTCCTTCACTACTAGTGCTCAAGAAGCTCGTAGCGTAGTCTCTAAAATCTACTTTAAGGGCTGTGACACACCAAGCAGCACAGTGCGTCCTGCTGGCAGCCTTTCAGCTGATTTAACCTGGGGAATTGGTGGCAGTCTTGTTGGTGACTGTTCAGCATAGTGAATCAGGGCTTGGGAAGAGGCTGCACTTGAAGACATGACTGTGTTTGTGTTTGAGAAGTCTGTCCCAATTTGAAGGTGCTTGAAATGCGACAATGAAGACTCCACAGGTGGATCCTTCATGGCCCAACAAGTCATCATAAAACATGTTATCTGGCTCCTGTAGCTGGTAGCTCAGCTGCCTGGTTGCCTTTTTTTCCCCCTGCATCCAACTATGAACAGCTGGTGAAAAACGTAGAATCATCCGTAGACCAGACCATCTCATTTTATGGTCTACACGGTCTGCAAAGGTCACGTGCCTACACATCGTAGACCTCCTCTATCGAAGCATGTGCCCTCTGCCCCTAAATGCCAAAGTACTGTACGTGTACGACGCTAAGAAGCTAAAGATTTCTGTCACTGTCGAGCTCCGCTGAGCTGAGGTGCAGGCAGAAGCACGTCTGATGGGGTGGAGGAAAAAAGACAATGTAAAATGGAAATACTAAACTAAATGTACTTTCCTCTGCTGCATATCAGTACTAATAAGTGTTTTTGTTTTCAGCTCGTACGTGGGTCGGCTAGGAAACCCGCTCTTCTCCGTCCACGACACCCTGAGTCCTGTGGTGACTGTGGAGCAGAACTTTGACAGGTCTGCAGCTTCCTTCAGCTTTACAAACTAGTAATACTGTCTTTAGAGAGTAAATAAAGTCTTGGTAAGTACAACAAAGAAGTTGGGATGATGTGTAAAATGTAAATAAAAACTGAATGCAATGATTTGCAAATGTCATCAACCCATATTTTATACACAATAGAACATAAACATGTGAAACTGAGACGTTTATAAATATTTGCTCATTTTGAATTTAAATGCATCAACATCTCAAAACAGTTGGAGCACGGTGATGTTTACCATTGTGTAGCAGCCCCTCTTCTTTTAACAGTGGTCTGTAGTTGCTGCAGTTTTAGGAGACGAATGTTGTCCCATTCTTGTGTGATGCAGGATTCTAGCTGCTCAGCAGTCCTGGGCCTTTTTGCCGTATTTTTTGTTTGGTGATGAGCTAAATGTTGGACTGCAGGCGGGTCTGGACTGCAGGCAGGCCAGTTCAGCACCCGGCCTTTCTCCTGAGAAGTCGTGCTGTTACCACGAAATAGTAAAATTTCTCAGTTTCAACAGCTGATACGTTGTTTATGTTCTACTGTGACTATAATATTGGCCGATGAGATTTGCAAATCATTGCATTGTGTTTTTATCTATGTTTTCACATCTGTCCAGCTTTTTTGGAATTGGGGTTTTACACTGTGTGCTTCCTTCCCTCCTTACATTGCTTAACTGGAGTTTCCATTTCTTCTGTTTGATTAAATTTGTGGAGAATTAAATTGAGCTGAGCAGAAAATAAATCTCATCAGTCACTGAAGCACATCTGGACACAGATGAAGCTCGTGTTTTCACTTTTGTTCTGTTAAACCTGTGATACATCACTGTTGTCTGTATGATTTAAATGGCAGCTTGATGATCCCCCCCGGACACCCGAGCAGGAAGCGAGGAGATAACTACTACCTGAACAGGTGAGTGCCACAGTGCAATGCATGTAAGAAGTACTGCGAGTAGAAAGTTGGTATAAGAGGGAGCGAGTTGGATAGAGCTCAGTGTGTTAAAGTCTCCTGAGCAGTAACCTTTTCAGCCTGACATACAAGCGAAGGTTTTACTGAACGTGTGCGTCTCTGACCAGAACGATGATGCTTCGCGCCCACACCTCTGCCCACCAGAGCGAGCTGGTAAGGTCCGGGCTGGACGCGTTCTTAGTGGCTGGAGACGTTTACAGACGGGACGAGATCGACGCCAGTCACTACCCCGTCTTCCACCAGATGGAGGGAGTCCGACTCTTCTCCTGTCGCCAGGTATAAGACTCAGCACGCACAAGCCCATTGCTCAAGTTAAAGTACCAAGTGCAAGTTGCTGCAGAAATGCAAAATGTTCAGGTGTTGTATGAAGAAAACTGCTTTAAAACCCTGATTTTCTGAATATTTACAGCGAAAAACTTCAACATTCAAATCATTTCTTCTATTTACCAATTGACCCATTGGTTAGTAGAAATTAAGAGGCAAATGTTGAAGCCGCACACATGAGAAACTAAGCTCTTTAAAAAAAGTTATTTCAGATTTGTGCTGTAAACTGCAAACAAACTTGACTATAGATAATTAAAAGTCAGTTAGTTTATGCTGCTTTGCAGTGGTGGAAAGTACATTTATTCTACTCTAAACCTGGTAATGATGTGACTATTTAGTGAATTATAAAGGACACGTTTCAGGCTCTGCTGTTGAAATCTGTAAAGTTCGATGGTTAAAATGTGAAAATGATCAAGTTTTCACTCTGAGTTACTTCCTCACCATTTATTTAATCATTAAAAGTTTCAAAGCAGGATGCAGATGTTCTTAAAGTTCAGCTGTCAGGTCAGGACATGTTCCAGATGTCTCTGTGTTTTGCAGCTGTTCTCGAAGGTGCAGAACGGTGAGGATCTGTCTCTGTTTGAGCGCGGAGGTCGGAGGACGCCTCAGAAACAGGAAACACACACTCTGGAGGCCGTGAAGCTGCTTGAGTTCGACCTGAAGCAAACTCTGACACGACTCGTCAAACACCTGTTCGGAGAAGGTGAGAGGATGGCGGCCATGATTTGCTCTACACCTACTGTCACTTTTCTTCTTTTACTTCATCATCCTCTCCCTCCTCCTCCTCCTCCTCCTCCTCCTCCTCCTCCTCCTCTCTCAGATCTGGAGATCCGGTGGGTCGACTGTTACTTCCCCTTCACACATCCCTCCTTTGAGATGGAGGTCCGTTTCCAGGGTGACTGGATGGAAGTGCTGGGCTGTGGAGTGATGGAGCAGGAGCTGCTGAACTCTGGTCAGAACACACTCACACACACACACACGATAACACAAAACATGTGTGACCTTCTGTTTGATAAAAGCCTGACTCAGGTCAGAGTACTGGTGGGAGTTTAACACCGTACGCACACATGACCTTAGTCAGAGAGATTCTTTATTCGTCTGGTTTATCGTAGATATTTTAGAAGACGGGAAACTCATAATTTAGTTTTATTATTGAGATTATTTTATGTTTAGTTTTACAGTTATCTGTTAATTGTTTTTGTGGTTTGCAAGTTGTTTTGTAGTTGTTGTTGGTCACGTCCTGGTCATTTTGTGTGTGTGTGTTGTTTAAAGCTCTTTCAAAGAACCTGATTCTTCCTCTGAACTCATTTGAAGTTTTGAGGACCAGACAAAATGTTGTAGTCATTTTTCGAAAGCTCCAGATTCAAACCGATGAGAGGTGTAAACACACGTGACAGTAACACTGCAGTGTGAGCACACGCATTCCACAGTATTACAACAATCCAATCAAGCCCACCCCCACCCCCACTCCCACCCCCCTCCTGTCAGTCTGCTAAGTGGCTAACCTGCTGCTCTGCCCTTGAACAAAGCTGTAGCACCGCGCTCCACTTCACCGCTGCTTGTTCCAATCAATAATACATGGTTTAAAATGCAAAGAGCGGCCAGATCCCACCACCCCAACTCCGTGTGTGTGTCTGTGTGAGAAAGCTGGTTACGAAAACGTCTGCTCGTATTAACACACTTCAGTCGGGTCTGTGTGTGTTGTGACTTTACTGTCAGTAACACCCGAGCTTACATTACTCAACAACCGTCCATCTTTATCTTGTCATGATCAAGAAAACGCAGCGAGGTCAGAGGGGACAAAGTTAAACTGATTCTAAACCTGCTGAGTATCTCCGCACTCAAACATGCAACACACTGGAGGCTGGACCCAAGGAGCCTATAGTGGCATCTGTATCTGTGTGGACAATGTCCACAGGATGGACCGTGGACATCTATTTCATCTATTTGTCTAATAAACACAGGTGTCAAAACCTCAGTTTCACATCATTCTCATGTCATGAAAAAGCATTTGTTTTGCTGTTTCATCAAAAATGGAGATGATGCCAGAAAGCAATGGACAAAACTCTAAACCGTCCTCGTGCTGAGAACATATTTTAGTGTTACATTGGGATAATTTTATATTTTAAATGATTATTAATGGATTTTTTTTTTTAGTTGGGGACAAACCACTTGAGATGAACCATCTTTATTCGATGTCTTTTTTTGGTTTCATAGAAATAAAACAATTAAATGTCATATTTTAGGCAGCATCGAGTCCATGTTTCCGAAAACTAAAGAGAAAATAATTAGCTGCTTGTTCTGTCAGTCTCCACAGAGACAAGATGATGCTATTTTTTACATTCACTTGTCTTTGCTTGATTTAACTTCAAACTTCAGAACCTGGACTTGGCTGTAAAAGAATGAGCTGAGCCTGTCTGAACTGCACACAGTAAAACTTTAGATCTGTTCATTTTCCACATGTGGAGAAGCCTTAAAATCACTCGTACCACATTAGAGAGCTGATGAAGATCTGAAGTGGCTGAAAACATTATCTGTGGTTTGGCATTAGTGTGCAGGGATTAGAGCAGTCATTCATCTGTGGTGCATGTAGCTACTGTGGTTTCTTCTTCGTTGGTGCTTCCAGTGCTTCTCCAGTTCTGTCAGACTCTATTCTGTTTACATTCACTCTACCTGCAGCTCTTTGTTTCAGAGCTGAATTCCATTTAAAAGATCCCCGTATTGTCTGGATCTGACTGCTGAAAGCTGCACACGGTGACGTCAGTGTTTCCTGCAGCTGCAGTTTCCGGCCCTGCCAGCGGAGGGAGCTGCAGACAGTCCGGAGAATCCCCCTCATTGTTTTTCCTGCAGCAAAAATCTCTCATTTCCTCCCCCTCTATTATTAAACTCCCTCTCTGCGTCGATTGTGTGTGCAGGTAGCTCTCAGTCTGCAGGTGTGTATTATTCTGTGTGTGTGTTCTGGGCACACGTCTGAATCCATTTCCTGCAGCGTGCCACGACTGAAATAGACGGTTTCAGGACACACACAGGGAGACGGAAGCGCCTTTGGCCATTTTTCACTTTGGCACAGTGTGTGTGTGCGTGTGTGTGTGTGTGACAGAGAGAGAGACAGACAGACAGTGTATTTCCTCCTGACAGAGGAGGCTGTAGGAGGTTAAATTGATGCTGAGGTCCAGAAAGAGGCAGAGCAAGTAGAAACTCCATCAAACACACTTTGGTCTTTTTCAGTCTATGAAAAGTGTTCATCTCGTTTAAATGAGTAAAAGCAGTAGCACTACATCAAAGAAGAACACTGTGTTACCAGTAAACATCCTGCATTGAATTTCAGAATAAAGTAAAAGTATAAAATATACCCATGCATGGTACTATCTATGTATTGAAAGTAAATGTCCATGAAATATGACATTGCATGATCAATTAAATGAATGTTTTATCGTTTTGTTTTTAAAGAAAACAGGAGAAGGCCTGTTTTTTTTATCCGAACATTCACAATGATGAAGAGGAAAAGATCCATAAAATGTGTTTTTGCAAAGCGTCACTACTGCGATGGCCACAACGGATGTGTTCATTCTGTACATGCCTGTGTTAACTTCACACAAATGTGATCAGGCCTCAGCGACTGTGGGCAGAGCCCCATCATGACCTTTACATCAAAGTCATTCACACATGAAGCGTTGCTTTCGATTTGTCCCGTGCCGTGTTGTCTCTACTCTGCTCTTTAAGAAAACTGCTACCTGTTGAAAACATCTTTAACTAAATGTTGTTTGTAGTTGGAGAATCTTCACCGGGTTAATTATTCTCATTTAATAAGAACAAAGAACGTCTGATGCGGAGCTTTGGCCAATCTTTGTATTTTCATCACCGTCACCTTTTTGAAGGAAAAGCCCAAATTGATTCACATAATACCACGTCTATCCTGACACTCATGCTCTTGGATTTCCATGTTTCTTCATGTAATGACATCTGTAAAATATTGTAATTTTACACTCGGATGGTAAATGTTAAAGCCTGTTTTGTACAGTGGTCGAGTTTTCAGTTAGATGCTCACATCACTTTAGAGATGAGCTTGTTTTTACAACATGACCTCCTTCTTCTCTCTCTCCTGTATTTGCTTCTCCACTCTCGTGGTCTCTCTCTCTCCCTCTCTCTCAGTTTCTCTCTCTCTCTCCCTCCGTCTCTCTCTCTCTCTCTCCCTTTCTCTCTCCCTCTCTCTCAGTCGCTCTCTCTCTCTCTCAGTCTCTCTCTCTCTCAGTCTCGCTCTCCCTCTGTCTCTCTCTCTCTCCCTTTCTCTCTCCCTCTCTCTTTCTCTCTCTCCCTCTCTCTCTCTCTCTCTCTCCGCCTCTCTCTCTCTCCCTCTCTCTCAGTCTCTCTCTCTCTCAGTCTCTCTCTCTCTCTCGCTTCAGCAGTTGTAGCCAAACACATGATGTTACTCCACACTTCATTCACAAGACACTCCACCCCTGTGTGTGTGTGTGTGTGGACCCTTACACTAAATTAAAGTCATTCTCGTGACAGTTTGCGACATGTGAAACCTGAGAGAGAAAGAGAGACAGTCTCTGCCCTTGGCACTGCAGCAGTGCTCTTGACATTGACGCTGTGGACACACACAACATTTAATACACACATTTAACTTAACACTTGCATACATGTGGTTATACAAACACACACGTCCTTTCTCTCCTTTTCTTCTTTCCTTAATTCACTCACTGTCTCCACTGCAGGAGTCAAGTTTACACACACATGTGCACACACACCTCCTTCATTCTCGCTCTCTCAACCCTCTCCACCCTCTCCACCTCCCCTACATATCCACTGCGGCAGTGTGGCTCCGTTGCTGTGGAAACCACTCATTCAAACCTTCCCACCCTGTTCCTCCTCCTTCCCCTGTACACACACACCCACCCACACACACTCTCACCCTGTCTCTCTCTCTCTTTTGTGGAGCACACAGAAAGTGAGAGACAGTGAGCAAAGACAAAAACGAGGTTGATGAATGATGCTAAAGTGATAAAAAGAGAGAAGAAGGGGAAGGAAGAAAGAAAAGGGAACAATTAGAGGAAGATGCTGAAGGGGAGATTAAACAAGTGGCAGGACCCGGCCTCCACAAGGAGGCGGCAACACTGGGGACACCAGTTGGAGATGGAGTGAGTGTGTGTTATTTAATGGTGTGGATGTGTGACTGCCATATGTGTAGCCTGAGGCCCAGTGTGCTGAGGGACAGAGTTAATGAGATTTGAGGGACGGGGGGGGAGAGTAAAAGCTGTCACGGGACGTCTGACTTTGACTGTTCCACCCAAACCTGAAGACGTGTCCCACACTGATTCATGCAGTAAACACAGGTTACATGAAGTAAATGCATATAACACAAAAACCTGCACATGAATGTTTGTTCCAATCAGATCAGAAACTGGACTCTGCTTACATCTTAATTTCATGAGTGAAAACCTGCCCACTGATTTGATTTCATATTACCGTGAACGAGGGGGGGGGCTGATGGACCGAGATGACAAAATGAGATTTTAATAGATGGAGGGATGAAGGAGGGAGATATATATGTCTTTATTAATATAATGATGAGGGGGGAGGATGGGTGGAGCGAGAGAGTCAGAACGGAGAAAGGGAGAGAGAATTTCTCCAGCTCTACTTATTTATTCATCACGTTACCCCAGATATGGAGAGTCCCTACACACACACACACACACACACACACACACACACACACACACACACACACACACACAAATAACATAAACTATCAAGTGAGGTGTGTGTGTGTGTATTACCTCCAGAGCCAGCAGGCAGCATATGGGACTTGGTGCTAATGACCACACCTCCTTGCCAAAACCTGATTTACACACACACAGACACACACCTCATGGGACAGGACATGTATGTGCACATGCCCAAAGTGTGTGTGTGTGTCTGTGTGTGTGTGTGCGTGTGTGTGAAATCTGATTAAAGTCGTGTTGGTGACAATTAACAGCCTTTCAGACCGGACGCCCCTGGCCCTGTGGGAGCCCGGTGGGGGCCCGGTGGGGGCCCGGTGGTTCAGGTGGCAGCTTTCTCTCTTAATCCTCCGTCTCCTCCACTGCTGAATAAATCATGTGACCCTTCCCCTCCCTCCTTTCATCCCTCCATCCTTCGTTCTCTCATTAAACCTCATCTGTCACCACCATCATTCCTCCTTCTCTCCTCTTCTCTTCGTCTTTTTTGTTCTGATGAGTCTGCAGTTTAATCCCCCCTCCTCTTTTTCTTTCCCTCCGTTGGGCTGAGGATGGAGAGATTGAGGGATGGTGAAATGAAGCAGGGAAACCAAAGGAGGCAGAGAGGAGCAGAGAGACATGAGACGCGTGGCGACCCCTCTCTGCGATTATGTTAAGAGGCTTGTAAAGACCCACCTCCTCCACATGACCTCTGACCTCCCCACCCGCCCCCTGATGAGTGACAGCTCAGGTCATTCATCCATCAGCCTCCCTCTTTTTTTCTTTAAATGTTGTAAATTGTTTCACTGCTCTTATCTCTATCATCACTCCATCCTTCATAATGTTCCCTCCATCCTTCATTCATCTCTTTACTTCTCTCTTTGTTTCTTTCTTTCTATCACTTCATCACTCTTCCTCTTTGTGAATCATTTAATCTATTACTTTATAACTCTCCCTTCATCTGCTGTCACCCCCCCAGTGAGGACAGTAACTGGTGAACAGCTGGTGCCCCCCTCCTCCCATAGAAACACACACACATACACATTTCTCAGATTCACAAACACAAATTCTATTTAAAAAAATAATAAAACAACCAGCTATAAAAATATCTGAACTTTAAAATCTCTGATGAGCAATAAACACAAAAGACTAAAAATACATGACCTGAAAAATAATAGTGTGTGTGTGTGTGTGTGTGTGTGTGTGTGTGTGTGTGTCCAGGGCTTGCGAAGGGCAGAACAAACATTTGTTTGTGCAGCGATCCATCTCAGCCCAGCCTGCCTCCTCCATAACAAACAGCAGGGGGGGGGGGGGGGGGGGGGGGTCTTAAATAAGGCAGTTACCTACAGGTTTTTCTGTGTATGTGAACATTGTGGCTTGTTTAGATCCTCGATGTCTGTGCTAACATTCATAGTTGAGGGGTTTTAGCTCCGTTCCTGAGCTTCAGGTCTTTCAGTCAGGAGTTTGACTCGGCCGTTTGAAAACATTACATTTCTTCATTAGCTATTCATTTATGGCACATGTTGTGTGTTTAGGCTTTTTTCTTTCTGCATGATTCACTTTTTGTTGAGCCTCAGTTCATCATTAGTTATGTTGGTGGCAAGAAATGCTGGTCCGAATTGTGACACTGCCACCACCGTGTCTCACAGATGAGGCTCTTATGTTTAAAGGCAGAGTGGGATGAAGAAAATGAGACGAATACTATAAAATATCTTGGCTGAAATGAGCCACAATGAAATGAATGTTTGGAGCTGCTTAGACATTTTGTTCTTACTTTGGCTGGTTCGATATTTCACTCCCTTCAGGAATTATTCACAAGGCTGCCATCATACCAATTAATTCAACCAATCCCCTGTGATTTCTGTGCGACCTTGCAATTTAAACCATCACAAAACATTGCAACAAGCATCACTGTTTTAATTTTTTCAGGCACTGTGGGCTGCAACAATCACAAAAAGCTCTGCAAAATCCTGGAGGGAATGATGTTTAATACATGTCAGATGAAGCAGTGTCTCCTCAGCTCCACTACAACGCCACTGTTTTCTGGCTGAGCAGTTTTCATTCTGACGGTTTAAATGAAAGCAGTGAGAGTGAGCTCTGCAGCCTGCTAAAAATACTCTGTGCAGACAAAAATAGATCCTGTTTCATGTCCAAGGTTTAATTTAATTCAAAGGAAACGTGCCTGCAGTGTGGGGTTTTTTTTAATTATAGTGTGTTCGGTTCTGCTCAGAATCAGGTCGACTTTAATCAGCAAGGACATTTCTGCTGTAATTCATATCAGCTCCTACTCTGTCAAAATGATCTCTTCGTTTGGTGGAAACGAGCCGTTCGTCACACGTTACGTGGTTTGGTCGTGTCTACGTGACGAACAGCACAAAAACGGGGTCGGACACAAGTTAATACACCCATTAAATAGTTGGAGCCATCAAACATATTAATTCATGTCAGCACAGCTCTGTTTGTCTCAGTTCACGCACACAGACACTGCTACTTGTGTCTGAATACACATGTGATTTGGTCTCAGGTCTGTTTTGCAAAAGAGATTATAACTCACTGAGACCCCTTCGCCAAATGAAAAGTAATTAAAAGTATAATTACTCATAACAAAGTAATATTAATTTCTGGTATCTAGTCAAGTAAAAGGTAGTAATTGACTCTTAATGGAAAAACCTAATTATAAAACTGGATAAAATGGAGCCACCAATACCTTAGAGTAGACAAATAAGATCCAAAAGTGATAAGAGGCCCCTGCTTTATTAAAAACCACCTCACCTAAATAAAATAATACAAATCCTTTTTGCAGCGGAGTTTAATCTGTTTTGAAATCCTGCAGTGTGATAGAGTCGAGTAGACTTTTATTGCTTTCAGTCAGTGAACAGTGCCGAGCTTCACGGTTCACAGTCAACAAGTCCCCGTCAGACATGAGACAAGAGACCCAGCATCCCTCTGTTGAGCCGCTCGGCACAGGACAAATCCCCAACGTGCGGATCAGGCTGTGCCTCTGCAGAGTCTACAGAGTCTCTGGATGTTTGTCGGAGCGTCTCTGGGATTTGTCCTGTGAAGACTTTGGCTCTGCAGGCTTCAGGGACGTACAGTCGTGTTTGCAGGTCTGTGGCTGCCTGAGCTTGAAATGTACACTGTAAAAAAATGTTTACTGTTAAAAAAATCGGAGACCACAAAGACTGTAGGTGCCCCCCCTACTCTCTACCTTTACAACCACTCAAATTAAGCAGCCCCTCCAAATTCTCCATCCTGTCTGTTTTACATCTCATATCCAATCTCGATTATGTCGTACTGGGTAATTAGGCAACATCCCACACAACACAAATTGAGACTCCAGCCAAACAGATGTATTTCTCACATTAATAATAACTTCAGGGTGGGTCATAACTAACACAACAAATCTAAGCAGTCTTTAATTGTTGGGCTATTTATGCACATCTAAGAGGCCAAATAGGCCAAATTCTATTTATCCTTATTCCTGTCCCTAATCATTCATTTACTTTTGCAATTCCACAACAGTTTTATCTGTTATTTCCATAATAATTATTTCAGTGAACTCCTTCCATTAGTCCTATCGACTTAATTATCCTATCGACTACACACTGCAGGAAAAAAGACGAGGTTTTTCTTGCTGTCTAGCTTTGGTCCCAGAAACGTGTGCAGGTGCCTGAAATACCAGCAGTAGTAACAGTGTCTTGGTCTCTCTTCATGTCCAGTGTGACAGACCAGTCTCTGTGCGTTTTAGTCTCTGTTGAAGTGACATTTGGCAGAAAATCCATGATGAATATTATACAGCACACACACACACACACACACACACACACACACACCTACCCAGACGCTGATCTGTGTCAGCTTGTGTGTGGGCTGCTCTGTCCTCTGGTCATTATTCACTGCAGAACAGTTGGGATGAATGAATCTCACTGCATCTGCTCTTCTGTGCTCACTGACTGACTGACGGCTGCTCAGATGTCATTGTACCATACATCACGCATCATCTTCATCCTTATCATCGTCGTCGTCGTCATTGTCATACATGATGTATCAGTGCATAAAAATCTATGATGACATGTGAGAAGCCTGGAGAAGGCCTGTTGGTGTGTGTGTGTGTGTGTGAGAGAGAGAGAGAGAGAGTTATTGTGTGTGTGTGTTTCTCACCATCTGTGCTCTTCACCACTCAGCCTTCATCAGACTGTGTACCACCTGACTCAGCAGTTATTGTGTGTTACATGGTAAATGATGCACAGCTGGTGTCTGCACAGCTTCCTGCTTTCGTCATGTGACTTGTTTTCCTGCATACTGGATAAACCATCAATCGACATCTCCAGAACTCATTCTCTGGCTTCATCTTCTGCTTCCAGCACACGGAATTTCGATTTTTTTCTTTTCTTCTTCAGTTGATTAAAATTAAGATATGGGGGACGTCTCCTGATGGAAACCCAGAGACAAACTGTCTGACTCCACCTCAACGCTCTGCTTTCCCTCAGAACAAGTTATAGATTTCACCATGAGAACATTTGTCAAAGTGCTGCTGTTTATTCCTGAACTTTAGAAGAAACCGCCCTGTGGACGGATTTGGGTTTAAATCAGAAACCCACACATGCAGAGCACTAACAAAACAAGAATCATGTCTTTTGGCCTCACATCACTAGCTTTTGTTTTTATTCCCACTGCAGATGTCCCCATGGTGCGTCCCTGCAAACAAACAAAGCTCTGTTTACCTTCAGTCTTTGTAAGATCCAAAGACCTGCTGGACGTCTGCCCGGACCCAAATATAGATTGTGTTTTTCATGGTTCGTCTACTTCTTCCTCGCTTTTGTTGGGGCCTCAGCACATTTCTTAACATGTTACAGCCTTTCAGTCTGTGGATTAGCATGAAATCATCACCCGTGTACCTGCTGCTGTGTGGCTGCATAGTTGTGCATGTGCAAAAAGTCACAAACTAAACATATGAGGCTGATGCTAAAAGCTCCTTTACTCCATTATTCTCAGGGTTTCTTTCTGCTGCAGCTGTTTGCCTGCAGAGAATCTCAGGGAGGAAACAAAAGGCTCTAATGAAGATGCCACACACACACACACACACACACACACACACACAAAGTTGTTGGGGTTAATATGTCAGTTTTGTTTAATGAGCCGTGTGCTTCACAGTGTTCGTGGTTTCTCAGGTCACTTGCGAGATCGTCTCTGCAGTGTTTCTATCAGACGGGCCGGCTTCAGCCGCGCTTGATAAAAACTGGGGGATGTGGTGGGCGGGTGGAGAAAAGGGAGAAAGAGATCTAACGATGAAGAGATGAGGACCCATACGTTAGTACTACAGTACTGCAACTATTCTTGCTACAGATACTGATCAAATCACGTTTATTTACTGTATAGTACGACAGTGAGACCCTCACCCTTACTCACCTTAATCAGATTAGTACTGATTCCCCCACCCACCCAAAAAAGAAAAGAAGAGGATACAACTTGTTGTTCTGATACTACTTTTGTTTGTGCTGTGACCACTATCGTGAGATATACTTGTACTCTGGGTACCTCTGATTCTTCACTGCTTTCCCGTTGCAGCAGGACTACAATTGATAGTAGTGGTACTACTGCCACTACTACGGCTACTGTAATTTCTACTAATGCTACTACTACTACATTTACTGTTTATAATAACACTACTACTACTGCTGCTGCTGATAGAACTACATCTAATTTGTCGAATATTACTAGAACTGCTTCTATTGTCAACCACTATAACTTTTTGTACTTCTACATCTTCAGCTGCTGGCACTGCTGTGGTTACTACCACGATGAGTAGTGCTGCCTCTGTGTCTAATAATACATAATGCTTCATGCTACTACATCTACAACTGCAAGTACTGTTACTAGTACTATGTCAAAAATGCTGCCGCCACTGTGTCCAATACTACTGCATATTACTGCACCTCCATCTACAAATAATATCATTGCTGCTACTACATGTAATAGTAGTAGTAAATGTAATAATGCTATTCCTGTTACTGCTACTGCTACGTACACTGATGCTCCAATTTTTGCTGCTACAGCTTCACCTAAAATGCTGCTACTCCAGCCACAACTGATAATACTTTATCTTTTCTACCTCTACTGCAGCTATCACTACCTATACTAACTACTACTAATACTGTATACACCATTGCCACATGCCACTACTACATCTATCACCACGACTGCTGCCCCAAAAGCCAGCTGATGGAGATTTGAGAAGTGAGATGAGCAGACTGCAGTTCTTCTGCCTCCTCTCATTATTTGAGTTAATAATCCATCAGCCTACTGTGTTGCATGCAGATCATGCTGATGCCATAGTAACGATGTTGGAAGAGGAGAGTTGCTGCCGGAACATAACAAACTCTGGTGTTAAAGGACAAATCCTCCCTATAACACTATAAACACAACTATTCTATCTTTGTTTCTCCTGCCTGTGGATAATTGGCCAAATGTAGACAAGATGACACACTGTCTAAACAGTGAGTGCTGTGCTTCCAGCCCCTCATGACTGCAGAGGTGAGATCCTCCTTCTCACTCGTCAGTTCTCAGAGAGGTTCGGCACACTGTTGGAAGTCTCTAGAGAAAGAGAGCAATCACGAATTTGCAAAGGAGTCAAAGCAGGTTTGAATAAAACTTGGTTCCTACTGAAGATATTTAAAATAATATTTTAAAATGGCTCCAAAGTAATTCAGTGTAGTTTTAGCAAATAAACAGGCGCAAATAATGCATTTTAGAAGTTTTACTGCTTCAGTGTTTGTACGAAATGGTCCCAGAGGACGTGTAAGGTGAGTTAGTTAGCTGCACTGAGGTCCTGTGGGGGTGGGGATGAGAGATCTACAGTATTTTGTCATCTCAATTAGAGGCCTTGTTGAGTATTTGTGGCAGCTACACTGTGTTTGTGGGCTTTTCATGGCGATGAGGAGACGTGCGTTTGTGACCCACTGGTGTATTTTTATTAGTTTCGGAAACACTGGAGCTCTGTGGGACAGAGGAGTAAGACCTAATGCTGCTTCAGAAAGGGTTCAGGCAATTTACTGTGTCGTTCTTGTGATTTTCATTCAATTTGCAAAATGTTTAAAACCCTGTTTTTACTTTTTCATTGGATTTAAAGACAAAGTGAGGCAAGAGTGAAAACTTTCACAGTTTTCACAGCTGCAGAAAGTCAACAAGTTGTTGATCATACTTCCAGCTGAAAAGTGACTTTGCTTAGAAAATTAAATTTTTTTAAATGAGTTTATCTTGAGTTTAATGTGCAGCCAGTCACATGTAGGTAACTAATACAGAAGCAGCAACATATGGCCCAGAAGCACCTGATCCTCCCCTGTCCATGGGAAATAGGAGCAAGGATACAAAGCTGAAATTCAGATTGACAAAACCTCTCCATATATGCAAGGTATCACTGGGACAGAGTCTGGTAAAGGTCTTCATGCCTTTTGGTGGCAGTGGACGCAGTTGATTGATGTATTTATTTCAAATCATTGCAGGAAACTGACTAGATCTTTCAAGTGTTCCAACAGTGAGAGCTGAATCCAAAATGTACTTTTAGGTTTCAGCGTGCGCCCACTGATCCTCACTTTCAGGGCGGTGCAGTCGTCTTCCTGTCCTCAGACTGACAGCTGTGTGCTGCAGCGGGTGTAAAACTCCCGCTTTGACTGGGGCTCTGCTGTAATCTCTGAGGCGGTCGACTCACGCAGCTTCACAGAACATTAGCGCTCCTCACCATCGTCGCGTTCGCCGCTGGCGAAAGGTTAATTTGAAGGCTGATCGACTCCTGGAGCTTTGATGTCTATGTTTAGATGGAGAGGAGCTGCCGCTTTCTCTCTCACAGTCTCCACAGTGATGACAAATACACTTCAGTCAGAGGAGTGAGAATAACGAGACATACCAGACCCTCAGATACCACAAGACACAATTAGTGCATCTGTCCGTGTGTGTGTGTGAGAACAACAGAGCAGCGTCTGTTTTTATTCAACAGCAGAATCCGTCCACAGAATCATGCCGAAGGTCAAACTGTAAAAATCATCTGAGAAGTGCTGAGAGTTGTTCATGGAGCCTCAGTTCTCATTGTGGTGGGAGCTCGGTCGGGGGGGGGGGGGGTTGTGTCATGACAGAGGTGTACTTTCATCATGAACGTGTGTTTTCTTACTTAATGAAATAAAAATGTGTTTTGTTGAAATGTGAGAGACATTAGAAGCTGCAATGAGATACACTTGGGTGCAAACGTTAGCGACCCCCATCACTTAAAACATGACATGGAGGGAGATGCCAAACTAACCCTGATCCTGACAGAATGGACCTTTAGCTGGTGCAGTTTCATCAGAAGAAACAAAAATGTTCAAGGAGGGTATAAAAATGACCGAAATATATTCCTTGATTTAAATAAATACTTGAAGTAACATTTGTACTAGTTATTTGTGCTTTAAATGTAATGTCATGTAAGTTTAACTCCACTAAAGTCCGTCTGACTCAAGCTGAGGGATGGTGATATATTAAGGTGATATAATATTTCATACCCCCAAATTAAAGGACACACATTTTGATCCCAGCTTAGACAAAAGTTATTCCATATTTTCGTTGGCGGCTTCCCTGTTGCATAAAAACACCATCAACAAGTTCTTCGGAAAACAACGTGCTGACTTGGCACATGGGCTCAGTAGGACCTGACTGGTTATTGTCTGCTCCTCATGTTCTTACGTACAGCTCCTCTGGGTGACATCTGGGGAGAGTTGAGCTCTGATAGCAGCTTCAGAAATGTCACTGGGCTCAGACCAAAGACACCAAGACACATTTTTAATTGATGCATCAATCCACATTATGTCATTTACCCATGTAAAATCCCATCTGTGTTCCATCAGTGTCACCTCCAGGAAGCAGGGCCCTTCCAGTATTTTTCAAATTTTATCTGCTCTCTTAATTGTCTCACTGCATATTGTCTTAATTAATGTATTAATTCTCTTGATGCTCTTCCTCTGTGCTGCAGGCTACAGTTTGAGTCAAGGTCACTCACTTTAACGCATTTCTATTTTCATAGCTGCACATTTGCGTGCGAGAGCAGTGTAACGAGGTTCTTAAATGCTCTACCTGTTTGCCACGAGCCACTTACCTTACTGTGCGGACAGCTGTTAAATCCTACTGCACCAGTAAAACCATTAACCACCCAGATGGAATCATTTTATATGAGCCAAATTCTTTTTTTATTGAAGCTTGTTCTGTTTTATTAGCTCAAGCAAAATGGAGGCTGGCATGAATATTTATCAGAACTATTCACACACAGTATTTCTCATGAATATCAGGCACATATACACACTTGGTTTGATGAATGTCACCTTCCAGACATAGATTAAAGGTTGTTATTGCAGTGTTCAGTTGGTATCAATTTCCCAATAAGCCTAAGCCCCTGGTTGATTTATCCACAGCTGACTGGCTTGGTTGTCATCAGGAAACTGTGCTGCACCATATTTGCTGCAGCTCAGATTCTTAACTTTTCCTCTGCAGTAGTTATTTACAGCCGAACCCTGACTGCAGATATTTAGAAACCTCGGCAGCTTCAAAGCCAAGTGCTCTGAAGTATCATCAAGGTTTATTTTTGTGCTTTAGAAGATACTCAAACAGTCCAAAAGAAAGTTGTTTAAGGGAAGTTTTTTTACCATTGAGTCTGTTTATATTCAGTCTTTAGTAAAAAGTTTTCCATAAACTTGACCCCAGTTCTAAACTGTATTAAAGTCCCTCTGTCAGCTGATGAAAGTTCACCTGGAGATCAGCCCACATGTGTTTTTTGTTATCTCTTTAGATTATTCATCACCAGTTCTCCAACCTAAACCTCTACAGAGGCCGTTTGCCTTCATCCTCTGACGTAGGGATGTCTCCTAAACCTTAGCTTTACATAAAACTAAACCTTAAAGCAAATCTGTCTTTGTATGCTTTTGTGATTTTTGACATGGGACATTATCAAACACTAAACATGTGACTTTGCTGAACATGTGGGTTTTCTAACTACAGTATTAATGAATGTTTTTCATGGTTGTGTTTAGACTCTCGCAGCACTTGGTTGAGGTCAGAGAATGATCATACAAAACAACTTCACACAGGCTTCCAACAAATACAGACAACTTAACGTCTTTATTTGCTATTAAACACAACCACCATCTTCTTCTGCCCTTAACCAAAGTGCTTTTCCTGCCTAAACTACAGACGAGACCCTGGAGTTGAATCTGCGCTGTGACAGTTGTGAACAAGCGTAATTGCGTTTACAGTTTACAGGTCGTAATTTTTAGGACACAGGGTGATTCCTGAATCAGTGTTTCTTCAGGCAGCCAAACATGTCAACAAATCCCGTAACTTAAATGACCTTTGTCACCATGGTTACAACATTTCATGCTTCACCTGTAGGGAAGTGTTTTTTGACCTAACTCTTGCCTACTACCACTAGGAGACATGTAACTCCAACACATTGTTGTTGCAGCATTGTTTTTATTGCTGCTAATGCTAATGAATAATTTCCCTGGAAATTGCGTTTGAAAAAGTGGTGATCATCCTGTGTTTGGGCACTGGGACAACACTACATGCTGTCACTGGTGTAACTACTTTGTTTTCACGCATTGTGTTGATCGATGTTTGTAGACTTAATGTGCTAGTGAGTCTTAGTCCAGGTTTTCTGAAGAATTAAAGCCTGACTATACATTTGTATTATGTGCTGCACTCGAGTGTTAACAATGGTTAGTAAAAGCTATAAAAAATCATCAGATCTTATTTCAGTATTTTTGCAGGAAATGGACTAATTTCTAGCAAGAACTCACTACTTGTATCTAAGTTCATGACTAAAAAAGGAAACAGTAAAAGGACATAATTTGCATCTGAAAACATCAAATTGACTGTAATGAATTTAATGGCAATGATTAAAATCTGGATAACCGTTACTGTTTGTGGCGTTTGAGCCAAGGCAACGTTTGATGGGATATTTCTCAGAGGCAGCAGCAGCAGGTCGAACTGCAGCTCCAGCAGGTGAATGAGTGTGGAAGTGTGTGAGTGCACAGAACAGCAAATCCTCCCTGAATGAATCACTGTTTCGCTCTCTCAGCTCATTTGTGTTTCCCTTTGTTAAAGGAGAGTAAGAGCAGCAGAGTACGAACGTCTTCCTGCAGCTTTCGGGCCTTGAAGGTAGAACATGTTCAGTGTCAGGTTAGGAGCAGGAGGAGAAGGTCATGGACGTGTCTTTTACCTGAGCGTGACAGCAAAGGAGCGACCCACCTACACAAAGGACAAACTGTAGAGGAGCCTAATGATGTGTCTGCTCCCACAGTTTGACTTTATGTTACTAGTTTGACTGTGTATTTTACACAGTGAGGCTAAAAACATCTCTATCAGAGGAGATGTCAGTGGTGGAGACAAAGTACCACCGGGTTAACTTCTGCACCACAGAGTGAAGTGGTGCCGTTCACAAGTCTGAGTAGGAAGGTTACAATCATGCAGATAAAGTGATGTATTTTCACGATTTCAGATGAAGTGAAAGAAGGAAAAGATGCTTGGATTCAAAAGGTTCTAGTTCTTGATATAAAATAGAAAATCCATGTAATTCCCTCAAAACTCACGTGTTTGTAGGAGTTTCATGTAGTATATCAGCACTGACGAGCTGCGTTCGACACTTTGACATAGTAGGTGGTGGTTATGCATCAGTAACTATGTAGCTGCCTTTTACTTTATGTGGCCAGTTGTTTACAGATGTGGTGATTTAGTGGATTTACTGGTAGCACAGGTTGGTAGAGCTACAGATGTTTCCTGTGAAATTAGATGCATAGGCTGCTATATTGGCAGTGTCTGTGATGTGACTGTGGCCTCTGGAGGCTCGGTGTGTTAACACACAGTGATCAGGAAGATGCAAAAGCTTTTCTTCTTTGCCTTTTTTATTGAGACACCTTAGAGCAGACAGAACTATTCAGCTGCTACTCATAATTATTCTTGTTACCAATTAACCTACCAGTAATTTTCCTGCTATACCAATTCAATGTTTGGTCTTTTGACATGTCAGAAAACGGTGAATGTGGACACTGCAAATTCATATGCAGACCTCTGACTTACCACTGGCTAATGTTCGACACTGGAACCACTGATTTGTATTTCAGTTTTTCTGCCTTTATTAGATAGATGCTACGTTAAATGCAAACACGGGGTAGAAATGGCTTCTACTTGCCCGATGTGAACCTGATGTGCTGCGGTTGCATGAGTATCAGCGTTCCACTAATTTAATCAGTCGACTAATCAGTTGAAACAAACACGTTCATATTTATCATCATCAATCATATTTATGGTGAACCAGATGTTGATGATTTAGATTCTTAAAACAGAATCATATTGACACAAAGCTTGGATCTCTTTGCTTCTCTGTGTTTTATTCTATTTAACAAAAAATGTCTGTGAGTGTGGTGGGAAAAACCTCTGAGCTGCACTGAACTGCAGAAGTGGAAGAGACGGACTTTGGTGATTTGTAACTGTGGGAATTGAAGGCCTCAGTCTGACAATGTTAATGCCTTTCTAAGCACCTTAAATACAGCACTAATGAGTAAAACAGAGCAGCATTAAAGTTTTATTAGATGAGAATCACTTAAGAAACTTTCACACATATTTCACAGACATTATGGGGATCTCACCGCTGCAGGCTGGATGAAGAAAATGTTGCCTCTCTTTGACACCATGCATCTCCTAAATGAGACAATCGGGTGGTAAAAGGTTTTAGCAGCTCGAGGGGCATGAAGCTCAACTTTCAGTTGACCATGATCTCGTCCTACTGTCAGTGAGGAGCTTTGTCTGGTCCTTTCTCCGCAGCTGTAACGAGCTAATAAAAAGCAGGGACAAATTAATAAATGATGTGCATCAAGGATTTATATTTTTCAAACTCCGGTGAAGTTTTGTCTTAATTAAGGCGTGTTAACAAGCTGCTAGCAAGCATAACGTAATTAGAGTTTGCTAATTGCACGGCCTGCCTCTAAAGGAGCTCAGGGCTGAAACGAAGATGGAGAAACAAGACAAGAGCAGTTCAGAGGAAGAAGACACAGCAGCGCGTCGGGTTGGATGGGAAAGGATGAGCGACAGAGGGAGGCAATGTTGGAATCGACTAAAGCGGAGAGATTAGAGCTAGAAAGAGGGAATTCGGCGACGCAGGCGATCGACACCAGGCTATGAGCAGTTAGCAGGCGGCTGTGAGCTGGAACAGAGTAAGTGATCAGGCTAATTGGACTTGAGGTAGTGAGCGAAGCAGCTGCCTCCACCTCAGATAGCTGAAGCTCTCTGCCACGATAAGTAACATCTGCCGCAGCTGCTCAGCAGGAGAAGCTCCAGCACTGAACGTCCTCCAGTTCCACACCACTGAGCAGGATTTAGAGACGTCTTCACACCTGATTCCCCGATGACAAATAAAGGGATGTAATTAGCAAAGACATTTGCTTTTTTCCTTCTAATTACATGTAGAATAAGATGTAGTGTGTTTGTCACCTATTAAAACAAGTCAAAATTAAACAAAATTATAAACTTTTCCAGTGATTCACGAGAACAAACACATGTAATATTAAAAATACAGATTTTATTTACTAAAATGACTTTGGTAAATAAGGGAGTAAACTACTTTAAATGATTCCAGAACTTCAGAACTTATCACCCCACATCAGTTTTACCGTTCTCTGTGGTTCCTGTGTGTGGAAGCGAATCCCTGGTCCAGCATCTGGTGGACGGACAGAGGGTGTCCACCACGTACTGGGTGGAGGCTGTTACAGCATCACATTGCTGAGCATGAAGTCATGATCACATATTATAGTCACAAATGGCTGCAATGTGTCAGTCCTGGCATAAATGTAATGACTTTCACAAGATTATGTGCATGAATAATTTAACTTAGATTTATTATACCTGCTGATAAATACTACTGCAGTAACAGTAGTCACAGTTAGTGATGCAGTATTACAGACCCTGTGGTCAGAGCTGCCTCAAAAACCCAGGTAACACCAACAAAGTTGCTTTGGTTTTGACAAAATGAGTCTCTGGTCATTTGTAGCATTGGTTTGCTAACACACATTAACACATGATTGTCAAATAGTACTTTGACACACGAACCCTTTTAGGGCCGAGGTGGAAAGTTGCTAATGAAACGGACGACTTCCCCACAGACCACAAGAATATTACCTCTGTGACATATGCTGCATGTCCTTGATGAAGCAAAGATTTCCAAGCAAATGATGTTTAATGTTTAATTTGTGCCTAACTGAAAGTGTCTGTCCAGTGTTTTTGACTGTTCAGGATAAAAAAATATCTTACACCAGCTGCAATTTTGTAAAACACCCAGTGCCATTTTGGTGCTTGCACCACAGGCGTGCACCTTCTCTCTATGCCTGCTCTTTTATAAAATGCTTTGGTGGGTTGTGTGAGATGATGGTTTATGTTGGAGGACCTGACAAAATAATCACTGTCAATCTTATCACCAGGTCTTAATCAGTTGATGGCGTTTGCTCTGTTGACGAGTAAAAGCCACTCAGCTTGCAGGTCAACAAACCCATCTCCATGACAACTGAGCAAGAGTTTGTAAGTTTGTAAGTATCAGTGTCAGGGAAGAAGTTTTCACGCATTTTATATAATAAAAGTAATTTCTTCTAATGGAAGAAATAACTGGCTGTGATTTCAGTAACTGTGAAGCGGCTGCACAGTGGAGTCTGAAATAGCTTTTGTATCTGCCAGCATGTCTACAGACATCAAGTCCCATAATATCACTGTAGCGAAGCAGTTTTATATCCTGCTCCACTCACCAGCCTCACTGAGGGTTAAAGCAAAGTGAAACAAAGCATGGAAGAAGCTCAGGGCTGCAGCAGACAAGTGCTGATTCCAGTTCAACCCCAGGGAAATCCCCCAAATACCCAAATATAACAGAATCTCAGACAACTTCATTAGAGGCTGGTAGCACAAGGAGGCAGAGATTTATTCTGTTCTGATAAAATGTAAACAGTGCAACAGTGGAGGTGAGAACAGAACAACCGCTGAAAACCTTTTATGGAAAAGAATTGTTGGGTGATGAGTTCTGAATCACAATGGGTGTTCTGCTTCCTCCAAGAGGTGTTGGAAAGGTTGGAGTCCGAGCTCTGCACAGGCCACATCAAACTGGGGGTGTAGAAACCTGCATAAAGAGCCTGAGGCAGCGACAGGAGAGACACAAGGTTCCTGTTAAATTCAACCTACTGTAACTACAGAACAGTAGAAGCTGCAAATGTGATAATAAAAAAGCTCAAATTTAAAATTTCTGTTCAAAGTACAGTAAGTATGGAAAAACAAATGGACTCAGACCATAAGAGATGATGGGAATGACAGCGACATTAACTAGAGCTGTTTTAGGAGGAAACATAAATAGGACAGGATGTACAGAAACAACATCGTTGATTAATTAATAATCATTATGACCATGTGGGACACAGAAGGCCATTGGTTGGTCATTACAGGCTGAGAGCAGACTGCAGAGATAAATCACTGTGAATAATCTGTGCATCAGACTCTGATGATGCTTTCATTGCTCTGATTGGACGTAACATTTAACACGATGCTTTAAAACAACTGTCGCCAACAAGCAAAGGGCCAGAAACAATTGAATTCATGAAAGGAAAATGTTTCACACCTTAATGAGAGGATATATTTAATCTCTTCTAAAGCATTCAGCATTTATTGATACCCACACTTTATACTGCATGAGTGAAATCATCACTCAGCGTGCACATGGAAGCAGCGCTAAGTGATGCTACGTGTCCAAACATCAGCATCTCCAACATTTAGGTTTAGTTAAAAATATTTAGCTACATTGAATATCATCTGTTTCGGCTCAGTGCTTATGTCACTTGTTCTCACCTACAAATTCTATTTACACACACAGTAACCTGTAATGATTGATAGGTTTAGGCACTGGCTCCCAACTGGATCTGGAATTGACTCGGTGGGATAGGGCTCCAACAGATCATCAGAGGATTTGTGCAGACGCTTCCTATCAGCCAGACGTTTGTGATGGTCAGACTGCAGTCACAGCCTGTTCAGTGATCAGCCTGTTTTAGTACATGGACGTGACTCTGATCATTTTGGGATTGAATAGGTCTCTGTACTGGAAGGTCTGGATGGTAGCTGCAGTGGACATATTGTCAGTCCTTGTTGTAACTGCTTCACCTCCCTTTGTGCTGGAGGAAGAGTCTGTGGTCTGATGAGAGAAAATTAAACTCTGAGCAAACACCTGGTGAACAGCAGCTACTGCTAATTACAACCTAACACCAACCCCAGACCTGATTCCTATAACACAGCCTTTGCTGCAGCAGCCCCCATATTCATCACATGTGTATCTGCAGTAGGTGTGTGCTGCGTGTCAGCAGTTGTAACGGAGCTAATGTAGAATGAATCCAGGGTGTCTCATATATCTGACTTCCTGTCCTGATGAGCCTCAGGTGGGGGGAGCAGCTCTCTGCTGCACAATTAAGTCATCAGAGAGAGGACAGGCTGTGTTAGCTGGCTATTTAAATTATTACACCACACACACATTCCAGTGCTGGAGAGGAAAGCTGCAGTCTTCTTTTCCTCTACTATCAGCAGTAGTGAGCCTTCGGAGACACACACACACTGTCATACTCACACTTTGCACTCAGACGTGTCTAATTAACATGTAGACGTCTTTATTAAGGTAATAGGCAGCCAGGCTCTTTTCTCATTACAGAGTGCTCAGGTTGAATCAGTGTTTGGAATCACTTCACCTCCCTGCTAGTGTTTAATCATGTCTGATGCCATTAAACATCTTGTGCAGTTTCTTTTTTTTTTATATGAAACCGTGGCTCTACAGAGAGAAAACGAGGAAAGGTCAGAGAGGCGTCGCAGTAACGAAGGGAAAACAACGAGCAGGTCAAACAGTCATTAAACAAATAATCAGCTGCTAATAAGACAAAATACAAGGAGGTTCAGCAGGGTGGTAATCACAGGATGCACAACGGACAGAGGTCGTAGTTACACCGACACGTCTATCACTACGTCACATTACAGGAGACAGATCGGTCTCGTGTGGCATCTGGGGCGTCGTCCAGAGGTGGTTGGTAGGACAAAAAGTCAAAAAGCAGGACTCTATGGGGTGGGGTACCATTTCAAATTCTCCCTGTTAAATGTACTTTAAGTCCAGAAGTATTAGTACTGCAGTGAGAAAGCGGACATCAATCTGACACTAAAACAGAGAAACACTTTAAAACTGGTCTCATCAACATTCATTTCATCTCTTCTGTTTACTATCCGACGCTTTAGTTAGCAGCAATTACGAGCAAATGTTGGAGGCCACAGGCCAGAGACACTTAACATTTTAAAAGGAAACAAGTTTTAACCGGTTTAATATTTGTGCTGTAAACAAATAGATGACAAACATTTGCAGTGACGAAGAAGAAACTAAGGACAAAGATCAGTGTTATTGTAAAAACAGCTGCTGGTAAAGGTGGAGCTGAAGTCATCACTTACTGTACTGACAGCTGTACAAATGTCTGTTATAATAATAATAATAATAATTCATTTTATTTATTAAGCTGTCTGATACACGGAGAAGGAAAACAAGTCCAATATTTGCCCCTTGAAATGGACCAGTAGACCAGTCAAGTGCACGTGGATCCAAGTTGTTCCTAAGAACAGTACTTATTCAAAGCTGATTCACTGTTAAATGGACTTAGACAGTTAACAGCGTTTCCCCCTCAGACAGCCGTTTGTTGTGCAGCTTCGCATTTTAATCACAGAAACGATGTAATAAAAATAACATTATGAAAACAGTTAATAAAATCAGGCCCAGCAGCACACGATGAGCCAAACAGCAGCACTGATGTGATGCACAAGCATTTCCTGTGCTGTGCTTTCAGTGATGTACACACAGTAACACACACTAACAAATTGTCCACCAATCCCACAGTTGTTGGTTCGATCCCTGGCTCCTCCGGTCACATGTCGAAGTGTCCTTGATTAAGACACTGAACCCAAACTAAACCAGCTGCTTAATTTGCAAACATTTATGTTTAAACTCTGTAATTTATGTCCCTAAATTGACCAAGTCGTTTTTTGAGCAGTTTCAACAGGAGCTGCTCCTGTGGGATAAATGATGACATGAATCACTTGTGTGTCTGAGAGTCAGTCCCACATAGTGGTGATGGGGCAGCATCACATGACCGATGATAATAGTGGAAAGAAACATACAGGTACCTTCCATTTATGTTGTTGTTGCCGTTTGCCGTGATCTCAACATTAATCTCTTCAAATGTTGCCATGGGTTTTGTTTATGTATATGTATATATTCATGAGGAAGAAATGTTTTAACAGAAAGACACAGGAAAGCCTGAAGTAGGACCTAAAGAGGCCTGTAAAGGTGAATCCACTGATTAGAGCAGCTTGAATCCCCTGGAACCCTCCAGTCTAACAGATCATGTTCACACTGAAGGCAAACACTAAGACATGTAAGACATAAAACGCAGAATTTGAAAAATGTATTTAAATTTCCAAAGTACCCTCACAATGTGTTGTAAAGCGTAAAGGGGATGATCGGTGTTCATCTTCAGTTCGTGGAGGAAAAATGGTTTTACCCCAACATTTCCTGGAGGTAGACAGATGGAGAGGCAGACAGACACTTAGATCTGCAGCAAGGAGAGCCAGATACACAACCACACACTGTGACAGGCTGTAATTGTAGATCAGTAAACACACACACACACATGCTGTGGTGCTTGTGGAGGTGTGGTGGAGTGGAGGGGATTTCCCTCCTTCTGCTGGCGATGTTCCGTGTCCCATTATCCAGTTTGTAGTCCAGGGAGGACACAGTTTATCCGCCCGTATGGAGCCCGTTTTAATGAAAAACACTGTGAAGGGTTAACACAGGCTTCTTAAGACAAACAGCTCAGGTGGTCTGTGCTACGAGCGTGAACATACGCAGTAATCCAGCGAGCGACGGGTCATTTTTCAGGTCCCGGTAATATCCACTAGTAGAGTTGAGCCACTGCCAAAGGTGGAGGACAGGGTGGAGGGGTGAGCATCCATCAAAAGACTTTCAAGCAGCAGACAGCAGTTTGTGTCCTACTGTGGACCAAAAACATGTACTTCAGTATTTTAACTTAAACTGAGACCTTTCCAGATGTTTCAGGGCCTAAAACTCAACTCCGGGGTCTTTCTGCCATAAGAAGGTTATAACACCATAATTGTTATTACAACCACAAGAAAAGCAGTTCAGAACACTAAAGCAAGCGAAAAGAACCTACAGAACTGGAACGTGATGGGCTGATAAGATCCTGATGACCGAGCGTTGTGTGCAGATTGTGCCGTGGCTCAATCTCCACCTGCTTTAGTGCTGTAATGAGAAGATTTGGGTGGGAAATGTACTGATCAGATCAGCTCGCTAACAAAGAAAAGAACCATGAATTAAATAACTCGTCACATCACACCAGCTGGAGCCAGGACGTCCAACATGGCTGCCAGGAGTCCTGTCTCATTTCCCCACAGAAATCCATGTGAGTCTCTCTCTTTACTCTTTCCCTTTCTGACTAACGCTCTCATTAGTCTAATCTGGGCTGATGTGCAGGGGCTGTTGGTTATGACTGTGCGGACGACAAAGTGTCTTAACCTTCGCTAAACAGAGGATCAGGCCACTGTGTGAACAGCTCCAGCCCCTCACCTCCCCGAAGCCCAGCCATTTCCACTAATCCACCTGTAATTATAGTCTGATCTCTGCAGCACAGCTGAACGGTGCACGGACACCTGCGTGTGTGTGTGTGTGTGTGTAGCTGTGAATGTGGGGAAAATGGCAGAAAGACAAACAGGAGGTGTTTTTCAGGGAAGCAGTAGGAAGCTGCGTCATATACCAAAGTATTTGTGTGTGTGTTTAATTTGGACATGGATTTATGTTAAAAACACAAAGAACTACAGTATTTGTGGAATCATGACTCATGTATTTGTGCATGTGTGTGTGTGCACCCACTCAGGCAGAATGATCCTGATTTCGAGGAAATGACGCCGTGTGAGCTGCTGTTTTTATCCGTGTCCTGCTTCCATTCTAAGAAGCGGTGCTTTGGCCTGCTGCAGGGTGGGAGTAGCTGCTGTCCAAACAGAGGGAACAGCACATAATCACCGCGCTGCTAATCACCGTGCCACAACGAATCCTCTAGCCACAGACGTGGACGGAGTCAGAGCACACGTAGCAGAAGCTGAAGTTTGCTCGTGTCAGTGCTCCCTCAGAGTCTGACTGTATTACCTACCTACCTGTGAACGGAGCAGAAATGATGACCGAACTGTGAGCGTGTGTACAGTGAGGAAGAAGCACCTGTAGCTGTGTGCGGGTCATTTCTTGGAGGTCGGGCTACACAAAGGCTGTCGTGTCGTGTTGGTGAAGCTTTTTAGACTATGTGCAGCCTGAAAGGAACAGCTGCATTTTTTGTTGTCTAATTTTCAACTTGCAAATAATTTAAAAAGACACTGGAATTGGACATAAACCAGAATGTGTAATGAAGTATTGGATTGTTTAACAGGTGGCTGCTATGGAGACAGATGATGAATACAGATATAGAAACATAATCGAACATGTGTCTTCATAAGGGCTGGCAGAATTGTCAGGACTGTAAATTAATGAAAATGTTTCTATAGTGATTATTGATTCTAAAATGAAGAATTCACTCTAAAGCGTTTATATGTTATGTGATGTCACAATGTCAGTGACAAAGCCTCAAAGTTGTAATAGTGGGACCAAGATGAAGTGATACAGCACTGGTAAGTGTGTGTGAGCCTCTCAGACCCACTATGAACTGAACTGTAGAGTAATTTTAGCTTCTTACAGAAGCAGCAGCTACACTGTCCAATGATACTGAGGTGAACTGATGGGAAACTGTGATTGTATTGTGTGAGTGTGATTCCTCTTCCCAGCCTGCACTTTCTCTCCGTGGAGACTTGGGACACTCCTACACAGCCTCTGCAATCCTTCACTTCTTGGTCCTGTCAGGGAAACGGATCCTGTCTCAGCATTGAAATCCAAACACAGCTACATGAACCCACACCTCACCAGCTGTTCGCTGCCAGTTTGTCCTTTTCCCTGCAGTCTGAGCTCTGCATATGTGGCCCAAAGCTTCCACAGAAAAGCAAGTCCTCACAACTGAGAAGCTGGGTGGGTTTCATTTGTCCTCAAAAATATTTGAAAATAGAGCTAAATGGTTGTGTTTATGTCATTTTTGCTCTTCTCATCCAAACCAAAGGATTCTGTATGATCACAAGGACCAGATTGTGTTGTGGGTCAGGGATGATCAGGCCTGAGTTTGCCCCCTTTGTGACTAACCTTTAAAATTCTCCAGACATACGAGTACAAGTAGGGAAGTATGTGAACGATGACACCGGTGATGCTACTGTGTGTGTGTGTGTGCCGTGGTAAACAGCGAGGATGTTCAAAGCTTGATTTCACCTGCAGCCTTGGAGGGCGAACTTACAACTTGCTCCTGTCATCAGGCAGCTTCAAATGACTAAAGTATGTTTTAGGTGGAGTCGGCTGCATAAAGTGGTTTGTGCAGGAGTTTTAATAAAACACTGCATCTTTATTTTGTGTTAAAGCTCCAGTGGGGCTACCGAAGGCAAGTCAGATTTGTTGCTTAATGCACCAATTACTCCTCTTCTACCACCTTCAAACACTCAGAAATCCAAAATAAATCAAAGCACTGGACCTAAACTGACTTTGAAGCGGGAACTGCACACTGACATCCATGTTAACACACCCTGATTTGTACTTGAAGTCAGATTAAATTGAACACAGTTTTTCCCTCTCATGCTGCTCTGTCTCTGTCTCTGGCGCTGACCCCCTCCCACCATATTGATCTATAATGGTTTGGTGAACCCAAGTGTTGCCTGGTTACTAATCACTCTGCATAATTTATGTCATTTTCATTACTAATTCAGGAGCGGGGCTCAATTACAGGCTGCAGCAGGCTGCTTCAGCACATATTGTTTCTGCAATCCATATTCATTACTAGAGGCCAATTCAAAGCAGCGCTCAGACCGCGGGGAGAGTCCCTGCTTAAGATTTCAGACACACTGTCTGCGCGCGGATTCAGAGTGACAATGAGTCAAACTGTTGCACAAAATGAGAATTTTCCATCATCAAGAGTCAGCACTTTGTAACTTTGTTAGAAAAAGTTGTGCACAGAGGCTCCAAAGAAGCGACGAGTGAAAAGAATATTTGATCACCACTGCTGCCGCCCACATGTTGTGTGCCCTTGAGCCAAACATTGAACCCACCACTGCCCTGCTCTGAAGCTCCACTGCCATCAGTGTGCATGAAAGGCTTTGTGAAGCACTTTGTCCTAGAGGTTTAAAAGTGCTGTATGTATTAAGCAAAGCCAAGTCTACTTATTTATATGGCATTTCGTATTCCGTAGAAGATTGTAGGTGCCTTCCATCACAAACTACACAAAAATGCGCGTGTGGTCTGCATTTACACTGCCTTGATGTTGGAGTCTCTGTAGGCCAGAGAGACACTGTGAAGTAAGGCTGTTTAAGGCTTGAGTCCGTTCTAAAATCATCATGCTAATGTAAGAGTCAGAGAGCAGTGATGATACAAGCAAATTTTCTCTTTGTTGCTGGGATTCGGACTGTGGCATCCTGCACAAGCTGAGGTCTGGAGTTTTAGCTGAGCAGACCAGTGATATCAGTTTTTGCTTGAAAGATTCATTTATTTCTAAGAAGTTGTTTGTATACTGATGGGCTTCTGACATAGAAGATCAGTGACGACCTAACATTTCTAGAATTGGAGAAAACTCACTTTCTGCACAGAGATTTGGCGTCAGTGTTTAGTCCCGTTCAGGAAAGTTGTGGAACTGAAGCATTTAACTACTGATTAAATATGAGGCTAAAGTTAGGGAAGTTTCCGTCACATGTCGATGAAAACATATAGCACAGTGGAATCTAATATTAGTGGACCAAGATAGAAACTTGACCAGTTCAAGAACTGCTTCATCAAGCTGCATGTTAAAGGAAGAATATGTAAATTTTAGTAAAACTTGTAGGATCCTGACTCGTCACAAGTCTTATGTACTGTATCCCAACATGAGGTGATTTTTTTTTTCTTACTTACGTAAACACATGGTACATGGATCCTGTCTGTATTTTCTGTTTTGAGTTAAGAACATTTTAGACTATTTAAACACACACATAAGCACAAATGAATAAGCACAGTGGCCAAGCTGAGAACTATTTATCTATTCGTATGAAAACGTAACATTTATCCATTTCTGGATACCAGCAACCGGTAATTAGATTTTCATCTGGATTCATCGAATGTGGTTTCTGTTTTTGTTTGTAGCAAAGATTTAATGACTGTAATTATTCTTGTCATGTTTAATGAAACATTTCATTCAGTCCAAATCCAATATATGTTAGTTATGGAAGTAATATCAGATTGTCATTTTGAAGTTAGACAAACACAGGTCCGTTTCCCCCTTTTTCCGCCTGTTTAATTCCCAGGTTGCTCTGCAGTCGTACAGCTGCCAGTGAGAGTTTCCATCTATGTCAAAGTGCTGGGGGACTGGAGAGGCTGCCAATAGTCCATTTAGGACCACTAATGGTGACGGATGAGTGTGTGGCTGTGTGAGATGTGGAGAGGTGAAAAGATGAGCCTCGGGGGCTTCGTATTAACTTGTTCCTCTAACTGGTCCAATACAGCAGCTGTCTGAAAGTGGAAGTGATGAAGGCACCACGTCTTCCTTCACATTCAAAACCAGCACGGGGTCTTTTATTTTGAAATGTAATCTGTTGCTGAGTAGATGTAACTATTTACATAAGTTGCCCCTGTTGCCTACATTCTTGGCTTGTAAAACCTTAAAACAGAAAGAAATGACAGGACCCCTCTCTACATATTCCATACAGTCAGGTCCATATATATATGGACAGTGGTGGAGTTTTATCACTGTGGCCCTGTCTTCGCTTCTAGTCGATGGAAATCTGACAGCATGTGCTCAAAGTGCAAAAGGGATGAACGACATGGAAATGTAACCCACTTTTATACACGAAGCCCCAATTTTAGGGCCGTAAAAGTATTTGGACAAACCAATAAGTGTAAATTGACCGTTTTAATGCTCTAAGTGCAAAGCTTTTGCAGACATTGACTCGGAACCCTGCTGCTATTCCACCAGGCTCTTACAGCAGCTGTGGGTCCCTGTTGCGTTTGCAGCCTGCTAGCATTAGCTGCTAGCATTAGCTGCCTGCATTAGCTCTGCCTGCTAGCATTCGCAGACTGTAACAATAAGTGCCTGTGCAGCATGAGTGCACAGCCAATTAAGAGTTAAAAAGCAAACAAAGTCGGGGGGCTTCCAAAAATGAGCAATCCTACAATTTGACATTTAGAATAAAACTGAATGAACCTGACATCATTAGGATGGTGTAAAAGAGGCAAAGTGAAGAGGAAGAGGACAATAGAAAAAGTAACGACAGGCTGGATTAATGAGGGAACCAGGTCAAGAGGATAAGTGGATAAAACGCGAGAGTGATGGACTGCATCTTAACACGGGCAGCTACTGTAGAATAAAGTGCAGGTGGAATTAAAAGAGACAAAGGAGGAGAAATGATGAGGTGAGAAATAGAAGAGGAAGAAAAGATTGAACCTGAAAGGAGGTGGAAAAGATGAATGAGGGAACGTGAAGTTAGGGGATGAATAGCACAGGGGGAAGAGAGGGATGGAATGACTTGAAAAATGTAACACAGAGGGCAGGATGTGATGGAAGGAGAAGAGAGGGGAAGAAAGTGTAATTGAAAGAGGAGACGAGCGACAGGCAGGGAGGGGATGAGAAATGGGAGGGAATCAGAATGAAAGTGTGACAAATGATCATAATGTCATAATGAAGCTCCAACATAAAGAAAATCAAACAAATGCATTTTAAATCCACTAAAATCAGCACAAGTTTCAGTAATAATCCATCACGTTTGAAACTTAACAAAGTCGACAGTGTCATGTCCAGCAGGGACTGAGCATCATCCCACTGCAGCTTCGGTCCAGTTGTGCCTCTTATTTATCGCTGAATTAACTAGTAATGTCACCTGAGGTTATTTTACCTTCATATTCCTGTGTGGACTCTGGGGGCAGTCATCCATGGACCACAGGGTCAGTGGTTCGATCCCCAGTCCCGGCTATATGTTGAAGCGTCTCTGGGCAAGACACTGAAACCCCAACAGCCCATTCCCCTCCCCAGCTGTGCAGTCAGGAAAGGTGACCCTGAACTCACGGGATAAGACGCAGGGACAAAAAATATCCTGTGTGGATTCTACAGTCCATGTTGTCCACACTTCTGATGAAGTCTGTGCTTTGATGTCTTTTTTCCTTTTTAGCAAAAGTTGGTGCGTTTATTAAACACCAGTTGCTGCCGTGTTTGTCGCGGCATAAAAACACTTGAGAATTTCAGTTCTTGTGTGATTTGCTGAACTGCAGTGGACTGATGAGGATTAAACAGTCCAGAAGCTAAACAGTTTGTATTTGTATCGGGACATTTAAAAATATTAGAAACACCTTTGTGTATAATGCAGGGAGGATGAACTACAGCCTCCAGTGATCTATACTCAGCACCTGTCTCCAATCGACTGTTACACAGGTAACTGCCAACTGAGAAGGTTTTTACTTTTCACTGGAATTTTGATGTTTTCCTGCCCATTTACTTTCCACATCAGTGTGTAAACAGGTGCCACATTACTCACACACATACTGTATATGTCACTGATGTCATCACCTGTCATGTGATCATGGAACAATGATGTCATCACCAGACGGCAATTCAGCTACACACAGACACACAACCACCCTTAGTGTTCCTGATTGGGCAAGGGGGGGGGGCTGGCAGTGCAGAGATGTGAGTAAAAGGAGGGAGGGCGGCGGTTGTCTCATCACACACACACACAGACAGACACACACACACTCTCACGGAGCAGTGTTTGCACTTGGGCCATCTATCCTCACTGTGTGCTGTGCAATCTGTTTTGGCTGACGTCTTTGTCACACTGCTCTGCTCTCACACACACACACACACACACACACACCATCCATTCAGACTGACCCTCAAGCATCACTCCAGTGTCTTTGCCACCTCTCTTCTCGGCTGCTTGTACGTCAGTGTCTCATGCGTCAGATGTGAGCTTTCTGATGTTGTAAGCTCTTCGTTAGCCCCGCTGTCAGTTAATCTGCCGACAGCCCTGGATGATGTGCAGCATCTCAGACTTTCACTGTTGATCCCTGTGGTTGATATGATCCAGATGGGCTGACAGGCTCAAGATCCTCTGATGTGATGCACTGAAATGCAAAGGCTCCCTTCTAAGAGAGCCAGAGTCTGAGGAAAACACGCTCACAGAGGGCTCAGAAACCTAGCAGCTGCTGGACGGCTGTGGAGAAATGAGCAGGTTTTAGAGCAAACCTTTGCTGGTGGAGATGAGCTGTGCATAGCCTAACCTCCACATATGACCTTCACAGGCAGTTTATAGACCAGTCCTACAAGCTTCTGTAGTATTTACTGTTTGCAGGCCAGTCATAACCTTGGCTCTGACTGAGCCTCAAACCTCCTGTCATAAACAGTCCAACACCTGCAGTGTGTCAGGTTTCCATGTTATTGTCTTTATTGTTTCTATTTAATTTAAATCAGTTTTCAGACATTCAACCCCTAGTTTATCCACAAATTCTGTATCCCAAACATCCAGGAAAGGAACCAGATTTACACACTGAGACTATGTATGTACAGTACTACTACACAGCCAGAACATCCAGTAGCAAAATGAGGCATATCAATGCTACGTTTCTGTTTCTCTGACATGCTGATGTCACATTAACATGGTTAATGATCAGTAAGTAAAGTTAAAAGGAGCCTTTTTTGCATTTTGTGTGCAGTTCATTTCATTTATTGAATGCTAACTGGTAATATGCAAATGCACAATAGGAGTCATAAGAAGAATATACTGTGTGGTTTAAATGTGCCTGTAGACAGTTGATTTTTATTTTAATTTTTTTACCATAATTGCAAAAACTGAAATAAAAAGTTCAGGAAATTGAGTTAAGCTTGTTTTCTAGCTACAGGTCATTTCTGTGGCTGACAGCATTTGTACATATCAGACATTGCAACTAACAGCACCGTCGTGTTTGGTTCTGCAAACTCTCAGCCAGGATTATTATGAGGTGTAATCCTCACCTCCAATCTGCAGGTTTCTTTAAAAGAGACTTTGTATAACACTCCTCTGTTCAAGAGGACACTGTGTAGTGGAACAGCCTCGGAATATCTGAAATTTCCACTTTCTTATGAGAAATCCTCTGTTTGCTTTAGTGTTACTCTTATTTTTTTGGATACATTTCCGCTCACATTAATAATCAATCAGGTTGTCTTGCAGAAACCTGCAGCCATTATGATTACAAGTGGTGTTTACTATCACGGTTGTCTATGTCTATGTAATCATTGCACTTAATCATAATCCTGCAGCATAAAACCACAACCACCACCGCACATCCTTTAATAATGCAATCATAAATATATTCATGGCAAATATAATTAGGAGAAATGAAGACAGATGTGGAGAGCGGAGGAGCGAGAGAGAGAGAGAGAGACGAAAAACTGCATTATCGAGGGGGAATTGAAACCAGACGGAAGGTAAAAAAAAAATAAATTAAATGAAAAAATATGAATCAATATGATGGAGAGGAAAAGGGAGGGAGGAGAAAAGGGGAGTGGCAGGAATGCGTAGGAGCTGAAGTAAGAAAGACATGGATGAGGACTTAGCAAAAAACTGTGGGAAAATTTCAATATTTGTTGTTTTTATAAGATGAAACCTGCTCATACAATCAGTTTGTGTTGAAGAAATAACAATGGTGGATGAGACAAAGGATGAGAAGTGAGAGGGGCTGCAAAGAAAATGAGAGGAATAAAAAGTGACGAGTGGTTGGGTTTGCAAAAATAAATGCAAGAAGACGTGAAAGATTTTGAAGAGACGGACCAAAAAAGATTTGGCAAATAAGAAAAGGGAAAACAAAGTGGGAAGAACACAACGGCAGGAGGATCAGATTGATTGTGGGTTATCATGAAGTGGAGATTTATTCTAGTGTGTTCCTTCATCTGCGACCCCTCGACCCTGCGCTCATTAGCATAGAAACCACATTCCCCAGCTGCTGATTGGACCCAGAACAACGAGACCCGGATACAAAGGAAGCCTGTGTGTTTGCTTGCACGGCGCTTTGTGGGCTCGTGCACACACCTGAGGAGGGCAGGCAGGTCACACATCATCATAACAAGCAGAAGCATTTCCAATCAAAGCAGGTCATTCTTCCACTTGTTTCATGTTTTCATGCTCGTAGGTGTGTTCATCCATTACAGCAGAGCCATTTAAAAAGCCCCCGCCCTCGAAAATGGACAGATTACGCCCTGAACCCGTCCTCCTACCCCTGCACACTATTAATCAATTCTGCAGATTTATGGAAAAGCGATGATAAAGAAAACTGCTTGGTTTTCTAGCATGGAACCATCTCTAACGTGGCCTAATGGGGCAAACTCAGTCGGCTCTGAAGGTTTTATGGGATAGAAACCTCACTGCACCTAATACACTGACTTTGAATCGAGGTGTTTAACCCGCTGTTACACCTAAACCCAAAATCATCCACACACCCTGAACTTTAGGACTGTGTTCAGAACCTGATAGTAATCTGCATCAGACTGATCGATTACCTGCTCCGTACGAGTGATACACTGACCAACTGAATCTGCCTAAAAGCTGTGATCCTCCATTGATTTCACCTCTTTGCTGATGAGGAGGAGGAGGATGACGACGAGGCTCAGATTTATTTAAACCCTTCACATGTGCTCATAATAACAGATACTCTCCCAGTTTAGATGTAAGTTACTGCCCTTTTTACAGATTCAGGTTCAGGTTCAAAGACCTTTATTAATCCCGACGGATGTAGTTTTTCCTTTTCAGAGCTGCTCTCTGTCTGAAACAACAGAAAGGGGAAAGGTCTGCACCGTGTTTGTGGGTCGTTTTTTGCAGAAAAAACAGATCCAACAATGATTCCCCATTTCATAAAACCCTGAGCTGTAAACACACACACTCTAATGACTTTGGTCATCTTGTCCTCGAGTCCAAACTTTAAATTTCTCGATGGTTTTGGACCAAATACATCTAAAATGTGACATTTCCATCAATCTCAGCTGTACAGTAGTATAAGCTATGTAAGTAGTAAGGAAAGATATGCAACATGGTAAATATTAGTAAGTGTTAGCATTTAGCTCAATGCCCCACTGTGCCTAATTCCAGCTGCAGACTCTTATTTTGAAACTGCATGTCTCTGTTGTAATCAGTAGCTGTTTCTTCACTTTATTTAACCATTTGCCATCAAACACAGGCACAAAAACATGGATATCAGGTCTCTGATAAAGAAAACTTTTAGAGGTTTTCTGAACCTTTCTTCAGTATTTAAAGGAAAATTCACTTCAAACTGTAGTTAAATTCAGGATTAAATCCCAGATGTTTCTCTCTCTGGCTGATTGTTTTTTGTTGTGTTTCCTAAGCTGTGGATCGTGACCCAGACAGAGGTCACAGGCTCAGTGTCTGGACGGTCCACAAATCAGAGAGAAAACAGGATTGTCTCAATTAGTCTTTGTCCCAGAGAGAGAAGCCACTTCTCTCTCATGTGGGTCCCAGGCCGAAAACGGCCCAAATCCTTGGAATTACCTTTAATCCTTTATTCCGCCGAGTGTTTGCCCTTTTCTTTGACCTGCATTACAACGGCGGAAGAGTTTGGTTCTGAAGCGAGAAATTAGCTGTTTGAAAAACGACGCTGTCTGCGGCAGAATGATTGATAGGACAAAGTAAAGATGGAGCCGCCTGAAGGACAGGGACTGACTTCAGCTGACTGTGTTGCAGAATGTGTGTTTAACTGAAAGGCTACTTCAACTGTTTCATGTGGTTTTTCATGATATAGTATAAGGTCACAACTTTACAGTGATAGAATTAAGAAAATATGAAATTAAAGATGGCAGATACAGGAAAAAAACTTTATAAACATCTACACATTTTCCTACATGGTTTGTCAAAGCAAACTCTTGCGAACAAACTCTAAAAATGACAATGATCCAGTGCTGAATATGACTCCATCATCTTACTATGAGGTCTGTTACCTACATTTATTTCCTTGAGGTTTTTCCTCAAGAAAACATCAGTAAAAGGTTTTTCTCTTTTAATCTTAACCCCTTTGTTTACATGTTGCTTAGGGTCAAAGGTCATCAGCTTAGGTCTGCATCCTCTGCATGGGTGAGGGCCCCTAAGCATCACCTTATAGCCATGCATGCTGCCTTCAGGGACTCACACTCACCTCTGCACATGGTGAACGGGAAAACTGAGACTTTTTCCTTCTCTGCAGATCAATAAAGTATCAAAATAAGTGAAGAAACAGTAGCAATACTGTGTGTGTCTGTGTGTGTGTGTGTGTGTGTGTGTGTTGAAGCCTGTGGGAGTCTGAGGCGGTCAGATAAGGTTGTATAGATTTATCGACAGCATTAAGTTGAAGTGTTGAATAATATAGAGGAGTCCGCTGAGGTAACCCAAGCACCTGCTACCTTCTGTCACACACACATACACACACACAGACACACACACACACACACACACACGGTGGATGGTCTATAGCTGTGGGGACAGTGTTTCTGGACACGCATCACTGCCTCCTCACCTGAACCTTAACCATCACACGCAGGGTTTAGTACTGAACTTCGTTGCTTTTATGGCACCGACTGAATTGTATAAATAATTGTTTCGAGTATTGATTCATTTCATCAGTGTCACTTGCTGCTGTCTGTCCTGCACTGAAACCTGTTTCTGTCTTTATTTTGTACCTGTGTTTCTGTCATCTGGTGATCTGAAGGCTTCAGTTCCACCTTTTATACATGAATTAGAAGATTCATGCTAAGTGTTGTTCGGGTTCAGGTACTGGTGCTGAACAAAGATTCCCAGTCCAACCTAAACACGGCTGACTGACGTTTTGAGAGGACAGGACAAAATGTCCTCACAACAGTGGCATCAAGGGAAGACGTGTCCACGCCAACAGTGTGTTTCTACATAACTCGATTGTTTCCTCAGACTGACACTGAGTAAAATCTGTAGTAGCACTGATGACGGATTATTCTGAGCAGAGCTGCTCTCTTCTGTTTGGTTTCTCCCAGGTTTATAGAGGATGACGGCTTCATTTCAGGCCTTTTTTGTTGCTGTTGTTGTGACTTGGTGAGAGTCTCGTCCCGTCACGTTTGTGTTCTGACACCAAAAGCTCTGCAGGGTGTCAGTGCTAGAACAAGTGACAAGAAACCGCTTCTGTTCTGCCTCAGCAGACATGCGATTCTGACTGTATGACAATTTGCTACATGCATAACTATCTTTTTTAAGTAGTGGTAGCAAGTGTAGATTTCTGGCCACGGGGCTTCCGTCACCTTTGGCATATTATCACCTAATAAAGCGATTGTGGCTACAGTAACATATTCATATTCATATTATTCATCGAGCAGACACAGAGTAACATTCTCATTTAGTGGAATCACAGTCCAACATTTGCATCTTTAGCTGCTAAATGCTCCGTGTAGACGTCCCAAGTCATGTCGTCAGGATGGGGCTGGACTTTGTTCCTCTAGCTTCAGAAACTCAAAGCAGGCCCTAAGTTGTTTCCTTCAGATTTTTTAAATTTTTATTCCATATTTGAGACCAATCCCCAACCACCTCACCGCAAGCTGCTGGAAGCTGAAACCCTCATAATTTTAACAACAGCCATTACATTTTTGGCATCAAAGTACAGCTCCCATGACATAAATAGAACAATGTGGCAGAGTGGATACTTACAGTACATGTATATACTGGTATAATCATTTAAACTCTGTCCTCTGTAAAACCTTCTACAGGGTCTTGTCCTCTCTTCTAAGCAGTCTGAACTTGCTGTGCCCATCCATTTGTCAGTGGACCCTTTTCTGTGAAGCCATGGTGTTTAGCCCGTGTGGTGTTTTTTCACTTTGCTGTTTTTCACAAAGCCTGTCCTACTTATCTTAAGACACAATTTAAATTTCACAACATACCGTGGCAGAAGGTTCCAATCGTGGATTTGTTGTTGGCGATGTGACAAATGTCCGTGTTGGTTGTTGAACAGGGTTTTCTTACTTCTGGAACACAACATACATCAGCTCTATACAGTGGTCTCTTTAGTATTTGCTTGATGCTGCTGCTGGATCCTCTGAAGCAGAGCTTACATGGTAACAGTTCATCATTTGTTGTGTGTTTTGGCAGCGGGGGCGGCCAACAAGCTGGGCTGGGCGTTCGGTCTTGGTCTGGAGAGACTAGCCATGGTCCTCTACAGCATCCCAGACATTCGGCTGTTCTGGAGTCAGGACGACCGCTTCCTCAAACAGTTCCGAGTGCAGGACATCCACCAGCCCATCTGCTTCCAGGTACCAACACACAAACAAAATGGGCCCAGTCCCAATACAACCACTTACGCATAACCATCAATTAGGATTCTTCAAATCTTTACTATTTCCCATATTTTTCTCCAGTTTTTGCATTTTTGGGGGGAATTATTTCTTTTGTTTGACGGGTTGATGACAGAGGATGTGATTAATACTAAGGCCCACAATGGCTTCAAATAATAACGTTAACCATCAGATTACTTAGTTTAATGTTGTTTGACTTATATTTCTCAATGCCAGGACCATAAGCAAACTTTCTAATTTCTCCGACTAAGGTCAACATTTGGTAGTTAGTTTTTAACACCAACCTACTTTTTGTGCATCTGTTCAGAGGAGCAACGCAAAGATACAGGTGTGGGAGTAAAAATGAAGAAATGGGATTGACCTAAAGCTGCCACACTGACTAAACATGCAGTGTAAAGACTCCACTGCAGCAGGAACGTTTCTCTCACGTCTCCACAAATGTTAAATGAAGTCGAGTACAATACTACTACTACTACAACACAGTGTACATGAAACCGATGAATTTGGAGGTAAACTGGATGATGCTGGACTCGGTTGCAGTAATTATTGAGTCCAGTCAGGATCTTTGTTTTGAGTCCAAAAACCCTGCAGCAGCATCAGTGATGTGAGAGCAAGTAGACAAACCTGATTTTCATATTGTAGTACTTCTAGAAACAGTACAAAGAAAGTATGAAGACTGATGTAATCTGACCTTTCCATGACTTCTCTTTCCCTTTGTTTCCTTTCCCCGTCCTTTTTATTATTCCATGTGTTGAGTCGTCCATTTGTCTCCCTGCTTGAATGAACATTCAGCTGATTATTTACACTCAGTAACCTCTGCCTTCAAACACTTCCATCTCCCTCCATCAAACTCCCGTTAAAGTGAAGCCAACATTATTCTAAGGAAACTGCTTGCTTCTGTTAAATGAGAGTAGCTGTGAGTTCAGATGCAGGGAGTAAACAGCAAATAGCTTCGAACACCATCTTTTCTTCCTGTCTGTCACCGGGTACAGAATGTTTTATTGTTGGAGCAGGAAGAGGAAATTGGATTTTAAACAATTTGTCTTTCGACTATAGACAAATATTATAGTTACTATGAATTTCCATGGATTGGCTGTATAAAATACATTTTTGTATGGCTGCTCCCTTCCACCACCGCTGCTGGTAAGTTCATCATACTGCAGCTTGTCTCTCACATTTTTGGTTAAGTCTAATTGTCCTTGGGTCTAAATGTTATTGAGACACTCTCGGATTGAGTCTCTTTCTCCTTTAATAATAATTTTGTGCACTTCAGAGTTCAGGTGGTTTATCCAAGGATCAGTTTCGGCTCAACTCTATTATTGTTGAAACTGGTAAAGACCTTTACTGAGCACATGAGGTCTACACACTGTAACCTGTAGCTTATTAGAGTCTATGTGCAGCTTAACGTTCACTAATATTAGAGGCGACCTGCTACAAATCTATCATTTAGTCTAAACCCTTTAAATGGCCCCATGGTGCAAAATCACTTTTTTTCATCATGTTTCTACATTTACATGGGTCCTCAGTGTGTAAATGCACACAAATTTAGGGAAACGTCCCTCCCTCACTTTTTTTGCATTTTTAAAAGTTTGCTTGAACAAACCAATCAGCATTCTGCCCCTTTGTGACCCCATAAAGAGGGGGCTATGTAAACTTGTTAAAGAAACCAAAGATGGCATGTGACGGCTGCAGTAAAGCCTGAAAAGCAGCTCACTGTAAATGAATACAGATTTTACCAGTTTTGTTACTTCTCTACTTTTAGCTTCTCCCCTGTCGTCTTTTATCTTTTGTGTGTGGGGCTGTGTGTACTCGCCTTTTAACCTCATGTATAAAACATTCTGACAGTGGGAGCTCACATCAGCCGCCAACAGTCACTTCCCCCGACCCCAGCATCACCAACACACACACACACACAGTAACACAGGTTCACACAGCGGTTACTCCGTCCATGCTAAAGGTGTTTTTGTCGACTCTCGTCTTCGCTAATGAAGAACATTTCGAGTGACTGTTGGAGGGCAGAGAGAAGAGAAGGAAAGATGGAGGATAAGAGGAGGGGAGGGGAGAGCAGAGACTGGAAATGGACTGAAAGAGACGGGAAGCAAGGAAAGGAAGGAGGTAGCAGGTAAAAGGGAAACAAAGAAGGAAGGAGATGAAAAAGGTGAAGAGAGAATAAGAAAAGCCAAGAAAAAATATTTATAGACAAACGTAAAGTAAAAGTGATGACGAGTGTAAGAAATAAAAAAGGTGGAGAGGAAGAGAAGCATGGAGAGAAGCGGAAGGAGGAATATAGGTTAAGGAAAAGCTGGGATGAAAGGACGGAAAACAAAGAATGCTGCAATTAACAAGGGACTAAGTCATGAGGAACAATGTAATGTTGAGGAGGAACCTGCTAAAATCATGTCCTAGAACTTATCACCAGACCACAGTGACATCAGGTCACGGGGGGCAACAGGCCCTGTTGTCCTGCTGCTGTCCACCTCACAGTCCTGTTAGTTTTATTGATGAACTCACTTCCTCCTCTGGGATTGGGGGGGGGGGCACGGCTCATCTCCTGCCCAGGGTCAGAGCCCCTCTCCTGTGCTGAAACTCTCCACCTCTTCCCCCTAAACCCTCCTCAACCCCAGGACCCCCTGGTAATGAACTGTGAACACTGGGGTCCAAATAGGAAAGAGGCTGTGTGTGTGTGTGTGTGTGTGTGTGTACACCACAAACAAACCCACACACACCAGGACACCAGGGAGCTGTCCAGAGCCACTAGACTCTAATAGTGTTGAAAAGCCTCGAACTCCCTTAGAAACACTGTCTGCACTGCTTGGCTAACAATAAGTTGACGCCTTTGTCCACCTCCTCGTCCTCTGTCTTCCCTTTGCAAAGGTAACTTTAAATAAAAAAACAAAATACCATTGTCTACCTACCTCCGTTACTTTGGCAGCATAATTCACAGAAGGTAAAATGTGTCTCTGTTACTTAGGTACCTAAACCCAAACCGGGCTTCAGTCCCTGACTATGTACTTGTTACTCAAACATATTCTGTCCACCTTTGGATCTGCCCACCTACAGTACCCACCCCTCCTACTTACCCAGCCCCAAGAAACACAAACCTATCCAAAGAATAAAGTACCTACGGTGCCATGTTAAACGTAACCAGCTTTCTAATTGGCTTTCTCCATCCGCGCATGTGTGTAACAAAAGGCTGATTGTAAACGGGGCGACGCCGTCTCATTTTTAAATCAAAGCCTGACGGAAAATTGACCTAATACAACGAGCTTCACACAAATCTAAATAAGTCACTTTCCCCTATAATGTTTAAAAATTCAGACAGCTCCTGTCGTGGATGGATCAGCTGTGTGTATCTCCCCTTATTTTCCTGTCTCTCTGCCTGTGCTGTCACTCTGTCACTCAGTGCCTCACACACACACACACACACAAAGACAAGCAGTGTTTTCTGTCACTACACAGATGAAATCTGTGTGCCAGGCTTCCAAAAGAAGTGTGAGGTGGAGGGGAAGTCAGGTTACTCTGCTTCTGCATGTAGACGCTGATATCCAGTAACCAGGTTTCTGATGTGCATGTAAACACACTGATTGACAGGTCAAAGTTTTCTGCCACAGGAAGTAACAGAACAAAATATGTCAACATGTTTAACCATTAAATGTGCTGTTGTAGTTTTGTTGTGTCCTATTTCCATGCTTACTTAAATGTATAGAGTCCAGTTTTGATATTGAGCTCTAAATTACAAACGTGCACGTGTTTTCTCAGCCCCTCAGCAAATACCCACCGCTCGTCAATGACATCTCCTTCTGGCTGCCGGAGAACCGGGAGAACTTCACAGAGAACGACTTCTACGACCTGGTGCGCTCCATCGGAGGAGACCTGGTGGAGAAAGTGACGCTGGTGGATGAGTTCACACACCCAAAGTAGGAGAAAACACTTCTTTATGCCATAAACTAACCAAAGCTCAGCCCAAGGTAAACCTGGAACTGCACTGTTTGAGTAGTAAGGAAGTGAGGCAGGTTAGTCTGCATGATATGTCAGGGGCAACAGATGTGTACAGTGTGAGTAGGAACTCAGTATTACATGCAAAAAGAGTAGTGGCCATATATGATCTAGTAGAAATATTACGGTAATCTGTGCTCATTTAAGAAATGTTGGCAAAATAGTCTCTGTCAGTTAAAATTAATCAAAACTTTAAATGATAATTTTGAACGAACTCCATGTTTCCTGCATGTCAGAAAATACTCAAACACAAAACAGTAGAACAAACCTCCAGAACTTAAAATGAATAAAAGGTCGGATAGTGACAAGTGACACGGAAACAAAGTGGACAAATAAAGGAATGTTAGAAGAGTAAAGGTCAATCGGTCAGTTTTATTTAACACACACTCTCCCTCCTATTTGTACCATGAAAAAGTGCATGGTCACTCTAAATACACACACACACACACACACCTTGAAGCTGTGAGCACTGGACAAAATGTCCTCACAATGATGGTAGTGAACTAAAACTTGTTCACACAACCCCTGAAAGAGCCGCACACAAACACACACAGCTGTCCTTGGCGTACAGCTCTGAGCCTGCGGTGCCTGGTGTTGACATCTCATTTTTTAAGAAGTGTGTGTGTGTGTGTGTGTGTGTGTGTGTGTGTGTGTGTGTGTGTGTGTGTGTGTGCAAGGGGCAGCAGTGGGGAGTTGGTACCTTATGGCTGAGAACTCCTTTTTCACACGGTGACACACACACCCTCACTTGTTCGACCTTGCATTAGTGTGTGTGTGTGTGTGCGCAGTGAGGTCCCTGCAGTGCGTAAAATTGTCGAACACTATTTATCTTTTAGCATTTTAATGTCTTTTAAATAGCGACCTTTTTTCCCCACCGCGCTCGCTCTCTGCCTCACACACATTCGACTAACGACTTATTAATATTTCCTGACTGTAAGATTTGCAGCTAATGGAGACAGAGAGAATGAACCAGTGAGGTGAGAGGCACAGAAAAGTAAAGGGTGAAAGACAGAGGAAGATGGAGATGTACGGCTCATTATCCATAAACTGCATTAATCAGTGGATGAACTTTAGTGATTTACACCTTTGACCAGTTGCAAACTCTCTAAACAGGCCTGACCTTTGTGGGAGCAGACAGAACCGAATAGATGAAGCCGTCATATTAGCTGTGTCTGATGATCTGTTGGAGTTTAATGTTCTCTCAAAAGACACTGAACATGATCTATGGTCAAAGGACCAGTTGTGCCGCTGTGCTCGTATTTTGTCTGTTTTGCAGCCAAACTAGTGAGTTTGCTGCCTAAGTATGTGTCCAACAGTTTGTGGAGCCTCCTGTGTGGCTAAGCGTGCTGCACGTCACCGTGCAGGCTGCTCGCATACACGTTTCCGTGTTACCTGCCCACAGGACATTTTAGCCTTCAGAAAACCACATTTTACTGAGTCAGACATGGTTATATTTTACCTCACCTCTTCTTCGTGGGCACTGATTTAAGGTTCCTGTAGCCCACCTGCTGCTCTTTCCAACACCTGGACAGAGTTAGACTGCGTGACACCAGTCTATGGTCCTAGCAAGCAACAAGAGAAGATGGCTGACAATACAAGGTGGGCGGGGGGTTTATCATATTGTTAAAACAGTAATTCTGAACATAAGAGGATTCTGACAGTGAGGATTTCTCCTCACTTTCTCCCACTGGGTGAAAACCACCACAGTTACGTTGACATAAAGCCACATAAAACAATCCATGCGGCTTGTTTGATAGGAGCAGTTTGTTTGTGGTTCACAGTAACAGAGCTATTGGAGCCTTTTTATCTGGTGCCATCACATGATTAGCAGTGGAGACATCCTCCTTGGATTCATGTAAAAATGCTCTCAAGTCAGAGAAGGAGGTGTTTTTCGCATCTTGTCCACATTATGTGACTGCAGCATTAGTGCTCGTCTTTCTAACTAGATTGACATCGACTGTCATGGATTTTGCACCTTTACAGTCTCCCCACAGCCATGTAGTTCTTTCATATCTAACATTGCTGGGTTCATGACCCAGCCGTGTTGGTCACCCTCAGTCCCATCAGTCCAAACATGACTCAACAAAAATGCTCCTCACTTGACTGACGTAGTCGACTGCTTCAGCTTTTGCCCGCTTCAACATGACAAGTGTCCATAAAGCAAAGCTTTTCTCTGATCAGGTTTGAAGAACTTTACCGACCGGGGCCGAGTCCTGACGAACTGCGGCGCTGCTGTGCTCACACGTCCACATACATTTGGTACTTGTTAAATTAGTGCTGCACAGAGAACCTGCATTGCACCTTTTCCTCCCAGAACTTCTCCTCCTTTCTCTTTCTGTCTCCTACACAATGTCATTTTCTCTGCTGATGTCTCTCAAATCTCCTCCTCTCACCCTCTCCTCCTCACATACACCTCCACCTGATTCTGACCTCATTACTGGCATCACAGCCCAGTGGTAATGATGGCGAGAACTGTAGAGGGAGCGAAGCTGCCTTTATAGTTAATTACAGATATCAGTTCCTAAATTAGTGCTGCATAAAATACCTGCATTGCACCTGTTCCTTTCCAAACATCCCTCTCTGTTTTCTCGCATTTCTCTAGCATCACACACTAATTCTGTCCCACTGTCTATGCACTTTATTATTTCCTCAACCTAAAAAATAGGAGCTATCCTGACACTTTCTTATAGTATGATGTAGATTCTGTCTTTTTATGAGGTGATTTTTCCTGATTTGTTGACAGTCAGATAAACTCACACGTGCCAAACAAGTCTGTGAATGAGGCGGAACATTCAGAGAGCAGGTTTTAAACTAGAGTTAACGCTTGTAAAGACGCATGTCATCAGTTCCTCCATAAGTCCACGTGGACATCGTGGTAGAAGCGTTTCTGTGAGGAGGATAGATGCAGGAAGAAACAGGGCAGGTGGGAGATGGATGTTTCAACACTAGTCTCTTAGACGGTTTGTGTCCATCACGTGTGTGAGCTCTAACTAGGCTTAAAGGAAGCTCAGCGTGAGGCTGTTAGTCTTTGTTTCAGAGGGTTGGACTTCAACAATATGAACAGTCTGGATCTCACAAAACCTAAACTTTGGCCACATGATTTTTATACTGTTCAGGTTGATTTCTGTTGTCTACAAACAAAAACATGCTTAAAACTAGATTCAAAACTACTAGAAACTATTAAACCACTGAACTACTGCTATATAAGTGCTAACAACAGTAGCATGGCTGCATCTTTTCATATATTGTGAACAGTATAACACTAAGAGCAGCATCTAACAACAAACTAAGTAATATTTTATTGGGCTCTGAAAGTTTCTGAAACTCTGCTGACCAACACTCTGTGCTGAGCCTCAATGCACCAACTTTAACATTAATCAAAGGAGCATGACTGAAGTACTCGTCCTCCTCAAATGACCAAAAATGAGCAAGTCTACATATGAAGTTGGTTGGTTGCAGGTACATTAATGTTTAAACAAAGACATGTTCACTTGACTTTGTTAGACATCTTTAACTAAGACGTCCCACCTTGTTGTTTCAAATAGCAAATGTCTTCTATGTACATTTCTCAAATGCTTGTGGTGTCAGAAGAGGTGAAGGATTGAATGAAGGAATCTTTTAGTCGTGCGGTTTATAAAGTCTGTTTGGTTTTTTTTACGGTTTACAACCACATTTAAAAAAAAAGCAATCGGGAACATGCTAAATTTGCATGCGATGGTGGATAAAGAGGACAACTGCGATTAGTTTCGTCCTGTCCCAGAAGGGATTTAATGAGCTTGTATTCTTTCCACAGATCAGTCTTTCTAAAAGACAACCCGAGCATTTATTAGCTGTCGACTTATTCAACACCGGTTCTCTCTCTAATTTATCTGTGCTGATAGATTGTTGTTCTGCCGTTGCTGTCATTAGTCAGCATCTTCATTTTTTCTAACAAACTCGCCTGCACCCAAGGAGCTGATGAGGAAGCTGAGAGCAGCATTTCAACAGAATCCCACACTAACTGGACTCATACAGTTCAGTGCAAAAGTTTGCATCCCCTTGAATGAATGATATTATATTTAAATAAAACAGCCGGCTTTACGTGTCTGTATCTGGACCAGTTATCTTTAAGAAACAGTCATTGATTAATGATTTTCTGTCCCAGTGATGGACAACAGACAGCAGGTCTGATGGTCTCCCTGAACACTCTGTAACTTGACAGGATTTAGTTTTACAAGAGCAGCAGGCACTGATCACGGTGTACATGAATGTAAAGGACACAGTTCACACTCAATCCCACAGCTTCAGGACGACACCAGTGTTTTAAAATATTATAAATTGGAATTAATTGACATCTCTGGTAACACATTTCATTTCCAACAAAATCTTAATGTGCTGTAAGAGCTCAGCTCAGCCTGGAGGTGCAGCAGACTGAGCCATATCATTAGTCATTTAATTTCCCACAAGGATCTGAATCCAGAATGTGAGCAAACAGAAGTTCGGTTTCAGGATCAGATGAGAACAGAGAGGACGTCTGCCTGCACACAACTATCAGCCTCGTTAACAGAGCAGGAATGGAGCTGACAAATGGCAAATGAAACAGGTCTTGTATGAAGCACATGTGGTTTGGAGTCAGTCGGGTTCATGGACTAGTTATCCTGCAGCTGGTACAGTCTGGGCTGGTTCTGTGAGACCTCGGAGCCTGGACGTATCTCAACAGGTTAATCCAAAACTGAATTTCCTGACAGTAACTCCACACTAATTCAACCTGTTTCTATTGTAGTTTGAAACTATTTGTCCTTGACGGTCTGATTAGTTGTGTCTGCCCTCTGTCTGGATGCTTTGGGACGTTGAATTCCCACTGGATACTCATGAGAGTCTCAGGAACAACTATCTGTGCGAGTCCTGCGGTGATGTAAAACCCACTGAAGCTGCTGGAAACTGTAGCTTCTCCAATAAATTTTCTCCTCCTGAATGAATCTAAGGTTAATCAAATGAGCAAGAGATGTGCAGAGAGAGAGGAGAGAGGAAGCAAAGTGCCCCCCTCTCTCTCTCTGTGTGTCTCCTCGTAGTCTCTCGCCCTGTCTCCCGCTCCATAAACATCTCATGTAGTAGCAAATCAAAGCTGATGGCTCGCTATGATCCCCCACAAATCTGCATTTATTGGTCGGTAACACTGTCAGCCGCAACTGGGCTGGAACTAATTTGATAAGTCAACAGAGCTGTCAATCAAGCAGACAGCAGCCTCCCCCCGTCATGACTCCCCAGAGAGGCAGCGGACTGAGAGTGTGTGTGCTGCTAGTTTGAAGCGTATTAGTGTGAGTGTGTGATGCAGCTTGGTCTGTATTCGTAGCAGGGTTGGAGTTAGTAGCTGCAGTACATGTACAGTAGTAAAGTGACGCTAGCAGCAGCACTGACATCACAGCTAGTGTTAAATACCAGGGGTCCAACCAACCTGATGGGTCTAAGAAAGAAAAAGCCACAAACAGGTTTTGGAATCGTTTGAATGTCGAGGAGCAGACTGGCACATTCAACACACCAACTGTTCAGACTCACACTAACTTTGACTTCAACTATTCTGTGCTACACACTGAAAATACACAGGTTGCAATGCTAATTTCCATTAGTACTACAGCTGGGAGTAGTCAGTAGTAACCTTATACTACATCGTATATCTTCTAGATTTTCAGTTTTAATGTAATAATATATTACTTATGATGATGATAACAATGAAGAAGATTATGAAGATTGTCATTATTTATCATTATTATTGATTTTGTCTTGAAAACATCAGTGAGTCCAGTGTTGCCAGATTTTTATAAAATCTAATAAAACAATTTGTCCTGATAAAAAATAATAAAAGTAATAGAACTTTCTCCTGACAATTTTACAGAAAACCAACTAAATACTTATTACTGTGTTTATTTATTATTCAGCAAGTGGCCGGTTCATTAAAAAGCCATATTAGCTGTGTCCGGGTTACGTTATTAAAAATACAGAGACACAGTCCTAATAATTCTACCGAGAGCCGTCTCTTCAGGAATGTGTCTGTGTGTGGTGCAGAGATTCTCGACTGAACCTGGAGCTGAGCTCTGGTCTTTGAACAGTCGCTTCACAACAGGCTCAGATCTGAGTCATTAAAACTGAAAATGTTCCAGGTTCAGTCTGTTTGGACTTTGGACTAAAACTGAAGTGCATCAGTTGTCGTGCACGGCCTCGTCTCTCTCCTCCGTCTCTCTCTCTCTCGTCGGTCCTATCCTCCTCCACCTGTCATCCTGTCATCCCCCCCCCCACCTCGCTCTCTGCAGGCTCAGCAGGAGACAGGGAGGCAGCCGCCCACCACAACTCAATGAATGATTTAACACAGAGCCAGAGACTAAACTTCCCTCCCAAACAGATGAAGGAGAAAGGGAGTGATGACTGAGTGATGGAGGCAGGAACTGCGACTGGTAAAGAGACTGTAATCACCTGTGGAAAAAAGACACGGAGAGTTTGTTATTCAGCTGAATTAAATATGGTTGTTTCTAAGTGTCAGTCAGCCGGATGGGGACAGACGGAGACGTACAGTAGACACTGTTTCCGCCCAGTTCTTATCAGTTGACCTGTTACCTGACGGGTAAGGGGTCCGTGTGGTCCTCCATGAGAGAGACAACAAATCTTGGCCTGTTTGTTTTGGCGGGGGGGGGCTGTTTGAGAGCCTGAGTGCCGGTGGAGGACGGTGTTCAGTTTTTTTATGCTGCCTCACCATTTGACAGACGGCAGTGGTGAATGGTCCAGTTTGGTCCAATGTCCATGAAGAGCAGCACATAAACATCAAATTCAGTTTACACAGCTGCTGGGTTTGGTTTTAAAAACCATAGTTTCTAGTAATGGATGAGTTCAGCTGGCAGGAGATGAGGGACGCCCTGTCCAGAAAACGGAGACAAAGTCCTCCTGAGGGGAGGAGCTGGATCAGAGCTGATTTCATAAATCAGTTCAACACACACCCATTCAGTCAAATTAACATCAGAAAAGATACTTGAGGAAAGAAACTTTATGAGACCTGTACAACTGCATCAAGTTCACGGTGTCTAGAATACTTTGTATTCTTAGTTGAGTACACGCTCTACTACTTAAAGTACATGTAAGAGTGTGAACCTGAGTAAAGAATTTGAAGTGTTTTACTTGAGTTTGCGTACTTCAGACTAATTGAATAGGAAGTGCAGTAGTAACTGTCGGTCGTGGTACTGGCCTGTGTGTAAAGTACACACGTGGTGCTGTGTACTTTGTCGTGTCTCAACGTTTTCTAAATTGGATCTGGATTTTACTTTATCTCGCTTTTCTCTAAATGTCAACATCATCCAATTCACCTTTGGAAAATGTCACCTCGTCCTCTCTCCTCCTCCCTGTCTTCTCTGTCATTTCTTCCTCCACTGTACTTTTCGAGGTACTCTGGTATTTTCTCTACTTATTTCTCTACTTTATACTACTCCATTACAATTGAGATGGAGTACTTTTTACTTCAACACATATGAGAGCTTTAGTTTCTTTACAAGACTTTTGCTAGTAAGTCATTTTAATATAAATTAAACTTCTCAACATTACATAAAACTAAAGCTAAAATTAGCAAATGAAGTTATAAAGTTATCTTTCAAAAATAACATCTTTTCTGGTTACAGCTTCTTAAATGTGACAGTTTGCTTCTTTTCCTTTCATTTACTTTATTACCTTTGAGGTTTGGACAAATTATGAACTCATTGATCTTCTTTTTGTAAAAATGTCACTAATGATATAATATAGGTGCAGTTTACTTTTGATTTAAATGCTTTAACTAGATTTGCCTGATTATACTTTCGTGGCTGCTTTCAATGTAGAATTGTTTACAGTATTGTAGCAGTATTTGTAAAGGATCTGACTGCTCGGTTCACCACTGCCTCCTATCTAGGTCGCCCTAAAGTGTTAGCATATTAGTGTACTGCAGTACTGGCTCCCTGGAGTGTCCCAAAACTGTGTGTGTGTGTGTGTGTGTGTAGCTGTAATGTTTTATGGGCATTAGAGAGCTGGTGTATCAACAACAAACCAGATTTATATCAGCAAGCTCACTGCTGCCACAGCCCCAGAGGCCTGTGTAATTGAGCATAGAGGTTACATTGGTGCACACACACACACACACCTGCTTTCACACTCACCACGATGACCAACACATCAGCTCATTTAAAAGTGCAAACACACATTATACACAACTACAGATAAATAGTCTAAATTAGACACAGTTCCACCTTAAAAGCATCAAACAAAGGCAAATAACACTTCATTTACAGGTCTGTGAATTACAGTTTATTGCAGTTAAATTAACTGTTTTTTTAACTGATTTTGTTAAAGAATAATATTTGCTTCTTGATAGTACTGTGAAAAGTAAACCACACCCATAAATACTACACAAATATACTTTTATGTTTTACTTAGCATATGGGGGGGGGTCCAATCAACAGTTTCCTCAGGAATAAAGAAGTACTCTATTATCCATATAATAAAATATAAAAAACAGAAATATACTACTTATGTCCAAAATAGAAACTTTAACCTGACATTGCTACTAACAGCTTGATTAGCGCCATAAATGACTGGTCTCGTTTTCCCCGTCAGTTTCTAAAGTTTTATATCACAGGTTTGTGCAATTTCACCACAGCACCAAGAGTCAATAATATAAAAATGGCAATAGACAAATCCAACAATAGAGACAAATCACGACCCGTTTGGTTTTTGAATGTTTAGACAAATTAGCCGACTCCCTAAAATGTTCAGATGGAGGTGTGTTAGTGCCACTTCCTCTGAGAATGTTCCACTGTCTCATCTGTTTCCTTGTGTCCTCGTCGTCTGTATGTTACCAGGTCATTAATGAATTTAGCCAAAATGAAGGTAATTAAAACGTACTTACAAAGTCTGCGAGGAGTTTGGATGAAAAGCATGTGTTTGTACTGCGTTTCTGTGTACCTTGTTGTATTCTTCTACTTCGGCCTGATATCACTGACTCCAGGCAAAATATGACGGCGTCTGAAAAGGTCGAACGTTTAGCACATTCACAAACAAATGGACACATTAAAGTGACTTTAAAGACAAACTAAACTTGTGGGACAGCTGTTCGGAGGACAGTAGAATCAGTGTTGTGCTGCTGATGTGACCGGCGATGAGTCAGGGTGGCGCTGAGATCATTGACATGGGTCTTGATTCCTGTGTGTTTTGTCGTCGTGACGCAGCAGAACACCTGATCTTCTTCCACCCGCCTCGCTTCCCTGCCTTTTACGGTCTGACGCTGCTGCAGCTGACACACATATGGCCGAGCCAGAACGCGCGGCGGCGAGGCGGTCGTGCCTGTACGTTGCTGCCAATGTGAACGCACACACACACACACACACACACACAACTCCTTCTGTCCTGCCCTGGTGAATCATGCAGTCAGCAGCTTGGGTCATTTGAGGTTTGAGAAGGGGGTGGCGTGGGGGGGCAATTCTCTGCTGTCACATAAAAAGTCGTATAGCTGCAGTTTTTGCTGTTTCACTCTCAGTAAGGAAAGTTTTTATTGTCATGCTGATGTCGAGTGAGTTTCAGGATTTTTCCATCTTCGAAACCTGTGAAAACAGTGTTGGAAGCAGACAGTGTGTTGATGCTCATCCTGACGTACTCAAGGTTTTGGCCTTTTCTTGATTTGGTGCATCTTGATGCTCCAGTTTACACTGATTCATACAGTTGTGTTTGTACCTGTCCTGTTTTCCCGTCTTTGGGATGAACACAAACGCTGATAGTTGGACGTCCTCAATGCTCCTGTATCTAAATGGAAACCAGTGAAGTTTTTCAGTCAGTAATCTTATTAGGATGAACACTTGAAGACTCCCAGTCTTAGCTGTGCCACTGAACATCATGGTAAACATGTTTTCAGGGTTAGTATCCAGGCCTGTCTGCAGGGATTTGTGAAGACGTACAGGAATCCAACTGCTAAATGACGCCTGCCAAAGAGATTTTGCTGGGAAACAATAAAACTCTGGAGGTCTTTAGGATTCCCTCGCTGCACTAATTATGCTCGCATGCACACACGCTTCCTGTGTGTTTATTCTTTGGCTGGTTTTTAACATGGAAACATACTCCCACACATGGAACAAAACATAATTTGGACACTGAAGAATAGCTGTGGACAGTGACGAGTCATGGATAATGCAGAGTCACAGAAAGGTTCTCAGGATTGTGCTGCTGCTCACGTTCGATCCCTGACCAGATGCGTGCTCCACTGTCACAGCTAATTAAAGTTCCTCAGTGTAAAAAGAGCAAAGACGCAGACATGCAGGCATCAGTGTGGACAGACTGTGTGGACAGATCAGGCTGAGAGTGGGACAGATGTACAGGCTGATAAACAGCAGTTGTTCTTCAGGCTGAGGCGGTGGGTTTGCCAGGGAAGAGGAGGATTTTAAGGTGTTTGCATGATGACTGCTATTTGTATCTGCACAGGTTTAACTGGGTGTTTGGTGTATTTTAGCCACAGTTTGCTGCTGGTTTGTTCCTGTGCTGTAGGAGGTGTTGTGTTTTCTAAGGAGCCGTGTAGATCGGCTTCTCCAAGCAGATGAAGTTTTAAATGGAAAATGTGGTTTTAGGGAAGAGTGGAGCTTTAATCTTCAACTTTCATGGACTTTTGTCTTTAGTTTTATAAAATATAAAAATGGATCCAGAATATATTCATTTTATCACCATACCAGAACAAAGGCAATCAGCACCTGAAAGAAAAGTAGGATGAAGATAAGAATAAGAAGTAGGAGGAAGTAGAGATACTGTAGGAGCAAAGACTGAAATGAAGGACAAAACACAGGGGGAAGGAAAGTGATAGTGGAGTCTTTCTTTATTGACTGTTTCTGCTTCAGTGTCCTTTTCTACTCTGACCTCAATCACAAGTGTGTGTGTGTGTGTGTGTGTGTTGGCAATGAGGATCGATCCAGGTAGATTGACTTCTTATTGTCTGGGGACGAGGACGAGCGACAGAGACTAAGAGGAACTGGAGTCTTTAAGGCAGCTTGCTGCTAACACGGCTGCAGGACCAGGAGAACAAAATGGGAATTTAGACATTTTCTGCAGCAAAAAGTAAAGTCGTCATCTCTGGTGAAGGACGCAGGTGCTGCTCCAGCTGAAAATACATTTAAAGCACCTTCAATTCACTTTACTTTACAGCTCGGTAACATAAGTATAATATTCCAGCAATACCAAGGAAATATACGCTAATACTTGATGCCATGGTGAAATCTGCAGGGGCAAAGATGGATGACGTAACCACAACGTGACGCTGGAGCCAGTTGTTGTTACAGAAACAAATGTCCACGTTAACTTGTGTTACTATCTATGTAAAAAGGTGTCTAACATGGAGGAGCTGGAGTTTGTGCGAAATGATCCGCTGTCCTCAAAACACCTTAACAAGACTTTCTTCTGCTCCCAAACCAAACGCATTAACTACTTTAGTGCTGCCAGCTGAAAGCACTTTATAAAGCTCCAAACCGAGGTCAGCGACAAGGTCAATGTTTACAATAATTTATACTGAATCTGAAAGACCCCCGAGACTCTGTGTCAGTCCCTGTTCTGTCTCTCAGCAGTTTTCTCTCGTTCTTTGTCAGGTTTCTGATTCTCTCAGCAAAAATGTCCCCAGCAGAGTCCTCAGATGTCAACACAAACACTGTCCGCCGCTGTTCTCTGGCGACCTCTTAGTGCAGATCATGTCAGTCAGAGTTCAAACATCCAGAGAGTTTTTGGTAAATGTGAAATGCAGAGAAAATAATCTGTTTTTCCCTTTTAAAAGATGTTCACATGTCTCTACTATAAAAACACAGCAGTCTTTGCTGCCCGAGGCCAACGAGGCAAATGCATTTGTCTCAAAGCAACAGATCTTTATGCAACAAGTTCCTTCAGGCTTTTTATTCCTTTCTCTGTCCAACTTGGAAGTGCTGTGAGTGAAATCTCTGCTCCTCTGAAACAGGGTTTAGGATTTGATGAAAGACGCCGTCTGATAGTCCAGTTACAGAGCGGCTACGATCTGAAGAGATAATGTAATGATTGTTACAGACCTGCTAACTGCACAGCTGTAATGTGAACGTCGTAACAGACGGTACGTTAAGATGGACGTATGAAAGCTCTGACATAAACTTTAATAGCATTTACAAGTTACTGGTCATTACAGTAAATATTAGTTATAGTATAGCAGTAGTAATATTAATTACTACTTGAATAGAAATAAAAAGTCTTTATCACTCGTACTTATACTCTAGATGGTTAAAATCTCATGCTAAACAAAAGCCTTGAAATTATTCTATATTCCAGCACTAAATAGACTTTGTTCTCAGTTAGTTTGTATTTTCCCTAAATATGTTCTGTGGTATCACTTGGGTCGACTGTGGTTCAGCCGCCTGTGGACTGTGGGTGGGCGGTTTGTGGTCTGGCCATATGTGGAAGTGGGCAAGACCCAACCCCAGCTGTTGAGCTTGAGGGATCCATCTGAGTGCCGGTGCCAAGCCTGGTAAAAATACAAAAGGTTGCGTCAGGAAAGTCACATGGCATAAAAGCCAGTGCCAAATCAAAGCAGGACCCCATGATCCACCGTGGTGACCCCACGTTTACGGACTAAACTAAAAGAGGTACAGAGATTTTCTGAAAAGCTACGAGCACAAGCAACGAAAAATCAGAGGGCATCTTTATTTCTGTGAGCTGGAGTTATTACCCTAACAATCCCACTCCACACACAGGGAGCTCGACTCAGGATGTGACAGCTACATTAACACCTGGCTCTCTAACACTCATGTGCTTCTTTAATTGTGCTTCGAATTTGCCTTAAAATGTCAAAATCAGGACATCAGACACACACAAACACAGTGTCGGGGCTAAACTCAGACCACAACACGTCCATATATTAAGAAAATAAAAAATAAAATAGAGAAGAGCAAATCCAAAAGATGCTTCACGTCACAACACATTCTGTTATTATCTCAGTGCTTCCAACTTCTACTACCCCACACTTTCACTAACTCTGTTCCAACTTTCTCCTCCTTAGCAACCGTTGTCAGGGACAAACACCATATCCCATTTTTCTCCGATTCTTTGCTAAGAATTCTATCCCCGTATTGTTTACCTGTTTAATTCTGTCTCCCTGATAATCCACCTTCAAGCACATAAGTTCTTCTTATTCCTTCATGCACCACAACTTATATATTTATAATTAACATATTACATCACACATTAAGTTTCATATGTAAGCTCTAACTACTACAATCACTCACCCGCGGGATTCCTACAGCAAAAGAGTGTGTGTGTGTGTGTGTGTGTGTGTGTGTGTGTGTGTGTGTGTGTAGGGCGGGTAATTGAAAAGCAGAGAACCATTGTCTGTGTTAATAGTCGCGCTGAGCGACGGCTTCACCGGAGGAAACACAACATGTTTCTGGAGGAAGGTGAGAATCAGAAGTGATGAAAAATAAATCCTCTTTCATTTCCCTGTCTTTGTCTCCTCCTGCATTTGAAGCCAGGCTGGGAGCACTAACCTTGAGGCTGATGGAAAGAGACAACAATACGCTGAGTTTCGTTTCTGCTCAGCTCTGGGCTTTATTAGACCTGCTGTTCCCAAACTGGCAACCCAGGTCCCCCCAGAGAGGAGCAGTAAACGTAATGTGACCCCACAGAGAAAGGCAGAGGATGGTTTTTGTTGTGTGTCGGCTTCGTTTCATTTCTTCACCCAGGAATTAAGTGGTGACGGTGACGCAGTTTTTTACATTTTGCCTCTGAATCCTAACTCAAATGGATCTGAAATGACACAATCGAGATGCTTAAAGTGTAGAAGCTTTAATTTAAGTTATTGCTTGAAGCCACTGGAGAAACTGACTTAGTCATGAATAAATGTAAACATTTTTAGTACCTGGTTGCAGTTCTATCCTTCTGCTTCAGCTCCGTTGGATTCGCGTCAGGGTTTGCAAACAGTACGTCCTTCTCCCAGCTGCCTTCGTCCATCGCGTGACCCACACCATCAATTATTTTTAGCCTCAGTAAGTCAAGTGTCAGGTTGCAACTTATAACAATGGATTCAAGTTTTCAAAAGAGTCGGACTGCGTCATGAATCAGCGATGGGATTCTGGGGTGGGGGCTGGGGGGGTGCTGCTCTGATTCACGTCCTCTGTGCAGGCGGCAGGTTAAACCAACAATGCATTAACTGAATTGATGTACGCACAGACCTGAAGCACAGCAAGCTCATGTTACCCAAGACATCATAAAAATGTATTGTGAATGAATCTGACACACAAACACACACACACACAGGCTTTAGTGGCTGTGGAAAAGCACTTCTGCTGCCTCCGCTTTCCAGATAATGATGCTCTCTTCCTGCTTTCCCTGCATCTTAACACAATTAATAGACACACACACTCATTCACAGACTTGAGTGCCTTCCTGTTTGTCTTTCTCAACTCATATCGACCCACAGCACGCGCACAAGGATGAGTGAGTCTTGTGTTTTTGCCTCCAGTAAGTGAAGTGGCTTCAAGTGAAAGACAGACAACAGAATGTGTGTTGGACGAGAGAGGAGGGAAAAAACAGAATGTATGAATGAGAGAGAGGAAGCTTGTTTACTTCCTGCCAGTTCCATCAGATCCAAAAACAAATTCAGAATCAAGAAAATAATCGGTTCACAAACCCTCTAATGACTCATCATCTCACTCTGATGATGATCACGTGCACTGATCTGATCTGTGGCTGCAATTTGTCGTCAGAGAAAAGCAAGAAATGAAGAAAGTGAAGGAGAATCACGTTCATACAACCAAGCTCAGTGATTTCCGTCTGTGTTTGTGTAACAAGAACTGACTGTGGACGTGGACGCAGTGTTTTCCGTTGTTTGACGGACTGTTTGCATAGTAAACACGAGTGCTGCTGCCTCTTCCGTGCGTCCGTCTGGCGACAACTGTGCTGCTTCACCGCCAAATATTATCTGGACCCAAATATGTAACAGCTTAATATTTTGGGTGGTAGTTAAATAAATGACGCAGTTTTGTGTTTGGAGGAGTTTGCAGTGTTGCATTGTGGGTTGTTGTAATCTTCATTTTCTGTCGTCCTGTTGCTTTGGTTCCTGGTCACCTCCCTGACCAACGTCCTTCTTGCCCAGTTACCCAACTCAAGGGCAGGACAACACTGTGCCCCTGTTTGAAATATTTGTCCCAAGCTTGTTTTTTTATGCTGACAGTACATAGTTAGTTCTGGAACTTTCTGATGTTTAGTTTTCCACAGTTGTTTGGATTGAAGCAAACTGAATGCACCTGACCACAGGTGAAGGTTGTGGTTATGTTTTTCACAAAACAAACACATAATGCGTTGATACACTAACAGACCGATTTCTGACATTCACCGATGCATATTGAATCAAAACTCTCCTCAAGGTGCGTTCAAGGGGCGTGGGTCATCTGTGTTTTGGAAATGGTAAATACTGTTTTTCATTAGGGAATAAAAGAATATTCAAGTACCAGAATTGAAACCCAGTTACCCCCAAATGAATGAATATCTGAATAGTCGAATGTTCTAGTCCAGCAATACTAAATATGTGCAGTTGTCATCAAAGCAAACACTGGCTACTCCGAGGAATCCAGACTATAAACCTTTTGGGACTTTCTCCACTGTACTTTTGTGCACACAGCATGTTTTGTGTCACAGATACGGAGGAAATCTTAACCATGGTGATGTGTCTAAATGGTCCTTTACATTTTATCATGTAGAGTAAGACCATAAAGACATAAACATATCTTCAAGAAACTTTTGTTGCCTTTATTCTGGTAAAACTTGTCATGAGTTGTTCGCTGAGTCATTGCAGACTTAGGAAGGAAACCAAAAGAAACACAAACAAGCTGTCGACTGTAGCTGCCACTGATTTTATAGGAGTGCAACCTTCCCATTAAATATTTATAATCGTGTGTGTGTGTGTGTGTGTGTGTGTAGTTTTATACTCTCTTGTAGAACCACGATGTGAAGTGACAGCTGCTGTATTCACTGTATTCAGGCAGCTCTGTAGTTTAATCCGTGTTGTGTTATGGAGTTTTAGGCCCCACTTTGTGTTTGTGTGTTAGTGTGCGAGTGACCTAAAGCCGCATGTGTTGTTGTTAAATTTTCATTGCTGCCTCTGGATAAAAACCAGTTTGCAGAAAGTCACTTTTTCAGAAGTGAAGGAGAGAATCTGTTTCCTGTCAGAAAACTTGTGTAAGTGCTGAAATTTTAATGAATTAAATAGTTTGAAGGCAATTAGTTCATTGAGTGCACTGAGCAGAAAAGAGTTGTATTACAGTTGTATTACATATTGTTGTAATTTTTTTTTTGCAGTCACTTAATTCATGTCGGTATATTTGTTATAAAGGCCTCAGAGTAATTGATCTTTGAGACTTTGGGCTCAGTTTAGCTGGCTGACTCAAAACAGCTGCTGCCTTAGAGGGACTAGTATTCATGACCTCATAGCAGTTCAAACCATGCACAAAATGCAGAGATCTTTGGAATTAAAAACAGTGTCATCTGCAAAAAAATGTTTAGCTTAGCTTTTGCTACAATCCAACACAACATCATTCTTTAAGAGCTGCCCATATTCTTTCTCCCGTCACATGATTACGGTTGGATGGAAAGATTGCATCACCACAGACCCAAGTCCCATGTGTGGTTAAGTTTAGGTTAGAGAAAAGTGGTGGTTCTGCTGAAAAGTAAAAGATTAGGTTTTATTTCTTTCTGTTAACAGTCTTTCTCTAACCAAGTGCTGTGATTCTTTTAACCATTAAAAATATTTTAATATTTGATATTTTAATTTTACTGTATCGTCGTTGTGTTAATAGAAATCTAATTACAACTACACTTCCTTCATTCCTTTGGATTTACAGTTAAGGACAGAGTTTCCTTGACACAAATCTTTGGATCCCTCAACGAGTTCAGACCTTTTCTGTTTTTGTTTTTTTTTCCCTTTTTCTTTTTCTACTTTTTCTTTAGAATTTAGACTTTCAAAGCCAGTTGCACACTAATTAATGTATCTACTTATTTTAATTAACATGACTTCATGTTTATGTTCAGATGACATTTGATGACCATTTCTTTGTCAGGAATCTGTGTTGGAAGCAGAAGGCTGCTTCCGTACGACCTGATGGGCAAAGAAAACACAGAGTTAACCCTGAGAGGGCAACGAAAAACAGCAAACTAAAACAAAACCTCAAATTTTCATCCTCCTGTTAAAGGTCAAGTGGAACACTTAACGAGCAATTAGCACAGAGGAAATGCCAGCGAGGCCGTCAGCTAAACAGCCATCTGAATTATTCACTAGTAGAACGGAAAGGAATCGCAGCCCATATGCTCGGAGCAGCCTATTGTGCACCACTAATGTCAAGTAGATTTGCCTTAGCGAGAGCCAGGAATCATGGGTAATGAGTGTCCCCCTGGCAATATTTGATTTCGCATTTCCACCTCCATAATCTGTATGCAAAGTTTTTAAAGGTCGACGATACCAGTGATGATGGTCTGGATGGAAGTAGCAAAAAGTTCAATGACATATTTTGTGCCATGTTCCTATTTTTATGGCAGTGAACTTTGCTAAATTCCATCAGAGCCACATTTCATGTTTTTATATAATCTAAAGGCCAAAAGTAAACTCATCCTTTTGTGGATGTTTTTTCCCCTATAAATCATAAACATGGATTATAAGTGTGTAAAACAGACAAGCTTACACACACACACACACACACACTGTCACACACACCTCTGTGAAAGATTCCGTTTTCAAAATGAACGTAATTTCTATTTCTGCTTGTTTGTTTTGATCTCAAACACCGAGCTTCTTAGCTAACGTATGTTAAATATAAAATGCGTTTGTGTATATTGGACCAATTAAGATGTGCTAATAGACGACACTGTCAGATTCCCACAACTCTAGTTGCTCAAAACAAACTGACCTAATCGTAAATTATGATGTTTTTAATGTTTGCTTGCAAATCATTTTCAGCTTAAAGTAAAGCAAACATTTACTCTTTCAGGACATCTGTCTATGAAAATTGTCCAAATACTGTAATTGATTTATTGATCTCAGTGTTTCCACCATCATCCTCTTCCTCTTCTCATTTAGTGCCTTTATCTGTTCTGAAACTTTCCCAGATATTTTAAGGTTCTTTACCTTTGTCTTGTTATTTCTGCTGTGTGTGTTGTTTGCCACCTGCTGATGCACAGCATGTCTGATACAGAAATAATGGCACAGTGACATCGGAACTATCACTGCTGTATTTCAGATTTAATGTGAATGTCAGTGTAACGTTCGCCTGAAGCTGCTGCTAAATCAAAGCGTCTTTATTCTACTCAGTAACATGAATTAAAGACAGTAGCTGGAAGTAAAGACTTTTATGATAAGATTGGTGGCTTACAAACAGCTAAATAAGCAGTGTTACTTTAATCAGCATCTTTAGCAGGACAGCCAACACTCAGAACATGTCCAACTTTCTAAAGTTTGATGATAATCACATAACAAACCTCTGGTCTTGATTAAACTCCTGTTTGAGTCATTCGGGAGCTCCGTTTTTTTTTAGCCTTTAAAAGGAAGACAGAGCTCAACCAGAGATTTTCCAGGACAAACTCCTCCAGATGCGTCTCTGATCCACTTTTATCCATGACACAGTCATGTCACATCCCAAACACACACACAGATTCGCTGGGACGCGTGTAATCTGCTTTCTGTTCAGCAGCAGCACATGCAGCTCCTTATGATTCACGTCGTCTGTTCATCTCTTTCTGATAAACTGGTCGATGGATCAGGAGGACAGAGAGTGAGTGTATGAGTCACAGTAAACACTCATCATGTCTCCTGGTGCTCTAACAGACGGACAGTAGGCGACACACACTGTATATATACAGTATGTGGACACAGACACTCCCCACCAACAAAAAGTGCACACGGACTGTTTGATCAGTGTAAAGACGGCATTTCACTTTGTCTCTGAGGAGAGGAAGTGAACAGGGTGAGGAAGGTATGGATGATGGAAAAAGAAAGTCAAAGTGAGGAAGAAACTGAAAACAGAGGAAAGTAGGATGGAATAAACAGGAAATAGAGAGGAAGCAAGAGCAAAGATGGAAAGATCAAAGGAAGGAAGCACAAGTTGAAAGAATAGAAGGAAAAGAAAATTTGTGAACGATGGAAATGAATGAAAAGGAAAGAGTAGAGAAAGAAAGAAACGGGAAGCAAACAAAGTAAATGGGAGATGAGGGAGTGGAAAGGACTGAAGAAATAGAGGAGGAGCAGCTTAGAAGCAAAGAGGAGGAACTGAGCAGAGAAAATACAATAAACTGATCAAAGACGGCACCAGAAGGATTTATTAGGAAGGGGGACGATACAGGAAAGACGAGCTGCAGAGAAGCAATGTAAATAATAAAACAAAGTAAATGTTGTAGCCATCACCTCTGTGAGCCAATCAGGACCCAGTCTCATGAATAATTAATGAGCTCAGATTGGCTCCTCTGTTAGTGAAACACTGATACGGTGATCAGACTTCAGCCTCCCCTGACAGGCGGGCTTCCCTACTACAGTGACAGCCCTCTTAATAATTCACACCAACCCCGACCCCCCCAGCACCCCCACACCCACCTCCTCATCTCAGCTCTTTTCATGTTTTACTCATCAGATAAAGTAAATGAAGGACAAGAATTGCTTTTAGCTTTTAGCCCTGCAAAATACAGAGCTGCTGAAATCCACCGAGGAGGCTGTAGTGAAGCATTTGGAAACTTTGTGTGTCCTCCATCTTTACTGGGAACGGAAGCTCTCTCCAGCATAAATCAGCGCTGATGAAGGACCAGTATTATGTTTAGGAAACCAAAACACGAGACTAGAGACGATAACTGTGAAACCCTAAAACCAACAATGAATCTGTTAACAACAACCTGGATCAGCTTGTTCGTCTGAGCCATAGACTTTTCTTATTCTTCAATAAGGGTTAAAAACACGTCAGACACATTCATTTAGAAAAGAGATGAGCGTTTTCAGTGGTGGGCTGCTCTGCGAGGTACAAACATGACCGTAACAGGGACCTTTAACTGAAGTGTTTTTCTGTAGGCTGTTAAAGGAGAAGCAGGAATTTAATTAAGCTGTGGTCTTTACATGATTTTTAAGTGCAAAAGCAGAATAAGCTTGAGCTCTGAAACTTACGAGGCTGCTGATGTGCACGTCAGTCTCTGAAACTGACTCGTTCTTCTTCATGTGTGGCCACTAATCTTATTTTTCCACAACATGTCTTCACACATTTAGGCTTAAAAATGGCTTAATCCGCTGTAGCCAGACATGCTGCGTTCAAACCCTCACTTCCAACCAGACCGTGACCTCTGACCTCACAGTGGAGAGGGCGGAGAGACGAGACGAGATTTCTCTGATGAGGCACCGTCTCCCTTTGACAGCACCAGATTGTGGACAGGATCCTGGTGGATTTTGCGGACTAGAGCCAGAGCTCCGGCACAGACGGCTAACTGCTACAGAGCGGCTCTGACTAATTTATGCAGATGTATTAATAGATCACAGGCAGCTCTCACCAGGCCGTCGTGCCTCCTCTTCTCAGGAAAAAAAGGCCAAATAAACAACTGAGGCAGAGAAGATCTGTGTGTTCCTGTCTTTAGGATGAGGCAGTTGTTTGCTTATCTGCATCGTGGATTACTCGAGTAGTTTTGTTTTTTTCTCACTTATTTTCTTCGTCACCAGCAGAAGAAACCCCACGTTTTTTTATATTAACAGAGCATCTTTACCACACGTCTCTAAAAATATTTGGTTTTCATTAGCTGAAACACTAGACTCCATTTAAAACTGGTTTTCTATTCTCGTGACACAGTCAGGTAACGTCAGTGCTGCTCTGTTAGATGCTTCTTGTAGAGGGAGAGGACCAACACCTATTACTGTGGGGACATGTGCAGTAGCTTCAGAGGTTTAGAGGAGGAGGTTGGGGAGTTGGAGGTTGGATGGGTCAACAAAGCAGAGCAGTTTCCCACAGGGGACCAGGTTTAGCTGATTTAGCTTAACCATGTTTCTTCAGTGTCTGGAACCCTGAACAAAACTGCTGTGTTTACACACTTATAATCCGGTGTTTGTCCCTGTCTAGTATAAAACAACTGTGCTACACCAGCCACCATTTTGTCTCCTAAGTGAAAGAAGGAATCCACCATTTTGGTGCCTTGTGCCAAAAGGCTGCAGTGTTAACAGACACCTGCCTCATGGTGCTTTCTGTGGGTTGGACGAGGAAATGGACAAATGACGGGTACAGATGGAGGACGTGTTGTGTGGAGGACCACGAGCTCTTCTGTGAGCGAGTCAAAACTGTCTGAAACAACCTGAACTTTCTGAAGCCTAATTCTCATTCATGTCGTTCTCCGACTCCGTGGACCAGGCTTCAGCCACTTCCACTGGCTTTATAGTGTTTTTGGCCTTTATGAATGTTATTCATCAGCGTGTGTTTGAAAGAAGCAGATGAGGAAGAGTTAGGTGGAGGTTTCCTTCCACCAATGTGCCATCAACAAGGAGGCAGTTGTTTGGAAAAACCAGGGGCTACAAGACGTCGTTGGCTTACGAGCAAGATTTTGCACCACCTTCTGCAGGAAGCACCCAGCCTCACAAATCATGTGTTTTTATGTTTCATGTAGACGAATCATTCAAGTCTGAGGAGCCAATAACCACAATATGTCAGTAGAAAACGAAATAGCCACAAACAGGTTTCTCCACAGATCCAGCATCAGCCTAGAAATGTTTCCATGCCTGCTGACATCAGTTGGAATATCCCTTTAAAAATCCTACTCTAGTTTCTATTCTGTCACGTGACGTTATCATTTGTTGCGTTTCCAGTGTAGATCTAAGCGTTTTCACTGCGTCGAGTCTGGCAGCTTGTCACAGAGGATTTTCCCGACCATAGATGGCAGCAGAGATCATTAATATTCATAACATTTATTTATACGGTCTCATGAATATTGTGCATCTAGTGGTACTTGTTACATTGTGTGTGTGTGTGTGTGTGTGTGTGTGTGTGTGTGTCTGTGTGTGTGTGTGTGTGTGTTCTCTGTCTGTGGTTCAAAGCTCCTCTTCCTTCCTGCCTCTGGTTTTCCTCCTCCGTCACCTCCGTCTGACTGTCCATCCCAATTAAGAAGGATCTAAGTGGTGAGATTAACAAGTGGAGGGAGCTTCCGGTTCTCTCTCACACACACACACACATCCCGGCCACTTAATAGAATACTAATTTGTTTAGGCTCGTTTCTGCCCCTGTAGATGGGATGATGGCAGGAGAAAGAAAGAAAAAGTTAGAGGATAATCAACCCAACAAAACAGGACAAATATGGACTTTAATCCTGTTACATAATCTGGAGACAAGGGGAAGAGGATGATGGATGAAGAAAGAAAGGGAGGAGGGAGGCAGAACATGAGCAATGAAAGAGATACTGGGTAAAAGTTACGCTTCATAATGGATTTCAAAGGTCAGATGATTAAAATTAAAATGGTAAAATGCCTCAAATCTGCGATTAATTTTTCCTATTTTGTTCCGCTTGAGTTAATGAGTTGAACCCGGAACAATCATGTTAGTTTCTTGATTAACTTCCTGCTGTGTCTCTTACAGCAGCCGTTAGTAAAAAGCATGTGCACGTACCCACGTCAGACTCAGACGTGGGTACGTGCACATGCTTTTCTGCAGCTCATCAGATTGTTATTAAAGGATCCAGAACTGAGGCCAGAACAGTTTCACTTTGTCTTTCAAATGGACGAGCGTCTGTCTTCAGGTATTTTTAAAAGACAAAATAAAGGAAGGACATTGTCATATGTTTTAGAGATGGTGATTGTGTCTCCTCCCACTCCCCCTTCTTTCTCTCCTTGTTTCCTACTTTTGTCTCCTTCTTTCCTCCTCGGGTTTTATGGTATCAGATCTTTGGTTCTTCCCTCTTAAGGTAGCGCGATGCTTTCAGGGGCGTCGAGCTGCTAGAGTTTCCTGCATCCTCACCTCCCTATGTCTCTTTATCTCCTTCCTCCCTCTTTGTCCTCTCTCTCTCCATCCCAGACATTTTCTCTCCACCTGATTGAAACCCAACACTCCTCTTTCCAGCTTGTCCATCATCGTCCACTTATCTTCCTCCATTTCTCTTTTTTTCACTTTCACTGCCGCTCGTCTTCCTCCCTCTGAAACATTACACTCTCTTTGAAGCTCAGCTCCTCTCTATCTCTTTATCTCTGCATTTCTTCCTCCATCCCACCATCTGCTGAAGTCTGACATCAAATCGATCACGTTTTGTCTTTGTCTTTTTGCTGATGCTGTCTGCCATGTTTTCTGTCCTCCTCTGACCCTGGTGAAGCTTCCTGCCCTGTCTCTCTCCTTATTACTGATAATATGAAAGATACAAAACAAATGCTGCAGCAAATGACGTGTTTTGTACTGATGTAGGCGTTAAAAGTGTCTGCTGCAGCATATAATGCTGTATTTTTGAATGAACGAACAACATTTATTAACACTCTGGCAGCAGAACGATAAAGCACCGCTGCTTGCTACTCTATGTGCCTGATAACGTGTAACAGCCTGCAGCTCGGTCAGTGTCATGTTTCACTGGCTGTTTGTAGAAGCTACATTCGACCTTTGTCCAGTGTGAGACAGTGTGAGGAGATGTCCAGCTCTGCACACGCTACATTCCTGATGCAACACCATCGATGTGGCAGCGCTAACGCACTGCAGTGAAAAAGTCTGTTCTTCTTCTTCAAGAACTACGAACAAAAACAGTTCCCACGCTGATTTAGGGACGTTTGGGTGCATGTTGAATGATGAAACTGAGCCAACACAATGGTCATAGCAGAGAATTGGATCAAGGCTCGAAGCCGTTACAGCCTTTGTCTAAGGACTGTTGCTTTATTAAGGTTTGTTCATGTTGAGCAGGTCCCTACTTACAGATATCTGTTCTCTCAGGTCATTTCTAAAAAGCCTGGTTTGATCAAATCATGTGTTGGTTTTATGTTCACTGCATTTTAAGTGTTCAAGAAATTTGGGAAATAAAATCTGGAGTCAGAGTTGAAGAATGATGAAATATGACACATAAGTTTGCAGACTCAGCACCAATAAGTATAGGAATATGTTGGAGTGAGATTAAATGACAGCTCCTAACTTTAGTCCACGCTGCACGTTTGAGAGCAGCTTGATGTCGGATTTGTAAAACGGAGGCGTTTAGATTTCAAAAAGTGAGTGAGACTGAAGGAGCAACAGAAATCATAGCTTTATTCCAGACTGGAGCCTGCTGTAATACAATAACTGACAGTTGATGATGATGATGATGATGTTAAAAGTATGTTTATGATCAAACTCTACAGTATGTAGATCTATTTTTTGCCTGAGTTCTATTGATACAGATTTATTACATTGAATGCGTCTTGCAGGCAAATTTGAAAGAGAAACCATCAATTCAGATAAAGGAGAATGTTTCAATGCAGACATATGTTGCAGGGAATAGTGGACTCACACATAGATCGCAATCATATATGTCGTGCATTTGGTCGTGTCAGCTGAACCCTTTGGTTTTAATTTGTACAGATATTATGGTATCAGAGTCACCAGTCACCACTTAACCTAACATGCATGTTCCTGTGGGAGGAAACCGAGAACATGCAAAGTCCACACACAAAGACTGCAAGTGTTGGATTTGAGCTGTGATGCAGCAGTGCTAAACACTCCACCACCCTAAACACACAACACGTGTCTTTTGCTGTTGTTTACCTTCTTGGTTTGAGTTGGCATCATGGTGGAGACACCTGCATCACACCTGCATGACGCAAAACCAAAGGCAGCGAATCACAGACATGAATTTTTTACTCTAAATCAGCTTCATCTGTCTGCTGGTTGGTTTTCGTGCGATGACGTTTGCAGCCCGTTTAATATAGAGCCCAATACTTTCCTGTGCACACACTTCATCGCTTTGCTGTGTTCAACCAAATAAAGTGCGTGAATGTGAAATTGTGCTCGTTGTGAACTGGCTGAGAACCAGTCAAATGAGTAGATCTGTGATTAAAACCCAATTATCTCCCAGTTATAACAAAACTCCCTCTGAGGGCTTCTCCTCTACACACACACACACACACACACACACACAGTGTTGGTAAAGTTAGATTTGTGTTCGAACATAACAGAAAATAAGTTGTCAACCCCATCAGTGTCGGTTTGGTTTTAATTGCTGCAGCGAGTTATTCATAGAGCTTTAATTGCTTGAGATGAAAATCCCCTACTCTCTATTTTCATTGCTCTCAGACACACACACACACACACACACACACATTTCCATCGTCTTTCTGTTGTTTCCCTTTAGAAAAGCACAAATTAAAGTTGTTTAATTTAAAAAGCAGGAGAACTCCGTCCCTCTGTCGCTGTGTGCTGATGAGTTTGTTTCTAGTGTAAAATCCCAGAGTTATTCATCACAGAGTTAATTATATTACCTGATCACAGCACACAGCTGTCAATGAGCTCCGGGTCGAACTCTTTCCCAACTTTTAACACCGGATTAATTCAGCCTTTGCATTTTTTGGACTAAGAAAAACTGATGTGGTTGGCTCCTGAAAGCCACGGGTCTCTGAAACCAGGCTGCAAACACAGTCAGGTTTATGGGGAACAGCAGGTCGGGTGCACACGGCACAGGATCCTCACACGATAGACAAGACAAGAGCAGTTTGAATAAGGTTGGACAAAGATTGTGGTTTCGTTTCAGTTCCTTTAATTGTTCTTAGCTTTAGGTTTTTCACTACTAAGCCAAATGTCCGGTGGCCCTGAGAGCTCAGAACACAAGCTAATAAAAAAAACATCTTCATCAATTTGACGACACACACTGCAAAAAGCCAGAAATGTCTCTGGGAGCCACTGAAAAAACATTTACAAATCTACATGTCCGTCCGTTTTTAGTGGCCCCTGGAAACATTGCTGTGACATTGTCTTCAATGGTTCTGGGGGGACACTAAAAAGTGACACAAACAACTTGTCCAAACTTGTTGCCATAGTTTCTGACGCACACATTCACTGGAACTGAGTCTCCCTCAGTGAAGCTGGTGTTAGCGCTTTGCTACTTATTATCCTGGTAACGTATGGGACTAAATGTATATCCACACAGGTGACGGGTCGACAGGAGCTTTTTAGTTGCTCTTGGCGACGTCACTGTTGTCGTCTGTGCTCTTTGCACTATTTGGTTGTGTTGTGGCTTTTTGCTGTGCCTGTGTTGTCAGGGCCTTAACAAAGTGCTCTGACACTCGAAACAACCATTAACATCTTTACCTCACAGAAGAACATTGTCTGGGACCAATTTACTGAGATGTTTAATATATGTGTATTAGTGACTCGACATTTATGGAACTTACCATCTAATTCTGTTTGACCTAAAGAGTCGACTTCTGCAAAATGTCAGGTTCAACCCAGGACTGTTTTCCATGATTTACAATTCGAATTTTTGATTTACTGTAAAAATACAGATGAACCATCCTCCAGTCAGTCTTTGGTGTGTGTGTGTGTGTGTGTGTGACAGAGACACTTTACAGGTGTCACCCTCACCCCCCAGCTCTGTGGGCTGGATAATGGTGACATCAATTATTAAACAACAATGCAGTGTATCACATGGAATTTTCTGTGTGTGTGTGTGTGCACATAAATGTGCTGTGTAACTGTTGTGTCTTTTTCTCTCTAAGGTTTAAATTCTCTCGCTGACATTTCTACCAAATGTACTAATGTTTAATTATTAACAGGCTGCTGATAGAGAGGCAGAGTATTGTGTTGTGTTTAGTTACTGTAGCTCTGTGTTTTATGGTCCTGGACGTCTCTGTGAGGGACAGGCCGAGGACATTGGGTATTAAAAAGATGGGGAGCTGCCTTTTTTTTCACAAGCTAAAACTGAAGAGCTGCAGTGTTTGGTCACGTGACACACGCACTGACCCCAAAGTCTTTTCTCCCATAACCACTGTACCAGGAACAGATTCTGTATAAAATGGTAAAAATGTTTCACTGAGTGATGCACAACACACAAACGTTTGATGTTCATACTTTCGTGATGATTGGACGCCATGATCCACTGCTCAGAATGTCTCCTCGTAGCAGATAGGATCAGTTGTTCCTTGTTTTCAGCCTGTTTTCATCGCTACTGTCCAATGCAGCCAAAGTCTCAAAGGGTTTTTCTCAGTGGCTGACACCCACCGGGCAGAGAGACCAGCTGTGGCTCAGACCTGCATGTGTGCAGTACTGATGTTCAAAGTGTTTGAGTTCTCACTGCATTCTCTCTGTGTCTCTCTCTGTCTCAGGACCGGTAGACACAGTCAGTGTTACCGCCTCACCTACCGCCACATGGAGCGAACACTGACCCAGCAGGAGGTCCGACTCATGCATCAGCAAATCGAATGTGCCGCCGAGACCGAGCTGGGCGTGCAGGGCAGATTCTGAGCCGCACGCACACACACACACACACACACACACACACACACACAGTGATATATATGCACAGGATGTTAAGCAGCTTCGTCACGTCCTCGTAGCTGTGATCTTTCGCCGCAGGGGGAAACGTGTTAACTTTAATACAGATATTGGCTCTTTTGATGCCGCTGCCGGCAGCTCTCACACACATTTCCACCACGACGTCATCTTCTCTCCTCTCCAGACTGAAAAGTCCAAATTTGAAGCTTGTCATCTTTAATTTCCAGAAACATCCTGTGTGTGCTCAGTCTCTGGTCACGCTCTGTCGACGGCTGCTGACGTCTCAGGCCTCATCAACGCGTCGTCTCTGAGATGGATGTAGATTTTCTGACAGCAGCTCCTCTGGTGCTGATCATTGTTCTGGCAGATGAATAGTGTAAATACAGCGTTGAGTGGACAGACATCAGGTTTAGACAGCAGGTCCCATTAAAGTCCATGTGTTTCGTAGCGATTACTGTTGACACTTGTGATTGTAATTTGTAATTCACTAATTACTAACCCACTGACTGTCAGGGAGGCCTGAACCTGGACGTTTGCTAGTGAGACTGAAAACTGATGACTGAGCTAATCTGTAGATGTTACTCAGCCTGAAGAGGACAGACAGGAAACTCAGTCACTCAGCCATCAGCTATTAACTGAGCATGAAAAAAGACTGTTTGTCGTGCTCATAAAATCAGGACGCACATGTACAAACTGTCATAGAAACTAATGGGGGTGTGTGGGTTTTTTAAGAAACTTTGCTTCATTCATTTGAAAGGAAAATGTGTTGAACTGGAGCTTTATTTTGAAAGGTATCTGTCCTCAGCTAAAAACATTAAAACTGTTTGCTCACATTTTTCTCCCTGTGTTTTATTATCTACATCCACAACAGGATTTGACTGAAGTCCCTGGAAACAGAACTGACTCCGGTCACTGCTGTGACTTAAACCTAAACAGTTCTGAGTCCACTGAGGACTCCACAGTCCTCTAAAAGCATCCTCTGGTTACACGCACTGAGACGTCAGCGGCCGACACTTTGCATCCTGTCAGTTGTGAGGCGGTGGCTCCGCGGGTCCCGACTCTCAGCACATCAAACAGACCGAGGCAACACCTTGAAGTCTTTGCCGTGATGTCCAAACCCTGACTGATCAGTTTTACACTGTCCTCCATCGGGGAATGCTGCTGGACTGAAGGGGGGACATTTACCAGAGCTGCGTGAGATATAAGTATTAATTTGTGGTTCTTCTAAAGTTGCGGCTGAGCAAACGGAAGATGATGAGGGACGTTCCCCTGCTCCCCTTCCTTCCCTGCTCGTACGACTGGTGGCTCGGCTGCTTGCTTCGCCTCCTAATTACAGGACGGTTGGATGCTCATTAATACCACTTGTTGTCTTTTGCTGTGTGAAACAGTGATTTACACTGCAGGACTTGATTTTGTTTGTTTTGGATTGTCGCCTTTTCTCCCACACACCTGTCGCTTCACACGACTCGTCCTTTAGTGTTCTTCTGAATATTTGATTCATTTTCTTTGGTAATGCAGTGTTTTTATTTATTGAAACCTGATCAATGGAAATATTTTCATAAATAAAAATCCGAATGAGGCCTCGTCTCCCTCCTCACATCCCACACACTCCTGCACACAAACACACACACACACACACAGAGGCATCCAAATGCCACTCTGTCAGTGATTCTCTGCCAGTGTTGAGGCATTAAATGGCTTTGCCTGTCACTCCACTCAGCCATGCAATGAATTCTGGGAGCTTTGGTGCAGTGTGTTTTTACACAAACGCACCCACACATGCACTCATTTAAATGCAGCTCATTAGAAAATACACTCCTACACACACCCAGCATAATAACCACACAATGCTTTGTGGCTGTGCTGAAACGATATGCTGGCTTAGGCTGCTACGATCATAGACTGGCGTGGTGGAACTTCACACACACACACACACACACACACACAGAAATGCCACTCTGCCAATCATGCAGAGAGAGGCTGTCTGCCTTCCATGTCTCTGCTCGTCACTCTGGTCGAGTTAAAGCCGAGCTCTGACAGTTTCAGGCCACGCTTAAAGTTTGGACACAGCAAATACACATATGAATATTTAATCAGCTCGTCCCTGCAGGATCTTGTGGACGTTTTTCCGATTGATTTCGCAACAGCTGTGATGAAAAACTGTGATGCACGTTGCAACGTTTTTTACGATGCTTAAAATCACAAGGACACAATGAAAAACACTCAAAAAACTACCTGAAACCTTCATAAATATCTCAAATATCTTTAAACCTCCTTGAAACGTTCTTGAACTGATCGGCACCATCTTCAAACCTCCCTTAAAAAAACCTTAAGTGCACTTTAACAGCTCGACACGTGTTCCTGAATCTTCCTGCTATAAGCTTTGATTTTGCTTAAACCTGCCTGAATCTCTCTAACACACTTGTGCTCAAGCATCAGAAAACCTATATCTTCAACTTGAAACTTGAAACCTGCTTTAAATGCCCTTGAGTTTGCCCTAAACAACCATGAACCTCTTCATAATACATACAAATCTAATAAAACACATGTCCTTGGATCTACCACAACAAAACATTGAACCTTCCTTGAACTGCCTTGATTTTTGGCATCTTTGAATCTGTCAGATGTCCATGAATCTGACCTACAGAAGTTGTGTTTTATTTGTCTCTTAAATCAGTAAATTTGCTTTACACATCCTTAAATCTGCCTTGAACAGCCATGAATCAACTTTAAACGGCCTTTAAACTGCTTAAAATGAAGTTTCTTTAAATCTCTATAAATCGACTTCATACACCTTTGAATCTGTCTTTAACATCTTGGGACCTCCCCCCCTGCACCTATGAACCTTCCTAATGGCCTTGAAGAAGTCCCAGATGTCTTTGAATGTACTTGGAACATTTGCTTTAACCATCCTTTAATCTTCCACAGACATGTTTAAGTCTCCTTCAAGCTACTTTGAATGTGTCCCAAACACCCTTGAATCTACTTAAAAGGTCATAAAACAACCTCAAAAGTTAAGAAATGTTTGTCAAACGTCCTGTTGAATTGTCCTTAAACATCTTTGAATCTACCTCAAACACACAAATGAATCCTCAAATGTCCTTGAACCCATGTCAGACATCTTTGAATTCTCATTAGACTCTCTGGACTCTGAACACTACAGACATGAGAAACATTGTAAACGATGTGACGTGGGTTTAAAAATCATCTACAACTTCATACAGTTTACTGTAAATGTTCCTAAAATGTTGAGTTGCTGATGATCTTTTGAGAAGAACGAGCTCTCTGCCTTGTTTTTATGAAGGAAATTTGTCAAAACAATCAAAGATGCCATTTCATTGGCATCTGACCCTCGACCTTTAAGAATGTCTTGGTTTAGTGTGTGAGTGTCTACTGTCCTACTTAAACAGGGTTTGCAGTAACTCTGGTAAAAAATACTTATAGTATTCTAGTACAACTTTCACAAAAGTTGATTAAGTGTCATATGTTAATATGAAGCTTTTTAAATGTTTTTATTTGGAGCAGACTGACTTTTCTGTCCTTCAGACATCACACTGAGACAAAGCTGTAGATTACTTTAAAAACACCTTCACACTGACACACACACACACACACACACTCTGTTTCATCTGTCACACACATTTCCTGCGTCTCTCAGGTGGAGGTCCGGTGAGGTTTACCCTCCAGAGTGTCTGCTCAGAATTGATTGGATCTCACACAATGTGACCTCTGCTAGAAACAGACGTTATTCACTGAGTGACTGACACCGTGTCCACATTCATCCTCTGTTTACTGAGAGATGGGCCCAAGACCATGATGGAAATCACTCAGTCATTTCAGGGAGTCTGACGCTTCAAGGAGATTCAGGGTTGTTTCTCAAAGATTTAGAAATGTGTAAGAAAGATTTGAGAACTTTCTAAGGAGATTTAAGTATGTTAAGAGGGATTTGAGGCTGTTGCAAAAGCTGTTGGGAGGTTTGGGAACAGGCAGATCGGAGGCATAAGGACGTTTCAGGTTAGAATTGTCCGGATGACGATGCCAGTTTTGTAAAACTCGACCACTGCACCGATACCACGTTGGCCTCTGCAGGTAGGCGGACCTGGACTAATGTCTGTGGTTTACAGCTGTTTTAAGGTCATGATGTGGACAAAAGTGAATCCAAGCTTAAAATCTGTTCCTCCAAAATGTTTTCAAAAGGTTTAATATTTGGAACTGACATCGCCACCAACAGCGCTTATATTTGCAACTGCTAATGTTGCCTGAAGTTATTCATCTTCCTGTGCAGACTCTACAGTCCATGTTGTCCACACTTCTCCATCCAGCATCTCGCACTACATCTGTGCTTGTCCTTCTTCTTTTTCTGTTGTTCTTGCTCAAACGCAATATATTGATGAGGATTTGATGTCCAGCAACTCAGTTTAGAAGCAAAACACCTTAGTACTTGTATCCGTACTCTGTATCGGCGAGTAGTCAAATGTAAGTACTGGTGCTTGTGCTCACTTTGAGGAGAAGCTGTATTTGTCCCATTTTAAGCAGACTCAGCAGTTTTCTTTCAAACCTTATAGGAATCTTATAATAACTTTAAACTAATTTAATTTTAAGTGTTTCTGACAATTCAGTGAGAACCAATGTTATTTTATAAGTAGTTTACTGAGATTCAAAGATTGTTTCTGCTGTGATAATGTTTATTATTTGTGTAGATTAAAAGGAGATTTGGGCGTTTTAAGGATAGTTGGGGATTTTTTGAGCAAATTAGATGTTTTTTTATGGATCAAGTAGTTTCAATAAACTACTTAAGGGTATTTCAAAGAGAAATTAAGTGAGATTTATGTTTAGTTTTTACGGACATCAGGGAGATTAATACATGATTCTAAGAAGTAGATTATGTTTCCCATAATCGAGGGAGAAATGAGGATCTTTTTAGACGGCAGTTTTACTTTAATGCTTCTGGCCGTACAAAGAGGTTTCAGACGAATCACTGAGATTCTTTGTTTTGATTAATGAGATGAAATGATTTTTGCTGATGGTTTAGTTAGATTTAGAGATTCACTGATATCTGTAATCATCCTCTTACCTCTAATTAATCCCTCACACATTGTTCAGTGCTTTTCATCTTTAGGTCCTAATCATTTCAGAATAAACATTTTCCCAAACATACTGAATATTGACAACACGTAGCTGATAGAGTCTGGGCTTCGATAAGCTGCAGGACAGAAGCAGCTTGTTTGATTTGCTGGATGAATTCAGGTCTCAGCCATGGCCCCTGCAAACAGATTCTTCATCTTCATGCCCTCGTGTTTCTAGTCCGCTGACTTCCCCCTGTGCATGTTTGGATTTGTTCTTTGTGCCTTGATTCATGGAGGAATTTCAGACTGTTTGGTCGAGCAGTTCTCTGAATACGGTTACATAAGTCAAACACGTCGGCAGGAAGAAGGAAGTGAGTCTGCATGTGTATGAGTCCTTTAAGCCGCTGCATGCCACACGCTCCTTCATTGCTGATACACTTGGCCTCCATATTTACATGCTAATGACGGGACCACACATGCACATACATACAGTATGTGAGGAGCACAATCAAACCTTCAAACAATATTCAGAGCTGCACAGCGTAGCAGCTGCACTCGCTCCGTAATAAAACAAAACCACATATCTCCTGCTGGGCCACAGCTGCAGACTTTCAGCTCGTCCTCACAGGGAGCAAAACTCCTGAATCTAGATCATCCACATCCAAACTGAAAGTTTATTTTACAAAGATCTAACTTGTGCACACAAATGATCATATGTTTGAAATATCAGAGAAACACAGTGTGGTTAAACTCTGTCTCTGCATTGAGACCCCACTGATTTACATTAAACTGTCCATAACTTGACCTGTGTCTTCGTTAGAACTGGAGTTTCTGAAGGAACTCTTCTTCACCTTCTTCTTGTTAATGTGCAGAGTTGTTGTCTCGTTTTGTGATGAAGACGTCCATGTACGCGTCTTCACACTTCCAGCCCATCAGGAGCAGACAGCTTCAAATAGCCAGATGAGCAGAGCTGCCCAAGGAAAGAAAGGAAGAGGTCATCAATCCAACTTCCTGTTGCTGTGCTGGAAGGCCAAACATCAACACACACACACTCACACACACACACACACACACTCACACTCACACACACACACACACACACACACACACACACTCGGCTGCTTTATCTTTATGTCTCTCTCACGCAGAAATCTTTCGTGATTTGTCTTTCTGATTTTAAGCCTAAACCTTCCTGACACATTTGTTTCCTTCTGCAGATGCAGCTGTGAAGTGTCATTTGTAAATGATTCAACTGTTTACTGCTGCAGCATCATCTGCAAACACGCTGCACATGAGGCAGTGGTTCGCATCAGTGTCACATCTTTTTCGCCCAGGTTTGAAGCTCTGAAGTCCAGGTTTCTTCACCCAAAAGCTGCAGATCGTGATCTTTCAGCACAGGACGTGTTGAACCTTTGATGAATCCCCTTCATTCGTGGTGCAGCAGTTACAGAAGCACCAAAGTTTGTGAGAGATGACAGAAACAATCTGCTTTAAGTGAAATCTCCATATGTGGATCTTAGCCTGGAACATATGCTACTCTCCAAATTTTAATCAGCCTCGTATATTTTTTAGTAAACCGTCAGTTTAGGGAGGTTTCAACAACAGCATTGAGCTTTATTTTCATTTGCGCAAACAAATTCTATTGCAGTGAAAAGACAAGGGAATAAAAATAAATCCAGTCAGGGATTCAAAATAAAGCCAATAACTGACCCTGAAATTGAAACAAGGATGAAAAGTAGCTTCATATTCTGACAGAAACTGTGTCTTCACTCATTTTTTCTTACTTTTATGTTTGTCTTTTATCATCGTATATTTTCTATTTTTCATTCAGACCAATTTTTGCATCTTATCTCTCGTCTCCCTCTCATGTTGTTTGCAGTGGAATGAATTGTCGACAGTTTCAGTCACGATGAATATGAAGCAAACTCAATGCCCCCACTGTGTGTGTGTGTGTGTGTGAGTGTGTGTGTGTGTTGTAAGGTTTTCACTTGATCTTTGCAAATCCACTAAATGCATGCATCCACACACTCACACCATGTCTCCAGCGTCTGCTTTGTGTGTGTGTGTGTGTGTGTGTGTGTGAGAGTTGGAGGGCGAGCGACTACACCCATCTGTCACCCTAACACCCCCTCTCCCTTGTCGCCTCTATAGAAGACAATAAGATCACCAGCTCAGTGTGTCTGAAATGAAGAATTAGAAGCAAATGGACTCTGAGGTTTTTTCTTTCAGCATAAGATGTTGTATTAAATACTAATGAATAAGACAAAATTCCACATGATTTCAACAGAATTGAGTTTAAACTGATTTTTTTTCCTCCACTTTAGCCTGATCACCGTGTGTGTTTAAGTCCAGTGTTCTCTCTTGTTTCCACGTCCTCCTGAAGGTAACATCTCCCTCTTTAGCTGCTAACTGCTCCTCTGTGTTCAACAGCTCTTTGTTACCTGGGTTTTCTCCAGAAACAGCTGCTCCCAGCTGCAGCCAGAATTTAAGGGCTTATACCAAATCTGGTTCTGGGCCAGGGCCTAATTCTGGAACAGGTCTTTGCATTTAGTTGTTTTTTTTTTTTTCATCTATAACCTAAAAGTGCTTATGTCAGATATTTGGATTAATGTGACCAACTTTGGTGTAAAGATTAAAATCAGTGCATCATTGATTAGGTTTGTTTGACTGTAATGTGATGGATGTAGCATGTGTGATGCTCAGTAGCTCAATGAAAGCTAAGAATAACAAAGGCTAACATTAACATTTTGCATTCAGTGTTAATAAGAGTCAACATGTGTTTGGTGATGATTTTATTTATCTACTGTAAATGAAATAAAATCTATAAGAGCAGCACAAATGTGTTGGTGTTGGGCTGGAAAAGCACATTGTTGCAGTTGGTAACTGTAGTGACGTGGCTCTGTAACTCGTGGAAAACCAAAGCATGTGTTAAAAGGTTTGCACATCAGCTCCAAACTGGGTCTAAGTCCAGTCCAGAACCAGGACCAAGACTGTGTTAAAAAGGTCTATTAGAGCAGTGAGCTAAGGTCTGGAACCTCCCACACCGCTTTCACAAACGAGTGGTGGTCTCCAAAACCCGAACTGCTTTACATTTACAGTCAGCACATGCTGCTAAGCGGAAATTGCGGCAAGTTAACAAAGCAACACATGGAGCGTGAGAATCCAAGAGTGAGATGGCTGATTACAACATGACAAATAATATGTTGAGTTGTTCGTGTTGCTGCAGAGACAGTGTTGTTTAATATGAAATGATTAGTTTTACTTGCAGAGTTTCTGTAACGGTGCTGGTTTAACTTATCTCATCCTCAACAAGGATCCTCTTTTCCATCCCGTCCACTGTGGAGCAAGCAGCACAACACCGGTCGGCCATTTTCGGATTGGACAACGTTTATTAAGTCATAGTGTTGCTGATAGTTTGACCATAATTTACTGATCAGTTAAAAGCCAGAACAAGACTAATTCTGGAATAAACGAATTCTCCCCCAGGAACTTGATTCATGATTCTCATGTGGGAAAAGCGCAGACTGATGCCCAGAGACATCAAAATACAACCAGACAAGACTGAGCGGTCATTCCGGTCAGAGGTGGGATCAGTTCATAAGCAGCTTCACTGCTGAAATGACACGGAAGCTGCACCTTTACTCACCAATCACAAACGGAGCTTCATTAAAAAGCCTCATCGTGTTCTCTGTAATTACAGGGGACGTCTGCTGCTGCAGGGAGCTCAGCCCACTTTCCTCTCTCTCTCCCAGGAATGCAGCAACTGGGAATTCTGGGAATGACAGTCCCACATATCACAGCAGCGTAAGGATGGAGGATGAGGAGTGGTTGCCATGGTAATTGAACTGGGTTATCACTTTTTCCTTCCTTCTCTCTCCTCAGCAGGATGTTTAACACTCAGAATTGATCTGCATATTCCCACCTCTTCATATTTCCGCTCTGCACTATAATAGGAACACACAAACACACACACACACACACACACACACAGACTGGGTGTAATGGATTTGAGTTAGGCAGCATATTGGAAATGCCAAACCAATGTCTCAGAAGCTAAATCAGCCACTGTGTGTGTGTGTGTGTGTGTATGGAGGGCAGGTATTTTTAGAAGTCAGTATCAGGCTGTTAGCATGCCTCCTTCAGCTCACACACACACACACACGCTGTCAGGTTGTGATGAAGAGATTTTATCCATGGAAGCAAAACAAAACACCTCAGGAATCCCTCATCTGTCGCCGTGGAAACGGCAGCAGCAGAGAGAGGGGAGTCCTCCCCGTTTCCCTTACATCCTCTGTTAAGTAGGAAAACAGAAACAGAGTGTGTGTGTGTGTGTGTGTGTGTTGTTGAGTTGTCACCTTGGGGGTGATGACATTTTGACCAGGCATCACTTTCTAACACACTTTCAAACTAATTGTGGGCTTAACACCAACTGATGCTTTGCATTTGCTCTTGGACGGAGACATTAAGGACCAGCTCCCACTTCGTTCGTGGACACATGCTGTCCACGTGCAGTACAACAGCAGCCTTGTATCTTGTAGCATTCAGTTAAGAAATGTGGATTGTTTCAACGTTTCCATTCACAGATTACATTCTCCAAAAACGCAGACTTGTGTTTGCACTTTCGTTACTTTCAGGCTTCACACTGAGTGAGATAAGTTACATAAAAACTAAACGCAACATTTACAGCATCATTGCTTTAGGCGTCAAATATTAGTGTCAGTTGTTAATATAAGTGTCAGAGTTTCCATTGTACAACACTGACAGCTCAGAGTGTTGAACAAGAGCCAGGAGCTGGGCCTGGACTCGGAAACGAGAACGTGTTCTCATAGTGCATCAGCAACCATCTACAAACGTTATAGCAACCACCTGAAAAACGAAATTTACCAAGTGACAAAAACTTAGACACAGTACTACTGCAGTACTGACAGTACGACCACAATGGATGATGGATGACTGCTTCACCTGTTCGTCTTCCTCTGCCATGTAAAGCAAAGTGGAGCAGATGCAACCTGTTACTTCTCTATGTGCCTCCTCAACTTACATGCAGTTTTTACGTCTGTGTACATTCTACTGCAGATGAAGTAAATTGTGATTCCGATTCTCCTCTAAATGCATCTAGTAGTGCTGCACTACTGCTTTTACTGCAGCTGCTCTTTCCCTTCAAAAATAAATGAGCAGATGGTTTGTGCTCTTCAGACAGAAGAGGAGGTCAAAATGCAAAAGTACATTTGTTCAATGCAGTAAAACCGGGTTTGTCATTATAGGAAACTCAGGCGACCGTCAGCAGCTCGTCTCACTGTTTCCATCCCTCAGCAGAAGCTGTGAAGTGTTTATGTCTGTTCACTCTGGGAAAAACAAAAAGAAACGTCTACTGTCAGTTTTTCTCTAAATTAGCAGCAAAATTCAGATAGTTCACAGTAATAAAACTGACTTTTCCACTTTTAATGATGTTTAATAGAATACGAAACCAGCAAGAAGCAAAAAAACAACCGACTTCACACATCGACAATAACAACACGAGAGAATGTGCTGCAAATGTAAATCAGCAGCTGCCCACACAAACACATCTGCCATTGAAAAGCACACAGAGCTGCTTCTCTGGCTGCTTTACGAAGGACGCGCACACTCAGCAAAACACCAAAGGTTTTACTGCGTCTCACTGGTTCCGATTCTTTTCACTTCCTTTCTTCTAATGTTCCACTACTTTCACCAGATGTTACCAGCTGTTGTGGTGGATTATTTCATAGCTACTTGAAGTCAAGCTTAGCTACAAGCTCCAAATGTTGTGCTCTGGGTGTTTGCTAACGAGCTGCTGGAGGATGGAGATGCTGAATTCCTCCTGGTGGTTGCTGGGTGGTTGCTAAGGTGGTGGGTTTTATCGTCCGCTGAATGTTAGAAGGTGGTCAAAGTGGCCACACGTGTCTCCTAATGCCCGAAAGACTGTCGCTGAGGGGAAGACACCTCAGGTAATGTGGGTCACTGATCTTTTCTTGAGCAGAGGTCCAAGTTTCAAAAAAATGTAGGTGCTGATTCAGACCAGATTCTGCCAGTTGACTGTGATGTGGCCATTAGACTTGTTGAAGCTTCAGTTGGGGTCATGTTTCCCAGTGGTTGCTGTTAGATATAAGAGGGTTTGTGTGGCTCTGAGGGTGCTGGAACATGGTGGCTAAGTTTTTGTCACTTGGTAAATTTCGTTTTTCAGGTGGTTGCTATAACGTTTGTAGATGGTTGCTGATGCACTATGAGAACACGTTCTCGTTTCCGAGTCCAGGCCCAGCTCCGTGCTCTTGTTCAACACTCTGAGCTGTCAGTGTTGTACAATGGAAACTCTTGACGCGTCAATATTTGACGCCTAAAGCAATGATGTCGTAAATGTAGCGCTTAGTTTTTATGTAACTTATCTTGTAAAGTCACGTGACCCTGAGGTGTTTTCCCAAACACTGATGCAGTATTTGTGTAGACGTTCCTGTAGTGTCCAGCAGCTACAGCAACGTGAGACACCAAAGGACGTATAAAGCAGTGCACTGACGCCTTAGGAAGTATCTCAAGTGTTGAACTGTCAACAGCATCACTTGGATACTTGCTCGTGTTACTCACCCTAATAACCATGAAGCATTCTGAGCCCAGTTGCTCTGAGGTTAACGTTGTACACAGTCAGGAGACTTTGAACCAAACTCTGCCACTTTAGGTTTGTTTTTTAGAGCAGAGAGGTTTCGGCTTCTTCTCCTCATTTTTCCTCATTTGTCCATCACTTCCTTACTCTGCCTCCTACTCATCTTCCTTCACGAGCCAAAGGTCACGAGCCAAAGGTCGTTTCTAATCCTCGTTCTCTCCTTCGTCCCCAGCTACATGTTCTTACCCACATCCTCTGCTTCCTCCGTCTTTCTCTTCCTCCTCTTCAACACCCACCATGATGCTGAATTAAAGTCTGTTTCATGGGGAAATCAAGCCTGAGATCAGCACTTAGTACAGGCGTGTTATTAAACCAGTGTGATGGAAAATCAACTCGTTTCTTCTTTTGTTGCTTCGTATGTTTGCATTGCATTTCGTTATACTTCGACTTCCTGATCCAACTCCCTTTATGCTGATTAAACCTAAGAACAAAAGTGATCGTGAACAGGTTTGAGATTGTGGACATGCTGCCAGGAAAGAACCACTAGATCAGCATCAGGTGAAATTGAAGAACGGAGCCCAGGTTGCAGACGAAGATGTCAGACCACCAACCTCAGCAGGAAGTGGTTAGTTAGGAGTCGTTAATCTCAGCAGCTGGTGGGTTTCAATGTGACAATTGTAGCTACACTAAGAAACAAAACTAACATCCAGACCTCGTTAGAAACTGAGCAGAGAAAAGGTGAAGCGCTGTGCAGGGTGGAGCAGAGTGGAGCACAGCTGGGTACAAGTTAAAAGCACAGGGATTTTACCTGTATCAGAGTATTGTTACAGTACTGAAGTAGAAGTACTTTTCCATGGCTGCAGCTACGACATGTAGACAGCAGCCTGTAAATAACAGCAAACAAAGCCTCCGGGTCTGAAGGGTTAATTACTTTCCTGTATGTGCTGACCCTGCCGGTTTGTCCGTCCGTCTCTCTCTCAGCGTCTCGGCTCAGAATAAACTACCTGAAGGTACGAGGCGCCGCAGGTGAGCTGAGAGGAGCACTCTGTTGTCATGGCAACGCTTTCTTCCCCCGCTCAGACAAAGCGCTGCTGGTTGCACGTTTCCTGAGAAAGCAGAGAGGATTGTGGGTTTTTTTGTTGTATCAGAGGTCAGACTGCCCTCAGGCACCCTGAGCTCCTCCACAGGGACTTTTCTACTTCATCTGTTCTCCTTATTTCATTGTCTCTCCAGGTTGTGTCTGAAGAATGAGAGTTTGTCCTTCAGTTCATCTGAAGCAGACTTCACTCCCCGTCCTCCAGCCTGTTTATTCCCCGTCCAATCACTGGGGTAATTGGTGCCCGTCCGCTCGGGTCAGTCCTCCTCTGTGTCCTTTAGCCTCCCAATTAGCTGTTTATGATCTTCAGCGGCAGCTAAGAGTGAGCGCGTCAGCCGGGGCCTAAATGTCAGGCGGAAAGGCTAAAAGGCTGCAGTTGGTAATGTGGTCAACGTCGTTCAGCGACGTGAATGGAAATGATCCGGCCCAGAGTTGTGGGTGAAAGTGAGGCACCGGGGAAATGTAACGTTTGAGTAAAATCACAGTCTGCACTTCAAAATGTCACAGGAGCATTTTTACAAAGTGAAGCGTTTTAGTATTGCAAGGCGTCAACATTTCAGTCTGTGGGAGGTCGATTCAGGAAAACTTCACCACAGGCTCCACTCAGGATGTTGGATCCTAAAAGTGATGATGAAGATGCAGAGAGCGTGCGGCTCACACATTACCATTAACACTTTAACCCCCTAAAAATAGAGCTGGGAAAACAACCATGTTAGATGGAAAATTCCACTTTAAGACACACTTGGCAAAGCTGAATGAATTATCACCGACTTTATCCAGCTTTGCTGTTTCACCTGAGAGCGAAACATCCAGGTGCTGCTGCTGAGACAGGAAGAACTCTGTGGCTTCTTCACGTCAGTGTGAGGGGACGAAGGCTTCTTCACAGCAGCCTCCACGAGTCCAGAGGAGAGAGTGTGTGTGAGGAACGAAAGCCCTGAATGTGGAGAAAGATTCGTACGACGAGTCAGCAGGTGATAAATAAATAATCATAGGTCAAAGTGTCAAACTATGCAAATAATCAAAGTCTCAGCTGTTGTTTTAAGTTGCTCACTGCTTCCTGCTCGTTTGTGGCAGTTTGCATCTTTGCTTCCCTGTCGGTTGTTTCGTGTATTTGTACTGTACGTGCTTCGTGTTGGTTTTAATTTCACTGCTCTTTTCGTGGCTGTTTGTATTTTTCCTCTTTCTTAATTTGATTGGAGCGTGTGTCTGCTGCTTTGCTTTGGCTCCATCCTCAGTCAGTTTGTGTCTGTTTGACTCGTTTTCGTCTCTTAACACTCTGTTTGCATCTTTTTGGATCTGCTCTGCATCATTGTTACTCTTTTTGTGCCTCTTCATATGTTTCTCCTGTTGGATCTGAGTTTCATCGTTGCTTCGCACAGATGTTCTCCCTCGGTCCTGTCGTGTGAATGTGAGCTGATTGGTTAATGGAGACAAACAGCTGCTTCTACATTCGGTGCCTTTAAACCAAAGCTGCACTTTAAAGCTCACACAGTGTAACAGCAGGTGAAAAGCTGATCGGAATCATGACATTTCTGACGGCTGCAATAAATGTTTGTGTGTGATTTGACTAACTAAAAGTTACACAATGATCAAATATGCAGCGGTGATTGAAAGAGGAGTTTTGCCCTTTAAAACTTAAAAGACAACACATTTCTCCGTGAGACCTTTACATTTGCACCGTGCCATCGAGCTGTCACCACCTCCTCCTGGTAATCTCCATCTCATGGAAGTGAAAGCTCCATGATGTAGTTGGATGTGTGAGTAAGAGCAGAAACTCTGTGAGACACTAAGTCACTTTACAGCCGCCTGAACCTGGGACGATGTCTGAGTCTTTTACACAGCTGTAACCTGATAACACATGATGCATGTTGGGAGACAAACGTGTGATCTGGGAAATAACATGTATGTGTCACCGTTTTTGAAGTTGAAGAAGCGTAAAGAAGTTTAAGAGTAAAACTCCAGCTGGTGCCAAACGTCATGGCAGCCTGGACGTCCCAGCGTGTCCAGTAATCCTTATGTAACGTCTTCATTTCACCTCCTCCACGTGTTCCAGTGCTGACAGGCCTGCTGAGGGATTCACAGGTCCTGCACAGATGTTGCCTCTTCCTCTTCGTCGCGTGTTAACCTGCTAATGACTCACATGTACAACTTTACAGCACTACAGAGACCATCCTCAATACTGCTTCTCCTCCTCGTCTTCCTCACCTCATCAAGTGCAGATGAAGCCGCTGTGTGATTAAAATGTTCCACAGATGTTGTTTTCCCACCTCTTCCTCCCTCTCGCTCTTCCTCCTCCTCCTCTTAAACTGTGAAATCATGCATCCGTGGAGGACTACTCTAACTCGTAGTCGCACGTCTCCTCCTCCTCACACTTCTACTTCTCTTTGGTACATTTATTCAACTACTGTCTTGTGTACTTACATTTCCTGGTACTTATACATATTTTTCCTGCTCAACATTCACTGTAACACATAAGGATTCATTTGTAAAAGGACTAAACACTCAAACAGCCTTAGATTCACAAACTGACCACCAAGAGAAACCAAAGACCCTCTGACAGAAACAAACTCCAGATTAGACACCATAACTGCATGTAAGGGCCCGAAAAGAGACACAGCCAAAAAAAACAACACAGCAAAAGATCATCAGAGCGAAGAAAAACGACACGAGAGACAAAACCACCACAAAAAGAAGCAAGCTGCAAGAAAAGTGCCACAAAGAGAAGAACACATCACAAACAGAGCAGTCACTGTGAAACACCAAACCACCAGGAACAGATAACAAAACTACCACAAAGTCGATTCTTTGGAATTAAATGTTCTGGTCTGGTTCTGTAACAAATGTTGGTGCTAGAGATTCTGCTGCTGCAGTTCACTGCTACAACACACAATAAGCAGCAGTAGTAGCTCCTCATTCCAGGGGTGGAGCTGGGGACTGGGGAGGCACATTTAGAAAAGGATTTGAAAGGTTTTTGGAAAAAATTGTCATCACAACGAGCATTTTCCTTTTTTTTATTTCAGATCATTTGGCCTCTGCAGGAAATTCCAGGAAAAACCAAAACCAACTTATTTGATTCAAGTGTTTAAGCCTCATCTTCCCTCTTACACTCACTCTAATCTGCTTTGTTTAACAATGTACGTCCTGCATGTGTGTGTGTGTGTGTGTGTGTGTGTGTGTGTCCTTTCCAAACACTCTTTGTGTTAAAGTGCTGATGAAGCTGTTGTGTGATTTAGAACGTGCTACACAGATGTTCCCCCATGATTGATGGCTTCATTTATTGTCTGAGCGCTGAATGTAATAAACTCATTAGCGCGGTGTGTGTGTGTGTGTGTGTGTGTCTTTCTGACGGCAGATGAAAAGATGAGCTGTTGCTCCGTTTAGCTGAACTCAGCCGGTGGTTTTTTGTTTTTCGTGTGTGAGTTCAGTCGCCGACCATCAGCCGACCTTCCTGCCAGAGAAGGATCCATGAATGAAACTAAAAGTGCAGCCACGGACGATTAAGACTTTAAAATTATTTTAAAACCCTGAAGTTGTTCAGTAGAATTGTTTCATTTGATCTCAGTCACAGAGAAACGTGAATTTGTTCCAAATGTTCCATGTTGATCTGTGACAAGTGAAGTTTGGCCTCCAGTGAACTACATAACAATCAATCAATGAATCAATCAACCAGGAGCCTAATTGTTGAAAAATCTCCAGGCAACTACAGAAGAAACATAAAAGAAATCAAATTACAGCAGAGAGGCCACAAAACAGACGGAAAAATTTCTAAAAGTGAAAAATCTGCAGAGACACAAAACAGCAAAGAGTCACATCATGTACACAATGAGATACAAGAGCAACAAGTGAGGCCAAACGTCCACACACAACAAAATGACCCCAAACCCTCAGTCAGATACAGAGACACAGACTTCTACGTGTCTCTGTCCATTGTCTCATAATCCGTGAAAACCTTGTCTGTCCTGGCCCTGCATTGAAGTGTCTCTTGTGGTTGACCTTTGACCCCCACTGCTGAAACACGTAAAGACGGCATCCGTGTTTCCCCAGTGAGGTGATTGAAAGCTCTCATTTGGGGAGTGTGGCCCTGCAGGTCAGTTTCCTCAGCACCATGTCTCATTACAGCTGCGTCCTCTGCTCACTCACGTTGTTCACTTTCCTCCGTCCATTCCAGCCTGAGGTCTGACTGTGAATCACAGTCCGACAGAAGAGCTGGAGGACTGTGTCGTGATTGGCCGGTGACAGATTCCTGTAAATCCGAAAATATGTTGGTTCCATGGTCTGTAAAAACCGATGGACAGTACGTCCTCCCACTTGGAGACATCTAATGGCTGTAGTCAACTGATACAACTAGTAAATATTAAACGTGTTTTAAAAACTGCTGAACACTAAAGACTAGAATCTTTAGACAGCACACATGTAACAGTCAGCACCGACTGAACCGGCCTGACACTGACCAGGACCAACGCCGTCACGTGTGAATCTCATTAATAATCAGTGGTAGTCGCTCAGTGTGTTCAGGCCTTTCATGGAGGCAGCAGCCTCCTGTGTTTAACCTGCTTCACAGCGAAGCCACAGCATGAATCAAACTGAACCTTTGGGAAAAATGATCAGTTTTCTGTGGGGAGCGACGCTGCCAACTCGCTCTCGCTCCCCGCGCTCGTCTCTTGGACGTCGCCTCCGTCTCCGCTTCTTCACCAGTTTATTTTTTTCCTCTCCTCGCTGCTATCAATAGGGCATCTGACAGGCACGTGTGGTTCGTGCGAGGATGAGACGGTTTCCCCCTCACAGTCAGTCGATGTGTTTGCAGCGTGCTGCCTCCACACCGCTGCAGGACGGATGCAGCACTAATATATTTGGTAATGACCCAGTTCTGCAGGGTGCTGGCAGGGTGAGCGCTGGCTCCTGCAGCACGACGTCCAAAAATAAACCAAACTCAAAATTCAGGAAGGAAAAACCCCAAGTGCCGGATAAAAAAGTGACTGACTGTATTTATGTGATGGTGACTCCAGGTGGTGTCAGGATGTGACTGATTAACACTGAAGTTCTTCATTAGTGGATGTTCCCACTGAAAACTGTTTCCCATTGGAAACGTTTCGCTCCGGGCCTCAGTATGTTTAACATTACATTTAAAAGTTTTCAAAAAATTACCAGAAAGCAGCACATTTAAGTATTTGCTTTATGTTTTTTCATATACAATTTGTTAATCAACCTGCACAATTGATTAATTTGGTGCCGTCAATGCTTAAAGTAGTTTTATTTAACTTAAACTATTTTTCTTAAGTTACTGTTCTGCTGGTTCGGGGATGTTGGTCATCCAGGAAAAAGACTGGACTGAGGCTCATCAGCCCTAAATAGCTTCTACCAGGCCTGGACTGAACCAGGTGCCCTGTTGAATGCAGGGAGGAGGAAATATAGTGTTATAGTTCATTTACAGCTTTAATTGTTACATTATTTTTGTTGCTGTTCTATATAAAAACATGTAGGAATGTTCAGTAGTAGTTTGCTCAGCCTGCTTTGACCTGCCAGTATATAAGTTGCCCTTTTTGTGTCACTCAGCTTAGGTCATAAAGATAAACCAACCTGCACTGAGTGTGTGAAGAGTTTTCTCTGGATGCACAGGTGGATCACTGAGTCAGACCCGTGATGATGTGAAATAGACACAAATCGGTCCAATTTTATAAAACACATTCATGGCAAAGTGATGAAAAATGATCAGGAGAAGAAGCAGGTACCAACCAAAAACACCCACCAACACACCAAACAGCTGAAAGGTTTAAAAAAGTCACAAATGATCAAATCAGACAAAATGACGACAAACGGTGAAAAAATAAAGAGACTAAAAACAAACCTATAATAAAAAATTAATGATAGATGACGAGCAAATTAGACTGATAACACGACTAAAACACGACTACTGACTAAAATGTGCACAGAGCAGCAGAAATGTTCTGTGTCTCTTTCAGTCTGGGCCCCCGGTCGGAGGACTGGGGGCCCTGGGGGCCTCCCATGCTCACAGCTGCTGTGACAAAGTGTCCTGCAGATGAGACGTAGCCTGTCCCCTCAAAATAAGACCCCGTGACCCATTTACACATCAGTAAACTCACTTTGAGCCTCCTCTCTGTGACAAACACCGCTCACAACCTCGATTCCAGTCCCTGCTGATTCTCACTTTTTACTGCTTTGGAGTCGGGTCACTCGTCCGGAGGGAACGGAGGCCTACATCCTCTCCGTTTGCACCGGGAGCTGAATTCCCAAAGACGGCTGGATTTTAGGTCAGCCTGTTCTGGATTTCACAGATTAAATGTGTGCGTGTTCAGAGGTTCCTGTGTGGCTTTTCCCAAACCTGGATCAGAAACTGCTGCTGGACTAGTTTCTCCACTGACATTAGAACATTTTTCATCTTAATCACAGTGACTGTAGAGTCAGTGTAAAGCTATTCAAGTTTTATTACAGCATCTCATACCAGACCTCTGGTATGTGATGAAGTTCCTGTCAATGAACAGTGTGGTTGTGAAGTTTTAGAATGAACACAAATTTTCCCTTTGAGCTGAAACTTCAGTAATAACAGACTCATAATCTGACTTTGTATTTTTGCCTTTCAGCTCTCATTCATGTTATTACACACAAACTACCACAGTGCTTCTCGTGTGCTTTCAGCTTCCTGATACCAAGATAGTACCTGCTTATGACTTTAGCACCTACCTTTTCTTTTCTTAATGGTTGTGTATCTGAGATATTTTTAGTTCACAGAAACAGGAAAAGCACAGAGTGAGGAGGACGTGGCTGCAGCTTCATCACATGTGTGAATAGGAACAATGTGAGTGACACTTCTCTGGGGTTTTGGCACATTTTCTGTCTTACACCCCCCACTAACACACACACACACACACACACACACACACACACACGCACTGTGTGCACCGCAGGAATCCAGTGATGCATTTTAACTGGTGCAGTGTCGCTCATCTGAATCACCTCTTTTTATTCCACATCCACTTCATCAGTTTAATCTTTAGTAGATGTTTTGTATTAAATTTGAGCGCTTTGAATTCTGTTCTGTGTTTAGTTACATCAGGACTTAAAACGGTCATGAATCGTGTTTTATCACGGTTGTAATTAGAAATGTTTCCCTTTAAAATCAAAGGACTGATCCAGTTGAAAATGATCCAGCTTGAAATGTTTGTGTGTAGCTTTGTGAGCCTTTACGAACTGGTGGGCTGCTCAGTAGGTAGTGGGCCACCTTCCCCCTACCAGGAGCCCATTAGGTTTATTTCATCCGTGGTTCCTGATGATGACGCTGCATCGTGCTGCCTAATAATGATACGTATGAAAATATGAATGAGCGGATAAGAACAGAAAACATGAAATCACACTAGAATCTAATGGCTGTTCAAACTTTTACAATCACAGGCTTCCAGCGGCTGCTCGGAGGGAAAAATAGGCTGAATTGATTCATTTTTTGCTTTTAGACTGGTTGTTTATGCAGAATATTTCCCGTTAATATCATTTAAGAAAAAAAGAAGTTTGTTTTCATTTAGGGTTAACACTGCTGCTCCAACTCTAGAGGCGCTGATTCATAGCAGCACGACAGCGATTCGACCTGATGTGAACCAGCTCCCGTTTCTGTGAAATGAGGCAGTGGGTGGATGTGTAGCTCACGCAGGAAAATGAAAACAAAGTCTTGACCCTGACTGGATTTCTTCCTGGAGGACTCCTGCGGGTCCTCGCCCCTCAGTTTGAACCCCTCTGAACCAATCAATAATTTAAGTCTAATCTGACTCTGACTCGTAATATCAGAGGAACAAATGTTCTTTCAATGCATTTTCTTATTTTAGTGATGTATGCTGAGCCCCTAAATCCCGCGGGAATTCCTGCATCTCGCGGGTTTCCCTTCATGCATCTTTAATGAGCAGCTCGCCTGAAACGTCGCCTGCTCTTGTTTCTTCCCACAGGCGATAATTGCTTGATTTTTGTTTCCAGGAAACACTCCGTCTCCTCTGCACAATGTTTGATCTTATTACGGAAACTGACGAAGTGACTTCATTCCTAATTGCGTTTCACGTTAGTCGCGTTATAGATTCATAACTTCTTAATTCTGTTGGTTTTTGCGTATTTGGAAAGATGATAGGAAAAAAGTAACGAGCAGCCCAACGATGAATATAATTATTTTTAGTGTTTCAATACAAAATACGATTTTCTTCATTTTTCTGTTTTTATTTTTCTGTTTTTCTGTATTTGTTATTTTTAACGGGTAAAATATTCACACTCACAATAACTGAAATAATATTTGCAATTTATAATAAAAAAATCTGTTTAAATCTAAATGAATATGTCTTTACATGTTGCTGTACAAACACTATTAATGGCAGATAATGAGGATGATGAGTTTGTTGCTGACGTATGAACCTAAAATTAACTCTACACACTGTATAGGTTCGACATATGTTCATCTAATAGATTTACACGTGTCTTTGTAAAATATATTTTAAGAAGGCTGCTGTTTATGTCCAACATCACATAAATCTCGCGGGTTTTCCTTCAGGCCTCCGTGCGGAGAAATGGAAAAACGCGTTGTTCCTCGTTTTTAATTGTCCTGGACAGAGTCTCCTGGTCCGGACACATCAGACATCAGTCCCTTTTTTTCCTCCATCACTTCACTTCACATCCATATTAATGCAGAAACATGCGTTGCCCCTCGGGAGCGCGCCGCACGCAAACGGCGGCTCGGATGGAAACGTGCAGGAGCTTCATTAAACCTTAACGAAATCGCACAGACATTATTCTGAACATGCTGCTACTGAAAGCAAAAGCAGAAAACGATAATAACTTAAAGGAACAAGAGGCTTTAAAAAACAGAAACAGGCTCCGAAATATTCTGGCAATATTATAGAGACGCTAAATAAATTCCTGTATTATAATAAATCAAAAAAATAAAGTTATTTATTACGAATCAGTTTTTAAAACATTAAACCAACAATAAAATCACGTAAAAATGTCCCTAAACGTCCACTTCCCTTTTTTTTGCCTGGATTTGGTTTAAAAATTCTGCTTCCTGCTGCGCTAAAACATGAATTTGGTTGATGGCGTTAAATGCTTATAGGAGTCACACAAATCCTCTAAAAGTCAGGGAACCACAGAGGCCCCGAAGCTCTGCTCTTCCCCCCTCAGACCCTCCGACTGGTTTTGTCCCCCTGCATCTCCTGCAGCTGGAAACAGGATCTGGTTCCATAATTAATGAGGCGCGAGCCTGCGTGTGTACGAGCAACGTAAATAAGAAATACAGAAACATTTCACTCGTTTTTCTTCTGATCACCATAATGTCCATCTTCACCCCTGTTTTTATTTTTTTATTTCTTTTATTTTATTTTTGAAGAAGGCTTAAGACGCCTGCAGATATTGGCTCATTAAAATGTCATAAAACATAAAGTCACAATGAAATCAGCCTAAATTTCTCTATAGTCACGTGATAAAAAGACACATTCCAGATGGAAGCAGCTTGTCCTCCATGTTAGCTCCTCACCATGTCCACTTTGTGTGTCTTCTAAATACAGGAAGACCCTGTTTTAGATCCTGTTTTCTCCTGCATTACTGAAATAAATGTCTTCACCTTTAAACCTTAAAAGCAGATTAAACTGTAACAGAACCGTTTTTTAATTAGACGACTTTCTTATTATTCAGCCCCACGGTGTCCATTAATTCACCGCTTTGGTGTTTTTGCTTTAATAATTCTTCTTCCAGCATAAAAACAAGATCTAGGATTATGGAGAAGCTGAAGTCATTACCAGCCTGTGAGACTAACCCCAACCTTGAGCATCACAAACTCCCCAGTTTCCTTCTGATTTCACATCCCATTAATATTCACAGTTTCATACTGAAAATGAAAATCGTGTTTCCTCCTTTCAGATGGATTATGGGATCTTTTATTTAGATAAAAGACATAGAAAGCTAAATTAACCTTGCAGTGGAATTGTCCAGAAGCAAACTGCATGTGTTTGTCACACAGTTAGAGAGATTTGTACGTATTATCAATCCCAGTATCCACCTCCACCTTCAGCCTGACTGTGTCGTCTGCAGCATGGAAATTCCCTCTGTTTCCATCTTTAGAGGAGGGTTATGCAAATGGCAAAGTCATCAAAATGCCATGAAACCAACAAAAGTCTTTCTGCAGAAGCACAAACTTCTCCATCCTACAAATAATCAACTTGGATTCACCTTGTTGAAGACTTTATCAGGCCGGTAAATATTCACTCGAGCACTATAGTGAACTTCTGGTTTAACTTTCCTCCTCTCGCATGAAGAGGTTTGATTTCATGTTTATAATATCCAAGTCATTAAAATACCATCAAACAGGCCAAACGTTGCAGAAGCACAATCATCTTGCTGTATAAAATATAACACGATTCTTGCGTGTTACGTGTTAATCCCAGGAAATTCAGCCATGAATCTCCTCAATTTAATGCGAAACACAAAAATCGTGTCAACATTTGCATTGGAATTCATTAAAGTTACACCGGTTTGAATCATTTTATCTTCACTAAAGATTTGGGTGATGTTTTAAAGGTCTTGGCAAATATTCATATTATTCCCAACAAACATCTTTGACATCTCCACCTCTTCTTCTCGATCAATATAAACTGAGTGCAGAGATGTGCAGCAGCTCAGGGACTCGCCCTCATTAATAATGAATACACTCCAAACCCGTGTGTGTGTGTGTGTGTGTGTGTGTGTGCACGTGTGCATGAGTCCATCATCTTCAATGCTCCACCAAACCCAACAGGAACAAAACCACAGTCTGAAGCCCCTGATTGAAATGACAGCACACGCTTCTTTTCAAACATAGTCGATTTATTTATTACTCTTTATCATTTTAGCAGTCTGTTATTTTTTTATATCTCAGTAGGCCTATAATCTGTAAAGTATCAATCGTGTGTTAAAACTGTCTGGGATAGATCATATATAATAGAGCTTTTTTTTTATTTTCTCAAAATCCTTTTGCTATACATATTCTCTTGTTAGATAATTTTTGGAATAAATCTATTTTTAAACTCTTTTTGTAATGCAACATCCCCAGAAATCAACAGAGAGACAAACCAACAAACCAACAAACCAACAAACAAACAGAAGTACACATGGTTTTTGTCAGAAGGCAGTGGAAACGTCATCTGTGCTCAGCAAAGGAAAAAAAACACCTCCTCCAATTTTATGTATTTCTGTAGTTTATGATGCTACTGTACTGTCGGGACTCAGCTTTATAATCTAACATACAGACCTAAAATATATCACCTCTACGGTCGTCTAGTATGAATCATGGCGTATGAAAACAGGGATTGTGCTTAATGGCAACAGTCGTTTCCTCTTTAACCAAAGTGTTTTTCTTTTTTCTTTTTTCTTTTTTTTTAGCTACACTGGCCATAAAGTCATGTCTTCATATTGCTGTCGGCTTGTCGTAAAACATATTCCTTCCTTTCAATTTGCTCACAGATTCATTCATTCCTAACGCGTGCTTCTGCTGAGCAGGGATGTGGAGGATCGTCAGGGTTTGTCCTCACGAGCGTCCACGTGTCCAAGACCCATTTACAGTGTGAGTGTTTTGTTCTTCTCGGGGGGGTTTCAGGAAATAAGCACAACCCAGCAGAAATGTGTAATTAAAGATTTTATTAACTTAGCTTGGACCGAAACGTCTTTGCTGAAGGGCTGTTTTTACTGATGTGGTTTGGTTCCTAATCCATAACTTTAAACTGTCTGCAAAACTGAACTGTTAGCTAAGCTAAGCCGGTCGGGTTTAGCCGCCACGTTCAAACATTAGCTAACATGAGTCGGTTTGTAATTGTTTGTCGCCAAATGTTTAACTAACCATCAACTGTTTTACCTACTGAACTAGAGTTAAGATTTCAATAATCAGTTTGTACTAAACTGAGGAAATTGACTAGTCTTCATGTGGTTTAGCGGCTCAAGTAAAATGTTAGCTAAACTAAAAGCTGTTTAAACTTCATGCTTAAGTTGTTGCTTTGTTATTCTAACTATTATAAAGTGGCCTATGTTGAGTTAGCTGAACTAAACCAAGTCAAGTTCTTTCGGCTGCTAAAATGACTCTTTAGCTAATGTAATTCATTCAAATATTTTAGGCCGAGAATCTGATCAACTGTTGTCCGGATGCTCATTTCTGCTTCCTCGCTGCTCTTCCATTTTCCAGCATCAACATTTTGGATTTTGTGCTCATTCCCTGAAAGGTTTTGAGAGTCTGAACTGACTTCATGCAAGTTAACATCAGTGTAAATGGTTCTTTAATGAAAAGCAGGCTTTACACTGTGGACTACATCCCTGCACCTCAGAGCTTGGTGGGGGGCGAAAAGAGGCTACAGTCACACCAGAAATCATGGCAGGAGCGTTAGCTAGCAGGGCAGCAAGCAGACTGCAGTCCCTGCAGAGCTGCGCTTCGTGTGGGCCTCAAATTCACCGCTAAATGTCGAAATAATTTAAAGTGGGTGCAAGTAGCTGGTGTGACTGTGGCCAGAGCACGAAAAACAGCCGATAAAACTACAAATATTACATCACCATCGAGCACTCAGCCCATCAAACGACCGGGTTCAACAGCCTCAACTTGGCGTCGTAAAAAAGAAAAGGAGTCAATGATGAAAACGAGGCGACCGGCCTCAGCTCGGGTTATTGATTCGGTGGAGTTAAGCTCAGCCTTGCTTTACACATGAACCTGTGCCTCAGGCTAAACGGGAACGCGAACGCGTAGCCCGATAGTGTGTCGGCACCCAGCAGCCACACGGTGCTTTCTAGGCTACTACACATCAATAATTCATGGGTGACTTTAATACTGTGTAATTCCACAATTGTAAGCAGGCAAGGATCCATCAAATTGTTATCATTGTCATCATTTCAGCTCAATGACGTGTTGAATTTTTTATGTTATCGACCTCCGGGTCAGGTCAGCGTGTGATTGGATGAGCGCTGTCCCAGAAAGACAAACCGGGCCGCCGGACGGTGATGTCACGATAAAATCCATTTGGGGTGTAATTTTCTGGTGATGAATTCAAGCTCAGTCCTTGAAGATATATTTTCAGTATATATTCTATTTTCTTTTTTCTTCCGTTGGGCTTTTCCTTTTTTTCTTCTTTTCACTTTGTGTTTTTGTTTTCCTCCTTTCTGTTAAAATGCCAGCCAAGTCAGTATGGTGGGCAGTGTGGTTAGGACCAAGGCGAGGGCCCTGGCGTCGGCAGATCCGGGGGCCCCGTTGCCGCCGCCACATAGTTCAAACAAACTCCCACGGAAATCCAGGTTGCGGGACTCTTTTTTCAGTTTCTCCCAGAGGTCCGTCGCTCCCTCCTGGCAGTCGGCCAGCGCCGACGTGGCACAGGAGTGGAAGTTATCCCAGTAACTGGCAGGAGAAAACACAGCAAGCATTAACACCACAAGCTTACGACTTCAGTGGGAGGCTGCTTTTAAAGCGAAAGCATCATCTACTCAGGAGGCAGAGCCAACAGTGGAAGTCGTCCCGGAGTCTGGCATCAAAAGCAAACATGAGGAGGGAGAAGCTCGCGAAGACACAGGCGGCAAACTTTTTCAATTCAGCACAACAAAACTAAAAGTGTGGAGGAGCCTGTGAGCACATTGCTACACTGTCGGGCACGAAGCCATTTTATCTGGTTAAACAAATTAAAGCTGCTCCAGAGGCTACAAACAGGGATGTTCAGTAACAGGGAGGAGTCGTTCAGCTACACTTGACCCAAAACTGGGGCTGTTGGCACGTGTGAAGTACTTTCAAGTGTTCTCGGCTTTTATTAAAGGTTTCTGTGAATAATGTTTTCTAACAACCTGTATTATATTTTTACTGCCTCTCTCATCCTTCATTGTTCTGCTTCTTCATGTCCTTCTGCCCCTTTTCCACTTCCTCACTGCTTTTTTCAATCTCCTCCTCTCATCTGTCCACATTTTGTGCCTCCCAGTTAATGTAAAGAAGACACCAGTCTGCTCGGTGACGCGTGCTGCACACACACACACACACACACACACACACACACTCACACTCACACTCACACACACACACACACACACACGCTCACACACACACACACACACTCACACACACACACACACTCACACTCACACACACACTCGCACACACACAGACACACAGTCACACACACACACACACACACTCACACTCACACACACACTCACACACACACACTCACACACACACACTCACACTCACACACACACTCACACACACACTCACAGCGTATCTAATCCAATCTTCCAATCTGCTCTTATTGATGTTGACCTTCTGAACTGAGCCGTGTCGATGCTACATCTCTGAGTAATTAACGTGTGTGTGTGTGTGTGTGGAGGCGTATTAACACGCCCCTCCTGAAACGCCTCAACACCGCTGTGATGGAGCTGTCACCGTATTAAAAAATCATGAGTGTGTATGTGTGGATGCAGGGCTGGGGGCTCCTTGCTGCAGTGTGCCATCTGGTGCCCACCCAGTTGGGATGGTGGGATGAGGGGAAGGTGGGGGTTAGGTGGGTGTCAGCTGGCTACCAAGACCCCTGCCTTGCACATATGCACACCCTTCTACTACACCCCCATCCCGTCAGTTTCCCCCTCGGGCTGTGCAGTAAATCACTCATATTATTTTCTCCTTTGGATCAAGAGTCAAGGAAGCTTCTGCAGCAAAACCAGAGCTATTAGGCATAAAAGCAGGAATTTGCTTTAATAATTAAGCATCGGTGACATTTATGTCTTTATCTCTTTTAGTCTCTGGACTCTATAGTTACTGCTGGACAATGTGGCACAGTGTGTAGCATGGTGAGAGGCACAGCTAAAGTGAAGCAAGTAGAGCTCAAAGATGAGCTGAGGGTCCTGGAGAGGAGCTTTCAGGGACCTTTAACCTGCATATGCCTCCATACTGTGTTTTTTCTACACTGCTTATACATTTTAAATTAATTTCCCTGTGGGATAATGGTCGGATATGTATGCAACCATTTGCTGTAACATTAAAGACAAATTGCAATGCCCCCAAGCATTGTGGTGTCCTCTGCCTGAAAAGACAAGTTCAGGGGAAAAAAGTCCCACAAAGACACAGAAGCAGTGCTCAGGGTTTATTTGTAAAACTGAGTCTGCATTGGATCTTTTTATGTGTTTTGGGAAGAAAAATGGAAACCATTATTTAGTTGGACTAATCTATGGAGAAATATTATTAGGATTTGAAGAATTTGAGCAGTAAATCTGCTCGTCTGTATGATTTTATATGTTTGTACCTTTTATACTATATACACTAAAAGGGAAAAATGGGGAAATGCTCAAATTAACTATGTTAGCACACGGGGTGGACAGAAGATCAAAAACCTGTGAAGAACCACCTTCAACATTCTGCAGCTAATGCTTTATTATGGACCCTGTGGGTGTTGTACTGGATTCATGTGTAGACATGGACATATAGGGGTCCCGGGGAACAATGGGGGCCCTGTTTGAGTCCAACCATAAATTAAATCCCATCTTGTTTTTGTAGCAGCAGAACTTGCTTGGATTTGAAGGTTGTGGTCAAGGGGGAAACGACTATATACTGGGAAAAGACATGCTGGACATGCTTCAGTGTCTCCTCTTAATGGCCCAGTTGTGATACAGTTTCATTGTGTTTTTGCTGATGTTGTGTTGTGGGACACATACGTGCAGATTGTGTGCAGGTTCTCCCTGTCATCCATGTCCTGGGGATAGTTGGCCATGTTCTCCCCCAGCTTAAGCAGACACTCCGAGAAACCCTTAAACACCAGGTCACATTGACCAGCGCTGACCAGCACCGTCTGCAACACAGAGACTAAAGCAGGAAGGAGGAGGAAGAGGAAGGTAACAAAGCAGTGGGAGAGGAGGAGGAAGAGGAAAAAAGAGAGAAGATTGGAATAAACTGATTAGACGCATCATCCTTTAGTCATTACATCTGTTTTCCTGTGGGACAAACAGAACCTCACTTTTTTTTTCTTGTCCTTTCGTCTTATCCCGTGAGTCCAGGGTCACCACAGTGGATCATTGTCTGCATGTTGATGCCCTTCCTGACGCAACCCTCCCCAGTTTCTACAGAAGCTCATCTTTATTTTAACACAATTCATTTGTTTAGTTTTAACTTTTTCTTTCACTATGTTCCACATTCACTGAGAGCTGCACGGCTGTAGGGCTCTTTGTGGCTAATTACACAGAGTTTGAAACAAAAATAAGTTAGTCATCGACAAAAGTGAATATTTCTTCAGCTAATTAGGCCACTGTCAGGGGTCTCACACCGTTGTCACGATTCAGCGTTTTGAATCAGCATCTGCCCAAACAGTGAGAGAGACCACTATGATCCATAAGCTGAGCGTGGTGTGAAATCAGAAAACCTTGGTCTTTCAAAATGTGCATGCTAGTTGGCTGCTGGCTGTGATCTTTGCGATGTGTTTAAAGCCAGCGGAACGTAACAGTACTGCTCGTTCTTTGATGTCGGCCCTCAAACATCTCACTGTGACACTGAACATTTTCTGTTGATGCTAACCTGACGATACCTTTCATGGTAATAATATGTAGCAAAAACTACTAAACTATACATTAGGTAAGAAAAACACTGCAAATTTGTGGTGGCTTTGGTGCATTGAGTGTATTACAGTGTGTGTATTAAATACATTATCATGAACTTTGTTAGGTGTGTTTCCACGTTAGATTGTAGCTGTAGTCGCTACAACTGCAAGTTCATTTCAAAACTGCAACTAAGTGCAATTTGGATGCACTAGTTATTCCAGTATTAGTCCCATAGTACTCACTGTTTCCTCACAAGTGTGAAAGGCACCACATTCATTTCTTTAACTTTATTTAGTCCCAATTTAGGCATAAACTCAGGGAAACTGGGCTAAACTGAAGCTTAATTGGGGCTAAAACACTAAGAATATATAACGTAGACTAAACATCCTGTAGACACTTTACAAAGAATCACTCCTGCCTAAATGTGTGTGTGTGTGTGTGTGTGTATCTAATCAGACTGTGTTATCACCTTCCTAATTCATTTTAACAGAGACAAAATTCAGCTGTAAAACCCTCCATGGGTTGCCAGGTCTGATACGCCTCCACCATCCCCTCAGCTGCTCTCACACACACACACACACAGCAGTACACACACGCCCCTTTACACAACCCCACTTAACTCAGTGTGTGTGCGTGTGTTTGTGTGTGTGGTTCGTTAAGCAGGGGATCAGGCTGATTGATTAGTTTGGATAATAACAAGTCTGCTCCGGTTCCGCACCATCAAACTGTGGACTAACACAGCGTGACATGTAGGACGACACACAGCAGTGAGAGCAGCACGAGGGGGAATTTATTCAACTCCATAAAACCCGTAGTTGAAAGTTGAGGCTTTAAACAGCTTGGAGCGCAGTAATACTCAGATTAAAATGTCCACAGTCCCAGACGCGTTTAAAGCACCTGCACGAACACACACAAACCCAAACGTAAGACTAAAGACTTTTAAAAATCCGTTTTTCTCAGCTCAAACTTCCAAGTAAGAACCTGAATCCTCTGGGTTTCAATCCCACTGAGACGCTACAACAAAAAGCTGCGTTTGAATAATTGTAGAGAAGAATGTAGCAAGTATTAGCATCAAAGTACTCTGTAAGTACCACATACTTTACTATTTGATGCTATCTGATAGCAGTAGCAGGTGGAGTTTTCTTTATGACATAATATTTCATTTAAAACATTATCATGTCCTGTAATGAGAATCTACTGTCATGTGACTTAATGTGTCAGTTACATGTTGGGTAGTAAAAAGTAAAATATTAAATACTGCAGCCTAACAATGAGTTAGTACTGTGCAGTACAGTGCAGACTAATTTCACCTTTTACTTGTCACCAATGAGTTTATCTTGTCATGGTTACCTGTGTGACGTCATCGCTGTGGGCGTGGCTACAACACAAACAGACGCTGGCTGAACGAAAGACCATCAGGAAGTAAACGGTGCCCGAAATGTATAAGTTGACTGAGTGTTAGCAGCGATGTACTTAAAAGCAAAAATCTAGTACTTTGAAAATTTATATTTAAAAAATTTAACAAGTAAAATGTGGAAAAAAACTGTCATTTAATGATGTGAATTAATATTTAAAAGAAGCCAAAGTTTTATCTTGGCCCAGTTTGATGTGTTTAAATTAAACGGTTTAAATTCATTGTTAGGGAAAATATTAAAGTATTTTTTGTCAATTACTGTTCAATTTTAACATAGTTTCAACTTTAAAATTCTTTTGCTCTGCAGCATATGAGGAATATTCTACTTGTTCCTCTACTGCATCAATCTGACAGATTTAGATTAATACCAAACGTACAACAAGTCATCGTTTATTGTCATTGGTTAAAACAAATACTGATACAGTTTATTATTTTAATCAGCTTCACTTTAAGCACTGGCACCAATACAGTGATCAAGTAATGTGAATTATTGATTTGTGTATTTATTTTGTAGTTTAGGCTTTAATGTGAATTTAAGGGTTAATTCTGCTAAATTAAAATTGTGTTGTTGACTTATTTAACGGCAGCATTTCTCTAACATATTTATAGATGCGCTGTAATCCTGTGTGGGTTAATGAGACTCCATCCTCACCCCTCCCTCCCTCTGTCCCTCCCTCCCTCGCGCTCTCTCTCCCGCCATTGTCTCCCGGTGTCTCTCTATCATTACATCATCTCAAACTAACTGCTCCGTTTCTCGCGCTTTTCTCTTCTCATCCCTTTGATTCGTTTTGTACTTGTTAGGCTCCGAACGACGTTGACAACATGTATGAATGAAGTGACCCCCCCCCTCTCACCCTCACCCCCACTTATCCCCCAAAACCTCTGCATTTCATTCGTTTCCAACGATTTTTGGGCAACATTTTCATACTTGGATCTTATTTGTTAAAACATGAATTTTTTGTTAATAAAGTTTATTGTTAAATAAAACTGAACTTGAACTCACGACAGAATTCAAACATTTCATTTTACACTGACTTCGCTCAGATGGACTTTTTCCTCCACGTGGGGAAAATTCTCTTGTTCTTCTCTTGATTCTCCTTTTTTTTCTTGCGTTCACAGCTGCGGAATTAAATCGCCTTTAGTTTATTACCGTGTCTGTGCTTCTATTCTCGATTCTCAAACCATTTTTTTAATCTTATTTTGCGCTTGGTTCTAATTTTTTGCGTCTTTTCAATATTAGCCCCCTTTTTTTTAAAGAAACTCTACATTTTTATTCTCATTATTACAAATTTCTTGTTGCTGGAGTGAAACCAGGACAGTCCCATCACACGCGCACGAACGGGGACGCGCAGAGCATCTTCGTTCACGCCTCCCATCAAGCACACGCTCGCACTCATTCACCCCACCTACACACACACACGCACGCACGCGCGCACACACACACTGTTGCCTGCAGTGCATCGATGCCAGAAGCAGCGTGCTGTGGCTTCCACTCAGCGGACACACCCACCTCATGCACACTGGGCCGTTTTTCACACGTAAAAAAAAAAGCAAAAAACACCTTAAACTCCTTTTTAAACCCTCATTGAAAATACAACCTGGTATAAACGACACTAACAAAACAGAAAAAACGCCCTAATAGCACGTGCTTGGAGACATGTGCGCAGTAAATTAATTTTCGTTGCATAAACATTCAACATTTGGGAAAAAAAAATTGTGTTTGAATAGGTGTGAACTGTGCTGCAGCAGCCAATCAGATGCAGCGAGGAAAAGAAAGTATCGAGACAAAAAAACTGGTCTGAAGATTTATACCCCAAAATGAAACGAACCCCACTCTGCAGGGGGGGCGGGGGGATTGCAGCACAATGAATAGATTTTATTGGATTTCCCTCCGTGCAATAATTAATGTGTGTGAAGTAATTCAGCAGCTGTTTTCCCTTGTTTCGTTTTGTTCGGCTCCTTCTGGTCCAAAAACATCCACCAACACACATTTATCTTAATTTTTCATCTAATGCTGCATCTATTTTTCCTATTTCCAACATGACCGGACTCGGCTCCGCTTCCTGCAGCCTTCGGACCGACAGTTTCAAACCTGTCTCTCTAACAATAGCATCGAGGAGGATTCTGCGTCCTGAATAATTTAGCATTTCTCTCTGCCAGGAGCAGCAGCAACACACACACACACACACACACACACACACACGGCAGAACCCTCCTCCACAGCGTCGTTATGCAATGCAACAGCAGAAAAATCATCTCCATATTTCTCTTGTTTTATCTCGGGCATGTGCAGCTTTTTGCTTTGGTTACCTTCAGATATTAGACGGATCCGGGATGTGCTGCCACTGACACTGAGCCCGTCCGGGCTTCTCAGAGACACATATATGAACACGATTTTTTTATCATAAAACATTTGCTTAAATCGAGCAGGTTTTGTTTCCATCGTGCATCAGGCGGATGCGCGGCCGCTTTACGCGCACAAGCACTGAAAATTAAAGAGATAACAGAGCGATTTTCACCATTTTACTATCTTTTCGTTTCCGTGCGTTTTTATCTGAGCAGCAGAGCACAAACTGTTTCTGCAGAAGATGAGAATAAATATAAATTTGTTATTAATTTTCCTCCTCCGGGTTTTATTTCCGGACAGCGCGGGTGTGACGGCGCTGCCGCCTCCCTCCAGCCCCGCACACTGCGGCGGGAAGCACGAGTCCTGCAGAAGCGGCAGACGTGGAAAACCTCCGCTTCTGAACATTTCCAACACGTAATTCCTCATATTTTTTATTTTGAGGTAAAGGAGGGATTCAGAAAATCAAACGGGCCTTTTCCTACGTCTGTAGATTCTCTAACAGAGCAGATTGAAACACACACATCCGTAAAATCTCACAGATACAACAAAAATGTTTACACTCATTTTAAAAATCTGAACAAATATTTTAAAAAAATCAGTTTTGCATCTGGAAAAAATGGAAATGTCTTCAGTTTGGGACAAGTGAGGTGCAAAGAGGGAGTGTGGAGGAGGAGGAGGAGGAGGAGAGGAAGTGTGTGTGTTTGGGGGGGGTGGGGGGCATTCCCCTTGTTAGCACGCATACACACACATGCACACACATGCACGCACTCGTGTCACGCACACACACTCCGAACGTGAAGCGGAGCCCCGTTAAAACGAGCTGCTCACATGTCTCCAGTTCTCCATTACGACCAACAGCAGACAGCGGACAGTCCCACGAAATATCATAAAAAACGTCCAGTTACCAACAAAAACGAATTTAACTGAGCAAATGTAAAAACGGAACACGCTTAACGCGAGATTCAAACACAAACTTGGCGTTTTTCTGTCCTTTTTTATGGCGCTAAATTAGAAATAAGACAAAAATATTTAAAATTCGTTGCTGCTTTATGAGTTGTAATTATTAATAAGAAACTATAAAACACTTTGATGCCTCAAAGTGCACAATGTTAAAATCAAAAACCGAAAATCACGCTGAATGCAAAACCAAATGCCTTTTCATTTCCGCAGCTACAGTTATGATTCTGAACCAAACGGCGACATCAAAAGGAGAAAAATAGTTTGAAACAATTCAGTGGCTGCTTCGTTCGTTAGATGTGTTTTGTCGGTTTTCCACTCACCTATGTGTAGAGCTAGAAAGAGTGCGAGGCATTTGGAGGACCAGGTTACTCCCATCCTCTGCGTCCTCCTCTCAGCATGAGAGCAGAGATTCACAAAGTTGGACAGCAGCTGAGCAGGAGCCGCACATTCCCCGCACAAACACCCGCAAAACGTCTACATCCAACACCCTCTGGGTCCTCCTCCTCCTCCTTCTTCCTCTCTTCCTTTTATTCTTGCTGTTCGTGTCCTGTGCGCGCGCTGCTCCTCGTCTCGGGCTCCTGCTCTGCGCTCTACGCTCGGTTTTACGCGTCTGGAGAGAAAAAAGAAAAGAGGCAGAGAGAGAGAGAGAGACAGAGAGAGAGAGAGAGAGAGAGAGAGAGAAAGCTCCTCCTCTGCCTCCTCGGCCTCCTTCTCCTCCCTCTTCCAGGTTCAGCCTCATCATTTCTGTCTGTATGTTTATATTCATCACTGATTTGTTGGAAATAGTTTGACAGACACAGACATATGTTTGAGTTAACACTGAATTTAACCGGATGAAGGTAAAAGCTCCTCTGCTTCATAAAGCTGCATCTGAACCAATCCACGTATTTATACTATTTGTTATTACGGTTAAGTGTTAAATGGGAATAAAATTAATATAATTATTTGCCAAAAATCTGAAACCTGCTTTTCATTGTAAATAAATAAAAAAAAAAAAAACATCAAATGTTGAATCCGAGAGGATTTTGCGTTTTTGAAAAAGCATTTGCTCAAAGTTGAGACGCGCAGGAAAAGAAAAGGAAACATATTATGAGAAACTCGGGCCCTGGGCCTCCACCCGTTACTTTTCGAGCTTTTGAGTCTGTTTTGCCTCATTTTGTGTTTGTTTTTTCAAGACATTTTTTCTTAGTATGGTTTGGTTTTTGTGTCTATGTTTGGTCATTTTGGGCTTTAGTTATGGGCCATTTGTGGTAATTATTGGAGCGTTTTAGATCGAAATTGTTCATGATGCTTTGGCTCTTTGAAATAAGAAGCCTGAAGTGTAGCTTCACAGGCTCTGGGCCGTGGGCGTCCTGACTTCTTAGGCTCCTGGACCTGTGCCTGGTAAGTTCGTTACGCACCTATGGGAACTTCTCACAGCCTGTGAACTTTATTATTCAATTATCATCAGGATTTTTTATTTCTGGGAAATTCCTAACTAAGCAGGGAAACCTCTGATTATTATTATGTTATTAAATTGGGTCTGAGTGATGATGATGATTTAGTGGATGCTTTATGATATTTTACATTAGGGCAGCACGGTGGTGGAGTAGATCCCGCTCCATCATAGCTAGTAGGTCCCTGGTTTGAATCCACCATCCAGCCGAGGCCTCTGTGTATGTGCTGTTTGCATGTTCTCCAGTTTCCTCTCACAGTCCAAACACATGTATGTCAGGTGAACTGCTGCCTGTGTGAATGGTTGTCTGTCTGTGTTTGTCTCTCTGTGTTGACCCTAAGACAGACTGGAGACCTGGACAGGATGGACCCCCGAGAGGTTAGAGATTGGGATGAAAGCTCCTTCTTCTTTTTCTTCTTATTGCTGTCTAATGGATAGTGTTTTTCTTGTAAAGGTCAAAGGTCAGTCCTTCAGGCTTTTGTTGTTGTAGCCCCTCAGCTCTGGAACTCTCCAGGGAGATCAGTGGACACTGTGGATGCCTTTCAAAAGCATCTAAAAAGCCATTTACTTTGATGTGTTTGTCTAGTTTTAGTATTTAATGCTTTTTTTCTGTTTTTAATCTTTTGTTTTTATGTTGGTTTTATTTCTTTCTAATTGTGAAGCACTTTGCGATGTTCTACTCTTCAAAGCAGCTTAATGATAATGTTCTGACAAAGTGCTGACAAATTAGTGACATTAATAAAGATGCTCTTACTCAGGGCTTGAACTCAACACCCGCTAATTTTCCTGGATATGTTCTGTGTGCATTTTCTTTCATTGTAGTATCAAACGCCATCTGAAATAATTGCAGTGAGACACTATGATGCTCCCATGAGCACTGCCTGGACACGCTGTTTGCTCATTGGTCCATACAATACTACTTGCATTCAGGACACTGTAAAGAAGACGCCCGGACATGGAGAGGGTCCATAAAAGGTGGAACGAAACCTGGAGGCAGGCCTGTCGCAATAATTCCGTTATCGATAAATAACATATATGATTTTGTGTCTCAAGCCAAATGTTGTGTGACAGATGCTAATTTAATAGCTCTTTGAATATTTCTCTGGATCATTTTCCTTTGTGCTTTACATTAAACACCAACGTAGAATCCGATTCTTTCAGAAGCTGCAGATCTGCTTCCTCTAGTAGATGAGGTGCATTCAAGGACAGTACAAAGTGTAGGTTACCAGCAAAGATGTTGAATGGCTAGTAATTCAGAAAACTACTATCCAGACTGTCAAGTCCTAAAGCTTCTCCAGCGTAAAGAACCAGCTCATAAATGGAGGAGACGTTGTTTCACCCTCTGTACACGCTGTGCAAACTTTCAGTTTGAATGTGATCCAGAAATCAGAAGATTTTACTCTGGTCTCTATAGACAATAACATAATTACAAGTTCAGCAGCAGAGAAATGTAATGTTCAGGAGACAGAGTTAGACGAGGACGTCAGGATGGATGGACTTTCTCATAAGACGCTGATGTTGGATTATGAAGAGAGATGCACCCAGTTTTAGTCTGGAAAGAAGTGAGCAAATACTGTGTAAACACACCGTGCAGAGTAAAATATCTGCTGGAAAGAAATATTCTGTGTCAGATATTACTCCTAAATATTGTTTTTGTTATTCGTTGATGGAGAATGAGAAAGGAAGCTGCGGTGCAAACACACTCCATCGTATCCTGTGGGGTGTTCACTGTGTGCCGGGATAAAAGGAGAAAACAAACGTGGGGGACTTGGTCTTTTCCTCCTGCTGCTGACGTCAGCTGAATCTGAAACAAACCGTCTCCCTCTCTCTGCTGCTGCATATTAACACAGATGTTTCCCTGAGGCGATGCAGCGCTGCAGCAGCACAACACACACACACACACACACACACACACACACACACACACACACACACACGATAGCTGGGTCCCTGCACAGTTTCAAATCTCAGAACATTTAAGTCCTGGATAGACACTAAACAGACAGTCCTGTGTGAGACACAGCAGAAGGATGACGGCCGGTTAAAGCCTGGTTACAGGCCCTGATACACCAAGCCGACATTAAAGGAACTATAGGCTACGCCACCGTAACGTGGGCCTACAAGTGGCTCTGGAACACGAGCATGTAGCACTGCACGTTTGTGAGGGGAGAGACAGTGGACGACCTGATAACAAGTCACAAAACCAGGACTGGGTTTTGTGACAACACTGTGGTTTCTTCCCGTGCAATAATTCACTAAGCTCCACAGCCACTGGAGTGTGTCTCTCATGGGGGCCAGGTATCGACCAAGGCCCCATTGGCCAAGAAGCCGCCAACTAGTCCCAACAGTGCAGGACACAAAGCAAAGACAAGGCCGGCGGAGGCCGACAGCCAAAAGTCAGCTTGGTGTGTCCCAGAGGACTGAGGTTTATGTTAGTGTTACGATAAGGGCTCAGCTAAGCTAGCAGCTAACTAGCTCACTTACAGGACCAAGGTCATGTTTTGACACTGTTAAGTTTCCCTAAAAAGGGAATCAAACCCCAAATCCATCATCCACCTTTCTTAGAGGAGGATTTGATAGGTGACAGGTGTGATTGAGTAAGTTGGGTAGTTACTTGTACTTCTTAAAAGTAATCTGTTACTGTATTACTTTGCTATAGGCCTCAGTCTGTGTCCAATATTGATAAGAAAAGCCATCATCCAGTCTCACTGATCCAGTCTTTATCTGAATCTCTGTACAGAGGTCTGAAGTGAGTAAGAAGCGGCTGGAATCATGGCCAACGGAGCTTTTAGGAGGAACATTTGTGTCTCGACCCAGTGTTTGAGGTGACAAACATCCAGTGTGACAAGTTTAACCTGAAACCAAAGAGGACTTTGGACCCTGTGTTATTAAAAGCAGCAGACACTAAAACGACGTGTTAATGACCTGACATGAGAACAAATGTCCCCCAGCAGAGCCTGAATCACCTTCATTCACTTTTCTGTCTCTTCAGCAGCTGTGCTCACTACGCCCCGTCTGTCTGTGACAAACCTCCAACATTTCCTCTTCTGTGTTTCCCCAGCTTCAGGTGCATTAGTTACAGTCATGGAGGTTGTTAGAGAATGAAAATCCCTGAGGTTGTGGCTGTTTTCCTGTGTGCAGTGTCTCCGTCCTGCGTCAGCGGTGCAAATTCATCTCAGCCCAGTATTAAAGCGGCGCTCTGACTTGAATTTGGGAGCGAGATCGGTTTCTCTGATCCCGCTGGGAGATGGCATAATAAGGGCACAGCATACATAAAACATCATAACCATAGATTTCAGTGGGGGAAGTCTGGCCAGGCAGAGCCAGCTCCGCCCGTCAGCATCACTAATGTGATAAAAGAGGTGGTGGGGGGGGGGTTACGTCACAGCAACACATTTTTAACAGTGTGTGTGCGTTTGCATTTGTTTGTTACCCAGTTAGAGCCAAAAAATACATTAAGTTCCTAACTGAGTTTAAACCTTTTGGTGAAGTGACGACATTTTGTTCAAAGGGTTAAGACCTTGTGGATTATGGTTAGAATTTGGTTAAGTTATTAGAGTGAGGTGTGTGTGTGTGTGCGTGTGTGTTTGTGTGTGCGCGCAGCCTGTAACTGCACGGCTCTTTGTTTTCTCAGACAGTGGCGCCATCTAGTGGGAAAAACCTTTAACAGCAACTTTAAGAAATTGCATTGTTGGAAAGTGGCTAAGTACTAAGAGTTCAGTTACTGCGTTTAAGTCAGTACTGGAGGTACTATACTCTTCACACTACTTTACACTTTACCTGCAATACAGTTCAGATGGAAATACTGGTTAGTCCACTACATTTGTGTATTGAGCCACACGTTTGCACTGGGTGACGTTTCCTCCGTATGAAAGCATGTCGGCTCCATCTGTGGTGGAGAAAGAGCAGAAACCAGCGAACTGGCTGCTGCTCTGTCGCTCTCAGCACGTCTCCCATGATGTTACTTGCTGGGCAGTTCTGTAAAACCATCACATCCTTTGCAGCTTCTCTTACGCCTGTAAATTTTCCCCACATTTGTCAAAATTACCATTTGTATAGTATTTTATCTTCCAAGTGTTCAAAAAAAAAGCTTAATCTTTCATTTCCTGCAACATTTTCTTCTCTCTTCGTTCCATCCAGGGTCACAATAATGTTTCTAGAAGCTCGTGACCTTTGACCTTTGTGTTTAAGACAATGTGGTTCATGTACCTGATGGTGTCCTGCTTCCTTATAACTGATGTTAAGTTCAATCAGCTAAATCCAGCTTTAAAAACTGCTCGTGTGTCAGAATAAACGTTTCACAAACCTTTTTACAGCTACAAAAGAAATCATGTAATTTGTGTGTTTGTTGCTCCGTCTGTAGCATGTTGGTTGGAGCCCGTCTTCATCTCTAAGCTACATTTTTTATCAATTGGGCCTGGCAGTATGTTTGGGGGGGGGGGGTTCTAATCCCAGCAGGATAATAACAGGGCTGCCTCGCTACAAGCTGCCCGTCGAGGCTGTAATTGTTTGCGGGCTGTGGCAGCGGCGGCTCGCTGCTGGGTATTGACTTGATCTCCTGAGGCAGCGAGGAGCCGTTTGTTTTGCTGCTCTCTTCTCGTCCTGGACCAAACCTCTGAGGGGTTTAGACAAAAAGGGACGACACCCGGGCTCCCTGGTTTGCTCTCTGACCTTTGAACTCTGTTGTTTGTTTCTAGTCAACGAGATGTAAATTGGATTTTTTGCTCGGATTTGTGTCTACGAGAGGAGGCGTGACGACAACATTAAGGGGTCATTTCACCCAAATCCCAGTGAAGAACAGTGAAAGTTTACCTTTGTCTGCGTCTCAGAGAATTTCAGAAGCACCGTGACGGATGGATCAATCATTTAAATCTGTCAAATGAAATCATGTATAAAGACCAGTTTTTGAGTTGGAATGCAAATATATATATTTTAATATATATAGGCAATTTTAAGAAACGTAATTCAGGGAAAAGAAGTGAATTTACTCCACTTCCTTTATCTCACAGCTTTAATTATTTCTGATTCGATTTCTGCTCTATAACACAATCTGTGTCATTATGTATTAAAGACAAGTCTCTAAAGTTTGTATTCTTTGACAGTGTTAGATCATTGGGACAATCTTTGTGAGCATTTTGTGTCTTAAGTCTCAAAAGGGACATGAGAAGATGGGTCAGGAGACGCTGTCAGGCCGATTCAGGAACGTAGGACCAAACCTTGTTAAAACAGCACAAGCGTGTTTTCTGTGTGAGGAGCAGTTTGTCCTGCTCTCACTTCCTCTTGTCCTTATTCTTCAAGGACAAGTTGACCTGGACCAGCTCGTATTAAACATTTCACATGTCAAACTCTAAATTCAACACGTTCTATGTTACGTTCCTCTTTTTTTTTTCACCTTTGTGTCTAGATAGAAACATTTTGTATTTTTTGGCCGTTTTCGTTGTTTCTGCGTTGCAACTTTTTGTCCGTTTCACGATGTAACACTGAGGGTTTTCTCGTCGTTTCTCTTAACGTTTACTTTCATATTATTTCTGTTCTTTTATTTTCTGTGTCATTTCTTTCTCTTATTCCTCCGTTTTATCCTCTGGCCTCCTGTTTCTCTGACCTTTCTTTTATTCTCATTGTTTTTTTAGTTGTCAGGAACTTTTGCTTAAGTTTTAACATTAGCTATTAGACTGAAAAGTGAGATTTGTCTTTCTCCTCTCATTATTCTTCCTCTTCCCTTCCTCCCGTCTGTCTCTCTTGTCCATTTTTCTGTCCCGCTGTTTTTGATTTTACTGCACAGTGAGAGACGTGAGCACATCTGCTGACAGACCAGATAATTTCTCCCAGTCGGTCCTGATGAGTCAGACAGATTAAAGAGGTGAGAGACGGTCACTCGTCCTCTGGGGGATGAATCAGCCTGAAACCTGAACACTTTGGTTTAAAGATCACTGGCTGTCTGCCCAGAAAATGAAGCACAAACATCTCTAATATTTCCTCATGTCATCTTGTGACTGATTAGATGTCGCAGCAGCAGAGAGCGATCATTTAATCCAGGCCTGACGTGCATATTTAGCTCTAGAGGAGAAAACGTTTACCTCTGGGTTTATTATTGATCACTTTTGGAGCATTAAAGTCTCTTTTGTTGCAGGAAATTCCATCAGGGTTCAGTTTTAGACATCACATCTACAGGCTGCTCACACGGACAGAATAAACTTTGCAGCCCTCAGCCCCCGTCGTGCTTAACAGACTACTCCCCCCTCCCCAGATTCACTACTGGAAAAAGTCTAGAAAGAACCAACTTTATGCAAATATCATTTGACGCAGTGCAGCTACGGCCATGGATCTGGTCCGATCATTGTGATCTACACTACGACTCTTCCCTTCAAATCAAACTACGTTTCTTTTTACGGCCCAGAATCAAAATCCCTCAGATTCAGCTCTTAAATCACACTTTGTGTAAATGAACAATATTCTGTAATGTACGACCCAGAGATTTACATGGATCCACGTCACCTGTTTCGACAATGATTCAAGAGAAAGACTCTCAAAATTTGTTACAACGGCTAAAAGTAACAGGTTGGTTCTGGGACTGAGCCTTATGTGGGAAGTTTGTGAAATTTCCGTCAGAGATATGCAGTAAGTCAGAAAACAGGAAGCAGAACATTTGACCTCTGGGCAGTAAAGTGTCAGAACGACCTGCAGTGAGGAAGTTCTGCAGAGGAAATGTAAAAATAAACAGAATAATCTTCGTTTTTAGGCTGTTTCACTTTCCAGTGTCTGAAAAAAAAAAAAAAAAAGACAAAATAAGAGATAAAGCTACATTTTAACCAAAATCACCAAAAGGAAACAGAATCCAAATGGAACACAACCAAAATATTATGAGCAATTCATCTTATTTACTGCCAACAACATGAGCACAGACCTAAAATGTGAATGCGCTCGTTTACTTTGCATCAGTTTCCAGCTGAGCATCAGACACAGAAAAAACCTCTGTGCTGTCACATTGTGGTGATTTTAAGTTAAAGCATCAAAACAAACGAGTGAGTCAACTGTAGAACGGACATTAACCCTCTGAGCTCATTTACCGTGATTCAGCAGCAACGCACACATTTATCCCACATGTCCTGGAGTCATGATGCACTTTCTCATGGCTGCAAACACGAAGCTCAACGCACAAAAAGCAAAACGTGCAACGCAACCAGAAAAACACCCAAAACAGACACAAAATAACCAAAAGGAAGCAAAGACCTTAAAATCAATTCGACATACAGATGTTTAATACACCAGTGTTGGAATATAGTTAAATACCAGTAAAAATATTAAGTCTTCACTACATTTCAGTGAAAAACATGTTCACTGCATCACCTGATCCTAAATGTAGCATAAATATGTATATGTATATATGTATAGCTGAGGGTTGTTGTGTTGGTTAATGTCACAGTGGTATGTTGGTGAGTGTCCTCTCTGCTGTGGAAGTACAAGTGTGTGTGTTAAAAAGAGGAAGGAGTGTGTGTATATAAAGTGATGGTGGAGACTTGATCATCATCTGATCTGATCAGAGACTCAACGGACGGACTTGTCTTCATCTGAGCGGTGAGACTTTCTTTCATCATTTGTCTTGTGCAGAGCTTAATGCTGTTGTAGCTGAAGAACATTTCCTCGGAACAAAGAGTTGTAAAGATATTTAGCAACATTTTTTATCCTACTCTGAAACTTCTGTACAACCACTTTGCTCTGTACCAGTTTGAATTCCAACACTTTTAACTGCACTTTAGCAGGTAATTGTACTTTTTACAGCACCACACTAATCTGACATCTTTGTTTAGTTTGCAAATGGACATTTTACCTGACAAAACGTTCACACAGTATATTACTGAATTAAATATGTGGATCTCAACTATTTTGTTCAGCTTACAAGAGTAGAAACACTTTTCATATTGTGTCATTTAAATAAAACTTCGTGCCTGAACAACTAAAATCAAAACTAAAACTGGAAACTAAAATTCATTAAGTCATACACATAAATACATTTCTGTATCTTCCTTATTCATCTCATGACCTCTCAGGTTTACATGGTGACCTATCAGAGGGGTCTAAGCACTGACCTACACTAAAGAGCATTTGCATTTTCAACTGAAAAACACTGCGAAACCACTGATGCACCAAACTCAACAAAAATTTTAAGTGTTTGTCAAATGTTCTGCCTGTTTGCATCTTTTTCAGTGTTTGCTACATTCTATTAAAATACATAATGCAGATTTCTTACTTAGAAATTTTACTTATGCTTAAAATAGTTTTTTATTGTTTGTTATGTTGTTTTATTTAATATACTTACTTTTGTAATGTTTTCCTTCTTTCTGATCCTCACGTCTCAGTTATGTATATTTTAGTTAATTAAAACATTCAAGCATTTCTGAAAATTTCTTTTACAAAAATGTTCTATTGTGTAGCAACATTTGACTGTAAGTACTTTTTCTTATGCGGTGGTTTATGATGACATTTGAATATTTAGGTCCCATTTTACAGTCATCGCACTAAATTTTGTGCAACATGCGTTGTAAGTTACCTTTTGTTTTTCTTTCCAGTGACCTTTGACCTTTGTGCCATCATGTCAAGCACCAATGGACTAAGAACCACTGGGCGCTACAATTCTGCGGTATTACAAACATTACAATCAGCGCCGGGCAATAAATGAAATTTGTTTGTTATAATTATCTGTTGAAGTCATCAAGTTCTCTGATTCCTTCTTTATTTCTTTTATTAGCCAGCCACAACCAATCTGTTGCTGAAAGCATTTGAGCTTCCAGAATTTGAAGCTTTTGACTCTGAGCCTGGTTCAGACGCCGTCCCCAGAGCTGCACCCGGACTGTGTAAGATCTGTGTAATTCATTGGTGTTTGTCGACAATTTCAGACCCAGAAATGAAACTATGAAATTACTATGAGCAGTGAATGAAAACACAACAATGTAATGTTTAAAATGTTGAGTGGACAATTCTACTCTCTTATGAATATTTAATAGGTTACATTACAGATTCATGCAGTAAAAAGTGCAATATTTGGTTTTGAAACTTGGTGGGTAAAAGTAGCAGAGTGTGGAAATATTCCAGCAAAGTACCAACAGTTGTACTTGGAGAAAGTAGATACTTTTGTCCACTGATGCAAACACAGTGTACTCGCCCTTTATTCCTGCTCTCAGTGCCTCTGTCGGTGCAGAGCGTGGACATGTGTCTCCAGACCAACAAAACTAACCACTACACGTCGGCCTACAAGATCCAGAACCTGGTGATCCGCCGCGGGCAGGAGTTCATCATGAAAGTCACCTTCAGCCGTCCCCTGACCCAAACAGATGACTTCCAAGTCGAGTTCATGATCGGTGAGTTTGAATTTCGATTTCATTTCGACTCTTACAAAGCTGACAAAAACTTTTTTAAGGTGTGAAATGTCGTAGGACAGACTGGATCACCAAGCTCTTTTTAACAAATGACTGCATTTCAATTCTATTTAGTTCAGTGTAGTGTATTATTTTTATTTCTGTATTATTATTTTTTGATTCCCAATCCAGTACTAAGCAAGTTTTTATTGTTATATGACTGTATATATAACAATAAAACTATTTAACAACTATATAACAGTTGTAATCTCTTAATTTCCTGTTTAAATTAACCCGATAACGCTTCATTTTCTGGATCGGGCTCAGTGGCTGCAGCTGAAAGCTTCTCGCTGACGAACACTTGTTCCTTCACGATCTCTCACTGAACAATTAGACATCTGTCAGTTCATCAAGCAGCTTCATGTCTGGTTGGTTGATTATCTAATTTACACTTCCCATAATGAAAGAAACCAACCAGACATTTCAAATATCTTCATTTACAGCTTGGTCATGTTTTATTACATTTTGCTTCAATAGTAGTGGATTAAAATTTGGTTTGTCTGATTAGCATTTTATCATTTTCAGTCTGTTTCAGTCCAGTTAAGATATCACTGCTTACGTCAGTGATTGTAGAAGTACTCAGAATAAAAGTATCATTCCCTGTGTGGAAATACTAAGTTACTAAGTACAAGTACCTCAAAGTGAACGTATTTATCGTACTCAAGTAAATGTACTCATTTTATTTCCTCCAGCCGTTTCCAGATATTTCTATGATGTTTTAATACAGTTACACTATATCACAGTGAGTCTCTTGGGAGTTAAATCGAACCTTGTTAAGCATCAGTGAAGAACTTTGATGTTTCATTTAATTAGTCGTCTCCTCTTCTGTCTCCTTGTCTCCTTATCCTGATCTTCTCTACTCTTTACTCGCTCTGTGTTTCCTTACTTTTTGTCCTTTTCCCTGTGTCCTCTCTTCTTTCCTTGTCTCCTCTCCTTTCTCCTCTTCATCACTAATCCTTCTCCTCCTCCTCCTGCTCCAGGCTCTAAACCTGTAACCAGTGATAACACCATGGTTGTCGCGACCTTTGATTCCCGTCGTCGTGGGCCGTGGTCGGGCCGTGTCGTGGAGGCACGGGGTCAGGTGTTGACGCTGGGCATAACGCCGACAGCCAACGCCATCGTGGGGAAGTATTCTACCTGGGTGGCGATCGTGATGGCCAACGGCAAACAGCGAACCAAGAGGGACGCCGTGACCGACCTGTACCTGCTGTTTAATGCCTGGGCTAAAGGTACGAACTCAAGCACCGGGATGCTGAGAACCATGCCATCAGAAATGTTTTCTCTAAAATGTATCTATAAAATCCTTTGACATAATATTTACAGCAATCCGATCTTTGTATTTGATCTGATTCCACTGTGTTGTGAGAATATTCTTCTTGCACAGTAACAGAACAATACCACATACTGTATGTTGCAATCACAAGCACAAAACTGCATTAGACCCCAAATCAGACACCGAATACTCTGGAATCATGCAGTTTGGAACCTTTGTAGTCATTAAAGGCTGATTAAAACAAGGCGAACAACTTTATCCATAGAAGGATCAGACGCCAAACGTAACCACACTATCAGAAGATTATCACATCAAGTTTTGTTCATTGAAACATAGACAAAGAACAAACAACTCTTAGACTTTTGACAGCACTTCACTCAGATACCATACGTTCTACTTAACGATTTCTTTTTTAACAGATGATGCAGTTTTTTATCCTAATGAAGCAGGACGGAGGGAGTATGTCCTGAACGACCACGGGATAATCTATCAGGGTTCAATTGAGACTGCTGACAGTGTGACGGAACGTAGCTGGGATTATGGGCAGGTACACAAAAACACCCACACACATCACAAATAAATCCTGGAGAATGATGTTACCATGACTGTGTTCTTCCTGCAGTTTGAACGGGGCGTTTTGGATGCTTGTATCTACATCTTGGATGTGTCAAAGATGCCAATCGCCGATCGAAGTGACATCATCAAAGTGGTCAGGAAGGGATCAGCCATGGTAAGAGCAGAAAAACGGATTCACCTCCTAAGTGGCTTGGAGCTCACTAACCTTTGACCTCGCCATTCCCTCAGATTAATGTTCAGGATGATAACGGTGTGTTGGTTGGGAACTGGAGCGACAACTACTCCATGGGCACGCCCCCAACGTCTTGGACGGGCAGTGTCAGCATCCTGCTGCAGTATGCCAGCAGCGGGGTCCCTGTCTGTTATGCCCAGTGCTGGGTGTTCGCTGGAGTCTTCAACACCTGTAAGAGCAAGATAATTCTGCCTGATTCACTTTGGAAATTGTGGTTACATTAGAACTTAAAGCCCAGAGAGATGCTAATGACCACAACGTGCTGCAAAATGCCACAGAAAGACTTCAAGGGCACTAGTGGGGTGAAAAAGCGTTCAGGTAGAAGAAGTGGGCGTAGCCAGGAGTGTGATGTTTGCAGAGCTGAAAAGTCATTTTGCGGAGTGAATTAACGATTTTTTTTGTCAATATCATGTGAAGAATTTGATGGTAGTGATGTGCTATTTAAATATCTCATAACCTTTCAGTCCTGCGCTGCCTCGGCATCCCAGCCAGGGTCATCACCAACTTCATTTCAGCTCACGACAACAACGGAAACCTGACGACCAACCTCATCTTCAATAGTGACGGCTCACTGGACACTGATGACACCAAGGACTCTATCTGGTCGGTGAAACATCTGTCAGCCAGTCCAACATCCCTTTAAGGATAACTGTGGTTATTTGCTGAATGAATTCCTTCCTCTCTGTTTGTCAGTCTGCATCTTTGTCAAGATGCAGAGTTTTTTGTATTGAATGAATCCAGTGAAAGGACGTCTTCACTGATTTTGAACTTGGTTCTTTTAGTTTTAGTTTGGCTAGTACATGTAAATCCAATTAAACTTCCCTCTGACTTTCCTATATCAAGATATCTCTATACTTCTATCTGAAAAATGCCTCCAGGTGACATCACTTGGAGGAACCTTCAATTTAGATTATATCTCATCTTGTTGCTCACAACATGGATTTTGTAATCAGGGTAAACCTGCTTTTCCAAGAACTTCCCCAAAGATGACATCATCTGAACCCGTAATGATGAAAAACCCTTCCGGGTGATGTCATCTGGAGGAGTTTTTCATCTAGAAGCAGAAAAATATTTTAATATGGTGAAGTCAGAGGCAGGTTTAAAAGCATTAATGTAAAGTAATGTAATGTAAAGTAAAATTGGTGACAGCAGTTTAACAAAACTATATAAATTGACTCACACTGACTGGTAGCAACATGCTAAGCTAACCCTCAGTCTGTGTGTAGTAAGAGGCTTTTTACTGCGTCTCCTTGTGCGCAGGAACTTCCACTGCTGGAATGAGGCTTACATGGTGCGTGCTGACCTGCCGCCTGACCTGGGAGGATGGCAGGTGGTGGATGCCACACCTCAGGAGAACAGTGATGGTAGGACAAACGGACAGAGACAATTAATGAGCAGATCAATGAGACAAGTGGGCAACAAACAGAGTTTCTGTGTTTGGTTTACAGGATATTTTCGCTGTGGTCCAGCCTCAGTAGTCGCCATAAAAGAAGGTCTGCTCTGTCACCCGTTTGACCTGAATTTTGTCTTTTCTGAGGTTAGTTTTTGACATTTTTCAGATGCACTTAGAGCATAACGTTGTGTTAAAGGATAAAATTTAATCTAATCATTTTTTTCTCCTCTGCCTAGACAGAGTGTAGTTCACACTGATAAACTGATATGTGTTTTTCCTCCATCCAGGTGAACAGTGTCGTGGTCTCCTCAACCAAAGACCGCTACGGGACACTGACTACGTTCAAGGTGGACAAAGAATATGTTGGAAAGGCTCTTTATACCAAAGCCATAAACAGCACAGCCTTTGAGGACATCACAATCACCTACAAGTACCCGGAAGGTAACAGACATTTGAACCAAACCATCTTTTTCCAGCTTGAAGCAATTGAAAATGAGTCATTTCCATTTGTGTCTGCAGGCAGCGTCGAGGACAGTCTGGCGATGGCTCGTGCACAGGAATACAGCTCTCAGTGCAGCCTTCCCAAGTTACCCAAAGCCTGGCTGTTTGTCAAGATGAGCGCTGCCCAGGTAACACATCTGTCTACACACCTGTCTGTCTGTTTGTCTGCCCACCCATCCGTCAGCAGTCAGTACATCCTCTGTGTAGATACACTCCAAACCGTAGGTTTTTGGACAGTTAACAAGTTTTGTGTCAAGATACAAAGATACCTACACTTTACTGCAGTATCTATACTTTGAGTGGACAGTGAAGCTGCAGGCTGATGAACACAGCGAGTAACTTGCCAAATAATGGACTGGTTCTAAACAGTGTCCTGGACAAATGAAAATCAGATCTGTCACTCTAATAATCTCCATCTATAGTTCTCTGACAGCCCACACTGTCAAAAGTTATTCCGTTTTTAATATTTACTGTAAATATGAGTGAATTCAAGCTAATTTTCAGGCCAATTCAAAATCAAAAACTGAAAATTCTCTTGACCTGAAATGATTAGTTGTATAAATTAACAGCTGTTAAAGCCACATTCAGTCATTGGCAAACACTGACCACTCAGGATCAAACAAACTGGCACAAGTTTAATCCCCATTCTATCCTTTTTGCTCGCTATAATTAATGCATAAAACAGAAAAACCCGTGATTCCCACATTGAAACCACATTACTGGGTGTTTAGTCTGGAACCACCTGAAATCCCGGAACGGGCCACAAGGGGGACACAGAGCACTGGTGTAAAACCCCGGACTTCCCAAAGTAGCAGAGGAGACACTTTTCTTTAAACAAACTTTACTTTTTCATTTACTGTAGCTTCAGTAGCTACTGTAACTTATACATCGAACATTTAATTCAAAACTGATAAATGTGTCTGTATTTCTTTTGCAACTGTATTAAAAGTCCAAATCTGAAATCTCATTTCCCTTCATTCACTGCTTTGTTCCCTCTCGCTTCCTCTGCGCAGGTCAAGCTGGGTCAGGATGTGAACCTGGTGGTGGTTTTCACCAATCAGAGTGACGTCACCCAAACCGTCCGCGCTAACCTGACGGGGTCAGTCACCTACTACACCGGAGTCCGAGCCAGGGACCCCTTCAAAAACCTGGTGTTCTCCGTCACAGTGGGAGCGCAGCAGGGTCAGCGGCTTCACTGAGCTGTTCGGTTTGACAAACAAGCTGCTTGTCAGTTAGGATTTACTTTACGTCTGTGTGCGCGTTGCAGAGCAGAGTAAGACCCTGAACATCACGGCTCAGGAGTACCTGGCAAACCGTGGCTCTCTCGTCAGCCTGAGCTTCGTCGTGTCCGGACACAGCGGAGAACAATCCGTGAGCGCCACACAGGTGGTGACCCTGCAGACCCCGGAGCTCACGGTGACGGTAAAACATACTTATAGTAACGTTCAAGGTGCTGGTGTTCGCAGCGTTAAGTATTTGCAGTATATTCCTGCAACACACTCTACACATATAGAGAATAAAAGTACATTGTGTTGCTCCATCCCGCAGGTGAGTGGGACCCCTCGGGTGCAGCAGCAGATGTTTGTGAGCGTTTCCTTCACCAACCCCTTCAGCTTCACGCTGCAGGACGTCATTGTGTGCATGGAGGGATCTGGACTCATCAGCCCAAAGCAACATTCCTACAGGTACCGGATGGAACTTAACTAAATACTGTACTGAAGCACGAGCTCTGAGGTATTTGTACTTTGACTGACAGCTTCTCCAGCACAGCGTCTGTTTCTGCGCAGTTACACCTGCGTTTGCCTCTTTCAGTACCATTGCTCCTTGGGCTAAAATCACCTGGAAGGAGTCGTGCATCCCTCAAGTGACCGGACTCCGACACATCACGGCGTCGTTGGACTGCAGCGACCTCCGTGGGGTAACCTCCACTCTTTGCACATAATCTCAGGGTCTCACGAGTAAACACGAGCAGTACATGCAAAGAGGTTTTCTGAATGTTACAGGTTAAACCTCAACACATCACATGTATTTAACCGGATTTAACATGTGTGTAGAAATGTTACTGTACGTTACTGAAAAAGGCCAAACTCAGCATTAAACTCCACAGATATTCACATCAGTTACTTTTTATCAATAACATAATAATCTGTGATTTAAAGAAGTTGAAAAGAGAAGAGTGAAGCTCTTAAATGTACGACGTGTTGTAATAACATGTGTTAGTCTGTTGATGCCATGTTGTGTTTTTCAGGTGACAGGATTTGCTGACATTAACATCACAAAATGATTGGTGGTTGACGAGTTCTGACCCCACCCTCGACATTCTATCCACCAATCAGCGCAGCTTCAGGCAGGGAAGGGGCGGAGCGAACACGCATGAATTTTCATGGTTGATGATTTGTTTTCTCTTTTCGTTTCATGTACAAAACGTTGCAGATTCAGATTGTTGTGTTTTCCTTCACAAACACGGAGCTTTGTGAGACTACGGGAATTTTTTTAATCACTTTATTAAAGAGGCTGATTTGTTTAGTACAAAGCTGATTTTATCCACCAAACTAATTATTAATGTCAGATGGAAACTAATGAGATTTGGATCTTTTTCCTTTGTGAATGCTGAGCTGAATTTTTACTAACAATAAAACAATACTTACTTTGACTCCTCAGATTTTTTTCCACAAACACTAAATTACTGCTTATGTCAGCGTTTTAGTCATTTATAGCCACAACTTTAGTGAATGTTGGAAACTAGTTACAGTAATATAACAATTGTAGTGGTGGAAAGTAACAAAGTACATTTTGTAAAGTTATTAATGGACATGATTGTTTCCATTTTGTGTTACTTTTACTTTTTACTCAACTACATTTATAAGACAACTATGCTGGTTCCGAATAATTTAAGACACCTGGTGTGTGTGTGTGTGTGTTTATAATCTGTGGGGCGTTAAACCAGCTTCATTGAACTGACAGTTGTGTAATTGGTCAGCAGGTGACCTTTAGGGAAGGTGTACTTCAGCTAATTGGTTAACGAGGGAACAACTAGTTTCACATAAGTAGCTCAAAGTTCTTCTTCCACCACAGCTGCTGGGACTGTGGAGTCATTCAAAACATTACAACACCACAAACACAAAGACTCCGACCTTTGGACAGAGTGTGCTTCAGTCCAATCGAACACAGTCCCTGTAGAAAAAAACCATCACATTTATCTTCAGACTTCATTTCATGAAATAAATCATGGTTTAGAATTTCCTGAACTGTCACTTATAAACTCTGACTTGTTTTGGGGCAAAACAGATTCATGGCTGTGGCCGTTGTCTGTTGCATGGGGGGGTCCGGGGGAGGGGCAGACCTACTCTGCTTGTGTTTCATTGTGTGACCACTAGAGAGCACCACCTGTCTTTACCTACAACTTTCTGACCTGGCCAAGCCTCCACCATCACTCCCGAAACCTGCAAAACCAGAACTCAGAGGTTCATGTTGGGTCTCTACCAGATAATCTGGTTCTCAGGAAACAGTTTGAAGGCTGATTTTTGATTTTCAAAGCATGATAAGCTTCCATCTGTTGGCTGAGTGTAGATAACGTCCCTGCAGGTACAAGTTGCTTTGATAACTTCTCAGTACTGTGGACACATTATGAGAAAAGCGGAGGGTGGGGACGGGCAGGTTAAAGGTCACACAGCTCCAATGTAGGCAGGAGACTCAAAACAACTACAAATGAGGTCGTGTTGTTTATTTGCTGTAGACTCATCATGTGTGAGCTTCAGGTCACTGTGTGTCCAGCAGTTTGTGGTCCTGGAGTCTTTGTGGTGGTTTTGTTGTCATGTGTGTTTCAGATCACTTTGCATCTTTAGCCTATGTTCTGTCACTACATACAGAGGCCTGTTCTGTAATCCCAGCATAACCTAAAACAATAGATTCTGTGTCTCACTGCTCCACACTGTCTCCATCATGTTTGAATGTGTTCGAATATTGTGATATTATCTTCAACCTGCTGCTCTATGAGCAGGAAAAGTAACTAAACACACAGGAAATGTTTAGCAAAGTGAGTTCAAACAACATCTATTTGTTTTAGCTCATTATTTTACTGTCAACCTCTGGTTGTGTTTGGTTATATTTTAGTGTGAAACTTTTATTTAGGTATATATTTATTCAAATTAACAAATTTGTGATTCTGCAGGACACTGTGTAAAATAGGCTGCACTCGTCCAGGTTTGCGTTTCAGGGATGTTGCCATGACAAAAAGCTCCGGATAAATTTGAAACTGGCTTTAACGAACCAACAAAAAAATTCAGACTCGTGTCAAACTATCAACAGTGTGAAGGACATGGGTGAAGAACAACAACATGAGCGACGTTAATGCACAAAACAAAACCTTCATGATTCATCCTGAAGTTATTTAGGTTTTTCCCGAGTGGAACAAGAAAGTCTGAATCAGGTTTCGTTAGTATGTTAGTGCTGGAGAGATGAGGCTGCTGGTGTGACTGCAAAGAAAGAAGAAGGGCAGAGTAAGGTTCAAGTACGTGTAGGAGTAAATCCATACAGAATTAAGCAAGGAAAATACACATTCACAGAAATTCAAGAAGGATGGAAAAATGGCAAAACTATTTTAACTGGGAACAACACAAATTAGTCGGGAGGTCAGAAAAACTGTCTAGGAAGCCTTAAAGTCGATGTGACGTAGTATTTATAGTACGTAGTACTTCCATCCAATAGTACCTTTAACTCTGCTTTGCTGAGTCTAAAAAACAAAATATAGTAAAGTAATACAACCAATTCCAAAAAAGTTTAGAGGATGTGAAAATGTAAATGAAAACTGAATCCAATATTTGCAAATCTCATTGACCCATATTTTATTCACAATAGAACATAAATAACATATCAGACGTTGAAACTGAGACATTTTATCATTTCATAGAAAACATGAGCTCATTTTGAATTTGATGGGAGCAACATCTCAAAAAAGTTGGAACAGGGGCAACGAAAGGCTGGAAAAGTAATTTCCACCAATCAAAAACAAATGGAGGAGCATCTGACAACTAATGAGGTGAATTGGCAATAGGTCCAATCTGAGACAAACAATTTCAGCAAAATGTTCCTCAGCATAAAATTGCAAAGACTTTGAAGCTCCCACCATGTTCAGTAAATAATATCATCAAAAGATTCAAAGAATCAGAAGGAATCTCTGTGTGCAAGAAACAAGGTCAAAGGTCAAAACTGGATCTGTGGGTTTTTCGGTCCCTCAGGCAGCATTGCATTAAAAACAGGCCTGATTCTCTACTGGACATCACTGCATGAGCTCAGCAACACTTCCACAAATCACGTTTAACACAGTTCACTGTGCAAACAACAACTGTAAGTTAAAGCTGCATCATGCAAAGGAGAAGCCACGTGTGAACACGGTCCAGAAACGACACCGTGTTCTCTGGGCCAGAGCTCATTTAAAATGATTTGAGGCAAAATGGAAAACTGTTCTGTGGTCAGATGAATCAAAAATATTTATCATTAAATATTAAAATGTCTCAGTTTCAACATCTGACGTGTTGTTTATGTTCTATTGTGAATAAAATATGGGTTGATGAGATTTGTTAATCATTGCATTCAGTTTTTATTTACACTTTACACATTGTCCCAATTTGTTTGGAATTGGGGTTGTAAATAATGATTATTTATTAGGTGATTAATCATAAGTGGTAAAAAGTAAAATGTATTTTTTTTGTCATATTTTCGACCTTTAAAAGTTTGTTTGCAGTTCACTGTGGCCGATCAGTATTTTCTTCAGATCATGTCTATACTACAACCCCAATTCAACACATCGTCCAAACTTCTTTGGAATCGGGGTTGTACTTCAGCTTGAGTGCAGAGTATGAAGTGGTACTTCTACTTGTAGTAGTACCTTCTCAGACAAGTACCTATACTTGTGAATTGAGTTTGTTTACCTCTAACACCTGTGTATTGTGTGTAAAAGTAAACACTCTCTCCCACCAACGGACAGCAACAAGTGAGTCATCGTCATGGAAACTGTATCTAGTGTATCAGCATCATAAAACTGGTCTGTCTGGATACCACATTAGTGACCCCCCCCCCCCCCCCCAACACACACACACACACACATAATGGCAGTACTTTCTGCAGCAACACTGACTCAGGAGCTTTGGGATTCTTCATGCAGAGGAGCCGTGATGTTTGCCCAGTGGATGGCGCTAGAGAGGAGGTCAGGGTTTATCCTCTGAGAGGAAGAAATAACTTTAACCCTTTTTTTTTTAATCATTTACTTTTTGTGCACAACAACGTTTATTTCCACACCAGCAGTTTTGCACATTTTGGTCTTTGTAGTTTTCTTGTTCCACTCAGGATGAATCCCACTGACTTTTGACACGAGTCGGTATCTTCTGGTTCTTTGGAGCTGGTTTAAGATTTATCTGGAGCTGTTGTCATAGCAACAAGTGTTACAAAGGTGCAGCTCAATCGCAGAACCAACGCATTTCCGAGAAAACCACATGCACAAACTGGTCAGATCCAGTTTCTGCGAGACATAAAAAAAAAGACGTTGAATCATCTCCACTCAGTTCTGCTCTATGAGCAGTGCAGAGCTGGAGACAGTGGAGCAACAGTTATTTGCTGTTTTTTTAGTTTCTTGCAGCTCAGCTTTGGATCCTGTGTTTGCACAAAGACTAACTACAGCAAGCATCCTGTGCTGCTCCCACAATGCAGACATGATCCACCTCCTGAGAGAAGAAATCTCACATGGAGTCGACTCTCACACTCGGAGTAAAAAAATGTGTTTCAGCTGCTCTCAGACCAGGCTGCGTGCTCCACACTCTCTGGCTGAGCGGGGCAGGCCTCAGGCTGCAAGGCAAACAACTGTTACCTACAAATCATCCGTCACTATTGGAAACCGGTTTTTCACCCCCCTCCTCCTCCTCCTCCTCCCTCTCCGCTCTCTCCTCCAGTGCAGCTCTCACTACAGAGCACATGTCTGCAGCTGCATCAGACTTTTTTCTTACTTCTTTGCTTTATCCAGCTTTTGAACCTTGTCTGTGCTGCAAGAGCAGACAAACGGAGGGATGAGGAGAGCTCGAGGAGGAGGAGGAGGAGGAGGACGTGCACATGTGTCCGTGAAGCTGGTTGGGAAACAGTGAGACAGGGCAGCATGTGCTTGTCATCCCCCACACTGCCAACAGGTGTTGGCTTCATGTGACAGCCTGCCTGCCTGCTTGTCCGGACAACGCTCCAATGACGAAGGAGGAGGAGGAGGAGGAGTGTCTAAAGTTACATCAACAACAACTGTGTCAGCTCGTAGTCGCTCTGCGTTGGGAAACAGCACAGATCTCATCTCTTTGATGGCTGAGTTTGGTCGGGGATGCCTCTCCTCCTCCTCCTCCTCCGCGGCCCGCTGCTGCTGCTGCTGCTCTCCTCTGGATGAATGGATGAATCCACTCTTTTGTTGGCGATGGTTGGTTCCTCGGCAACAGCTCCATGGTTACAGTCCAATAAATAACATCACACCCTCTGTTCTGCAGCTCTGGTTTTCAGGGCCGGGATGCAGGAGGAGAGGAAACTTCTGTCTGTGTCCGTCGTGGCAGCACAGCTGCCAGAGAGCTGCAGAGCGATGACTGTTACATTTGGTACAATAACACAACTCGTGTTTGTTTAAGCTGAGCTAATATTCTACTGAATTCATGCAAGAAATAAACTTTCTGCGCTGCAAGAATTAAAGAAAGTAAAAGAAAGTAAATATCCTTCATGAATAACCGAGACACATGCAGCTTTAACCATCATCTATTAGTCCATAGAATTTGTGTTTTGTAAAGTAACAGTCAGATACGTGTGATGGAGTAAAACATAAAAGTCATTGGAAATGGAAAAACATGTATTTCCCTGGTTACTTTCTCTATTGATTTATTCTTACACATACTTGAACAAGGTAAATTCATAATAACACTTCATCATTTAAAGTATTTGCTGATGAGATTTTGCAGCTGTCAGATAACTGCAGGGAGTAAAGAGGCTCCTCTCTCTTCCATTCTGCTTCAGCGACGTGGCCGGTGATAATCCTAAGTGCTTTAAAGCACACATCTTACAGTAAATGTAGTGGAGTTGTGTGTTGGAGGAGGCTCAGTGTGTGTGATCAGTTTATTATAACTGATGAGTGACTGTTTGAGGGGAAAAGCCCTGATTGGATTAAGGGCTTGATGCCGTTATCTGCTGTTGTGGCTTTAATACCATCACTGTGGGGACGTTAGGTCTGGTCCTCAAGCGTTCATGGGAACTGTTTGAGGTTTGGCTTTGAAGTTAGAACCAACTTCAAGTGTTTGGCGGGATGTTTGGGCAAAGCCCCCACATGTCAGAGCATTTTAATCACGCGTGTGCACGCGTGGAAGGATCGTGAGCACCGACAGACAGTGTGCAGACTGACGGGCTTTATCTGGTTTCATTTACATGTACAGCACAGCAAAGTGTGCAGAAGGGGAACAAATGTCACTGTGCTGCAGCTGCACACTCAGCCGATGCTAAGCTAACCACAGCCCGACTCCAGCTTCGTCCTGAACGCACAGGAGCATATTTCTCATAATAATCCCACCATCTCCTGGAGATACAGAGCCTCCTAAAAACAACCCCGATGCACTTTTTGAAGTTATTTACCCACAAACCAAACTGCTGGCAACACCCAGTCCTCCCATCAGCCCCTCCTCCTCCTTTCTCATTCATCAGCAACAGGCCCAACCAGCCCAGAGACAGACGGGGAGACTCTTCCTGCTCCACTGCAGCCGCCTGCAGGGGAAGAGGAGGTGGAGGGGGAGGGATCCCTGTGTGTCTCTGCAGCAAGGGGATGATGGGAGGAGGGGTCTGAATGTGGAGATGGAGGAGGGCTGGCAGGAATGTGGGAGAGTTGAGTCGCTCACACTAAATTTAACAAAGAGGGAGATTAAATTTAGTTTGTGGTTTCTCTGCTGTTTTAGTCCGAGCTGCTGCTGGTGTTTAAATCAAACATCCTCTTCACTGCTGCTGCTGGAGGTGTTTAAATCAAACACACTCTCCACTGCTGCTCCTGTGCTCAGACGGATGCTGCATCAGTTTTAAAATGTCTGAAACCTGAAAATTGCTCACTCAGTCCTGTCAATCATGCTTCATGTTTAACTTAGGTGCTTTTAGTTTGCTCGTACTTTCAAAATGTTAAGATACTTCAACGAGAGAAATTATACATGGAATTGCTTTACTTTCTACTAAAGTAAGAACCTTTACTTTAAAGGTAAAGTTTCTCTTAACTTATCATCAAATAGTTTGACATTTTAGTCTGTTTTGAAACATTAAAGGTGGAATTTCTTCATTTTTAGGAAAGAATTACTAAAGTACTTTTTTAGCCCTATTTGAAAGAAATTAAGAGGAAATTATACCTTATGTTTTACTTAAGAAATTAAAAATGACTTAACTTTTTAGTGAATCGATGAACTTTTTGCTTAATTTTTAGGATTTATGATGGATCTGTTTAACATCTTTATTGATGTATGTTAAAGATGTAATTACTTTTTACTTTTTGCTTCGCTTTTAAGGTTGCTAATGGACTAGATTTACATTGTTTTAGGTTGTAAGAATTTAATTTGGTTTTACATTAGAATGAATTCACTGTGGACTATGAATCTAAAATGGAACCACTTAACTTTTCAGGTTTAAGGTTCGAGGTTGAGGTTTTGCTTTACTGTTAAGTTTATGCTGGAACTGTTCAGCTTTTTACTTTACTTTTGCAGTTAAAACCTTAAATGGCAAGTAAAATGCTAAACAGAAGAATTGTATTTTTACTTATAGAAGTACTTTATATTTTCCCATTTAGCTTTTCTCAAAAGGATTTCAGGTGATTATTTCACATTTAAAAGGTCATGATGGGATTAATTTCCCTAATCTACATGAAGAATTTTAAATGGGATTACTTTAAAGATGGATGTATTGATGATCAAGAATAGCTGTTGAGATGAGACTACTTTACTTTTAAGTGACTGGCCTTATTTTAATAATCCCTTGACAATAGCGGGAGATTAGAGAGTATTTAAGTTTAAAAAGGCATATTTTTATTTGCATATTGACTCTTTATGAAATATTTTCAGGTTGGTGTAGTTTTGGGGGGTTATTTTTGCCATGTAATTAAATAAACAACTACTTTTTAGTTGACTTTTGAGTTTTTTTATACGTAACTCTGAACCTGCATAGCCTCTATTTACTCGAGTTTCAAATACTTTTAGTTTCATAACCCACTAACTAAATGACGACTTCCATCACTTTTACATGTTATTGTAGGATGTATGTTCACATTTTAGTAAATGTGTTGTATTTACAGGTAGAAACACGTTACTCTGTGTCTGAGCAGGTAATTATCTCTTTAAACACTCACTTACTGAACATCATTTAATTTAAGGCATTTAGACACAAATGTACAACATTGCTTTTGGGCCAACTGGGGATTAACTTTAACTCACTGTAGTTTAAAAAACGTTTCTTTAAAGTTTTGCTTGACTCTATTAAACTTCACAGCAGCTTGTGGCTCTTTGTTTAAGAGAAATCGTGCGAAATGAGCCCGCAAACAGTAGCAGTTTCTCTCAACCCCCCAATGTTCACAGTTGGCATCCTCACTTCTTAGAATCTCGCGATGTCTTCATCTCAGCCCGCAATTTCCTTCCTCTAAACCTCGCGTTAGCTACCGTAGCAGCAGCAACAGTGTGACTGAGAGAGAGAGAGAGAGAGAGAGAGAGAGAGAGAGAGAGAGAGAGAGAGGAGGGGGGTGGGCAGTGCGGATGGTTTCTTATCTTTTAAACTCCACGCGATTGATAGAAGGAACTTTTGAAGCGCGAAGTAACAAAACTGAAGCAGAGGAAAGAAAAGCAAATTTCAGTTTCAGCGCTGATGGAGCGGAGCGTTGCAAAGTTACTGTGATGTTTGCGCACAAAGTTGGTGGGAAACAGAAATGAAAGTAAGCTAAAAGCGTTTCGTGGGGCTTTGTTTGATACTGACGATCAACAACGAGTGACGTTTTACTTCTTCCATCGCCGCTGCGGATGTGTGGGCGGCTCGTTACCGGTAACGTAACGCGGTAACGCCGCGGCTCCGTGTGCGTAAAGAGAGATGCTTGGTGGCCACGTCCCCTTGGAGACTGGAGAGACAACACGTGATGAGCTTTACTTATCAGGTTTAGAGGGAGAGAGACACCGATACAGGCCGAGCGAGAGCGAGAGACAGTGGGGGGGAGGACGGAGCTGGGAGTCCGGGAGGAATTAAAACAAGTCGGAAACCAAACATTTTCACATCGACGGCTTCTTTCGTCGACCCTTTTTCTACTTTCTATCCTCCGGGAGAGGAGGAGAGAGAAGGGAGGAAGAGAAGCAGAAGAGGAGGAGGAGGGAGGGGAGGAGAGGAGGGAGGAGGAGAAGCCGGAGTAAAGTTTGTCCAAGTTTGCACATCCCTTCGGAAACGCCATTTTGATTCCTCTCCTCTCCGGAGCAAGTTTGCAGCCTCTCGCTCTTCCTTTTTTTTTTCTTCATCCCCCATTTATCATCCACCATCCCCGCGGTTCATCACCTTCACCCACCACCATCATCATCATCCTCGCCACGATGTCTCGGCGCAAGCAGCCCAACCCCAACAAAGTCAAGCGTAAGTCTGCTTTTTTTAGCCTCTCCATCGCTTAATTCTGCTGCTTTCTGCCTCTGTGTGCTCGCTTTGCTCGATGTTCGGTGTGTGGTGCGGATTGAACTGAAAAGTTTCGACTTGTTGCCGCTGTTAAAGTCAACTTTGGGCTGAGATGTGGACACGGTACGGGAGGGATAATAGTTTTTCTCTCCTCTCCGTGCTGCTTCCTAGTTTGATGCGCATCCAAGCGGTGGAATTCAACCCCAGGTCTCTTCCTCATTCACTCTGCTTAAGCTAATTATCGCTAACAAGTTGTTTTTTCGACTTTTGATGCAACTTTATCCCCCGTGTGCACATTTCTGCTTGTTGTTCGGTGGTTTTGCCCCGAGGGGAGGGTGGCAAGAGGGGGTTCAAAGTCTGCTCGCCGCCGGAGTCGAGCATCCATATCTCGGGTGCACTTTGGTCGGAGCCTCGCTGCTAGTGGCCATGTGTAAAGCTACCACACGGCACCGACAAAGGTAACGGCAACGAGCCCCCGTGCTTCCTGTACGTGCTTTCAAAGTAAAACAACCTGTTGCTGCAGCTTTGAAGGAGGCTCAGCCGGGTGGACTTGTTAGAACCGTGTCTGCCTGAGGTGACGTGTTGGATCGAGTGGATTATGGGATGTTTGCAGGTTTACATTTTCAGAAATATGTGATTTATTTTTTTAATTGGCTGTATACTGAAGATATTACCATGTGATGGTCTCATGATGGTTATCATCACTGCGTTTGTACACATGACAGTTCCCTCACTTATCTGGTGGAGAACTGTCCCGATTTGGTGAGTTAACGGATCAGCTGATGGGAAAGAATTAGTAGCTCTTGATGTTTTCCAAGGATTGTTCACTTTTTATCAACCAAACATGTTGAATTTAATTTGCAAATTTGCGTTTGCAGTTGGTGTTTTTTTTTCCCCAATTACTCACTTTGACGGTTAATTACTGTTTTGTTTTGAACATCGTTTTCCAACTTATTATTTAGAGGAACTAAAACCGTTTATTGACTACACTTTCTGCTAATCCACGTTACCTGAACGATTAATCAGTTTATTATGGCCTCTGATTATTTTTGCTGTCTAATCATTTAGTGGATGGATTGAGGCTGTTAATGCTCCAGAGCATCATATGAAATGTTGGTCCAAATATATGTATGTATGTATGTATGTATGTATGTATGTATGTGCGTATTACTCCAAGTAAAACCGTTTCCGTGTATTTATCTTAAAACTACTTCAATCTTAGAGGTCCTCACACTGTGACCTTTATTTTGTATGGCCGCTCGCCGGCTCTTCCGGTCGCACGCTCGCTAAGCGCCAGCAGCTCGACGCCGCCGCTGTGACCTTGCCCAGGCACATTTCGCCACAAACCGATCCTTGTTCATTTAGAAAGTTCAGGAAGTCGGCGACGAGGCGCTTTGTGTCGCCGAGCCGCTCAACGCGCGGCGGTTCTTGTCGCCGTTTGGCGACTTTTGGCCGCGTTTCGGAGACTTTTTGCGGCGTCTCCGGTTACGCGCAGCAGCAGCAACAGCAGCAGCATCGACGTGACGCCTGTTGCATCCACCTCCACCTCCTCCTCCTCCTTCCCCCTCCTTTCTGGCTCTTTTCTCTCTTTCGACACCATCCACCGCTTTAACTCACGCATTAGAGGCGAATTTATACGTTATTCGTCCTCTTTAGTCGCTGTCCAGCCCCGACCCGTCGACTCGGGGAACTTTTAGCGGCTAACGTAGCTGCTAGCTCGGCCGTCGGCTTTTTCCGTGTTGCTGCTCGGCGGAGGATGCTGGCCGTTAAAGCCGATAATGCGCTTTTACTGCCGTGTCACACACACTCTGTTATCGGTGAGCGGGTCAATGATTGATGGCTCGGGTTGGGTTGGAGGGTTGGAGGGTTGGAGTCCCCGGGAGAGCAGGCGGACTGATGGAGTCTTTCTCCTCCGTCTCCGTGTTGAAGCGCTCGGATAATGGTTGCTAGGGATTTTGTCTCTCGCGCTGTCTCCGTGTCCGCCCCGCGTCTCTCTGCCCGTCTCCCCCTGAACTCCACCAAACTTTCGACTTCCTTCGTACAAGCACAAAGCCTCACACTGATTGTTGTAACCCTGCAGCACAACATGTGGGGAAGTAGCTGTGACTCACACAGTCAAACTTTATCCATCCTCTGTCAATAAGCTTCAAAGTGGCTTTTTATTCAAACGTCTTTGGCTTAATGCTGTAATTGTCTTCCCCACTCAGGGATTATTAGTAGCTTGAGTTTAAACAGTAATCACATCCAACTTTAAGGTGTTTTGGCTCCACAGGTTTCATCTGGAAGGGTGTCGAGTGTTTGTAACCATCTACAGTGACTTCACTGTAACTTTCTCTGGGTTTCTGGGCCTTTATCCTCTTACAAATCCAAATGTAGCTTTGTTAAGGGCCTTAAAATGTGACTACTCTCCCACGGCTGTCAACTGTAGCTTGTTTTCTGTTGGTTCTCAGACCATTGTAACAATCAATAATGACGTTACAGCGACTGTGTCCAACTTCCTGCTCCTTTGAACTAAAGATTCCATAAGTCTGTGCACTGCTATCTGTGCATATTTAAAGTGGGATTATGTCTATTTCCACACTTTTGTAATTGTCTCTCAAGAACTTCTAGAGTTTACAGAGTTTAAACTCTGTGAGTTTACGGTAACTAATCTAAATGATGGACCCCCTGCAGAATCCATGTGCTGGGATTAAAGGCCGCTCATTTGCAGTGGGACCTTCTCTTACATTCAGTTTGCTTTGCAACAACAGGATGCAGCTCTGTGTAGCAGCCGATAGTTTCCAGTAACTTTATCCAAGCGGCTGGTATCTCAGACCCCTCACTTATGGATCTTGTAGTAGCATCCTCGGGCCTTTTACAGTACATTGAGTGTCATGAAATGGGGTTTCTGACTGATGTAGCACATTTTCTGGCAGTTTGTGCACTAAGCAGTAAACTATAGTGGGCTTGTAGTAACTTTGTCCAACCTTAGCCCTTACAGAATACATATGTAGGGATTTAAAGGGTATTTTTAGTCGTTCGGTGTGAGTTCCTGCTGTGTGGCAGTGTTTCCTCTCATGGCTTCTCATTGCTGTGAACCAACATTGTGGCTTCATCCCACTTTATGCTGTGGTACATTGCTCTCATAACACATGTCCTCAGACCTGCATTTGCTCCGTTTCATTTGGATTTTATTATGATTTTATCCTAATTTATAGCATCTGCAGCAACATACTTTTATGTTGATTCCCGAGCTGTTTCTTTAGTAGGCGTGTGTGTGTGTGTGTGTGTGTGTGTGTGTGTGTGTGTGTGTGTGTATGCATAGGTTCACTAAGTTCTCCCATAGTGCCTGTGGTGCATCTGTGAGTCACAGTAGTGGCTTTATGATGATCATGCTCAGAGTATAGTGTCCTTATTGTAATTTTTATAACTCCACTTCACGAAGTTTTCTCACATTATTTGCACAGAAGATTTGTTATGTTTGTGTGACTATTAACTGCCTGCACCGTGTGCTCGCTTCTTTACTGATGTGGATGCTGCGTCTTACGTCAAGGTTTCTGTGATTCCCTCGTGCTTTATTCTGTTGGCTTTAAATTTCTACAGGGTTTGTGCTTCTCTGCTCTGATGTTATGGCAAATTGAAACATGTTTTTTAACAATGAGCGTGTATTTGTGCAGCTCGGGAGCATGTTTATAGTGGTTCTGTTGTACTTTGTTGTACTTTCCCTATAGTGACCTAGAAGAATTGAGCTTATGTTGACGTTGCTTCATTGATCTCGTTGTCTTTGTATCCATACTAGTGTTCCCACAGTTTATTTTCTCTCTAACGGGTCTTTTTTGTCTTTTATGGAGTTTGTAGTTTTTCTATAGTGACTTATTTTTCTTAATTTATCTTGGTGGGATGTTGCAGGGCTGTGTGAGCATACGCTCTGTCTCTGCATCACGGTAGCGTCCTAAATGCTTTATCTGCACTTTTGCATAAATTACATGTGTAAGTGATTTAGCGTATTCTTGATGTTCTTGCAGCTCCTGTTGGGTGTGTTTGGGTGACTTACGATACAGTTGAAGATGATAAGGTTTATGTAGCTGCTGTCTTTGGTCCTTCTCTCCTCCTTCTCCTGACAGAAGAGGAGGAGAGATCTGGATGAGCAGTTAGCATTCCATTACGAAATTCAACACTGAGGCCGAGCTGGGCCCTCGGCGACAGGAGCAGATCTCTCTCTCTCTCTCACACAGACGGCGCTTCTTGCTGAGAGGAAACTTTAACTTGTGTTCCCTCGTTTTCATGGGGCGGCAGCAGTTTTCGAATACAGATGTATTCTGGGTGTGAGTGTGTGTGTGGGGGGGTGTTAATGAAAACCTGAAAGTGGATGTCAGGCAAATTCCTTAGCTTTGGTGCTAAAATGTTGTTTCGGAGTTTTAAAACAAATAAGCAGCATCTTTACAAAATGTTATTTAGAAAAAGGTCCTTTTTTTAAAAAAAACAAGATGATTTGATCACACGTGCTGCAACTAGCAACAAATGAACAAGTTGCTGTGTTAATCAGTAATTTATATCAAATCTTAGCAACACATGCTGTTAAACTGCGTGTTGAACATTAATGTACAGCTACAAGAAGTTGTTTCTCTTTGTAAACTGAAGATTTTTGGGCTGTTTTTTGAACAGAACATTTAATGATGTCACTTCTGGCTGCAGGAATCATAACAGACATTTTTCAGCTTTCATCATTTTAGAACCAAAACACATTATTGACTAATTGACAGGATCATTTGCAGATTAATCATCATTTTTAAAAAACCTCACATGATTCTTCTTCATGTGATGTGGACATCTACCTGTCTGGAATCTTGGATTGGCTACAAAAAGTTTCACCCACTGTAAATACACTGCTACAATTTAAGAGGTGGTGGTTTGTGTGAGTGTGAGAGACCCTCCATACTTCCCCTTTAACCCCACGCCCCACCCCTCACTACACACATACACACTTACTCACCCCACCCTGTCTTTCCAGTTTGCAGCAATTGTTCGTTTGGCAAACAGGCAACAAAAGTGGGTAGTTGTTGCTCACTCAAAGCACTTCTTCTTCTTCTGTGGTGCTGGATTTTAAAATGCTGACGGCTGATGATGTAGTGGATGATGTGCAATACTCGCACACAGATCTACACACACCGAGGGACACACTTGTGCACAAAGGGTGTCTTGTGTAAGGGGGCATCCTCCATTGTGAGTCCTTTTTGTGGGAACCGAAGCCACAAACGCAGACACGTGTAAAGGCATGAAGGAGCATGAAGGAGGGGACGCTTGTGTTTCCCTCTGTGCAGGTGATAAAAGTCGGAGGAGGAGTGAAACCAACTGACTGTGACCAACCGACCACAGACTTATTATAGTTTTCTACATTCAGGCTGTCAGTGATTCTGTGAGAGCAGTTGGAAAAGACGTCTTTCTGCTGTTTGTTTGGTTTTTCTTTAGGGACCAGTGTACTGACTTTATCTGATTTGATGACCTCTTGTATCATGAATATCATCCGTGTTTGTGGGGTTTCCTCATTTTTTTCAACTAATCATTTGGCCAGAATATTTTTTGAAAACGGTCGAATAACAGTAGAAAAAAAACTTTTGCTACAATAAAAATGTTACAGATTTTGTTATTTTTACAAAATTCTGATTTTTTTTTTTTTTCAGAATTTACTGAAAATCTTTTGTTCGCCAAATATAATATAAACAAATATTACACGGATCAGTTGGGGGTTAGCATTTAGTCTTTGTAAATGCTAAAACATACATTTTCATGTTTAAATAAAACCATGACAATAGTACAACAACATAAAGAGAAACACGAATACAGGTCAACAAAGTCCTTTTTAGTTATTATTTAGAGGAAGTCATAATTTGCCTTATTAGGAGTATTAGTGATAATTACAGGATAATCCAGTGCAGTAATGTGAGTTAATGAGCAGTTTCAGTGGGACGATTGTCTGCAGGGACTCGAGTGAAGCAGCTAATTAAAAGCTCTTGTCCTCCCCCGAGACGCTTGTTGTGTCTCCATTAACCTCCATTTACCACACACACGCACACACACACACACACGCACATGCACACACATTCACACACACAATTGATTTTCACTGTTTCTGTCCCATGACGACATCTAATAGTCGAGTGGTTAACTGACGACTTCAGACAAAACTCGGTGACCTTTTTGGTCTCTGTGCGAACTGACAATGTTTTTTGAATGAAAATACAAAAGAGATAAATAAATAAATAAATAGCTATGTGGTTATTTATTATTATTAAAAAGATATAAAGGAATAAATTAATAAAAAAACAGAAGAAAATCTAATGCATAATATGTGAGAAACAACTGAACAAAACTGATAAAATAAAAGAAATAGAAATGAATGAAAGCTTTAGTAAAATGTATTTTTTAAAAATTGTAAATAAAAAAACAGCACTAAACTCAAAAGTTTAACATTTATGCTAAGAACAAATGAATCATTTTAAAATGTAAAATCTTTAACGAGAAATGAAATTAACTTAATAATTAGATATGAATAAATTAGATCAGATGAATGTCAATTTTTCTCAGTTGACCAGTTTTTGCAACATTATTGAAATTATTCTTTAGACTGACTGTAACGTCGTGTTTAAAGCTGGAATACAAACGATAAAAAAGCTCATGTAGCTACAGACGGTCAGTGAACAGGTCGTTGCTCCGTGTTTCTTGGCGTGTTCTCTGTGTCACGTCACAGCTGATCAGAGCTGCAGCAGTTTGATCGACTCTGGATTAACACACACACAGATTCATGTCAGTCTGTGTGTTTGTGCATCAATGATGACCTGGTGACTGCGGCAGGCAACACCATCAGCTCCACAGTTTGGTGGATGTTGCTGCACCTTTCTTTCTTTCTGTACTCGGCCTCTATTTATAGATCTGCCTTTTTTAGATAAGATTATGTTCCATCCCTGACTGAGAGGAGGAGCAGGAGACTGTTTGGGGTGAAAGTTAACTTCAGAAACTCCACCTTTAGGCCTGTTTACGTGCTGCAGCCGTAACTCGTTCATTTTCCTTCACTCGTTAATTACTCATCAATTGTGATTAGAACGCATCTTTAAAAATTATAATATTCCCATAATCAGTCCAGAATCATAAAATCTTAACTTTCCTGTTGTTTAAAGCAGACAATGTGTCAACAATATTTGACTGGAGGCCCAGGAAAAAAGAGGTTTTGCCATTTTGGCTTTAGAGATAAGAATGATAGTTAGTTTTCTGTTGATCCACCAAAAGTTTTCTACAGGACTCAAAAAAAAAAAAAAAAAAAGCCAGTGTGTCTCAATCAGGATGGAGATGTGACCTGTTGATTCTAAAGTGGGTGGGGGTGGATGTTTGTGACAGCGTGGATGTAGACGCAGAGGTGTGGAGGGAGGATGTGTGGGGGAGGGGGAGGGGGAGGGGTCCCACGGTGACACCTCCGCCTGACCAAATGGCTCGTCGCCACCGGACGAACCACCATGACTACATGGCACATTCAAGCTCAGAAGCGCTGCAGTCACTAAAGAGCTCTTTTGATATTTATACTTTTTAGTGGCTTTTAAAACCAATAATCCTTTTTTGTGATTGTTGTGACTAAATATACCTGATTTCAATGCAACTTTTGTAAAGTTGCATTTGTCTCTGTTGAAACCTTGTGTGGAGGGTTTTGCTTTGTGACACTATGTAGCGTCATCTGCAGCGCTGATGAAACACTCAGGTCAGTACAGATCATCAGTTACATATGAAGACAAGTTGTGGTTCAGTGAAACAGTTGGATGGGTTTGATTAAACCCTCCGTGACTTTTCCAGTGAAAGTTCCAATGAAAAAAACCCCAAAATATTCGTGGCTCATAAACATTGATGTCATTGTGGTTTATGCTGCTTTGGTACATTTCTTGTTCACCTGCAGCAAAGGATTTAAACTTCATTTAAACTTTAAAAGCAGCCTGTGATGACCAGTGACGGGATGGATGGCACGGTGAGCGCTCACAGCTGGCAGGGAGACAGGAGAGGATGGGCGTCATTTGAGAAGTAGGATGAATAGAGCTAAACTAGGACACACACACACTCCTCCCATGTATTTCTATGGGACTGCTATCACCCAGCCCACCGTGGCTTTTGGTCTCTCATGCTCGGTTTAAATTTAGAAGAGAAGGCAGCTCAGTGATATATGTGGACACGCACAGACCTCATCTTTATTTAGCAGTGAATTCGCTATAGTTAGAGAGTAAATATTACTGTGTGTGTGTGTGTGTGTTCTGTTTGTTGTTCCACCTCTGGAAAATTATCTGTGGCTGCAATTAACGCAGCTTATTTTCATTAACAGAGTGTGTGAGCATCCAAAGAACCTGCTGTATAAACGAGAACAAAAGGTTTGAAATGAAACCTAAATGAACTCATAATCAAACGAGCTTGTGATGGTTATGAAATGGGAAAATCTTGTGACTTTTGTAGCAAATAGTTTAATAGTGGAAGAATATACAGAAATTGATCAGTGTAAAGTCCAGTTATTCACACGTGGAAGTGACAAATATACATTTTGACTTTGTATATTCATAGTCGTGGAAAACTAACAAAGCTGAAAACAAATAAATTGTGTTGACTTATTGTTGCAACCTGCTTTTTAGGTGTTTTTGCAGTTTATGAAAATAATCCTTTTCTGAATAATTTTTTTTTTTACTGAAAACAAAAACGAGAATTAGTGGAAACTTCCGTTCTGCTCGTCTCATCTTCGCTCCAAGCTTCTTACAGAGATGCCGACAAATTCACAGTTTCCCTGCGTCAGCTGTTTGAGTAATTACCTCTGCATTTAGTGTTTTCTGTTTTTTGTGCAGGTGGACAGTTTTAGTCAAATTTGACCTTAATTCTTCCTCCTCTCTCCTCATGCTGATGGACTTTCCCTTCTCAAACTCGGTCTCCTCTTTTTTTTCCTGAATGGTTGAAAGTTTCCTGGACGCTTCGCAGCAGAGGATGAACAACATCTCACTTGCGTAACTGTGTGTGTCTGATAATAAAAGCTTCACAACGAGAGAGAGAGAGAGAGAGAGAGAGAGAGAGAGAGGAGCTATTGTTTCTCCACTTCCTCCATCTCCTCCTCTGCTCTCCTGATGAGAGGCTGCGTCGCTTCCTGTTAACCCTTCCACCCTTCCCTGCATCTCCTCCTCCTCCTCCTCTTCCATGGAAAGTTTCTTTGAATAAATGATTCGGGAGTGGTGAGGAGGACGAGGAACAGGACAAGGGTTTCAGATTGTATTCAAAGGGGAAAAGTGTAATAAAGTGAGGAAGACTTTGAAATTGAATGAATGGACTCGGCTGCGTCAGAGCGGATTGTAACCTCCTGTCAGGAGTTTGATCCAAAGTGGTAAAAAGAAATAGTGAGGGGAGGTATTTGGGTGTCGTTGGGTTTTTTGTTTGTTTGCTTTTAAGGTTTTTGGCAAATAAGTCCAAAATGTTAGAGATTCTGATATTTTTAAGAAAGTGAAACGCATCAAAAGCTTAATGTGCCATTTAAAGTGCACGTAGGGTTTAATGCATGAGCAGTTTTTTATTATCAACTCATTTACCTGTTATGTTCTCAATTAGTGATTAGATGAGGAAAATATTTGGGCTGAGTGAAAAATGCAACAGTTCCCAAAAACTCAGATTTGCTTCTTTTTGCCTGAAACTTTAGTACTTTACAGTAATAAAGCATAATACACTTGAAGCTCTATAAACGTAGCTGTGGGCTGCAACTTCCTGTCTTTTAGTTAGTTTTTTTATACTTTAGCAAATTTGCAGCATTAAAAGTTTCTGAATTGTCAATTAGCAGCTGCTGTCTGCAGTGAAGTTCTCAGGCAGGTTCTGCGGTTCTACAGACTTCTACTCTGTGGTTTCTGCGTCAGTTCCTGGACTTTAATTTGTGATGCAGCCGAGAGAATGATTTCCTCACAGGGCGAACCTAAAAGTGTGTGTGTGTGTGTGTGTGTGTTTAGGTGGGTGGGTGGGTGTACGGGTTATGATTTTTGACCCAAGCTGCTGTAACTGTAGCTTTATATTTACACAGACACAGGAGTGAGACCGACACATAAAACCATAAACGAACTCTGAGATAAGCTTCTGTGAGCATCCTCCTCCTCCTCCTCTATGCCTCTCATCTCCTTAGCTCCTCCCCCTCTCCTCCGTGTATTCTCCACCTCCTCCCTCCATCCGTTGTGACATTCTTTCACAGCCGAGCCGCTCGGACTTTGGACTCGCAGTAAATAAAGCTTTATTTGTTGCAACCAGGGTGAAGGTGGCCCTGAGTGTGTGTGTGTGTGTGTGTGTGAATGATGGCTGTCACACACACACACACACACACACACACACACACACACACACACACACACACACACACACACACACACACACCTCCCTGCAGTGGTAGTTAGCTCCACAAGCTGCTTATCAGCAAGACCGTCTCACCACACCCACGCTCACTCACACACACACACACACACACACACACACACACACACACAGACTCTGCTGGCATCCCATACAACAGGTCTGTCCTGCAAACGTTTCTGCTTAATTCCTCCACCGTCCCTCCGTCCATCAGCACGGCTCAAACACACCTTCAGCTCGATGTCAGGAGCGGCTTTTAGTCTTCAGCTCCACCCTGAACACATAAACCTGCTGCATTCAAAAACCTGAGCTCCTGTAGTTTGCTTGTTAGTGAAGTCACACCTGCTGCTGCTCTGCCCTTCACTGTAAATGTCAGTAAAATGTCGCTGCTCTGAAACCTGTAGAAACTACTGCAAAACTAAACACAGAAGTTGTGAGAATTTTGTTAATTCTGAGATGGACATTTGTGACCCTGAATACTTTGGAGCATCCAGCAGGTAATAGACTCATTAACCTTTAAGAAGGCCTGTTTCCACATCAGGCACCAGGAGCCTTTTGAGAAACGTTTGAGCTCCAATACCTGCTCTGACACTAAAGCAACCAGGGTCCAAACTTAGTTTTGCCCCTCCCCCTCTAAAGTGTTGGTAGTAGTTTCTGAAGGTCCAGGGTGGGGCCTGTTGAAGGTCTGGCCTTTAGTTCCTGGTGGAAACACACGTGTAGAATCAGATTCCACTATATTTTCTTAAAGTTTTATTATGGCAGCTTTTCTTATTTATGGACATGGACACCTGTGATGTGCAGGTGGAACCACGGCCTGAGCCTGAAGGTTGTCGGTCCCGCCGTGTTCCCTCGTGTCACTGTTCACACCCTGTGGGGAATTTTCAGGCCGTGCTGGTTATGCTAATTGACGAGAAGGAAACAGAGAGCCACAATAATCCCACCTCGAACTGGCAGTGTGAACGAGGCAGGAGTGAACATGTGAGAACTCGTGTGGAGACACAAGTGTTTGTCAGGAACAGTGGAACCTTCCTGCTCCCCCTACTGCAGCAGCAGAGTGGTTCATCCCATCCTGCTGCTGCTGCTGCGGTGGGTAGGACAGAGTTAACACACACACACACACACACACACACACACACTGTAAGCACTACGGAGGCTCTGAAGGGAGGCTGTGAGTGTCTCTCTCTGTTTGTCTCTATCTCGCCAGCCCTTCTCCTCCCCCACTTGTCTTTCTTGCTGACTAAACAGTTTTGTCAGCTGGCTGCTGCTCTGCTCCTAAGGATTGTAGGGTTGGGGGGGTGCAGGGAGGAAGGGGGAGCATGCAAATAACAGTGTACTTTATGATGGCTAAATCAACAAAGGTAGATTGACTTTTAACCGCAATCACTTCAGAACTGAGTGTGTGTGTGAGGGAGATAGAGATAGTTGTGAGATTCAGTTGTGAGGACAATTGGTCCCGTCCTCATAATGCATCTGTACTTTAGTAGAAATACCTCAAAACTTATCCTGATATGAAGGTTTGGAGCCAGACTCCTGCAGCAGAGCAGATCTGTGCTGCTGAACTTTAGTGTTTTTGGTGTTTAGACCTTAGAGGTGAACATGTGATATTTAATTTAAACTATATAAGATGTGGAGTTTTGGTGAACACTGGATTATTTTAACTCTGCAGAGTTTTTTTTTAGGAGTCAAACACCTGGTTTCTATTTAACATGTGCATCACAATCAGAAATGAGGGTTTTCATATGCAGAGAATTAGTGGTGGTGATGTGCTACAATAATCCATCTTGCTGTGGAGCATCCAGGCCTTGTGTTAGTGATAATAGTGGCAGGAGCTGTGTGTGACCACAGCTTGTTACAGGAGCTGGTCAGTGGGACCGCCAAATGTTTACCCACCATAAATCAGCAGTTTGAAATATTAATAATCGGCTATTAATGAAGTTTGGTTCAGATGGGTTTTTTTGTAAATGATGACTTTTTGTAAGGAGACAAAGTGTTTGTTCAACTGTGTAAAAATGTGGTTAATAGAAAAAGTGTGTGTGTGTGAATGGAGTAACCAGACGCAGCTCCATAATCCCTGTTAATCTGAAAATCTGACACACACACACACACACACACACACACACACACACACACACACACACACACACACACACACACAGGAGGATGCTCAGCTAATCGGGGGAAGAAGGTGAGGATAGTGGTGGGGCGAACTTGGTCTGGGGGCATGTTGGTGCTGTGGTTGCTGTGGTAACAAGGCAGTGAGGCGTGACCTGTGTTTGCAGAACAAACAATGGTACCTTTTCAGAAGAGGGAGGGGTGGTGTTGGGTAAGGAGGGAGGGTGGAGGAGATGTGATGTTACCACTCCCTATTGTATCCTCTCGTCTCACTTCTTCTCGTTTCCTTTGCTTCTGTCCCCTTCTTTCTTCCATTTCCTCTCCTCTGCTCCTGTCCTCGCCTGCTCTCTTGTCTCCTCTCCACCTTTCATCTTTTTACTTGTATCCTCTCTTCGCTTTATCCCCTCTCCTCATCTTGCTTCCTTGCTTCCTCCTCTTGTTTCCTCTCCTTGTCAGCCTTTCTCTCTCTTCTCTCCTTGTTTCCTCTCCTTGTCTCCTTGTTTCTCCACATTACGCTCACCTCTCCTTGGTTTCATTCTAGTTTTATCGCCTTTCCTTGTCTTCTGTCTTCTCTTCTCCTTGTTCCCTCTCCTTGTATTTCATCTCCTGTGTTATGTTACTAATGTTAAAATATAAGTTTGTTCATCAAACAAAACAACAAATGTAAATGTAGAAAGTAAGATAACTTGATGAATTGGACCGATGAAGCAGGAGTGAGTCCTTACTTCACTGCAAATCCACAGTAAGATGATCGGCCGTCCTCCTTTGTTCTTCTGTCACTGTGCTTTAAACAAAGGAGAGAACTGAACCAGAAATGAAAATAAAGAGTGACAGAAAAAGAGAGTGTGACGAGGAGGGAATTTTTTTTTTTAGAATTCACATCATGACTAAAAACACAACATGAACTTTAACCTGCACACAAAAGACAACCGAGTGTGTACGTGGTGCTTTATCACAGCCTCTTAACAGATTGTTCCCTGATTTCATCCTGAATAAATAAGCCCAATGTACTGCCAGTATTCACAAACTGCTGAAAACACAACTTCAGAAACCTTTCTGCTCATCTCCTGAAACTGAAACCTTTCGTCTGATAGCACTTTGATGTTTTCTCCTTGACTTAGGTTTTTGCTGGTCTTGTAAGTTGCTTTGAATAAAAGCATCTGGTAAATGACTTGATGTACAAAGTCATTTTCAGTGAAATACCTAAATGATCGTTTATTTATCACGAAGGGAAATGATGGGATTAAAAATGGAAAACAGCCGGATTCATTGTGTTTGAGAGGGGATGTTGTTGGCTTTTGCTTTACATGCTTTTATTTTAAAGTAAGGATGTGACAGTTTGTGTGTTTATTCCCAGACATGCTGTTGACTAATTATCATCCGCATTGTACTTATTGATGACACACAGACACACACAGTAGTTACACCATTGTAGGATTTCAAGGATTACACTCTCAGACATACGCACACACACATCTACAGCTGCACTTGTAGATGATGGTGTGTGTGTGTGTGTGTGTGTGTGTGTGTGTGTGTTCCTGTGATTCAGAAACACACACACACACACACACACACATGAACTCATAGACCAGCACTAATTACAGGTTCTGAAAATGAGTCCAGCCTATATACACACTCAATTCTTCCCCCTGAGAAGCTGGAATTAGCAAATATTTGACATTTTTACCTGATACATGACTAAAATGATTATTTGGGTTAATGACGAATAGTTTTCTGTTGTAGCTGAGGTTACAATGGGGCTGTTTTGTGTGTGGGGATGACTGGTATTGTGTGTGGGGGGAGGGCTTAGAGGTGTTTGTCAGGGACGGTCTATAGGTGTGTGTGGTGGGTGCGGCCTCAGGTATGTGTATTGAGGGGGTTGCAGTAGTAGTAGCTTTGCCCCCCAAACTCTTTTCAAATGTTAAAATTGATGAAACCCTCTGCTGAGAAGACACACACACACACACACACACACACACACACACACACACACACACCTAAGGATGTACCTAACGAGTGTGTGTGTTTCCCTGGAGGCAGACACAAAAGAGGCTCTGAGTCTTTTCACTCAACTGAAACCTGGTCTTCACCATCACCACACCCAGCACTCACATTAACACACACACACATTCACACAGGATGGGGACCATCACTTTTCTTTGTTTTGCAGATGAGTCTGTCGTTCTGGGTTGGTTTCTCTCATAGCTATGTTTCTACCTCCTCATTTCATCTCCTTTTTGTCTCCTCCCTTCTTCCCTTGTCCTATTTCCTGCCATACTTGACTTCTCTCCTTGTTTCATCATCTTACTTCTCGCATTTATATTCCTATACTCGTTTATAATATTTGTAGGTTTTTTGTTTTCTCTTCAGATTCGCAGTAAAAACCTTTTACGACACCATATTCTCTGTCCCAAAGCAAGTAAGGTCAGTTTAATCATCATCATCATCATCATCATGGGATCCTTTCAAAGTAAAATCCTAAAAAAGCAAGGCAGGTGGTTTTGAGGTGTATGCAAACTAATGGCCTCCTAACCTCTGGGGGGAGAGAGGGAGTCAGTTAGGTGGAATTGCAAGAATGCTTTGTCCCTGCAGACCCCCCACCACCTCCCCCCCCACTGCATCCTGCTTCCTGTCCAGACAGGAAATGAAGGATACAGCAGTGTTGTTTCAGCATCTCTGTGGCACAGATAAGCACCAACAGGCCCAAGATTGAGGATAAAAGAGATCAGTGGTGCCTGAAGAGTTGGACTTTATCAACCCCCCCCCACCCCCCATGTTTCTCAGTAACACATTAACTGCCTTATCTTCAGCAGCCCTTTGCTCTCTGTGAAAGATGCTGTAAAACAGCAAAAGTTTTTTTTTTTCCTGCGTGAAACAAAGTTTTGTCCCGAACACACACAGTCTGTCTCAGAGGCAGGAATCAAACCTTCAACCTTAGCTAAGCCAGGATTGGTAGTGATGTTTGTAATGGGAAAGCAAAGGAACAGCATGAGGTTCAGCCGAAATACGAAGTCTGTAAAGGCTAAAGTGCAGTTTTGTATCCAGTTCATGTTTTGTTTAATTAACTAGTTTGTTTTTTTTTAGTTTTTGAAGAACATGTTTAATTAGCTTGATTAGTGTTTTATGACGGTTTTCAACGGTCACAATTGAACGTGGAGTGAAAAGGAGAGAGGAAAGGAAACGTGAGCAGAAAAGCGCTCACATGGAAACAGATGCAGCTCCTGAACCACATTGACTACATGAATAAATGGGATCTTGGTTCTGACATTAGCATATTTCAGTCGTCCTGTAAACAAAAGAAACTGATGATGTCCCTCATTTCTTACCATCTCTCTGAAGTTTAATAGAGACCTAAAATATTTTAGAGGATGGAGGAAGGAAGGAAAGAGGGAAGTTTGTACCGTCTAGTGGGGTTCAACTGGTCCAAACTGGAAAATCTTTCTCCTCGGCTTCAACAGCTGTTTAAATTACTAACACACACACAGCTGTCACAGATGTGGGGAGGAAAGTGAAGGAGTGGAGTTAAAGAAAAGAGGAGAAAAGGCGAAATGGATGGGAGGGTTTCACCCAGCAAGGGCTCTGATTGGCCAAACATCTGGCCTTGTACTTTAGTCTTTATCAGAGAGATAAAAAACTGAGGGAGGAGGAGGTAAAGAGAAATGGGTGAGAATGTAGAGAGTGAACAGAGGTTAAATAAAAGGAGTGGAGGAATAGAGATGGAGGGAGAGAGGAAACGAAGAGAGAAGAAAAGGAGGTCAAAGGAAGAATGGGTGGGAGAGAAAGTAACAGGAGAGGGAAAGAACAAGGAGGAAGCTGATGAAGGATAGAAAGGAAGAAAACAGGATGGAGAAGGAAAAAGGAATCAATAATAATTAATAATAATAATAGAAAACAGATGCAAAGTTGATGAGGAGAAAAGGGAGCGATGAGAGGAGCAATGTGGGCTGGAGAAGAGGGGAGGAATAAGGGGACAAGGATAAACGGTGGATGATGGAAAGACAAGTGGATAAGAGGACAAGTAATGGGGAGAGAAAAAGAAGACGAGGAAAGAGGGATTGAGTGATAAAGAAGGTGAAGCAAATTCAAGTTAAGGATGAGGAAGAGTGAAGGCAGCCGAAAGGAGAGGGAGAGACAAAAGAAGGAAAACAAGGATGTGAGGGAGGAGGAGTGACAACCTGTGGAGTTAGAGCAACAATGGAGACTGGGTGTGACTCCCCCCCCCCCTCTGTTCTCTCCATCTCTGGGCTCTCAGCTCTTTCATCACCTGAAACATGGGACGAGTCCGCCGCTCCAACCGGCTCCAACGTGTATCAGCACGCACTGCAGGGCCCCAGGGCAGCACACACACTAACACACACATTCCACTAACACATCAACTACACTAATACTCAACTCAAAACATGTCTTTTTTTCCTTCTCTGTTCCTCTGAACATCACCTACTCCTTCATTTCTCATCGCTAATGTTCATCCAACTCTGGTGCGTCTGTGTGTGTTTTGTCATTTTTAACATACCCAATTAAATACATTCATTTAAATCCATTAGGAACTGTACTTGTGAAGTAGATACACAGTCTTTTTGCATCTTACTTGTACGTGTTCGTGCACGAGTTTCCACATTGTAGTGTGATAAGGAGCACAAGTGCGTCTGTGTGAGCGGGAACCAAGAACTGACCAGTTGCTGTGGTCTGACAGGATGATTGTGCAGATCGAGATTGTTTTATCTTTATCTACCATCTAAAATACCTCTGCACACACTCAGCAGCAGCAGTTGGTGTTCAATTGAAGCACTTCTGTATGGAAGACACACACACACACACACACACACACACACACACACACACAGAACGACAGACTGGACTGCAGCCTGGTGAAGCAGAGGGATGTGGCCAGCTGTGTGTGTGTGTGTGTGGACTTTTTTCTCTCTTGCTCTTCTTCCACCAACACACACCAGTATCTGTCAGCCTGCAAATATGTAGATGCACACACTCTCAATTGTGTTAATAGAAATGCAGTGTGTGTGTGTGTGTGCACGCGCGCTTAGCAGCTGATGCTTGTGTGTGTGTTTGTGTGTGTATGAGCTGAGGATGAATGTGTCGCTTGTTGAGCAGAAAGACAACTGCTGCAGGAGGAGGAGAGTTTGAATCCTGCTGTGATGGAGGGATGAGAATGTTTTGTCATATTTGATGTTTTGTGTGAGTAGAAATTTTAGGATTTTCCAGCCACAGTGGAAATAAGTCGTCTTTTTATTTTTTAAATGATGAAAATGGAGAAAATGGAGGACAGAAAGAGCCTTTAGCCTTAGAGCAAAAGAACTCACTAAACGATTTTCTCCTAATCAGTTATGAGTCTTATATAAGACGACAGGAAATTTAACATCCTTAACATTCACTGAATTTACAAGCTGTTATCTCATATTTTGCATTTGTTACAAATGCAGTTTTTAACTTTTAAACCCAAATGTCCTTTTAAACCACTGTGACGTCTGCAGCTGCTTGTTGTCCACGGTTTCCTCTCCCTTTGTGGTCGTTGTAGAGTAGTTTAACTGGTGTTTTCACTACACACAACCATTTACACTCAGTTTGCTGCAGCTGTGCACAAAGGCCGACAACAACTTGTAGTGTGAACTAGAGCAGGAACCGTTTGCTCGGTGTGATAGCGGAGACAAAAATAATCTGTCGATCGATTCAACCATTCTCTTTTTAAAGCAAAAGGTGTGAAAAGTGACAACAATGTTGAGGTTTCAGCCTTGTTAAAGAGAAGATTTGCTTTTTCTTTATTACTGTAAAATGAATGTGTGTGTGTGCACAGTTTCTGTGTGTGTAAAGGTGAACATCTGCTCACTGCTCTTTCACTAGAGGCACAGCAGCAGCAGAGCAAGTGTTTGGCAGAGCTACAAGAAACTTGATGTTCCAGGTTGGCATCTGATGACTCACTAGTGAATAAAGCTTTAAGTGACACACACACACACACAGAGGAAACACAAGTGGCTGCATCTCACACTGACACACTGAGCTGCAGCATCTTGACCAGGTTAGCATCTGTTAGCGTGGTGTGAATGAATAGAGGTCTCACAGAGGAGAGAGCAGAGGTTGTTGGCTGTCAGTGACACCTGTTGTGTGTGTGTGTGTGTGTGTGTGTGTGTGTGACAGCTGCTCAGCACATTGACAGGGATCCCCCCCCCTCCACGACACGCATCTCCCACTTTAAGTTATTGTGTTACTGAAGAAAGCAGGGATATGTGAAGTAAAACTGAGCAGGAAGACAGAAAATCGAGCCTCTGTTTTTTACACACACACACACTCATCATAAAGTCAGCTGACGTGAATTTGTGCAGGCTTTTCATTTTCTTTGTTTTCCCAAGTTAATGAGGAATCAGCCCATGTTCAGATACAGGAAGTAATACTGCAGCATCATGACAGGAAAAACCAGAGCAGTTTCTTTATGACAAATATCAAAGCACCATGCAGTATTCTTATAGGAATTTAATAAAACTTAATGCAGTTAATGTAGTATTTGAATGCAGTAGACGACTTTATGAAGCATCGAGTGTCCTAAAGCCTCTTTTAGACTTTTTAGTCTGTTAGTTGTGTTTAAACCACAAACATCTGCTTGTAAAGAAAAGAGGTTCACACTCACATAAAAAGTCTCTTGAATACACGCAGAGCTCAAACAATTAGTCCATTTATTTGCATTTTTGCTGTGGTTGCCAAACATTACATAATTACAACGTCTCAAATGTGATGATTTGTTTGTCTTCCTCAGTTTTTTATATTTTCAGACATTTTTAATCATATTGGTTGGTTATGTTTACTCTTAAAGAGCTTTAATGTTGATTAAAACATGTTTTTTCTAATTATACATTTAACCTTTTTATTCCTATAATTTGGTTCATATGACAACTTTGGAATCTCCAGTGGAATTAAAAATACAGTTATGTGTGTGAGCAATATTTAACTGCACAGCTCAGGTTTATAGGCTTTGATGGATATAAAGTCCACTGGGCTCAGTGGTAAATGTCAATATTTCCAGTTTGAAAGATGCAAAATGATCCCAAAGTGACAGAAAGTAGCGTAGGAATAAACAGGATGTAATTGCAAATTAGAAAATGATCTAACCGACAACTTCAAATGCAAAATAGACAGAATGATTCCAAAGACAGAGAATAAATCAACAAACGATAGACACAAAGTGCACCCGCCAGAGTAAAGAGAGTAAAGAAATGAACCCAAAAGTACACACTGACTGTAAAAAGTGACACAAGACGCCCAAAAGTATCACACATGATCTAAAACAGACAAAAAATACCACAAGTAGACAAGAAAAGTGGATACAAATGAGCAGAAACAGACACATTATGAACACAAAATGATCACAGAGATGAAAAATGACCAGAGATCAAATTAGAAATAGACCACAAATAATCAAAAGAAAATGAAAAAACCCAATTGCACAATGACACAAAATGAAGCAGATGTGAAGAAAAACATACACAAACTGACAAATGAGGGAAAAACTACTCAAGTGAAACTTAGCAAAACAGAACAAAAAGGGACACTTGAAGGTCATTTTAGGGGTCACCAGTGTTTTTAGACCCCGAAGACCTCTGCCGGCCTTAACAGTTAGGATTGGACACACAAAGTTATCATACATTAGATATGAGACAAGGTGTTTGCAGTCATGTCAAAGTCTGAGAAACCTCAGCAGACGTCGTCGCCGCATGATCAGACATGAACACAAAGTTAACCAGTAACTGCAGGTACTGACTCACGTGTGGTCTGAGCAGTCGATAAGGATGCTCTGAAGAAACTGTGAGAGAGCGAGCAATAAAACAACAGAGAGAGCGAGAGAGAGAGAGCGATGGGGGAGGAGGTTTTGATGTCCTTGAGGCAGGAGTCGGGCAGTCTGCCAGGGCTTCAGTCCCAGCAGCAGCCAATCAGCTGGGAGGGTATATCAGGGTGGCAGGCAGCTGGCCAGTCACAGCAGAGTTTGGTGCAGGACCAACAGTAAAGTGGCTCATCTGGTCTGACTGGATTTTCTCTCTTGGCTGCTTTCTTATGTTGTCCTCCTCTGTTTCTCACTTCCTTTTTTTCTCACAGTCATCGACGGCTCCCTCCACACCCACAGGATCATCTCTCTCTCTCTCTCTCTCTCTCTCTCTCTCTCTCCTGTTTGTAGACCATTCACTTGAACCTCGCTCGACCCACTCCGACCCTGCTGCATCAGTCTGACTTGTGAAACACCAACAATATGCCCGGTTTCCTGTACAGCAGCTTGTGTATGTGTGTGTGTTCAGCGAGGCAGATGAACATTGTGGAAAAGCTTTATAAAACAAAAGTTTCAAAGTTTTTAAAAGATGATCATTTTTTTTCTTAGTTTGATACGTCCAATCTTACACTGCTCGTTTTCGGCTTCTCCATTTGCTTTTGTGCTCAATTTGCATAAATAGTGGTCTTACATTCCTATTTTAGGTCATATTGCATCGTGTTATTGTCGTTTTGTGTTCCCTTTTCACATTTTGTTTCCCTTTTTGCTCATTTTCCATTGATCTTTGGTCATTTATGGGGGTTTTTTTGGTAATTTTATTGTTGCTGATTTAGCATCTCGTTTTATACACTTTGTATCTTATTTCAGTCTCTTTACACTGTAAATACACGTACTCTCCCCAACAAACACTAAATATTATATACAGAGTAACTTTACTTCTCAGTATCCAGTTACACAGACTACACACAGCACAGTGTATAAGTGCAGAAAAACTGTGTTGAAAGTGCAATTTAATCTACAATGAAGTTTATATTTTAACTTTTCTCCTTTCTTTCTTATATTTGAGCCCCTCTCATGCTGCCTGTCCATTTCCCCTCATCCTTATTTTATGTGTCTCATCTGACTCCTTTTTTTTTTCTATCCCCACTTCTCCATGAGTCCCCCCCAACACACACACACACACACACACACACACACACACTCTCAGCTTTCTCTCCTCCTCCAGGCTTTCTGCACTTGTCCATGCCTGTCAACCAAAAGCAGAGCAGCATTCTTCAGCACACATTCCTCATCTTGCTCAGCGAGTTATTTTTACCATCAGAGTGTGTTACAGGCCCCTGGTCTCTCCTGGCCTGCTTTCGCAGTTGGAAGCATCTTTTCATGCACAAACTGCTCTCATGTGTTGCATCGTCATTCCGCCGCTTCGTTCCCAGTCAGTGCAGTTAACCTGCAACCGAGACTAACCGGCACATGTCGAACACCACGGCTGGTTACTGTTTTAATGGCTTTTATGTAGTAAAATTGCAGCAAACATTTTGAAAACATGCAGCTGCATTCGGCAGTGTGTCCCTCTTAGGTGGTCAGCGTAAGCGAGCGTATGTAGGAGCATATGCATTTGTAAAATTTAATCTTTGATTGAATATTTGATGATGGTTTAGAGCAAGAACGTGCAGGTTTCACATTTTTTTATGGTGTGCTCTACCTGACTTTGGAGGTGAACAAGTTTATAGTAAATCATTGACTGGTTACAAAGCATCACTTACAGACAGCAAGTTTGTGTGGTCTGCAGTGCAACCAACCAGCCAAACAGCGAATCAGCCAATCAGAAGTGAAGGGAGACCCTGACACTAAATGCACAGCTGGCAAATAATGCTATTACCAGGTGTAATTTACAGTAGGATACTTCTACTTTGTACCTCATGATTATGTAATACTTCATTATCAGCTCTACAACGGAGTATTTCGGGTAATGTAATGCTGCCCCTCTGTCCTGCTTTAAGAGGCAAAGTTCTGTTTTAAGCAGGACATTTAAAGCAACTGAAGCCTGGTTGTTTTTCTAATTAAGATAATTTAAGTTAAAACGGGTTTTTAACGGGTTTCTAACCTGCACACACAGAGTTTAGATGCTAGCTTCTAGCATTAGCAAGGTTTTTGGTCCTGTGTGATTAATTGACACTGTTCTTACAAAAAGTACATTTGTACTTCACATATCACAGAATCTTAGTCCTGGTTGTTTTTTACATTTTAAGCTATACAATATTTTTACCTTTTTGTTTTTTTTTTAACATTTTTTGTATCACTGTCAAAAATATACTATACTATAGCACTATAGCATCATCTGCTCTGAAGCTAAAAGGCAGTAATTTAACATGCTTTTTCTTAAGAATGTTACAGAAAAGTTTAAAGTAACCAAAAAGTGTAAAAAAACCCTAAAGTAAAATTTCCCCCATAGATCCCTGAGATATTATTGCTAACCTAGAGAACCTTGGTATTGGATCCTAACATAATATCACTGCGGATGTTTTCTAAATGTATTAATAATTTGCTTTCCAACTAGACATAAAAGTTTTTTTGCACCATGAATGAATCGATGAAATGTAAAGATGGAGGCCGTCGCTCATCTGCTGTGATGCTATAAAGCACAATTATATGCTAAAATGATCCATCATAATAAAATAAATCACCTTCTTTGGCACAGAAATGCAGTTAGCATTTAAAATAAATTGTATTTAGTTTTTGTTAATTAATTTGTGGCTTCAGAAAAAAGGCTGTAGTGATGCTACAAACCCTAGTTTCACATGCTAGCACGAGTCATATTAGCTTCTACCCACTGACAGAAATATCTTTGGCACAGAAAGGTGTGTTTTGGTTTGAATTAATTCTTAACGTAAAACCTCGGTCCCGATAACTTTGGCAGCTCTGGTTGTCAGTTTTAAGCTACAAACAGCGGCAGTGAGTTAGCAGAGCTAGCTCATCAGCTGCTGGCTTAGCGGGGGCTTTGTGTGCTGGAGGGAGAACATGGTGATAAACCCTGGTTAAGGTGGGAGCTGTGGCACCTCCCTGTATCAGTTTACACCTCCTTTTGTCTCCAACAGCTCATTAACACTGAAAACAGCCGCGACATAGCTGTTTTTTTAAAGCTCAGGATGGGACAGGTCAAGCTAGTTTTATTTAAATGTTTGGACTTCAAACCCTCACACAGGTGTCATTCCTCCTCTTTTTCTTCATCACCCTCCTCTCTATCCATCCTCAGTTGCCTCCTAATTAGTCTTACCAACTCTCTAAGCTTTTAATCTTTCTCCCCGTCCTTCCCCCTCCTCATCCAGCCATCATCCCTCTTCCCATTGTTAACTCTGAAATACTCCTAATGTTACTACACCAGCTACGCAGCCTGTCGCATCCCCTCATTCATCCTGTCACATTTCTGTCTCCCTCCCTCCATCCTTTCATCCATTCTTCACCTCGGCTCGCCCTGTGTACCAGCAGCAGATTATCGCCTTTGTGCAGGACTGATGCTGTCTACATTAGCTGCTCCTCTCCATCTTTAGCTCAGCTAAGCCTCTGTTTCCACCGGACGGCACCTTTTTATTTATTTACACACGTTTCCTTTACGTCCACATGACACCGTATTTATTTACCCACATAATCAGCCTCTTTTTATGGCATTGCTTTATTTATATAAATGTAAGTGTGATTTAGCCCACACACAGTGTCTCCTTGTTATCTGCCATTGTCCTACGTTCTGCAGATAGCAGGTATCAGAGTGACTCTCTCCTTAGTTTACGTTGTGTTTGTACTGTTCCTGAGCTGATACAATCAGCACAGTCGGATTAAAGATGATACACAGAAACACAAAAATACCGCACATTGACCTTTGTACTTTAAGCCAGTGATCCAGTCATTACCACTGTGTCTGATAGTTGCAGGTTACTGTGTGTACTGGAACTGGAAGGTACAATACGGCAAAACAAGTTCAAACCTCTAAAAACCCACCTTTGCCCTTCTCCGCATACTGTCAGGACATTCTCTCTTCTAAAGGTGGTGGAGACTTTTTAGGGTCGCTAGAAAGTGTTTTAGTTTCTTGCAACATATTTCAACATCCTTGATGTCCCTTCTTCACACTTTTGCTCGTTTTGTCACTGTGGCTGCTGTTCATCATGTTTGTTCGTGCACCTGAGCAAGTACGTCTCCAGAGGGCAAACAGACACTACAGGATGACCTTTTAGTGTGTGTGTGTGTGTGTGTGTGTGTGTGTGTGTGTGTGTATTAATACATTCCTCTGCATGTGTTTGCATGTATTTGCAGAGTTCTTGTTGTTATTGTGTGTTACTGACTGTGTTTCTGTGCTCTCCCCCTGCAGTGTGAGCAGTGGTTGCAGACACAAACACAACAAACCCGCCCCCTCCCGCCCCAACCGAGACTCGAACGAGTGTTGATTTACGAAAAGGACGGGTAAATATGCTCCTCCTTCCCTCCCTTTTATTCATTTGTGTTCATCCCTTCATCCCGCCGGCTGTTCAGCAGCACAACAAACACAGCTACTGCTGCACTTCTTCTTCTCTTCTTTTGCTTTATTCCTGATTTCCTCTCCTTCCGTGTTTCAGCTTCATATCCTTGTCCCCTCTCCTTTCTCCTTTCTACGTTTATTTCTTGCTTCCTTCCTTTCCTCCATCCCCTCCTCATGAGGATACAAAGTAAGGATCCTTCCTTCTCCTCTTCTTCCCTGTTTCTCTCCCTTCTTCGTCACTTTTCTCCTCACTACCTTTCCTCTTCTCTACTGTGCCCTTTCCTCCTTTCCTATCCCAGTCTCCTTCATTTTTTCCTCTCTTTCCTCATATAATTTCTTATTTTCTGTCCTTGTTTCCTCTGCTCCTTTCCTGTCCCTGTCTCCTACTTGTTTCATCTCATCTCCTCTCTCCTTCTGCCATGCTTTGTGTTTCTTTATTGCTCCTCTTGCCTTTGTTTTCTCCTTTCTTACTCCTCTCTCCTTGTGCACCCCCCACCTTACTTCTTTTTCTTTAGTCCTGATTTCCCCTCCTCATTTCATCTTTTCCCTCTAACTTTTCTCTTGACTTCTCGTCTGTTTCCTCTCCTCTTATTTCCCTTCCACTCTCTCCTTCTTTCCTCCCTGTTTCTTTCTCATCCACCTCTCCTCATTCCAACTTTTTTGTTCTGTATTTGTTTCCCTTCCATCACTTCAGCAGCATGGCCATCAACCCCAAATCGCCACCTTTTTAAAAATTCCGTTTTCATTCATACTTCAACATCTCTGCCGTCTCCACATGCTTTTTTTGACCAGAAACTTGAAACACGCCTGTAAACATGTGTCACCTGCTGCTTCTTGCTTCCCCTCTTTGTCATCTTAAATCATATTAGGTTTATTTAATATTTTACAGAAAACTGAGGTGCAGTTGCTAAATTCAGCATAAATTAAGTTCCCGGTTTTCTTTTTACCAGTTGGTTTGTCTATTTCCCTACAACTTCTGTTTAAGCTTCTACAGATTTCTTTCTGCTTCTCTTTAGTCATTTACCTGATGTGTAAGGATTCGTGTGATTCATCCTGTCAAATTCAGTGTTTTGTGTTTTCTGCAGGCTCTGGGCTGTTTTAGAAGGCAGTTTGCATTTGTCTAAATAGTGGTTTATTAAGACCTGATTATTGTCATTTATGAAGTTTGGATTGTGTTTAAATCACCCTTACATCTAAAACAAACCAGGTTAATTGCACACCCAAATTCCAGAAGAATTTGGGAAGCTATGTAAATGTAAATACGAACATATTGCAATGATTTGCAAATCTTATCAGCCAATGTTTTATTCATAACATATCAGATGTTGAAACTGAGACATTTTAATATTTAATGATAAATATCAGCTCATTTTGAATTTGATGGCAGCAACACATCTCATAAAAGTTGGAACAGGGGGATGTTTACCATTGTGTAACATCCCCTGTTCTTTTAACATCTGGGAAGTGAGGAGACCAGTTGCTGGAGTTTTGGAGAGGAATGTTGTCCCATTCTTCTGATGCAGGACTCTAGCTGCTCAGCAGTCCTGGGCTTTTGGTTCTGGATTTTTTGTTTTGTTTAATGATGCACCAAATGTTTTCTATGGGTGAAAGGTCTGGACTGCAGTTAGGACAGTTCAGCACCCGGACTCTTCTCCTGTGAAGCCGTGCTGCTGTGATGGATGCAGGATGTGCTTTAGCATTGTCTTGCTGAAATATGAGTCCTTCCCTGAAAGAGACATCGTCTGGATGGGAGCATATGTTGCTCTAAAACCTCTATGTACGTTTCAGCATTGATGTCTTTCCAGAAGTGTAAGCTGTCCAACTGTTGTGGTTTGCACAGTGAACTGTGTTAAATGTGGAAGTGTTCTGGAAGTGTTGCTGAGCCCATGCAGTGATGTCCAGTAGAGAATCAGGCCCGTTTTTAATGCAGTGCCGCCTGAGGGCCAGAAGGTCACACGCATCCAGTTTTGACCTTTGACCCTGTTCCTTGCACACAGAGATTCCTTGTGATTCTCTGAATCTTTTGATCATATTATTTACTGAACATGGTGGGAGCTTCAAAGTCTTTGCAATTTTATGCTGAAATTGTTCCACAATTTGTAGATACAGTTTGTTTCAGATTGGTGAACCTCTGCACATCTCGACATTTGAGAGCCTCTGCCTCTCCGAAATGCTCCTTTTATACCCAGTCATGTTGCCAACCTGTTGCCAATTCACCTCATTAGTTGTCAGATGCTCCTCCATTAGTTTTTGATTGGTGGAAATTGCTTTTCCAGCCTTTTGTTGCCCCTGTTCCAACTTTTTTGACATGTTGCTCCCATCAAATTCAAAATGAGCTCATGTTTTATATGAAATGTCTGATATCTTATTTATGTTCTATTGTGAATAAAATATGGGTCAATGAGATTTGCAAATATTGCATTCAGTTTTAATTTACATTTACACATCCTCTAAACTTTTTTGGAAGATGGGGTTTTATGTTAAACAATCATTTTGTTAGCAAAAGCTAAAATGTGTCCACTTTTCTGCTTTTTTGTTTTAAACTTTATCTCTAAAACCCAGTATTTATGTTTCGTAAAAATATACCTTATGAATTTAAGTAAAAAAATAGTTCTTTTTTTATTAGAAGCAGGTGAAACATCCCACAGATTTACTCAGTTTGCCACTTTGTATACAAACTTCCAGGTAGAGAAATCAAAGTAATAAAAATCCAAATTAATTTTCTACACAAACCTAAGAACTATTAAAAAAAAACATAAAAATATTATTATTATATTAATGTATTACTACTTTTGTTTTTATTACTAGTTTTCATCACATATTCATCTATTTTTTTTTAAAAAGTAAATACTGTCTCATCCTTTGTTTTAAACTTAATTCTTAAACATAAAGTATCTTATACAACAAAGTTAAAGTACAGATAATTATCACTATAAAATAAGTAGTACATAAGAAAAAAACTTGCAGTAGGTAAATAAGTTCAGCGTAGAGGTGAAATTAATTTGGAAAGTGATATAAAGTTCACACATAGAGAGGGTGTGTGTGTGTGTTTGGGAGTGGAGGAATCTGTATCCTGATTGGCTGAGAGCTGGCAGACATTTTCCTCAGCTAGTCCGTTCAGTAATTGGCTGAGATGCTTCCCTCCTCTAACTCCCCCCTCTGGTATGTGGTACAGTAGAGCCGACACAGTGTCGATGCTATCTCAACACTATCACGGCGGGTCTAAACTCCACGCTGTGTGTGTGTGTCTGTGTGTTTCTGTTTGCCGTGCTGTCGGCACGCACACACACTCACACGCACACACGAGTCAATCTGTAACCAGGCAGAGGGAGCAGGGAAGAGGCTGAAAGACAATATGATGCAAGAGAGGAGGAGGGGGAGGAAGGCAAATGGGAGGAGAGAGGATGAGCAGAGGGAGAGTGAGAATCTTCTAGCATAAAAAGTTACAACCAAGTGTGAATCAAACCAACCGTTTAGAGGACAGTAGTATTTTATCAAGGATTAGATTTTCAAAGTTTGAAAGTACGTTTCCAAATGCTCCTGTTTGTGTCTGTGCCAAATGACGTGACTCTACTTTGGAGTTGGAGCTCTTTTAATACTTGGATCCTTTAATGACAGAACAATAGATTAACAGCTAAACAAATATCAAGTGTTTGATTTTTATCATCGAACACACAAGATTATGTCCAGAAATGTTTAATCCAGGAATGAGATGACAGTGCACACAATCTGCAACTTGAGTCACTTCACTTTTAAATTGTGTGTCCTTTCTTTTATAAGTTTAATTTTGTCGTAAACTCTCCATGAAGAGCAGGCTTTTTGTGTGGAAAAACGTTTGTCACCTCACATGAGTGATGGACCTCACAGGAAAACAGACGAAGGCAAACATGCCCAAGACAGAAGTGTTCACGTCATGTTCCATGCTGGTCGGTGCAGTTTTAACCCTCCACAGCTGCTGGGGGCGCTGTACTAAACCGTGTGTTTAAGAAACTCAGACCATGATTTCTAACATTCTTGGCAGCTGTATATACATCCTGATACGTGGTCTGCTCTCTATATGAAAATAATGTGTCATTGTATTGTGAAAGTCTGTGAGTTTCACACAGTGAGGTGCATGCAAACAGCGTTTTTCTGTGATGATGTGAACACACCGTAATTTCTGCAGCCAGGTTCCAGTTCTCGTCACACATGGATTTAAAATTAGGGTGTCTGCTTACTTTTGGCCAACAGTGTAACTCCAAAGCATTGTGTGTGTGACTTGGGATGTGTAGTGTCAACAAGTTAGGGCAGAGTACTGCTGCAAGGGAGCGGAGGAAGGGGTGGAGGATGGGTAATGGCAGCTGAGTGTTGGAGGAGGAGGAGGAGGGGGAGGAGGTCAGAGAGAAACAGAGAGAGAGAGAGAGAGAGAGAGAAGCCATCCTTCTGTAGCTCTCTCCGAACACAGTCGCACATGGGGAAGCTGCAAAGCACTCTCTTGTGACTCTCGTGAGTGTGAGCTTCCTGTTGTGGTCAAGAGTGAAAGACAGAAACAGAGGGGGAGACGGATTCTTTCAGTTTCTGAAGTTCATTTGGTAACTGGATTGATTATCCAAAACACTAGCATCACTGTCCTAAATCACTGTTGGCTAGAATAACCGGCTTCAGGTGATATTATGGTGCTTTGTGTAAATCTCTCACAAAGTGTTTCTATCGTGTTTGTGCGTTAAATCATTTGGTTTTAACAGCATTTCCTCAGTGCAGATCTGACTCTGATGCGTGTGACCTCGTAAAATTATTAAGCAAACAGTGCTCAGTGTTTCGTTTAATGCTTCTCTGCACAGTCACATGATGTCTACATGCATTTTTTTGGCCAAAAAGAATATGTGAGATTAAACCTGTAAGAAAAGTGCAATATAAAACACATTTTAAGTAAATATCGCCGATCTAATTTACCGTCAGAAGCAGCGAACTTGATTTAAATGCTTTAATCTGTTTCAGCTTTGATAAGCCAACTCGCTTCAGTCAGCTTCAACAAAAATTGCCAATAATAAGTAATGAGTATTAGCATCAGATTGAGGCCTTCTGACATAAAAGTTTCAGATCATCATTTCCATTGTGCAGCAATAATCATTGGATGCTAGTATCTGTATTTGGTACATGTGGTTTGTTAGTCTTTAGGTGAATCTGCTAATAAGAGCTAATGGCTAATAAGTTCAACTTAATTCATCTAAACGTAACTTTACCATAACAATAAAATTATGTTTTACGATCAATAATAATATGTTTATTTAAATTTTCAGAAGCACATTCAGCCCTGGGTTAATATTGTTCAAACTAAGTTTGAAGGAATGTAGACTGGAATCTGGTTTGTCCTGTGTGTCTTTGGGACATTGTTCAGTGTATGTGGGACTGAAGCCATTTTAAAGGAGATGAAGCGAGAAATAGATGTGTAGATGCAGAAAGAGGCAGTTAGGAGGTAATAAATAGCAAACATATGGTCACTGGATCTTGTCCTCCCCCCACTCCTGCATCCATCTACTCATACATCCTTCCATCCCTCTCCTTAGGTCTCAGACTGTTAGCTGACACCCAGGGGGACACAAATAGAAATAGAGAAGGTTAGGAAAAAGAGGAACAGTTAAAAGCAGAAAGAGGGGAGAGTTCAGAGAGCTCGGGGCTGTTTGCTCTCTCTACTGCCACTGACAGTTTGGTCTGTTTACTTCAGCGCTAAGTGATGCTAACCTACGGCACTAACGTTGGATTTCATGTAAAGATGACAAAACATATTTCATTGTACTCCCCTTATTACACAAGTCATTAACCTCTAAAGATAACATCTGCTATTTGGCACGTAAAAGCTGTGAATAAAATTTTTTTTTTCTGTTTTAAGTTTAAATATGCTAACTGCTAATGCTAGGTCGCCAATGTTTAGAGATAACTAGCTCACAGACTGCTAAGCTACTCCCAGTTGTTGGTTAGCTTTGTAAAATGACACCAGTGTGGTTTAGTTTATAGCCATTGTAGCATGTAGCATTACAATGAATGCAATGGTGAGAGACGGAGCTGAAGTTTTAATAATAGATTAAAGGTCAAGTTAAAGTGTTAAAATGTGGATAATACATGAGATGCTAACTACACAGCCTTAGCTGCTAAAGAACTAGTCAGCTACCACATTTTTGTGGACTGTGGTTAACTAATGGAAACTTGATCGGGCCCCTGCTGTGAGTCTCCTGTCCAGATTTTATGTCTCAGCTGTGTGAGGATTTATAAGGTTTGAGGTGACAGAAACTCTCTCCATCACCACACATGACATCCAACTCTCCATCCATCCTCCCCTGTAATAACTGTCTAACGCTGGGTTACATCCTCACACAGGTGCACCGCACTATAGGGGGGTTATGTTGTGAAAGCACTGACCTTAGTGAAAGTTAGAAGCAAGACAATGAGACAGGAATGGTAGCTGATTGACCTAGTTTGTCACTCAGTAGAACTTTTAAACAAGATTTAAAATGGGAATCTCTACCACATATGCCTGTTTAGGCCAACACATCTACCAACCATGGAGAGAATGTATTTGTGTGGGTGCTGGTGCTTTTCCCATTCTGTGCTTTCAGCTGAGCCTGCCAGGTTAGAAGGTCAAGGCAGTTCACTTCCCATCCAAAAACTGGTTACCACAATTTGTCATAATTATTTTCTCTCAAATACCCCACCATTAAACTCCTGCTTTCCAAGATTTGGTCGAACCATTTTTCCAAAACCCAGTGATGCTTTAAGTTTAGCGAGTTAAATAACTGAGAAGGACATTTATGGATGTAGTGAGAGAGGACATGAAGTTAGTTGGTGTGAAAGCAGAGGATGCAGAAGATGGGGTTAGATGGAGGCAGATGATTTGCTGCGGTGACCCCTGGATGGGAACAGCCCAAAGGAAAAGAAGAAAGAAGTATTAAATAACAAAAACCAGCAAATGCTGCAATTTGAGAAGGGATTTAAAATAATAGTGCTCTTCTCGGGTCTCAGGAATCCTTTAATAGGACATTCCAACCATCTTTAAAGTCAGGAGTTCTGTTTTATCTGTTGCCATGGCTAACTCCAAGTAACCATGGCAACAACGATGCACTCAGCTTACTTTTACTTCGGTAGCAACTGTAGTATTCAGCTTTTGGTAAGTAAAAGTCAACTTCAGCTTTTGCTTCCCATGTTTCAGGACTGCATTAGTTTTCATAAGTGCAGAATTATTTTCCTCTAAGGTCAAAACTTTGTAACACAGCATTTTTTATTATTGTACGATAGGGTCCTTCATTCTTTTAATGAAGGACTTTGGCTGACATGAGGAATCGGTTTGGATCTTTAGAGTAGCATTTTTTTTAAAGGTTGTTGTAATGAAGACTCTACCATATTGTATCATTTGAATTATGATTTCATTTTGAAATACATTGTGTCCCATCTTATTGTATTGTATGGATGCTAGGGAATCATTTTAAGGTGTAGTCCACCATCTGTTAGGCATGTCATGGCAAGAATGGACATGGTGACCTTATCAAACACAAACCTGTAGCTTGGACCTGGCACGATAGAGTGAGGGAGAAGGGGATGTAGAGTAAGAGGAGGATGGAATGATGAAGCTGCAGAGAAAGAGGAGGGGAGGCAGGGATGGATAAACGGAGCAGCATTCTTTGTTTGCAGCACTTTGGCAAAGAGAGACAACTTTTCCATCACACACACAGAGACACCGCCCACCGCCCACGTGGTGACTCTTTTTTTTTTTTTTTTTTTGCTTTTGCATAGATGTGCAGGAATGTCACAATGTCAGGACGTCAGCGCTGTGTGAGTGTGAGTCAGGAGGGAGTATCAGTGTGAGTGATGGCCAGGAACAGATGTAGTAACATCAGCCCTCACACATGCACCGTACTCATCCAGAATCACGCATGTGTAACATGGACAGGAATACACACATGTTGAAACGGGTTTGAACAAATCCAAGGGCTTATTAACGTTTCTTATCACATTTTGATTCTGAGTCAGATTTCAGGAATTTTTAGGCCATGTGCTAGTAGTTTGTTTTTTTCTAGAATGCAGCAAGTGTCAAAACCCACTTACTCACTCACTCACTCACTCATTCATTCATTACTACTAACAATAGGCACAGTTCAGTAGTGAGCGGCAACATCACTGTTAGCTCCATTACAGAGGACACAACTTTGTTTTTCGTAGCACTGAATGCACCTGTCATGTTGTGGTAAACTTCTGTTTCTTTGTGACCATTTTGTATCCATTTTTACTCCTCACATACCTGCTTATGTTTTGTGTTGTTTTTTAAATTATTGTATTATTTTGCCTCTGTTTTAATTTTTAACTGTTTGTGGTCATTTTGTGTCCTTATGAGCCTCTTTTTTGATAATTATTTGAAACCATCTATGCTTATTTTCTCTGTTTTGTGTCATTAGTTGTTATCAGTTTTGGTATTTGTTTGTCATTTGTTTGTCTTTTGTGGTTGTTTTTGTTTCTTTTGGAATATTTGCATCTTGCAGCTCTCTCACTCTCAAATAAGTAATATTACCGCTTAAATAAATAACGCACATTGACTTATAATAATATTGTAATGAACATGGAGTAGAAAAGGGTAGAAAAGGTGATGCATAGAATTTATTTCCTTCCTTTTTAATACTTTTTTCAAGTTGACCTCTAGTCTAGCCTTCCTTCTCCTGTCCATCTTTTCTTCCTATCCTCCATCCTGTCCTCCTAATCTCCTTGTCATCCCTTCCTCTCCATCTATCCATCCTCCCTCCCTCCCCCTACTGGTCTGTCCTCTTGCAGCCATCTGTTGCTGTTCGTTTCAGCCGGCTGTAAAAAGTGCTGCCTGAGCACCTCATTGGCCAATCACAGCCTTTGAGTGTGTGTGTGTGCGTGTGTGTGTGAGAGGTTAGAGAGAGACGAATGATGCTAATGTAAAAAACAATCTGGGGTAAGGCCTTAGATCTGTGTGTGTGTGTGTGTGTGTGTGTGTGTGTGTGTGTGTGGATGCACCTGCTGCAGCCATATTACAGTTTGTCATGTAAGAGTGGTGATACAAGGAGAGGTCAGTGGAAACACAACACACATAACACACACACACACCGAGTCGACCAGTTGTCACCAGTCAGTCGCAGAGTTGTGCTTAGCTTAAGTTCAAATGCTAAAAGTCCACCTCAGCACTTTCTCTGACCAAAACATTTCCATCGATGGTTTTAAAGCTTTCTCTCTGCTTGATAGCTGCTGCTCTTGCTCCCATCTTTGATGGTTTTTCTTTGAACGCGGAATGTCCCTTTCCCACCCTCCATCACACACACATTTATATGCAGCCTCTCTCTGAGCTGAGCTGGAGGAGGAAGTGGCCGATTCTGGAGAGCGTCTTCCTGTGGGGGCTTCCAAACAGGAAACAGTAATCAGCTTCTTCTGCTGCTGCTCTGACAAGAAGCTCTGAGCTTTTTCCACTTTTCTCTCTCTTTCTCTCTGCCTCCTCTTTCTCCTGTTTGTTTCTGTGTCTCTCGGCCCATGTTGGGGACAAGTGTGAGGATAGTAAACCCCACATTTTGTCCCCTCTGGTCTAGTCGGCACTGAGCCAGAGCTGCTGTTGTAGATGAAAGGCTGTGGCTGCTGTCCTCTGCTGTCTCGCTTCCCATTCTTATCTGTGTTTCTGCTGCCAAAGAGCTCAGAATCTATTGCTGAACTGCATAGGTCAGGTTAGGATGCTGTTATGGGCTTAAGACCTGAATTACTTTGTAAAGCCACAATTCTTTCAGCACCTCACTTTTTTTGTTTGATGAAGATTTCAATAGAGCAGCTTTATAACCAGAAATGCACATCTGTAGAGTAAAAAACAACATCTTTAAAAATAATAAATTATCTTCTATGAAACCAGACACTGCAGTTAAATGCAGGGTGGGAAATTAACACGAGGCACCAGCCAACATTCAGAGCTCCTGTGAGATTCTAATTTAAGTTAACCTTCAACCTTCACACACCAGCCTCCACGGAAAAATCTGCAAGTTTAATGTGAGCTCAGCTGACATCCAGAAGCACCTAGTTAAAGATGAGTTAGAACCAGGAAACATTGTTAATTGTTGACTTGCACTAAACCGTCACGTTCAAGATTTAATCTATTTTCTGTATACTTGTAGCTGTCAATAATACCATAATAATAAAGATGATGTCCTAATGGAGTTTGGTGTCTTTCCAACAATCCCTTAGTAATAACCTGTACTTTTGGACACGAGAGTTTAAGGCAGGATATGACAAAAAACAATAAACGCGTTTGGTTTGATCTTAAGCATTCATCCGTTTGTTATATCTGCTTTTGGACACTGGAGTGAGATGCAGAAAATACCAAAAAACCATGTTTTGTTTCTTGCTTAGTTGTGTGTTTGTCTTAAATTTGTGCTTTTTTTTATTTTTCCCATTTCAGCAGTCATGGAAAACTCCACAGAGGAGATGCGAGAAGACGAAGCCAACCCTGAGATTGATGAGGAAGCTGATCTAACAGAAGAGAAAACCCACAATAAGCTTAAAGGTTCGCACAAACCCTCTTTTTGCTGTGTTTTTGCCCAAGAAAGCCCAAATAATTATAGCCTCAAATATAATGCCTCCTTTAGGAGCTCTTAATGGAGCAATGGAGGAGGCAGCAAGTGTAGGGGAGAAGGTACAGAACGGAGACGGAGGAGGAGGCGGGGGCGGTAAAGGTGGAGGAGGAATCATGGGAGCTGAAGGAGAAGACCTGTCCTCCATTAATGCCATGATGTCAGCAGTGATGTCGGCAGCAGGGACCATCAACGGTGGAAGAGACGGAGACGGCGGGAGTGGAGTCATCTCTGCCGACTCCTCTGCCGGCCCCTCCCCAAGGTGAACGATGAAGAGATGTTCTGGTGTTTTTCCTTAGCTGTTTAGCACAGACTACGAAGTCTTAACATAACTGACCCGTTTTTATTCTACGATAGAAAATAAAATAATCAGGTTTTAGATTCTATAGATGCTCAAAATTTGATCACTTTTGCTACTGAATCAAATACTGGTGCATTCAAAGACTTGAGCTTTCTATTGAAAAATATAATTCACGTTTTATTGATCTTAGGGTAAAACTAGGGTAAACTAGTTACTAGTGTTTATGGCTGTTAATTTTGCTCAGTTCTGAACGGTTTGTAGTAATTTTATGTTTATTTTTGGCCTTTTTGTGGACATTTGCTGCTTCATTTTTTTTATCTACTTGTGCTCATTTTTGTCTCATTTGTATGATTTTGGTTTTGTCTTTGTGGTTTTTGAGGTCTCCTTTGCTTATTTTCAACCCTTTCTGGCCATTTTTGTGGTTTGTTGTTTTTTGGGTATATGTCCAACCTGTTTTTACCTTTTTTGGCTGTTGTTTGTGTCTGTGTTTAGTCATTTTAAATGTCTTTGTTGTGTCCACTTTTTGGACTGTGGAAAGTTTGTAGACCTCTTTGTAGACACTGTTTGTATTGTTGGTTGCCATGTGTCTCTTTCGGATGCCGTTCCAACAGTTTGTGGTAATACTTGTCTCCTGTGCAAACAAACATGAAATATTAACAGTCAGTCCAGGCCGTCCTAGGCCCCTGTTCAGTAATCCGTACCTGATGTTTTCATATGTGTAAACTTGCTCTTTCTTCTTGTTCTGCTTAAAGCCCATCGCCCAACAAGTCCCTCACAGCGGCGATGAGAGCCCCGCCCAGTCGCAGCACACGACGCACCCAGGTAAACTTCACAAGTTAAATACTGTGTTTACGCTCCATCTCTGCGTTGATCCTGGCTGAGTCTGGGCCCTAGGTCCTCATTTGGTGCCTCATCTGGTTTCCACTCGTCATTTCCTCTCCTCTCTTTGTCTCTTTATTTGTTTCCTCTCCACTCCTCTCCTTGTTTCCTTGTTTCATGTTTCCTGTCCTCCTCTCTGTTCTCTTTTCCTTGTTTCATCTTCTTTTGTCCTCTCATCTCAGTTATTCTCCCTTTTCTTTTCCTCTCCTCATTTCTTCCTCTTTACTTCTTTCTTCTCCTTCGTTTTTTCTTCTCTCTCAGCTCCTCTGCTTGTTTCCTCATTATTTTCTTACACTCTTTTTTTTCTTTTTTCCCTTGCTGTCTCCTCTCCTTGCCGACTGTCTCCTATACTCATCTCCTCCTTTTCTCGTTTCCTGCCCTTGTCTCCTCACTTCATCCTCTCTCTTCTCCCATCATGCACAGTCATTCCTCCCCGCACCATTGCTTCCTGTGAAACAGGAAAAGTGAGGCCATTTGACGAGTTAGGGAGTGAGGGAGGACTCTCTCAGGTCTGACTCAGGCAGTTTCTACAGATCATGTGATTCATCACAGTTAAGCTCATTTCAGGTCAAACTGAGGCTGCAACAAACACTTGGATGTGATTCTTAGTCTGGTGCCTCCTGTGGTTATTGTAGTTTCCTGCTTCTCTTTTTCCTCCCTCACTTGTCTACTTTTTCTTCCTCTCCTATTCTTCCCTCTTTCATTTTCCTATCTCCTTTGCTCCTTTGCTTGTCTGCTGTCCTGTCCCATGTCCTATCCCCTCTTTTTATTTTCTCTCCTCTCCTTGTCTCCTCTACTTACCTGTCGTTATTTTCTCTTGATTACCAACTTATTTCCTGTCCTTGTTCTTCTTGTCCTCGTCTTTCTTTTCCTTTAAAAAATGCAGTCATAATGTCAAAAATCTGTTCCGTTTATTCTACTTTTGTTTGATGTTAGGCTGTTGTCAGTGGAACTTTCATTGCAATGTTTCCCCTTCAAATGCAGAGTACGTTCCTTTTCCTACAGACTTATGAAACACAGTCATCATAATCATTAATTGTCAGCGACAGAAGCTTAACAAAAATAGAAATTATTGAAATTATTTGGGGAGTAATTAACATTTTTTGAAAATGTACTGTACAGTATTTTAATTTTATTTAAATTAATTTTTTCTCTGATGTAAAACTGAGGTTATCCAGATTTCTTAGACATTTAGTTATCCTGCTTTTGTGCTATAAGAGTTCTGCTGAACAGTGAACATTCTAAATATGAGCAGTACATAATTTTTAGTTTTTTATGCTAACTAGTGTTTTTCTTCGTCTTCTTTTTCAGGACACCAAAGATGACAGCGCATCTTGCATCTGTCCACTTTGTGACAAGAGCTTTCAGACACACCACCAACTAACAATGCACATCAGACAGGTAAAAACTTACCTTTTACTATTACTGCTAACAACTCACAGCTGTGAGAGATGGGCAGCGGAAAAGAAAGATAGCAGTCACAGTACAATTGCATAAGTTTGCACACTAATACCAAACAACATCAACAGTAAAGATTTAATCACAATTAGGCTTTAATTTTCCATTAAGTTTAACCTTCACGCACCAGCTTGTTTAATGTGATCTCACTTGACCTGCAAAAATATCTGCTGCAAAAAGTTGACAACCTGTTCCAACCACCCTCCATCCTCTGTTCATGGAACAAAACTTGATTCAGGGTCAAGCTGAAATATTTTTCTTGTGTCTTCATACACAATGACGCTTGTAAAATTGATTTTAAGTAAAATTACTGTCCTGCATGGTGAATCATTTGTAAGCCAAAGTTGCATGTAGTCACAAATAATCAATAAAATGTTGCATCTACTGCTCTATAAGCTGTTAGGTTTTAATAATCACTAACATTTTTAAAATTCCTGTGTTTTGTTGAGTTTGGTGTCTAGGTTCCCACATTTTTAAAGCTTAAGGAAACAACAATAAGGATACCAGCAACAACACTCTTGCACCTGTAACATTACATTACGGCTGCAACTATAATAAAAGCATAAATAAGTAAATAAAGTACAAACCTATGATAATAATACGTGTATTACTGTGACGACTCTGTTGACCCTATTCCATCTCTCTGCAGCACAATGCAGACACCGGAGCAACGGACCACTCCTGCAGCATCTGTGGGAAGTGTCTGAGCTCGGCTTCATCACTGGACAGACACATGCTGGTCCACAGCGGGGAGAGGCCCTACAAATGTAACATCTGTGGACAGACCTTTACGACAAACGGCAACATGCACAGGTACACAGTCAGTCAGCCAAGCAGAATTCCTAAAACACACCAAACGTCCTCACAAAGATGGTATTTAAGTAATGCCACACACACACACACACACACACACACACACACACACACACACACACACACACCATGTAACCTCAGGCAGAGGAAGTTGGCGTTTAACCCAGTCCCCACTCAACCATCATTATGGGAGCATGAGATCCAAACTGTGTGTGTGTGTGTGTGTGTTGTGGTGAGGGGGGGGCTACACAAGAAGTGGGAAGATGACTTTAAACCATCCACCCCCATCACGCACACACTGAGCAACGCCCAGTCATTTATCAGTAAACTCCAGCCTCCACCATTAGACTCAACGGTCCCAGCAGCAGCATTATGTGTGTGTTGTTTTAGTTACGGTGGGTCCCAACACTCAGTTACACTCTCAATTGTTAGAACATGCATGTTCCCTTGTGGAACATCATTTGGTCCCCAAGGGTCCAGAACAAAATTTTAGGGCAATAACATGGTTTAGGGTCGGGTTACGTCGAGGTTAGGGCTATCTAATAATATGGTTAAGTTTAACAATGCAAAAAAAAATGTAAATCAATGAAAAGGCCTCAAGAGGGTGTGTGTGTGTGTGTGTGTGTGTGTGTGTGTGTGTGTGTGTTAGTGGTTGAAAACCCCACATTTTCATTACAGCAATATTTATTTTTCTGTCCGTGTATCTGTGCACATTTATAAAATAACTGAATGGAAACATCAGAAGTATGAAACATGGTATATGCTAAAGAAAAGATGCAAACATTTTTAAATATTGCCTTTTCTCATAAAGAAACCACTTATGTAATCTTTTTATCCTAAAAAGGTTTTACAAAAACTTTTGTAAATTTATGAAATGTGCAAAATTTCTTTTCTCCATCAATCAGTCAGATGTTTTTTTAAATTGTACTTATAGAAATCTTTACGTGTTTGTAGCCATACCCAGCAAATATCTGACAGTTTTGAGACATTACATCAGTAATAAAAATAGTTGCCTTGTAAACGGCCGCTTAAATAAAGATACACTTTTATCCAAGGCGCTTTACAATGTTGCTTCTCGTTCACCCATTCACACACACCAGTGGTGGTGGCTGCCATGCAAAGTGCTCAACTGAGTGACCAGGAGCAGCTTGGGGTTCAGGGTCACTTCGACACCTAGCCAGGACCGGGGAATCGAACCAGTGACCCTGTGGTTCGTGGACGACTGCTTTACCAACTGAGCTACAGCCTACAGTTCTCGTGAAAAGCCAATGGCTGAACTGAAGGCTGTTAGAACCTACTACAGACGTGTACTTTGTCAGGTTTAAATATGGCTTTGTGTCGTAATTGCAGTTACATTGGATGTTTGTTCTGTGGTAGCTCATAATGAAAAGCTTGCTGATAGATTTTCATGTTTTAAGGGAAGGAAACAAATCCAGTGGTTGAAAATGTATGTTTACATGTCGAAAACACAGCAGCATACTGTAGTTTGTATAATGGTTAGCTGCAGTAATATGCAGTAAATGGTTCAGGATGTTTGACTTTTAATGAAATGTGCAGCTTGCTAACGTTGGTTTGGGACAAAAAGAATGAAGCTTTTTGTCTTCGCTCTCTTTCTCATCAGTCTCTTCAGTGTCTTCAGTCATTGTGATGGTATGAGGAGGTGTGGGCAGGGAGGAATGACTGTAGGCTGGGAGACAGACAGAAACATCTAGATGTCACAATTTTCTCAATGCATTTTTCCTCTAATTTGTGTTTGTGCTCACAGATTTGGTGTTTGGCAGCGAGATGCGTTTCCTCATGCTGGTGTTAAATACATAGGAAGTTGATGGAGATTGTCAAGACTGTACAAAAACAACATTTTAAGAACTACTATATATATATATTTCAATAACAGGACTTGATGCAGGAAAATGAGTGGTGCTCATGAGTTTATGTCCCTCAGTTAGCATCCAAACAAGAAATGTAATAATCTAACACATTTGGATTATTTCAACACTGAACGTAAGACGATATTAATTAGCCTTTGTTAGCTTTAGCGTTTAGCCAGCTACTTAGCTTCATCACATTGCAGTTAAACAAATATAATAACTTATTTTCTAATAATCGATTTCTATCATAACAACAAAGTTTTAGTTTGTCTATATGGTCACGATAATCCCAGCCCCTGTTGTAAGCTTGGCTGAGGGAGGGACCATTGGCTTAGAGATGGTCTTTTGGAACTAGTCTCTGGCTCTGAACCAGCCCTGTTTGAGCTGAACCTCGCTACAAACCTGTCAAAACACCAATTTCTCTGACATATTTACATGCAACTGGGTTTGCAATCAGTTTTTACATGTGCGAAACTAAATCCTGCACACAGAAAGAAGTGGAGTAGCTGGAGTTGCATGCAACAATGACTCCTTGTATTTAAAGCTGAATCTAACACAAAATGGCTGCAGACGTTGCTGCTGCTGAACATTGATTAAATCTGACACATGCAGTTAAAAAAAAGCACAAACTATGAAGCAGCAACTTCTGTCACCATACAGTTGACATCTTTGATCCTTGCTTCCAAAAAAAGTGCTGTACATGAACAAGGATGCACAGTGACCAGGTTACCACAGTGCATTTTAAACACACACTGCCTGGTTACCTGTGTAACCTGATTTCACTGAGTAACCACGGTATGTTAGTGCACCTAACCGCACGGACTGCAGTGTCAACATTCTTTTCAGCGCCTTATGAAGAGAGAGGCCGATTTTACATGCTGAAAGCTGACTGAATCTGTCGACCAGGAACTGGATCCAAAGTGGAACCAGCTGTCAGAACTATTCCCCGGTAGTGTTGATGGGATTGCGTTGCTCATCTTCTGGTGATTCAGATGTGAGCTGAAGCCGCCGATCTCACCTCAACCACAATTTGAACAGAGAGTTGCGGTCGGGTTTAGCGAGTCTCTTCAGTAGCGTGACTCTATCTATCTGTTGAAAGACAAACTGGACTCGCACTGAGGGAATAACACGGCCTCCTGCCGGCTGCCGTCGTTCTGGATGCAGATTTCCATCAACACACCCTGGAAACGGTTGCGTCATTTTCTCAGAATCCTGCAAGTCTTATAAAACACAACTGGTGAAATGAAGCTGTGCACCTTTTACTCTCTGCTGATTTCCATTGCAAACTGCAGAAGAGAACACAGTAACAGGAATGCCTTTACTTGAGTTTTCCTCCTCTCCTTGCGAGGCCTGGTTTAACATGCTGCTCTAGGAAAATAAAGAGGAGGCCTGTTTGGATGGAGAGTGGAAAATAGGAGCAGAGGGAGGAGGGAAAGAGAGAGGAGGAATCCATTCTGCAGCAGAGCATCCTTTGAAATGTGAAACGCGAGACTTTCCTACTCGTCTTCAAACAGCCAGAGAGAAAGGAGGAGGAGGGGGGGGGGTGGAGAAAGGCTGAGCAACAAAAAAAGAAGAAAAGAGATGGGAGTAGGCGATGGCTGGAAGTGAGGAGGGAAAACAGAAATCCACATCATCCTGTCTGATGAATTCTCATCTCGGTTTTTTACTAAATCTGAAATGTTTTGTTGCCACTTACGACAGATTTAGAAAACTGAATGATAAAATGCCCCAAAGGTCTTAAAGTTCTGACACTCAAGGAAGGAGAGAGCCAGAAAAGTAAGGATGTGTTTTGTAGCGGAGCATCCCTGAAATGTAGAACTAGTTTTTCCAGTTTTTGTGTAAAGGCCTGTAGGTGTTGTGCACGCTCATTGAGCCAGAAAACACATTTATTATCAGGCAGAAAGAAGGGAAAAGGAGAGTGAGGTAATGATACTTTTTTCCCTGCACACGTGAGGGTTTATCCAAAGTTTAGCTAAGTTGAAGCACTGGCAGATCAACTGAACAGACCATGGGAACTTCCTGTTTGTTCTGCTACAGTTTTGTTAAAAACAAAACTTTCTTCTTCTTCTTTTCCTTTGGGCTGTTCCCTTTCAGGGGTCGCCACAGTGAATCATGTGCCTCCATCTAACCCTGTCCTCTGCATCCTCTTCTCTCACACCAACCAACTTCATGTCCTCTCTCACTACATCCATAAATCTCCTAGTTTTGTTAAAAACAGTTTCACATGGTAAATATGCAGCCTGTAGGAGGCAGGGCCGATGATACAGATGACTGAAGACTGAATGATGCAGATTCCACAACCAAATCAACAACAGATCAACAACATAGTTAAATGGTCTGGGGCCAAAGTTGAAGGGACGGAGAACCAACTCTGTCCAAAGTGAAGAAATCAGCTTCACTTTGAAGCAAAACTGTTAAAATATTATGCAGCACTGGGAAAGGTGCCATTTGTCATTATCTAAAGTTAAATCCACAGTGTAAAGACATGCAGTTAGGGATTAACTGCTTAGGTTGCCCATAGGTGTGAATGCTCTCTGTGTGGCTCTGTGACAGCCTGGAGACATGTCCAGGGTGTGCTGTGCCTTTCCACATTGAACCAAGTTGGCCCACTGTCATACATTGTGAACTTGCCATTAGTCCGCTGTCTGTCCTCTGGTATCACCTCTTGTGGGCCCTCTGTCCCCTCAGTGCCCTCTGGCACCCTGTTTATTGCTGCTGTTATTAAACAGCTGAACCTGGTTGCCATGGTGAGGCATCCCATTAGCCTAGCTTAGCAGTGTGCAGAGCCGTGATTGCCTCTGAAGCTGCTGCATGTTTAAGCCAAGCAGCAATCTAAGGACATCTCATCTTGTCTTTCTGATGGCTACACTCCCCTCTTAACTTTCTGTCCTTCTGAAATGTCCTGACTCCTCCCGTTTCACTCAGTTTCACTCATATACGGGTACTGATACATGTGTTTCCTGGGCTCACAGTGACGTCACAGCGCCCCTGTGCTGATTCAGTGTTACTGCAGGCAGCCGACGCTGACTGACAGTATTGTGTTACTGCTACTGTTTGTACCTCTGTTAGTACTATTTCTGTTAGTAGTATTTCTGATACCTCTGTTAGTACTATGGCTGTAACTAGTACTTCTGGTACTAGTGATTGCAGTAGTAGTAGTAGTAGTAGTAGTCTGAAACTTTCTGATTATTCCCCACAGATGTTTTAACCCCTCTGTGTTTATGTTGAGTCAAGCAGCAGCTCAAACACACACATGCAGCAGGAATGTGTGTGTCTGCTGACTCTACATACTTCCTGCTTTCTGACTGGTCAGATCTGAGGGTCACTGAAGACTCTGCTTTGATTGGCAGGCTGTGTCCCTTGACTCACCTGATTGGTTAATATTCAATTTCCCTTCAGCTGGTCTTGGATCTGCTGACTCTGTCATTTTGTCAGGACCTCTTATGGGCGTCCAGCCCACTGCCTGTTGGGTCCTATTTTTAACATGCCTCCTACAATGCCTCCTAACCTCATCAACTCCTTTTTTTTCTTCATCCTCTCTCCTTGTTTCTTCTCCTCTCTCATTTTCTGTTTGTATTTATTTTTCTTTCCTTGTTTTTTTCCTTCCTGAGCTTGTTAACTTTCCCCTCTCGTTTCCTCTTATGTTTCTTCTCCAGTTGTTGTTTCCTCTCCTCTGTTCCTTACCAGTGTTGTTTACAGTCCCTAAGTTCGTATTTTATCTCCTTGTTCCCTTTCCCTGTCTCTGTCTCTCTTTTCTTCTCATGTTACAGTGTCTTCTGACCTTTTTAAAAAAAAATTTGCACCTGATCTTTTCTCTTCTTTTTCTCTCCTTTTTTCCTCTCTCCTCTCACTTGTCCTTCATGTCTAATGTTTCAATTTGTTTTTCTATCCTCTTTTCCTACCTTTTCAAGAAAATAAATTAACTTTATTTTTGGAGAATACCTCCAATTTTTTGTGCTTTTAGTCTTGTAGTGTTTAGGTGGTTGCTACACTCAGGTTTTAGGTGTTACATTAAGTTACTCTGAATTTTTCACTTGTACAAAATCACTGACTAAAAGCTTAAAAATTCTGTCATAATTCTGTCTTAGAAGGTAAATGCTGCTGGTTAACGGACACCGAAAAATGCATTTGTACCTTTTCAAAAGTCACATTTACAAAGTATAACTAACCTTGGACCCATCTCTGTGCGTATTTCAGACATATGAAGATCCATGAGAAGGACCCTGCTAGTGGCCTCCTCCCTGTCAGTCCCCCTTCGCCAACTAAACGGCGTCGTCCTTCCGTTAAAAGAAGGCACAGCCCCGAGGACGAGACCAGAGAGGAGCCACCCAGCAAGAAGGTAGAAACAAAAAGCTTCAAAACGTCCCTGAGAATTGACACGTTTTTACCAAGTTTTCAACAATCTCAAAAATAATGCACGCATCACAATTATCTTAATATCACTGATGTAATCAATAGTAAACATCTTTATACCCTTATAGTAAAGAAAGTCCTGATTGAGAATTATTATATTTCCAAGTGCATTTCATTGTCAAAGTAATCCAGTGAAATTTGTGCACTGCAAACACAAAAACTATTTCAGCTGTAGTTATTTCTTTAGGAGTAGTAGGAAGATGGATTAAATGCACTGAGCAGACAGTTTTTACATTCTCTGACTAATAAAGAAATAATAATGACAGATAAATAAAAATTACCCATTTGATGTAGTGCTATCGATCTGTTTACAGGTGATGGACGCGGACGCGGTGTCAGAGGAGTCATCAGCAGCGGTGCGAGGATCGGAGGAGGAGCTGCTACCATGTCCACTTTGCTTCAAGACGTGCAGCTCCAGGCTGGAGCTGGACGCCCACATGGACACACACCCCGACACTGCTCTGAGGTAAACTCAAAGTCCCACATTCCCCTGTTTTCTACCCAGTAATGCTTGCTGTTACTTTCCATTAGAGTAATTTGCTGAATACTCGTCATCTTCAGTGTTTTTTTTTTTAATCCCATTCACGCATAATATTTGTTGAGTTCACGACTTTAAGTTGGATGCATGTTAACTCACATTTGCATTGTACTTCAAAGTATGTAGTGTTACTAAAGTAGTTTGTAAATAGACGTAGGCGTTTGGTATTAGTGCTGAAAAAAATATACAGAAATCTTTTAGTTTTTGTGAAAACAAATTAATGTAGTTTAGAAATTTACCAAAGTTTAGAAAAACCTCCTCCCGTCTAGAATAATTAGGAGGGAGATAGGGAGGATGAAAAGAGTAATTCAGCCCTTAAGAGATGAAAGGAGATGGAGATGATATGAAGGCCAGCTTAAAGGAGTAGACAGAGAGATGAAGGGATGGATGGGTAATGGGGGGAGGGTACAGGGCAAATAAGTCACCACTGGGTGAGAGGTAAAAACAACACTGAAAGGAGGGACAACTTAATAAGTCACAGAGAGGAGGACACGGTCAACCAGCTCCTGTTGCCATGTCGACGACCCCCACAGACTGTTGGCATGGTAACATAGTTCTTAACGAACGCACACTCAAAGTTTGTCAAGTGTTTAACGAGTTGGTTTTAATACATGGAGCAATATGTGGACAGTAGAAGTAGGAAAAGTATCAGGAGAGTAAGATGAGAAAAGGAAGGAAAAAAGATTAAGAGATAAAGTAAGTCAGACAAAGGAGAGAATACAATTAGTAGGAACAAAAAAAGGAGATAAAATTAAGAAAATTAGGAAGACAGAAAAGTGGAAAAAGAAGGAAAGAAAACAATGAGGGTCAAATAATGAAAAATAGAAAGATGGGAAGAAAGGAATGAGGGGGATTGTGTGAAGGACAGTAATTACAGTAAAAGAAATTTGGGAAGGGACGAACATAAGAAGAAAAAAAACCCAAAACAAGAACATGGGTGGAAAGTAGGAAAGGGAATGAAGCAAAGAAATAGCAACTGATGTAAAGACAAAGAAGGAATAAGGGTGCAGCAGGCAGTGCTGAGCTCGTTATGGAGGCTACAGGTTTAAATCCTCACTAATCAGCCTGTAAGAGGATCGACTGAGCTGGAGGGAGGATCGTCAAACTAAGTCACAATGGCCTGTTGCAGCTCTCGAACAATGAGGAAGAGATGGAGGAGTGAGAAGAGGGATGAGGGTGCAGAGTTTGACAAGTGTGGTCCACATATGGTCCACAGGGGTTTTTTTTCTCCCCTCTCCTCAAAAATATCCCGTGAGGGGATTGCACACAGCTTAAACACACAGTTAGACAGGATGTGATAAGAGTGTGTGACTGTGGCAGACACTGAGCAGCTGTCCTCTCAGCACCAGTTTGACCATCATCACTTATCACACAGACACACACACCACCCTAAAACTGACTGACAACTGAGGGTAAATGTCCACACTGATGTGTAACCACCACATCCTATTGATTTTACTGTGTGAAGCCTTTTTGTTTTGTGCATTTGCCATTGAATTACGTTCCAAAATATGTGCGTTTCAACTTTTCCTTATAAACAAACTGAACATCTGCTCAGTGCTGCAGAGCAACTTATTAGAGGTGTTTTTAGATCGTTCATTGCTTTTCCTCTGAACCTAAATATTAACTCTAACTTTCAAGCCAAGTTCAGTGGGACTGAACAAAGGACTGAACAAAATGTTCTGACTGACTCTCAAAGTCTAAAGTTCAACTCGGCTAAGGGACAGTGTACACAAAGAAATGTCCCCGCCTTGTGGCGTCATAGAGAAACTCCATCGTTTGGAGTGAAATGACGGATCTGCAGATCCACCAGAGCCTTAGCTTAGCTTAAACCGTTACCAATGAAATGCAGTTGGCAAGAACCGAAGCTAGAATATTCCATGTGTGTGAATTGTGTGTTTTGTCTAAAGCATTTTAATCACTGCAATTTTTTTGTTTATGATCAAGTTTCCGGTTTTACACAGATACAATAAAATGCTAATCTGGGTTTGTATGTTTGCAGGTGTGATCTCTGCTGCCTTTCTTTCCGAACTCACCGTGGTTTGCTACGTCACAATGCGTGTGTTCATAAGCTCCTTCCTCAGGACCCCAGTGGCCAACCCTTCATTCAGAACAACCCCTCAATCCCCACTGGCTTTAATGACCTTGCATTCATCGACTTCTCCTGCAAGAAGTTTGCTCACATTGCACAGGTATCGAAACCTCATTTAGTGGATTAGAAATGTTTTACCTTCATCAGTTTTTAGCATCGGTATTAAATCACCTCGACTTTCTGTTCTGTATTTGTTCAGGTCTGGTGTGAGACAAACCTCCGTCGATGTATCAGTAAATTTCACCGGTTCATCTGTGATTCCTGTGACAAGGCGTTCCCCCTTCGATCCGCCCTGGACCTCCATAAAACCACCTCCCACCCCGAAAAGCCTGGTGCCACTGATATGGAGGAAACTGTGGAGAAAACCGAGGAGGACGGACCTGCAGCAAACGCTACTGTGAACAACAGTCAAGCTGCTGAGAATGAAGTCTTGCCCTCGGAGCAGGCCAACTTCCTGGAAACGCTCGGTCTGCAACACATTTCTCAGGTGAGTCTAAATGTTTTGTGGAAATGCATATGCCATAAAAATATGAAGGCAAAGAAATTAAGAAGCTGTCCTCTGATGGATCTGATCTCTTATTTTCTAAGGTGAAATCTGGTCCCACCGATGATGAGATCCATCAGGCCCATCTGGACAGCATCAAAGTGATTCATGTGGATCCACCATGCTCCAGCCTTCCACAGGAGCCGGCCTCAGCTTACCTGTCGGGGGGTGTGGGGCTGACTTTGGGTTTGGGTGGACTGACAGCCCTGAGCATCCCTCTGCTGGAGGCCTCTGGCTCCACCTCTGCCCTGCAGGGCCTCGCCCAGAGAGACACCCTCAGCCTGCTCTCCCTGCAGCCTTTCCAGACCGGCTTCCTCCTGCAGCCTGATGGGTGTGCGTCTGCTGCCAGTGCAGCTTCATCAGGCACCAAACCCGGAGAGACAGCTGGAGCTGGGATCATGGAGCTGGCAGATATTCAGCAAATCCTTAAAGTGGCGACTGCTGCACCAAATCAGTTGGGACTGACCCTCCCACCTCGGGCCAAAGCTTCTGGATTCACTGGAGGTCAAGGTGGGTTTGGTAAAGCTGCTCTAATCAATACTTTTATTAGAATAGCAGAGCAAATGTTGCTGGGTTGTCACATACAATTCACTTTCACTCCTCTCACCACCTTTAGGTCAGCTTAAACCTCCCATCACCCTTCGCTCCAGTCTCACAGCGACAACACCTCCACCCCTCCAGAGTTCCCAGCAAGCCTCACTGGGCTGCATCAGCCCCAGCCTCCCACCCCCCACCCCAACCCTCTTTAAAACACCTTCTTCATCAGCTGGAAATGGAGGCCAGATGGATGCAGAGTGCATGGGCGATGCTCACACACCGTTGTCTGACTCACCGCCGGCCGCCACCACAGCCGTACATGAGGAGGTGGGGCTCAGCGGAAGAAAGCCAGGAACCAAAGGGGGCAACAATGCCAGCTCGGCTAAAGGCTCTTTCCCCTGTCGTTTTTGTGACCAGGTGTTTGGCTTCTCTGGTCTCCTGCAGGCTCACATGCGCTTTCACCTTGGCATCCTCCCTCACCAGTGTAACATATGTGAGTATATTGCTCCAGACAAAGCTACGCTGATCCGACACCTGCGTACACACAGCGGCGAGCGGCCGTACGTTTGCAGAGTCTGCCATTATCCTTTTACTGTCAAGGCCAACTGCGAGCGTCACCTCAGGAAGAAGCACAACAAGACCTCAAGGAAGGACATTGAGAAAAACATTAAGTATGTCACCTCCACCACTACAGCAAACATTGCAGCAGCCATGACTGCTGCAGCAACCACCACCACCCAAGACATGGAAATGGCATGCACTGGAGCTGAGACGACATGTCGGTTCTGTGGCGATGACCTGAAGACATACCGGGCGCTGCAGATCCACCTGCGCACCCACAATGGCTGCCAGAGGAAGCCTTTTGAATGCCGGCGATGCGGCGCTGCATTCCTGGCCAAACGCAACTGCATTCATCACCTGTTGAAGCAGCACCCTGAGGTCCAGGAGAGGGAAATCGAGGATCATATCACCACACTCCTGCCGGCTGCCGGGCCCCTCGCTACAGTTGCTTCAGTCCAGACTGCTCCGGTAAATCAGATGGGGGTGAACGGGATCCAGGCAGTGAAGGTGGAGGAGATCCCTAACACAGTCTATGCCCCAGAACTGGACCAACCGCTGGACTTCTCTGCTAAAGGTCGCGGAGCCAGCAGCCAGACAGGGTCTCCTGGAGTGAAACTAGAGAGCTCGTCCTCCAGCTTTGACTGTTCCTTCTTGGACCAGCCCATTGACCTGTCCATTCCCAGTAAGAGGCAGCGGAGGGAGTCTGTGAATGGAGAAAAGAAGGACATCAAAACTGAGAACATCGGCAGCAGCATCATCGAGCAACAACATGCCCTCGCTCTGTCCAAGGACGAGAAGACCCCCCTACACCCTCACCCCCAGCTTGGCTGTTACCAGCTCCCCCCTGGATCCACCCCTCCTGCCACCCCCCTCCCCAATCATAATAACTCTAGCCGTGCCCAGCGTCTCAAACCACTGCTGCCCAAACCGACCTCCACCTCCTCATCGCCCTCCACTTCCCTTAAAGAGCTCCCTCCCCTAGCCTCCATCGCTAAGATCATCAACTCTGTCTCAGGAGCTCCAGACCTGCTAAAGAGAGAGTCCACTTCCCTGGAGGGCAAACCATCGCCGGCTGTCGCTTCATCTCAAGCTGATTCTGCTGCAGATGCCCCAGGACCTTCCACTGTTGTGGAGACACAAAGTGATGACACATCTGAGGGACCCTCCAGGTTTGTAAGCAAAGTTTTTTTTACAACACTGCCAAGAAGATTCTCAAAGTTGCACATGATAATTAATCAGCTTCTGATTTCCTTCCCTTCATCCCACAGGAGGAGGTCCAGGAAGAAACCAGCTGCTCTGGCATCAAAGGAGAAGCCCATTGCGAGTGGTGGTGGCGGCATTGACCTTGAGTCAAGTGGGGAGTTTGCCAGTGTGGAGAAGATGCTCGCTACCACTGACACAAACAAGTTCAGCAACTATCTGCAGACTGGAGTCGCAGACCTGGAAGAAAAGAGAGGTAGGAGGAGGCGTGATGGAGGTGGTGACTGATGGGAAAAGTAAGAAAGTGATAATAAACTTAATATAATCCCTCCCTGTGAACAGATGTTGACAGAGCAGGAGGAGCAGAGGAGAAGGAAGGAGGAGCGAAGGAAGAGTTGAAGCCAGCCGTGGCAGCAGTGCCTCAGGCTAAAGGGAAGAAAAATGCCTACTCCAACTCTGTCCAGAAGATGACCTGCCCCTTCTGCCCCCGAGTGTTTCCGTGGGCAAGCTCATTGCAGAGACATATGCTGACACATACCGGTAACACACTTACACACACAGCTTGATAGGACAGAAAAGCCTTAAGCGTTGGGCATAAAGTAACAAACTTTGTCCTTCAGGTCAGAAACCATTCCCTTGTCCGAGGTGTGACGCCTTCTTCTCCACCAAATCCAACTGTGAGCGCCACCTGCTGAGGAAACACGGCGTAACCCACAGGACGCTGAGACGCAATGGTGCCCTCGTGAGAAAAGACGGAGATGAAGGCTCACACGAGAGCGCAGGTCAGAAATCACAAAAAAAGGATAACGTTACAGTAGTGGACTGATGTTTTAATATCACCTCAGTGTGTTTCTTGTGTTTCTTGAGTTTTAGTTGTAAAACATATTTTAGTACGAGCCGTTTGTATTTATTGGTCTTGTGTCCCACAGAGAGTCAGTCAGAGACAGAGCAGGTTGCACCTGAAGCACAAGATCTCAGCAGTGTCAGCACTGCAGACTCGGGCTCCATCTCAGTGACAGAGAGCCCCACCTCCTCAGAACAAGGGGCGGAGTCAGCACAACCAGACGCCAACCACAAACCAAGTCAAGGTTAGTCACTGGAAACATAAAAATGATTCCGCAGTAGCTTTGATAGTTGGTGTCAGAAGACTTCATTCAACTTCCATAACGTAGGTTTCCATTAGAACATGGGTGCTGTTACTTTTCTCTTTAGTCACCTTTATACATTTTATTGTATTCAACTTTTTGTCACTTATTCTTTCCATAGAAAATGAGTGAATGACTGAAACTTCCTGTCAACTTGCCTCTTTTGAACAGTTTCGTATATTTTCAAACCATAGAAACTTCGTTTAAATTTTAACAAGCCAAGACACACAACAACATTTTGACCGTCGATCATATTTTGTTTGATACTTGTTCTAGTGATGGCAGTTTTAGTTTGAGGTGCTTTTTGGTTCATTTTCATCTTCTCCATTAGTGTGTTTTGTGAAATTTCGGCGCAAAAGTGGGTGACATCACTCACACTTTAAACATTTCAGCTTCCACTTTTCTCAACTTTTTTTCTTCATTTTCAGTATGTGGCCAGAAGCGGAAAGAGTCCCGTCTGAAACTCCCATTGCAGCCCATTATAACGGAGGTCCAGAAATTTCCCTCAAATCACAAACGGGGGCGATTTTAAAATCCCCTTCGTTTTATTTTATCTCCAAATAAAGTATATCACCGTGTTTGGTGAAACCTTCTGACGCTCAGTTTTTCAATTTATTTGACAGCATTTATACGTTGTGTCGCAAAGTCTGAGCAGTTTACTGCCTTTGTTCAGGAAGTGAGGGTGACTCAGCAGGGTAGCAGCAGTCATTGTCGTGGTAACGGAGACGGCTGAATTAAGTCATGTGATCAGCCTCAGCCCTGTGTCCAAACACTTTACCTGATAGATTTTCTACAGTGGAGACACACACACACACACACACACACTTATACAAAAAACAGCCTCACTCGCATAATAAAGCAATGTAGGTTTAACAAGTGCTGTTTCTGACTGACTCAGTAAGTGTGTTGCTTGTAGCCTCCACCCACGGAGGCTGGTTATCAGGTCAGCCATTTTCTCTCCACCTGGCAGAACAGGTCAACGTTTGTTATTAAAGGTCTACAGTCACTGAGAGGAAGTTAATGCAACACTCTGCTGATCATAGTGGTTATGATATAAAAAGGTTTATGTTGTAGCGTGACTGGAAATACTGACGTACAGGAAACACACTTTGAAAATAAAATTTCAAGCTATTTGTTTATAATTTCACAATATTTGCATCTAAATGGTTAAATGAGTTATGGTAATGTCTCCCTACAGTAAAAAAGCCCAGGTCCTAACAAAAGACCACATCCATGACCAACAGCAAAAATAAAAAATAAAACAAAAGCATTTTAACTTTTTAGCATTTAAATGGAATATTGAGTTTGTGAAGTCTACCTACAGTAATATGTCCAGGTTCTAACATAGGCACAAATTTCTGATCTACAGGATATGCACTTTCAAAATAAATCTCTATGTTAAAGTCTTTTTTTATTACACAATTTAAGTTATAAAATAAGTTTGAAATGTGTGTAAATGAAAGTGTAGCTATAGTAAAAGGCCCATGTTCCACTGGAAACACACGTCACCTCCAACAGGAAACAGACTTTTAAAATAAAAGCATGGAGATTTTTGTTCCTTTTTGTTTGTTTTTCAGTTTTTAGCATTAGCATGGTAAAACGAGTTTTTGTGGAGAACTCTACCTTTTATAAAATCAACATTTATTTAAATGTCGACTTCTAACTTATCTGCGTTTTCAGCTTTAAACGGCAGCTTCTCAGTAATCGGCGTCTTTTGGGCAACATCTCTTTGCCTCTTCTAGTTAATTTTTTACTACCTAATACCTCAGTTTTGAGGATTTGCTGCTTTTCTTTTTTTTTTTGCATATGGATTTTTGTCAAAGTTTTTTGTCAGTTTTTTATATTAGTTTTTACATACAGGTAAGTAGTGCAACCAACATCGGTGGTTAGGTTAAAAAATGTATGCAAAAACAATACAAAAACAAAATGCCCTGCTGGCCAGCAGTTTAGGATAAAACTGTGAACCAAAAAAGTTTTCCCTACAATTAAAATACAACTTCTACAAATAAATTTGGTTTTTATTCACATATCATCTAGTTTTTTGTCCTTTCGACTAATCCCGTAAGTTCAGGGTCGCCACAGCGGATCATTGACCACAATTTGGTTTGGCACAGTTTTTATGCTGGATGCCCTTCCTGATGCAACCCTCCCCTATTTCTACTTGGACTGGAACTGCACAGCTGGGGATGGGAAGGGGCTGTGTGTCCAGAGACACTTTGACATATGGCTGAGACTTTGTATCGAACCACTAACCCTGTGGTCGCTGGACGACTGCCTTACCTACTGCCCCCCGTTATCTAGTGAGATCATTGGTATTAATAATAGTTTCACTAATAGATGCTGGTGTGTGTTACAGGTTGTAGTCCAGCTGCCAGCTCTGAGGAGCAGCAGGAGACAGAAACTATAGAGCAACCAGACCAGCCGGGGACACCAGAGACTACAGCTGCACAGGGAAAACAGGTCCCACAGAGCAACAGCACCAAGGTAACTCTGCCTGCTGTTGTTTTGTGTTCATTTCTTACCTCAGGGTTTGGATTTGGTTTAAAATCTGTGTAACAAACAAATACAACTGAACAAAAATATCAAAAAAATGAACGTGGACAAAACATTTTGATGAATGCTCCAGTTTTGACTTGAGTCTCCTTGATTTTTCAGGTGGAGAGCACAGACGATGACGATTGCCACAGCAACAAGAGTCTGGACCTGAACTTCGGCAAGAAGCTCATTGACTTCAAACTCTCCACGTCTCCCAGCTCCGCTCAGGAGGAACAACCTTGCCAACAAAACTCATCCTCTTCCTCTCCGACCTCTGCTCCTCAAGCATCAACCGAGAACCCAGAGGAGAAAAGCGCTACAACCACTTCCTCCTCCGCTGTGGTGAAGCAGCAGCCGGATTACAAACACGTTTGTCGAGTATGTAAAAAGAGTTTCCGTTACGCTACCACCCTAGCTCGCCACGAGAGGGCGCACCTCTCCGAGGAGACGCCGGCTCCAGCACCGACGGAGGAGAACCCACCAGCGAAAGAAGAGGCAACAGAAAGCAACACCACCAAACCAAATGAGGAGGAGAAAGAAGATGAGCAGAAAAAGGAGACTGAGCTGGAGGTGGAGGAAGGGGTAGTAAAAGGAGGTGAGAGCGAAGCGGGGGAGAGCGGGGAGTCGGAGGAGGAGAAGGAGAAGGAGGAGAGGAGCGACGAAGAGGCATCAGAACCAAAGAGTTTAGAGGGAGGAGAAGCATCAGGAGGACGAGTGGATAAGAGAAAGAAGATCTGTAACGTCTGTGGCAAACGCTTCTGGTCCCTGCAGGACCTGACCCGACACATGAGATCCCACACAGGTAGGACATACAAACACACTTTATTTTATTTAAACCATTTGTATTTTCTTTATTTTAATGAAAGTATTCCATTTTTTTATTGTTTTAAATATTTGTACACAAGTCGTTTTTTTATGTGCACTATTCTTTTATAATTTAATACAGGAATGAATGATCTGTTTTACGTCGTATTACTACCTTTTGTCTGTTTTGTTTTTTGTAATGAGTGTTTCCTTCTCCCTCTGTGTTTGACCAGGGGAGCGTCCCTACCAGTGTCAAACCTGTGAGAGGACTTTCACCCTGAAGCACAGCCTGGTTCGCCACCAAAGGATCCACCTGAAGCCTCGTGGAGCTGATGGATCCTCTGCTGCAAATGATGATGCCAGCGAGGACGGAGACTCCTGCACACCAACTCCTACCTCCACCTGCCCGCCCTCAGAGAACGAGAGCGAGTGTGGGAGTGGCAGCACTGGAACCAAGGAGCTGGAGGAGGAGGACGTAAAAGAGGATGGTGAGGGTCAGCAGGAGGCTGGGGAAGGGGCAGAGTGTCCCACGGTGGAAGAGGAAAGCCCTGCAAAATGTACCAAACATGGTACGGAGACGGCATCTAGCAGTGCTGCTGAAGACCTGAATGTTGAGAAAAAGTCCAAACTTTCGTCAGAGTCTTCAACACAACAACCCTCCAGCAATAGAATTCCCAGCCACCAAGCTACTGAATCAAAGACAACTACTATTGACGAGTCTTCAAAATCAACACGTGACTCAAACACCCCCAAAGAGCCTTCGTCCTCCAGCTCTCCACCAGCAGATGACACAGCAACTGCCCCCACAGAGGGCTTCATCCAGGGGCTGCTGGAGATCCATGCCAAGCCCCCTCTGGAGCACATCCTCCCCAATGGAGAGCCTCCTCTAGTGGGTGCAGACTGAGAGGGAAACTCCCTCTGTGGTCCAAACCAGCATCACCACAGTGCCATACAATGTAAAGACACCTGTAATGGTGATGATCTAAAATACCAGCCCAGAAAAGTTTTGATAAAGACGAAAACCTCGTTTTGTTGAAGTGCCTTACTACTAGTCCTACTTCTATGTTTTTTGCTATATCTTTATCTGCATTATTACGGAGGATGGATCTAATTTTTATAGCTTTTTATGATGACAGTGATTTGCATTACTATTTTTTTTTGTGCGGGGAATCTATATTTCAGCAATAGAAGAATAAAATTACACTTTATTATTATTCTAGATTCTGTTGGAGAATTAATGATCAAGATGCAGAGAGACAGACAAAGACTGAGATGGACTGTCAGCGTCTGCGTTTTTTCTTGTGTATTTAAATCGATTGTTGGCTTCAGCCACACAAATAAGATGGAACAATCCAGTTTTAAGATTTGAAGCAGCTTTGGATTGAGGGTAAAGCGCTCAGTGTGTGGAACTTGAGTCTCTTTGGTTCAGCAGCCACACAGCTCTCCAGACTTCACCAGCCACGTCTCCTGTTAAACCAGCTGTTTTGATGTTCTTTTGGAGAAAGAGACGGGTTGAGCCCCATGTAACCAGCAGACAGTGGTCGTCTCCAACTCTAGACATAAGGAAGCTTTTTGTAACTGGAAAACACAGAACCTGACCTTTCGTTGTTCTTGTGACCCCCTTCCACACCGATCCCTGTGTGTCAGCGGGCTTGGAATTAAAACACACAAAAACATTGACCAACTCGTGACTCGTGATTTCTGCTTGGAAAACAAACTCTTGGGCCGAATGGGCAGCGTTGGCCTGTCATCCCTTAAAAGCCCGTGTGAGTTGGTGTGTGTTTGTTCATTTCGCATTCATAATAATTCTCAGTTGATTCCATGTGTGTACAGAAAGTTGAACATGTGGCATGCAATGCTAGTATTTTCTGTTTTTGTGCGTATGTGGGATTATCAGTAATATTTAGGTGTAGGGAGGGAACTTTTTGTTTGTGGATTTTTTTTTTTTTTTTTTATATATAACTGAACAAATCAAAAATGTATGTTGTGTATGAATGTGTTTGACTTTCACCCGTCTCTGTTCTTTGCCCCTGAGTGTTTAGGGTTTATTACTGAGCCTCTGGCGTATTAACATTTATTAGCACTAACACCTGACACAGGTTCAGTTTACCTCATCCTCCTCTTTATAACTGCAACCATTACAGCAACAGAGAGCAGCTGTGAAGACGACCCTTCACGTCATAAGTCTTCCTATAGCGGGCGAGCAGAGCTAATTCTGTGCTAGTCTTGTTTCCACTGTGGCTAAAACAGTAGTGTGGCATCAGACAGAGCCTGCCAGGACTGACACGCCAAGCTTGGCTTGGGCAGTGGTCCAAACAGGACAGGTTAAGTTATTGTTGGCCTTAACTCACACACTCATTCAATTAATGTTCACCAGAGCTTTCACGGGGCTAACACTAGCTAGCTGAAATCAGTATCAGCCACAGGGTCAAACACGTGCTAACTCACCTACCAATGCCTTCATTTGGCTGATGTCTCTGGTGTGGTGTGTTTAAGCCCTAGTTAGTCATCATTAGCCTGAAATTGCTAACTGGGCTTTAAACAGCCAGATCAGACCAGTTAACCAATCTACCGATGCATTACCTTGCTCCTTTTCTCTGGGAGGCCTGTCTAGCTCTCATCATTAGTCTGACCTTTGCCCTTAAACCCCTAGTCAGCAATAACATAACTAAATGGACTAAACCGTTTCTGAGTACGGCTCCCTGACATTAGCAGGAAACGTTAGCAAGCTAATGCGTCGCTATCTCAGTTACCAGCATCTTTAGCTAGCAGTTGTCCATCCAGTATTATCCACTTCAGTGCTGTCTTTTCCTTTTTAGCTCCGTCTTTGCCCACGTGAAAGTCAATTTAAGGACTTTTCAGTTTGTCCTGAAACAAACAGAAGTGGTAAATGTTCAGTAATATGAGACACGTACTTCAGTTTTTCTTTTTTAACCTGTCAAATTCAGTGTGTCTTTATAGGATACGTGAAGACACTTGGCTATACATTGGCGTTAGAGACAATCAGGTGTAATATAGAAAATAGACCCCTTTGCTGCACCTCTAGGCAGATGGATGAATGGAAAGACCGACCGATGGTTGGACAGGTCGGCAGAGCTGTTTAGTGTTTCTGAGCTGCACATGCAAACACAAGTTAAAGGGCTAATTTCACCCCGTCGTGCGAACCGAACCGGACATGTCCACCACTGAAAGAGAAATTCAGATCGCTTGTCGATCTCAAACCTGAGGGAGTTAGTGTGTGTGTGTGTGTGTGTTTTCTCTTTCGTGTGAAGATAACAATAGTAAGATCTTCTTCTAACATTTGTATCTTTTACATATATACATATATACGTGTGTATATATGTATATATGTATGTATGTATGTGTATATATGTATTAAGCAACCTCATAAGCAAAACAAATGGAACCTCACGGCTCATAATGAAACTGTAAGGCAGCGTTGCTCAGTCAGTCACAGAGCGTTAGAAAGACGGACAAATGTTGAACGACTGCAACCACACTGACTGGGCGCCGCTCGGAACTGGCACTAACATCTTCCATAACTACTACTACTTCTACTACTAGTACTACTACTACAGTGGAATTTCGCGACACAATCAAGACAGAAAGAGAGCGAGAGTTTCCTTCAGTCGTCTTAAGGTTCAGACTTCAAGTGTAGCTCTTTCTATGAAGACCAGTATCCAACCAAGAGGACGTGTAACGTTTTATGTCCCAGAACAAATCCATCCAATTTTTCCATCTTGCCGTAGCTTTTCATTTCAGTCAAAGTGCAACCTTGGGGCCTCAGACAGCACTGAAAAGTTTCATAGAAGCCACAAAAATAGAACTTTTTTTTTTTTTTTTTTTGCAAAACTTGCTGTTAAGTGGCCGATTTATTTGAGATGAACTCAGCTTTTCTACCTGTCATCAAATGACTTCTTCAGTTCATAAAAGCCTCTGTGAGTTATGCAGCACCTGTAGTACATTTTTTCAGACCAGCTGCCACAACCAGCTTATCAATATGCAATGTGCATTATATGCATTAGATTCAAAGAACTAATCGAAACGCAAAGTTTGTAAAGACGAAAAGGACTAAAAACACGTTTTCTACATGTCCGCCAGAGTCGAACGTATGCAAATAAACTCATGTATCTTTAGTTGAATCCACTAAGGCCAATGCATCTTTTTAAATGAGTTGATGGCAAAGCAATATTGCAACATTTAATGACCTTTACACTTCTTCAGTCTGCATGAAAACATTAAACAGATCTAATTAACTTCTCCTGAACTGTTAACCTGCTATTGAGTGAAATCAGCGAGCACAGAAAAGCCAATTGCAGAAGGACAGTTTGCTACAAAACCCAAATTCATGTATGGAATTACCTAGAAATGTCCATTGTCTCGTGTATCCGTGAAGGAACTCTCTCTCTCTGACTGTTCAACGTCTTGTTAGTTCTCCCTGTACCCGCTCTCCCTCGGGATTCTGTTCGTCTGACTGTATGTACAGTACGTGTGTGCACGGCCATATGAATACTGGACTTCCATTCGAATGCACATAGACTGTTTTTAAATGTATTTATTTGGAGCCCAGGTGTGTGTGTGTGTGTGTGTGTGTGTGTGTGTGTGTGTGTGCTTGTGTGCAAGTTTAGTTTCTACAATGACTTGAGAAGAAGCCATTTATTAAAAATATCACATTTATGCTGCAGAACTGTTTTGGGGAACTGATGGTTTGTGTTGTGGACTAACTGGCTTTTGCCGTAGGGAGCGGCGAGCCGGAGTGCGAATCAGACTTAGCAATAAAAAACAAAACTCTCTGAATCCAAAAAGCTTTATGTAGATCTCCTGTCTACAGCATGAGTTGAGAACAGATTGTCTGGGTCTATTGGTTCTGTTGTTCTTGTTGTTGTTGTAGTTTGGCTGAGAAATGATTTTTGTTGTTTATTTTCTTCTCTGACAGATTAATGCATATAAAACTGTGAAAATCCATTGTGTTCAGTTTAAAGGCGTTTTAGGCTAGTTTTGCATGTTAATCGAATTTGTTCAATTATTGATGATTTCTCCTTTCTCCATCTCTTTTCGCGCTATAAATATAAATATACATGTATGTGTATGTATATAAATGTATATATACGTGTGTATGTGTGTTTATATATGTGTGTGTGTATATATACACACATATACATATATATACATATATGTATATATATATAGCATCTCGCTCTCAGGGTCTTTCATGAATTATTATTCAAAATACTTTTTGTTCTTACATCCTGAGTTGCACCTGTTTTTTTCCCCCAACTCCTGAATATTTTTTTCCTTTTTATTTGTTAAATAATGATTCAGAACTGTCAATCACTACATTTAGCACTTGACTGTGAACTCGTCATCACCGAACACAAATGATGTTGGATTTGGCCGTTTTCGAGCCGGATAATTCTTCACGTTTTGTTCTGACCTCCCCTGTGACTCAGACCTGGCGTTTGGTTTGACTCTCATGTTGAACCAAAGGGAAAATCCGAGGAGATTTCATCACAGCCCTCTAATGCAAACACACATGTGGCTGCAATCCCACAACATTAACACACAGTCGTCTTTGGCTGTTTGCATTGTCTCTTCCATCCCCTCTGTCCTCTCCTCACCCTGCTGTTAGTAAAACATGACAGTGTTTCACAGAGTCAAGAGATGTTAAACCTGTTCTGTATTCAACCCAATAAGAAAAAGCAATAAAGATTATTCTAAGGAAAGGTGTGTCAATCAAATGTGGATCTTTTTGTCTTTCTTGCACTGACGTTGTCACACTTAAAAGGATTTAAGTAGTAACAGTCTATGGGCTCGGACAAAAAGAGATGAGTAAGTAAAAAAAAATAAATATTAAAACCTTGTCATAATTTGTGTTTTAATAACTTCATTGCAGGGTTAACAAATAAAATATAACTTCTCATCAAACTTTATTTACATTTATTTACTTTAAAATTCACCACGTGTTCATTTTCCTTAAGAGCAACAGGTGTGTGCGCAGGTGTTTTAACAACAGGAAGTTGGGTCCTGTCGCCTCGCGCTGACAGCAGCAGCAGCACGTGCGGGTGAGTAGATGGTTGTTACGAGACGCTTTTGCTCTGGACACAGACGTTTTAGAGAAATATACACGTGCGACTTAAACTTTACGAACTTAACAGATGCTCGTGAAGGGAAACAAAGATGGCGCGAAGCGTGCGTGAAGTGCACGTCACGTGTAACACGGGTTTGAGTCGCACAGAGTCGGTCTAACGCTCTTGTGACCTGACGCGTTCTTCATTCTCCACAGCTTCACTCAGTGAAATTAGAAGAAAAGGAAACCGACTTATTTGAAGTACTGACGTGTGATGACGTGCTCTGACAGACTGGCTGTTACGTAATAAACATGAGCGAGAAGCTGGGCAGACTTCCGGTCAGCTCGCTCACCTGATCCTCCCAGTTACCTGCTGTTTGAGCTCTGTGCGCACAGTAACCTTCACTGTGCAGCTGTTCAAACATCACAAATCGCTGGATGTCACCGACAATCTACTGCTGAAACGTCAGAGCAACCTGTGGTGACGCTGAAGGTCAGTTAGGCGGTTCGCCGTTGGCATCGTGTTTGGTTAATGTTGACGTCAGGACCTGATGCCGATAGTGGTTTATTCTGCATACAGGTATTAGCTCATTTATCTCTGCGGTGATTGTGTGTTTGTGTAACATTTGAGAAAACGCTTTTGACACCTGCATCATCAGAGGCCGCATTAAGTCTCCACGTCTTTCTAACAGGTGCTGATGGTATAAAAGTGAGGGTTCCAGTCATTTCTGTGCTTGTTGTTCTTGCAGACTTTGCCATTGAACTTGGGGCTTTTTCGTCTCTGCGTGCGTCACATAACGTGAAGTCTCTACACAGTGTCACCTGTCAGCACACCTGGTCCAGCAAGAACAACACCGATTGGCTGATCACTAACAGCATAGCAGCTCTGAAACGAAGCTTCAGTGTTTGTGACACGAAGGGAACATGTGACGCTGACACACTAATGCTGCACTTGGACGCTCGCCATAGTTTTACTTATCCATTTATAGTCGGATTACATTATTTCATTGAGTGAAGATGTGGCGAAAGAAGAAGGCGTCAGGTCTCGAGCGTTAGACCGACTCTGTGCAGCTAAACCCAGCGTGAAAAGCCGTGTTTCACGTGAACCGTGAACTGCACTTCACGCACGGGTCACCGTGGCGCCCTGTCGCCTAGTTTACCTGGCTGGGACTCAGTCGCATATTGGAGGATAACTGGTGTTTGTATTGTGACGAAGCTTCTCCATCAGGGTTGTTAGCGGAGTCGGCAGTGATTCATAAATATCACAGGAATAGTGAAAAGTTTACGGGAAGCTTTTCGATCTTCCTGTCAAACTGTGCTAATGAGCTAAAGAAAGAAACTGTCACTATTTGAGAAGGAAACAAGCTTTGACGCGAACTCAACACAACAGCAAAAACAGCTAGTTTTCTCTCAAAATCCAGTCACTGGTTAACCGTTAGCTAACTGACCTGCGGGGCCTGTTTTAGGTAATAATGACCAGAAGAACAGCCGACGTTTAATTCAGTCCGTAAATTATTATAATACATTTATTTTCTTTAGTTCCCCATGTTTCCAGTGTAGATACAGAAGTTGCTAATTTGAGCTGTTTCGATAAGTTCACACGTTTTCTCTGATCTTTAGGTGAGTTTCACTAGTTACAAAGGAAGTTTGGTTTCTAACATTTACACAGTTTCTAATTGGTTTGTTTGCTCTGAATAAGTTTGGGACATTGATGTAAAAGGAAACTCTGTTGATGAAAGTGGACCCTTAAGACTGAAGTGAACTCTTCTAGGTCTTCAGTGTCTCTCTGTGGAAGCTCTTCGTCGCCTTGTGATGATTTTATGTCTAGTGGTCACTTTGAGACTGCGTTGTCTGTTCTGTGTCCCGGACATTTACGTGGCTGGTAGTTTTGAGAGTCTGCAGCCCTGTTTTGCCTCTTTGTGTTCAGTTTCCTCTCAGATTTTTTTATGGTAGTTTCGTGCCGACATTTTGTGTTTCTGCAGTACTTTGTGGTAGTCGTTTAGATTTTTGTCTCTGTTGTCATTTTGAAAATTAATGATACTTTTTCACTTAACAAACTAATATTCCTGGGTTCTTAAATGATGATTTGCTGGAAAATGAAGATGTTATGTTCAATGTTAGTGGTTATGAACCACAGGTAGGATGTGAGTTAGAAGAGAAGGATAAATTCTGGAGTGAGTTAGATGAAGTGATGCAGAGCATCTCCAGAGGTGAGAGAGTGGTGATTGGTGCAGATTTCAATGGACATGTAGGTGAAGGGAACAGAGGTGATGAGAATGTGATGGACAGGTTTGGTCTTCAGGACAGGAACACAGAAGGTCAGATGGTGGTAGACTTTGCAAAGAGGATGGAAATGGCTGTAGTGAACACTTTCTTCCAGAAGAGGCAGGAACATATGGTGATGTAGAAGCACTCAGGTGGAGTAGGTGGTGGTCAGGAGGTGCTTCCAGATGACTGGACAACTACAGCTGATGTGATCAGGGAGACAGGTAGAGAATAAAGCTGATGAGCCAAACAATGAAGTTGTGGGAAAGAGTAGTGGAAGCTCGGCTAAGGGCAGAGGTGAACATCTGTGAGCAGCAATATGGTTTCATGCCTAGAAAGAGAACAACAGATGCAGTATTTGCTTTGAGGATGCTGATGGAGAAGTACAGAGAAGGTCAGAGGGAGTTTCATTGTGTCTTCGTAGATTTAGAGAAAGCGTATGACAGGGTGCCGAGAGAGGAGCTGTGGTATTGTATGAGGACGTCTGCAGCGGCAGAGAAGTATGTTAGAGTGGTGCAGGACATGTATGAGAGCTGTAAGACAGTGGTGAGGTGCTGTAGGTGTGACAGAGGAGTTCAAGGTGGAGGTGGGTCTGCATCAAGGATCAGCTCTGAGCCCCTTCGTTTGCTCTGGTGATGGACAGGCTGACAAATGAGGTCAGGTGTGTTGTGTGATTAAAGAGTATCAGCATGAATGAAAGGAAACGTGTTCAAGACGGTGGTGAGACCAGAGATTACAGAGAATTACAAAAGTAAAACATGTTTACGTGTTAGCCTAAGTCACTTACACCAATTTCTGAAAATCTAATATTTTTTATGTATTTATACATAAATAGGTTGTTTAATGCAGGACATGACTTGTAAGGGTCATATTACAAAACCAAGCTGTTGTGAGGCAGGTTAGTTTCAGCTGACGATGATGATGCAGTGGTAAATACTTTACCTCCACCAGTGCCTGTTTCCTTTTGTTATAAATAAATATACCTATGTATAAAGTTGTGACTGATGTATGTCTATACATCTTAATATATTTGTCAGATGTTTAATAGCTGTACATGACATTTGGACACATTGACTTTTTTAGTACCGGATCAGCTTTTGACTCGTCCCGTCAGTGGTGAGTTTTTACGCCGGATCCCTTTTTGTTGGGGCTCAGGACTAACACCAATGTGCCCTTGGTGCTTGGGTTGGATTTGAACCCGCGGTCTTCTGCATCCCAAACCTTCACCACTGATCCACCCGCCCCCCCGAACAAATGTACCACAAACAGATGAGAGGCATTTAATTTTATCGTTGGTAACATAGAAAATTATTTACTTAGAATAGAATCATGTAATTTGTTTCATATTTACACATATTCACATAAACATGTAGTAACGTTCTACTTTTAAATAACTTGCAAATAAGTTACCGATGTCACGTTTACATGATTGTTGCATTTTCCAGGTGTCTGGTCACCAATGGAGGTGCATCTGATTACATCAGCACATGCTACAGGTCAGTAATCAGATTACTCTTCACAACATTGTGTGTGGGAAAGATTTGACATTGAAGTTGTATTTTATAAAATGTGGTTATTTTTGGTGGGAGGCAGTAAGTTTTGAATCAAAGTTGTAATTTGCTGTAGTAAAGTTATAATTTATCAGAACAGTTGTTTGTTTCTGTCTTTTGATGTCATGTCATTATTGTATTAATAGTTTGCATTAATAGAACTTTTGTACCTTCTCTGAACCTAAAGAGCTTCTCATTCCTCCATTCACACACACACACACACACAGCAGCTGCTGTGCAATGTGCTGCCCTGACCCACCACAACTTTGGTGTCTTGCCCAAGGACACTTTGCCTTGTGGACAGGAGGTGGCAGGGATCGAACCGTGAATGGTGGGGAACCTCCTGATCCACAGCTGCTCCACTAAGACTGTTTGAAGGTAGGTGGAACAAACAGCCCACTGTGTGTTTAGTTTATGGGAACTCAGTTTGTGTCTGTGGCTCAAATAGTTAAGATTCGTGGTTTACTTGTTCTGGAAACGGTGGCGTGTGTGTAACTGACAGTTCTGCAGTCAGGACGTTTGTGATGATTGTTTGCGTCTGTGTCGGATCCTCCAGGTGAGATCACAGTACTGTGTGTTGGTCCTGGTGGTTCACACAGTGGAGGGTTTCATCAGCGCCTGCTCCCCGAACAGCTGCTTGAAGTGGGCCACATGCTCCTCACAGTGTTCTCCTGAGGAGACGCTCACACGGCCGATTCAGGTAAATAGAATGTGACACTAATACTGTGCTAACAATTAGCTTGTAAGTATTTAAAGACAAATATTTTATAAATGTTTTGCAAATCTTCAATGTAGCAGTAATCAGATTTAACACAATAATTCCAGAGGTGATCTCTGCAGAAAAATGTCTGTCATCCATCGTTACACTAATGTGTAAACACTTTCACTGCTGCAGTGCAGTTTGCTTTGTTAAAATTCACAACCAAAATGAGAAACGACATCACAATTACTGAGACGCCAAAGTGACAAACTCTTAATTTGTAATATGTGAACGTCAGTAGATGTTCAGTGTGTGTTTGTGTCCTCACCAGGATTAAAGCTGGGGCTTCCTCTCAGCCGCTGGTTTCTCTGCTGGAATGACCTGAACACCGTGTAGAACAACATCTGGTCTCCAGTCTGTCGTGCTGCATCCAGAAACTTCCTGGCTGACACGTTGTCATGTCCACCTGTCCCAAGGAAACAACACAAGGTGAGTTTGATTTAAAAAAGGAGGAAATACTGTGAAGGTTCTTCATGTAAAATGAAGAAACTACATTTAGACTCGATCTGAAAACCTGTTATCAATACAAACTGATGGTGCAGCCTTCAATTATTAAGATCAAGTTGGAAAACTGCAAAAACAAGAAACTCTCTGTAAAACCTCTATAAGTGACGTCTGCAGCCTTTAAAATGTGGTTTTGTTAGATAATTGAGGTGAACGTACCCACGCTGCGGATGAACCTGAGTGCACCCAGAACCTGCTGCTTCGACAGCAGAACCTCAACAATCTCGTCGTTGGCAGTGGACAGACGCTGAAAAAAATCAAATACAATTAAAAGGGAACTTTTTGCCTGTCACACTCTGAAGCAATCGTCTTTTACCTTCAACATATCTAGGGACAGCTGGTGGGCTGGAGGATACGTGCTCTCCAGAGACAGAAGTAAACAGGCCTGAAAGCACCAAAAGGAAACAAAGTGTCCTAATAAAAACTGAAACAATATACTATTAAATGAGAACATGAACAATTAGTTACATCTGATGTGGGCTATAGATCACACGCAGCAACTTTAGCACCAATTACAGTCACAAGTCTTTTGGAGTATGAAGCTACAAGCTTGGGACCTTCAGTGCTGCAGAACGTTTTCTGTCTCTGGGGTCTACAGACAAGTCTCTCATTTGCACAATTGACTGTAACATCTTGTTGTGGCTTGGAAGTTTGTATTTGAGCATTTGTTTTCATGGACTTAAATTCGTTGTCAGTTTCAGCGCTGTTTAGTGATAAACTCTATAAAAACACACGTCAGATAAAATAGTTTAAACTCACCAAAGGTTTGGAGTCACTGAGGACATGATACTGCAGGAACTGGTGCAGCATGTAGAAGAGGTTGTGTTGCACTAATGTCTTAATCACCAGTTCGTACAGATAATGCTGAAAAACACAGGATTTTAGTTACAATGAGTTTACAAAAACCTCCATGGAATAGAATTTATTTTAACTGCAGTTACTAGTGTCAGCTGGTCGTCCACCAATCACAAAGTGTTTACCTGAACGGTGATCTGGAACTGGTTGAGAGAGCGGATGTACTCCATCAGCACGGCAATAATGAACTTGTGGGAAATGTCCTACGACAAATGCAGCATTTATTTTAGAATTGGTGTCGTTCTTACTGAATAAATCTTTTATTTAAAAATAGCTTAGTTTTATCCCTAGAACCTCAAGTCTTCATAACCTAATGTTATCCAGCAGCTCAGCCATGAATTCTACTTGTATATTTGTTAGTGAGCTCATGATGGCTGCTGGTGTGCTTTACATTAAGGTGATTCTAATGTTTTGGCTCCTCTCATTCATTTTAAATCGAGTGGCCAAAACCTCAGTACTGACAGTTTCAACTCAAACCGAGAAATGAGATTTTAAAAGTACGTGTGAACATAAGACAGCATGTGCTAGTGGCTCCTCTTATTTTAATATACATTTTAAAAAAAAAAAAAAGGGTCTTAACACTAATAAAACAGCATCTTTAAGACCAAAATGTGCCTTGGCTCCGAAAAACAAATCAACATTGTGTGTTTGTACCTTTTTCTCCGTGAAGGACGACAGGACGTGTGTGTACATGTCTGACTGGTCAATAACCGCCTGAGTTCTGACTGGACGTTTCTGAGCAGCGCTGCCTCGACTTGGACCGGACTCCATTGCCTGCAACAACAAATTATAACCACTACAGTCCTCTGAAGTACAACTGTTTTTTTTCTTCAAAGCATGTGCCATTAATATCTGTAACACTTCAGTAAAGCTGTGGTTTCTCTTAACATTCTGCTGCCTCCCATGTTCTTTCTACCTTTCGTCTGTAGGAGCTCAATCTTACATGACACTGTCTGTAGTGCACGTACTGGCGTGTTGTTCCACAGTAAAATTGGTTTGTGACCATTCAAATATGATCTGTATTTATGACCCACTCACCACCGTGTAGCTCTGCTCTGCCTCGAGGTAATCTTTGTACACCTGGTTGAGTTTGTCAAAGACTGTCGCCACAATGGGAAGACTTCCTTTCTCTCCACCTTCCAGAACTAAGAAAATGAGGAAAAGAAGATTTAAAATAAAAAAAATCTGCCGTTGGTTTGCCCTGCATCCTTTACTCCTCCACAATTTGTGGACTTGGTTCTTACCAGTTTCTCCCTGTACCTCAGTTCCACACTGTAAAACTCACATTACCAGCCCGTAGTTTAATACATTTTAACCAGATAATGTTTTAGAAAACCTAACTTTCTTTGGGGCTCAGTGACACCATATATATCCTAACTGATCATCTACCTACAAACAAAGCAGCAAGTGAACTTACTTTGTGAGCAGACAGACAGAATGACCATCTTGCAGTCTCTCCGTCTCAGCAGGAAGTCCATCAGTTTACCTTTGTCCTGCAGCAGGTTGACGGTTGGAGGCAGCTTTACCTGCAGGTACCACAGGTAACCTAACAGACGAAGACATGTTAGAAATCTCTTGGCTGAGGTGCAGTGATAACCATCATCAGCCTCCACCTTTCTTATGTGTCAGCACCTTCACTGGCACTAATGATAATCTCCGGCTGAAAGACGCTCCAAGAGGACGAGTCTGCATTGAAGGTTAAGGTCAAATCTGCAGAAAATGCCCTTTCAATTCAGAGCCCACTCGGGACCAGACTGTGTTAAAGGATACAGAGCTGACAGGGAAGTGGGGGCTGAGAGGGAACAACTGCTGGACCTGCAGAAAGGAGGACAGACAAAACCAGGAGCTCTGTTATTTTACTGTCCATGTTACAGAGAACATTTCAGAATAACACGTGAAAGAAACACAAAAAAGGCTTTAAAACATTAAATTAATCAAAGTTAAAATTCGGTTGCTAAAGTTCAATTCTGAGATACTTGTGTTTTACTTGCTAATTTTCGTTTAAAAAAAATATCTATTAGATCAAAGAGTTTAAAAGATGAAAAACGTGTTTTTAAAATCCAATACAAACCCTGCACATTAAAACAGTCTGTGTCCCAGCTGATGTCTCTAAACCACTAACTCGTGTTTTTAGCATTTGAAAGCGTTATAATGACTTTGGAAGATAAAGGCAACGCAGTGGCTCAGTCGGTAGAGTGGCTGCCTACCGACCATAGGGTCAGAGGTTTGTGCCAGTATCAATATGCGGACAAATGATCCACCGTGGGGACCCTGAACTCACAGGATAAGCCGAAAGGACAAAAAAAAGAAAAATAAAGTGGCACTTTCCTACTGGTGGTGCAGACGCAAAGCGGGGAAAAAAAAAGGCCCTAAAGGGGAATGAAAGCTTCCCAGGGGGTCGTCTGTAGAACTGTTTAGTTTGAAAGCACCTTTTATTAAGTTGGAATTCTTTTACCCTGGGATGTGATATAATTTCAGTATTTTACTCAAACTTTTTTAATACTCTTCATCAAATATTTTTACTTCTGATGATAAAAGAGCAGTAGTACTAGCTAAATGTACCTTGTTATGGTAAATTTAGGATAAGGTTAGAGTCCTGTTGTAAGGGGATACAAACTTTAACCTGTCAAAGTAACTGTGTGTCTCTGTCACTGAAAAAATCTGCAGAATTTGCTGATGATTTATCAGTTTACTTTAGCTGTAAAATAATAAAGTTTTCTATTCATACTTGTGTTTGCTGCTAACAGCTAATTCTGCGATTTCTTTAATGACGCCGATTCACCAGAACATAAACACACGCTACAAACACAGGACTCGATACAAAAAAAAAAAAAAAAGTATCTTCCATTGTTGGGATTACAGCAGCAATGGACTAGTTCAAAAATACTTTGAATATATATCCAGTCTGAATGGAGCTGAAGTTATGAACGTGTGTGTGTGTGTGTGTACCTGACAGTGGTATCCTGTAGGGGTGGATGGACCTGGCAGGTAGGACCGGCTGGTGTGTGTTGACAGCAGAGTCTGGCTCCTTTAAATTGATGTCGAAGATCAGTGATGTCTGATACATAAACACACACAAAGAGTCAGTTTCAATCACAGCCTCTTAGAAACACTACAGATACATGTGGACAAAGCACACACACACACACACACACACACACACACACACACACCTGGGAGCTCTGATGATGAACCACCACCAGGTTGTCCACAATGTTCAGAGCGAACTTCCCTGTGGTGTTCAGCTTCAACACGTGACTCTTTTTACAGGCACCTTCCCTGAACACACAAATCACTTGAAGGTGACATAATGTTGTAATTAAACAACTTTCACTTTCTATTTGTGAACATGCTTCTTCACAATATAAAAAATCTATGTCATAGGCATCTTTATATAATCCCAAATATTTGGTTTAAAAAGCTGGTTTAAGGCTGACGTGTCAAACTATAGATTAACAATTAAAAACAGACATAAATATGCAGACACACTCTTTCCATTAATTCGTTACAGGTCAGTGGAATATTGTGAAACCATTTGTTGGAGTGTGTAACATTTAGTCATTTAGCAGATACACGTGAGGTACAAGGCAGCAAATGTGTGTATGTGTAGAGCAACACAACGGGGGCACAATAACAGAACAATGGCTGCACAATACTAACGGAGGGCTACAATACCAGGCGTTGCCTTTGATGATAATTTCTACCTGGGTAAGTGATAGAGCACCACCTCTGCACTGGGACTGTTGGCTGTTCTCGAGTGATGCTTCAGATACATCACATACAGCTGACCGTAGCTACAGAGGGAGACAAACTTTGATGATCGTGGCACCAAAAGCAGATCAAACAAACAACAAATTAGATCAATGCGATGACCGATGTCTTACATGGTTGCCATGGCAATGTCTCTCTCTGACAAGCTGAGTTTTGCAGGTTTGGGAACAACTGGCAGCTCAATCTCAAACTTGGACATTTTTGACATGGTCCCACTCTGAAAAACAAACCAAAACACATCTGTTAGTGGAGCTGCACTTTGTGAATTTAAAGGATCAGTGCTGATTTCAAGACACAACTATGAGCTTCTTCTTCTTTTCCTTTCAGCTGCTCCCTTTCAGGTGTTGCCACAACAAATCATGTGCCTCCATCTAACTCTGTCCTCTGCATCCTCTTCACTCACACCAACTAACTTCATGTCCTCCCTCACTACATCCATAAATTTCCTCTTTGTTCTTCCTCTAGACCTCCTGCCTGGCAGCTCCAACCTCAGCATCATTCTACTGATATATTCACAGTTTCTCCTCTGAACATGTCCAAACCACCTCAATCTGGCCTCTCTGACTTTATCTCTAACACATCTAACATGAGCTGTCCCTCTGATGTCCTCATTCCCAACCATACCCATCTATGAGCAATACGATAAAATAAATAGAATTAAGTCTGTGCTCAAAACTCTAAGCACTGACTGAAGGTTGTAAACAGGTCTGTGTATAATAACTTTGTTCTATTTCACGTACTGTATGTGTTTTGACATTAAAAGCCAAACTAATTTCAGGATTCCCTTGGTCACAACAGATCAACCACACTGCACTAACACACACTGATCTCTCCTCACCTTGAAGGCAAAGGGTTGCAGGACGTTTCCCTGTACGGTGGTGGACAACAGGATGACGGCTGTCTCTGGACAGTACTGGTACCAGTTTACGTTAATGTTCTGACTCTTCAGCAATTTTAGGCTGCGCCTGTCTGGAAACACCTGAACACACCAAAAAAAAACGCCCCAAGATTAACGTAAACTTTTAAAGTACTGGGTACAACACAGACAAACTGTTGCATCACCTGGTAAAACTCGATTCCCTGGTCTGTGATGAAGACAATCTCATTCCAGTTTATCCAGCAGAATCCCAACACATTAGCGTTTTTCGTCTGCAGGACAACACAGAAATACAAATACGGTTTATTTACAAACTAAAACTCAAGTAAGTCATTTAAATACCATTACAGAAATTAACTGTCTTGAATTTTATTCATCACGCTTTCACACTTAAGCTTGTGTTGGTACTGTTCTTTCCTCGCCAGAAAACTGAAGATGGCACAGAAAAAAGGAAACGTAAAGCATGTCAGCCTACCTTACATTCCTGGGTGAACTCTGTGTGTGGATAGTCGGGTATAAAGTTGATGAAATCCTACAAACAGTGCAAAAGGGACAATTACATTTATCCAAACAATAGAAACTAACTGTTAATATAATGTCCACTATGACCTCAACAATAAACACATAGAATTAGCACCTTTGACAGTTTCAACATAAAAACTGAGAAATTATAACCTTGTAAATATAATTTACAGCAGAACTGCTGTATTGGTTTGAGTTAGACACAGGTATTTCTACACAGTGGCTAGTGAGAAACTTAAATATCATTAGTGTCTTGTCCACAGCAGGACTCACCACAGATTTTGAAGTTCTCTGAACTGCTAAGATTTTATTTCCAATGGAGAACTTGATGCACTTCACTTCTCCTTTATCATCCATTCTGAGGAAAACGCAGACGTTATATTATTACAAAGGTGTCAAGTACAAGAAATATTTCAATTTCTCAAACTGTTATTTTGACTATTTACTTCCTGTAAACACAGAAGGTTTGATATGTGTAAATAAATCTAGTTAAGTTAGTTTGGTTCATAAGTCGTCAGTTGCTTGCAGTCAATATGTAATTATACATATTTTTAACTATAATTTTTTACTAGTCTGGTTTTGACTATTCATTGTAGATTGACATATCTAATTGCCAATTTAATTAGTGTGATAATTGTTTATTTTTAAATGGTGTAAGTCCACCTGTCACATCATTCTAGATACAGTAACAGTAATAGTTATTTATTAGTTGATTCAAAATGACATAATGTGCTACATCAGCAAAACACTGACAATAATACTTTTATACTTAATTTGGAATGAAGGACTTTTACTTGTAATGGATTATTTATTGTACTTCCACCACAATATAGGTGTTGGCGTCCACCTAATACCGTTAGAAATTCCTACACATGTAGATGTACCTGAAAGCAACACTGCTCTTGTCATCCGGGCCTTTGACCACCACACCTGTGGCTCCACCTGAACGCACCGCAAACACCTGCAGCAAGAAAACAGGAGACATGACCCAACACTTCTGGATCTCTGCATTTAATCATTATGATCCCATATTCTGTATTATTGGCATAGTCTGTAAGATATTATAAGTAAATAATGTTCAAGGTGATAACTTCTTTGGTTGCTTGGTTTTTCAGTTGGTTAAAGGAAACAGTAAGAAGCGTCTGTTCCTAATTTACCACTGACATGTAGTCGGATTCTAAATCAAAGTAGCTGACGATGAACATTGGGAGTAAGTGCACCGCTGGTAGCTGCTGGATTTCTTACCAACGTTCCTGCTCCATTCTAAAGCGGTGCTGTCACAAAATGCTCCGTTTAGTCAGTTTAGCATTAGCGGTTTCCCCTCAGGCTCTAATTTGTAGAAAGTTAACGAGTTTCATTTAGCGTTAGGTAAAATACAACCAGCACATATCACACACGATAAAACGTTTAACTGAAGATGTAAATAGTTGCTGACAACGTAGATTTGACTAAATTTCACTTTACTGAGTTAACAGTCAGTAGCTGGCTCGGCTAGCGTTAGCCCGTTAGCCGCATCAGGGCTAACTAGCGTTAGCTCACCTGCTTGTTGGCCTCGTCGAAGAAGACGTTGTTGACGCTGGAGGCATGTTCAAACTGTACCGGATTCTCACACAGCTCCAGGTAATGTTCCTCACTCATTCTGCCGCCGTTTGACGGGTTTGTCCTCAGTTTGGCGTCCTGACAGCTGGAGGAACGTTTGTTTCAACACCGCGAGAAAGCTTCCGGTTTATTCCTTCAGCTTAAGAGCGGCGAATGACTGTGTCGCCATAAACTTGTAATAGTTGCAAAGTACTTTGTGATTTGGTACCGTTCTTTAGTAAATGTACTTGTCCGATTACTACCTTTTTTCAGTTTTATATTGCCCCCAGATATTCTTGGGTCGGTTTGATACACAATCATTTTCTTTTCAAATAGCTATAGTTTTACTTTGAAATGATCTGACGTTATCTTGGTTTATCTGAAGAAATGAGTTTTGCACAGTCACGTGAGACACAAATTTTGCGTAAAAGCAAACAAAATCCAAACAAAGACCAGACCCATATGAAACATGTTACACGTTCGTGATAATTCGCCTTTTATTGAATAAAAAGCAAAATCTTAGGTTTTAAATGTCACCATTTGCCTGCAGACATGTTCAGACAGCTCTTCATTAGAATTTATGCACCATGACTTCAAGTTTAATCAGCATACATTCAACCATGACATTTAATTTTCCATTAAAGACAAAAACACACAATAATGTGCAATAAGCAAGCAAACACTTAGATGAATGTTCTATGTTCTAAAAGCCACTCATGACGTGTCACTGCAAACATCAAAACCCTTTTCCAATTTTTTTAATTGTCATAATGCAAGACTAACTGCTTGCACTAATCTGATTTTGATACATCTTTTTATTCACCAAAACATATAATAAGCCCCTGGCTTTAGCTCCTACAAACCACACCACCGTGACCCCTGAACTGCTGAAAACAGACAGAATTCAGAGAACAGCTGTGAAGATGAATTAAATAAGTCATGATGACAAAGGAAAAAATTCAGAGGTTTGAAAAGGAAGCAGTGTGATGCTTCTCTTGCCATGCTGGTAAAACTAAACATGGAGAACCACAGAGACAGAGAGACGTGTTGGACATTTGTGGAGAAGTTTCTGTACAAGAAAAACTCACCGTGGCACAATTGATGTTAATGTTGTCCACACCTGAGTTAAATACATGTGACTTACAAACTTGAAACATCAATGCAAAATGATCTGATCTGACTAAAGAAAAATCAGAAGTGATCATTAAGGTGTGATGTGTTTGCACCCTTAGTTTCGCCTCCTGAAGTTTGGAGTCGGATATTTATATATACCAAAATGCTGTTCTTCCACATGTGCACCATTATTACAAAACTATAAACAGCTCTAGGTTAACTTCTCCTACATTTGGACACATTTCCATAGAATTCCTCTAGACCCCGGTGGGATCTGTGGAAATGTCACCAGAACTTAAAATAAATGTAAGTGTTTGTGTTTAGCACCTGATGGAAAACAATCTGCATTTAATTCTTACACTAAAACACAAACTGTAAACCAGAAGATTTATGATGTGTTCTCCGCTTCAGCGGCCGGAACAACCAACTCCTCCTGTAACCAGGAGGAGGCGCTGCACCCTGCCTCTTTGAAGGAAGCAGTCAGGTGGGCCAGTAGGTGGTGGTGGTGGTGGTGGTGGTGGTGGTGGCGGCGGGGGTTGGAGGGGAGGGAGGTCCCAGGTCCTGCGGAGGCATCCTCCGTCCATCTCCTCCTTACAGCATTTTCAACATAGTGGGATCGCGAAGACAGAGCGAGCCGGGCGAGCGTTAGTCATCAGAGTCGGGTTGTAAAGGAGGATCTCCATCTTCAGAGGCGACAGGAAAGGTTTTCTTCCCTCGCTTCTGCACGTGGTCCTCGTTCCTCTTCTCCAACGCCACAATCTGTCAGAGTGAACACAGACACCTCTTTTACCTGCTGATTTTAATGTTTGGCTCTTGCTCTGCTGCAGACTCTCATCCATTTTAAAAACTCTATGAAGCTTTATGAAACATCTGTACAGTGTGTTTGATTGTGCACATGTGTGTTTGTTACCTGAGCCACAAATTCAGCCTCGTCCTCTGCACCAACGGGGATGTTGAGTCCGGACACGGCGTTAAAAAGATCGTACACACTCATTGCTTCGCTCACACCTCTCTTCTGGAAGAACTGTAGCACAAACAAATGATCATACACACACCAAAACCCAAAGTCCACATTACTGTTGTTGTTGTTGTTGTTGTGCGTATTCAAGGAGGAAAAACGAGTGACAATGCACACTGAGGATTTTATAGCACATGTTTTCACGAGTCAAAATTAAACAAAAAGGTGTGCAGCGCGTTAAGAAACTGTCCGTTACCGTGGAAACATTCCTGCAGTCTCTGAAGAGGAATTCTAGACCGTGAGGATGTGTGGGCTCCACAGACTGACTGACATCTATCAGCCACACCTACAACACACACACCCATCAGAACAGCACTGCAGAGGATGGACAAATAATGAGCAAAAATATAAACCAAAAGCTCCAAATGAGACAAAAAACAACTTTGCTACACAGACATGAAGAAGAATGACCAAAATGATTGGTCAGCCTCCGTCCTTGGTGGCTGCAATCAAGATTAAAACATTTAAACCATAAATACACTTATTGGGACAAAAACAGGACGAGAAAATGTATTGTTTTGTTCAAGAAATGTTTGATAGCATTTTTACTATTTTCTGACATTTTGTCCATGAAGTGGGTCATGGTCCTCTTTATATAAAATGACTGCTTTGATTAATAAACTGTTTCTCAATTTCTTTCCCACATTATGTCAATTTAACTTGTTAATAATTCTTAAAAGCACGTCTACTTTTTCCTCTTATCATTGAAAAAATGTGCAATAAATATTTATTTTCAAACTTTAACTGCTCAAAATAAGAAGTCTTCTACTTCTCCATGGAAGTTATAACCCTGCACCTGAATTATTTGAGCTGATTATTAGACTAAACTTAGCTTCCACTAATCATGCAGAGAAACTATTTCTAGAGTGAAATCATGCACAAATCTTCTGTACAGAAAGCAGAGAGCAACAAGGGAGAACAGAAGCTAGACAGATTTTGGAGGGGAAGAAAAAAATGGACATAGAATGAAAAGCAGTAAACAATTAACATCAGAGTTAATAAAGGACAAACAGCAAAAAGGCAGTTGTACCTTCCCTTCGTGCCACAGCATGTTGTATTCACTGAGATCAGCGTGAACCAGGTTACACTCCTGATACAGCTGCTGCATCATCTGCATACAGACAGAGAAAGAATAAGTTAACATTTACGGAGTCAAGATGCACAACAGCGTCACACTTGCGAGGTATCCAGGTAGCTCCTGACTTACTGCATCTACACAAACAGTACAAACTGTCTTCCCTGTGCAGTACATGTACGTACATGTAGGACCTGGTAGTAGGCATTCTTGATGTCCTCTGAGTTTAACATGGCGTCTTTAAGTTTAGGAGCAGGAACGTGGTCTTTACCAATGAATGACATCACCAGAATGTGCTTCTTCAGCAGCACCACCTCCGGACAGGGAATCTCTGCTTTCTTCATCCTGAAGACACAAACACACAATAAATTGTGTAATTATGTTAACAATAGGTGGTGGAAGCCACTGAAAAAGCAGCATGAGAGGCGAGTTGATAGAACTTTGCGTCTTGTCACAACAGTCTTAAAAACAACAAGCTGACATCAAGCACAGACATCCTAAACTATGGCTACTAGAACCAGGTTGTGGAACAGTACAATTATTTCTAAAGACACTGATGAAGGGTAATTAGCAGCTGTAGCAGCAGTGGGATCTGTATTTACCGGCTCAGGTTGTGCATCTCCTTCTCAGCCCACAGCCTGATGATCTTGCGTGGGTTCAGCTTGCTGAAGCGATCTTTGAAGCGGTAGTCATCTTTGATGTAACGGTCTCTGTTCCTGAACTCATTCAATGTCGTCTTAAACACCTTCAGCACCACTTCGTCTGGAACGGGCTGCTCCTCCAGGCTGACACAAACACGCCAAAAACACATGATAAATGTCAGCGTCTATCAGGTGGATGCGTCAAGACTGGATCTGATGAAACCTGTCCCTCTGTTCACCCACCTCCCTCCGTCAGCATGGAAGACAACTGATTCCTTCCCTGTGCTAATGCAGCCGTTGATGTTTTCCAGGACGCCGGAGTTCACCATCTTATACATTAGGAGCCGAGTGCGAGGGTCCACTGCTTGTTCCTGAGAAAAGAAAGAGGTTATGCTTAAGAAACAGGGAGCTGTGTGTGTTGTTATCACTAAAATTTGCCTTTAAACTTTGCATGTATATTAAAAAATGGTTCTATCTGATTTTGTGTTTCCTTCAGAGGTGTACTTTCCATTTACGTTAGACACAAACTATCAATTCACCATCTCCATAAAAATTGAAGACGTTACTGCAAGACGGCACAGGCACTGAAACATTTAACACGTGAAACCTCTACGCACAGCGGTGGAGTGCTCCTTCTTCTCATGCAGCTTGGCGCTGCGTCGCTGCTCGCTGTAGCAGTGTTGCTTCAGAGAGTTAAACACCTGGTTGGATAATTTCAGGTCCATGCCCAGTCCGTCGCCGACAAGGACTTCTGGAGCAAACTGGAGCAGGAGGAAGAGGGAACAGCTCAACATACGTTTTTCCTTCTAGTCACAGAAGTTACTGTTTTCACTGAAACACTCAGTAGGTAACAAAACAGACAATTCCTGCTTTAAAATACAACGTGGCAATGTAACGATATGCTGCACAAGTCCTCATGGATTCTGATGTATTTTTGTTTCCAGACCTCCTGTTTTTGTCATTTTAGGCCTTTGATTTGCTCTCCTGCCACAGCCTGACAGGTGTCAGTGAAACAGTAAACCTGCACATTTCTCTTTTAAAATTCCATTTCATGCGTGTTAAAGAGCACGTGTGTTTCTTACATTGTCCATTCGAGCTGTGTTCTTGCGGCCACAGGTTTCTTCGTCATGTTTGGTGGTGATGTTCTTGCCTTTCCCAATAAAACCTTTCCTGGGTGTGGTCTGAGGTTTGTCTGAAAGATCGGCGTAGAAAATGTAGTGATTCATGGACAGTGACTTCGCAAATTACAGTGAGAGGACTTGAAAAAATGTCAACAAGGATTTTAACAGACTGGACAGACAGGAAAATGTTGTTCTTTTTTTAATTACAGTATTTAACTGACTGTTTTGTTTATTTCTGTAGGTACAGTGGTATTAGAAATTAAGACCTTTAACTTTCTGCAGATTTTACAGAGCGAAAATGTGACTGTATGTTACCGGCTTTGTAGGGGTCGTGTCTTGTGTCCTGCCAGTCCACTTCATCTTCTGAGCTGTCACTGCCTTCATATGGATGGACCATGCGATAATTCTCGAAGGAGATGGAAACTATACACACACATTAAAAAAAAAAAAACATGTGGTCACTAATTAACAAACCTTTTTCTTTTTTGTGTTATCTCATTGTTCTACCTTTGCTGTCTCCGTTGAACTTCTTTTCTTCACGGCGGAGCTGATCGTCGAACTCGCGGTCGAATTGCATCTGCAACATCTGAGCGAGCATCAGGTCACTGGTTGTATCTGGCACTTCATCTGTCAACAGCTGATCTGCTCCAGGCCTGAGAAACAGAACACACAGAGGAAAAAGTCAAACAAACCGTGTCCACACAACCATAGAATCACAGAACAAATATCCGGGTGAGTGAGGTGAACACTTACTCTGTGAGTGTAGGGAAGGTGTGGTTGTCTTCATCCAGCTGTTTGGCCAGCTGCTCACTCATCACATCAACCAGAGAGCAGGCTGGAGCAGCCGTAGTCACCGAACCCCACGGGTTCTGCAGCAAACAAACACATAAGCTTAAGTTTAATTGCTCCTTTAGATGTATCTGGAAGCTTTATCAACTTTGCAGATTCAGATTCTTATAAAAAAATATACCAAACTAAGGAAGGATTATGCATTTTAGAAATGGAGTAGCTCGCCGCAGGCAGAGCGATTAAAATCAGGTTCACCTTTATGTGCTGCTGTTTCACACAAAAAACATCTCGAATCGACTTGTACATTCACATTATCAATGTCTTTAATTTAAATACTAATGTTTAAATTACTTAGTTTTTAATCAGTCAACTAGACTGACTGCTAAGGGAATACTTTCTTTTTCTTTTCTTCATTTTTAGAGCACATATGTTACACTTCCAACAAATGGTACCAATTTTAGTTAATTGGTGAACTGGGGGCATCTCTCCAGCCAAACCGTGTGTAAAAATTGAGTCTCTCTAGAATCCAATAATAATCAATAACCTTTGACTGACACGTAAATAAAATCATAGTCTCAATACTGAATATAACAAATGACTTCATAAAGTATCTTTACATGAACCAACGTATGACGTCACTCTGTTACTATGTAAACTCGTGTTATGTAACCACAACACTGGGTTTGACTCACCCACAGTAGAACTATAAAAAAGTGAGACAAGTTCAGACATGTCTGAGCTTGGTCTCTAATCCTTCTTTGTTTAGGATCCTCCCGCATGAATGAGGGACTTATTATAACCACAACATTTTTCTTTTTTATTTTAAATAATTAATCAATCTAAAAAAGTCTTCAATCTGAAGTTGTTTACAGTTCAGTCGCCTGAAGCATGTGTCCCATCCCATCATTCATTCATTCATTCGTTCGTTTAAACTAGCTGTTAAACGGCGGCTAAAGTGTCGCACATAAGTCACCGTCTCGCCATTATGGTGACTGACAGCTGCTGAGGGCAGTGTCCAGTCACTGGGATCTGTCTTCAGCCTTTTCAGGACAAGACGCGGCCATAATGCATTTGATAAGCAGCTAGCGTTCACGCTAACAGGCGAATGTCTCCGCTTTTGGAGTTCAATAACAGACTCTGACAACTAAGCAAAACGTTTCTTACCTTCGGTGTCTCTGCAGTGACACTTGTTGGATCCATGGTTTCAGAACAATTACGCGATTGTGTGTCTGCAGCGTGAATGGTAACTAGCCGCTGAGCTAACGTTAGCACGTTTGAGTGCGGATTTAGCGATTAAAAACGAGGCCTGAAATGGGACTGATAACAACGTCCCACAATATGACGTTTACGGTAACGGCCGTGCAAACTTTAGATAATATTTAAAAAAGTAATATCAAAGCTTTTTAAAGTAACCCGACACCTGAAACGAGGTAGAGAAATTGACTGAGGTGTTTCCCAGTACCGTGGACTTTGGCACAACAGGAAGTGCGTAACGTCGGAGGAGGCCCCGACCGCGCGCCTTCAAAATAAAAGCATTGACTGCAACTAGAAAAAGCAGCTTCCAAAGCGGAAATGCAGCGCGAACGCTTCGGCGGCGGGAGTTTTTCCAAGCAAAGCTGAGAAAAGGCTGAAGTAGCTGAAACAAAATGTCGCTCCTTATATACCGGTTGGGGAAACTTCAAAGGCAGTTCGCGTCGAAAATGTCAAAGGCAATTATATGACGTCATTGCTTATGTCATTGATAATAATAACAATATCTAGAAAAAAGCATTTCCAAAAAGAAAACCCGCTGTAAATGCTTCAGTGCTGAAAGGATTTTTCCAAGCAAAGCTGAAAAAGCGGAACTTAAAAAAAGTATCCAAAAGGATTTTATTTTGAAAGTGTGCATCCTGTCCCTGTGTGTGTGTGTGTGTGTGTGTGTGTGTGTGTGTGTGTGTGTGTGTGTGTGTACGCCACAAACTCGTTTTAGCATTTCCATGCTAATATGAATATAAATTGCCTTTTCAGTACAATGTGTTTAAACTAGATAACCAAGCTAACAGAGATAACAGAGCACTGATGAACCTCTGTTTGCAACAGATACCACACATTTGTATAGTATGTAAGTAAGCTTAGGTAATACATACGCTTTTACTTAAAGTTAAAATACTGTACAAAAGAGAAAACAACACATAATAAAGCAGCACACTTTTCATTTTGTCTAAGCCAAACTTTTATTCTGTATTTATTCTTTTTCACACCATTGTTAAAGCGCCTGTTGTACTGGAGTCAACGCTCGGCACTTTTTCCGTTTCTCCTGCTTTTCAACCTGAATTCATTCATAGAATAGATTTTCTGTTATTTCATTAAGATCAGAATGTATACAATCTGTCTTTTATCTTAATAAGTCACACACCCAAAATGCTATTATATACAATTCAGTTATGGTCCAATACATGCAATAAATGTGCTATCAAGACATTTTAGTAAGGAGAATATCTTCTTACCTTGGGTGTCTTTCCCCTCACTTTTCCAGCACGAGCCAGAGATACACGAACCTTACCTGGGGGGGTATAAGAATAATGCTTTAAACATTTCAGACACATATATAGCTGTACATCAACACAGCAGCCTGTCAGCTACCTTCAAAGTACAGTGCTTCGAGACGCCACAGGACGCCAAGGAAGCATCATTCTCCAGTGGGCAGCCAGCGAGCCACAGCACCTGATCCTCAACCAGGACACTCTCCAGAGCTCGGACATGGGGCCGTCCAACAACATCTTCATGATTACTTTTCACACTAGAAGCTTATCTTGACTTTACATTTGTATGCTTCAGAAAGATTGAAGCTGTGCAATAAAACATGACGCCAATCCTGTGTTTTACTTTGATCTGTCCAACTGTCACCTCTCCAGTCATCTAAAGACTGTGAGTGTTCCGGGCATCTGGGCAGCGAAAGGATTTTCCAAGCAAAGCTGAAAAAAGCTGAACTGCTTTTGCTGAAATTAAACGTCACTTCCTTATGTAGTGGTTAGGCAAACTTCAAAGCCAGCTAGCCTTAAAAACTGCACTTGATGATGTCATCCAATCCATGATTTGTAAAGTATAAAATCTTAAAAAGTATTTAAAAGAACAACAAATAATCTTGTTCATAAGCTCAATGTTTGGAAGTTTGAACAGTGTTTCTAGCTGAAAGTAGTTAGGCGCCAAAACGTACGGAAGATGGAAGTCAGAATAATTAATAATAATAATAATAATAATAATTGGCCTGGTGAAACAGCGATGTCTCTTTGATTTTATTCTGATCAGAAAAATTGGACTTCAATAAAGTAAAAAGGGTAGAGCACTAACTCTTCCTTTGTACTTGGTCCCGTGTGGAAACTCTGCAGTTGAGCATTGACTTCTAGTACAAAATGAGTGAACTAACTAAAGTTGCTGGTCTGAAGGTGAGAAAAACAGAGGAGAACCACACTAGCAGCACAAAGCCACACAGAAACACCTGCGGTGGTTAAGATCACACCGTGATGAAGCTTACATTCATAGGTTTCTGTAGAAGATGGACGGTACAATGAATGAATAAATCTCATTTAACGGACTACGGAAGCCAAACATCCTCAGTTTGCTCCTTAATTTAGTGAATGAACTACAGTAAATACTGTAGTACACTGTGTGTACAGTACATGTACTCTTCATGTGTGCGTGTACCCAGATGAGTGCACGAACCTAGTGTGCGCGCTTACAGGCTACAGCCTCGTGAACGCGCGAAACGAGAGCACACCGATGAGCTTAGTCAAACCGGATATAAGACCGGAAACGCATGGAGTGCGGTTTCATAATAAAAGCATACATTAGTTTGGAACGCTTCAGCTTCGGTTAGTTTTTGGTGATTTTGTGTGTCTGTCATTCTGTCATTTCTTGTTTGTTTTAGCTGCCATGCACATCTTTAAGGTCGTTTTCCTGAGGATGCATTTGGCTGTTTAGCAAAACATTTAATTTTATATCACTTTAGTAAATTCTGTCCAGTTTTTGTTATTTCTTGTCTTTCTTTCGTTATTTCCTGTTTCTTTTGAATCCTTTCTTCCCACAGAAGCACCAGCATTCAGTAATCCACTCATAATAAAATCTCCCTAAACCTTAATATCAGTTATGTAATAAAACGATTATTTATTTTATTTTTTATTTAAATTTTCTTGACAACCGGAAGCGCTGCTCTGCATTGTACTGTCTTGACAGCTTCGGAGCAGCCTGACGTCTTCTCGGAGCACAAAGTGAAAACGCATCCGTCAGACTCTCCTCCTCCTGCTCGCAGGTTTGCGATGCCCGGACGGACACACAACGAGAAGGTTCGATCACATCCATTCAGTCCTCCTGCTCCTGTGGTTTGAATTAGGACGCACATCTCTCAGTGTCTGCAGGAGACCGATGGCCATCATCACCGTCCACAGCATCAGCACCACCACCATCGGAGGGCCGACGGGCCAGTCAGGACGGCCGGGATTTAACCAGCACACTTAGCAGGGTCGCTCCACTGTGAGTATTTTGTTGTTATTATTTCATTTCCCTGTAAAACCCAGCGGAAATGCAGAAACTGGGATAAACATGCTGACTTCTGGGGGATGAGCTGTCATTTCTGCCTCCCTGTGAGGACATTCCGTGAGGACACACACAACCTCCACGTGATGGGGGTCACTTTGATCATCACACAAACGTCTACACGTAGATCCTAAGTCTGCTCTTCACATATGACAGAAAATCTTAACTTCTTCTTTATGTTTGATCCTAGCTCCCGGTGGGACATTCAAGTGTCTCCGGACCGAGTAGGACACAATTAATGTGAACGGCAGATGGGGACAAGGTGGGGGGCGGGGTGTGAGAACACCTCCCCCACAAGAGGCACACATGAAAAGAAAGATGGAGTTTATTTAGCTCCCAGGAGGCCTTGAAAAGTACACAGTCAAATACATAAGTACACGAGATATGGCGAGTATATTATTAGGTCATGAGCGCAGACAAACAAGGTGCTGAAGCTAATGTTTTTACATACATCATCAAACATGCAAAGTACTGTGGAAACAGTAACTGAACCAGTGGTGGAAAGTAACCCAGTCATTTATTTGAGCACTTTTACTCACCTCGTTTTATTTGATACCTCACTTTTTAGAATCAGATTAATTAAACAAAATACAATATAATCATCAGACTTTTACTATGAAATTTAGCAGCTACCTGGCAGTACTTAAAGTACTTCACAGTATAAGTATTAGATTTGCATAAACAGTGCAGAAGATTAAATCAGCTGCATAGTTTCTGCAGTGATAAATACATTAATGCGTCAATAAATATGATCTCATCATATTGTTTGTACTGATGTGAAATGAGACTTCTCCATAAATAGTTATGGAGCTATAGGTATTTCATAAACAAATAGTTTTGAATGCAGTATGTTTACTTTTTAAAAGTATAAGTACTTGTACACTGTAGTAATTATACTTTAGTAAGTAAACTGAGTACTTTTTCCACCTTTGGCAGCAATAACCTTCAAAATAAAGCGCATCCTTCAGCTGCAGATTTGTTCTTCTGTCATCTTTTCCAGCCCACGAGCGTCAACAATTCTTCTTCTATGGTTTTCAGAAATCTCCTTGGTGCAAGCGATGACACACGTCTACAAACCTGTGTATCAAGATCAGACTTTGTCTTCTTTATGGCAGAGTTACACCTGGTTGAACTGACCACATCAATAATTGCAGAGGTTCATGCACCATTAAAAAATAAAGAATTATTGTTATTTTTGAACCTTCTTCTTCTTTTTCTTTGGGCTGTTCCTTTTCAGGTGTCGCCACAGCGAATCATGTGCCTCCATCTAACTCTGTCCTCTGCATCCTCTTCTCTCACACCAACTGACTTCATGTCCTCTCTCACTACATCCATAAATCTCCTCTTTGATCTTCCTCTAGACCTCCTGCCTGGCAGCTCCAACCTCAGCCCCTTCTTCACTTCTGCTCCCTGTAACCTCACCGTTCCACCTGGGTCCTGGTTTTCTGTCTTACTGTGGCTAAGCTTCATCTCCACCTCCACCTCTCTAGATTTTCCTCCACCCTTTTCCTGTCACACCTGCAGCCCACCTCACCACGGTCTTACAGAATTGTACTTTGAGCACTTTTCACTTGTGTAATTGTATGCATTGCTTCACCAGTGTCATAGTTTTAAAATGTCCATGATTCATTATCACATTTTACTCCACATTGAAGGAAATGTCTTTGTCTTGCAGGCTGAGGAATCCCACATCAGACCAAGTTGCCTTAGCCTGACCTTTGACCTTTCTCTGACATCTGACCCATCGCTGTCGAGCCTGCAGCTGAGACCTCATTACGATGAAGCAGAGCGTCAAAGACTCTGAGTGATGATCCTGAAACACCAGGACTGAGCTCTGAAAGAGGACGGAGCCGTGAGACGCTGAGCGGGAAGACGAGCTGGACAAAAAGGATGTGATGTGTATTGTGACTCCAGCTGACTGAAAAACTGGATCTTTTCAATCCAGCATCGATAACCAAAAACATATTTCTCTTTCATCCAGAGGAAGAAGGCTTCAGCTTCAGGAGCTGTTTCTGCAGCAGTGGATGTACGACTACACTCGTCTCTCACTGAGTAAAAACCTCAAACTGTTTCCTTCTCGCTGCCTTTTGTAAACGTGAAAATCAAAGACAAACAGCAAATACGATTGTTTTTCACATGGGAAAAGTCAATTTTCTAACACACTTCAACACCTGAGCCACAAAAACAGCCTGTACTGCAAAAATCTGTCTCGGATTGCAAGTGGGAAAAAAACCCTGGACGGTAAAGGCGTCACAGGTGGACACGGGAGCTTGGATTAGAAAACAAACGAGAGCGAGACGCCATGATGACGCACCTGAACGCCGGGCTGAGCTCGGAGACGACGGAGAAAGCTCGATTAGAGCTGAACGAAAACCCGGACACTCTGCATCACGACATCCAGCAGGTAAACAGCAGCACACACCTGAGGTATTTCTACTCTGCCAGAGTATTTCCATTCCCTGATACTTCACACTAAATTGCTGTACTTTGGCTTCTTCTCAGCTCCCAGGTTTTTTTAAAAACTTCTTCCAAAGAGCTCACGCTTAAAATTCTCACTTAACGTTTGCTTTTTTCCTTCAGTCCTTCAGGAAGCATGTAGCTCGATTCTCATACTTGTACTTTTCAAAGCAGGACAGTAAATTGTACTGTTTTTCTCGGTTCTTCTCGGTTTCTCGGAAAGACAAACGGGGGTTTAATGTAAAAGACATGCACAGCTGAAGCTTCACATTTAAACATGTGAATGGTGGATTTTGTCCCGCCTCACGTCCATTAAAGGGCCTGTGAAGCTTTCGCAGTCGTCCACCTGCAGATGTCCAAATGACAGAGGAAAATGCTCCATAATTACCCAGTGAACATGCAGCTCCTGAAAACCAATTATCCTCTGGTAAAGGTAAAGGTGAGCGCTGCGAGCTGCTGCATGCTGGGACATGGAAGCAGTCCACCGAGTGTGTGCATCAGTGTTGCATGTCACTACTGTTCCACCTTCTTTTAACTAGGCTCAATTTGAAGTTGTCCCCTCTGCTTTTTCTCGCGTTGTTAAATTGAGGTGCGGGACATGATTGTGACGCGGCCGGACATCGGTTTCCTGCGGACGGACGATGACTTCATCCTTCGCTTCCTCAGAGCCCGGAAGTTCGACCAGGTGGAGACCTTCAGGCTGCTGGCCCAGTACTTCCAGTTCAGACAGCAGAACCTTGACATGTTCCAGAGCTTCAAGGTTGGTTTGTGATTTTAATCTCTGAACGTGTAACTGTAGACAGTCTTCCCTGCTCCGTTTCTCTCCACTCAGACCTTCACCTACGTCCTCGAGCGCATTTGCCGTCTCAGGTAACGCAGGGTCAGCAGTTTGCTTCACAGGAGGCTTTGACAGTTAGGTTGGGTGTCCACTTACTTTTAGCTAAACACCACGTATTCACACAGGTCCCTCAATGCGTGCGTCTGTGTTTCAGGTGGATGATCCTGGTATTAAGCGAGCCTTGATGGACGGATTCCCGGGTGTCCTGGAGACTCCGGACCAACATGGACGAAGAATCCTCATCCTGTTCGCCTCCAACTGGGACCAGAGCAGGTCTCTCTCACACACACAGTCACTGGTCTTACTATGAGGACGATCATTGACGTAACACATTCTCTAGCTCCGTACCCTGACCTTAAAGGACAGGTTCACAAATTATCAGGTCTTCAAGGCCCCTAGAAACACTGGAGGAGTAAAACCATCCCCTTCTCTTTATACTGGACCTCGTAAAGCGATGGAGGACAAAATCCACAGTCCTCGTTTTTTGCAAAAACGTGTTAAATGTGAGTCCTCAGCGAGTGGAGTGTGTGAAGTGTTGTCGAGGCCTCAAGCTGTACGTTGTGTTCAGATAAACATTTCCACACAGCTGTGCCTGTGGATCCGCGAGCAGAAAGATTGATCCCATGGTCACTGTCTCAATGATCAAAAACATAACGTCTAACGCTGATTCCAACCTGAACCCTACAAATCTGAATCCTGAACCTACCATGGACACAATGTCCTCACAACATGGTACAAAAACTGAATTTGCCCAAACAATCACACACACGGATCCATCTATTGACTGAAAACACAAAAAGTCCAATGAGCCGTTTCTTCACTTGGACTAAAAATAGACAAGTAAACCAGAGTCTGTTGAATTCGGTGCAGTTAAGACTCAGAGCGTGACGAACGTGTCACGCTGACTTTAGCTATTGATTAACTCCCGGTCCACACACACACTGATGTTTTCCTCCTCCTCCTCCTCCTCCTCCCTCCATCAGGAACTCGTTCACGGACATCCTTCGGGCCATCCTGCTCTCTCTGGAGGTTTTGATAGAAAACCCGGAGCTGCAGATCAACGGTTTCATCCTCATTATCGACTGGAGCAACTTCTCCTTCAAACAGGCCTCGAAGCTCACACCCAACATCCTCAAACTGGCTATCGAGGGTCTTCAGGTACCACCAGTCCATTAAGCTCTGTTTTGTGTTTGGACAATGTAGTACTGCTATTAAATCGACTAATGACTTTTCCTATTTTAGTACTGTGATTTTATTTCATGTTTATCACCAACATTTCTTATTTCTGACGTACGTCTGACATGTTGTAACAAAATACTCCTGTCATAATGAGATTCTTATCATAACGAGCTGCGTTTCCAATTGACAAAGGAGAACAGTCATAACATATGTCATAATGAGAAATGTAACTCAAAAACAAGAAGTTTTATGGTATTTTCTACTACAAGTTCCTTTTTTTAACAAAAACTTTGTTTTTTGAGATACTTCAATTAAAACTCAAACTTTTCATGCTTATGACAAACTTCTTTTTTCATACAAGCTTCCTTTTTTGTTATGAGATATATCTCTCATAATTAAATCCTTATCATTACAAGCTGTGTTTTTAATTTCATAAAAAATATAGGTTTTGTTATAAGGGTTTCAAAAACCCAAGAATAAAGTATTTTCCAAATTAAATATTTAACAATCGTTTCTATTATTATGAGACAATTTTCCCAGATTTCAGATTTTTTTATCATTCCAAAAATCGGCTTTTTCCATTAGGAAGAGACACATTTTTACAGGATACTTCTCTGAGTGTAACACTTGTTTTAAATAAGATCATTTTCTCATGACAAAAAAAGTTTCTTGCTCCAACAATATTTATCTCGTTTTTATTAGACGTTAGAATAAACAACAGGCTACTTTATCATAAACTTAACACAAACATCAATGAGCAGTTAATAACATTTACCATGAGGTTTTCTGAGGATGCATGACGATCATCGAACATCCAGGTCTGGGGTCTGATACCAGCACTGGATGGTGGTACCAAGTCGTCGCCGTGCGCTCGGACAAAACGAGAACAATCCACAACCTTTGGATCGTTCTGCACGTTTACACTTGTTCTCTTTCCCCCAGGACAGTTTTCCAGCTCGGTTTGGAGGAATCCACTTTGTGAATCAGCCGTGGTACATTCACGCCATGTACACCATCATCAAACCTTTTCTCAAAGACAAGACCAGGAAAAGGGTGAAGACACAAAATCTCTGTTTTCTGCATTTGTTCTATTTTGTTTTCTGTTGTTTCTTGATCACCAGTTTCTCTATATTCATCACCTCCTGCCTCCCCTCTCCTCCATCATTTTCTTTGTGTCCCTTTCATTTTGTCCTCTTCCACTTACCCTTCCCTGCTTCCTTTCTTCTCGTCATTGCCTCTTCTTTGCTTCCTTGTCTCCTTGCACCTCCCTCTCTTTTCCTCCTTTTACTTGTCTCTTATTTCTCTCCTCATCTCTTCTTCTCTTACTCTCTCTCCTCTCCCCCCTCAGATCTTCCTGCACGGGAACAACCTGAACTCCCTTCACCAGCTCATCCAGCCCGAGTGTTTGCCGTCAGAGTTTGGTGGGACGCTGCCGCCGTACGACATGGGAATCTGGGCCCGGACGCTGCTGGGACCCGACTACAACGATGAGACAGAGTACACGCTGACCTACGACGCCCTGCACGTCAGGGAGATCTGTGGAGGAGGAGGGGGAGACAAGGAGATGATGAAGAGGTGAGAAAAGAGGGAGCAGTAGGACTCCTTCCATTTATACTTTAGAAAGACTAATGTATTTATTTATTGATAATATTTGGTTGTTTGTTTTAGGTCTCAGTCGACAGTGGAAACTGGAAGCCTGCGACAAACGGACAGAGAGACCAGCACACCGCTACTGGCCCTGGACTGAACACACTCACTCCCTGTCTCTCTCTCTCACACTCACACACACACACACAGACGAGCATTAATTTACTTCAACACACAAGCTACAACACATTTGTCACGTGCACATCACTGTTTTTGTTTTTGTCCTCTCACTCACACTCTTGTCTTTCTATAGTTGTGAGGACACCAAAGTAAAACCCCCAAACCTTTACTCCAACCTACAGCCAATTCGTGAAGGAGATTTTCTTTGTTGGTGACTAACCCCTTAAAAAGCTGGCGTCAGCTTTTTGGGTTTTGAACAGTTCTTTTGTATCAGGTAATATCAGGTTCAGGATTCACAGAGGAATCAGAGCTTGTTGTGGCTTTTAGACAGTTTATAAGATTTGATGGCAAAAACAGAATATAGAAAACTTATCCTTAAAGATCAGTATCTTCCCTATTTGTCAGTGCAGTATTTAGGCCTCTAAAACGCTTGTGTACAGTAGAACACTACTTTTTAGAGACTGAAACAGTGTTTTAAAAAACAGGAAATACCACTAATATGTGACACATAAGTGTTAAGAGTTTTAGTTCAAACCCATCTTCAGGAGGAAGCGGAGGTGACAAACAAACAACACATCCTGAAGAGCCACCTCACACCTGTTATGCTTATGAGCGGTTGTCACCTTGCTTTTTCACTTATGGTAGTTAGGAAACAGATCGAAAATCCAAAATGGCCTGGTGACATTAGCTGATGTGATGTGGCCAAAAGCAGCAGGGTTTAGGTCGTAAATGTAACGAGCAGGACTTTTGTCATTAGCTCTGTCAGTATCCTCCTTTTGTGCTACTTGGGTTATTTCTCCTGCAGGTAGAAAACAAGAACAGAAACACTTATTTCCTATTAAATCCTGAGAACGTTAGAGAGCCTGGAGATTTTAGGGGTCAGAGTTTACTCAGATTGAACTCTGGCAAATCCTGACGTGAAACACAAGTGTTGGTGTTCATACGATGATAATCTGATGATAATCGATCTCATGGACGTGGCCTTAAACCTGAAGGCGAGTTTTACCCCTCAAACTGGACCAAACAGTTTGTCCACACAACCATAGAAAGACACAGACTCTGTCCTGTCTCTGAGCCGTCTAATGCCTCTTAGCTGAGCCTCTGTCCTGATGTCTACAACAGCAGCAACACACTCCGAGGTGCGATTGTGTGTCAGCATGGCTGCGTGCTTCAAGTCTCGCTACTTCTGTCAGAAACAAGCTGAAATGAGGTTTCGTTTCCGTGAGCCGCGAGTAAGGACGTGGTGAAACTTTATTTAAACCTCAGAAAACAGATTTAAGACAAGCCGTCATGACGTAAGACCGTAAGACGAAACAACAGTGAGATACACAGTCAGATCCAGGACTAGAAACATTTTGAGAGGGTTTCACCATCGAGAATTAATTTAAATGAAGACTGGATTTAACATTAATTTACGATAATCCGGATCTTAACCTTTTAGCCGAATGTAAAGTCTCGTTCAATCTCGTCTAGAACAGTCGTGACTGAATAACCTTAACTTAAAATCCACGTGATGACGTTTTTAAAGCTTCCAAACATTCAACCACAAAGGACGAAGTAGTGAAATGAAAATTTTTTAAAATAATTTTACTTCTTAAGTGTACCAAACGTTCTCTAATGAAACTTCTTGATCTTTAGACAAAACTGGCTTTGGAAAATATGGGGAGATTTTTCTCATTGTACTTTCTGAGAAAGTGACATAAAAGCTGTTTTTGACTGGATTCATTTTGAACCTGAACGGTTGCAACTACAAATGACGATTAGGGCCACAATAAAAAAATTCTCTTATTTATTTCTCATTCTGAAAATTTTCTCAGAATTGTGATTTTCTTTAAAACACAGAATTATTAAAAGTCAAAACTCTTTTTTACATATTGTTTTTTTATTGTGGCTCTACTCATCTGCTGTACAGAAAAGCCTGGTTCCTCTTTCCCAACGACCAGGTTCAAGGGCTGGTTTGGATTCAGTGCCTAATTTAAAAACCAGCTCTTTGCGTTTCCACAGCCAAAGAACTGGCTCTCAGGAAAACTGAGCAGCCCCCACAGCTGCTTTGCTGGTCTAGAACCCAGAACAGCTTCCGTTGAGGCCTGTGGGCCAAGACTGTCATGACCAAGCAGATCAAGTCAAACTTTGTTGTAAAGATACAAATCAGTGGATGATTAATTCAATTTGTTTTACCTGCAATGCCATTGATACCAGTGTAGCTGATGCTAGTTATTGAGCTAAAAGCAGTCAAAAACTAACATTAACAACTTGTGTTCAGTGGTAATGAGAATCATCGTCTTTTAAGCTTTAAAGACATAAATCTGTTCCTTTATTTGGACTTTACTAATTGCATTTCTATGTCAGACGCTAAAAAAACCTTTTATATATTTTTTCTCCTCATTCAGCTTCTCAAAAAGATGAACACACCTTTTGGATTATTCAAGTTGAATATAGGTTTGAACTTCTCTTGAAACAGCTCGACGATGTCACGACTTCATGCCGTAATAAATTTAACCCTTGCTGGTGAAACCCATCTTAGAATGTCTGAGCTGTAAATGTACATCGTAATTAATGTCGAAGAAAACACTTGGATCCGCTGTAATATTTTTAAATACGAACATGGCCGTTTGACCTGTTGTATATGCTGGAGTATATTTTGCAGAACAGGAGATTAAATATTTTGATTTCACCAAAAGGTTTTTGGGACTTTTGGAAGAAAAAGGATTCAAATGTCAGCAAACGTGAAGAAAGAAATTCTATAGAGGTGGAAAGTTCCATAAACCTATGAAGAGAAGGGAGTATGAGAATTTTGACTTTGGCAAACTTATTTCCTTTTTTTCCCTCCTTTCATTTAAAATAATAAAATCATGTCAGGTTAGACCAACTTTGCACAAGCATTTCAAAATGACAACACTACACATAGCAGGAAATGATACACGGCAGAAAACTTTAAACGCTGTTCTACCAGAGTGAAAGGTGACTTTCTGAAAATGTATTGTGCTGTGAAGAAACTGTGGGAAGCCAAACCTTTATCCTCTCCTGCAAAATGATTGTTTTTATTGACTCTCACTTAAAGATTGTATATTATTGTTACTAGTATTATTACACTGCAAAAAGAATGACACACTTGGCAGGTCTTACACAGCTATTTACAAGACATCAGAAAATCCTAAACCAAAAACCGACATACTTCTGATGAAGGTAACAACATTTGCAGGTCGATAGTTTCACATAAATAAAATATGAATGACTTGAAAAGTCTGTGATTTTTTTGCAGTGTATATGATTCATCTTCAGGGCTACACTGAGCAGTGATCTTGTCTCCACTCGACTGTAATGTACTTCCTTTCAATGAATGTATAGAAGTAAACATTTACACCAACGACGTGTTTTATTTGAATGGGTCTTTTATTTTGAAAAGACGAACGCAACATTCACAAAACAGGCCGTTAAACTTATATCCCGAGCGTATTTCGGTGTGATGAAGCAATTTTTGGAGACATTTGCAGCACATTTCCAGCACTGGCCTTTTTTGTGTGTGACAAATGTCATGTGACACTGCTACATACACCATTGTTGTTCAATTATATCTTGATTTTGGTGGTTAACAGTTGTTTAAAGTTCACTCTTTGTTCACTGTCTGACAGTCGATTGGTGGAGTTCAAACCCACCAGAATAACCAAACAGAATTACCACATCCCACTTACTTTTATCTCCATATACCACTGAAGTTCTGGCTTCCATGCTCGTCTGTCGAGATTCATATTAAAGTCCATTCATGAGTCTAAGTGGACATTTGTGCCCGATGACATGAAATTCCAGACATTTCTGAGATACAGTGGGAAAAAATATAGATGGATGTGACTTTAACCCCTTAACCTTTAACCACCAACATCACTTCATCCTCGTGTCCTGGTGGATTCACATTTGAAGACATTTCCCTTGATATTGGAAAAATGCGAAATCCCAGTGAACTTTGACCTCCGACCCCCAACATCTTATCAGTTCATCCTTGAGCCCAATTGAAGGTTTATATCAAAATTGAAGAAGTTTCCTCAAAGGACGGACAGACCTAGAACCCGAAAACCTCAGCGCCTCCCAGACTCAGATTATTTAATACACCCGACTTTACTTTCTGCTATATATGAACTTATGACCCTAGGTGTTCACAAACCTATGCCACATATAAATGATAGTAAATAAATGTCTTTGTCTGCTCACTTAGTCATGTCCTAAACCCGGATAAACAATCGTGAATATGTTGAAGTTCATGTTGATGCGTAAACAGAACATTCTAAATAATACACAATGTTTCGGGTGTCAGCGTATCTCGACGAAGCGAAGGAGGACAAGGGAAGAGGCGTCACCGCCACCTCTGATCTGAGATTTAACTACGTCAAAAACAAACGGGAGGAGAATCAGTTTAAGTATAAACTCATTTGAAGGTCAAAGAAACAAACACCCACACGCTTTGGTTTCACTGTTGCAATTTTTCAGCATTTTTTATTTTTAATATAAATATAAAATCATCTTTTATAATATCTTGCGTTCGTTGTCACGGTGCAAAAGAAACTAAAAACCCACTTGGATAAACAGTGGCTGAGGCAAAATAAAGGCTTCTTGTTAGTTCAGACACGTACTCGAACCTGTGAAGGAGATTCCCACCATCTGTTTTAGTGTTTCAACACTCGTCTCACAAACATCATAGGCACAACTGCGTGAAACTTTATGAGAAGCACCACAAATCTGTGTGACATCTGTGGAAAATCATTCCGTTGACGAGTTTTGTAATTTTCAGAATTTTTTAAAACTTTTCCAGAGACTAATTACATTCTCAGCTCCTTAATAAACGTTGCAACATGTCCATTACTGTGGGGACCTAGTTTAAACAGGGTTCACCAGTTCAGAAAAAAGTACCGTTTATGTTTTGATGAAAAGTCAGTAGTATTGTTCCACAAAAATACTCTCTTTTCAGTCCTTTGGTCTGATGGTAATCCTGTGACAATCTTCTGCCGTTTTAGTAGCTTATCCCCCAAACAGAGCAAAAAAAAAGGTATTTGTCCATCGTCAGATTTGCATTGTGACTCAAGAGGTTTTAGCAGTTTTATCCACAGAAAAAGCGGCAGCCTGTTGGAGGCTGTGTTAACAGATCTTACCAGGTCCTTGTCCACCTGTGTGTCATCTATATCGGGCTCAGCGTCTGGCGCTGGTACTGCGTTAACTCCGGATGCCAGACGTCCACGATGAAGATCAGGCGGTAGCTGTCGGCTTCCTGCCAAACCTCGTGCTCGAAGGAGTCGTCAAAGATGAGGACTTTACCTTCTTCCCACTCCCTGTGAGACGAGGTACAGAAAGACAAACAGAAGTCAGCAGCGAGCAGCAAGTACTTTGTTTTCAGTGTCTTTGATGGTAGATGAGTGCAGGACCTGGTCTGGTTGGTGCAGCGGATCCTACAGCCTCGTTTGGGGATGACGAGACCGAGGTGCATCCTCAGTCTGCAGTTAGTGGGACCAGTGTGAGGCCACACATGAGTACCTGGCTGCATCACGGAGAACTTAATCTGAACATACGTTGGCAAAAAAGGGAAATTTAAGATTAAAACACACTCAGATTATCACTTACTTACGTTGACTTTAGCCGCTCATAAAACCTAATCTGACAGTATTTTAAGACATTTCACTTGACAAAGCCCTGATTTGGTTTTTACATTTGAACCTGTGCACGGAGAAGAGAGCTTAGATATTTTTAGCAATAAAATCCTCCAAAGATCAACACATCTGGCAGCAGAAGGCTGTACAGCATCTGCCCAAAAAGCAAAGTACACAACACTTTATCAGACTAGTTGCTGGATGTTCCAGTCTTTTAGCCATTTGACATGAATTTACTATAAGACTAAATACAGCCATCTTGGCCAAGTCGCTGTTGTAATTGAGGTTCTCTACAAATCCTGATGGGATTTTTATCTGGTTAAATGAAGATAAAAAAAATGTAAAATTAAACAGACTTCCTATCAACGGCCCTGAAAGCAGCCACACTAATACATTTGCATACAGTAAATGTGTGGTCACCTGTCCCCTCTTGCAGCCTGTGGCTTCAGGGTATCTTTCCAGCAGGGAGCAGGTTTTCGGTACACCATGACATGAGTTTCCAACCTTCCTCCCTAAACAAAAGAAAGAAACAAATCACTGTCAAGCAGCTTGAACCAGCATTAGTAGCAGCTTTGGACTCAAAAGTGAGAGTACACACCTTGCTGCCACAGTGTGTACTGGCCCCACTCTCCTTTCTCTCTCAGGTTTTCCTCCTCAGGTATAAACAGCCCAGTGTTTTGGTCCATCACAGCCAGAGCCTCGTCCCTGATAGTTTTCCAGTTTCTTTCCAACGTCTAAAAACACACACACACACACACACACACACACACACACACACACACACACACACACACACACACACACACACAGGCAACAAAAGGCAGCTGCAAACCTTTTACAGATAAACTGTACATGTGTGTAAACAGACACACACTCTGTCAATGTACCTTAACCAGATCGGTGTATCCGGTCTCTTTAGGCGTCCACCAGGGCTGAGCCTTTAGTCCGTCCACGTTGTACAGAGACCTCTGCCACACTGAAGCGAAATGACCATGTTTGTGACCCAACTCATACCAGTAATACGCCTGCTGAGAGAGAGCAACAGGAGAATAATGTTTAGACTAACGTGGAAAATTTATTTCATTTCCGGTGTTTTGTGTTATTGAGCCTGAACATTTTGAGCAAAACCGATTAGCAAATGACTTTGACTGTTTTTCTTTTCCTTCATCGTTGGATGTCTTTTTTTGGTCTTTGGTCTCATGTTGATAGTTGGGTGTCTGTGTTTAGATGTTTCAGTGTCAAAGTCAGATGAGAGAAACTGTCTTAGTGATTAAAGTGGCACTGAGTCAAATTAAAGAATGTCCACCACTTGCTTTCTGTTGCGTTCTAATCCCACTTTTGGACACGTTGTGGTTACTGCAGGACAACAAAGACTATGAAGAGACTGTCAATGTGCGTGTTTGGAACGGAGCGATAAATGTAAAAGGCGAGCAGGCACGGTGTGTGTTACTTACACTGTTGTCTCCGACCCGCTGCAGAGCGTCTCCCAGGTGGAAATAAAAACGTCCATCATCCGTCCCAGGTTCCCCAGATTCCAAACCCTCCTGTAGAAAGTGGGAATAGTGCATTTATATGTAGTTCAGGAAACAGATTACTGTTGGGTTTCTCATTCGTTGTAAGTGAATTATAAGAAGCTGATTTCTGTAATCTGGAAATAAACATTTCCTAATCCCCTGCATGTATATGCAGATTTTATTCAGGTCATCAACGTTAGGACAGTGCATGTAAACATGTTCTCCAACTTCCAACATACTGAATGAAGCTCCAAACAAAGACACACAGTACCTTCAGGTACGATATGCTCTCTGCGATCTTGTTCTCTGACTTGAGGATGAAGCCATAGTGGACTTTAGCAAAGCCGTCACTGGGGGAAACCGCCAGAACCTGAGGGCACAGAGAGAAGACAGCCAATCTTTAACCCTGGGCTTTTTACAACGGTGTCACAATGCTGGAACTTTTAAATTCAATACAGAACCCTAAAAAATAAAAAAAAGATGAATTTACGCAGAGGACTGATCCATACATTTGCCCTGTTCACTTTCATAGCTTCATTTAAGTTTGCATCAAAGTTTCTCTGTTGTTTAAATCCATTTTTTATATGTTAGGTCAGCTGTTTGTTTGGTTGCAGTTCTAATCTTCTCAGCTTCTCTTCAAGACACTATACTATACTGTACTGCACTACAGGGGAGTTTTTTCTTAGTTGTGTTTTAGAAATATCTAAAGTTAATAGTAGACTGCTGTGTGTTAAGGATCCAAGGTTAATTTACTTCTGACCATAGTCAAAGCATTGTCCTGACATCTGCTGTCAGTGAGTCCTCAGACCTCTGTATCTGTATCAAAACCTTCTCAAATTTAAGTTTCATTTATAGGAAGAATTGACAGTTTGCAATGAAGCCCCTCTAATAAATCCTATGGATTTTGGAGACGAGAGTAGTGAAGTCAGATTTAGCTTAAACAAAAATGAGGGACAAGTAGTTTACTGGGACAAACAATGGGAATCAGTGTGTTGCACTTAAATCTCAGATGATGTCTGATCCAGAAATGTGCTAAACATAGATAAACTTTGTGATATATAATTAAATAATCAGCATTTGGCCTAATAAATAATTTACTTTAGTAGCAGCTAACAGCAAACACACACCTCTTCATAGACCTGCTTGGCCCCTTTGTTGTCTCCAAGCAACAGATGGGCGACACCAAGGTCATTCTTCAGACTTATGTCTTCTGGAAAGATCTGCACCAACTTCTCCAGTGTCATCAGAGATCCCCGCATCCGACCTGAGACAGAGAAAATCCAGGCTAATAATATAAAAAACAGTTGCTCCTGTGTGATTTCAGCAATGTTATTCAGGGACATCAGGTTTGATGTACGTACACTGTACAGGGATGACACGTACTAGAACATAAGTGTCTTCCATGCACATCTCTAATTGTAAACAATGAGGCTAAGCTACCAAAGCTAACAGTTGAGCCCATGCAGCTGTTCTGGTACATTCTGAAGTGGAAATCTTCCTTTCTACTGCAGCCAGTTGGCTCAGTGGGTTAGAGCACGGTGCTCTAAAGCTAAAGGTGTAAGTTCCAGCCCTGTGTGAGCTAAACAAGGTTTGAGTCAACACTCACTAAACTCGTTTCGAAAGCTTTGCAACCGGTTCACCTGCAAATATAAAAACAAGACTTTGCATCTCGCATTATGAAAATAAATGATGAAGGTAAACATGTTGGGTGTGTTTGGGTCAGTGCATGGGATTCTCAGGTAACGACGGCAACGTGTGAAAGTGGCTTTTGTAGGTCCACTAGTGCTGGTATGTGTGTTACCCAGGAACTGCTGTCTCTCGGCTCTTCTCTTCAGTGCAGCTCTCAGCAGGTCAGAGGTCACGTCAGGAAGCTCAGCAGCCTCTCTGTAGCTGTTGATGGCTTTCTGCAGCATGTCGTTACTACGCAGCTTGTCTGCCAGGTCGTCCTCTGCCTGCACGGACACACATACAGTGATGTGGTGATTCCAAGTCCAAATATTATCATGACTACATTTTTTAGCAGCATCAGTGCAGCACTAGTTAACTGCAGAACCTGTGCTTTCCCATAGCGAGCGCGGGGACTCTGTGGATACTGCTGCACCAGCAACTCAAACGCTTTCAATGCCTCCTCCACTTTACCCTGATAAAAAAAGAGGAGCGTAATGAATAATTACAAACCTGTAGACATCTGTGTTTCTCGTTCTGACCAGCATTGGTGTCATGTTTTTACCTTCTTACGAAGCTTTTCTGCAGCATCGATTTCTGCTTTAATGGTTTTATCAAACTTATTCAGTAGCTTTGGTTTCTTCTTCTTTCCTGGAGGAGAAAGTTAATTAAACAAAATGTCAGAAAAAAATTATTGATGCAAAATAATTAATGTTCATCGGTTTAACTATCAGTTTTCACCTTTTTCGTTAAGTTTCTCTCCAGGTTGTTTCTCTGCTGTTCCTGTGACACAAGAGAGGTCACAGTGTTACCATTTACCACTAACCCAGCAGCTGAGAGACAGACACACACCACAGGCAGACAGAGAAAGAAAGACAGGCCGATTTGCTCAGTTGGTCAGTGTGGTGCTAATAATGCAGAGGTCATGGGTTTGATCCCCATGTGGACCAAAAAGCTTTTTAATCAACACTAACCAATAAGGAGCATCAAAACTGTTCACTATAGTAAAGTTTGGAGACTTTTCTGTATAATCACTGAAATTAGGTGGTTATATGAGAAACATCTGTGTACATATCACAGTGATGTGTGATATCTTGACCCTCTCTCTTCCTCTCACCCCACAATTGTCACCACTGTATGACATTAACTCTGTGTGTTTTCTCCCGTAGTTGTCTTTGTCCTTCTCTGTCTCCCTCTCTCTGTCCCTTTCTGCAGGTGTCCCCAGCTTTAGAGCTGTGTGTTTTCTAGCGTGCAGCTACTGGTCCTACCAACCTGCCTGATGTTTTGTTGTTGCTCTTTTTCTTTTCTCTCTCCACTTTCCACTCACCGCTCGAGGCAGATGGCCGTCCACCCTGAGCCTGGTTCTGCTGGAGGTTTCTTCCATTAAAGGGAGATTTTCCTCTCCACTGTTGCCTAGGACTTGCTCAAGGGGGGATTGTTTATAGTCTTGGCTTTATTCTGTAAATTGCCCTGAGATGACTTTGTTGTGAATTGGCGCTATATAAATAAAGTTGAATTGAACTGAATTGAATAAGTTAGTGCTCCAGACAGACCTTGACCTCAGACCAGGACTTGACTGGCTATTGTGTGTGTCTGTGTGTGTTCACCTTGAGCCTCTGAGCCACTGTCTGTCTCTTTTGGAGTCTCACTCTGTGGTTCTGGTTCTGCAGGAATTTCAATCTGGTCGTCTCCTTCTACAACTGGCTCCAGCAGGTAAAAGAAAAAATAAAATAAAATAAAAGTTTCAGTTAAATATAATCGTTTCATGACTTTCCAGAACAAAGACACAAAAGCTGGGTACATTTCCTGATCTGTTTATCCACAAAACCATCTTCTAAATCCTGCATTAACGCTCATGTTGCCCCTTTGTCCTTTGCAGAATCATTAACCATATTTTCAAATTCTCTCTGACGGGGAAATTCCAGAAACTCAGATGCCTGATTAGATATAAAAAGCCATGGAGAAGCTGGATGGAAAGACAGACAGAAACACAAAAAACATATAAAGACAAAAATGCATTTTACAAAAGCCTTTTTACACTTTACCTTCTTCTTTTGTCGACTTGGAGCCTGACAAATATTGTTCAGACTCAACTGCTGAACAAACAAAACAAACCAATATCAAGATTAATGATTTAGACTGGTTTCATTGTCACAATAATTAGTGCTCAGAGCTAAAACAAAGTAAACCCAACTAAATGTAAATTATAGTTTTATGTTGTTAATAATGTTTGAAATGTTTGTGTGACTCACCGACACTGTCTGTTGGTGGGGTTTCCTCCACCAGAACTGGAACAAAAAACATCAAAATCATTAAAAGTTAATATTAACAATGAAAAGGCTCTGTGTAATAACCATGCTGGAATAACTGAGCTGGAAAATGCAAAACCACCCGACTGTACCTACATTAATGGTAAATTCAGAAAATTACATTTGTTAAGCTTATCGTTACTGAAATATTGCTCCTCTTAGTTTGTTATTAATATTGAAATTAAAAACTCCATTACACTGTTTAACCAAGTCGTAATGTAAAACACCACATTTTCCTGTAATTAATTCTTTTAAAGAATTTTTTTAAAAATTCATTTATTTCTAGTTTGTTTTTACCTCCAGTGGTGTCAATTGTGTGAACCTCATTCTCTGAAATAAGCAGATGGAAAATAATAGTCACCATCAGCAGGAGTAAATTACGGGCAAAACTATGTGCATTTAGTCAAAGTGCAGAACAGATATTTTACTGACCATAAGAAGATAAGCTGTCTGCAGGATCATCTATGACAGACAGACACGTACACATAGACTCAGTTGTCAGTTTATTAGGTCCACCTAGCTAACACTACTGCAGTAAATACAGCAGCCTCACAGTAAGTCTTTCTTCATGCTTTTCATTTTTAGAGGTGTTGATTCAAAATTTTTGAAAAGGTTAATCAGTAAACTGAGGTACAGAAGTTAATAATGGATGTCTATATACAGTAGTTAAGCAAAAGCAATTACAAGCAAATACAATAAGCACAGAAAAGACTTGTTTATATAATTTAAATTAGTCTGTTTGATATTAATCTTTTTTAAATGTGATATTGATGCATTTTGTGCTCAAATGTAAACTGTGTTGATGAAATAAATCAAGACATTATAAATTTTGGATACTGGACAGAAAAGCAGCATTGAAAAGTTCTACATAATCACTTCATTTCTAAACAGAGATGAGAAAATTGAAATAATACATAGCATCTCGCAAATCAAGTAATGACATTTTTTTTTTTTTTATCAATTTCATATGCAGTGCTGTCTGAGGCCTTTTACCATGTAAGGACACCACAGACCAAGTAAGTCTTTTTTAAAAGCTCCATTTATAAGTGTAATTCTAGCCGCACGGTCGTCTTAACTGAGGGGATTTGGACATAAAAACATGGGGAGAAGTGTAACAAGTTGTTTTTAACAGACCTGGTACAAAGTCTTCGTCGACCAATGGAGGGAGTGGGACAGCAGCTGGAGACGAAACACACAAACAAAAGTATATACATCATACAAGTACATAAATATGTATGGGATGTGTGGTGAAAGGTGAGGATGATGATGAGGAAGCAGACAAATTAAGGTATTAGGTGATATGATGAACACAAACGTGAAGGAAAATGTCCATCTAATCACTTAGTTTACCTGTGTCTGGTCTGAGGGGGGAAAATCCTCAAAAAGAAATGCAAGTCTCTATTTTGTTTTCTAAATGATGTCTACAGCATTTTTACAGAGTCGCTAAAGAACTTTTTTGTCAAACAGGAAATGTTGCTGCTCTGAGTTAAATTAATGCCTAATCAATGTCAAATGTAAAGAAAAGCAGAGCATGTTATTTTATTCCCACCTTCTTTAAGTAAAGTTATTTTCTGACCTGTTTGATGTGCTTATGTTTTATAGCCTCTGTTCTTTCCCACCATACTGCTTTACTCAGGTGCTAATGTGAACATTATTAAAAGCTCATTATTGTTTGAAAAATGGAAGAAGTTATTGTCTTTGCATATAACCTTCTTTTATCTCATTTTCTTTTCTCATTGCTGACTGCTGGGTTCCTGATGACTACTTGTTGCATGTAAAGGTTTGGAGGAAGTCAGCGGTATCACCCTACAGGATCTGGACCTATGTCACATTGGTTCTGTTTTGCCTTCCTGACTTCATGCTGCCGTGTTATTTGTGCAAATACATATATATTTATTGTGACACTAAGCTAGACAATAACAAGCCCACACAACTACATCCAACCACACTCAATCAGAACACACAGATGGGGGTGAAAGGTACAGAGAGGTGTGAAACGCCTTCAGCATGCAACAAGCACGTTCACGTTTCATCGAGCATGCAGCAGCTCCTCAGCCTCCGGGAATTTAGGACCAACCTTGGATTTCAGACTCCACATCCTGAGATCCAGAGACTGGATCAGACACAGACAGAAGCCATAATGTTACCTTCATTCAGCTGATCACAGTGTGATCACAGTAAGAAGAGACAGCAGGTAACAGGTGCATCATTCAGACATCACAGGCCACAAGTTTAGCATCAGTACAGCTGCTGATAAAAAACATACTCTGGACAGCAACTGTGAGGGAAGTGTCCAATAATACAGAAAGGAAATAGTCTGAAGAAAAGCTTTAAATTGGGTTGATTATCTACAAATACAGATTAAAAAAAAAGTTAAAGAAGAGTAAAGAAAATCATATAGAAAATGATTCTTGATTCACTATTATGTTTTAAAAGTGTATTATAATCCTACCTTGGTCATTGTGAAGTGTGGGTTCACCCTCTAAAAATGAAAAATCATCAACAATAACCGTTTAGAGTCAGAACTAAATTATTCTCATTCTTCCTGTTGATAATATTCTTGTACTGTACTAAAAATCCCTCGAAAATAACCAGCTTGTCAGGCATTGCACAAACACACAAACTCAAATGGGAACAGCAGATTATCATTTCTAACATTTACATGTTCCACATAACACATAAAATCCAAATATGTATGCTATTACATAGCTTTTGGTTCAATTCGCAGGCTGATAAAGTCATGTACACAGCCACAAAACTGGAGAAAAGGTGCTGGACATTAGTAAACAATTTATATTGAAAATGCTGCCGCCCCAAAAGAACCTCACAAGAGCTGTGGCTTGTAGTTTTCTTGTATTGTCCACCTCCACGGTTCAGTTAAAGGTCTAAAGGTAACCTGCACTCAGTGTACACTGAAAAAGCAGCTCAAATTATCCTAAAGATGAAGCCTGTGAACAGAGGTGTGTGAGAGGCCCCAACTCAAACTGAGGAAACATCAGGATCGAGTTTCAGAGCATTTTCACAGCACTCTTCACATGCTGTAAGATGTAAGTAAGGTCTCTGCAACAGGGCAATACCAGATCATCAGTGTGCACGTCCTGATTACCATCAGTTTCACGACTGTTACAGCCCAGTGTTTATAGGAAATTCTCACAGACAGGAAAAAACCATCACCCTCAGACCTGGAGAGATCACTGAGCTGAAACGTTGCAGTCTGAAAACTAGTGTTTTAATTATGGTTTATCAATGGTCATTATTAGAAAATGAAAGAAACACCTTTTTTGCACAAAGCATTGTAGTCCTCCGAGTTGAAGATAATAATTCTATTTAATTGGAGCTTTACCTTATTTGGAAATGGCAAAGGAGTAAAACAAATAATGTTTTTCTCCTCAATATAATATTTAATACACACTTAGCTAGTGCAAATTTGCCTTCACCAGAAATGATTTAAAGTTAATTCTTGAGGAATTTATCAAGGGGGATACAAACGTTTGCACCACTATGGTTTTATTTTAATTTTTTTTTATTGTACTATAACACCTTTAATACTCCTTGGCAATGATGTTAATTGTGTTCTACTAAAAGTAGCTGAATGTGCATTGGTGTTATGTTTTGGGCTACGTTTGCTTCCCCTAAATTTCACTGAATGATTTAAAAGCTGTAGAAACGATTGGGGTGATGTTTGTAGTTGAAAAATGACTGACCCACATTTAGAATGTTGCACATGTGCACGTCACAATGATGATGGTGAAATTACATGTCCTGCAGCCCCAATTTCTATACAATACATCATCCATCTATCCATTGTCTTAACTGCTGATCCTTTGAAGTGTATTTCAGTATTTAGTTTATGGAAAGAGTGCTCACACCTGATGCAACCTCTTCAGGTGGGACTTTAGGGGACGTAGCTTCTGCTGGTTCTTCAGCTTGTTGACTCCTTGTTTCAGCCACACGTTCGCTGGTTTCTTAGATTTGGAGAAGACGAAAGAGACACACACCATTCAGACTAGATGCAAGAATGACGTGAGAAAGTGAAGCAGGCTGGAGCTGATATAAAGTTTCAGTGTTCCGTGTCTGACGTAGACATGGGATCACGGTTACATTCAGCGAGGCTCAGGTTCAGCACACACACCCTCAGGGGGAAAACAGCACCTACCTGGTGGTTTTCACAGACAGCAGATGAAGAGGACTAAGGTCACTGTTCAGTTTCAGGTTTTGCGCCCGCACACAAATGATCAGCGCACACCGGCTAACAACACACCATAAAAACTGTTGAATCCCCAAAGCAATTATGAGCAATAACACAAACATTCCTACATTACCAACAAAAACCTTTGTCTTCTATCATGTGATCAACGACTAAACCCTCCCTCTCTATATATCCTGCTTTGTGTAAGAATCTACACTATATCGTAGTTGTGTTATAATTTAACAGTGTGTTCGTAATATAGCTTTGCACCAACCTCAGCACACCACATTTTGAAAGGACTAAGGTTCACGTCACAGATCCATGGATGTCATGTGAGACGTCCCAAATTAAAATCTTTTAGGTTGTTGAAGGAGTTTCACTCATCTCATATCTACATTATTTCTGATATTTGTGGGTTCCCCCCGTCTAGTCCCACTAATACAGCGTCGGTGTGAGTTTCTGAACTACCAAAAACGATCCACTGCGTTTGTATTGTGATATGTTGTGACGATCACAGTCCTCACCTGTGTTCTTATCAGGTGAAACTTCCACGGGTGGTCTATCGGCCCCTTTTAGTCCTGTTGGGGGTAAGAAGTGCACAATTCAGACATAACTGTAACACACACACACAGCTCTGCTTCCACTGGTTCATTATGAAGTATGAATACTTATTTTTGGTGTGACAGCAGTCATTTCCTTATCTATAATCTAAACACTGAATCAGGATGTCTTCATAAAATAAAACTACTGCTTATTCATCCTTTATATCTGTGCTTGATTACTGGAGATATTCTCACTAGTATTTCAGCAGCTGATTATTGTTTTTTCAAAATATACAATATGGTTATTGCATTTGGCACTAATGATCAATTCTTTACTTCTCATTGTTCTGTTACAAAAAGGACGTCTGTGGACTTCAATGACAAAGGACTAATCCACTAATGAAAACCTTAGATAGAACGTACTTTAGCACATAACTGTACCCTTAACTTAACCCTTAACTGTACCCTTTTTGAAGTGTGTGGGTTTATTCAAGACAGCAAGACATTTTAGATATCAAGTCATTCTACATAACTGATGTGGTTTTACAGTTATTTGTAACAGTACCTCAGGAGTCTTATCGAATGTCCCAAACAACCAGAAAAACCAACACAACCAGCAGCGAGGAGGCCAGAAGTTAAAGCAGCCCGATAATTTCCCTTCCACTGAAATGTTAAGAGCTGACAAGAACTGAGGAAGTTGTGGTGCAGGGAGATAGGATTAAGTAGAGGAAGGGTGTTGTGAGTTTCATTACTCATTTTAGGGACATTCTCCACACACCTTTTCCTCATCATTGTCCAAGTAACAGATTTTAAACAGGTTTCCATGTACTGCAGGATCTTGCACCATTTTCTTTAAACGACAGATCACCATGACATTTCCATCACAGCGAGAAGGAAGACAATCATGTTCATTTGAAATCCAAGATTTATTTACGTCTCACAAGTTATTTGTAAATGCTGCAATTCAGTAAAATGACTTTGTAAAACATCCAGGAGCAGTTTGGCCGTTTCAGCCCTAACACACATGTTGGCCTCTTGGTCTAAACTTCCTTCACAAACAGCGCTCAGAGGAAAGTGGGTAAAGATGAGAGTCAGAAGGCCAACGCGTCGAGGGAACCAGGGTAATGAGAACTGCTGGGATGCAGCTCCTCCTTCTGTCTTTCACCCACGTTTCTACTGATAATTTGTGTCCAATACTGATTGTTCTGTTTGTAGAGTGTTTTGTGTTCTACCCTGATACACAAATGATATATTTTATAACCTTTCTTCACTTACTATATCTAGTTTTAGATTTAGAGCACTGTCATTTCATGTTTATTTGTCTTCTAAGTGATTTTAGGTGAAAATATGTGATGCTGGCAGTTCAGCATGGTATTGACCTGCTCCCTTCTTAAAAGAGCTCCCAGCCTAAATACTTTATGATATTTTTGTTTTCGCCGTGGAAACCACTCTCCTCTGCAATGCTTCCTTTAAACCTCAAGTCAATCATAATATTTATGAGGATCTTTGAGTCACAGTATCAAGTTTTCTTTCTGCCCACATCAGTTGTCTCCTCTATGCTTTTCTTCCTCCTGACTGCTGATGCTTTATCCGTTGGCTGGGAAGAGTTTGGTTTTCTTTCCAGAAGCTCTGGTTTTTTCACGGCGTTCTTCGTAGCGTTTCCTTCTTTCACCAGCGTCTCCACTTCCATCTTCTTTCCGACAGCCCTTCCACTGGTGAGCCCTGGCTTCTCCATCCGCACCTTCTGTGGAGCCCGTTGGATACCTGCCTTCTCCTCGGCCATTCGTTCCCTCTCCTTCACTGCGTTCTCTTTAGCCATCCTTTCTTTCTGCTGAGCCATTATTGCCTTTTCCCTGGCGACACGCTCCGTCTCCATCCTCTCCCTGTCTTGCTTCTCTCTGACTAGTCTTTTTTCTGTCCTCTCTTTTTCACTGGCAATTCTCTGTCTTTCCTTAGCAATACGCTCTCTGTCTTGCCTCTCTTTTTCAGCTTTCTCTCGCTCCATTCTCTCGCCCTCTTTTGCCATCCGTTCCTTATCCAGTCTTTCTTTCTCTGCTTTCTCTTTGGCATTACGTTCTTTCTCCATCCTTTCTTTGGCAATTCTTTCTTTTTCTTGCTGCGCTCTCTCTCTGGCAAGTTGCTCTTTTTCTTTAGCATTGACTTCCCTCTCCGGTCCCTCTTTCTCTGCTCTCTTTTTGGCGATTCTTTCCTTCTCAAGCCTCTGCCCCTCTAATCTTTCCCGCTCCATCTCTCTTTCTTTGGCAATGCGTTCCCGCTCCATCCTCTCCTTCTCAGCCTTCTCTTTTTGTAGTCTTTCCTTTTCCCATTGTTCTCTCTCTGCTTTTTCCTTTTCTGCCCTCTCTTGTTCCCTGACCAGGTGCTCCATCTCCATTTTTTCCTTCTCCATCCTCTGTCGCTCCAGTCGTTCCTTCTCCTCTGTGGCTAATCGCTCTAGATCTTGTCTAGCTTTTTCTGCCTTCTCCTGTGCCAGCCTCTCCCTCTCAGCTTTTTCCTTGGCTTCCTTCTCCATCCTCCCCTTCTCTGCTTGCTCCTTTTCAAACCTCTCCTTGTCAGATTTGTCCTTTTCCATCCTCTCTTTTTCCTGCTTCTCTCTCTCAACCCTCTCCTTCTCTTCTCTCTCCCTATCCACCTTCTCTGCTTCCCTCTTTCTCTCCTCCCTCAGTTGCTCCAGGGCAGCCTCAAGTGTCTTTATCTTCAGCACCCAAGCTGCCTCCTTCTCCTCCAGTTCTTCAGCGAGGAGGGCCCTAATCTCAGCCAGAGCGATGCGAGCAATCCTCTTAGCCTCCATCTTCTCGTGTATTAACCGCAGCTCTTCTTTCAGAGCCGAGCGCAGCTTGAGGCCTCGGACAGGACGGTCTGAATATGGTTAAATGTGTGATTTTAATCCCAGTAGAATGAAAACATCACCCAGAAGCATGAATAAAACATGCTGACTAATCACCACAACTTGTTAGAAGTAATGGCACATGGCAGTTTCACAGCAATTAAGGGAAAGCCGACCTAATGGTGCGATCAGGTGCAATCATCACTTCAGAGATTCCAATACATAAACGATTAGAAATGAAAAGTAATCAGTATCAGAGGAAAATGCTTAGTGTCTTAGTGTATCTGTTAAAACTGATGCATCAAGCTTCATTTGGGTTCATATACTGGCTGTTATAAGAGATATTGTATATTAGAACCACAAATGTTAGTATCCACCTCATAAACCAAGATTGTCAGGATACAGGCCTAAGTACAACGTAAGAGACGTTTTACAAAAAGTCAGTCATTCCTAATTCCTTTAGCAGCTAAAAAACTAAATCAAAACAATAATTTCAATTATTAAATCAACTCAATCATTTCAGCACTAGTTAGTAGTGTTAAACTGAACTTATATTAGGGTACAGGAGCAAATCTCTTCTAACCAGGTCAAACACTGGCTAGATTATATTCCCTTCATGTAAACTGGATAAAGAGGATATAGAGATGTTTAACTAAGTGCCTCTGACATCAGACGTAAAAAGCTTTTATTTCAAACATGCAGATGACATGTTTGGGTACCAACAGAAGGACTCGCGCAGGGAGTTCATACCTAGCATAGTTTCTATTGTAGACAAACTAATTCACATGAACTGATGAGTGCAACTCAACAGAGGATTAGACAGCAAGTTCAAACCAACTGCATACAATAACAAACCCCAGAAATCCAAACAAAGACAACTAGATCTCCACCTTCTGAGAGTTTTATTTCTTAAACATTGGCCTCTAACGTCTTGTCTTCTAGGATGAAATGAACATTGGACTGATATTAAAGTTGTGAGTGCAAACAACAAAGGTCGGATCATCACATAAGGCAAAGCAGGCACAACAAAAGGGGATTAAGACAAAAATGTGATTAAAACTACAGCTGACCAATAGATTTAATATACAGATGTAGAACAGGAGTCTACAAACCTGATGTCTTCCAAGATAAGATTAGGTCGTGTTGCTGCAGTTGAACATGGACGTGACACCTCCAGCTAATAACAGTAGGGGCTTACGAATAATGCAAACTTTAAGTTGACAGCTTCAGAAACAGCTGATGGAGAACTAAGGGGAGTTTAGGCTGTTTGTAAAGATGGATCTAACTGCATGGACACAAACAGTAGAAGACTGGAACAGCTGTAGCAATCAAAATGTACTGTCACATACTGTCCGCCTACATACAGACACTGCAAGTATCTTAAGAAAAGGGTGTAAATTCCTGAACTACCTAAAATAGCGACAGTACCTTTACTTAACTTTATGTCTTCCCTTCCTTTCTGTCCTCTACAAGTTTAAGAAATGTACACAAGTCATGACATCTGATGGCTATGGAACATGTCGTACACACAGCTGCATTCATTGTACAGTACCTTTTCTTAGCCTGTCTGTCCTGAAAGCAGAACCTTTTAACTTCTTTTCATCTGAACCAACAGACAGCAAAGAAAAAAAGATTTAAACTGCCAGATTTATGGGTCATTTTAGTAACAAAGGTAAAAAAAAACTCAGCTAAATGTGCAACTTTAGCAACTGTTCTTTTTTAACAACATGTAAACTACAAATATACAGTATTGTCAGAATATTACATGAAATAAAAACAATTTATTTTTTTTATTAACTAATATTTTTAATGGAGTATTACTGTGTACTTAAAATATTAAATATTTGTTTAAAAACCCATACGGGGAATAAACACATAAGACCAGAGTTAGTAGAGAAAGATAGATTAACGTGTCAATATCAAAATGTAAGACCTACAAAGAGAAATATGAATAAGTGTGATTATTGATGGTTTACAGGCTGAAAAGTGAAAGTCTTGTTAATATTGCATAAAAGAGTTAGAATTGGTCCGACAGGTTGAACAAAGCAGGATACAGAAAGCAGTGCAGCAACATCAAATACTGTACAACTACAGGTGAAACACATTTGTTAGCCACACACAACACTACATTTGAATTGATTGATTTACAAACTGACTAGGTGGTTTAGTCCCTCATAAAAAAAAAAAGTTAAATAAATTTACTTGGCATTATGTAATTATCTGGGCCGTTTACCATCACAAAAACCTATGTAACTACTGAGCGGACAGACAATTCCTGAATGACTTGTTGTGATGGATTTTAGTACATTTGTTTAAAAGAAAACTGGACTAAATCAACTGGGCCAACAGACACAACCAGAGTAAACCAAAGGTTTGGAGAAAACCTTAAAAAAAAAAAAGAAAAGAAAAAAGCTTACAAATGTACCACCACACAGCCCGCTGAATGTACCACAGGACACAAAGAGATATACACATTGTGAGGAAATAAATTCTACAGCCTAACTGAGTCAGTGTGCAGGAGTTCTTCCATGTTTCTGTTGCAATGCACAGTATTCATGCCAATTGTAGTGAATATACCAAAATAATTTAAACAACTTTTATGTCTATGGTCTTAAAAGATGTAAATAAAAGAATGTATATATTTTTGGTACACTAGGTATCAACATACACAGATACCAACATATGTGATAAGTGAATCCTGTGCAGGCCAGTCATCAACAGATTCACTGCTCTGCAAATCAACAGTTTCAGGCCATTTCAATTCCAGTGACTCAGATTGAGTTTTCAGGGCTTCAAGTAAGGGACTATATGGCCAATCCACCCAGCCTGGTTCTGGAGTGAAAACCAGACATCAGGTCCCTGAACCACCACAAACACTGGCATCCCCCTCCAGCTGCACTGGACTACATACTTCCCAGTTTGGCCCTCATTCATCAGTACTAAGATGATTGAGCCTTGCTACTGGTTGGTGCTCTGCTTCCTTTCCTCCTATTGGTTCTGGAGTTCCAGTATGACGTCTCTACCCTCCTCATCAGAGGAAGTTGTATCGGACTCCTTCTGCCTCTCAGCCGCCACCTCCTTCCCCTCCTCCTCCTCGCCCCGTTCTACAGGTGAGGAAACTATGTCATAAAGGAAGGTGAAGAAGCCATAGATCCAATCAGAGCCCTCCTCTGCTAAAATATTAAGAACCTCCTCAAGCGACTCAGCATTCGCATTATCACCGCCGTCTTTGGTCAAGCCTGACAAAGAGAGAGGGAAGGAAGAAGAAAAAGCGATGGAATGGAAGGAGGTGGTGCAGATGGAAAGGGAGAAGCTAGAAGGAAAATGTAAAGCACAAGGAGGCAAGTGACCAAAAGGAGGGTAATTTAGAGGAAAAGGAAAAATGTTTGAGCAAGGGAAGGAAGGAAGATGTTATAAAGGAATGAAGAGCAACCAAGAGCAAACGGAAAATGGCAAAATAATAGAGGATGATGATATGGGACAAGGAGAACGACAGTGAGTTATAGAAGTCACTGATGAACCACAGACCAAAAAAAATAAATCAAAGCTGAGAGTCAATTTGAGAACAATATTGCAACTGTAATTTACTGGACAATTCTCTTCAGTTTTCTGTATTTTTCTCTGCAGCTCTAAAAAGCTCCAGTGTTTCAGTCTGACTGTGACTGTTATCTTCCTCTAACACCAGTATGTTTAACTCTAACCCTCGTCCCAGTGACCGAGGCCTTACATTCACATTTAGTCCATGGGTTGAGGAACATGGTGTATCTTTGTAGGAACTGCACTATCACCTCAGTAATGTTGATTTGCGTTTGTGTGCAGTGAGACGTGTTAGCTGACCCACTGGTTTGTGGGGTTTCCACATTGTCTTTTTTAAAATGTAGCTTAATTGGCAGCATTTTGATTTAATTTCTCCACTTTTCTTATTGCTTACGGTTTTTAAGCACTTTTCCAAGTTTTAATTTACATATGGTCACATGTTCAGAAACATTTTAATTACAAATATCAGCGCAAAAGAAATCAGGACTCAAAGATTGAAGTCATAGTTGTAGTTTGGTACAAATGAACTTCTTCGAATTAGAGAGTTGCTGCTTTGAAAACTAGGAACAGAATGAGTGGTTTTTCAGGTAGTGATTTTTACAACTTGACACATGTTTAACTGCAAACATCAGCTCTCTGTACGATACGCTGGTTCGAGGTGACGTTAAATGTCCAGGATTTATATGTAATGTACTTACAACACAACATGCTGTGAATGCATTTTTATGAAGCACCACTAGAGAGCCATGGTTCACTTGCAGTTTGTTTTAAAGGGTTAGGCCAAGATAACATGTCCAAAATGACATTGTTCAATGAGAGATACCGGTTTTCAAAAATGTGTCAACACATTGACAAGGCTGATTAAACCCCTGGTCTGACATGCAGACCTACATGACCTCACTCACTGGTTTAGTAGGGTTCAAAACACAGTGTACGAGCAAGCACGGTTTTAAAAAAACTGTAAAACCACACCAGGCTGATACTACAGACAGAAAACAGGCAGAGAGAAATTAAAGGGGACTTGCCAAGCAGAACTTTAGCATCCTCAACATCAAAGTCTCCATCTCCATCTGTGTCGTAGGCTGTCAGTTTCCCTGAAGAAGCAACACACGGTGATGAGTGAACGAAAGAAACCACAGTATTTAGCTCTTTAGTCATAACACAAACTGTGTACATCAGAAAAGAAAAGCGAACTCCAAGTCTGGTAACTACTTCTTCTAAGTGTCAATTTCTTTTATTTTAACAACCAAAATAAACTTAAAAACAGAAATATACTGTAAATATAGAGTATATTCAACCTAGACTTGGTGCCTCATGGTTGCATGACTTTGCATTACTACTGTTAGCTCATCAGGCTGACGCACACTGGTGCATTTAAGAAGAGAAAGAGAAAAATGTAATATTAAATTTACCTTTATGCAACAAAACTGATTGAGTTAAGATGTAGGGGTCTTAGAAGAACCCTGTATATTTATAGCAAACATGTCAGAGACATTCAAGTTGATAAAGCAGGACGAGGAAGGATGTGGTGGCAAGACCACAATCTATGTAAAACAAACGCTGTCACAGGGCAAGAAATGTAGTATCAGAATTTTAATCTGCACCAGTCACGAGTCAAAAGCCCCAAGACTCTCTGGACCAGATGAAAAACCTTTATGCCACAATACATCCATCTCTAACTGACCGTTTAAACTGAGTATAAAGATACACAAACCGAGTACACTCACAAAATAATCTCTCTTTTTATTATTTACATCTGCGTTTATATCTAGAAGTTTAAGTGCATGAAATAAAGTCCATTTTTACAAACAAACACTTTTCAGGGTGTATGGACACATAGCAGCACCCTTTCATGTAAAAATAAAGTGGTAAGAATGTAAAAGTGTAAAGCTGTCATCTCTGTGCCTGGACTGTGTTTTTTCTCTCCTGTTCTGTCCTGTTGGCTTTAGAAAGATAATCACAATAGGTTTATTATCACAATCATCACTACATAAGCCTTTAGGTGCACCGGTCATTGGAGACAGGCAAAAGCTTGAAAGTAGTGGCAGAACTGCTGATTTGAGCTGTGAGCCAGCTGGTCAAATGTAACAAGTAGTATTTTGCTAAACTGTCCGGTTAAAGCGTCTGGACAAAAAGAAGAGGGAAACGATTTCATGCAGCTGTGTTGTCGCCTTTCAGTTGTCAGCATGGCTCTTACTTTCTTCTTCATTCTATCCAGTTTCTTGACTTTTGTATGGTTTACCTCAACTATTTCCACCCCAATCTCACCTTATTTAAACCTTGCTTAACATATTCTTTATAGTGGGTTTGTGACTCCATTTGCTCTGATGGAAACAGTATTATGTCATATGATGGCATTGTTAAAAATCCATTTCAATTAGAGCCAGGATCTCAAACCCTCCTTCATGGACTACTAGTTGCTCACCTTAAGGTTCAGAGAACAGGACACATACAAACATGGTTGACTGGTGAAATCGGATTTGTGATCAGAGATACTACATTTTGTGAATTTTTGTGATGAATTGATAAGACTTAAGGATGTGTATGATGCCTGCATTTGTGGATGTTTCCATCTTGAGACCATACCTTGTAAAACTTCAGAAAAGTTCATACGAAACTCCTTAGCTCTGGCTGCATGCAGAGACAACAGAGAAGAAGGTATGAAGACAGAAAAGTTAGGAGTGTACTATTTTTTGTATTGGGCAAAGAAGAGGACAGAATATAATGAAATACACATCCAGCCCTGATTCAACAACATTTACCTGTGCTGTACATGTGATTGTTAAGTTAAAGCTGTGAGTCATCTCTTTGCCTTCTTTTTTATAGTGTGCAGCCATGAAAACCATGGGAAAGCAAAGACACCGGGCACAGAAGAGCAGGGAATTAACAGTCTGGTCAACAGTTTGTTTTGCTGTGTTTTTTTTCCCTCCCTTATCAGCTCCTATACAGACTCTTTATCAGCAAATTAGTTGTAGCATTTTTAGTCTTATCATGCATTTCCATTAGAACGATGTGTTAATGAAGGGGGGGCAGGTGTATTACAGGGCTTTTAGTAGTTAAGACTTGATTTGAGGGTTACTGTTAGGTTTCCTTTGGGGGGGGATTAAGGAAGGCATTATGGTAATGAATGTTCTCACTTTGTGTGTGTGTGTGTGTGTGCGTGTGTATTGGGGGGGGGGGGGGGGGGGGTACATCCTTGTGCTTAACACTTGGTTTTTGGATTATAGCTCGAATAGGTTAAAGTAAGAGTTCGGTTTGACATTTAATTGTTACAGCAGATGAATTATTAGATTTTTTTTCTGCCCCAGATGTATTTTGGAAGCAAATAGTTGAAAAAGTTGAAAGACACAATCCACTTTATGTTAATGTTTTTTAGTGGACTCTAAATTAAAGGAGGCATTACTCCATTTAATGATCTTTCTTTTTTTTTTTTTTTTTTTTTTTTTATCAGTCCACCTAATCCACTACAGTGTGTAATTATTGAACATGGTGGCCTGCCACAGTCCATGTGAGAAGATGCTGTGAGTACGGTACACAGAGTGTCTGATCTCTCATCAGCTGCCAGCTGCAGTGAGCATCAGGATTCAGGTTTGTACAAATAGCTGTGCTCCTAGTTTTTCTTCCTTCAGGGACATAAATACCCCTAAACATAATTGTGAGCATATAAACAGTTTAAATTATTACTTGGGCCCAAACATATATGTGCTTATAGGTTTATAAGAGAGTTCTTCATAGATCCAGCCCTTTGCTTTCGAAGGGACCCTTACTGACGCATTTAGTTTTAAAATGTACCAATATTACTCATGTGGAATTTACCCCCGGAACCCCCTAGAGGGGTTGGAGGTCCACCCACATCCCAATTACAGTAACCAGGTTTCTGTTAACATGACTGCAATCGTTTGTTAGAGAAAGCAGAGTACAACCAAGGTCCCTAAGTTTGTATGGATGTAGTCAGTGGATTAACTTCAATGATAAGCAAGACAAGTACTTCAGACTTTGGAACAATATGTGCTCTACAGAACCACCAGTGTGCTCCTGCTTCTCTGGAAATGCTTTGCTTGTTATTTGACTTAATGAAAGGCACCTAGCACAGCTGAGCACACAGGCCTGCAGTCAGTCAGTGAGCATCTTCATAACTACATTGAGGAACAACTTTAATAAGTGTGTGTGTGTGTGTCTGAGAGGAAGAGGTTATGACAGCCCTGCATGACATTCACAACCACATGAAGGAGGAAGTAGTTTCCTGTAACAAAACCAAAAATTGGAACATTTCAGTGCAGCATCTGAGTATGACAACAAATGATATTGTGAACCAAAACTAGGCCAGCTTTTGTGACGAGACATGGATCAAATTGCCGGTATAACCGACATCCTCGTAACGAAAAGACTCCAGCTCAGACATTAAAATCTTTATGACAAGAGTTAATTTTACAGTAACACATTGCATTCACTGAAGAACTCGAGACTTAGTTATTGGAGGCCGCTATAATTTTGTGTAGGTTTAGAACAAACTGTAAACTGAAACTTGTTAAACAGTAAAAGACGTTAGCTGTTTTAAGAGTTTCTTCAAAAGAGGAAGAGTGGATATTGGTAAACTTTGACATGCAAATCTATATCTGTACACCAGCAAATTGTTTGCTCTGATGTTTGACACAGAGCAGGAGAGTTTCATCTAGTGGGAGATATCGTATGTTAGTTGTGTTGCATCGTTCATTTTTTCTTCCTTCCTCAGTAATGAGCTGATAAGTCTTCTAACCAACCCTTAGCAAGATCATTAGCTTCAAAGGGTAATTTCCCTCTTTAATCATGATTTGGTAATCAAAAGTTTTTTAACAACATAAAAGGACAAAGTAAAAAGTGGAGAGAAGCTCAGACAGCTACTGTACTGTGAATAGAAACTGTCTCAACACATGTCCGGCCACAACTATTTTAAACTTACGAATGTACTGTGACTGCTGCACCGTTTGCAGACTTAACACTGGTTAGCAAGTTGTTTCAGTTTGTTTACGTTTTTCTTACAGATTCCTCCTATATTCAGGTCAATACGATAACACCAGATGTGCCAGCTGACTTTTTTTGGGGGGTGGGGGGGACTTTGTGGCATGTTATGGATATTTTGGTGTCTATAGGTTTCTTTTAACGCATTTTTTATTAAAATGCTGACGACAGATTGTGATGATAAACTTTTTAGCAAACTTTTTTTCACTACTTTATATGTATATGTATTTATATATAGCACCTCTGACCCACATTCTGGAGTTTTGTCTTTAAATGCATTGCTGCCAACGTGTGAGATGCATTCTCACTTGTGAAGAAATATTCTGAGTAATTAGGCAAAGGGGGGTACGTTGAACAGAGGACAGGACGTGGCACAATTTCTGGTTGTATACCACAGAATCTCGTGGTGTTCCTTGTATTTAATGACAATTTCCAGGTCTGCCCTTACTGACAGAAGTTCACAAATTTCTTTGTCCTTCCAGTTTGCCATTGTTGAATGAATGAATGAGTTCTTCACCTTCGGGTGTTTGTATTAGCCGGTTTCGTGCCAGTCGCAGGAAATGGATGTCATCAACACGTCCACTCATTGATGGTGAATTCTCCGGAGTATTATCTACTCTATTCACAAATGCACTCGGTTGGAGATAATATGGACTCTGCACTATGGAGCAGGCTGGGTAAAATCCGAATAATGTCAGGGCAAACAGACTTGGGGGTTTGCATTCACACATACACCCCCTTCAGGTAAAGTTGTGATAATCAAAGGGGCTTAAGAGACCTGGTTATTGGAAACCTGTGTATACATCAGACAAGTCATCTAATTTCTCCTCCACCTCTGACTTATTTTGGAAGCATGATTCATAGATTTTAACTAATAGTAACAGAAAAAGCTGCTTTTTAACCTTCTACTTTTTTGTGTTTGTTTCTGTTTCTGCAGAGTGAAAGCTGCAGGACAGTGGAGAGAAGGTGATTCACAGCACAAACTGTCTGAATGGTGGAAAGCAGCTTATTTAGACTTTGTGTTGGTTTTATTTGGGGCCTAACTAGGATTTAAAACTGAGTAACGATGTCTCCTTTCATTCAGCCTTTCACTCAACGACTTGTTGACTGCAGACATGCACGTGAGAAAGCTCATGTTTACATGGCAGAGAAATGGACATTCTGCAGAAGAAATGAAAAGGAAGAAGTTACCATAGTATTTCTTCTGCTTTTATTGTATTAGGTGACGGAAATGATTTGTAGTTTTGATACAACAGAAGTGGCTCACGCAATGTGTCATTCTCAAATTCAGGAATTTCAACCAGCTTACATTTGGCCTGACAAACAGCATCTCCCCTGTAATGTTTTTGTCTGGATATCTTTAAAATAATTTTTTTTTTAAATCTTTAAAAATATTTTTTAGGTAAAATTAGATACCTTAGTTTAAGTTTAACTCCCTGGAGTGATATTAGTGCAAAGGTTGTCAACAGTCTAGGATGATAATCCCGAAGAATCTTCTGAATGTTACGCTTTATGTAAGTACATGTCTAATGGGGTTAACCTTCATTAAACCTCTGTATATGTGGAGAACTAAAATAACGATCCCTTAGCAAGAAGAATCAGAACCAAATAACCCCCAAACAATGAAAGATAGTACCTACCAATGACACTGTCATAGTCCACAATGTCAAAGTAGACCACAGCTACAGAGCTCCAAACTCCCAGTAAAGCCAGGACCACAAACCAGGTAAATATAGAGTATTTAGGACCACCTCCCGCATCTCCACCTGCTTCTGTTCTCTTTCCATTCTTGCTTTCAACTGAAGGTGTCTTGGCCTCTGAGGACATTAGATAGAGAAAAACAAAGTTGAAGTGAGTCTCAGCCTATGTGGAGGATGTGTGTATGGAGTCAGTGTTGTCTGTAGGCCATTGTTAGCCACGTTAGTTGCAGATTGTGTCCTGCATGATATTAAGAATTCATGGGCCACAAGGGATCACGCACATTGACAAATGCATACTATTAACAGCCAAAATGCTTGGGAAATACATTTTGGAAAAAGACACATGGGAACTTTGTTAACAGTTTAAAAAAAAAATAGAAATTAGAAAAACCCTGGGAAGCGAGGGAGTGAGACAATATGGCAGGAGCTGGAAATGGCAGATTGACCCTGGACCTCAGTCAGCATGACCCTGGGGGAGTGAGAGAGCGAGCGAGAGCAGCTGTTCATCCTCCAGTTCTGAAAACTGAAATAGCTGCACCTACTGACTACAGCTGCCTGCCTTTGTTTTGCAATTGTGTCTAATTAATGACCTTAAAGAATAAACACAGAAGCCAGAAGTGGAACCGTACTTTATTAAACTCCAAGTTTCCCCTTAAAGTGTGCGTCAAAAAGCAATGAAGGTTTCTTTGCTGTGATAACAGGGGCGGCAGTGATGCAGCAAGTGTTATAGAGCTTATCATCATCTGTTGATTTCACTTGGGGGGGGTGTCCGATGTTTAACCCTGTGGTTTCCTGACCACTCCTGTCAGTTTAAAAGACACAAATGTTCAGTTAACTATCACATCTGACAAAAAAACTGAACAACTGAACATTTGAGAAGACAGAACCACTAAATTATGGCACATTTGCTTACAAATGACTAAAACAATGAACTATAATAATGAATAATTGATTGATTCTATGAATAATGGTTGTAGATCTATTTTATTTCAAATATGTAGTTGTATTTATAAATATGTGCATTTACTGCACGAAGCCTGAGGGCAATACATTTATCCATTGTGCTTAGTTAACAGTGGCATTAACATAAACCTAGTGTTAGTGATCCAGGAGCCTGTGGTTCTGTGTGTAAGAACATGGAGACAATAAACAGGAATTCAGAGTTGGCAGGAAATATTTCTGTGACCAGCTGTGTTGGGTTAATACTGTTAGAAGCTGACTTGGACCAATGTAAAACCAAACCATGTCAGATTAAATTACAGTGAGCAACATTCCAACTCACAAACTAGTTCACAAACTCTATAGCAAACTAGAGTAACAAAAGACACTAGCCGTTATATTACCTGCGTACTACAAATATCCAGCATTGTCCTACTGAGCCCTGCTACTCAAAAACATCATGCCAAACCAAACCAACCCATGCCAAACCGAGCTCACCAACCTTTCCCACCCTCCTCGGTGACAGCAGGTGTCAGATCCTTCTTCTGTGGAACCTTCTCCTTGCCAACTCCCTCTAACCAAGTAAAGTCAGTCCAGATAAGAATCAAGTCCAAACTGAGCCAAGGCAGCTCAAACAACAAGTTTTACCTGTGTCCTGGAGCACAGGCTGCACTCCTTCTTCCACCTGCGACTTTTCCTCCACCTCTGCATGGACTTCCTCTACAGAAGCTGGGGAGGGTGATGAAGAGGAGGAGCAGCCATAGTGACGGTAGTGTTGCATGGTAATATCTAAAGTCTCAACCGAAGCAAAACACGGGACCAAGCAAGGCCAGGACCTGGCCACACAGTAAGCAATCCACACAAATCAGACCAGATATTCACACTAAACCACCATCAGATTAAATAAGACTATTTGTCTAAGACTATGCAGTGATGCTCCTTTAATATGAAAAGAGATAACAGAAAGGCCAAGATAAAAGTACTAACTGATCTGATAGTGCCAAAACAAGTATTTCACACACACACACACACACACAAAAAAACAAGATAGAAAGTGAAAAAATACAAATAAACTAATTATCAAGCATGCAAACGGTTAAAACAAAACAAAACCAAAAAAAAAGGAAGTGAGCAGGAGAAAGAAAGAACTCCTCCATGTCATCCTGGTGGGACAGTGATTGTGACAAGCTGCAGTCTACTGGTCCTGAACCTGATCCACACTATTATTAGAGCTGACAAACCCAGGGACACTGTGTGTGTGTGTGTGTGTGTGTGTGTGTGTGTCACATGCCAGACAGGACAGAATAGCCCACAAAATAACCTTGACACTTTGTTTGCACACATAAACTCTGCTGTACATGGTGCTCTCTCAGCAGCGGGACATTGCCCTTTAGGTGGCAACATCACTGATTGTCCCCTTGCTTCCCATGGTTGAAGTTTTGGGAATACATGAAAGTGAACTTCCGTCTGCCTTCGCTTTATTGAAATACAGCTGCAAAAACTCTACAGCAAGCAGGAAGTTTGAACATCTCTGAAATCGCCTTTTAATTAAAGGGTTGATTACTGCAGAGTAGAGAAAAAGTGAGCTATGCAAAATGCTGTCCAACAAAACTGGAAATTACAAGTGTTTGCAATTGTGACTTTTGCGGTGGAAGACTGTTTTTACATGTTCTCAAATAGCATGGTTATATATGGCTTTCTGCAGTACCTGATTCCTTAACTGCCATGTGAACAAGGAACTGTGGTTTAAAAGAAAGCTAGTCACAATATTGCTAATAATAATTACTTTGTGGACTGAATACATCAGTCATTATACAGACATTAAGTTAACTTGCGTTTTCATCTCTAAAGTCACTCATTATTACTTGCGACTCAATGACTGAGCATAAACAAATCTGAACTTTACACAAGACATAATTTGCATATTGTTCAGCACTTTGCATGTGCTGTAATAAGTAGTAAATATGGAACAAGGAAATGTATTTATTTATTATTAGTACAGTAGTTACCAGCAATGGAGCAGCAAATAGGACGTTGTGTGAATTATAGGTCATCCTGCAATCATCATTGACCAACACTAGTTCCAACACTAGTTTTCTACTTAAGAATAGCTTAAATGAATTTTCCCAAATTCAAATCATAAATGTCCTAATTTACTTCAAATCATAAATTCAGATTCAAATCATAATCATCACGTCCTAATTTACTTCTATTTGAACGGTGTGCAAAGGTGCCACCACATGCATGAGCATCGCACAAAATACCTGAAGTGACAGCAAATAAGTAAATGCGAGCTGCACTGCTTGACATGGTCACTTCCCCTTTTGTATTAATTAGTTCATTATCACAAATGACCTGTGTGACTATTATTAACCAAGCTAAAAGCTTGTGCGAGTGTCAGACATGTGTAACCGCACTGAGTAAAGTAGTTGAATCGATTTCATCCCTGATTATGACACAAAACACGCATGAAGAAAAGAATAAACATAAACTGATGTCGGTTTTAAAAAAGACAAACTTAAAAGCTGGTTAGCTGGTGTTAGCTAGCTAGATTAGCATAGCAGTTACAGGGCCACTACCACAGGCAAACCAGCACGCAAACAAACAATCCCTTATTTAAACATGGCCATTTATATAAGGTTGGCAGCTTTAACTATAATACCATATTCAGGATATTACGATAGTTTGCAGAAAATACCCAAACTAACCCAGTTTTCTTGTATCGCGAGACAACCTGACCAGACACTAGTCAATATTTCACCACTTAAACATTCACTTGATTAGTGGCAGAGATAACACTTGCGACAAAAGAAATTACACAAAGTATACGGAATGCACAACACCAATACTCAGATCGGCATGTGCACCATAAAGAAATATTTTTATATTAATACATATGTACTAACGTGTGGCCGCTGGGACATTGCGTCTGGACGTTAAACAGGACGCACTTTAGCTTGAAGACCAGCACAGACATCAAAAGGCAAACAACCTTAAAAACCGCTGTTTATGTTGCACATGTGTTGGCACGTTAGCCGCACTCAACAATGGGTCCCGACCTTCCTTAAAAACGGCTTCGGTTTTATTCTGCTCGACGCTTCTTTGTCCAACGACAAGACGACTTGAAACAGCAGAATATTGAAAGGGATCTTGCAGGAGGAGGGTCTCGAGCTCCGAGATCCTAGCAAAGAAAAAGGCTACTGACCTTTTTTGGGATGCGTTTTGGGATTTTTTCTCTGGCCCATTGCTTCGCTATTTGTCGACTGGTGGTTTTTCAGTTATGTGGCTGCCAACCGAAAATAGGGGGGAAACATGGACGAAGTGAGCGCCCTTGTTCCCAGACTGGTCTCGATGATGAGTTGACCAAAATCACGTCCTCCCTTAGATACCAGCAAAGCCAAAGACCATAGTAACCCGATTGACGTCAAAGGCCACCAATCACAGCCACAGAATCCATTCTAAAGGCGGGCTCTTGTGATTTCGGGCCAATCACATGTCTGTTCTGCCTCCCTCTGTCGACCATCTCTTTGGAAATGAGTAAAAACGTGGCAAATAAAAAGGCGAGTTTTAAACGTGAGGGGCGGAGAGAAATAATTATTTAAGCGTTTAACAAAATGTACTAGTATATGGCTAAAAATATAGTTTTTGTAAAGCTACACATTTATTGTTTAAGGTACTGATGCTCTTCAATGACAAACCTAATAGAAAACGTAAAGGCACTTGGACGCATATTTTGTTTTATAGAAACAGCAATAAATAATTAACACAGTGGGAAAAAGCTGTTTTTTAAGAATTCTGACTTTATTTAAAACCTTTTTATGCAAATTAACCATTAAACATCAGGTTTTTATTGACAATATTGTTTAATCTTCCCAGGGACAGTGTTTACATGCATTTAAGTGACAAGATAACTGGTTACTGTGAGGTGCAATTGAGAATCACCAAGTGGCCGACAGCAACTTAAGACCCCAGTCCTGTGAATCTGACGTCCACAAATTCCACACAGAGAACTCAACACCTTTTAGCTATGAGATGGCAGCACTAACTCTTAACAACCAACAGGAAAATGTATCAAAAGCATTAAACACTTAAGAGTTTGATGTGGAGAAATGTCAGTTCCAGGAAAGAAAGATTCATGAGCAGTGACAACAAAAGAGAAGATGAACTAGCAGAGGACTATCTATAGTGACTGAAAGTGGATCAGAAAGAAGTGAAAAAACAACGAATATAAGCTCCCAGGAAAAATGATGGAGACAAATTCAAATACACATTTTGATCCACTCCACCTTAAAGGATTTTTTTCTATTTGAGTTCACACAATTCTGCAGTGTTTCCAGGAGGCCAATAATGCCTGAGTCCAGCATGTAGAGGCTGAGTGAATGCGGTCTTGACTCTGTGGAGGAGAGTCATGGTTTCAGAGACACTGTAGAAGGACAGAATAACTGCTCTGTGATCCAGGTACACTCCTATTCTGGAGGACTGAGGACCTGAGATGGGAGTTTGGATCTTGTAATGAAAATCATATTCAACATCGTCACAATCTAATGCCCAAGATTTGTTATTGTATCCTCTATTGATGCCCTCGAGGTGTCTGTGACCAGATATTGTCATTTTTATCATGACAGTGTCTGCAAAACGAGTGAAACACTGAACAAACACTTAGATACTAAGTTCTCAGCTTCACTCTATTAAGTTCATATGTTTTATTCTACATTTACTGATTCACATAAAAACCAACAGATGGTCAACAAGTTATTTTTGTTGCCGGTTTTGTTAATGGTGGTGGAGCCAAGATGTGACAGCGAGGAGAAGTGCAAGTACAAATATAGGTTCATTTACGGGTCACAATGCAAGAAAAACAACCGAAATTCACTCCTGAGTGGAGGAAAGGAAGGAAAGGCCTGATGCTGAGAGGAAAACCAGGCAACTAATCTGAACGTACGTAGACAAAGAGAGTAGAAGACAGAATACAAAGCAACATGAAAAGCCCAAACAGACACAACCAGAACATCTAGTATATAGACCAAAAGATTGTTCTGACACTAAACTGACACTAAACCTGTCTTGTCTGAGTTTCATAAGGTGGATTCACATCTGGACTCTGCTCCTCCACTGCCTCCACCACCACACCAGAGACAAGCATCACAGCAGAGAGGGAAGAAGCCCAAGCTAGCGCTTCCCCATCAGAGAATGAAGCATCAGGGAGGGGTGACGCACCTGAGACATCACTCCTGTAGCCCGGCCCTGGAAGGGTAAAAGGACAGTCCATGAACACCAGATCAAAGGGACAGAACCGCCAAAGTTCAGAAGAACAGAAAAAAGATGATACGCATGTCCTAACTGGGAGGAGTTCACGGCCCCCAACTTGTCTTCCAACCCTGCACAGACATGGACATTAAAGAAGCAATGGAGAAAGTCACCAACCCAAAAATAAAGGCTAACAAGTGGGGAGAGGACTTCCAGAACATGGTGCAGGACTGCAAAGCAACCCTTCAGGAACTGGACCTGTGGAAACAACAGCTGGGATGTGATTTTCACAAGGTCAGACACTTGTTTACCAGCTCCAACTTCCTCTGAAGCAGCAAAACCAGGGACATGAGGACAATGCTCCCACAGACTCATTTGGCTCCTGCTGCGTCCCACTGATCACACTCATGTCTCGCTTAAGTGGGAGCTTTGCTTGCACACCCTGCACCAGTAGAGACTACGTTCACAGTCCTTCTAAAACATCAGTATCTGCAGTGTTTCACTTCATGTGCAGCATGTTGCTGCCGTGTATAAAAAGGAAGGTTCAACATAAGATACTGATGGTTTAAAAAGTGCACACAGCTACTGCAGATACACAGATACTGCAGATACAGATACACAGATACACAGATACAGCAGATACAGATACATACAGTAGATACTGCAAAAACATGCCCCGTCTTCCGCACCTTTTGGCCATTACCAAAATCTGCAGCTGGTCATCTTCCCTCATCATCTTCATCTTCCCATCACCTCATTTTGATGATGGATGTGTAAAGTAAGCAGCTCCCCCTGCAGTATAACAGGAAGTACTCTCTTCATTGAGTGTATTTCAGTCTGCATTTACCATTTGCCAAAGTTGTTTGGTTTTATATGTCAAAAAATAAAAGTAAAAATGTTTATATCATCAGCCTATACTGGTTTATGATTCATCTGAATCAGGCTCAATACACACACACACACACACACACACACACACACACACACACACAGCTGGAGATACTTTACTTAAATCCCTACATTTAACCTCCTGCACAGAACCAACTTCAAGAGTGTTTGGATTGTTTCTCAGACATTTCTGACTTCTCATGAAATAAACTCCAGCTGGATCATCAGGAACTAGTTTCTCAGGCTGACTCTAAAAAGAGACTCTAATATCGGTTGTGGGCAGCTTTGTTTACTTTCAGTCCTTCTCTGTCCAAGTGCAAAAACAACAGACAAAATCTTGGATTTGTTAGATCCTCTGTGGGTTTAGAGATCTACGATGGTTTATTTATTGATACGAATAAGATTCTCATGGTTCTTCTGCAAAAGAGATTGGCTTAATAAAATTAACAAAGTCAATCGAAACAATCAACAGCAAAGAGGAAATGCCTTATTTTGTCACAGACAATGGAAGAAGTACGAAGCCAAACAAGATGAAGTTAATCTGACACAAGTGGTGTAAAGCACATGTTCCTGCTCAGAAATCTCCAAATGAACGGAAACATGGTTTGTATGTGCTGACATGCTTCATGTGGGGACATTTACTTTTGTTAGGAAGAATCTTTTAAAACTACGTTTACTCAAATTGAAATACATGGATTTGAACCGATGCTTTCGTTCTCTCAGGAGCGCTGAACGCATTGCTCCTGCTAAACCTGCAGAGGGCGCTGTAGTTTAACAGTAAAGCCAAGGTGAAGATACAGAGTAAAGGGCAAAAGGTCCCGAAGCAGCGACAATCAAGATCATGTTTCAGCATCTAAAAGGGGAAATTCAGCAGAGTCTATATGAGTCAAACCATAACAAAGTGTCTGAAAAAGACACTTGGACATATAAAAAAAAAAACTAAATGCAGAACTAGGCTGGATGAGATTACTTTAATTAAATAAACTGTACACTATCAGGGGTCAGGGGTCAGAGGTCAGAGGTCAGGGTCAAACCCTGCAGTGTTTGGTTAAATATGTCCCGGGTTTTAAAATAAACACCTGTCTATAAAAATGATATAGCAGCTGAGACGGTGCACTCATTAAAAAACAATGACTGTTTTATCAAAGCTACTTAATTGTACTTTATTTGTAGCACTTTTATAAGAAACTCCAAAGCATTTTACAAAGCACAACAAAACGGAGCCGTGTCTCTGTATATTGTCGTTACTAACGAAAAGAAGGAAGTCCTGAATATTAGGAACACCTCCTGGTGAGATTAGAAACAGAGTGACCTCCTCAGAAACTCCCGACCAGCTGCTGAACATTGAAGAGGCCTGTAGTCGGGATCTTCCTTTGTAGATGCAATACATATGTATATAATTTGCTTCCTGCATTAGTTTGATCATTTTAATAAAATAAGTTACTTTAATGGACGGATTTCCACATCTATTAATAAAAACGAGACACCTTATGCCAGATACACATGATTAACTGTATGAGTTTGGAACAACAACTAATTTTAGTGAACGGGTGTCCAGAGTAGTAGTCTCTCGGAAATTGGATCAGTTTTAACAGGTTTGAAAATTAAACCATTTTAGAAACACAGTGAACAAAGTTTCCTCAGCAGAAATACACTGAAACGTGTACATTCACTTAGGTACATTGGAAACATTATTCATGTCTCCTATTGTCTCCTATATTTGTGTGTCTCATTTGGTTTAACGTTGGATAATTAGTTTTGCACCGGGTCAATAAAACAAATTCTGTGTAAAAAACAGACGGTAATTAACATATTTCTGATTGGTTCTGCTGCTTATATTAGTCTGCGTTTATGTGGCACATTGAAACTTTCCAGTCAGACTGACAGGTGTTCAGGGTCATAGACACAAGAACACATGTACATGTGTCCATATATATGGTGGGCACAGACTAAACACACTTACCAAAAAAGATCGTGTTTCACATGCCAGCTGCATTAACCTTTTGACTCTCACACACACACACACACACACACACACACACACACACACACACACACACACACACACACACACACACACACACACTGTCCCTCCGAAAACCTCATTACCATGTGAATAGTTTCTTAAATTGAATAAAAACAAAACTAAGTCTGGTGTATGAAAATTATATTTAAAAACAACACAGCACACTTTGAGTTCATCACTATCACAGCAACTGAGGACAAACACAAGAGGGAGACTGTTGTACAGAGGAAAGAGCTGCATGCTGGGAAATAGCTGCTCACGCTGTGGAGGAAAGTTCATATTCTACATGCACTTCATTAAAATACAGTTTCTGAATACCACAAAGTGCAGTGATGTATCCCTTTATTTATCTCTTCATGAAAATGTAATCGAGACAAGCAAGTTGTTTTATTGCTATTATTGTATATATTTTAATATTGTTATATTAAAATGGTGGTCAGAACTTTGGTTCGGTCTCCAAACACTGAGTAACATTTTTGCCTGCAGAGGAAGACACTTACTTAAATGTAATAAATGTATCTGTAGTGATGATTAAAAAATGAGGAATACATATACAAACTTGCAGCATGATGATCATTAACGCGTCTCACAGGAAGGAGCCGAGTCAGGGAACAGGTTCCAAACTGTGTACAGCTCCGAGCTTCTCACTTCCTTTAACCTGTGCATGATTTTCTGACAGGTGCACGCTGCTGTCTGAAGGTTTGTGTCCAGAGAAACCTACAAACTGCTGCTGCAAACCTGGAACGTGTCCTCAACTCAGGGGGGTCCGCGTGGGGGCCACACATCAAAACCAAAGCCATGTTTGGTGGCTCGGGTCGTAGCAGGTTTCAGTCCAAACCGCCTGAGAGCAGACCAACAACTTTACACTAACACAGGATAACAGCATATTTACAACGTTTATCTGGTACATTCTGCACTTTAACGACTTCTGCTGTGCGCCTCTGTTTGGCGTGTATAGCTGCGTATGGGCAAATGTGCTGTATTGTAAATGTATCTGGGTGCACGAGACAAACAGGACTTGGGGCGTAACCTCGCGATATCCCCCTTCTCTCTCTCTCTCTCTCTCTCTCTCTCTCTCTCTCTCTCTCTCTCTCTCTGTGCGCGCCCGTGGGGCGATCAAGCGCGGGGAGGATGGGAGTCCGGCCGGTCAGTCCTACCAACCAATTGAGCAAGTGACGCACCGAATCGCAGCCAACACTCTGCTCTGGCGACAAACTTGTCACTTTTTTTTGCGCCTTTAAATCATTTTTGCCAAAAGACAAAAATAAAAGAAACAGCTGGAGCTGCGAGGGGGACTTTTGCATTGGAAGCGCGCGTGTGTTAATTAGCACACCTGAAAAGGATGAGGACAAATTAAAGATCCCGTCTCCTGAGGTGCAGAAGTCTCTTCTCGGGACTAAAGGGGGAATAGAGGAGGAATCTGGAGCCGCTGTCGGGGGGAATAAAGCGGCTGAAGTTGTGAAGATGTCGGAGGAAGAGGAGCAGACGGTGTGAAGACACCCGGTGCGCGCTGTCCCCTCCCCGGCTGGACTGAAGCGTGTCCCTGCCGCTGCTGGAGGGACACTCCTGCCCTTTTTTTTTTTATTTATTAAATTCCTTATCCTCATCATTATCTGCTTGGATTGTAAAACACACGCATCATCATCATCTTCTTCTTCACGTAAGAGATTTTAGTCCGAACTGCGCTGCGCGGAGTTTTTCGCTCATGGATCGGCCACTTTGCGCTTCGTCTCCGGGTGGGATTTGGCAGCTGTGAACGGGACGTGGTGGAGCGGTGATGGTGTGACACAACGCGAGAGACAAACCCGCAGTTTTTAACGCAGGAGTTTCACATGTGAGTACCTCATCTTCATCATCATCATCGCTGAAAAGCTCTGAAGCCTGCTCCTAAAGGTGAACTCTGCCCTTTACAGCCGCCTGGTCCCGAACCTCTCTCCTGTATTTTACAAATATTGGTATTTCATTTTATTTCTCGTGTGTGTGTGTGTGAAAACCCACAGACCTCATCGGTGTGTGGGGACACGAGCCCGTTTAAAACGCGTGAAAACTCTTAGGCGCACAAACCAACTACATGAACACATTTCTGGAGCTTTTTATCTTTTCCACTTCACTGAATCTCCCGTTTAAAGAATTACGACACAGACCGTGATTAAAAACAAAAAAAAACTAAAACTTAATTTAGTTTAATTCTGCACTTTAATGTTGAGGCCGGTTGGCGCGTCTCCGCGTCCCTGTTTTGAGCCTCTTTCGTCCTCCGGAGACTCTGTTTCTGCTGTTCCTATGCAACCCAGCTCCTTATCAACCGTGCCGAGCCGAGCCGAGCCACCACTTTCCATTAATTAACCGGGTGTGTTTATGTAGAGGATCCATCCATCTGGGGCAGCTGCTTGTCGTATTTTGGAACAACCGTAATATTCCCGTAACAAACGTTTCTTCTGGGACGTGAAACGCGTCAATACAAACGCTGTAGTTTTTATTTTTATTTTTTTAATAACCTTTTCTCAATCACCATAATGCTGCAGTATTACAGCAACTTTCTGACGCTGAATTTCTTAAATGTTTTCGCCTTTTATTATTAATACTTACATGGTATTTTTATTACAGTACCACAGCACTGCTGTAATATTCACTATACTGTGTGTACTTGATGTAACAGGCGTTTGTAGTTGAGCCCTCATGCATTTTGGACCCTGTTACCTCTCGCTGTGTTCCTGTAATTTTATATTGTAACGTGTGTGTGTGTTTGGCACTAAAAAATAAGTTTGCAAAGGGAAACAGACACCGGACTTTGTGTCTTTCGGGTCATAGTTTGTGGATTTTCTGCTTTTTAATAAGTCTCTTTTATTTTAATAGAACATCAGGTTTCATCTCCTGCAGCTGTGTTCTCTACCCGATGACCTTTGACCAGCTTCCTACCACAGATTACCCTCAGGATCAGTTGATATTAGTTATTGTGTGATTAGACAGGCAATAAATCATAAACCAAACAAACACACATTATGTAATACAATTTAATAAGCTCATGGTGAAAAATAAACAACCAGCATTAATTATTGTGGCCGCTGACATTTTCTTACCCCTTAAAACGCATAGACATTATTTCTGAAAATAAAATGATAAAATCAGAAGTGATCAAACTTTTACATTTAATCTAAATGTTCTCAGTCAATAAAAACTCATAATGCAAACCACATGATTCATGTTGTCTGGCTGCATCCACACCTCAGGTTAGGTCCCCCCCCCCCCCCCCCCCCAACCCCCAACTCAATGTAGTGTCCTTGGCTGCAGAGGACTCCTGCAGATCATATGTCATGACCCCTGACTGTTCCTGTGGTGGGTTATTAGCAACAATTCCTGCCTTCACAGAAGTAGGACTCGCGTTTCTTTCTGTCTTTAAAGAAACAGTCGGTGCGTTGAGCTGGGTGCAGGATACTGTAGGAGACTGTGGAGGGAAGGTAGGAAGGAGGCCAGAGAGCAGGACGGGGATAATTATGATGCTACGCTCACTTCCTGTCATTTAAACCCTAATGACGAGTGTTACGACGAAGCCGCACAACTGACCAGGTGCATTGGATTCAGCAGAGTCATTGATTCTTATTGATCAAGCTGCCTGCTCTAAACACGAGCAGCCACAAATAACACGATAGGAAGAAGCACCATGATGCCTATTGTCACCATTAGTTACCAAGCCTGTGATTGGCTTAATTACTGGCTCGGTCTCAGAGGAGACGACGAGCAGCTCGAGGGCAACAAAGTGCCAAGTTGCCAGTCAACGCTAACCATGGTGGATCATGGGAAAATGGGCTGCTGGCCACAGATTGTGAGCGGAGTCGGTTTGTTGTTGTGCTGTGATTTTGGTCAGTTTATGTCCATTTTTGGACATTTTGTGTTTGTGGGAATGTTGTGTGTTTTTTAGGATTTTCGTTTGTGGTTTTGCTCACGTAGTTATTTTTGGATGTAGTTTTTGGGCCTTGTTCATCACTTTTTTTTCATTTGTCATTTTGACTTAACGGAACGTTTCCAAACGAGATGAGTTTTAACGTCGCAGCCCTTCAGTAACCAGTGAATCAAAAGACACAGCTGAGCGTGTTTGAAGCATGGGTGGATTAGTGAGGAGCCCACGGGCCCCTGTGTCTCTGCACTGTTTGCTGCCAAGAGTCACCGAGCTCCAGAGTCCTCTGACCACACAGAAACAAAGATGGGTGGAAAACCAAAGAACAGACTCGGTGAGAGAAAAAGGAGAAACCAGACCAACAAAAATAGACAAAATGACCCTTAAGTGAAAGTAATGCAACTTTTAACTGACTTTAATGACTTCACCAAAGTAACTTATCACTTTTACGTTAAATATAAAATGAAACCTGGCAGGAGGAGGAGGGGGAGGTACACACCTATTGACTTGGTGCTGAAATGGACTTTTAACAGCGTTTGAACTCTGCAACAAGCAGCACACTGTAGTGGATGTGTCAACACCTCTGCACCACTCTGCTACAGCCCGACAACAGGTGCTGTGTGTGTGTGTGTGTGTGTGTGTGTGTGAGCCCACGGGTGTCCTAACCTGTGTGTGTGTGTGTGTGAATACCTCTGGCAGTGTGACTCAGTATGTGTGTGGCTGAAAAGCCCCACATGGCTCTGTGCTGTTTGTTCGGTGTTTGAGCAGCAGGCCTGACCTTTCTTCTGCTCGCCTCTGAGACAACACGAGCTGCTGTTTGACGGACGAAGCAGCGCCGTGGCTCTCCGCTCTGACATCAGTCCTGCAGGTTCCTGCTTATTATCTACAACCTTTGTGCAGTAAAGGCGCCGTATGAAACCTGAGAGCAGCTCTATAGCTTTTATTGTGGTGCTTAAAAAGCCTCCTGAGTCCTCACAATCCAACTCGCAGCATTTGCTTTGCATTCATGCCCTTTTTGTGTGTCTGCTGTGTGTTTTCATGGCCATTAACTCCCATCAAAGACACGCACGTTAATGTCATGTCCCATCAAATGTGAAGGGCTTGTTTTTCAGAACATTACAAAGACTTAAATAGTCCAGAGCACTGACTGACGCTCGCAGCTGGAGAATCAATGTTGGTTTTTGACCACAATAAGTTTTCTAGAAACTGAGAAATTGTTCCAGGAACTCAAACAGCTGCATTTTGAGGAACCAAGGTTTAAATCATCTTCTGCAGAACATGCCTGCTCCGGAGATTGAGCTTTCTAATGGGCCAGGAGCTATTTGCACACATCTTGCAACCACTGTAATTTTATTCCTCAGACTGGCTCTTCAGGGTTTGGGATGTGACTTTCTTGTGATAGAAATGTGACCAAACAAGGGGCATTGAAGCCTCCACTGCATTTTCTCATGGTCTCACTGATGTTACAGCTCATACTCAAGCAAAAAAGTGAAATCTGTTTAATTATTGAACTCATTTGCTAAACTGTCGCAGGCTTTTACAAAGAAACACAAAAGACTTTTAGTTCCAAAGAGGGATCTGACTCTTATCTAAGGCTTGATTGTTAAAGATTTCCACATTTTAACATGTGGTTCTTCTTGTATCTGTCGTCTGAGGTGGATTACGTTGCATTAAAGCAAATGTTCGGTCATGATTTGGATTAATCTGCCTTTTGTTGGCCTCTTACCAGACGGCAAACATGGAGAATTTCCCTGTGAGCTTGTTTCATGTTGTGTTGAATGTGTGCATCTACTCTAAAACTCTGATGCGGCAGCAGATTTTCTTATTCACATGCAACCAAGTAGAAAAGAGAATTTGATGATCCGTCTGCACAAACACCAGCAGGAACCAGTTGCCGAGCCTCCCGCTTGGGCCTGGTTTCACCTGGTTCTGTCCGGTTCACCCAGCGGCAGCTCAGCGGCGTCGCACAGCAGCTTTGTGTCGAAGCTGAGTCAGGACGGACAGATGAGCTGCTCGGCCGCTTTAATCCTCTCTCCTGCAGAGCCTGGAGCTGGAGCACTGACAGTTTAATTATCTGTTATTTGTCTGTTAAAGCAGAAAGACTCTTAAAAGTGACGCCTTCTTCTTCTTCTACTGCCTTCAACAGTTTTACAGCCTAAATCTGGAGAGACGTTAGTCAGCAGAGCTGGGTTTCTCCACATTTATGAATCAAATGGACATTTAGTTGCTGCACGGCTTAAACTGTTCATTATGGATGTGAGATAAACACAAGTACAACATTAGTTGGAGACAAAGATCATTATGTACATGATCATGGGCAGAACATGAGAAAGTGGGGCCCTGGGCACAGACGGGGGACGGGCCCCCCACCTGTCTTTGAGTCTGAGATCATTTTAAATTAGTTTTGTCTTTATTCCATTGTGTCTTTAGTCATTTGGTGTCTCCTTTAGGAACTTGTTTTAGGAGTTGTCGTTTCTTGTTGGTCCTTTTTGGTTCAGTTTGTGGTCTTGTGGAGGGTTCTGACCATCTTGCACCCTTTTTGGTAATCTGGCACCTTTTAGTGCTTGGTGTGCGTCTCCGTGTGGTCATCATGTGTCTCTTCACTGAGCTTTTTCAAACTTGAAATCTGAACAATAACTTCGGAGGTTCCGGCCCATTTGCCCCCTGACCTCTCCGGCCCCTGACCTCTCCGGCCCCTGGGTCTGCACCCAGGACTCCTGTTAAGTCATCAATCTGTGTTACTGATGCACTGTGGATACTACTTCAAATTATTTACTCAAGCTGAGAGACTAAGTACATGCTCTAAAATGTACATGTATCAATTTCACTGTAAAAAGTACCTTTACAGTAGTTATTAGTAAAAGTACAATTGTCTAACTTTAGTGAAGTTGAAGTGTGAAGTATCAAAACATGGAAAGAAAAACCTCAATTTGCACTTTGTTCCACAGTGGTAGAAAGTAACTTTCTTTACAATATGCAGGTGGAAAGAAGTTGTGATTTCCTTTAGTAAGAGCTTCGAGGGCAGCTGCACCGGTGAGTCATTTGAAGTAAAAATACCAAAGTACAGTGCGTGTCAGCTTTAATCGAGGTCTGACGGTCAACATTTCTCCTAAGTGAGTGTTCAAGGCGACATAAGGCAGCTTACAGAGAAACAAAGAGCCCAGAGAGCTGCTGCCTCTGCTGTTCACGATGCACAACCCCGAGGTGTCCACAATAAGGAAAAGGCAATATTTGACATATTTCTAAATCTATTTATTTCGTTACACTTTGGGCTCTTCATCAAAATAGAATTAAACATTTTTAATTTTAATTTAAAATAAAAGGAAAAAAACAACCTTAAGTGAGCAGAAATATGAAGGTAAACAAGCAGCAGGAAAAGCATGAAATCCAATCACCGAGCAGCCAAGAGGTCAAAGGTCAGAGGCCACATTGTGATGACATCAGGTGTGTTATGAAGAGGTGTTGAAGCAGCTGATTTATCTCCACCCGCTCTGTGACATGTCCACTTCTCTTCAAGTGTGTGTGAGCATAAATCAAACGCACCTCGAGACGTTCACATGGCTCCATGTCTGTGTTTATCGACGAGATGATTGGACTGTGTGTGTGAGACAGAAAAGGTCGAGCTGAGACCTTATCAGACGTGTTTTGAGTAAAAGGAAAAGATCTCAGACATTGTAACTGTATCCTGATTGTTTCTTTTTGATTTTTACTCCCTGCCTGGTTCATACAACCTTATTTTAGTGTGAGACGTGGCTGCAAATGAAGTTTCGCCTTTCTGCAGTTTGAAGATAAAAAGTTAGTAAAAAGGAGAATTATTTCCTTTGTGTGTTTTTAACCAGGTGATTTAGATGTTCTGACTTGCTTTCTGTATTTGGGGTAGAGGATTAGCAAAACCTGATTTCTTCTACAGACTGTCAACTTCTCTGCTGTACATGCAGATGCCTATGATGCCTGAACAGGTAAAACTTATAACTTCAGTGTCCCAGGTTCAAATCTGGCTGGGGACCATGGCTCCATGTGAAATACTAGAAAAAAACAAAAAAAAACACAAAACAATTGTTCATATTCAATTGTTCACTTTTTGCACATGGTCCTGCCTGTAAAATAACTAGATTGTTTTGTAGTTTTGTTTTTCCTCCAATTATATCTATTTGTGTTAATTAGCTAGTTATTTTGTACAAATCTGTATTTGGGGCTAATACATGTTTTACTTTGTCAGTGTGGGTTATAGAGAGTAGCTTCATGCAGGAAAAAAACTGCATATTTGTTCAATTTTTTCTTAACAATGCAAATGTGCAGATCTCTAATCTGGGATTTAAAGGCACATGTGCAGAACTGATGTGCAGCCGGGGAAAATCTGCCTCCTCACATTTAGAACAAATCCACACAAACTGAAACCAACACACAGTCGCTGTAGAACTCAGTGGCTTCCGCTGTATATTTGTTAAAGCCACACAGTCTCTCTGACCCTCAACCCTGAGCTCTGCGTGCAGAATACGTCCAGAGTAGAGGAGTAATCTGATTACTGGGCTGCTGCATGTGGAGTTACAGTAACCAGGCGACTTAAGTGCTTGGAAACTCGGTGACTGTGTCGCCTGAGGCTGCGACGAGCTGTTCAGAGTGAAAATCCCTGCTCCAGCCTGTAGAGGCACTGCTGGATATGAACTTTAACACACGCGGATGCACTCGGATTTCACCTGTTCATCAGCATCACACCCCTGTGATTTGGGACCAGAGCTGTAACCATAGCAACAGGAGAACCATAACAACCAGCGTCCTGATGAACAACAGGCCCAGTGGACGTTTACTGGGACTCCTTAACAACAATGTGGGCGCAGTGGAGCTGCAGCAGCGAGGACGTGGACCACGCTGCTTTGATTACAGTGGAGACTTTGGGGTTTTCTCAGCTTTAAATGAAGTTCAATCAGCTTCTGTCTGTTGCTGTGAAACGCTGTCGGGTTCAAATCGCAGCGTGCTCTTAGTGGCAGAGTCGGCCAAGTTGAAATATTTGCGTGTATCTGTTAAAATTATTTGAATTTCTAATGCTATGTTATATACTCAGTGCTTTATATGGATGATCTCCTGCTCTTCTGTCCCATTTGTGAGACACTGCCAACATTTTGTTACATTTTATTTCATCAAAACATCACTTTTTCTACGATCAAGCCAATTCTCACATCTGAAACACCCAGTTCGCTGATGTTCATACCCAGTCACGACACTGACCTGCTGCCAATTAACCTCATTAGTCCTTCCCAGCAGTTTTTGAACATGCTGCTGGCATCAGCATCCAAATGAACAAAGATTTAAAAAAAGGTAAATGTATCTACCATTTATAAAAAATTAATAATTTCCAAATTAATATCTCTGTCTCTCATACTCTCATTTACATTTGGACAGTGTCCCAATTGTTCTGGAAACAGGGTTTGTGTTTTCACAGCACAGTATTAGTACTAACACACACACACACACACACACACACACACACACACACACACACACACACACACACACACACACACACACACACACACAGGTCAGCTGACCTTGGACACAGTTGCTCTCGTGATTGATCAGGGACACGTGGAGTCACACTGCCTCCTGTTAACGCTGCCAACGCTCCTGCTCCTCCTGTCATTGGTCAGTATGAAGACGAGATGAGGAGTTTGCATCAACAAACAATATGATCAACTATTGATTCCTGACATTACACAGATTGTTGTAAAAAAAAAAAAAAAAAAAAAAAAAAAAAAAACCTCTTTGTCTGTTTATTAGGAATCTGCTTGGAACCATAATAATTTTTATATAGTCATTTTTAAAATGATGCGTCCAAGAACTTTGCATTGTTAAAAAATATTCTTGAGTGAATGGTGGTTTGACATCACGCAGACAGGACACTACCCAGAGAAACAAATCACACAATAACAAAACTGGCTCCCGTCTGACCCCCTCCACCAGCTGGAGGGACAATAAAACAAGAGGAGGACATTTTGCTCCTGATCTTTTTACCACAGTCTGTTACTCGTGTCCGTGTCACTCTGTACATTTGCTTGGTTTCCACTGCAGGAACGGAACCAGCTAGTGTCGTCCTGATGCCGAAACCAACTGGATCCTGAATGTGTGGACGTCTGATACTGACCCTGTGCTTCATTTGCTCTACAGTCACACATGAGTAATGAGGACATATGTCCCATACAAACATTGGACTGTAATATGGTCCATGACAGTGGACAGGATAATACTGTATTTGCTCAGGTGTGTAATCTGTCATTTAACAAAAGTCAGCAGAGAATTACAAACGTCGTGGATGTCGCGAAGCGGCTAATCCAGGCATTTTGCTTTAGACAGCAGCTTTGAATACAGATGTTTGCACCTCGAGTGACACTATAGAACAGCAGCAGTGTGATCTGCATAAATGAGCCCTAAGTGAAAAGCACCCAGAGGTGCCAGCAGCTAAACATGTTTACTGAACGTGGGTATAGTTTTAAGGCACTTGTGCTTTGATTATTTTCATTTTATTACTTTTACTCCATTGCATGAATGTGACAGGTGCAGGCCATTAAAACAGAACTTTTATAGTGATGTAATGAGCTAAAATGTTATTGTGGATGAAGCAGCTGTCAGGACATAAAGTGGTTAGAATCAGCTCCACCTTCGCCTGCTGCTGCTCCTGTTCTACATCACATCTCCACAGTAAACGATCTGAACTCGACTTGTACAGTTATGTTTAAAATGCAGTGTTTCCCCAGTGTAGTAGAAAAAACGGGGACCAGTGTCTCAGAGTAAAGTGTCATTGTAATATTGTAATGGAAAACTGTCACTGTCATGACTCGAGTCCAGAATATGGAGGAGTAAATTCTCCTGTCACCTTGTTTCGTTAGTGTGCAGCAGATGATGCTTTACTGGTCCTGAGACACACAGTAAAGCTACAGATGCCTTCAAACAGTGAAGTCAAAGATCAGCGTCCTGTCCCGTCACTGTTCCACACTACTGAATTTTTTTGGATGTCCTTCCTGTTGCAACCCTCACTTTTTGTCTGGGCTCAGAACAGCCACCAAGGTCGCCCCTGTTGGCTGGGTTTGGGGTCCCACAGCCATCTGTATCCCACCCTGATACTCTACCCACTGAGTCACCAGGGCCCCTACTCAAAATGTGCCTGAAAAGTATTAGTTTACTTGAAGTATGAAAAAATGTAGCTCTCTACAAAACTGACATAAAACTATATGAAGTGGAAATTATAAAGTGTAAGTATATTTTTTTATATAACTGTTTTAGGCTGAGGTTAAAAGTTGAGCATCTTGTCTGTATTCTCTGATTGATGGAAGGGTCCGTCCTGTCCTGGGAGGAGGCTGTGAGACGGGAAGCCACAGGGCTGCTGGGAGATGTGGTCTGTGAGCTCTGTCAGTTATTTAGCATTCCTCTTGTCCTCCCATGTCTCGCCCTCCACTTGCCCCCCCCCCCCCCCCCCCCCCCTCGCTCGCAATCTCTAAGTTCACCTTAAGGCTTTTTAGATGTGATCTTCATCATTTGCTGTGGAAAAGACCGTAACAACAACCAGTTCCAAACACTGACTCAGATCTTTGTTGTCTCTGCTCGTCCTCCGTCCACCAGCTTCTGTCCTCCGGTTTCTGACCTTCCTGTTGCTGTCTGTCATTTCTTTTCCCTCTCAAACTGCCAGTAAAGCACATATCAGTGCAATTGTGTTGCCTGGTGCAGCAGGAGGAACAGGAAGAGCATTAACAGTAAAACCTGCTGATGACAGGAACACTCAGGTAAAAAGTGGCCGTAAAAACAGTCCAATGATTCCTCAGTGTGTCTCAGATGGATTGTTGTAAGGTATCATCTTGCCAGTAATGCTGCCGATCTGTACTTTAGCATTTGGAGACTCCTGTGGTTCTCATTTTTTATGTATCTTTTTTTTTGCGGCTCCCTGTCTCGGCTGGCTCGCGTACAGACTGGGAGACGTCCAGCAGGCACCGGCCGTGTGCTGCACCAGTTTTGGCCGTGGTCAATCAATTCTTCTCCGCCGGCCACTTTGGCGGCTTCCCAGCCATCATTTGGAGGCTTGGAAAGGACTTCCAGGTGATGTAACTGTCCCCTCTGGCAGCCACGATACCAACAGCTGATTTGTTTTAGTAAAAACTGCTCCTATGGATAATGTTTCAGCTCAGGGTGGTGGTGCAGTTGGAGCCTCTCCCAGCATGCACTAGATGAAAGGCAGGAAAAACCCAGGACGGGTTTCTCTTTTAGACAGACAAGTCTTTGAGCTTCAAAGGAGGAAAAATGTGTCAGTTTGTCTTCCTCAAATGTTTTCTGAGTCCTATAAGCACGAAGGGTCAGAAAAGCTTTTACTTGTTATATTTATGATAATTGTGTAATTATTACTGCAAAATTCTACTGAATGAACTTTTTCCACTTTTTTTTCAATGACTGTGTAACAACTTCGTAACAAGATGCAGAGACTGTTGAATTATTAAAAATGAAAAGATGAAGGTTCTGCCTGGGGACGTCCTGCTGCCGGATCCAGGTCTGAGTGATTTACCACTTCACAGCTTTTCAACCTGCCTCCTCTGGATGGCAGATTAAATGTGTACGAACGCCCCAAAAAACGTATCATTTTCCAGTGTCTTACTTCAGATGTTTTCATGCCATTGCTCCTACAATGGCTACAGTCCGTAGGTCAGAACTCCCCCCAGGTGACCTCACCTGAACTCCGGATGATGTCGTGGAGAAGGTTTTTTTTTTAGCTAGAAGTAGAGAGAGCTAATGATGTAGGGAAGGCAGATGTTAAGAAGCATTAATATAGTTTAGGAAGTCGAACTAACGCTGTATTTGAGTTAGTGGCCTACTTTTGACTTATGATGCTTTTACTACTAATAATAATACTGGAAATACTCTAATGATACTTTTTGGTAGAGGTAACTGGAAGAGGTGGCTTGAGCTCTGTGTGTGTGTGTTTCATCTGGTGCTGCCCCTGTAGGGGGGACACTGGCTCAGGAGGTAGGCCAGTTGTCCACCAATCCTTGAGTGTCCTTGAGCAAGACACTTAGTTGCTGAGGGTGAGTGTTGGCCAGCTGCACAGCAGCTCCACCGTCGGTGTGTAAAGCTGTAGCTGCAGACCATTTACCATTTATAACAGGCTCATCACATGCAGCTTTAACCTGCATTGAACAGTTCAGACTTTTTAATTGCACACTCTGATTAAGTTGAACACGTGAGTGAACAAGACATTTCTGCAGCGTGTGGTGATGGCTGTTCTCTCTAAAATGATCTGCAAATAGAAGGAGGTCAAACTTGGATCCTGAAAGTCAAGCATGTCGTGGTGATAAACAGCCTTCAGCTGGTGTGTGTGTGGTCACAGGGTCGTTTCAGGGTTGCTGCTCGGGTCAGGGGAAGGGTCGATGGGGTTAAGTTTGCTTATTGTCCCTCGGGACCAGAATAAACCGCTGCCGGTTTTTAGTCAGAAAGTGTATTAGCAGGTACAAATCAAAGCAGTGAGCTACGTGCTAAGCAGCAACACCAGATAAACACATGCAGGGAATTAAAAATGCTTTGAATTTGGAAATAAAGACTTCTTCCTGCTTTTTTCATTTGAAAAGAATTTTTATTATTTCTTTATTATTTTCTGGTTTTACTTGCAGATTTTCTAGGCCTTAAATGTGCTGCTGTTCACTGTTTTATGTGGAAAGATGGCGTCTTTCAAGATTCCAACTTGGTCTTACAAGAACTATTGTTGATGTCGTTAGTTTAGAAAATGACAATGACAGCTCAGCGCACTGTAAAACCTGCAAATGGATAAAACCCAGGCAAATAAAAAACAAAGGACTAAAAGGCCCATAACAGTATAAAGTATAATTTAATTTAAAGTATAAAGTATCTATGTGCTCATAAAAGTATGAGATTAAGTACGTCAGCAGGAAAATAATCAGCAAAACACTAAAAGCAGGTAACAGAAATCACCAGAAATATGGTTGAAAAATAAAAAAAATGAATCAAATAAAAATTGCAACATTTGTGTCCGTCCCAGAGAACAATTTATCATGTGGACCTGAATGTCTCCCGGGGCCAATACAAACTGAGACATTTAAATGTATATATGTATTTTTAGCTTCTGGCAGAAACGGTTCTGTTGTGGATTGTTTCATGTTGTCAAATTGGTGAAGTTGTGTTTTCCATAGATTGAAAACTGCTCACGTCGTTGGTCTGTGCTGCAGATGAATCAGCAAAACAGTGGCGTTTGCATCTTAGACTCTATCGTTTGCTGCCTTTTGTTGCCTTATGTTTAGAGTCCGTGTGTGTTTTTAGAATTTCTGACACTGTCCGTCTGGAAGAAGACGTTTGTTGCACAGATTGTGTAGAATTGACCTGTAGCTCAGTGGACATCACATCACAGTGGCACAAAAATGCAGCATGATGCACACAGCTCGTTTTGTACAGTCACTGCTAAAACTAATCCTCCAGGTTTTAAAGGTAACTCTGATTCTAAAAGTCAGTGTGTCCACTCACACCTGACAGAAGCAGTAAAAGGCTGTGATTTCTTCGCAGCATGACTGTGTGTCTGTCAGCGTGGTCTGTTTTCACGCCAGCGACGGTTTTATCAGAGCAGCTGTCACATTCTGCAGCCGGTTTTTTTCCTCTCGGAGCAGCAGAGGAAGTGAGTTTAATGTCAGCTCAGATACAAACAGCCCGAAAATCCCGGTGGCCGATCGGCCAGAGATCGATGACAGACTGTCATGTTCATCAGCATGCGATGGACAAGGCCGCTCTGTGTGTGTTTGTATGGGGGGGGGGGTTATAAAGTGTCCTCGGGGTTCATGATGCTTCATCTGGTTCGTGTCTGTTCAGCCTGCTGTTGAACCAGTAAACAGAGTCTTGTAGATCATCAATAAGCTTCATGCAGACTGATGACACGGCCGTGTGTGTGTGTGTGTGTGTGTGTGTGAGAGGGGGGCTTCTGCTGGTCTCCAGTGGTTTGTCATGATCTTTACTGGTTCCATGATGTGTCCTCATCACTTTTGGGGTTGTCATTTCTCCTTTAATCATAAACGTTCCTCACAAACTCTTTCAGTATAACTCCTGCTCCATTTCTCTTCCTATCTGACCCATGGTAGAACAACTTGAACCCTGCTCCTAAGCTTCTAGCCTTCTACCTTTCCACCTGGTCTCCTGGACACACAGTATGTCCACCTACTCTGCATCATGTCGACCATCTCTCTAACCTTCCCTGTCATTGTCCCAACATTAAAGTCCCTACTGTCAGTCCTACATTCTTAGTTTTCCTCCTCTCTCTCTGCCTACGAACACACCTTCCTCTTCTCCTTCTTCCACCAACAGTAGTCCAGTTTCCACCAGCAACCTGCAGGTCAACAGCACGTGGTCGTTGGTAACCTGGTCCCCGATGATTCAGTGTAGACGTCTTGATTTGCATGTTTAATTTGGCTTGTGTTTTTTGGGACTGTCACATGAAGACACTGGCTTGTGCAGCAGATACAACCGCAGCCAAGAACAAATTCAGGTGTCCAGGTAACTTCCTTTAGGGAGGTGGTACAGGACGTTAAAACTCCCTGGATACAAGACATAACATTAGGCTGCTGAATCCAGCACATGCTCCACTGCAGCAGCAGTTTTACGACACAGGACTGTTGGTCAAGCTAACGCACAATCAACAGAAAGGTTAAGGTTAAAATCTTTACCATCACAGATTTGATTTAAAAACACGAGCAGCTGGGATGTGTTGACAAAACCAGAGAGAGGTCCTAATAGAAACTGATTTAATCAGCCACGAGGGACGACAGTGAGACACACACACACACACACACACACACACACACACACACACACACACACACACACACACACACACACACACACACACACACACACACACACACACACACACACACACACACACACACACACACACACACACACACACAGTAGAAAGAATAACAGAATTGGAGAGAAGGTTGGGAGGAGAGACACTCAAATAGGATAAATCTAACTGGGTCGCTGTGTGTGAGAGAGAGAGAGATCAGGCACAATCAATAGAAATACTATTAGGATGATCAGCATTGTGCCCCCACACACACACAGAGGCACAAGCGTGTGTGTGTGTGTGTGGGATCACGCATGTCTCACTCAATCATGTCTCCAAATGTGCAGAGCTTGTTTTCCTTGCTGATGGTTTTGGGAGGTTTCCTTCTGTCCTCGAGACTTTGACTTTATCTGTCTCCATTACAGTTTGTCACTGAACAGCTCTGGAAACGTGACGTCACAAAAAGATGCACTAACAAACTTTACGTGGAGACGACCACAGATCACTGATGTGGAGTCTCTGAAGCTTCCGGTCACTTCTCCTGAGCTTCCTCAGTTTCTTATCAACCTGGACTTGTCAGGGCTGTTGACAACTTCAAGCCTAAAAACACGGATGGCAAAGAGCCTCATTGCTGAGTTGCTTCTTGCTGCTCTTGTTTGGTCGTAGAAAAATGGGATTATTTTACTTAAGCCCGTCCTCACTGCCTCTGCTCTCTGGTTTCACATAAACACGCAGTCAGTTAATGTCGTGGACGGAGCTCTGAGTCTCACACAGAAGTCCCCGGACCCGTCTCGCCGTCTGATTGTGGGACTTCAAACACCCACCACTATGATCCTCCTCTATAGATCTGGAGCAATTAGTCCATTGATCAGTTTGTCCATCATTGATTTATCTTCAACTTGAAAGCAACAGATACTTTTTTTTTTTTCTCCAGCTGCTCATATGTAATGATTTACTGATTCATTCGTCATTAAAGTGTTTTGATATTTTGTGCCTTCAGTCTCCGTGTCTCCCTCTGCTCGATCGTAGCGGCCAGTCAGACTGTGACGGCTGCAGCCTCCTCTGCTATCAGCTGCAGAAGTAGAGCAGAATGGTGTGTGTGTGTGTGTGTGTGTGTGTGTGTGTGTGTGTGTGTGTGTGTGTGAGCAGGTGTGACGAAGCTATAACTGGGTGATGAGCTCGCTCGTCTGACCTCCTTTGGTGCTAAATTAAAATGAACCTGAATATTGATGCCTAATGAAGGAAGAGGTGTGTGTGTGTGTGAGACAATGACGAAGCTTAAAGCTGGCCACCCTGGGAGATTACCTCAATATCAGTTTGGATGACACACACACTCTCACACTAATACACGTTTCAGCAACAGGTAGATCTGTCAAAAGCGGGCGTATGGAACCAAACGTCTCATGAGACGTTCACGTGCTACATTTTCTGTACCGGCGCTGCAGTGACGGCAAAATGCGTCTCGTTCTCAAATCTTAAGTCTGAACCAAACCGCACAGTCCTGCACATTGTGAACTTTGTGCACCCACTGTCCACTGACCACCTACTTGTGACCCACTTTGTGTTTCATCCATCCATCACTGGAACATGATCAGTGATTGCACATAGGATGGTGATGGAGTATATTGGGGCATAATTGCACAGCTCAGTCCAAACTTGGACTTCTGCTGCTGTTGCTCTCTGACACTGTGGATCAGTACAACCAGTGCACACGGACCCTGGTCTTCACAAACGAGGCTGGTGATCCGATCATCAGTGGGTTGTAGGGGGACGCAGAGAAGAAAGTGATCAGGTTGGCGAGTCAGACATCAACCGACAGGCTGGATAATGTTTCCACTGTGGCTGCAGATGTGTCCCCTAAACTCTGACACGTGCTCGGACACATTTTCCACTTTTACTTTACTTGCATCCACGCTGCAGTACCTGTAGTACTTCTACATTTTTAGCATCGTAACTGAGCTGTTTATAGAATATTTTGTTCTTCCTGTCTGAATTGTTCCAACTGTTGTAGTCTGTGAAGATCCCAAGGTGAAAAAGTGTGTGTGTGTGTGTGTGTGTGTGTGTGTGTCCGTGCGCTGAAAGCCCCCTGGGAAGGTGATATTGTTGTGGGAAGGACTGACTGTTTCAGCCTCTGGTGTCTTTGTGCTCATCTGACTCCTGCTCTGCTTTTATTTTGATAGTTCGGAGCCCAGTGTTTCCCATTCAGAGGAGCAGGATGGAGGAAAAGTTAACGTGCTGCTTCTCATTTATGTGCTTAAATAGTTTAGTGTCCACTTTTAAATATATTGTGTCAGATTTTTGCATCTGTTTTCTGGGTTGTGGGTCGTTTGTTTTCATATCTGGGTCAACACGTGACTCTTTGTGTTTTGGTTCCTTTCTATTTTTGGGTCATAATTTCATAATCATTTTGATCATTTCTTTGGTCTTTCGGAACCTTTTAACATCTCTTTCAGGTCATTTGTGTTTTGCTATATTTTGCTGGTGTTTGCATTGTGCTGGCTGATTCATTATGTCTTTTTATGCTTGTTGTTTTTCTATGTTTCCATGTCTTTGTGATCATTCTGTCTTTCACTCAGGACTATAACAAGTCACTTTACTCGGACGCTCTGACCCAGGGACCCCTGACCTCCAGGGTCCCCGTTCACTAATCCGCCCATGTTGACATCGGTGGCAGATTTACGATGCAGTGGCATGTGTCATTGGTTTTACTACACAGAGTAGTTTACTCAGGTTCAACTTTGACCTTTTGTATGTCACAGACCTTGTGCAAACAGTAAAATAAAACGTTCTTGTAGACAAACATTTTTAGATAAGTCCAAGTGTTTTCCTTGGTGACATTGTCTTTAATCATTTCCTGTGACATTGGGCATGTTCACAACACAAACCTGGTGCTTTTTGCAGCACTGTGGTTCTAATGCAACATGCAGGTGACTCACAACTTCCTTTGCTCACAATCTTGGATTCAGAGCTCAGTTCAGTGTTTGTGACTGAAACTAAAGGCTTTTGTTAGCCACAAGCTAACAGTGAAGTGTGAGGGGGAAAGGGGGCATCCCTGAAAGAGAGAGGTGTTTGCCAGGTTGGTGTGAGCGTGCCAAGTTTGAACTTACCTACACACACACACACACCTTCCATTGCTGCATTGTGTGAACAAACAGTTGCAGCGTGCTGCGTTGCCAGGCTTTTGTTTATCCCCCCTGTTCTGTGTCAGGGTCATTCCTTCTGGGACTCTGCTGCTCTCTCACACACTCACACACACACACACACACACACACACACACACACACACACACACACACACACACACACACACACACACACACACACACACACACACACACTCTGAAGTGGAGAGGGGCAGACTTGCAGTCAGACTGGAGAAATCTCTTCATGCAGATCTACATTTTCATCATCGACTCGCTGCTTCGGAACAGGATGGTGTTAATTACCCACGATGCCGTCTTCCTGTGAAAGAGTGTGTGTGTGTGTTCACGCGCTCGCCCCTTGTGAGAGAGTCATTCTCCAAAATCAGCAGCTGATGACAGAGAAGCTGTTGGTTAATTCAAGACCTCCTCTTCAATCTCGTCTGGTTCCTTCTCTTTTTTTCTTTTTTTTTTTTAAAACTCATCATTTTAAACCTTTTTTTATTTTCATGATTATTCAGTTCACCAGTCGTTTTTTTTCTTTGCAGCCATTTTATTTTCCTCTTTACCCTGTTTGTTTCAGAGACTGTGAGCCTATTTATTCAATTTTGTACTTTCCCCCTTTTTGTGTTTTTTTTTTTTCTTTGCATTTTCATTAGTTTTTTTTTCCTCTTCAGTTTCATCTTTGCTTAATTTACTCTTTTTATTCTCTTCTCCTTCTCCTTTTTTCTGTGTTTCAAACTGGATGTTTCCTGAATTGTTTCCAGTTTGCTGATTGGCTGAGAGCAGTGAGCCACAGGTGTTGGACTCCTCTCTGTCTCTGTCCCGATTGTTTCTTTGTTTGTTTGTTTGTTTGTTTGTTTTACCCCAGGACTCTGCATGTGTGTGTGTCTGCAGCTTTAATTGTATGAATTCACTGTTGCTGGTTCAGCTCTGTTTCAGTTTGTGTGTCACAGCTACAGTAAAGGAAATTGATGTAATGTCCTCAGGAATTTTGGGATTTGGAGGCTTTGGCACTTTAAGACATTGTCTTTTGATTAAAATTCCCCAAAATTGACCTCAAGATCCAAGATGGCTGCTTCTCGCATTAACAGTCCAACCTGCAGCAAAACACTGATTTTTGTGATAACACAAAGTACAACAGTGTCTTTATAAAGTCCTGACAGCAGTCAAACCTTTAAAGTTAAAAAGAAACAGTTGCACAGTTTTACTGGCTTCCTTCATGAGGACATTTACTGGATCAAACACAGGCTCGTGCTTCAGAGCGTGCACATATGCAAAAACACGCAAGGACACATAGCTTTCTATTTCTGTGTCTCTATCTCTTATTTCACCTGTTGTTCTCTGTTTATCAATTCACTCCTACTGGACTCAGTCCCATAAATTTATTCACAAGGCTGTCAATCATTCCCGATGCACAGAAACTGTTTACAAAAGGTTAATTCATTGAATCTGTTGTTTTTTTTTTAGAGAGTTTTTAAGTGACTTTTCCGATGTGCCTCCGTATTGTGTTTTACATATGTGAATGTACACGTCCAGGAAACGTTTCAAACGTCATCACTTGACGCATGTTTCATTTAATGTAATCAAATTCCTAACACAACAAACCCACAACTGAGGTGATAAAAAATACAGCGATAAAATGTGATGATTAGGAGGATTTAAACGTGACACGCCGATGACTCCTGGTTAAATGATGTAAAAGACAAGCTGTGAAAGGAAGGAAGTGGTGAAAGAGGAAATAGGATAAGGTACAGGAGGAGCAGGGAGAGAAGGGGGAAGGGAGTGATGGGGAAGGTAAGAAGAATAATGGGAAGGGAGGGTGGGATAATGCGACTAGGGAGGAGAAAAGAGAGCAGAAGGAAACAAAGATAAGAGGAGGAAAATAAAATATGAGGAAGGAATAAAGAGAGAAAGGACGGAAGTGAGAAAACAAGGAAGATGGTAGGAAAAGGCAGGATGAAGGAAAATGGTAAGAACTGAATGGAAGAAGGGAAGGAGGAGCCATAGGAAGGAAACAAAGTGGAAATGAAGGAGGACGTGAGGGAGAAAGGACAGACAGGAAGACATAAAAGAGCTTCAAGGAAGGAAGGAAAAAGGAATCAAGGAATATAAAAAGAAATTAAGGAAAAACAATGGAAAGAAGGAAGCGATAAAGAAAAGGAAAAGGGAAGAAGGGAAGGATGGAAATGAAGCTAAACACTGGATTCATTTACACCTCAGTTTGTGTGAAAACTAAAATATCAGTGAATAATTCCAGAGATTTTGAAACAGTTTTGGTCTCAGACGTGTTGATACCTGCTCACAGCAGAGTGAAAAACATGATTTATATTTGATTTAGTTTAGACGTCTCTTTGTGAGGCTGAGGTTTGATCTGGACACTCGAGTCTCTGCCTCCTTTGCTGTCTGGACTTTTGATGACGTCCATAAAACATGTTGAGAGCTCCTCTGTGGTAAAAAGTGGACACGGGCTGAGACGTGGTCAAGACCCGAGACACAGGGTGAGACATGGACTGAGACATGTGGACACAAGCTTAGAGTTCTATATTTTACTCTCCTTCCTTTTTACTTTCCACTTCAATTACTTCCTTGTTTCCTTAATTCCTTCCTCTCATCTATTCCCCAATTTCTTGTTTCCTACCGATCCAACCTTCCTTCCTTCTTTAGTTCCTTCTTTCCTTTCTCATTAATTTCTAATTTCCTTGTTTGCTTCTTTTTGCTGTTGTCTTTCTGTCCTTTCTTTGGGCATGTCGTCTTTCCTTCCTTTAACATCTTTCCCTCTGTTGCTTTCTTCTTTTCTTGTTTGTCTTTTTCTGCAGTTTTGAATTTATTAATTTTCATCTTTCAGCAGCTTTTTAGTTCCTTCATCCTCATTGCTTCTTTAAAACTGCATTAATCACATTTTAGCCACTAGGGGGCAAAACGCTTCAAAGCAGCTGATGGATACATCCTGGACATATTAGCATCCAGTCTCCTACAATACTTTAACCTCCATGCTACTAATACTTGAAATTGGTTTATAAACGGCTGATCTGCTTCAACACAGAGAGTTTGTAGCAGAGTGTGGACGCTGAAGAAGCCCATGAAGCAGCAGGTAATAAACAGCAGGATGGACTTGATGCTAACACGTACAGAGTGCCCCGCCAGTCTGCAGAGGACTTTCAAGTGAAGTCGATTACGTCAGAACGGGCCGTGCCAGAGGACTCGCTAAGCTAATGAGTCAGGTTGGCTCAGTGTGAGGACTGGGCCTGGACTGTCTGCAGCCTGAGCAACAAAGCACAATGAAGCCACGACTGGCAGTCAGGGACAATCAGTCAACCCCGGCGAGAAACAGAAAAGCACCTTCAGCAGCAGGCTGATCCGAGTGCCTGTGACGGGCCGGGACACGGGAAGCCAATTTAGGGCCAAAGGGTCTGAAGGGAGAGGAGAGACTCGTTATAAATAAAACTGGCTTCAAAATGCAGAGTTTATATAATCTGTAATGTGGATTTCATATTTAAGACTTTTAAAGCAGATTAGTTTTTACAGAGGGAACCTGTAGATGGGAGGACTGCAGTCCGGTACACATAATTCAGTCTCCGTGAAGACTAAATCAGTCTACAAACTCTCTATGATGGACACCGTCACCCGTTTTAATGGGACCCTTTAAAGTCTGGGTAGATATCAGTTCATCTTTATCAGTGTGGGATAAAAGTACCAGCTGCACCTCACTGGTCTTCTCCTGTCAGACCCTTTTTTAAAGTCTTAATGTGTGTTGTAGGTATTTTTGGGTTTTGCTGGTGTGGTTACAGTACGACTGGTCTCTGGAAGCTTGTTTATGTGGGATGTTATAACGTTTTGCAGAGTTGTGTGTCTTTGTTACAGAGGCCATCTAGATTATTGTGGTGTTGATGAAACCGTGCTGAAACCAGCCAATGTAGGAAATATACAAACAAGTGCTGTGCAAGTTCACACTTGACAGGAAGTGGCTCAAAGTTAAACAATAAAATGGACCCGATGAACTTTTTCCAGACGCCTGGATGAGTTTTTCTGAACCCGCTAAAGACTGAATAAAGCAGCAGTACAACAATAGATGTAGCACCACTGTAGTTCACAAGCTCCAGTCTCAAACTTCACTGTGCAGCAGAGACGAAGCTCCGACATCACAAGCTTCACAAAGGTGGGATGTTTCCTGGCTGTGGAGCTGCGAAGAACTGTCATCCAACAAGGAGCCTTCAACATGACGCACGGAGGCGGCTGCATGTCAGGGTCACCTCCCCCTCCCTCCTCACCACCCACCCCCACCTATCCTGAAGCAAAACGCTCCCTGTGGTCCTCTGCCAGCTCAGCTTGGCTCTCTGCCTGATATCAGTGAATCATTTCCTGCAACTGGGCAGCAGCAGCAGCACGGTGACAAAATGTGTTTTCTCCTCTCAGGCTAATTGAATCGAAGGTGCCGCATATTCACTGCTGCTGCCTTTGGACAGCAGCGTCCGGAGGCGTTTCTGTGCGAGTTTTTGCTCTTCAGCACTGCACTGGGACACGACCCTCTACTTTAGACAGACGGGCTTGGTCCTGAGTGATGTCATTCAATGAAACTGCCGTCCTCCAGAAAACGAAGAAGCGGCATACAACCGTTTGCATTGTGACAGGGTCACTTTCTACTGTATGAAGAGCAACACACAACAGTGGAGAGTAGATGGACGTGTCTACTATGAGCAAGACTCGTTTTCAATTGCAGACTGAGTTTGCTTTAAACCACAACCAATTCATGACCTCATCTTTGTTTATTATTGTAAACACGACCTTGATGGAGCTCGACCTTTGACTCATTCTGACTCCCGAGGTGATGGCTCAGGGACCCAAGACGTCAGAGCCTGTGAATGAATCGTTACAGTGAAGATTTCTGGTTTGGAACTGACGGAGCTCAGCTGAAAGACTCCAAACAGGCAGAAACCGAGCAGAAAGAGACACAATTGCTAAAAACACACACACACAAATTCTAGGATGACAATCAAAATGGCTTCAAAATGATCCCAGAGAGAATATGTGTAGGATGTGTGAGAGGACATTTACCTGCCAATTTCTCATATTCAATTCATGTTATTTCTTTATTTAGACTCTTTCTGCACAATTTTTAGATTTTGGTCGTAAACTGAAATAATAAAAATGTGTTCACTGCATGTACATGTGACGTACTCTTATTTATTTTAACTTTTATGAGTTAATTAAATCAATCACGGTCATTCAGTCTGAAGTCAATATCACATGTTCAGATTCGACTGCAGTATTCAAAGTGTTTTATGAAGTTTAGCTTCAGTGTTTAATGTGTTTTTGCTTCAGAACATAAACTTTTAGAGAAATTCAAAAACATATTAGGACAATAATTGAGTTTCAGGTCAAAATAATTTGCACCACTATCAACTGCAGTTTGCATGTTATTGATTATAAACTGGCAAACAAATCATTGTGGAATTCATCCACATAAACCACTGATGCTCAAACGAAATACATATTATTTTGCTCCTGATTTGAGAGTCAGTTTACCAAAACAAGAAGTTGTCATTTTTTTGCTCTGCTGTAAAAAGTCTGGACACTGCTGATACTTTTCCGCTGAGCAGCACAAGCGCTCGCTCTTGGACAAAACGATTCACATGAATGAATCTCCGGTCACTGACTCATGAAAGCCGACACCACATGATAACGTTTCACCCTGCACATTGACACTTTTACACAACATAGCTGTTTAAAAATGCAAACATTGATTTTGTTTGTTTTTGTTTTACTTTTTGCACATATGTTGAACATGTGTCTGGAGTTTGAGCTTATTTGACTAAAAGACATCGTGATACAGAAAAGAGAGAGAGGATTTGCTAGAGGTTGGAGAAAAGCTTGGAGGAGAAAATAACAATTCAAGTATGTACACACACACACACACACACACACACACACACACACACACACACACACACACACACACACACACACACACACACACACACACACACACACACACACACACACACACACACACTGTTTCTAATGAATAGTGGAAACAGAACAGAATATGCCTGCACCTGCAAAACACACACACACCTACACACACACACCTACACACACACACACCTGGCTGACCAAAAAAAGTCAGATGCTGTTCCTCACTATAGAAACATCCTGTGGTCTTAAAAAAAAACATGGTGTCTCAGTTCAGACTTAGTTTTTCTTTGAAATGAGGAAATTGTTTCGTAATGTTGTGTGTTTGTGTCGTGACTTTCAGGCCTTTATTAGACACAGAGATGATCACAACACCGTTTTGTTGCATATTGTGGCAAAGTTTGGTGCTAACGTTTGTGGCTTCCAGCCGCCACTAGCTACAGACTTTTTGCATTGTATGTTCAGCAGTGTCGTGATACTTTACGCCTTGACAAACAAACGTGCAGAAAAGTGACGTCTTCATCACTCACAGTGTAACAGTAAAGTATTACAGCACAATTAAAGCTGAAAACAAGCGTTTAGATTAATGGAGTTTGTAAACTAGTTATTTGTGAGGTGGAGACAGCACAGCTGCTATTTGCTGTTTAGACCAATATAAAGTCCCAGTGAGCCCGAGACCCTAAATCCATCCACCCTGCTCCACCCAAGCCTCCCTCTCCTTTCTCTGCACAGCCCTGGGAATATTTAATGTTACTAATCCAGCTAAAATACTCCAAGAATGTCAACTTGGATTAAACGTGTACAGTTTTCAGGAGTGTGAATTTCTCGGACATGGGCAGTAGTGTAGTAGCGTTTCATGTTTAGCATTTTAGGTGCACGTGAAATACAACTTTTTGTGTTGAGAGCCTGAACGTGGCTCTGTGAAATATGGAGGACGTCGTATGAGGTGTTATATGGAAACACGCCGACATCTATGTGTCTGCCTGTTTGCTTCAGTGTGTCTGACTTTGCATGTGTGCGTCCTTCCTGAGGGCGATGCTTGTTTGGTTGGTGGGTCGTCTATGTTGGTGTTTTGACCCAGAAATTCATCCCATGTCTCTGTCTCTCTCTCTGTCTCTCTCTGTCTGTGCAGTTAAACTCCATCTGTTGTTGTATCTCATGCTTCCTACATTAAACCATTTTACTTTGTGTTGCGAGTGAATCAAATTTTCACTTTGCCCTTGAGCAAGGCAGCTGCTAAATAAAGACTGAGCCTACTTCCTTTGAGGTTGTCGTCCGCCATGTGAACTGAGCTGCGAAATCAGACACTGTGATACAGCATTTCTGCCTGTATGGACACTTTAGCATGAGAACAAATCCATCTCTGTTTCTGTTGTTAAACATTATGTCTGTGTATTTTGCACTGAGCACAGGTTAAGTTCATGACTTCTGATTACTGAATTTTATTTTTAAACGAAATACAGGTTTGAATTTGAGATGAGCTTAGACATTTTGGTCGAGTAAAGAGTAAGAACCAAAGAAATAAGAAAATGTTTGTTCATTTGTCCAGTGTGAAAAGCTTGTGTCTGAATGTTCCTGGACACTTCTCCTGGCTGGTACTTGTGTTGGATTAAATTGCAGGTACTGATCATCAGTCTGTCAGTACAGGGTCCTGGAAACGGTCCTGTGGTCTGAAGGGGTCCTTAGAAAGCTGTGTGAGCCATCGAGTGCTGCTCAGGGCGCCACGTTTCCCGTCATGAATCATTCATAACGCCAGTGTTTCTGACAGATTTTAAAAAGGTGTTTATGGCACGTTAAAAGCAGGGAGCGACATCAAACTGGAGCTGAATACAATGTGGCTGTAGACATGAACATGTGTATGTTTTTGCCCTTCGAGGACATTTGGTTTGTCCTCACTTGGTTTTAGAATTAAGGGGCAAATTGGGTCAAACGTAAAATGTAGCTTAGAATGTAATAACGGTTATGATGAGGCCTGTAGCTGTGATGGGGATCTGAGCTTGTGACTATTGATTGGAGTTTTTCTCTGATTCTGAAACGGTTCCGTCATTATATGTAGAACTCATTTAACTGGAAATACTCAGTGATATACACTCCCCTCCAGAGGTATTGGAACAGTGAGGTTAATTCCTTTCATCAGGGGCAAGAAGTGGAAGGTTTTAGACTTAAACCGTATAGAGCTGCTAAAGAGGAGACTGAAGGGAGTGAGGCTGCAGTGAAAGCCGGGATAAGCATCTACAAAGCAAGTGGCCAGTGCCACTGAGCGTCAGTCCATCTGTTTCATGCTGCACTTACACAGCCAAACTGCCACCAACGGGACCAGGCACAGTTGTTGCAGGTTGCACTGTTGTGATGCCTAGTTACATTTCGGCGTGTCAGGCTACAGAGTAGGGGTCTGCAAAGGGTGTGCAGCTATGCAGAACCTATGTGAGACCTGCAGGTATAAATCAAGCAAGAGGCGTTTAGGAGACAGGGGTCAGAATGAATGTAAAGGGAGCAATGAGAGATCTATACGCTGACAGTGGGTTGACCTCAGACGGAAGCTGACAACTGTAATGATCTGCCCATCAACGATCACTGCACTAATGTTTGTGTGACAGCTGCTCATTTCCGAGCTATTCAACCTATTGGGATGCAGATTTCCTCTTCTCATAAGTGGATCTGCCTTTGTGTGGCGATTTTACAGGGAAAGTACTACATCCTCTGTCTGTCACAGGTCCACTCGATCTGTGAGGTGTTCAGGGAAAGCACGGAGTGTAGGTTATCCATGGTTCAGGTACACAAAAAGCTCAGGAGTCTTCACATTGAAACAGATCCAGCTGGCTTGCTGTTCTTTCAGCTTTGTCGCGTAAATGAGCCCAGATGTTCAGACATCTGCAGATATTGAGGAGTCAGAGGAGAACAAAAACAAAGCTAAAAGAAAGACAGCATTGTGATTCATCAGGTGAACACAAGAATCAGTCCACATAAAAATGTTCAGCCAACCTGAAAGCAGAGTGAAACCTTCCCCCCTCCCTTTAAGGGGCCTTGGTGTCTCAGTGGTAGAGCATTGGGTTGGGATGTAGAACGCAGGGGGTTTAAATCCCACCCCAATAGTTGTGGCCCCACCCAGCCACCAAGAGCAACCTTGGTGCCTGGGAGGGTTGTGGCAGGAAGAGCATCCGGCGTAAAAAACACATGTCAAATCAATGTGCGGAACGTGCTCCGCTGTGGCGACCCCTCAAGGGACAAAACCACTGATCTATCTCCCCCTCCCTTCACCATATGGGTTGGGGTTAAGAGTCATAAGTACCACGACTGCAAGAGGGATTCGCCACTTACATTTAAATATAGGTAGAAAAATGGGCGTTTGGTATTTAGTCACAACAATATAGCAAAGGAAAAAGTAGAAATGCACTTTTGTTCTATAATCATCTAAATTCATCTTGTGACCTTAGAAATGAGTTATGTCAGAGGGTCCTGACAAGTAGAGAGGTAGGAACATGTGTGTACGTGACTGAGTGTCAGAGCAGAATGGAAACCAGGACCACGACCAGCTCATCAGGGCTACTGTACTTCACATAGGGGGTGTGTGTGTGTGTGTGTGTGTGTGTGTGTGAGAATGATGACAGCTTTTGATAAGAATGGAAAACAGAGCCAAATTATCCTTTGATGTGGACACACACACACACACACACACACACACACACACACACACACACACACACACACACACACACACACACACACACACACACACACACACACACACACACTTCAAAAATCAGATTTGGGAGCTGTGAGGAATAAATGCATGACGGTTTGAAAAACGAGGCCTGTCTAATCATTCAATTAGGATCCGAGGCAGATGGTCACACACACACACACTTGTTACACTCTTTGTCAGTCTTGTCGTCTTCAAACTGTTGTTTCTGTGTAAACCTAGTCTCTCTCTCTGTCTCTCTCTCTCTCTCTCTCTCTCTCTCTCTCTCTCTCTCTCTCTCTCTCTCTCTCTCTCTCTCTCTCTCTCTCTCTCTCTCTCTCTAACTCTATACTCGATCGCCCTATTGTCCACCTGCACTTCTTTACCTGAGCATCCCATAATAATCTGCCTGGATCTATATTAGCGACAATAATCGTGTTTAATTTTTTAATCAATATGACCAAACTATGTGGAAATGTGAGCATCATATCACATCTGTACCGGAGGTTGACTCTCTCTTAGCTGGAAATGTTTTGCTCCTGGTTTGGGAGCCGGTTTTATCCTCCTGTGTGGTCCTTTCTTTTTCTCCTGGCCTGAATAGACTTGTTAGGTGGATGTGAGAGTAGGACATAGAGTCCTTAGGATGTTAAAATCCTGGCTTGCAACACCCCTCATCCCCCTAAAAGGGTCTTTAGCCGTGGCCTCCCAGGTGGATTAAAGGGCAGCATGGAAAATGGAGGTTTTAAGGTTTCACTCTCTCTCGTGCCGTTTATCTATATCCAAAATGTAAATGCTGTCGTCCTCAAGCAAGTGTCCTTCCTCAGGTGTAGGTGCACTGCTGGCTCTGGTCCCGATGCATTTCTTCTCCAAAAGGCCGGAGATTTGACGTGTTGCTATAGCCACACTTGGGTTGTCTATTTCTTAAAAGTAATAAAGTTAGAGTAATAGTTTCTGCGGCACTAATTTCTCATTCAGTTACTTTTGCAATATTCCAACAATACTCAGAAAACTTAGATCAGTACCTCGAACGCAGAGAGCGGTATCGCAGATACCCAAAGGTGTTTTACAGCTTGAACACAGCAAATCAGCACGTGCAATAAACTGTATGTTGGTAAGACCAGATCAATTATGAAATATAAACTAGAACCTGGCTTTAAAAATAATCAAATCTTAAACTCAACCCAAAGGGAAACATTTAGCCAAGCGGCTCCAAATTTGAGAATTAATGACCAAAATACTGTACAGTAGTTACAACACCTTGGGTATCTGCGACGCCGCTCTCTGCGTTCGAGGTACTGGGCAGGTGTGATTGCGTTTCATCAGGTGGAAGTTTTTCACGCTGATTGCTGCCTTTTCAAAGGGTCCAAGCGGCCGCTGAATGATGAGCGAGGTGAAGCTGGGGGCCGTCCCGAGCAGCAGAATCGCTGTCTCGCCACTGAAGAAGTCGTTCAATCAGAGCTCTGTCGCGCGCAGACGCTCGAGGCTCTTGAATTAAACGTTCCTCATCTCATGACTCAAGGACTCAAAATATACTCAAGTGTTTAACCAGTCAGCCACTGCCAATCTGTACTAGTGTGATGAATTTCCCTTCATAATTTAAGGGAGAAAACCAGAGAGATTCATCTTATTATTATGAATGTTCCTGAACTGTTTGTTGGCATAAATTTGTGTTCAAGGTTAAGAAAGGACCATGATTTGACAGCAAACCGCAGCCTCTCGTGTCAAAATCTGCTCATTCAGACTTCATCGCTCTTTAAAATGCATCATCTGGTGTTTTTTCCTCCTATTATAGCTGGTATGGGTTGTAATAGGCTACTTGCACAGATGACCGTTACAGTTTGTAAATTGCAGTAATCTTAACAAATTTGATTCCTTCTGAGTTTTAATTGGTATCCTCGCCTCTGTGTGTGTAGCTGGTATACTTGGCCAGTCAGCAGCAGGATCAGGATGAGAAGATGGCTGGCTGTGTGTTTCCAATGGGACCAGAGAGCTTTCAGCGCTTCACGCCGGACTCCCTGGCGGCCATCGAGCAGCGCATTGCCCAGGAGAAGGCCCGACGCAACAAACACTACCAGGAGGTACACACACTAGGCAAATATAGAATAAAGTGAAATGGGAATCAGAAGATATTGGCAGGTAAATAAAATAAGGATGTGGGGGAGCTTCAGCAGCCAGATGTGAGTTGTTACATACTGTAGGTGTTGATGTTGTTTGTGTGTGTGCCAGGACCTGGGCGACGTGCAGCTCCCCCGGCGCCGGGCCGACCTGGAGGCAGGAAAACAGCTGCCGCGAATCTTCGCAGACATCCCATCTCATCTGGTGGGCGTCCCCCTGGAAGACATCGACCCGTACTACTTCAAAGACAAGAGGGTAGGCCGACTAGAGAGAGAGTGTGTGTGTGTGTGTGTGTGTGTGTGTGTGTGTTATACACTCCCTCTTTCCTGTTGAAGAATCTCTGGAAGATAAATCGACTCCTTCCTTTACTCCTAAAACTAGCTTGTGATTTGTGCTGTTCTCAGAGCTGCTTGTTTAGTCTGAATTTTCCTCTTTAGTTGATGACATAAGGCAGATCTGAACACAGCACTCACTCTAGTATGCTGAGCTAACATAGCACACTGAGAGTGTGTAGAGGAAGTCGTCTTAAATTTGTCCAAAGCAAATTCTGTTTGGCTGGAACAAGTAGCCCACTTAAGACAAACACACTCAAATGCATTTATAAGACTGGACAATTTATTTTGCAGGTAGATGAAACCTTGAATGATGACTTTGTGAGCATAAAACACAGTATTTGGTAATGTGGGTATTCAGTGCAATTTTAGGATTATGAGAGATACGGAAGGTTGAGTCATCTGCATAAATGATCAACAGCTTTTAGCTTGGTCCCTTCAGGAGTCGCCACAATTGAACGTGTTCCACACATTGATATGGAATTATTTTTCTTAAGCCACTTGCCCTTCCTCCCACAACCCTACCATTTTATCTGGGACCGGGACCACGGTCACCCTTCGTAGCTGGGCGGAGCCACACTTGATTGGGTGGGATTTGAACGCGGCCTTCTGCATCCCAACATCAAGCTCTACCACTAAGGTCACTAGGTCCCATGTATTGTGTCATCTGCATAGAATAGAATAAATTAAGTTGTGAAATGAAGTAGCTATAAATATGTTGCCACCTATCAAAAAAAGGAAATGCTGAAATAGTTCAGTGAGCAACTGAAAGAAATCCACTCAGATTGGTCTACAGTTCTTTGAACCAGTAAATAGCTGTTATCAGGATCCCAGAAGTGGCCTAGTAGGGCCCCAAATGTTCAGGACAACACATACAGACTGCAGAACTGAACAAAGTTAGATGAATACATGTAGGCATGATGATCGTGGATAAATGGTTGAGACCTAATGTAGTAAGTTACATTTTATAAAGTATGTGCATGTTTACGTGGGTGACAGTTGAGAACGGCCATTTAATGGGATGATAAGCCAAACAGCTGCCAAATGAACTGAGGTAATGGCACATAAAGGTGGGAGATGGTGTCACTGTCTCCCAGAACACAGGATCTGATTCCTCTGTTTCCAAGAAATGAACACATCAATTTTAGTGTTGAGTTTCATTTTTTCCTTTTTTTTCTTAAAGATCTGCATGGAATAAAACTAAAAATGGAAACTCATTCAGACCAGATCAAACTGCACTTTGTCTCCTCGCTGCCTTTTTAGCATTTGGGGTTTTGTCTTTCTCCCTTCAGAGGGTTTCCTCACCCTGCTGTCTCATTCCATTTCTCCGTCTGTCTTCTCTGCTCTGCTGTTCTGTTTTACCTCAGGTGTGTTTGTTTCCTTTGGGTTTAAACACGAATCCAGGGTGAACACACACCCACTCATTATTCACGGTGTGTGTTTATGTTCTCTGTGCTCAGTGGTCTGCAGGAACACTCAGAGTTTGGGGCATTTAAAAACAAATCCAACGCCTCCACATCCTCGTCTGGAGCTAATTTCCCTGGACACCGTCCGAAATCATACACAGGCTTGCGTCCCTCTGTGTTGGCCCCGAGAGAGACTGGAGACCTGTCCAGGGTGGACTCCAGCTCTCGACCAATGACAGCTGGGATAGGCTCCAGCCCCCCCCCCCCCCCGTGACCCCTATTGGGATAAGCAGTGAAGATAATGGCTGGCTGGATGGATAAAGTACTAAATGGTTTTGTCTAGAATAAATGATGAGGAAACATAATTGCCACTGGGATTATGTTACACAGAAATGTGTTTCCAGTCTTGTAAATGCTAATAGACTTTGGTTAATGGTGATCAAACAAGGAAATAATTTTACATGACCTCAAATCCCAAGTTCCCACTGTGATTAGCTTTACTCAACCACTTTGATTAAGGTAGGGAGACTTATTATAAGTATTGAAAAAGCACATTGGAGACTTTATCTCATAATTTTGACTCATTGTCCTCGTTTTTTTACGCTGTATTCATTTACATTTAGGTAACCTCACTATTGACAGTTCAGTTTTTTTTGGAGTATTAAGGACTGACGTGTGTCACTGACTCACAGTGATACTGCAGGTGACCAAGATTAACCAAGACTTTTTTCTTTAACCAAAACCAGGTGCGGTGTGACATAAGTCAAAGGTACAGTTTTGTGGGGAAACGTCCATCATGGTGCTGCCACTGTTAGAAACACAAATGTTTCTCGTGTACATGTAATTTATAGTTTTGTGAGTCCGGGTCAATGAGGCTACAGCCAAAATGCCAAACAATAGGCGCCTCGGTTTATAACAAGATGACACAAAAATTTAAACAATTCATTGTTTTTCCAAACAATATGTCTCCAAATGACAAAGGATGTCTATTATTATCTATGCATTTCAGCCCCAAACACTAAACAGATGGGTTTTATTTTATACATAACTCACAGTTAAAACAGCATGTCACAATGTTAAAAGTTAAACCGTTAAAATAATATCACAGTTTGGTTTTTACAGAAATTACATGCATTGTTAAGGCAGTCGTCCACAGACCACAGGGTCAGTGGTTCAATCCCCAGTTCCGGCTATATGTTGAAGTTTCTCTGGGCAAGACCCTGAACCCCTAACAGCCCATTCCCCTCCCCAGCTGTGCAGTGCCGGTCCAAGCCCGGGAGAAATTGGGGAGGGTTGCGTCAGGAAGGGGCGTCCGGCATAAAAACTGTGAAATCAACGTGCGGACAATGATCCGATGTGGCGACACTGAACTCACGGGATAAACCGAAAGGATAAAATAAATAAATAAAAAATAAACATAAACGTACATTGTGAATTATAGAACCACCAGCCACTCAGCTAACGGCTCTATTAACCGCCACAAACAAGAGTGAATGCTTTCAGATCAGTTATAAGCATTAATTATTAACAACAACGTTGGAGTTGCCATATCATGTCAATTTGTTAGAATGGAGAAATGACCACTGGGACTAAAATCAATCCATACACAACCCGTTGCATTTAAAACTTTAAATTGGGTGGTTGCTACAAAGATTGCCTGTAGTTGTGACATATTACCTTTATGTGGAATGAATTATTAGAAAACCACAAACCTATGACCCATTGATCACAGCTGTATTACAAATATTAACAAATGGCAGAAGATGATGAATGGCTGCCAATTGAATATTACTGTATATTGAGTTATCTAAAAAGCCTTATGAAATTATTTATTAGCCACCAGATTCATTTTTACAATGAATATAATATGTTCTGTCTCTGTGTTTCTGTTTTGCAGACCTTCATAGTCCTGAACAAAGGGAAGGCCATCTTCCGTTTCAGTGCCACATCTGCTCTCTACATCTTCAGTCCGTTCCACCCCATCCGCAGAATCGCCATCAAGATCCTTGTCCACTCATATCCTTAAGCGCTTTCTGCTGCTGCTGTACAGTATGTGCCGTGCTTTCTATGTCCTCTGTGGTCCAATCTGCGGACTGCAGGCACGTTCAGATGTCTGTTACAGAGCACTATCACTGCAGCCTGGATGGGGTCAGCATGTGTGTGAGCAGACCCTCTGAAGGCTGTATGGGTGATAAACAGGCGAGAGATGGATGGTTCGCAACTGCAGACTTCTGAGGCTCAAACCCAGTGTTACAAACTAGAGAGAGCTAGAAAAAGTGTGAGGGAGAGGGAGTCTACTTGTATTCTGGGAAACGGCGGATCCAGTTTTTTTTTAGCTGTTGAATCTCGGACTTCTTCTTAGAGCTTCATAAAACTTTGAAAGTTGGTTGAGCAGATTCATGTTTGTTGGTTTCAACTTCTCAAAAGTGAGAATATTATGGTTTGGTAAGTCGTCACGATGAAATCACTTATAATCAGCTGTAATCATCTTTTAGTTGTTTAGTTTATTTTTGGGGGATGACAATTTTTTTCTCAACTAAGACAAAAATGATGGCAGTATTTGATGTTTTGTTCATTTTGTTTAAATGTCAACGGCTCGGTTTTAATGTCTTTCTGAAGAGGAAAAATTGCAATAATGTTGGCTGCAGAATGTGATAGATGACAACTATAAAGACACCAATACTTGTCCCAAAGACATTTTCATCCCAAAGATTGTGAATCAGCTTATGTTATCCCAAAACCAGAGCAAATTATCTTTGATGCCGACTCCAGAGCTGGCAGAGTGTTGTCAAATGATTGTAATGGTTAAGAAACTGTCCTCACATAGAGCTTTACGAGGTATCTGGACAGTTGTTCCTCTGAATCCAGTGTGGGCCAAACACGAGAGCCACAAGCTCTGGGGCTTGGTGGTCCCTGAGCTGCCCTAGGTGAAGTATTGTGTTCGTGCATAGTTTCAGATGATCTGTTTGTGGTGCACAAAAGTATTCAGACATTGTGCCGCGTGTATAAATTGCTGACTGTCCCACTGATTCTGCTGTTATATGAAGGATTAACTTAGGAAAACGATGCGTGTGGCCATAACAACACGGTGAGCTGAGCTCCAGTGGGAGGCCAACACGAGAAGCACTGAGGACGGTATTAATGAAAATAAGGAGCAATAACATCTGATAATATTACCACATCTGGACTCTGGCGTCTGGGAAAAACCAATAAACCTCTTACGTGGTAACACCTCAGCACGTTGTCCTATGCCGCTCGCCCTGGTCCTTTGATCTAAACAAGCAGTGAGGAGACATTTATTTCCAGTGTGGACAATTACAACATGCATTTTTTACTATTTTCTTACATTTTATAACACAAACAATTAATGGATTTGTTGTAAGTTATTTTTAAAAATGTGTCTCACTAGACTTGTGAGCACAACACTAAAGTCACTGGGGTTTTTAATCATGGAGCCCTTTGATTCTTAAAGGTGGTTATCAAGCATTTTATTATGTTTTGTTTACAATTTTATAAATGGGATATTAATGCGAAAAAACTTGACTTGGCCCAAGTACATTACAGGAAAGCAAATTACAGTTTCTTTAACGATCAAAACCATAAAATAAGGGACTTTGACATTAAGTGGACTTTAATGAAAAGTTTCTGTAAAATACATTTTGAGTCATACGAGTGTCCAGCAAAAACATTAAAGGGCTGTTTAAGTTTGCATATAAAAAAGGTAAAATGCTGTTCTCCCCTCCCCAGTAACCCTTATTAACATTAAGCTGAAGAGGAGAGAAATCTAAATATGAGGTCATTTTTTTTGGAATACAGGAGGCATTTTTTTCACATTTATCTCACTGATTACAGGCTCATACGATATTATTCAGGACACATTTTATTAACACTTCACTGCTGCACAGTCCTCACGTGGCTGCTTAAAATTGTTGTAAATCTTTCCACATCCAGATCCTCTCTGAGGTGAGTGTGGACTGGATCCTACAGCCGTATGGTTTCCAGGCACCAACAAAGGAATGAGTGGATTCACCAATCACATCAACCGTGTGTGTGTGTGTGTGTGTGTGTGTGTGTGTGTGTGTGTGTGTGTGTGTGTGTGTGTGTGTGTGTGTGTGTGTGTGTGTGTGTGTGTGTGTGTGTGTGTGTGTGTGTGTGTGTGTGTGTGTGTGTGTGTGTGTGTGTGTGTGTGTGTGTGTGTGTGTGTGTGTGTGTGTGTGTGTGTGTGTGTCGACCTCACGGGCATATTTCTAAGCCAGATATCACGTCGAGCTGTCAGCCGAACCATAAACGCAACCAGTAAATATTACCCAGCCTTCATCATGGTGGTCCACAGAGTAATTTCCCATCTGACAGAACCTCAGGGGTCCTCCACCGGCTAAACACTTGAGTCCTGACATTTGACCTACTGCCACTTTAAAGTTGTCAGGGACAGAATATCAGAGTTGTTCATTGTGTTTTAGATGTGTTGTGATGACATCCACTGTATGAAGACGGGTTTTTACGTCACAACCCTGGCAGCATTTCCAGGCTCGGGACCAGCACTCAAAGTACAACGCTGAGTGGCTGTCCCATCAGCTGATAGTCATTTAATACAATATTTAAATTATTATTGCTGAATGCTAACAAAATTTAAATGTAACTTTTCAAATACAAAGAAAACTGTTTTCAGTTTCAGTTAGAATCGTAATGTATTTCCAGATGTTACTGAAAAGCTCTAAAGGCTCCAGCTGTGGGATTCTTAGCCTGTCATGTGTCCCATGCCACGCTCCAGCTCCCCGCCGACGTCCAGACGCCGAGCCAACGTGACAGATAAGACTTCACACCCAAAACTCAACAGCCCTTCGCTAGACGCCCCCTCTCCTCCCCTCACACTCGGCTATTTTTACTGCAGGAGGCGGCTGCTGGTGTTGAGCGATGTCGAGCTGGCTGACACCATGCTGTTGTCTTCAGGGATAAGTGGGTGAAGAGGTCAGCGATGGAGGTGTGGCACTATTGATGTGCCGTGTATGTGTGTAATATAATGAGAGATGAAACAAGAATTACAATGAGTGTGTGTTGAACTGGCCGAGTTGCTGTAAGAGAACAACTTATGGTGGTGAAGTGTGTGTCTGCGTATGAATGTTTTAGAAGTGTGTGTGTACGTGTGATCAAGTATGTTCTGGATTTCTGCCCGACCACACTGGCGCCAAATTGACAAGCTGTGGTGTGAGATGGACGCGCACACACACACACACACACACACACACACACACACTGAGAGTTGTGATATTACAAAACAAAGATTCTCTATCATGTGTTTTCTTTCTCAGGTGGTCAAAATGCATCTGTCTGACTACATGTCCCACAGGGCCTTGCTCTGAAAGACGTACATTTGATTTGTGTCCCGCGTTGCTGATTGCAGAGCTGCACACTGGTGCCTTTTGTTTTTATTCATTTTATTTGTTTAACCAGGTGAGTAAACCGAGAACCAGTTCTCATTTACAGTAACGACCTGGCCAAGAGGCAGCGTGAAGGAAAGATGGAGATTTCAAACAAAAGAGAAGCAAATCAAACTAATTCAAACTTCATCATGTCAGTGCAGTGACGTACATTAAAAGTGGATAGTTAAAACGAGTACAAGCATCGTGGGTATTGTTTCTATTGGATTCTTAAAGGAGAAGATCAGGAGTTTGCAAAAGATTCCAGTCATTTGTTGCAGAAAACTGATTACAGAGTTATGAATATTGAGAAGTGAGTGTAAATATGAAGGGGTTTTACCAATAAGCAGAAACCAGTGAGACTGTGTGCGGGAGTGAAGTTCACTAATGATACAAGCGGACAGCAGTGTGGTAAATAACATCGGGTTTATGATGGAGTTAACAACATTAATGTTGGAGCCCACCATGGAGGACATTTTAACTGGGACACTCTACCTGTGGCAAACTTCAATCAAGACCAGGCAGTTGGTTTTCTTTGTGTTTAAACTAAGTGAACATCAAAAAGTGCGTTGAATACCACTGAAACTGGCCTGCAGGAAGGACAGTGCAGTGGTTACAGATTAATTGCTCAAACAAATGTATGTAGTCGTTACCAGTGACATGTGATGTTGTTAATTCTGATTTGTGTCCCTGGTCTAAATCAGAGCAGCAAATGCAAATTTCATTGTACACCTTGTATGTATAGTGGCAAATAAAGCTCTTTAGCTTAATTTACCTTTACAGTGAACTTCCAGTCCTGAGGAAACATTCCAGATTGTAAAGAGCAGGCAGGAAAGGGGGGTAGGGCAGCGATGACATGAGCTGCTACCTTTAGGAAGAAAGCATCCAGTCCAGCAGGTTTGTGAGTGTCCAATCTAAGCAATTCTGCAAGGACCTCCAACTCATGTCATGGCTGAAAGGAGAATGGGGAATCCTGGGGTAGGAGGGTTTGCTGTGTTGCAGTGCATGTGTCAGACCTTGCAGCTTCAAATAGTTGTTAGTTTTAGCAGTAGTGTAAAGTAAAGTAAAAGATTTTTCAGAGTTGCTGACAAAAACAAAGTAGTTAAACACTATTGAAATTGATAAATGTACAAGTCTGGTCCAGATGTGTTACACACGTGCATCTTCACTAATGTTGTTAATAACGTCTTAACCAACATCTTAATTAATGTGCTATGCTTCATGGATGACCACCTTCCCAACTGGGCTACAGCCTCCCACACGTGTTCAGGTTGATTCATTCTGCCTGTTCACATCCTCCATTTCCTCTATTAACCAGTTGAGCCATTAGGTAGTAACAAAAAAAAGACGGAAAAATATTTATGATGCACAGAATAACTAAAAATGTCCATAGTTGCTTCATTTACACTAATGTAGTAAATTAGATTTTATCAGTTGCAATAAGAACCTGCATCTGAAAAATAACTAAAGCTGCAAAATAAATGTTGTGCCGCGCAAGTAAAAAACATCAAATTACACATTAGTAGTCCATGTGTGCTGCATGCGTGTGCTGCTGTGAAAAACAAGAAACAGCCAAAAGCCCCGACACAGAGGTGTGTGGACAGGAGACGACTGCTTGCTGCTCTGGGTTATGTACAGGAAGCACACTGAGCTCAGGTGTGTCCCCTGCTGCTGATGAAGCTCTGCAGCCCTGAGGATGAACAGAGCGGCAGCAGGGTGCAGCAGCGTCTCCACACCGATCAGAAAACAAGCTAAAGTTGCAACATGCAATTCTCATGCTACTTTTTTACATTTTAGTTTTTGCATGTTGTTTCAGTCTTGTAGTGGATTGATAGGTGCACGTGGTGCTAGTGCTGCTTTGGCATCATATTGTTCACACGCATGGATGGATTGGAATACAAAGGGCCCCGGGGCAAAGAGGCCCCTCCACCGCTGCCATATAGGACCCTCAGACTGAAAGAGTCATGAGCATTGTGCTGCTGATAGCTTGAACTTGCCCATTGTAGCCTTGTAGTGTGTGGTTCATGTGAGGGTGCAACATCGCATCTCTAATTTAATTTGCCACTTATTTATCGTTTTTGTCTCTTTGGGCTTATTTTGCATCTTTTAATTGAGCTCTGTGACTTTAGAGCAGGAAATGTTAACACTCAGTTCATATTGTGGCTGGTGGAGCCGTTTGTAACCCATAATTATTTGCATTCCAGTGTGACAGCAGTGTTTTGCTGCAGTATTGGCATTAAATCTGCATGATTTTAGCACCTCTGGGTCATTTTGTTAATGCTGGACTGACACTGTTTGTGCACTGAAGCAGTTCTAAATGCAGCATATTCTCAGATTTGGAACAAGTGTCAGATTTTGAATATTGTAGCCAAGCAAGTGTCCTTCATTTCCTTCCTGTTCCACTTTCAAAATAAAAGCAGTCTGTGGAGCAGCTAACTGAGCAGTGATGCTAATTGGAGCATTACATTTGAAAAAGGTTTGATTTGAGCTGATGAAAACCGATAAAAGCAGTAGTGACCCGGTCTTTAGCTCCTTGAACGAGCTAATATAGAGAGAGAGAGAACAGAAAGAATGACAGCAGGGAAGCAAGAGAAAATATAGAGATAAGAAGATAGATCCTGTGGTGGGTGTGGGAGGTTTAATGACATTACCGGTATGGTGGCCTGGGAGGTCCATAACAGCAGGGTTATCATTACAGTGTAATTAGCTCCTGGCTCTGCGGCAACGGCGGCGGGGGGACATTTACGTTGTTTGTCAATCGGTAACTGTATTATCACCGCCTGCCACTGTGCTCCTGCAACATCATTACAGCCAGCACTCAATCAACAATTACCCCGCCGCTCAAACAACTTTCAGCTGGTGTTTGGGCCACTTTCACGCGGGGAGTATGTTCCCTCTGCCAAATTACAATAATTATGATTCATTTATAGCTGTGATTGACATCTGAGCGAGGTTTCACGAAGTCTCTCCCACCTCATCATGTATAGTGCGCTGAACATGCAGGTGAAAGTGATATTTAACATGTACTGCTGCCTCCTGACAGTTTGGAAAGTTACTGCTCCCCATTATGTGATGATTAGACGAGAGCGGGCCCTTTCTCCTGACGGTGCTGTTAATGGCATATTAATTTGCTGTATTGAGTGTGGCAGGCATCGGAGGGGAGCGCTGAAACTCTCATGCTAACTCGGCACAGCCTTTCAGTTCACTTTGTCTTTATTTAACCCTAATGGGAAATCAGTGAATGCATTTTTAATGAAGCACAGGTAAAATCAGTTTGGCGTGCAGTCATGCACGCACAGTGGCCAGGAGAAATGTTTTTACACTTTAGGTGTTTAGCTGACATTCCCCACAATGAGGGGAACAAGTCACACAAGCTTCAGGTCCTCGATCGCCAGCGTAACGCTGAGCACATTTCCATTTTCCCTTTGAGTTTCTGCTCTTATCCACGGTGACTAAATTACAGAAAAGTGCACTAAATTGACTTACTAATTCTCTTTCTGGCATTTATTGTCCTCTGTGCTAAACTCCACCCAATTGCTAACAAGGTATAAAGATTATTAGCAGATTTGAGGTTATCAAAAGTCAAACTGCCAACATTTAATATTCTTTGTGCAGCCTAAACTGTATTTGGCTGCTTTTTTCTTTGACTATAACAAAGATGAAAGTAAGATATAACAAAATGACATAAAAGCCCAAAGTGTGGGAGTTAAAATGTAATTGGACAGATACACGCAAAGTTATGGTCATGGATGGATCACTGAACAAGGCCACTGAGCACAGGCCCCGGGGCCTTAAGAGGTCATGTGGCCCATGAGCCAGAGGGAGAATTTTAAAGAGCTCAGTTTAAAGGCACACAGTGACCAGAAAGACGTTCAAACAGGAACATTTATCTGCTCACAAGGAGCACGAAAGACCAGAACAAACACAAATTCCCCAAATATGCACAAAAAAATGACCCCAAAACACACACGAAATGACACAAAAGACTTCTAAACTTACAAAAACAAACCACACAGACTCTTGAAGACTAAATAAGGGGCTTCCCCCGTCTTTGCCCAGTTGGCCTTTTTCAATGGAGTTTAACACTCAAACAGTGTCAGCATGCTGTGGGCCGGCAGCCACGATCACTCCTGAGACACAACAGACCCCTGGAGTAACAGCAAAAGACTTGAGGGATTCATTGGAGTTTGTTACCATCTCGGTTCATCAGTTAACCAGCTGCAAAACATTGAACAAGGATTGTATCTATGGCAGGACGTGTGTGTGTGTGTGTGTGGGGTCTGCAGTAGTGGATTATGGGTTTACGCCACCTTACACCTTACGTCTGTTTTATCTTTGACTGTATGTGATATATAATCATGATGTGAAACCTTGTTGTTCCTTAACCTGCTCACATTATTCAGTTTGTTCATCATGTGCACCATCCTGACCAACTGTTGCTTCATGGCCATGTCCGAGCCAGCGTACTGGGCAAAATACCTGGAGTAAGTACAGCTTTTCTGTTTGTGTCTGTCCACTGCTTCCTGAGAGATAAATTATTTTCACACACTTCCAGCACTATGGCGTTTTTCAAAGGTATATTGTTAATTGAAAGCGAAAAGGAGCTGGTGGTGTTGAGTCCCATGTGTGGTTGGGTTTAGACAAGGCAACAAAAGTGCTTTGGTTGATGAGAGAAACGTGTCTGAAGTCACTGTTTTTCTAAGTTTAATCATTAAATGTTTAATAGCTTTAGTACATAAATGCGATGTTATACTAGGCTGAAAAATGCTGGGAACATTGGTGTTTTCTAATTAAAGTGGGAAGTTGAAATTTCTGAATTCCTTAAAGTGAAACACCTCTGCTCACTGGGGGAGTGAATGCTGTTGTCTGTTCCACTTGTGTCTCATGAATACAATCATACACACAATACAGTCTAATGTCTCTCTCTGGACGTTTTGCTCCGGCCCAAAATACTGTATAATGCTAACCTGGCTAGAGCTATTATGAACCGGAACGTTGTCAACTCTGGAGGACGTACAAAACTGTAATCAACTTGTAATTTTCTTTCCCATATATTTACAATTAGAGTCTAGCTGAGCAGGAAGTGACTGTTAAAGAAGCTTGTAAATCACATGGCTGATGACATTTAGAGCAAATACACAACTGGAATTAACCAGTTTTACCACAGTTGTGATTATATTTGGTGTGGAAGCCTCTTTGTTTAGAAACAGGACGGCATTTCTTGCATTTCCTCTGTTTTAGAGATCAAATTTAGTTGTCAGAACACGAAGGACAGCAGCTGTTGTGACCCTATTTATCAGACCCGATTCTGATCACAGACTATGCAGTGATTCCTTTCACTTGCATTGTTTTGGTGTTGGGGTGGAAATTTCACAAACTTCCCTCTAAACACTTTCCAAACTTCAGTCTAAACTATGTTTTTCCCACGAGTGCTCATCGGTAAAATGTAAGTTTTCCACCTCTCAGCTGCGTCGGCCTCTGCTGCTGCTGGGTCACAGCTGACGTGACTGACTCGCTCCCTCCTGTCTGTCTGTCTTTGTACGGTTGAGTTGACTCCTGTCGGGTCAAACTTGTTTCTGGGGACAAAATAAATAAGTGAAGGATGTTTGGCTGAGGCTTTGTGCATTTTATGAATATTCATCCTGCCCCTCTCTTCTGCTTCTTTTCCATCCATGGCCTTTTTGTTTTCCTTCAACATTTCCCTCTTTGCTCTTTTCCACATCTTCACCTCTTTTATCACCTGTCTCTTCTCCTTACTCTCCAATGTTCCCTCCCTGCTTCCTCTCCATGTGTATCCTCCTAATGCTGGCTACTTTTCACCTTTGTCCATCTTTAATTCTTCTTTTTTCTGCTCCATCTTTTTCCTTTTCCCTCACATCTCCTCACTTCTCTTCACTCATTTCCACCATTGTCCACTTTCTCTTTGCACCTCTTTCCTTTAACATCCATTCCTTCATTTGTCATTTGCTCATTTTTTGATCCTCCCATCTCTCAGGTATACCTTCACAGGTATATATACGTTCGAGTCTCTCATAAAGATCCTGGCGAGGGGCTTCTGTGTGGGACCCTTCACGTTCCTGAGGGACCCCTGGAACTGGCTCGACTTCAGTGTCATTGTCATGGCGTGAGTGAAACACACACATGCTCAGTCCCTCTCACTGCAATTCTAATATGCTGTGTATATATTTTTAGCCTCTAAGTTTTAGCCAGAAAGTTTTCGGAAGTTTATTTATCAGCAAGCAAGAAACCGCACTCCTGAGTTTCTGCCTCAGTTGTCTTTTCTGATGATGAAAATAAACAGGAAGTGTAAAGGAAAGATTTTAGGTAGCAACCAGTTAGGACCCCGATTCAAAATGGACCCCCCCTCCCCCCGACTTCCCTAATGATGACCCTCCGCACTCTCGGGATGTTACTATAAATGGGTACCTCCATTATCATAGCTAAGAAAGTCCAAAACTAAAAACCCACATGGAAAGTGTAACTTGGAAAGCTTTTAATGCAAAACGTCTCATCAGGGGAAAAAAACTGCCAAGTAGAAATGACTGGAATGAATCAGCAGAAGGTTAAGTTATGTGACAGGATGAGGGCTGTGGAATTAAACATAAAGACTAATACTAGCCCGTCTCTGTAGTCGAGGTACTTAAACTTGGAAATGCAAAGTTTGACATTCACAGCTAAGCAGGAGTATATTAGTTAAACTCAGACACATTTGCAAAGTGAGGAGAAACTCGGCTTTGTAACTAGTGTTAAATGATGTTTTGCCCCATCGCTGGGCCCAAAAGAGGGTACGAGGCCCAAAAATGACATCCAACACCTTTTTCTAGCCCTAAAACCTCCAGTGATTTCAGACACACCATTACAGTTCATCCAGTTACAAAAACTAACTGGTTGTAGTAGCACAATGAAAAGCAAAGCGTGCGACATCATGCGAACCTGCTTTGTACCCACTCTTCAATGCTCCCTGACTACGGACACTAAGGAAAACCTAAACCCTCTCTTCCATCCAACACAAAAACATAAGATTTCTTTAATTTCATTTTCTTTAATAAAAATAAGATTCCTTGCAAACCTTTTCTAAACTTTATGACGGACACATGGACCATCTTCTGAAAGCCTACATTTACTTTAATACTGTAAGTACACTTTCCTTATTATGCTTCTAGAATTGACTTAAGATTTTAAATGCAGGCCTTTAGTCTAAATGCAGGATTCACTAAAGCATCTGAAATGAGGGATTCCTTCACCACTGTGAACTCCTCTGTGATCAGTTACAATTTAATAACAGGAAATCAATAAAAGTATATTGGCTTTATTTATTAGCTGGCTTCCTCTCCTCAGTGACCATTCTATAAAACACAAGTGTCTCTATTATTTTGAACCTTTAGCACAAATTGAATTTCAAATCGAGGCATTGACGTAATCCCTTAACTGAAGGATAAAACGGAAAAAACTGCATTATTTCCTTGAACAGCAGTGAGATGTGTGCCACAGTATCAGGAGGATTTGAACCCCCGGCAGTGTCTTTAGAGACTCACTGACCTCTGCTCTCCGTGGATAAAATCGGAACACACTTGCAAGTTGTCCTGTGTTGGGGGTCGGGACCATGGGACAACTGGTGGTCCGACCCTCCCCAGGAGCTGTCAGCTATTGTCACTGATGAGAAATAAGCCATCTTTCCCAATTTGTTTTTGTTTTTGATGTTTTTCTGAGCAATCAGTGGATTTCTCTCCAAACCAAGGTCACCACTTGATTAGACACCGGATTTGACAGAATGTTTTAAAACTGTCAGGGGTTTATTATCGACAGACTCACAAAATCAGTGTTGTTGTTTTTTTAAATCATGAGTGGCACTGAAATATTAACTGTTCATTATGTGGACACACGTGGATGTTAAAAAGTGGCTTAATTAGACATAAACCACAAAGATCTAATGTGAGTATTCATAATTCTATACTCTTTAAAGTGACCTGATGTACTATATATAGTTTTTGGCTTGTAACTCTGTTTCTAGCATCTATAATGCAATATAACTAATAACTGGTTTGGGTCCCTGGACCATCCCCCAATTCTGTCACAACCCGCCTTAAAGCCAGCGACGAGGACAGGGAATCATACACGTATGCTGATTGAATTAAATCTATTGTAAACTGAAAATAATCTTGTTAAACGTGTATATCAGTCACACACACACACACACACACACACACACACAAAGAAGCTGATGGGGGTCTATTAGGAAAGGAAGAGCAGGAGGGTAGAGGCCACTTATATAAGATGAGGTCCAACTTAGTGGGGTGCAGTTGGCTTCCAAAGCAGAAAGCCACGCCAGCCACACGAGCAGCCGGCAGAGAGGGAAGGATGATACAAGTGTATCATCTGGAAAAAAGCCCATAGGAATTTCAAGTAAAACTGGCTTGAAGATGATGCCTAAAAACATATACATATGTTTATGTTTTAACTTCCAGTAATTGTTTAATGCCCAGGTGGGCAAAACATGTAAATATGATATATCCATAAAAATTATGTTCATTTTGAAGGTATTAAACAAACAGAGGAGACCTGAATATCTTAACACAGGTGTTCATTGAAATGGGGAAAAGCAAATCACAAAAACAACCAAACACTGTAAGAATTTACAGTAATTATCTGGCAAAAAAGTCTGTAAAAAGAATTACAAGATTAACCCGTAGTGATGTTTTAACAACCTAAACTCTGGTTGGATATTTCTCCACCAGCCTCAGCTTGGAAGGAAAACAGCAGCATCCAACAATGGCACCAACACACCGTTTTTAGTTCTCATTACTAAAAATGTCAAGGTTTAAATGTCCTTCAGCAGTTGGCCTAGTTTGCTGCTGCTCCCGTTGTTGTTGTTGATGTGGAGAAGTTGGTAATACGCACAGAATTACTTAATATCTCCCTAATATCCCGAGCAACACCCCCACACATATACAAATGTTGGAGCAAGTCCATTTAAGGCCAATTCAGGTCATAATCTTTGGGCATTTGGGTGACTGACCGCTAATTTACCTGTTTTCCACTCAATTACAGTAAAGATATTTTGACTCCCTGAATGAGCAAAGTTTTACTGTTCATCTCCATTTTCAAATATCGGTCACATATTTGGTTCACTTTTAGTGTTGGATTTAGATTTAGATGTTTCTTTAATGAGTCAATACGACTTGTTTCCTGTCTCCAGTGTTTTCTCTGAGATATGAAACATCTCTGTTTTAAATAAAATAAAGCTGCACTGTAACGTGCTGTGTGGACACAGCTGTGGAGTCACTGTTGGACTAAAAATCATTGCAGACATACAGTCATAACCTGGGTGCTAATGGCTGCTTCACCTGCTCAAAGCTACTTAGTTTGCGCTCACCGGTTCGTGGAGCCCAGCACATACGTAGCGGTGGAGGAAAGGTGGTGGAATCTGATCTGTGGCTGGTGTCTGCAGGTCAGACTGTAGCTGCTGGAGGCTTCTCCTGCTCCCACGGTGCAGACGGTGACCCGCTCCTCACTGTCTAATAAAAAAATGTCACTTCTGTCAACTGTAGCTAGTTTGAGTTTTAGACAGTAGCTAATAACACTAGAATGATAACATACTAATTTGCATTAAAAACCGCAAAGAATTAGTACAATATTACAAAGATACACATAATAAGGTCTAAACTAGGTAGTATTACTTGTTTCCTGTCTTTGCCTTGTTAGTGACCGACCTGCAGCTTCACTCTGCAGTGTTGCTGGGGCCAGAACAGCTTAGTTAAACTGGGGAACTTGCAGTCGCTCTTACAATTAAGACAGTTTTGTTCTCTCAACCAAAGAAATGACGGTTGCTCCTCTGCCTCAGTCATCAAATGCTCTTGTCCTCTGCTCACATTCAACCGCCATAATCAACAGTATTCAGCTGTAACGTGCATCGTCTACAGTCAAGACACGACTTACCTGTAATTGTACAATTTGTTATTGCGGATAAATGCTGTTAGCAACTGTAATAGTTTTTTACCCATGATGCATTGCAACATAGTTAAACTTTGTGAAATGACAGAACAACGAGTTATTGTAGAAGTGTACAGTAGAAATTACAGCAATTTGATACAGTGAACAGAGAAAACACAAACAAACATGGGAATAACTCTAGTCAGTGTTTTTGTAGAAAAATAAAAGGGGCACTATTTGTCAGCGATGGCAAGCGGCTCCCTAAATTCACTTAAACTGTCAATTCAAGCCAGAGGAAAGACACAAACTGCAGCTCTGAGCCTTTTTCCCCCTCACAGCACCATTAGTGACAGCGACGCCACCAGCGACAGCCTGTCTTTTTGTTTCACAAGGAAAAAGAGCACGACCTGTCCACTTAGGTAATGGACTGACTGATGGAAAATCACTAAGGTTTGGGTTGGTTAGTGATCACGCGGCAATCAATCAGAGAGCTGGGCAGCAGGGGGCGCGTGGCGAGGGACACCGCCGGTAAGATAAATGAGCAGAATGAACCAAACGAATCAATAATTGACCCAGAGGCTCGTATTTGAGGTTACAGCATGGTGTAAAGAAGCGGGGTCCCCTTCACCGCCGCTGATCAGTAAATTGAAACATTGTGATGAAGGTGCCCTCAGATGGCGTGAAGCGATTTCGGCGGAGTAACATAAAGCAACGGGGATGACCTGCTGCCAAGTCCCCCACACCCCCAGGGGAACAATGGCTTCACTTAAAGGACAAATTCACCATTAAAACACTTAACACTTAAAATTGGTGATGAGCAGAGCTTCACATTCTGTCTGCAGTCGGTTTCTTTCCTTCAATGAATGTAAAACCCAAATTCCCAAGTCAACTGATGTTGGCTTTAGGTTTTAGGCATTCGAAATAAACGCCACTCATTTCTGAATGCATTTAATTATGCTTTTCAATATTTAACTTGGACAACGATCAGTGGTGAAGGAAAAATCTAAAGCTAAGGTTTAAACTAAAAAAAAAAACCTGATGCACAAAACGACTTGTTACTTAAACAAATGGACGTTTAAGTGTGAGGAGGTATTTTACTGATGTGGTTAGTTGAGCAAAGGTTAAGTAAGTAGAAGAAAAATCAAGAAAAGATTAACGCATGTTTGTCAAAGGCTTAAATTATGCTGCCGTACTGCTCGCTTTCTTTGAACGGGCTAAATCCTGGGGTTCAGCTCTTACGGCGGTTGTGTTACCACCTTGACTGGAAACTAATCCACAGCTTGTCTTTAGTAAGTAGATGATCACACAAAGTCTTTCCAAAACACTTTTTAAAATACGTGAAGTCTCTCTATCGCTTGTTCTTTCAGTAACAAAGTCTTGATCTCTCATTTGGCCACACACACACACACACACACACACACACACACACACACACACACACACAGGCCACGCCAGTAGGACTGTGTCCTTGAAAGCAGGGGCGTCCTGCGGTCAGATGGATCTTTAGCATGACAGGGACACAAGTCACCTCCCCACACACAGGTTCATATTTCTATTCTTGTTAGACTTCAGTGCATTCCCTAATCCTAATCCTAGCTTTAACCCACATTCTAAGCCTACGTGTAATTCTAAAACTAAGTCTTAACCCTTAAACAAGGCTTCAAACTTGTTAGGAGCAGCAATGTCTTCCCTTCACCCAAAGGTCCTAACTCTGTTAGTGCCACCAAAAAAGGTTTTTCCTAACTATGTAACAAATACGAGAACACACATGATGGCAAACACTTTAAGTGAATATGTGGTTGCACACACACACGAGAACCTGCCACTGTGTGTGTGTATGTGTACACACAATGCACTGTACTGTACACACAGTCTGCCCCTAACACATCAGCCCTCTGCGGCTTTATTAAAACCACAGTGATAGTTTGTAAACACACACACAATATCTGATTGATTCCCTCCCACCAACTCAAGATTCCCATGGTAACAGAGTCTGATGTCCTCCCCTCTGTAACACACACACACACACACTGGTGTACTGGTACTGCTGGTGTAATGACATGTTAATACTACCAGCACCAAACCTTAACCACACCAGCTCTGATGTTTTCCCAGCGATAGAGGAGCAACAATCTGTCTTTTTACTGTGATAAAATGTTCATTAAAAACAGCAGCATTATTACTGTACATAAATAAGATCCTAATCCTACCGTTCATTTTCCACCACTGCATTTTGGAGACATAATAAGAATCTAATATTGTGCCAGTAGGAGCAAAGAAGGACATTTTCAAATTATTTAAACTCAAGAAAAACAAGCTCATCTTGAAGATATTGGGTGAAGTTGATTATCGTTCCTGTGACAAAAATACTGTATGATTCAAAGTTTTAGTTTAATGATTATTTTGATCTGTTTGATTTATTCCCACCCATCTCTTTTAGTTCATTTTCTTCATGTCTTTGTAATCATTCATTTTACATTTACATTTACATTTAGTCATTTAACAGACGCTTTTATCCAAAGCGACTTACAAGTGAGGTACAAGGCAGCAAAAATCTAAGTCAAGGAGAAAACATCAAAGCAAAGTCCTGAAAAGTGTTCACAGATCACGAGATACAAGTGCAAGAGAGCAGAAAGGTTTTTTTTTTTTTTTTTTTTTTAATTAAATATTTAAGTGCATAGGAAGATGCGGAAAAATTCAGTTTTCAGCAGTTTTTTGAATATTGGGAGAGAATCAGCTGAGTGTGCAGCGTTTGGTAGCTTGTTCCACCATCGTGGGATCATTGCGCTGAACAGTTTTGCTTGGTATCTTCTGTGCGGTGCTGGGACCCGTCGTTCGTTGGCAGACCGCAGCGGGCGAGAAGGACTGTAGACTTGAATGAGTGAGTTGAGGTAAGCGGGAGCTGTCGAGTTAACCACCCTGTAAGCAAGAGACAGAGCTTTGAACCTGATGCGAGCAGCAACAGGAAGCCAGTGTAGAGAGCTAAAAAGTGGTGTGACATGGGTCTTAATATTTTAATATTCACAAAAGTTTTTCATATTTTTTGGGGCAAATTTCTGGTTGTTTTTGTGTCTGGATTATTTTTATCCAAGTATTTTTTTTATATCACTCATATCATGGTCATATATCATATATATCATGGCCACTTTATGTTTGTTTGTTTTCATAAATTTGTGTACACTTCTTTCATTATTACTCTTTTGAATAATTTCCATCTTTTTTTTTTTTTTTCATTCTTGTTGCAATTTTTGGTCTTTTTTGTCCCCTTTTGAATAGTTTTCATCATACTATAGACACTTATTGGACTTTTTATTTGAAATCTTACTGTGTGGGGTATTTGGTAAAAAAAAAAATGTCATGGTGCAATTTTTTTGTGATGATTTAATTTGTGAGGTGGCATATTATTAACAAGAACGGTTGAAATAATTTTTGGGATTGTGACATCGGAAATTTCCGTAGGGACCAGATAGTGCAAGAGTACATCTTATATAGAAAAGTAAAGATTTGCCAGTATTCATATTTCAATCACGCACTGGTGATGTGGAAAGCCGCACTCTTACAACTCAACACATTGGTTTGTTTACAATTAAACACAGCAGTTATCACAAATATTTAAAACCAGGTACCAACAATAACCTGTCAGTCCTCTGAGAAAGAGACCAAACCATCAACAGGGTTCACTTCTTCAAACATGCTGGTGTAGAATGGGAACAGTCCAGATGCTGCTGAACATCCATCACATTTCACACTTAACACGTGAAGTGTCTCTGGTCAGGTCTATGGTATCTAGTGGTCATCTCTTCCTGCATCTAAATGGCCTGTTCAGACGGCCATTCCCCGCTGCCTCCACTGTAATTCAATCAGCCTGCCAGTCAACACCACTGAAATATGAGCCATAATGGACGGCCGTTAGCAGGATCAAGTGTCTCAATCTAACGGGGGGCCCACGATGGCCGTCATTGCCTGGCGCCTTTGAGGCTCTCGCAGCCTTGTCTGATTCAATCTAAAGGGGAGATGTTCACAGCTGAAGCTACTGTCCTGGATTAATAGTTTGTTTCATTTCAAGGACAGAAACAAAGGCGCCTGAACATTATTTGGACTCGTTTGGAGTATTTTTTGCCAAGATGAAATTTAAATTAACATGCATTATTTCCCAGTTATAAAAATATCATTACAAGTTTTCGTTTTTTTTTAAAGAACTGTGACTTAAATGAGTAGCAAGTTTGAAATTTAACAATGCTAAGATAATCGAAAAACAATAGGCCGTTTTTTTGGGTTCCAGTCTGGAGCCGCTGCTCTAACTAAAAAGTTGCCTTTGCATTTTTGCTCGTATCTTCAACTTTTGTTTCAGATCTGTAACATTTTATTATAGCAGCTAATAGCACCTTCAAATAGCCTGAGAGCTTCCTGTCAAAACAGTACAGTTTTGTAGGGACTTGGTGCAATGATGGCTCTGTAAAAAATCGTTTCAAGTTGCCACAGAATTTTCAATCTTTGCTGTGTTTGTCTTCTTGTGTTGTATGTTGACAACCACCACACTGCCCCCACTACAGGCTGTTAACAGAGTTTATCAAAGTAGGGAACCTGCAGGCGCTGAGAACCTTTAGAGTGCTGAGAGCTCTGAAAACTATCTCAGTCATCCCAGGTAAGGCCTCACCACCACCAAGGTGTGACAAGGGACCGAAAAAACCCCCAACAACCTGTCCTCATAATGTGTCCTGAACATCCTCTCTATTGTTTGTCCCGTGTCTGCCGTGTTTTCCAGCACTAGCCCCTGCCCACCTCCCACTCTTAGCCCAGTCAGGGGCCACAGGTGTCCTCACCTGATCTGCATTGAAGAGGAGAAGGAAAAGTCAGACGTGTCTAAGCTGAACATGTGGTTGTTAACTGGAGATGCTTGATCTAAAATCAGTGGTGATGACACTTTAGTGGGTGGGATTTGGGATTTTATAGTTCATTTATGAATTTGCATTCATTTGCATTGTTAGCTCCAACATGTCATTACATTTACATTTAGTCATTTAGCAGACGCTTTTATCCAAAGCGACTTACAAGTCAGTAGCCATCATCATCTAAAAATGTCTAAATGTACTTGAAGATGAAAAACAGATGTTGCCGCAGTGACTTGCATTTTTCCGATAGCAAGTATGAAAAGCTAAAAGCTCCTTAAATTCACTTAAACTGTCAATTCAAGCCAGAGAAAAGTCACAAACTAAAGCTTGTAAAGGTAAATTAGGCTAAATAGCATGTAGCTGTTTTCGCACAGGTAAAAATGCTAAATACATACCTTGTTGCAGCGTCCATGTTTTCATTTGACCTTTTGTTTTAGTGATTCAAAAGGTCAAAGGAAACCTGGAAATTGGTTATTATGCAACTGAAAACCAAATTCAACGGTCAGCAATCTACCAACATTCAACAGCTGACTAGCTCGTGTTAGCATCAACTGGAACTAGCTCAGTTTAGGCGTCGCTATAAAATTCCAACATATAAATTCTAACATATAAAAAAAAATATATAAATTCTTACTGTCTTAATACTTCAACTTGCTTGTAGCGGTTCCCATCTCTTAAAGTGTGTCGCTTTATAATTTTATCGTTGACTTTATGCCAACTGACCAACTAATGCTATGTTACAGGGCATTAACGTTAGCTTTATTTAAATCTTGTAAGAAATCAATGAGGAGACACGTCTTAGACATTAAAGGAAAAAATATAAATTGCTGTTAAGAAGTCGATGAGAAATTAATCAAAAATCAGAGTTTGTCTCCAATACCTGTCCGTGTGAACAGCTTTGACCTCCTTGACTTTTCCTTCTTGACAGTGTCTCTGGCAGGTCCACTGTTGCTGTCTCTCTCTCTCTCTGTCCTCCTCTGTCTCTCTCCCTCTCTGTGGGCTCGCTGTGGTTCAGCATGGTCATACCCCTCTATGTTTGTCTGTTTTTGTGCTTCTGTCTCCCGGCTTGTTGCAGATATGTGACTGAGTTTGTGGACCTGGGTAATGTGTCAGCCTTAAGGACGTTCAGGGTGCTACGAGCGCTCAAAACCATCTCAGTCATCCCAGGTGAGGAGGCGAACGCGGGGGAGTGAAGATCAAACACAGTCCCCCCCCTGGCCTGAGCCTGCTGGAAGCTCTAAATGAGTGACTGGTGTAATCTAATGGCAGCCTGCATCTACTACCTGCAGGATGTGAAACCACACACATGCTGTAGGCAGTATGCAGGTGTACTGAGGTCTTCCTGAAAACTGGATGTGAGTGGACATCAGAGGTTTAGCGAACAGCAATGACTTTACACAAAACAGTCTATCGAACTCTGAGAGAGGAGTTAAAGATGTTTCAAGTGCTTAATGGAAAAACTTGCTTTTCATATTCGCTTACAAATTGAACCACAATTCACAAATATGCAATAGATGAATTTGTGTTAATTAGCTGTAAATGAACATATGGCCCCGTGTTAACTGCTGTCTTTCCAGAATTTACTGACAAAGATTGTACAACTTCTGGAAACATAAACATTGATAAAATATTTTTGAAACATGATCCAAACTTGAACCCAGTCAAATTAGGATGTTTTGTAGAACCTTATTAAACCCATTTAGATTCAGCCTTCAGCTCAACGGGCCCATAAAAGTAAGTGTTTTGCCAGAATTTATTCATTTTAATGTTGGATTTTCTGATAGAATGCATATTGTCTGTGTTTTTGCTTTGAACCTCAGACGTAGCAGTAGGCAGCGAAGCATTTTTGGTGTAGAGGCCAAACTGCAGTTCTGCAACTTCGGGTTGATCTAGTGAGGTGCACAGGTCCAAAAAGAGTTTTTCCCATAGAGAATTATTTTGGAAATATTGCCAGTGAAAGCACCTATAAACCAGACTAAAAATATATGTCACTATTGTTTAAAAAATTGAAAAGCTTAGGATTTATTATTTAATACCAATCTGTGTGATTGGTTCAGTTCCCATAGTACAAGTGTTAGTACTTCAAGTAGTTTTCTGCCCAAACAAAGTGAGAGTTAATTTTTTCCTTCATAGTGTTTGATGATAAAGCCACAACTCTATGAGCTATGAGCAAACTATGAGCAAAATTCTTGTAGTCTGGAAACAGAAATTGGGACCAATTGTTCAATTGTTTTGCACCAAATATGATCGAGCACTCACCAATGTAGACGTAGAGAATCTGAGTAATCTGCCAAGTGGAAACCAGCCCTGCAAGTAGCTGGGTTCAGCTGTTTAGTCTTCACCCCGAATTCCTTACGCTAGCTAACCTCTGTATGTCGTCACTCTGCATGTCGGCATGCAGCGCCAGGCGGCATCATCGACTGTGACTGAAACCTAGTCTTTGCCGGTGTCGTGTTATAACAAGGTCTTATACATGTTATAACAGTAACACAGTAGTAGTTAAATGTTGAAAGCATGTTAGAGCTGCAGCCATAAGGAAATCTAATCGCACTAGTCATTCAATAATTAACATAAAATTGATTAATTAATCTCTAAAGAATCACTAAACTAAGAAAAGTGCTCAGGTACTAAAGTGTAAAAGGATGTTTTCTTTGATTTGGCTGAGGGCAGTTGGCTGCACCCTTTGTGCTGTGACTGTGTTTTGATCCTGCTGTTCTTACCATGTCTTCGTGTGTGTGTGTGTGTGTGTGTGTGTGTTATGAGTGTTTCTGGGGGTTTGTTGCCTGTTGTAGTTGATTTAGTTGGTGATGTTAACAGTAAGTTTTTTCCACAGTGGCAATACTACACAAAAAAAACCTTAAAGCTGCTGTCAGATGAAAATCTCGCCTTTCTAACCAACGTAATTTAACATGAGTTGAACATCTGTAAAATCTTCATCTGACAGCAACATTTTTTTATTTTTAAATGGCTGTTTTGTGATAAAGATGGCTGCCTTAGGTTTCCCTCTGTTACTGCTTAACGAATTAGATACTTGGATTGTAATTGGAGGCATTTTGGGAAGAGTCTGCAAACATGGGAGGTCAGTTCACATGGCAGCCATCTCTATGACAACTGATATGCTTATTAATTAGCTTATTTGTTGTAAGATCAACATCTGTGTTTTATTTTAAATTGTCACAAATTATTGCATTTGTGGTTTAAATTAGAATTTTGGAGATTGTTAATAGTTACATTTATTTATTGGTGTTGAGGGCTGAAAGTGGAAATGATGTTCATCTGAAAATGTATCTCATCTGCGTCCCTGTCCCCCCGGTGGTCCCTCAGGCCTCAAGACCATCGTTGGTGCTCTAATCCAGTCTGTCAAGAAGCTGGCGGATGTGATGATCCTCACCGTCTTCTGCCTGAGTGTCTTTGCCCTCATTGGCCTGCAGCTTTTCATGGGAAACCTGCGGCAGAAGTGCGTCCGCAGCACAGCTCACTGCATCAATGACAGCCTGCCCACCAACACCTCTTTCTACTGCAACAACAAGACCTGGGCTTCTATGAAGGACTTCGTCAATGATGAGGGTGAGGATTACATCCAATCTGTTCTTCCTGCAAGCCTGACAGCAGGGTTAATAGCCTGACGGCCTTTATGAAAGTTTTAGTGGCATTTCTTTAGACCTGTAGCCTCTGACAGTATGTGCACTCCAGCCATTTCCTGACATTCTAATTTGCTTTGCCTGTCTGAGTATTTTGATATGTGCTGCATGGTGGTCATGTGGGTTTGGGGGAGCGAGAAAGACCATGAATTAAGCATGAAAATGTAAGCAAAACCAACAACTGCATTAACAGCAGCACAGATAGTGATAAGTTCAACCAACTAAAGAAATGATCCTTGTATTAATATTGATGCATATTTTTTGGTAACGGGCCAAATTTCTGAATGGGTGGGCCTGGGCCTCTGGGGCCCCCCTCTGATGCTGGGTTTGTCCTCTGGTTATGATGAATATACAGGCGTCAGTTTTTGTAGTGTTTAAAGAACATGGAAGTTATTGTTGTCAGGCATCGATGTTAATATTCTACATTTAATAATGGATATAAAGGTGTGTGTGTGTATATTTAGAACTAAAGTGCATATGTTGTGTAATTAACAGAATCCAAAGTAGAGAAGGAAACTGTCTATTTTTGACACACTGCTCACACTGTGATGGATTTAGTTGTCTTTGTTTCTCAAACCTACAACTCTGAGCAAATGCTCACTTTAAACTTCACGTTCACTTGTTAAGGCTTGTGAGGATCCGAAGCCTTGGAGGCAGAGCTCAAGGTGGAAATGTTCCTCGAACAAAGTCATGACAGATATGTGTTGTGAAAGACTAAAAGAAATAATTTCTGTGGTTGTTGAAGTAGATGTCTTCGTGGATTTACTGAGTTCTCTGGGTCTGTTCTTTTGGAGTCGCTTTTAAAAAAAAATGTGTTTATGCACTTTGGGTTTGGGCAGATGTTTGATCGTGTTCATCAGAGGAGAAGTGGTTTGTTGGAGTCCTTCAACTACTGCTTGGCCCCAGCAACTTAGAAGTGGATTATAATGGTGGCAAACAAGGAACTTAAGTTGTATGAAATTTTGTTATATAGTGAGGAAAAATATTGTTTATGTTGTGGGACTGTGAGAACATCTAGCTGCTGCATGTTTGCTCTAATGACGAGTAGAATGTTAGGAGCATTTTGTTTCGCTGCCACAGCTGCACTGAAGACCCACAAGCTCAGTTTAAGCCCCACATTCAGCAACTATTAATTTCGGTAAATACAGATCCTAACATTTTCCACTATAAAAAGCACTTATTGCTTTGAGTGGCTAATGAAGCAGCAACACTAGAACAAAACCTGCCTCTGGTCTGTTCTGTGTGTTTACTGGCGTCCGTTGGAACCACAGTCCCAATGTGACACTGTCCAGTCCGTTTAGAAAACACCAGTCCCCACTGCAGCATGACACACACACACACACACACACACACACACAAAGGTCGTACGAGGTCAGTTGGTACATACACTGTTTGACATTTGTCAAGCATGTTGAGCAGGGAACATGTTATGTGGACACACACGTGTACATCTAAGCACACAAAGGAGATGCAGCCCACACACAGGTCGAGGTCAGGGTTAAGGAAACATTTAATATCACTGCTGTCAGAAGAAACCTGAGCTGCACATCATTTTCTCTTCATGTGACCAAAAGAGCGAGCTGCCTGTACTGTGTGGTCCTACTGCTGATACTGCCTTACAGTACAAATACACTGAACACTGGAAATAATCCACATGCTGCCTTTTGTTTTTTCTTATTTCTTTCATCACTTTTAAACTTTCTTCTTTCTCTTCTGCTTTTCTGACCCTTCATTTCTTTCCTTACTGTTCTGCTAATTTTTTTCTTGGACATTGTCTTTTATGTAATTTTCCACTGAATAGATGCATTGAGAGTTTTATGCAAATGAAGAACAATAGAGGTGCAGTTCGCTGAGCTGCTCTGTAAATACATCAACATTTACAACATGTGTAAATGAAATCTGTGGAAGACAATACACAAACACTGCATTTTCCTACATAAAAACACTTGTTTGTCTGAGGGTGTTAATGTCTGCTGCATTCAGTACACCCAGAAACACAAAGACAGATGTTTAAAGCATCACTTAATCTTTTTCTCTGTAAGAAGCTATCTATCAAAACCTCCCTGTAGTCAGATTTACTAGTTTGAATAAATTAGGTAAATCAGGTCGGCTTGTAAAGTAGCTGGTAGAGATGTTTTTATGATTGTAATAGAATTCAATTATTATGTAGAATAAACACTCAATGCTGTTTTCTTTCTTGTATCAGTCTTATAATGGCTCTGCTTCACGGAGTTTTTTTTTAATTTATTTTTGCCGCGCACACACACACATGCACACACACAAATAAAACAATTCCAGACCAATTTAATAAGCAGGTCAATGAGGTCTTACAGGTCAACAGCAGTGGAAGTAGATACACAACCTGGGAAGAAGATGAGAAGAGATGACTCCTTAAAGTACCTCCCAGGATAAAACAGATTCTTCAGATTTTCATTATTCAAAAACAGTATAATTATTTTTAAGTAATGTTATTTTGCTGGAAAAGATGAGAAGAAAAAGTGGAGGACACGTGCTTTAACCCTTGCTCATACTCAAATACTTCAACCAGTGTTAACATGATGAATAACCTGAATAACATGATATGGAGTCTGTTCTGTCCTATAAGGCAGCAGGAGGAGAGGGGCGGCTGGGATTTGGCTGCTAGTTGCCCTTAGGTTGGAAGCCTCAATTATGACTGAATGGAGTCCAACATTAAAAATATTTAGTATGAAAATAAGCGTGGGAGCGTGGTTTAACTTGAAGTCGCATTCAAGGTATTTATCAATTACAAATATGTGAAACAACAACATAGACTCATGTTGGTTGGGACGACTGATCAAACCAAGTTGGACAATCAAAGTGTGAGATATTCAAACACAGATTTTTTTTGTCATGCCTGTCACCAATGCCTCTGTGTGTAGGATATACAGGACATACCTTCTTTATGTTATTTTTTCAGATGACATTATTTTCAGCGTATTCAGAAAGTATTCACAAAATTCTGCAAACAATCCCCCATAATGACTATGTGAAATAGGTTTGTTTGAAATCTTTGCAAATTTCTTAAAAATAAATACTGAAAAGTTCTTATGACCATCAGTATTCATGCCCTTTGCCACGACAGTCAAACTTGAGCTCTTGTGCATTGTGTTTCCATGGATAATCCTTGAGATGATTCTACAACTTGATTGGAGTCCACCTGTTTAAAATTCAGCTGGTTGGATATGATTTGGAAAAGCATACACCTGTCTATATAAGGTCCCACATGTCAGAGCACAAACTAGTCCACGAAGTCCAAGGAAGTGTTTGCAGACCTACGAGACAGGCACAGATCCTGGGATGGGCACAGAATAATTTCTGCAGCACTGAAGGTCCCAATGAGCACAGTGGCCTCCATCATCTGTAAATGGAAGAAGTTTGGAACCACGGGAACTCTTCCTAGAGTGGGCCGGCCAAACTGAGTGACTGAGAGAGAAGGGCCTTTGTCAGGGATATCACCAAGAACCTAATGGTCACTCTGAAAGAGCTACAGCATTTCTCTTTGGAGAGAGCCTTCCAGAAGAACAACCGTCTCTGCAGCACTCCACCAATCTGGCCTGTATGGTAGTAGCCAGTTGGAATTCACTCCTGAGTAAAGGGCACATGACAGCCAACCTGAAGGACCTGAAGGACCTTTCTGAAGGACCTGAAGGAAAGATGAATGCAGCAATGTACAGAGACGTCCCTGATGAAAACCTGTTCCAGAGCATCTGGACCTCAGACTGGGGCGGCAGTTCTTCTTTCAACAGGACAGCGACCCTAAACACACAGCCGAGATAACAAAGGAATAGCTACAGGACAACTCTGTCAATGTCCTTGAGTGGAGCCAGAGCCCAGACTTGAACCCGATTGAACATCTCTGCAGAGATCTAAAAATGGCCGTGCACCGACACTCCCCATCCAACCTGATGGAGCTTGAGAGGTACTGCAAAGAAGGATGGGAGAAACTGTCCAAAAATAGGTTTGGCAAGCTTGTAGCATCATAATCAAAAATGTGGTGAATTTCATCCAACAAACACAACACTGTGGAAAATGAATGCTTTCTGGATGCACTGTGTACAGTGTAAACTTTTGTTTTGGTCCACTGTGTTTTTTTCTTCTGTAAAAGTGTAAAACGGCCTAAAAAGAGAGGCCACTTTGAGCTCACAGTAATGGGGCATGTCTGGACAATCTAATGTACCTTCTATTTATTCATTTCCAGTTTGCTTTGCTATCCATCATGTCAAACAAATGTCCCCTGCAGGCCCCTGTATCGACCTTTTAAAAGCTGCCATGAAACCTGAGAGCTGAGCTGCGGTGCTGAAGCTCGTCCTCAGTGGGGGATCAATGGTGGACATTCTCCATGCTCAACACTTCCCATCATGTCTCGTTTGTTCTGTCTAGTCCGAGCCGGCTGACGGCAGCAGTCGTCCTAGAGTCGTCCTAGGCGCGTCTTGTTGCAGGGTCCAATAACCTAATATCCACAAACATCATGTAGAATCCATTTTAGTTTTGGTGACCAGCAGGTTTAGCTGATTTTACTGGCCAACATTAGGGAAGTGTAAGCTGATTCTTTCTTACTAAACAGAAGAACCGTGCACAAACATTAACTGTTGGTGAGATTCTTTTTCTATCACGTCCCATGAAGTATAAATATATTCTGTAATACTTTATTCCTCTATTTTCAATTGATGTCCAAAAACTATTAAAACAGATCACTGAGCATCACAGTTGCACTGTTTGACATCTTCCTTCATCACTGTGAACACATTTATTAATCCGCCACGGAAACTAGTCCCCAACATTAGCTGTTAGCTAACAGTTGATTTAAAACTACATGAACCAGCTGAGAATCAGAAATGCAAAGGTGCTTCTACAGGGAAATTGTCTGCAGGGGATTTTACTACATTTATTTATTGGCAGTCACCTCTTCTCTGTTAGCTGAACTGGATATAAAAGGGCAGAGTGTAAAGCAGGAAGTGAAACAAAGATGGCTGACAGAGTAGCTGGTTTCAGTGAGTGGCTGTGGGTTAGATGGAAGGTAGGTGCCCGGACCAAAGACGAGGTGGGTTCTGAATGAATAGGTTGATCTCTGGAAGCTGTTTATCAAAATGAAGAATGTTTGGTGGCTCAGCTATGATTTTGGTTAGCATGAACTTCTAGCTAGTATGCTAGTAGCTTGTTGGAGGACCTAGTTGCCTGTTAGCATGAAGTGCTTGGAGATAGTTGACTGTTTACTTTAGCATGTTCTCAAATTGGGTAGATGCTAATAGGGGGTTGTGTTCAGCGTGTGGTGGAAGGACATGGTGCTGGGGTGTTGGAGCAGACTGTTGAGACTTCTATAAGTCCTGGACCCAAGTCAACAAGGTGCCATTTATTAAGAGGGTCCCCAGCTAATAACCCACTTTCACGCTTAATCACAATTGACAGTATTATGTCACGTGTTGTGAATGTTTTCATTCATATGGTTGCACCTGGGACAAAATTGCTTAACCTGTACTTGTACCACGCGTATGTAAGGCAGGTTGCTGCTGCCAGTCTAACTGCTGTGTTTTAGTAAGACTATGGCAGACAGGTAAGGAACCTGTTGGTACCTAATCCAATACGGCTTCTCAGTATGTTGTCTTTGTTTGCCTGAAGGTTCAAACCGGTGGTTCGTAAGCCCAGTTCAAAGCTGCGCTAACCTGTGAAGAAGCCTCGTAATAAATATATGTGCTGAATAATATTTATCTAGTCGTATGGGTTAAATTACTGGGAATTAGCCTAAATTTGGCACATAAAGAATCCCAACCTGCCTGGACAACAAGGACAGAAGATGGAAGGGGTTATATGAATCCTAAAAAAACTAAACTTTACCAACATCATCTTCTGAATTATTTGTCAATGAAAACACATTTATTTCAACTTTAATGTTAAAAAATAGGGTGTTTAAATGTTTCTGGATTCATTTACTAGGTCCGCAAAAATGAATTTAGCCTTTAAAAGATGATTAACACATTTCAACATTAAATTCATCATTGAATAAGATCTTTTTTTTGATGGAAGAGTAAATTAACAGTGTCTGCATTCATTTGCCTAAAATCTATCTCTTCCAGATGAAAATGCATGAGGGGAGGATGGGGATGTATTTAGGCTTGTCAGAGTAATTTGCTGCTCTTGAGTGCGAAGAGAAATGAAATTAAGCCCACTCTCTCAATATCCCGTAGAGACAATTTTCCAAGTTTATGCAGCTCTGTAAAGTCTTCTCAGATGGGGGTTGCAGTAGAGAAGAAAAAAAACTCTTTATTAAATGCCAGTCTGGGGGCTAATATGCATTTTCCAAGGGGAGTTTTGGAAACCTGAATGATGAACTTCAGGTAACGAATTCTGCTGTTCCTACCTGCTTTGTCTGGAGAGAAAATGCCTCGGTGACTAATCTCGGTGCTGTGTACAGGCTTCATACTTACTTTGAGCTCGTGAACAAAAGCACTCCAGACTTCAGAAGTTTTTTGTTGGCGAGCAGGGATGCAGCCTCTCAGATGCACTCGATAACAAATGAATGGCTGCGCTCCTAAAAAGCTTAAGTGCCTTTGGTGCAGTGGAGGTCAGAGGCAGACAGAAGCTCCGCGGAACCTGTTTTGTTTGTCAGAAAGGGGAAAACTTTGCACGTGTACCGCCACAATAAAGCAGAGATGAAGAGCAAGGCTTTTGTTCGCCGTGTAGACTTTAAGGGTTGAGATGCTTTGTTTCACTTGGACAAGCCGAGGTTTTACTGAAACTGCCGGGTGATGCAGCTTCTTTTGTTTCTAGGAGTACATTTAGCGAAGTGCGATAAGAACATGACTCCCACTTTAATACTTTTTATTGGAATGCTATGAAATTGGTCATAATAGCTGGAGTTAAATGCATGTGGTTTGAATTATGTGTTGAATAAAAGATGAGTATCCTGAGTAGTTGTTCCCGTAAGGCAAATGGATGAAAATGTCAAGCCATCATTTAAGGTCACTGTTTTCCTGCAAAGTTGCTTGTGCCACAGTGTCTCACACAGAGATCCCCCGTCTCCATTATGTAAGGTTGACTCACAGAGGAGCAGCTTTTCACTGCAAAAATACAAATTCTGGTGCTGATGTTACGTGTCGCAGAAAAGCAGGGGATGTTTTTTAAAACCGCAGCAGGTGGCTGTGGCTGCCTGTCACAACACCAGCTACAGTACATACTAACTACAGAGACATTTGTTAAACAAGCTGCAGCTACGTTTCATATGTTTGTCCATCATCCCAATCAGTCGTGATCACGTGTTTACCACTTCATTGCAGAGGGGGTTCACAGCTTTGTCACACCAGAAAGTGGCACATTAACACGTGCAGAGAGTCAGTGGTGTTGGAAGCCTGGTGACATGGGGACTGCAGGACTTTTGTGTTATGACTTTTATTTGTCAGCTGCAAAAATATGTGCATCCCTGGGCCTCATTCTTGTTCAGATATGTTCAGATATTAAACAGCAAGATAAGATAAGATTAATATTTCCTAAACTGCTTAATTGTTGCTTCAAGGTGAAATTGTTCACTTTAGAACCAGCTCCACAGAAACTAAAAGTCTGGATGGAAGTCTGATCTTGAGGTTGGTCACAAAGCTTAAAGGATTTATTGATGGATTAAAATCTCTAGAACTCGTCATGTCAATATTTTAGCTCCACAGTTTTTATATATTAAAACAATTTTTCCAAATATTATTTTTGGTGGAAAAGTACCTGAAGTACCCCATGCTGTGACCTTAAAGTGTATTATTTTACTAGAAAATTGCTTCCAGTCGGCTCTAAATGTTGGATTAATGCTCAGCGACTCGTGGGATCGATCATGTTTTGGTTGCATGTTCAGTGGGCGTCTAACCAGGCCAGAACACGCAAGCAAAATTTGATGAGCTTATTGATCCTGTGGTTCTGCATAAAGACAACCTGACGTTTTCAGCTTTAGCTTTAAAGAAGAAGTCTGAATTCAAAATTCTGACTTTGATAAGATGCTTGATCTGCTTCTATATGGATAAAATGGACAAGATGTTTTTTTTTAAATACACTATTTGCAATAGCCAATTAGTAGGCTCTGGTACGGTGGCCCTGCGAGCTCAAAGCACTGCAAAACACAAGCAAATATACAAAACCAACGTCACCAATTTGACAACACAGGTGCAGCATTAGGAAACACGGTGCAAAAAGCCTCGACACAGCTGAATTGAGAAAAAAACGCTGCAAAAAGAGAAAAGCGCTGCAAAAGCCATAAACCAACAGTAATGGCTCCAGGAGCAACTAAAAATACGTGTACAAATTTAGATGTCAGTCACTTTTTAGTGTCCCCTGGAAACATTGCTATGACAGTTTTCTACAACAGTTCTGGGGGACGCTAAAAAGTGACGGACACTTAAATTGTGTTTGACATTCCCATCAAAATGATGATTTTCCTTGTAAAGCCTACAGTGACGTTTGTGCATGCTCCCACAGTCAGGAATATTTGGGCTAATCAGTAACATACCTGTGTGGCTGAAGCATGGCTGTGTAGGGGACAAAAAAGGAAGAATGTCCTCAGCTGACATTCATTAGAACCTGGAATCTAAAGTGGAATTTTTTATTATCATTATTATTTTTATTTTATAGATAACTTCTACAAGGTGGAGGGAGCCAAGGATGCCTTAATCTGTGGAAACAGCAGTGACGCAGGGTGAGTCAACTTTCTTTTGTTCACATGAAAATGATGCTTGGCTTTTAGGATGTGAATGTAATACAGACGTTACATGAGGGTGGAGCTTGGTGAACAAAGAGTTTGGCAAATGGCCCAATAACATGATTGTGGTAAATTATTGATGGAAAAATGAAATGGTTGTTTTGTAGACATTGTTTCCTCAATTGTTTGTGGTTCTTAATGACCAGATGATTTTACAGTCCACAAAACACTCAACATTTTGTGCTTTGATAAGCAAATTCTTTAGGACTTGTTTTGACCAAAAAGACACAAATCAGTGTGTCCACCCTGCAGAAGGTTGTACACTGTAAGACATTGGTTGGCTTCAAAGGGAGTTGTGTGAAGTTTGGTGGAGTTTGTGCGTTTTAATTTTTAAAGGCCACAAGATTTAGCCCCATCGGGGGGTGGGGGGTGGAGATGGTGTGGTCTTACTGTGCCTGAATTCCAGTTGGGACCTGTTAGTTTTAGTTTGCACATCTCTGGTCTGATTACCTATCAGCAGTGGTACCGAAGACCCTGAACCAGCTCATTCTGAGGTTCAGATCAGCAGGGCTAAAAAGGAAAAATGTGTGAAAAGATTTTGTTTTGTCAGAGAGGAAGAGATAGACATGTTTTCCTGCCACTCACCCAACTCAGCAACTTGCCCCTGATAACCTTCTGTAACCACCAGCACAACAACGGGCTTCTGTTCATTACACTCTGTGTGATGACTATTTTTCGAAATGCTGAGTTTTTGGAGCTTTTCGGACAAAATGGAAACAGACTGAGCTTCATTTAGTGGGACACAAACCAAATAAACAGCAGGTTGAGTCTTTAGTTCTGCAAATGTTTTTCTCAGAGTTGGAGCTGTACTAGAGGCTGAAATACCGTTCGGTAAAAAAATGGTTGGCAAGGTGGGAGCTAATGGTCAATGATATTTAGTAAATGAACTACAGCTTTTCAGTTTTTGAAATGTTCTTATTTGGTGCAATTTCATCATAATATAAAGAAAGACAACACAAAAGACAGTTCGGACCCCTGAGCAACTTAAACTACACCCGTACTCGCGGTTGCTCCAACCAAAAGTATGTGAGCTACTGTACTATAGTCATCCTTAATGTCATGCATTGGAACATGTGATACAAAATTTTGATAAATCCACACAAACTTGTTTTTTTCACTAAGCTGCAAATTAAAGGATCTCACATTAAGCAGATTGAGCTCTTGGTAAAGGTCCTGTCAACCATAAAGCCACAAACATTTGTGTACTGTGAGATGATACTTCATAACAAAGTAGTAGTAGTAGTAGTAGTAGTAGTAGTAGTAGTAGTAGTAGTAGTCCAAGTGTCTAAATTTGTTGATACAAAGAGCCAGTGTGATAAATGTAAGTATAAATATTAGATTTCAGGTGGAATTGAATTACAGAATGATTATCCTGGATATGGATGAGCTGATACTAGCGGATCAATTTTACCCAAGTATTGTGCAGGTGCTATATTAGTCCAAGCTTAGGGGAATTTAATGCGGGAACATCATATGTTTAGTTAATTCTCATTACTGGAAATGTTTAATACAGAACTTTCGTAAAACGGTGTGAAATTTCTATTTTCTTTCTCACTGGATTGTTGTAGATTTTAGTCTGGGCTAAGATTCATGTGGCAAAATTAGGCTGTGGCCCATGTGTCTCATCCCTTTGAATCTTGCTGTTGGTACCATGTACTGCAGTGTTGTGTGACATGTCAGAAAGGACTAGGATCTGTCCACGCTGAAAGCAAGACACTGACATTGAATGACACAGCTACGATGATATCCTCTGAGTGTGTGCGTCGACAAACTAGACAGTCATCCAACTCAAAGCATCACTGCCTTTGGGAAAACAAGCTGACCATGTGAAACCTATCTTAGAGAGAGCTGTAAGTCAGGAAGCTAACTGACTTGTGCCTCAGTGATGGAAATTTGCTACAGGGAGAGTCAAATGAGGAGGTTCAGGAGAGGTGAAGGGAGAAAAGATCTGATGGAAGAAGATCTCTGAGGAAGAAGAGAGTGCAGGGTTAACAGAGGAACATGTGCTGGGAAAAAGATAAAATGAGAAAAGCTACCAGGAAGATTAGGAATAGAAAGAGATGAATGAGGTAACCAAAACGGGGAAAAGCCGAAGATCTTACAATCTAAGATACAAGTACAAGTAAAGAAAATACAGGAAAGGAAGTTAGGAAGTGACAGACTCAAATAATCCCAAAAGTACAGAACAAATGAGCAGGAAAACAGGATTAGGAGAAAGTGTAGAGATGAAGAGGCAAGAGATGAGAGAAAGGCATTAAAGACTGATACAAATGTAGGGAAAGTACAAAATCAATAAGGCAGGGAAAGGGGAGGAAAATGGGACATTTAAAAGAAAGTAACACAGAAACAGCAGGGAGGATGGAGGTGCAGAGAGAAAGGAAAAATGCCCCACAGAGGAGAGTGACTGACGTAGAGAGACAAAACAATGAGAGCGAGAGAGAAGAAGTTGGAGGCGACGGAGGCAGCAGAGCAGAAGAGGTCAATTAAAACTCAGCACTCAGCAGAGTCTGCAGGGTGCAGTCGGGCGTCTTCAAATTTCTTCTATCACATCTGTTAATCACCTTTTAGTTGTCAAAACCATTTTTAATCGAGCCCCAAATTTGGATCATTTATTTATTTGTAGAAAACATGACCCTGGTTTGTCATGATCGGTTTGGAGGTTTTTCTACCGAGGAGGATTTTCTCTCTGTGCGGGGATAGAAAATGAGTCAACGCTTTTGGTTGAGTCTGACTTAGCAGCTGAGAAAGTGAGAGAGCGAGCAGTGATGACAGTGATGTTGATCACAGCGTTGTTTGCTTCCTGTGCCGAAGCTGCTGTGCTCATGCATGATGCTGATTCGCTCGGCCTGAGGGCAAAGGTCACTGAGCTAATGCAGCCTGACATACACACTGACACACTGAGGCTTGTGCAACCAACTGCAACACACAGAAACACAATTACTTCATCAGCTCAGTTTAGCGTGTTTGTTTTGGGGACAATTGGTCTGTGGCTAGCACCTTCCAAGTGTTAAACTGGTCCCATCAGTGTTAAACTGATGTCTGGCCTTCTGATTAAATGTGGATCTTGATTTGTTGAGTGGAAACACAGGCCTGTCGTTAGGTCCATGGCAAAACGTCTGTAAATATTCTCTGAAAACATGAAAAAGATGCTCATTATAACGTCATCAGGTTTGTAAGTGTTCCTCGCTATTGGCGGCCTGGTGGCTCACTGGGTAGAGCATCAGGCGGAAGTCTCCCGGTTCAGATCCCAGCCCACGCACCAGGTGTGACACTGTGCCAGCTCCCCAGGTGCCTGTGGCTGCCCCCTGCCCCAAGGGGGATGGGTAAAATGCAGAGCACACATTGCCTAGTATCATGTCTGTGTAAAAGTAAATGTACTCAATGACCAATACTGCTTCTAAGTCCCTTATAGTGTATGATAATACATTGTAAAAAACAAAAAAACAAAACAAAAAAAAACTGCCACCGCTACAATTTACTTGTTGAGTTCTGTTGAAAATCCATTATCAAAGCCCGAGAGCAACACAATGACGAATCGTTACGTTATCAGAATGAGCCTGAGGGTCTCTAACACTGAAACGGTATCTGTGTACCTGAAAGTGGCCTTGTGCTAACTCCAGGTATTTCTGCATTTTACTGCATCATAGCCTCAGATGCCCCAGGAAACAGTGCAGTGGCCTGGACTTGAGCAGTCTGGGAGCATCTGCTTGTCCGCGCGTTATCTGTCTGCATCTGGCCATGTGAGGCCAGGACCGCCACTAGCCTGAGGGACGGGGTTACACAGCAAACAAATGGCTGAGAGAATCATTTATTAAATAAATACAAAGTGAGGAAAGTGATACTGGGAACAAGGAGTGCAGGTTAATTTGATTTACAAGCTGTCATCAGGACCATCCCCTCCATTAGGACGTTCCACATGTCGAGTGCAAGCTAATGCAAATGACTTTAGAATTGGGCAGCATCACAAATGGCTTTTTTAAAGATATCCAATTATTGGATTTTACAGTTTGTAGGCTCACACAAGATGTGAGCACTGCCTGTCTACATTTGGCTAAGCTCAGTCCAAAAAGGTGGGAATATTTTTGAGGTTGCTTCATGAGCTGATATACCTGGAATTGACAAGCATCCCAACATGCATTTGTCAGAAGCCAGGAGAAAGAATCTAAAATCATTTCTACAATGTATTTTTCTGTCACCCAGTAGATGTTTGGACTTTTTGGATGCGACAAATATGTTATCACTTTATCACAATAATGCCAACTTGAAAATTTGCTTTGCTGTCTTTATGAGGTGAAGTGAGAAGCTGCTGCCAGGCAGCAGGTTACTGTATCTCTGCAGGCCAACAGGTAATTGGCAAAGATGTAACTGGAACAATCACAATTGGCATTGAAACAGCTGAAATGATGAAATGTGTTGCCACTGAAGAAAAATGGTGAAAAGTGTTTTAAAAGTATTAAACATACTTTAATTCAAAGCTCAGGTTTCTTTTTCAGTATAAATAAATGCCTGAATAAATAATAAAAAAAAAAGATTTAAAGCTTTATTTTCAACACCAAAAATTAAAGTCAGTGCTGTGGCTCCATAATATTTCCTTTGGGTTTAAGGTAAAGGTTCATGTTGCTGAAAAGTTACACCACACTTGGATCACAACTTATTGTTAAACATAAAAACTGCAATAAATAGAATCGATGAGGGTGTGGAGGATGTGTAGGGGTGTGGAGGGGTGTGGAGGGGTGTGGAGGGTGGGATCTGTGTTCAATAGGCTGATTTTCAGTTTATGTTATGACGTCCAGGCCACAGTTAACTCTGCTTATGTGTTTCACTGGCTCTATAGTAAAACATACTGTGGTTTTTGTAGACTAGTTAATAGACATTTATAAGTCTTGTAGGTTTTCAGCTTAACTTCCTCTGTCTCAGAATCTGTGTTCTGCAGATAAATCTACTTCAATTCAAACCTGAAATAAATAAACTGAATGATAAGGCTCAGTTCAAACGAGGTATACCTGCTGAGAGGGAACCCACTGACTGGACGGATTTCAGTCATTCTTTAGTGAATGAAGCCAATCACGACGAGCTCCAGCTGTAATGCGCTTTAATTAGTCTGAAACTGGCTGGACACAAAGGAGAGATTGCTGAAAATGCAACAAGCTAAACTGAGTCATCTGAACAATGTCAGTGCATGTTTAGCTGTACACAGCGAGGAAAATGTGCAGAGCATAAAGATGCGACCTATTAAATATGTGAGTGCCGTCAGCCATGTAACCTCAGCCCTGTCCGCTTTCTGCTGACATGCTTGCGACATGCCGACCACACGCCAAACATGCAGCAGTGATGCAGAATGACAGCTGGCCCGAAGGGCTACCTCGTTAGGATGCTAATTAGCCGTGGTCGTTAGGGGCTCTCCGTACAGGAGCTCGTTGGCATGCAGCATGTGACCCATCAGGTCACTGGGAGGAAGTGCTCTGGTGCTGAGAGGGAGGAGGAACGAAGGCTTTTAGGAACTTGAGGGACCCAGAGGGCAGGATCCTCATGATGCTGCCAAAAGGCTGATTTAGTAGAAGGGCATGCAAACAGTCCCACTTGTTCCATTTATCCTGAATCTGCTCTGCTGTAAAGAGATTTACCAAAATATCAGTCCAAGTTTGCACCTGTCATTTATTCATCATTGTTACATTTAGAGCTTTGGCATAAATACTCCAGTTGTAGTTATTTAAGCCAATATTTACCTGGAAAAATAAACAGGAAACAGAAAGCATCTATTGAAGATGTGTCTCAAACCTCCAGAGATGGTTCCATCCTTTAAAAATATTCCCTCCTGTGCTGAGTACACTGAAATGTTTTCACTCATTTCACAGGTCTCTTTTCCTTGAACCAGAAAGAAATGAGAAACCCCTTTTTAAAAACAAGACAAATCTGTTTCTGTTTACATTGGATGGAGAGTTTTTAGCAGTTTATGGTTTTAGGAAACCTATTTAAACACCTGGCAAATTTTTGTTTGTGTTGTTTGAATATTTTGCACTAATTTAAACTTTAAGAAAGGAAACTGGTAAAAGCAGAAGCTACATTCTAGTCCATTCAGCCAGAGAAAGTAGCCCGGACGTCCTTCTCCTCAGTTGTGTCCTTCAGCTCCTCCGGGGGGGTCCCAATTCATTCCTAGGCCAGATGGGATGCATTGTGCTCCTCCACAGGAAGGAGCCAGGAGTCCAGGAAGCGTCCTCATCAGTTCAGGTGGAACTGGCTTCTTTTGAACATGGAAATGAAACATGGCTGAACCCAGCCACCCTGGAAAGGAAATGTATTGGGGTGGCTTGTGTTCATGATCTCATTCTTTTGGTCACTAACCAGAGCTCAGGAGAGGGCTGGAACATGGACTGGAAAATGGAGGCTTGCATATCTTCTTCTGCACAGAAACAGTTTCATCCAGTGTGCGAGTTTGTAAAACTTGGCCATTATGTTGTTTGTGGTGGCGGTTTGTACGTGTACTCAAAGAGCCGGCTTAATGAGCTGTATGTTATTCCCAATAGATTCTCCAAATCATACATCATTTGATGCATAATGTCTCCACAAACATTTGTTCTGTTTATTTCTATGCAACTGCACTATGCAGAGACCTGAACCCTGTTGAAAATAGACAATCCATTACATTTATTTTTTTCTTCCACTATTACTGCTCGCTTAATCAGACAATGTCATTTTCTTTTTTTATCTGTGCCCTTGTGGACCCTACAATAGAAGAAATCAGTCCTGTCTCTGGTTGTTCTTGTACAGAACATACAGTTACTGCAGCTTTAGGAAGTTTTCTATTAAAACCATGAGGATATATTTCGTGGTAACATACTGTGAATGGTAAGTTGCAAATACGTTTTTACTGAGCATAGCAGTAATATTTCGGTTCTGCCAAAATATCTGATTTTTAAGTAGAACATCTGAGACAGTTGTCCTGAAAAATTTGACAGTAGGTTTAAATTTGATCTTTTTTTCTTACTGTAACCTTTTTATTTAGTGACTAACGCTAACATCTCCTGCCCCTGGTGGTTTGGTGGCTAACTCTAACCAAACTGTTCCTGAAATCCTTAGTCCTGTTGTTTGTCTGAGAGTGTAGGGACATATGACCCATGTGTATAAAGGCTGGAGGACTCGTTGCTGCCTTATGACGCTGAGAGGATGATATGAACAAACACGGCAGTTCGCTCCCTGAATTTCCAGACATGTTTTTATGGTTAGAAAAATCAGTTTTCATGCTTTCTTTGTCTTCTCCTTTTATCAACAGCAGGACTGTAACCGCAGTTTTCACTCAAGCCTTATTTTCTATTGTGTGTGTGTGTGTGTGAAAACTGTAATTAGCCAAGTCAAAGCTAATTTAAAAATTGATAAAAAAAATTGATACTCATCTGCTTCGGCTTCACATCCCTCAAGTTTCCACTGAATAATTCCATCAGTGGCAAGAAGCTGTTTTCCCATTATTGCTGGAAAACAGCTCGAACCCTTGTCTGCCCCATAATGTGAAAAGAAAACACCAGACCAGATTCAAAGGTATGGTTTTAATCATCGTTGACCCAGCTTCCTCTCAGAAAGACTCTGCTGTCACCCGAGCAGTTAGCGAGAAATATGGCTCCTCCCGACTCTGAGGAAATAGCAGCCGAGGGGGTTGATTTTTCCTGGAAAACACTGCGTCATCTAGCAGATATTCATCATTCCATTAGCCTAGCATTCACTGCTGGTGGCAGCCATGTCGATGCACTACCAACTGTGTGGGGTTGTTCAATTAAATTAGTTTAGCATTTATTTCTGCATTTCCAACTCTGTGTGTGTCTGTGTTTGCAAGCTTGGCTTCCAATTCTGCTTAAAGCTGCTGCCATGTTGATGCAACTCCAACTGTGTCTGCTTGTCTTTCAGTGTGTGTGTGTATGTGTGTGCACGCCTGAGTGTACGTGTAGGTGAACATAGCATTAAGGTCTGAGCATCCTCCTTCTCTGTTAAAACATTACATTAAAAAGCTGCACTGATCAATAGATCAACTTGAATATCAAAAATGGTTTTCAAAAGCGAGTGCTTGTGGTGTGTGTGTGTGTGTGTGTGTGTGTGTTTCTCTGTGGTGTGTGCTCGGTGTGCTTAGTTTGAGTTATGAGCTCTCTGGGAGGCTGTGAATGTGACATCTGTCCAATGTTCAGCCAAAGACACAAAAGAGGCTTCCACCACCTAAACACTGGTCCACAGGGAGATAACTCTTTGTGTGTGTGTGTGTGTGTGTGTGTGTGTGTGTGTGTGTGTTGATAACAGACAGGTCGAAAGCACTTGTGCTGCTCCTTTTGTTTTCCCTCAGTTCTTAAACAGCAAAGGAAAAGGACTTTAAGTGATGTCCAACTTTATTTCTGCACAGTGGAGCAGTTTGATCTGTGTTGGATGCAGAGTAGATACACTATTATAGTAGAACTTGTTCTTCCACAAGTCCTCCTACAATATAATGTAATATGATATAGTGGATTAATAGCTTTTACCATAATGTGCTACATTTTTAGCACCAGTAAAAAGCTGTTTGGTAGTAAAATATCATTATGGAACAGTACCAGACGTTACCCAAACATGGAAAAAGCATTATTTAGAGGCACCAATACACCAACTATACTAACCTCAAACTTGAAGTAAAAGTAAGAGTTAGTGCCTTAAGACAATGAAAATGCTTAAGTTCAGGGACAAATTGTCGTCATGACTGAAACAAATCAGTAGCGATTTTTGGTAGGAGACGAGCTGTGAACTCTCCGCATCATCTTGATGAGGTTGTAACTCATTTTGTTGTTTGATATTTAAGTTAGAAATTAGAATTTTTCTCAGGCCATTGTAATAACTAAAAGTTTGATTGTAAGATGCCAGTCGCTTTGTCTTCGCCTTAAAACCTGTGCTTTGTGACTCGCATGCAGACTTTTCATAATTATTTAAGGACACAAGCAGAAGCAGACAGCCAGGCTGAGTAAAACAGCAACCACTCAGTCATGAGACCAACCCACACTGAAAGTATAATATGAACTTAATTGAACCCTGAGGGAAGAAATGGGTCACGGCACCAGTGGAAATACAGAGGTGTAGGCTGTAGAACAAGGAGATGAGTGAAAGAACATAAATTAAAATACAATACCAAGCAAACTATAATCCGCTGGGAGGAAGAAAGGACATTTAGAGCTTAGATTGGTGCTGATTTTCTTTCAAGTGTATCTTTTCTTTTAGGGAATGACCAACGGCATGAAGTGACATCATAGCTGTATAGCATATAACAACATGCATTAGTTTTTCCCAAGAGCCACTTTAATGTTTAAGCATGTTTAATGCTTGTTCTTGTTTAGTCCCTCTGGTTCACTCCGTCAGGCCCATGTATAGTTTCCTTAGTTCACTAACCTCCTTCATGTACGAGCCTCTTGTCTACATAGCTGTACACAAGTTAACTCTCATAAACCCACTGACAACCACCTGAGTTGACATTGGTCTGCTTCCTACCCGGCTCCCAAAAAAACAAACACATGTGCTGAACCAAACGCTCCCAGCTCTCACACACAAATCCAATCCGGATCAAGACTAACCAGAGGACAAATTGAAGAAGTGAGAGGGAGGAAGCAGCTCGGTTTACGCAGTTAGAGGAAATCTGATTTTGAATAATTAGAAAATTTATCAGAATCAAAGAAACATAAAACCATAACTGGCATTAAATGTACTTCAGCTTTATGACAGCTCCCTTACTCAGCTTCCTTGTTAGCCGGGCAGATACGGAAGGTTGAGGTTTACTTACCTACGCTGGGAACAGAATAGTCAAAACTGTATGTTACATTACTGTAACTCTGAAATCGCCCGTATGACAAATTCTGAAAGAACAGGAAAGAGAAGAAACCTGTGGTTCAGCATTTAGCGAGATGTATGGAGAAGGAGGACTGGTCAAAACTCCAGCAACATGTGACATAAAGACCGAGTTATTCACTGATCACTGCATTTCTTTTTCAGCATCAGAAGAACTATCTATTCATACACATTATCAGATAGCAAAATGAGATCTTCCTACAGATCTCTGCAGGAAGATTGGTGAGCTGCTGCCCCTTCAAGTCAAAAGTTGAGGGAAATGTTGGTGCCAGGACAGAGTTCTGGAGTTCTTTATTTAACCTGCTTAAACATGACACAACTCCAGACAGGGAGAAAATGATGGATGGAAGGAAGAATATATATATAATCATGAATGTCATACAACTCAATGTGGAGCTGGATTAAACTCTGGATGTCAGGATTGTCTGGTTGAGCAGGAAATGGTGGATAGTAGCTGGAAATTGTCAATTTCTGCAGAAGATTTTAGGGTTATACGATTGAGGGCTTAGGGTTAGAGAAAGCATGGGCCAAGGTTAAACGCCAATTGCATTACATTGACAGAAGCTCAGAGCCGGAAGTGTCTTCGTCTTCTCAACATAACTGGAAACAAAACATAGATCCAGGGACAAGTTTGAAATGAATGATCAAAGCTACATAAATAAGAGGAAACTATGTGAAAGACTTTAGTGGAATTCCTTACAAACTTTTAAATCATAAACTCCACAGACTCGTTTTGTGTGCATTGGTGTCGGTAAACAGTTGAAGCATTTGAATTATGGAGTCAGCCCGATTAAACACAACAGAATCCACCCTTGAGATGAAGGAGAAAGTGCTCTCAGAAATGAATATTTATTGACAAGCAGGTTTTATTGACACGGAACAAGTTGACACTGTTGACACGTGGGAGCAGATGGTCACAGATCGATATTATCTCACACCTGGCCGAGTTAGTGAGGAGAGACAGGACAGATGGGCAGAGGGAAAGTAAGAAATGCAGAAAGATGAAGCAGACTGTTGTTGTGTTCACCTGCACCTCAGGTTTGCATTTAAACACTGAGTAGTCTGGACAGATTTATACATTAATGAGAAAACACAAATAATACAGTTAAATGTTTACAGGTAAATGTCTGTTTTCTCATTAAAAAAATAAAATATAAAAAAAAAGGTGAAAAAAATATATTTGTTAAATTCAATAATGAGCACAAACACTGAATGGTGACCTGAGTTGAGCTTAGAAACTTACAGTCGTTGCCCCATGATTGTTTTTTCTGTGATGTGAGATTTGACTTCTTTCCCCCTCAAGTTCCCAAATCCAAGTGGATTTGCTGCAATGTCTTTATTGACCTTTTGCTCCTGCATTGTCGTGAATTTAATTCTGGACCAAAAAAACATATATAAACTTAGGATCCAGTTCAGTGAGTGATGTGATCTTATACTAGAGCACAAGTTGTTAATTATTCTGCCTTAATTTGTGTTTATTTAATCTTTTCCTGCTGTGCTAATAAGTGTTTCACGAGTAGCAGGAACGAAACCTAAATAGCTGTTAATGAATTATTTCCTGCAAATGAATAGGACAGTTTGTGGCAGCACGTAGTTCACAACTAATCATAATCTTAAAGTAGATTAAATAAAACCATAACATCCACTGTTATTTTTTTGTCTATAACACAAATTAAGCCATTAGTGTGTTTATGTCCGTTACATCATCAAGTGTTTGACAAACACTTCATTACATAATTTTATAATGTATCACATAATTTCTTCATTGCCACAGATAATGGTTTTAACATGTGTAAACATTGTTGCATGCTGTGCAGCATTTCTGTTGAGCTTTTTTCATAATGTAAATCCACGAAAAACAAAGCTAAAAATGAATCCCAGCTCTTTGGGGGGGGGGGGGGGGGGACAGAAAGTTAAGAGAAAGCAGGTCAGGAGAGAGCGAGAGAACAGCCGGAAAAGTTAAAGAAATATCTGAGACGAACACATGGTGAGACAAAGAAGAGGAGCAGAGATAAGGACACCGTTATCTCTGGAGTCAGAAATATTGATCGACAGTGGGACTAATGGACAGATCCAGAGCTGATCTCAAACCCACGTCTCCAGTCCACGGTGGGCTCCTTATCCTGCTGAGACTCCGTCCTCGACGCCCCCTCAGGCTCCACTTCTTTACCTTCACATTATCCTCCTGCTATAAATCACCGGGTCACAGCCGGTGACGTGAACATGACTTAGCACTCTGCACTGTTCTCTAGGCCAACAAGTGTCTAAATCAAAGCCAACATGACTCCTTCCATACCAGCACACGTTGCTAAGTAATGAGCCACTTGAGATCTCATTTCGCAAGGGTCTTACAACAGCCCCCAGCAGTCGTCAGGCTGCTCTTCTTTTTAAGATGAATGTAGAGCAGCAAGGCGCTGGGCAAACAGCATTCAGCTCGCACGATGTTCCGCCTCTCCATTAATGCCAAAGACTAAAACCTTCCAGATACCAGGACCCGATGTGGAGAGTGCTTTTAGTTCTGAAACACCATTTAGATCAAGAGGCTCATTCTTTTCACCAGCTGCCATCAAGATCCACATCTGCCACAAATGCTTTTTGCGGATGATGGCTGTTATACTCTCATAAAGAATGAGCTTCACTGCCAAGTTATGACGATAAAAATCCATAGAGGATGTTCCGTAACACATTCCTACTAGCGCACTACTGTAATATTATTTTTCCTAGTAAGTAGTTAAAAGGTGTAAAGTTACAAATAGATGTTTGTTAATAATACCCAAAACTGGGAGAGAGTAACGGTGGACCGAAGCCCACATGAACACAAAACATGAGTGATGAGTGTGATTAACGTGAACAAAAAGGTGGAGAAACCAGAACCAGATTGAACAAAAACAGAGCTAGTTGGATTAGAAGAAACAAACTTGAACAACTCGCTGTATTAAAGGAAAAAAAAAAACGAAACGAAAGACCAAACATGAGCAAAGCAGGGAAAATCAAGTGGCCCGTACGTGAAGGAGGTTAGTGAACTAAGGAAACTATACATGCACCTGACTGAGTGAACCAGAGGGACAAAAACTAATGACCGATAATAACAGAACTCAGGTGTGTGTGAGGAGACGGGGGGAGGTGCTAATTAACATGTCTTAGTATAAATCTACAGTCCTGTGCACTCAACATCTACTGCATTTCATCCAGTAAGACGAATCCTACACCTTCGCTCTGTTGCACTGAGGGTTCTTTCATTTGTTTCCCATTAAAGGTTTTCGTAGGGGGAGTGTTTGTTTGGATGACTGGAGTGTCTGGTGACAGAGGGTGTTGTATGTTGTACAGAGTGTAAAACCCCTGAAGACAAACTTCCCAGACATTCAGCTGAAACGTGTGCTTGGAAAACTTTCAGACCACAGGATATTAAAACTGAATGCAAATCTAAAGCTACACGCTGTATGAAATTCTCTGAACGAGCTCTGGGACTGAGACAGGAAACTCTCCGATGGAAATAATGAAAACCATGGTCTTAAAAACAAATTGGAGCCTGGGAATCTTCTTACTCTAGCTGCTGCTGGATGTTAGATGTGTTTATCCTCAACAAAACCTTTTCTAAGGACATTCAGAAAAGGTTAAGTAGCCTTTATTCTCATGAGCTGACACATTTTTCCTGCAGACTAAAGAGTCTCCTCAGGAACATTGAGGCAGCATGGCATGAAAAGCTCTCCACTGAAATAAATAGAACGCTGGCATTTTCTATAATGGCATGTAGACCACGAGCCTGTTAAGACGGAGCTGAAAAAGCAAAGTTTTACTAAGAACTTTTAAATACCATCAACTCATGAGAGGCTGAACTCAAATGAAGAGCTGGTAAACGGAGCTGTGCATGTAGCCACCAGGTCTTTGCAGTGGAAACACGGCAAACAAATGAAATGTGCAATAACTGCATTGATGCCACGTGATGGGAGGTTGTGCTGGTGCATGTTCGTAGTGATCGTGTATCACCACCTCTTCTTGCTGTGGGTTATAAGATTGGACCAATTGACTGAATATGTAGATTATTATTTAAACTCCAGACAACTTGGCTTCAAATTGACGTGGACAAGACATTGTTGGTGTCTAATTATTTTTGGAGCAAGTTGCACACTTGTACACATTCATAAACATTTTCAGCTTCAGTTTTCCATTTCAAATTACCATTGTAACTTTTTTTCATTTCTGAGTCTGGTTATATGAACCTGTCTTTCAACCCGAGACAGTTCATCACTTGCATAAAGTAAATGCAATGTTACAAGTTTCTCTATCAAAAAATATTTGTTATTGGTTATTTGTTAATGGAAATGATGTAACATTTATTAGCCTGTTTCCATTACATAAAACATGCTTCAAAGTCTGGTAGAGGTGTTTTGGTTTAGTGTTTTAAACTTGAGTTTTACAGCTCAACTCATTTTCTTTCAATTTGAAAAGGCATTAAGTCAGATATTAATTATCATATTTAAAGGCTGTACTGTGGCCTGAAAAGTACAACTTAGAGAAAATCTGAGTTAATTCCACTAAATTGCTTTCTGATGTTTTACAGTGTGGTAAAACTGTGCGTTGATGGAGATCAGCTTTGGCTTCAGTGGTTTTAAACATGCCGATGCTGAGCAGGAACACTGATGAATATTTTTCTTGGTTACTGTGAACAAGTCTGTCGGGATCAGGGGGTTTGAGTGTGAGCCCTTTATAAGTGCTTGGTAATCAAGAGTGTTTGATGTTCTAATGATAACACATTGGAGATGACTCTGTTATTAACGTGACCAAATGGGGATCCAAGTGACACACACACACACACACACACACACACACACACACACACACACACACACACACACACACACACACACACACACACACACACACACACACACACTCTCTGTCGCTCTGTGTTAGTGCTTGGGTGTGATCAAAGCGTTGGTTTGTAGCCAGCTCGGTCTGTGCTGTGATGCTAACAGCTAGGTGACCCGCCTCAATAGTTTATCTTCTATTTCAGGAGCGGCTGTGTCACTGATAAGACATTAAATCAGTCGAAGCTGAAAGAATTTTCTCCGTCTGTCTCATGGAAACACTGAGAACATCAAGCTGACCTTAACATACAGGAGACAACTACAAAACATCCACATAACCACACCCTCTGTTCTGAGCTGTTATTCCCCTGACTGGGCAGGAACAGTGACCTCTGACCTCTGTCCTGTTACCTTTTAACTCTGTTTATCTTGGAGTACAAGGTCATTATATCATTGCAAACATGATGTTCTTTGAACTCTAAGATTCTAAGAAAATGGAAGGCAGCTTCACATAATGTGGCTGTTCAGATGCTTTCTTTCTAAATCATTTTAGAAAAAACTGTTTGATTTTTTTCTCATTTCCATATGTTGTGGGTGATTTAATGCAACCCGTTGGTAAACAGTAATTTAGGATTAGTTTAGATAATGTCAGGATATGAAATGCTTTTTAGTTGGATTGCATCAAGGTAAATAAATGATGATATTTAGCTACATGAATATAGGTTAGACAAGTAGCTTAAATGAAGAGTTAAAAAAAAGACAAAGATTAAATTGGTGTAGGTGGGATTATGTTGATCTCTCCAACCTATAACTGAATAGATTGGACTAAAGTAAACTGATTTATAGTAGATTAGTATTTTGTTAGATTAAGCTACTGACAAGATTAGTTTACGATATAATAAAATTTGGATATGATTTATATTAGGGAAAGATGATTAAGATAGGTTACCCTGAATTTGACACGAGGCTAGATAAAAGCTAGAATAATCTGGAAACGAGAATGTGATAAATTGTATTTAACGTATCGTAGATTATTGACTGCTCTGGCGAAAAGTTTATTTGACGTTATGAATGGTAAACGGTAAATAGCAGCTTATATAGCGCTTTACAATGTGGGTTCTCATTCACCCATTCACACGCGCGCACACACACAAAAAACGTGTGTTAGGGACCAAGTCAGGTTGGCCCATAGTTGTACAACTTGTATGTATATTGACAAAGAAAATACTTTAACTTACCTTACACACACACACACACACACACTGATGGCAGTGACCACCATGCAAGGTGCTCACCTGACCCACCAGCAGCAATTTGGGGTCCAACCCCTTGCTTAGTGACACGTAGCTGGTACTGAGGATCAAACTGAGCCTTTGGTCTGTGGATGACTGAAGTGAGCCACAGCCTCCCTCTGCGTTAAATTAGGCTGGAATAGATTAGATCGGCCTTTTTCTTACATTTTCAGATTAGATTGGATCTTGTCTTAAAGCATGTAGGGATATGAGTTTGTGTCCCTGTGAAAGTATGACCTTACACACCAACAGGGTGACCACGTTTGAGGGTCATACATTTGAGACCATGTGGTAAACATTCCTAGATCTGAAACTTTCCAAATAAAAATAGAAGTACAACATAGTTTTAGAAAAAAGAGACTGTTTGATATTTGAGATACACAGACTGAAGAAAACCTCCAGTTTGTTCAGTTGGGTCTTAATAAGGTGTGAGAGTATCATGGAAAGTTCTCACACACACACACACACACACACACACACACACACACACGGTCCTTCCATCTCCCATCAGAGGTGACACAAAACAATCTCCCTCGGCACCATCACTGGGATACAGTTGCTATAGCAATGCTAAGTACTCTCTTCCTCCCAAACTCGAGTTTACCTGAGTGTTAGAGGTGTGTGTGTGTGTGTGTGTGTGTGTTTGTTCACATTTTGTTCCCTGTGACCTCCTGCATGTGTGCGCACACACACACACACACACACACACACACACACACACACACACACACACACACACACACACACACACACACACACACACACACACACACACACACACAGAAATCCCTAGGGTATCTCCCAGAATAGCCTCAGCAGGTTTGTTTGTATGAGTCTGTACTTCTGTCTGTCCACCTCTCTGCCTCTTTCTGTTCCCACTGTGCTCTATGTTTTATGTGTTAAATGCACTCGTTCATGTACTTCAGAGGCTTTAAAGACCCAAGCAAGTGGTTCCTACATAAATGTGAACACTTAAATTTTCACAGGAAATGTTGGTTTCAGCTGTGTGATTGTTTGCTGATATTAATCAAATCTGATCAAACCAAACCCAAATCAGCCATGAGGAAGCACAGGCCGAGTTTGTGCTGTAGAAAAAAGATTTCAGGAGTTTTTTTTTTATGTCTGAGCTTGTTTGCTGCTTTTTTTGAACTTGCATCACATATGTAATTTGAGTCACATTATTGGGTGCAATAATGTGCATCCCCTCTATTTTCAAAAAAGCAAAAGAGCAAAACAAATTGTTGAGTTAGTACAAATGATTCTTTATCAGATTCAAAGTTAATTAAACCAATTATTCTGTCAAGCGCATTGCAAACTTTTGCACTCAACTGTATACAAACAGTTGGTGGAGTCCTAACAGTAATCGATAGTCAGGATTTTATTTAACTCGGACGTAAAATAACACACTATGCTTTTTTTTTTTAATCTGCTCTGAAATATTTTTCCATTGCGTCTGTACTCTCAAATTTAAACTACATATGACACCAGCCGACTGTTAGAGGAGTGTGTGTGTGTTGGGTGATTCAGGTGTGTAAGTGCAGGACTAAGAGGCCCCCTTTAATGTAAGTAGGGGGGTGGTCTGAAGTGGTGTCCCTCCATTAACACAGACTGAGGTGTGTGTGAGAGATAACTTGCGGCTCTCACACCCTGACACCTTACACACACACACACACACACACACTATACACTCAGCCTACTGTCTGCATTCTCCGCGCACTTTATGTCCTCAAGCCCCTTCAACACACACACTCAGTCAGTCAACCCGTCATACACACTTCACATCTCTTCTCCCCACTCACATGCCACCATGTTGACTCACTTGCCATGAGACGAGTGGATGGATGGATGCAAGTGGAGGAATGACACACACATCACATTTGAAGAGAGTGTGTGTGTGTGTGTGTGTTTGTGTGTGTGCGTGGACCCACACTGTGGCCTTGCTCAGGGTTGGTGTCACACTAACTGGCATCAAGATGACTGTGATGACTGGTTAGTCATGATTCTTGTGTGTGTGGTGACTTCATCCCCTGTGTTATCTACAAATGTGTGTTGTGTTGTTTTTTCCTTCCACTTATTACTGGATTTATTTTTTTTTTTAATCAGTGTTTGGAATATTAGCTGCTCAGACCATATGGATCATCAGCCATCCTTTACTATATAAATATTGATTGATCTTACTGTAATGTTTGTATTAGCAGCTTCATATGATTTTACCTGATTCCCAACACACAACTGCACCGTAAATCAGCTGCCACGCAGAATTGTATTATCTGTCACACGTGTTTTTACCATAATATTTATAAATAATATTTTCTGCATTTTAATTTTTCTGCATTAGTCTTAACAACATAGTTTGAATAAGCAGCTGATAATTGTTGACATACACTTTTACAGTAAACTCAAATCAATTGCTTTTACTCTGCTGCAGGTATTAGTAGCTACATTAGTTTATGCTTTTCTAATTTGCTTTTTGAAATATTTATCATAATAGAAGTAGGTTGTTGTTGTTGTTGTTGTTGTTACTGTAATGCTTTAGCCAGCACTTTGTGCTCTAATAGTTTTTCTTTGTCTGCTTTATTACCTTAATGTTTGGACTAGTAGTGCATTAAGTTTGAACGCTTTCATCATATTAATTGGTAGATGTTACTGTGCTATTTGTATGAACTGATTATACAGTATAAACTGTATAACAGGAGACAGAGGTTCAACTCAGTGTTGTTGCTTTAATGATGATCATTCCCCAAAATAAAGCATGTTTATAGGTTTCCTGTGACGTCTAGATGAGATGCCAAAAGACATAATAGACATCGATATTTGAAGCTGTGGGAAGTGTCCTTATCTGATGCTAGAGAATAGGAATCTGCTTATATGGTGTAGTAGCTGTCAAAGGATCTATTGTTGCGGTTCAATGATTTGCTGTTGATTATGATTTTGCACTGGTTGTGTCTTTCAAAATGCAAATTCTTGTGCTCTTATTCTTATACTGTGGGTGGAAATGAATAGTATGAAAGTGACTGGGCCACTGCTGAGCTCTGTGATAGCAGATGTTTATGTAGCGCAACCTGTACATTGAATTCAAAGACAGTAAGTATTTTGCTTTTGAAATAAGATCAGTGCACCATGATGGTGTGTTCTGTTAGTGGTGTGGCACATGGAGAGAAAAGCTTGGTACAGAGCGACGACTGTGAGGATAATTACAATGCAAGTGTAAATAAATTATCTTCTGTTCATGAAAATCACAAATGACAGTAGTTGCTGTTACAACTGGGCTTGAAAAACCTTAAAAATGGACCTGGATCAGTGGTAGATATTTTAAATTATAAATGTTCTGCTTTCCAAAGTACATTAAAATGTTGCTTCACATTCAGCCATTCTCTCACACACACACACACACACACACACACACACACACACACACACACACACACACACACACACACACACACACACACACACACACACACAATGATGTCAGCTGCCAGGCCAGGTGCTCATCTCACCCATCAGAAGCAACTTGGGGGTTTAGTAACTTGCTCAAAAACTTGTATCCAAGAGGAACTGACGCCCTGAACCTTTGTTTCAGGGGCGACTGCTCTACCCACTGAGCAATAAATGCATTTTTAACATAAATCAGTGACAAAATACTACGTTATGCTTTTAGTGCAGTAGTAAGATGTCCATGAGTTTTGGGGACAGCAGCACTAAACCCCTGGTCATCATTGTGATTTCCTATAGTATTTGTACTAACTAAAAGAAATATTACATAACAGAACACAATGTTAAAAACATTTCACAGTGGCTTTATGTTACCACATTAGTGTTGAATAAAACAGCCATTTACTATTGTTTTATTATTTTTAATGTACTAGAACCATTAATTTTTTTTGTACAATTAAAGAAGTCTTCATACATTACGGTGAATGTAACCCTGCTGTAAATGTTTGATCCTATTGATTCTCGTTAATCAGCTGTGCACATTTTAAATAAGTAGAACGTGTATTTGCAGCAGTTCCTAACGAATTGCCTTCACCAGCTCCCACCAAATGTTGTCTTGTAAGGTGATGATAAATACAGACATTTTGGCCGATGATGAGTCAGCGCCAGCTGCGGCTTAATGCTTCCCAGGTGCTGAGGCGGCCCGGCATTGGTGGGTCGTGCCAGGTCACTTCAGTGGGCTTGTGACCGCAGGGTTGTCGGTTTGGATCCCCAGATAATGTGTGCACCGCGGCAACCTTGTCTGTGACTCATCCTGAAAGTCCTTTGTGACTCAGAGCCTTGTTTAACATGAGGTTTTTTCATCCTCTTCTTCATGCATCCGAACTCTTCCACTCACTCCACAGCTGTACTTTAATTCTTCAGCAGTAAACAACAGGTGTCTTAACAAAAAGCTACTTTCAACAAAACAAAACAGCTGTTGTGGAAAAGTTTATCCTTCAGTTGTAATTGCTTGATTAGTGAACCCTCTTTAAAGTCTCTTTCACTACAATTCATGCCTGACAAAAAACATCATGCCACATACCACCACAAAGGGATTTGTACAGTGACCCTGAAAGCTTCATCAATTCGACAACACAGGTGCAGCATTAAGAAACACAACCACATTGAGAGAAGCGCTGCAAAAACACTCTCAATGTGGTTGTTGAGGCTTTTTGCAGCACGTTTCTTCATGCTGCGCCTGTGTTGTCGAATCGGTCAAGTTGTGTTTTGTGTATTTGCATGCATTTTCTCAAATTGCAGTTCTTTGTACTTTCAGGGCCACCGTAGATTTGTTCAACAGCGCCCCCATGGCAACAGGCGTCTGTTAAAGGTGCACAATGGCTGTGTTTCAGAAAGCTAGAAAAGCATTTTGCAAGCAAATAAAATTTAAAACTAGGCCGGGTTTTACTGGATTTTCCTGTCCTTTTGCCAACAGTAACTTTTTCTTTGATATCACAATTTAAGGTCTATCGAATAAGCTATTTTTCAGTATGTTTTCTCCTGATATATGCAAATATTGTATTACAATGGCACCAAAGTGACACCTGGCCTCACACAATATTTTCTCCCAAACTGTCCAAAGTTTGCAGTTAGTTGGGTTTTGTGGAAATGTTGTGGTTTGGCGTCAAATCACTGCTACCTAATGTAGCTACATTAACTACAAGTAACTACATTAAGATGTTTTACACTGGATTCTAATTTAAGGCTCCTCTGTTATATTAACATGTATTTGCTAGACGTCGCTGTAACACACCTCTGTTAGGGGTTTTCTGCTGCAGGTACAAACCACAAACGTATTCATATTTTACAGTCTGACAACTCCATCTCAGCTACTGTATGATTCAACGGTCTGCAAATGTCGACCTATTTGGCCTTTTCAACCTGTATGAAACATTCAGGACACCACAACTTTTCTTGTTTTGGATTTCGACCTCTGACCTTTGACCTTTGACCTCTTGCTGTCTCATCAAATAATCTCGGTAAAGCTGATTTCAGTGTCGTTTACTGCGACTGGTTGTGGGCAGCAGCCGCTGACCGGCATGCCACTGATGGGACTGCTGTGCATCAGCGGATCAGATGTGACTGTGTGGGCGGTGATGAATGCGATAGGATATGAATGCAGAATATCAATTATGATGAATGTCATCCCCGTGTTATCTGTTCCGTCTCCGCGGTGACACGTGTGGGTGGGTCCTGCTCACACGGTGATAACAAGCCTTCAGTCATAAGCTCTGAAGAGGAAATGGAGCTGGTGTTTGTGTCAGGGATAAATAGATGGATAGGTGGACACCTTCACTTATTAATTTACTGAATTCAGCTTTAAAAAGGTTCCTGCACCCAAAGCAAGTGGGGAGATTTGAGAGAAACAGTCGTTCAAGTTACATAATTACCCACCCTCTGATCACTAGAAGGTCGGCGGCTTTGGAATATTTTAAACCAGATCCTGAACATTAAGTGGTCTTGATTTCAAAAGTACAGGAAAAATATGCAGATTCTTCTTTTGATGACAAGAAAAAAAATCTAGTTTCACAACTCGCTCTGTTAGACACTTTAAATAAGTGGGTGGGTGTTTGCTTTGTGTTGCAGAAAGTGTCCAGATGGGTTTGTCTGTCTGAAGGCAGGAAGGAACCCAAACTATGGCTACACCAGCTTTGACAGCTTTGGGTGGGCCTTTCTGTCCTTGTTTCGCCTGATGACCCAAGACTACTGGGAAAACCTTTATCACCAGGTAACAGTGTTGGAACAGGGCCGTTTTGATTTTCACTTTTTAATATGCCTGCCTACGCACGCTTGGAAATGCATGATGACAAAGGTTTGCATAAGTGCAGACTGACTACAGTGTATAGACAGTATGTAAAGAAATGTGTATATATGTTTTCTATACATCTGGGTTTCATCTACACATACAAATAATCAAAGTTTGGGTATTTTGAGAGACCAATTTCTGAAGAAATTGGTCCAATATCACTTTATGACTGTATATACTTGCTTAGGTATATAGGCTCAGATAATTAGAAATATGTAATTATATATATCACGTATCATCAGATGAGGTGATAGTCTTTTTTTTTCCTCCTAATGTCCTCCTCAAGGGGAAAGGGGGCTTGATCCCCGGCCCTGGCTATACGTCGAAGTGTCCCTGGACAACACACTGAACCCCTAACAGCCCATTCCCCTCCCCAGCTGAGCAGTGCTGGTCCAAGCCCGGTAGAAATTGGGGAGGGTTGCGTCAGGAAGGGCATCCGGCGTAAAACAAAAACAACTGCCAAATCAACATGCGGACAATGATCCGCGGTGGCGACACTGAACTCACGGGATAAACCGAAAGGACAAAAAAATGGGGGGAAAAAAAAAACAAAACACACAGTGTGAACCATGTGCTCTCAGTGTAAAACCATCCACAGATTTATAAAATCTAGACATTGATAAAATCACTTGAGCCAACGGTGTAATCTGATCTTTGGCAGAGGCAAGTTTTCTACTTGAGACAATCAACACTTTTCCCCACATTCCTACTGCAAATCGTGCCACTTTAGTCAAAATACCATGTTTCTACTTCTAACATTTGCTAGTGCTGAGCGTGTTGCTCAGGGACACACCTGGTGGGTAGGCTGGGAACTGATACCACATCTTCAGCATCCCGTCCTGCTGCTCCCATTGAGTTACCAGAAGCTTTATTACGTTCTTTCTTCCCTCATTAGGGTTTTAGCAACTTCAGCAACAGCCAGTGTTTTAGTTACTGAAACTATGGAGCTATAACTGTAGGATTTTACCCTCATTTCCGTTTTCTGCATGTTTCTTCTACACGTTTTTGATGTATAAGAAGGCGTCACTGCTGTGTTTTGACTTCTTTGTGCCCGCAGACGCTGCGTTCCGCCGGTAAGACCTACATGGTGTTTTTCGTGGTGGTGATCTTCCTGGGCTCCTTCTACCTGATCAACCTCATCCTGGCCGTGGTCGCGATGGCGTACGAGGAGCAGAACCAAGCAACCATTGCCGAGGCCTGCCAGAAAGAGCGAGAGTTCCAGCAAGCCATGGAGATCCTAAAGAAAGAGCAACAGGTAAACTGGCTAAAGGAACCATAGTGGTGCTATTTAAATTGGCTGTGTCCCTCTTCTGCTTGGGAATGAATGTGTGTCACTATAAATGAAAGAGGCTAGAAGGCTAGTTAACACAATTGTGATTCATATTGCAATGTTTTAAAGAAACTGTGAAAGAATTGTTGCTATCGCTACATAGCGAATTCCTGGAGGGACCGATTAATCTGTCAAGTGGAAAAATCCCTATGGAGGCTGAAAGATGGGGACATCCCCCTAAGAATCTCAAAAAGCTAGCCCACCTAACCTAGCAACATGTAAATATCTGGGAGGTGACCTGGCCTTATATCTACATTATTGCTGCTGTGGTTGGCTCCTCTGACACAGCCTACTCAGAGGGCCAGACATTAACGCAACCTGTCTAGGTTCACTACTAGCACAGTAGTTTACAGTTCAATCAGAAAAGTTTCTGACACACAACACACAGACTTCTGGAATCTTGCATATTATCCCGGCCCGCTCAGTGGTCCAACCACCATCACTGTATAAATCCACCAGTTACACAGTGATGTTGGTTCGACACAGTTACTGACGCACGGTTACTGACCTCCATCAGGTTTCCACCCAAAAAGTTCTCGACTCGGACTCAATGATGTCACCAGACCTTTCACCTTTCGGCCCGCAGTTGGACACCGTGGAGGAGCGGCGGCGGAGCCAGGCTCTGATGGGAGTGGCCGATGTGGAGGCAAACCTGTCAGAGGAGAAGCTGCTGCAGGTGGACATGCTGGATGGAGGAAAGGTGAGGAAAGAAATGTCTTCATTTACATCTCCAGTTGTTATCGCAGTGACGTTTCCCAATACACTAAACATCCTCCTCCAGCCCCTCCACCCACTCCTCCCTCGCTCATTCTCCACGAAGACTCGGCGAAGCAGCCAGGTCTCCTCCATCTTCAACTTCCGACTGCGGAGCCGGGGGTCAGAGGGGGAGATGGCTGACGATGAGTACAGCATACCGGGCGATGTAGTGGAGGGAGTCGGTGGCCGAACCTACAGCGGTGGGACTTTCAGTGGCATCCTGCCCAATCCGTGGCCCAAACGACGGCCGAGCACCTACAGCACAGGCAGCAGAAGCTCCCAGGTCAGCTGCACATGCTCTTACTGTAAACAACATAATCGTATTAATTACATAGTGCAGACTTTACTCGTATTGTGTTCGTCTCATCTAATAGACTTTATTAGATAAGATGAGATTAAATGGACCATCTGTAAGTATCTGGACTCACTTATCCTTTGCAGAGTTGCAGAGGCCTGGAGTGTATCCCAGCTCACACTGATCGAAGACATTAAATGAAATCATGTTAAATTACACGAAGGAGTTTTAGATAAACAAAGTCAGGCCAAGTTAAATCGAATAACATGACAAACTTCATGCACACTCTTATTGCTACTTCCTCTGTGTCTGTTTACAGGTGTTTTATCCAACTCTAAACATCAATGGGAAGCTGTTTGTTGCCATGGACCAGAATGGGGTTTCCCCACCACCTATGCAGGGACAGCTGCCTGCCTGCACCATGGAGAAGGTCAAGGAGGAGAGTGTGAGTGTGGTGCCCTCCGTGTGTGCGCGCGTGTGTGTGTGTGTGCATGTGTGTCTGTCCATTGCAGTGGAAACAATGGTGAAGCCTGCAGCTATCCAACACTCAGACATGTGAATTATGAATCAGCGCTTTGCATAACTCCACTCTGATATCATGGGCTACAGACACACATGCTGGTCTTTTTATAGTTGTGAGGACACTCACTGACATAATGCATTCTCTGGCTTCTTACCCTAACAACTAATTCCCAATTCTAATCTTAACCCTAAAACCCAGTATCAATCTCCAAACAGCCCATATGCAGTTGTCTGGACTGAGCAGTCAAGATTTTTATTATTATTATTTATTGATTAATTTGAAGTTTGCCCATGGATGATATGTGCACACACACACACACACACACGCACAGACCTTCCAGCTCAGAAAACAACACTGTGGTACACACAGGTAAAACTAAGAATATGAGGAAGAAGAAAACATTTTTAAAGGGAAATATTTGTTCTCATAATGCTACAGTATGCTTCTTTTGAATATATTTTAATAGAAATATTTTGCATAACTTATCCAATTGATGGGAGCTGCTTTTGAAGCTCTCTGTGACACAGACTCAGAGAATAACTTTGGCAGCAGTGCAGAGATTTTTGCTAGATGTTTTTGAGCAAGGTTTGTGCTTCCAACAATGTCCCCATGCGGCTTAATATTATTTACCCCAAATTCAAATATAAACAAAAATTCTAACCCCCCCAGAGAATCTCATCAATTTCTGCTTGCAGCCTTAAAAACTAAATAAATAAAATGAAGTATAGTCGGCACAGTTCAACGGCTTTATCCAGTAATAGAGAAGCTACAGTTGATCATTCACAGTCCGCAGTTACATCATCATCATCATTAGATCTGATAGTGTTTACACTGTGCAGTGTGTGTCAAGTGTCTGTGCACTGTAACACATGCACGTTCTACCATCACCAGGCTAAAGTTAAATATTACAATAAGACACACTTCTAATGTGCAGTACATATATGTTTTACTTCCTGTTAACATCACACACGTATGCTGAGTTATATCATGTTAGAAACAAGCTGCAGAGATGATAATCAGATCACACTTACTCTGGTGTCTCGGTGACCAAACACATGGCGAAACGGTGAGAAAATCCTCTTTCCCTCAGGGTTTGTGGTGTGTCGCTGCAACACAGTCTCACACAGGAAACACACTCTTTGTTTGTAGCTTCAGCTGTGAGGATGCACATGCAGTTCTGTGAATCTTACGACCATCTCTGAGATCATAAATTTCATGCCGCACTCAGACATTTTGGTCAAATCTAACTACATCACTACTGGAGCATCGAACGGATGATTCAATACTTAGGTGCCATTCAGTGACCTTCAGGTAGACACTGACAGCATTTCTGTTTTGTGAAGAAGGCAAATACATGGCATTATTTTGTTTCTTTTACAAGGACATAAGTCATATTATGTCCAGAAATAATACCAGTATTTTAAATTGAGCAAACAGCAATCATCTCTTTCCTCAGTAAATCTATTTACATGTTTATCCACATAACCCTTCTCACCTAGTTTCTTTTGTTGGTTCTCTCATATCGTCTGCCCTGTGCAGTTTGCTCCATATTTGATCAACTCGACAACAGTAAAAAATGTCTCTTCATTGTGCCCAATCGGATCACTAGCACGCTTATCAATCTGTGTTTCATCTGTGGAATGAAATTTTCATCAAAATGACAAAGATTGTTTTTTGTTTTTTTTTTGTAAAACACTGATAAGAAAATTGAGTTTAAAAATACTCAGTCTGTCTGACCTTGGCTGAAGAGCTGCTTTGTTCAAGTTCACATGCCAGTGAAACGATGAGTCTCTGTCTACAGCAGGGGTAAGCAAATATAGTAAGAGGTCCACTTTCAAAATGTCCACATTGTCACAAATCCTCAGGTTGGATTAAACAACACCTGTGTGCACAAAGCGTAATACAGTAAAGATGACGGAACAAAGTACTGTTGTTGTTGTTGTTGAACAATTTGTAGCTGGTCTGCTGATCAGTCCTGGTGTCACCATTTCAGTTGGTTCAGTTTTGTGGTTGCTTCCCCACTACTCCTGAAGATAGTGCACGGATCTGATCCTGTTACTGACAACTAACTGGACAAATATCTGAGTGTCTGACAGGTTACACTGAGGGGAAGTGATAACATGATTCCATCACAATCTGACCTCTCACTGCTAAGAGCTTCATAATAATTCATAATAATTCACAGGGGCAGAGCCAGAGCATTTTTTTCTTTTATAAAGGTGGCCACCTTCTGTTGCCCCCCTCTGACCACCCTCTAAAACTGCCCCTTTATAATGAGACAGATAGATAGATATGGAGAGAGAGATCTATATGTCTATGTGTATATGCAAAATAAATAGTTTGAAAGAAATGTTCCAAAGGGCAGAAGAACCATTGCTTTTAACTTTAGCTACTCTAAAAGTGAGGATTATTCTGACCCTTTGGGACTCGTCTTTTTCTAAATGGGAATTGTTAGAAATGGTAAATATATTCAGTAGAGGTCACTTTTCACAGGGGGATATTTTAGGCACCAACCCTCATGACTCTGTTTTGAGGAACCATTCAAAAATGAAGTTTAGGGATTAAAAAATCTAAAATGGGGCTGACTGGCATCACGGGAAACAGCTTTCAGATATACAGTAGAGTTTTGCTAGCTGCTGAATGCCAGACAGCTCCATGTCATAAAGGATTCTTTTTTCAATACCTGCTTAGAGTTGTGCCTTTTTCCCATCAGGCACCAGGTTAAAGTAGTAGAAGGGCAAACACAGCAGCTCTGTGCCTGGAGGTGTTCAGACACCTCCACCTGCTGACAACCTGCCCCTGGAACTACACGGTTATATAACCGGAAGCAGGAGAAGAAGTACCAAAGACAGAGCGGTAGCACTGCCCCTTTTATTAGGAACAGTCAGTAACTATTCTTTCGACACTTCCATTGAGATGTTAATTTGTTTAAGCACCAATTTCACAGTTGACGTTTAACGTGAAGTATTTCTAATTTTCTGCCTCTCTCCTGGAGGTAAATGAGGAGGACAAACCATCAAAGCACAGGTAGATCTTAGCCAGCTTTCGACTGTACAGGTGCATATGTGCAAAACATAATTGGCCACTGCACCATCCCACTAATAGAGACAGGAGCAAATGCTGCACTCTGTACTTAAAAACCTGAACAAGTAGAAATATGCTCAAACCAACAAGTCTGAATACTCTGGTCATACTTTGGGTTAATGTCCTTTCCATGTGTGTTTGGGCAAAACAATGAATCCCCAGTGGGTCAGGGGAGCACATTTAAAAAGCTTTAGGTGCTGATGAAGTACAAGTGTGATATAACTGCAGCCCATTCCACATTTAATTGACAATTAGACAAAGAAACGAGCACAAGTAAGGACACTGCTTTTGTTTTAACTGTAAATGCTGCTTAATGATTCAAACTTTTGAAAAGTAACTTCATACTAACACTAAATAGAAGCTGCAGGGGCTGAGTGGGAGTTCAGAGCAGCTCAGAGTTTCATGTTTTGACACAAAGAACTATTTCTGCTTCTTTGTGTCCATGAAGAACATGGACCTGTCGTCCTGCTGCTCAGACTGATGGAGAGACGAGTGGGAGGAGGAAAGGAGGGAGGGAGGCAGGGAGCAAACACGTACAGTAGTTGCCAAAGAAGTATTACCATAGCAACCCACAGAAGCTAAATTGTGCACAGCTGGCTGCTGTTCGTGTGTGTGTTTCCCTGGTGCTTCCCTGCCTGGCACACAGACAGGATGTGGGCGTCGTTGTGGGCGTCGACCTTTAAAGACCCATGTGTTACGTCTCATTGCAGGAGCAGTTTCCAGGAAATGTTGTGTAACCACACCTGAACATATGAAGTTCACGGAGGTTCATCTTTGTGAGGGCCCACTGCCGGGCTCTGTTCAGACCTGTGCAACTTTATATAAAAATGTATTAAGTGAAGATCACCAGGGTGTGAGGGAAATGTAAAAAAACACACTTTTAATGTGTGGACTTACTCCTAAATGCCTTTTACAGCTGCTGAAATGTCGGCTGCGTGATCTCAGCTTTGGTTAGTCTCCAGGTTTTTTTTTGCTGGTTTTAGGACTGTGACGAACAATAACTTTAACCCAAAGCCAAGGGCCCTCTGCTTTTTGTCGCTTGCTTGCTTTCTTTTCTTCCATTTTTCTTCTCGTGCACTGATTTGCTATGCATGAACAGCCAACCAGAGTTGTCTTTATCACTGACGGTGACCAACCAGGGAACAGCCAGGGCCAGCAGTCGAGAATACGCCACGGATGCTCACCGACGTTGGTCAACAGCTGATCGTTGGTTCAGTGCGTCCATGTCCCTGTATGGGAATTGTCTTATTTTATTTAAACTGCCACAGTTCATGCTAGTCATCGACTGTTCTCCATGTACTGGTTAGAGGGGAGAGGTTGCAAACCAGAGGTAATGACAGGCGAGGGCTGCAACATATGAATGCTGATAGCTGTCGATTATTTAGTGTCAGGTGCAATCGCTTAAATCAGGTTTTAGGTGAGAGCTGAGTAGATATTTTGCAAATTCCACCCTCTCACGTCTCATCTTATACCTGAAAATTATCCTGCCATTCTTTCAGTGAGGAGGACAGAGCTAAACACATGCACAGGGACTCACACACAGCCGTGACACACGGATTCATTGAACACCAGTCATCACTTGCCATGCTGTTGCCGGGGTGATGGGAAGTGCACATGCACTCCCATGTACAAAACACACAAGGAGATTACTGCACTATGTTTGACCCGTTTGACCTGACATGAATCTGCAGGTGTGTGTGATGCTGTCACCTTGGCAACAGAGAAGTGGACGATGGCTCATACTCATGAATGAACGTTGAATGTGTGTATTGGTGCCTTTCACAGTGCACATGTCTTCATGTTCAGTTATTAACAGTGATTCCATGTTTCCGTCTCAGGTCCCCACGTCCACAACAGAGCTCAGTACAATGCTGCTACCTCGGCCTTCGTCCACGCAGGACTCGGAGCGCAGGGGGAGGGCACTCAGTGCAGCCAGCTACCTGACAGACGCCATGGAAGGTGAGGAGCAGCGCACGTTTAGTTCCCCCAAACCAAAAGCAGTGAGAGCAGGCAGTCGAAAATCCACATTCTGGCAGCTCAGCTGTGTTTTGATTCCTAATCACTAATCAACTAAACGATTAGCTTTTAGTCATGGGTGGGGCCAGAGGGGTGGTCAGGGGTGGCACTGCCCACCCCAAAATTCTGATTGGCCGCCTCAGATGCCACCACCCTGCCAGAGATACTTGGTGGTAAATACGTGTTGTAGAATTATAGCACGGAGAAGTGACCAAGTCTCAAGCTGAACTAAATCACTATGATTATAAATAGATAACATTTTATTATGGACATTTAAGGTGGGTTCATATATTTTGTAGCAGTTGCAACCAGGCAGATTATCCTTTCAAAAAGGATTTGAAAGTAAATGCAAAGTAAATTAAAAATCCACCATCCGTGCAGTTTGTTTCTGTTCAACTTTTTGACCGTTCAACCTTCAAAATAAGTCACATTAGATGGACATATTCCAGCTAATGGCACATTTTTATACAGGGGAAGACAAAGGAAGAAAAGTTATTCAGAAAAGACTTTCACTAAATATCCATTAAACTCAGACTGCTCATATTAAATTTAGAAATGTGAATAAAGAGGGTTTTAAGAAAGGATCTCATTGTGGCCACTCTAAACAGAAGATGTGTTATATGTCCTGGATGACAAAACAACTAAAATAACTGACCTCAATGGTTTTTTTTTTTTTTTTTTTTCATGAACCAAAGCTTACACATTTTTTAAAATTAGCTTTTAAATTAGTCTATTTTGCTTCTGGGAAGCCTTTGCTTCCTGTTCATTTCTATCAAAACGAATTAGCATGAACTGAAAGAGATTCTGCTTCTGCTGCGTTTGTAATTATGTGTCAATATGCGACTGTAACCTTGTCTGACTTTTTACCTCATAGTGTGTGTCTTTGCTTTTGTGTCCCTGTGTGTCACTTCAGTGAGTGTTTGTTTGTGATTGTATTTGTCTGGATTTTGCATCCAAGTGAGTCTATTAATGTGTGTGTGTGTGTGTGTGTGTGTGTGTTTGCTTCCGGTCTGTCCGTGTGTGTGTGGATACAGCATTGTGTAACCGTGTCAGTAAGTAAGTGTGTACATGCGTGCATGTGTGTGTCTGCCCCGGCCAACCCCAGGGGAACGCCAGCTTGTTTGTGCGAGAGAGAGAGAATGAAATGGAGGGAGAGAGAGTTATCCTGGTTTCCCTCATTAACCGTGAGCTCCTTCCAAGTTCCTGTGTGTTTGATGATATTCATATATCAGATTTTTGGATTCATATCTGTTCAAATCTACATTTGTGTGTTGTGAGCACATCTCACTGTGTGTGTGTGTGTGTGGGAGGGGTAGGTCTGCTGAGTCACAGTCTCTCCCTTCGGCAGTGGCTGCTCTTAGAGAACAGATCATTATACAGGAAATTTAAAAAGAAAATAACCAATGCTGTCCTCCATCCATCCTTCTCTACACCCTTCACTCCTTCCTTGCCTCCTCCCTCCATCCCTTTTTCTTTCTCCTGTCTTTTTGTATTTGTTTCTGTGCTTGTTGTTTGTGGAGAAAGGATTTAACATTGTTTATTAGGAAGTAGAATTGTGTCTCCTAGTTTACAACACTTTGTTTGAAAAGGTCCACTCTAATCTGAGTATGGGACAAGTTTGTGTAGGACGAGCAATTACTAAGTGCTAGAAAGTTATTCAGTGACTTTTATTTACTTTATAGTGTATAGATAGATAGTTATAGTTGTTGGTGTTTGTTTGTCTATATAGCCACAACATAAAAACCACTGACGGTGACGTGAACAAACTTTATTGTCTTGTTACAGTGGCACTTGTCATGAAGTGGGATATAATAGAAGGCAAGTGAGCAGTCAGCTTAAGGATCTGGGCAATAAATGGGCCAAGGAAGGACAATCAGTGAATTGAAGACAGGGTCAGGGCTGCCTGAGGCTAATGGATGTGCACGGGGAGCAAAGGGTCGCCTATCTGGGCTGAAATGTTTTACGCTGGCCAAAACTGACAGGTGTCAGCACACGCGATGCGTCACAACTTGTGTATGTGGCTGTGTAGCTGCACACTGGTCAGAGTGTCCATGCTGACCCCTGTCCACATAGTAAAGCTCCAACAGGGGGCACGTGGACATCAGATTTGGGACATGGATTGATCTTAGAAGGTGGCCTGGTCTGAAGACATAATGTGGACGACCTGGTGCTTTGTATTATTCAGCTGGGGGAGAGATTTGGTCTCATCAACCTATTTGATGGTAACTTGTACATCTCCACTTAACTTTTGTTCTAATGTGTTTTGTCGGGTGTGTGCAGAATTGGAGGAGGCCCATAAGAAATGCCACCCCTGCTGGTACGTCTTTGCCCACCATTACCTGGTGTGGGAGTGCTGCCCGTGCTGGCTGAGGGTGAAGCAGCTGGTGAAGATCATGGTGATGGATCCGTTCCTGGACCTGGCCATCACCGTGTGCATCGTCCTCAACACGCTCTTCATGGCCATGGAGCACTACCCCATGACAGACGAGTTCAACGGCATGCTCAGCATCGGAAACCTGGTAGGAAAGAGAAATGGGTGGAGACGTGAGTGAATGGAGCTGAATATGCCGACTGAGGATGTTCCCCCTTCCTTTATCAGTCTACTCAGTTTCTAGAGACTTGACCTGAAAAAGAAATTCAATCTATTCTTTGTTCTCTGTTTAATATCAAAGTTAAACCAAAAGGGAGGATGGATCTGACGATAGCAACTAGTTTTGTCTATTAAATCTAAAAAGATGAAAGTTACCAACTCTAACATCCCAAAGCTCAAGATTATTCCAAAACATTAAGTTTACAATCATATACGATCAGGAGAAAAAGGAAAAAAAAAATATATAAAAAAAACAATTATATATATCTCCTGAAATTGTTCCAATTTCAAAAGCTTCTTATTTTTCTTATAATGCACCTTTTTGCACTACCTTGTCTTTAGAACTTTGTGAAACGGTTTGTTTTAGCTCCTGTCAAAATCTGAAACATTTTGAGAAGCTCCAGAGAAAGTCTCTAAGAGCCTAACAAATCTTGTGACGGAATAGACAGACACAAAAATTACATTTTTGGTGTGATTTCTTCTATATTCAGCTCATGTTTGGAACTTGTTTGAAATAAATTAAAAATACAATTATTTCCATTTCTTTACATGCTGTGTTCTGACCAATCTTTGCTCGAGGCCTCATACAAACTTTTCCTGAAAGTGCAGAGACTCTTCAGATGGTGTTTACAGTGTGTGTGTGTGTGTGTGTGTGTGTGTGTGTGTGTGTGTGTGCAATAAACACCTCCGATAAGTCAAGGAATGAGGGAGAACAAAACTGTTTGGACTTCTGAAACTGCCTCAAACTCTTTGGTATAATTTAACACCCTCAGGGTTTAGACAGGAGAAATACACTGATTTCTTTGCTTTTGTGGAAAGTGTGTGGGTTCTTTTTTTGTCTCTGACTAAAAAGGGAGGTGAGGTTCTGTATTAGAGCTGACAGAAACAGGTCGGATAGCTTTGAACTACGGTGACTAACTCCAGTGTTTGACCCTGCAGGTGCGCTGATGATCTGACAGAAGCTGATAGGTTGATGCAATATGGTAATTGGTTCACCTCAGGTGTGAAATACCCGCAGCCAAAATCACCATGCTGATCACACCTGCCCACACACACACACTCACACCTGTTGGGCGATGTCAGGTTTCCTCAGCTCAGACTGCAGGCGATGGTACAAGGCAGAGCATGGTAATAAAGTTTAGAAGTAGAAACTGTGGCTTCGGGTCGGCCTGGAGCAGCGGTGTTCAGTCATTGGGAGTGGGCCAAACTGTGGGACATTTACACGGACTGACAGTTTGTAATTAACCCTCTAATGCCCTGGATAATAAATTATTAGTAAATTATGTATTTCAGCTTGAAGAAGTAAACAAAGCAGGTTTTGCTTTTTAAGTTTGATTCGACTTGTAACCGATGGAGAGAAGATAAAACCGGGATAATATGTTCATGCATTGAAGCATTTGTTAGAAAATGTGCTGCAGGGTTCTGAGCAGCTGAAGCACTAATGATGATTTGAAAAGTCCACTATATAAAGCAGTCTGATCAATGCATCAACTGCTTCTTCTAACTCCCCTCTGCTCAGAAGCCACATAACCAGGCCTACATTGCTGTCCAGGATGACCCCAAGATTCATCACATAATTGGTTAATTAATGGGGAAATTGAGGTCAGATGAGTAAAAATGTTTTTACCAAAAAAAAAAAAAAATTCAGTTCAGTGTGTTTCAAACTAATTTACCAGATCTGAAACCCACTTTTCAACACAGCTATACAATATATGTTAGGACTGTATGTTCCACTGTCCAACTGATTTGTGTGTGTGTGTGTGTGTGTGTGTGTGTTTCCACGTCCACACATCTTCAACAACAACCCAAAGTAACATCATTTACTCATCAGTATCAGCACTTACATAATCTCCCTATAATATTGCTCACACCTCACCTGCACTTTTGTGTAGCTTTACAATTCTGCAGCATAAATGTTGCAAACTTTTTTTTTCTTCAATTCAATTTAGAAGCAGCTCAGGTCTCCGATAAAAGCTGAGTCATGTCACTGGGATCCGGTCGCACTCTGGATTCGCTGAGTTCTTTATAGGATAAAACCTCTAATCCTCACAGATGTTTACATAGCATTTAGCTGGCCTTCCAGACGGACAGGGGAGCCTCCCCCGTGTGTGTGTGTGTGTGTGTGTGTTATATAAGGCTGTTTGTAGAGGATCATGTCAGGACACTACTGTGCTGACACAATCGATGTCAGCTAATGCTTTCACTGTTTGTTGTTGTTGTCTGTCATGTGCTCTTTAGCTTCGCTCTTTGGCTTTTACATATCAATATTAGCATGTGTGTAAACATCTGAAGTATACACAGCGTTTAGAGGCTTTTATCCATAGAACCACACTGTGCATTAAGTGCACTATCCTTCCTGAATGTACTTCACCTTTAATGGTTCAGTTAGTGGATGCACTATGGATTTGTTAACTGCTTTTGGTAGAAGTATGGAGGAGAAAAAAAAAAACATTTGTTTGTGTCTATTCATTTCACGTCATTCCATCTGACATCCTGGTCATGTTGGCCAACTGGTGTTTAGGGCAGGGAGTCACTGTGAGGAAGTGACGTCCTCTCATGTGGACACAGACGCTGTGGTCGTTTACATGGCTCATTACGATCAAAAGACGCCAAAGGGAAACGTCTTCATGGAAACTGCTGCTGTGGTCTGACTTGCTGCTACGTGTAGTTACATTTCTGAGCAGGTGCAGGGAATGTGCCGCACCTGTAGCACAGACTGGACAAAGAATCATAAGTCACTTGAACGGAGTTAAAACCAAACAAACTGATCAGAAGTCACGAAGATCAAGTTGTTTCTGTACCTGGCTCCTAAATGCATCATGGCTGAAGAGCTAAAGAAGGAGCATTGATCCCTCACACACCCAAGGAAAACATCTGTGTTACAGAAGACGAGCTTACTGTCTACTACAAGTTAGCTTCAGAAGGTTATTGCTTTTACTTCTAAACTGTGTCCTATAGTTTCCCATCTGAGTTTCTGACTTTGGTCCCACTTGAACTCTGGTCTCCTTTGTAAAAGTCTGGTCTATCTAGTACCTTAAAACGAAATGAAACTTGAAATACAGGACAAATATTTCCTCCAATTGTCCTGTCGGTGTCGTTGATGTGTGAATGGAAATGAGCTGTGAGGTCTGTGTTCATGGTGTTTCTTTGTGCAGAGAGAGAAGCTTTTCCTGCTGTAGGTGTTTCTGTGACTCTGGATAAAGGCCTGTCCCTCCAGCACACACACACACACACACACACACACACACACACAGTCCTCTGCTATACCTGGATTCTAATTTAGCTTGTCCTGTTCTCGCTCAGGGTGCTGGGGCAGTGTTGGGGAAAGCAAAAAAGTGGGGACTTCAAATGCTTTCTGGGAGACGAGCTGTGTATGAATATTGTTTATTTGCTGTAGATAAACACTTTGCTGAATAAACAGTAAAAAAATGCATTAAAGCAAATTTTTGGGAAGAAACAATAATAATAAGCACAAGCAGTTGATTATAATGAACTGCACTTTGACTGTGTGTGTGTGTGTGTGTGTGTGTGTGTGTCCTGGTGCTTACTCATTACATCTGTGACAAAAATAAGCACATGTCTCTCTCTCACACACACACACACACACAGTCCGTGTCATCCTCTCTCTGCTGATGTTACTGTTATTAGCGAGTGCTGATGTTGACATCTCCTGTTTGTGAGCCAGACACACACACACACACACACACACACAATTACTGCTGGTCTGCGCACTCGTTTTTCATCCTTCCATCAGTAAATTAGAAACTTTGTCTTTGCACACACACTGAGTCTTCAGTGCTGATGTTGGTGTTTGGATCTCTGACACACACACCTCACTAACTTCTCACACACACATGTGCATTTTGGAAACAAGCAATACTCCTTATCCCACAGCTCACAGACTTAAAGTGGGACTACTGGCTATTTAGGACAGAAGTGCAGGAGCGAATAATTGGGTGGAGGTTGTGTGCAGAATGAAGAGCAACACTTAAACTAGGAAACTACATCAGAATGTAAACAACCACAACATTAGACTTTTAAACTCTCTAATACCTGATACTTAGTGCCACTAATTGCGATTTGATAATGAGTGAACTGTGCAGAGTGTAGCAGAGGTAGAAGAGCATAGCAGAGCATTGGGAAGACGTGTTCACTTTATTTTGGAAACTCAATTTTTCTGCTAATATGAGCTTGTGATTTCCAGTCTTTCGCTTTGTGCTGCAGCTTAAGTTAGTGCTATTTTGTTGCTTTGAACTTGACAACATTTGGTTTTCTCGAAGGAGTGGATTTCATGAAATGTAAAGCAAATTCTTATGTACAGTGCTGTTTGTCAAAGTACAGACAAGAATTCATATTTGTGACTTTTGAACTGGTGTGTCGAAATACAGTATTTGGAGCGTTTTGAAATAACATTATGAGAAACAAACATGCCTCAAATATCCCCTTTCACAGTTCCAGTGATGCCGTTATAATATGTGGTGTACGGCTGTGATGACGTCTGAGGCCAGAGGCTGCTGCGGATGTTCAACAGCTGAAGTGTGTTTAACTTCATTAGGTTCACCCTGCTTGATGCCAACACACTCCACAATGATCACTAACACGGCACCGCACAACCTTTATATAATCTGAATGTAATATTATAGGAAACATACGTGTGTGTGTGTGCAGCACCATTAACAGTGAGGCAGGAAAACATGAGTCTACAACAACCAGTGTCCCCACACTGAGGACCAGAACCCGCTTTGGTCACTAGCCAGCAGCCTAAATGTTGCGGCTGGTGCAGCAGTACAAACATCACTTATGTTTAAAAAATCACACTTTGAATCTCTTAAACGCTGATTCGTTTTCCTCCTTGAGCCTCCTTCGTCACTCCATTACACTTACTCACATAGAAAGTTTGTGTGTGTGAGACAGACGCTCTCCTGATGTCAGTAATAACAGCGTGATTGTTGAGTAGCTAATCAACACACTACAGAGTTAATGAGCCCATGTAAAAGATTCAGAGAGAGAGAGGCAGAGAGAGAGGCAACCCCAGAAAGAGCCTCTGATTTTCTGCACGAGTGTGATGTGTGATTTTGTGCATCTCACAGACACAGACACACACACACAAAACTCGTCAGTCACAGTCTATCAAACCTCAAAACTCTCTGTTTTGGTAGACTCTGACACACACACACACACGTGCGCAGGCTGAGAAACAGACACACACACGTGTGTCACGTAGCTGGTGTCACATCGAGGATCCCCTCTGTCTGGAACAACAAGCAGGGAGAGGAGCTGCTGCTGCTGCAGTAACACACACAAAGACGGCTATAAACACACACAAGTGAGCAAATGCATACTTTACATGCAGCGCGTACACACACACACACACACACACACACACACACACACACACACACACACACACACACACACACACACACACACAAGATGTAAAGCAGAGCACGGCAAACCGTGGACGAGCTGAGGTCTGCAGAGAGCGACAGACAGAGGCTTAAGAGATCAAACCACAAGAGCAGGCAGCTGAGAAAAGTGTCATTAGAATAAGTCTGAGGTTCCAGAGACCCGAGTGCTTTTCTCCCTGTGTGTTTGTCACTCACACACAACACATCCCAGTTTGACTCCTGCCTGCAGTCGTCATTGGTCAAATAGTTGCATATTAGTAAAACTTAACGAAATAAGATCCTGCTGTTATGTTTAAGCTACACATGCACACAAATTGATCCTAAAGTCACAAGAGTTGGAAGAATTGTTATGTTGATCATTTCGTAACGTGCAGGTTTCCGCTGCACTGTCCACATTCAAGTGCTGACAACCCTGCATCCACAGCCAGAAGGTGGCAGAAGGTGGCACACGTGGTGAAACAGGATTTCTCATGTGTATAGATACTTTTTGTGCTTCTTGGAGAAGAGAGGCACCGTGAGACCTGGGGTCCTTTGGGATATTGCACTGAGAAAAAGTCTGATATGTGATGGAGCCCAACTATGGGTGAGAATCTTAAATTGTATTGTTACTCACTTGTCAACTCACTTGATCCAGGTCATCAGCACTAGCTAGGCAGAGATAGGTGGGAACAAGCAGGGCAGAGGAGCCCTGAGGACCAGGGTTAGGACCCCCACTGGTCTTTTTAATCACAGAAACCACGACCTCCATCCCTGCCAACAAAACAGTTCATTTACAGAAATGAGGTTTTTCTGAAACTAGGTCATTAATCTGTCTAAACAGAGCTTGAAGACCTTTATCAGACCTGATCAGACTGGACCTGGGTTCCATCCTGTTGAAGAGGAATGACACCTTCTTCACACCTTCTTTCTCTCCGACCGTTCTTTAAGTTCAGCTGATGGTGTGTGTGTGTGTGTGGGTGTGTGGGTGTGTGTGTGTGTGACTGGTCCATGAAAACAGAGAGCAGATCAGGTGCTGGGACATACCTCTGTGTTTCAGCAGCTAAACTTGTAAAACTTTTGTTCAGGTGCCTGCATTGGAGGTGACATGACTTTGTGGGTGTCTGAACTGTCCTACCTGTTGGCTAACTCTGCCCTTCATTTAACTGTGTGTTCATGTGTGCGCTGACTGTCCCTGCCTGCATGTGTCTTTAGCACAGCTATATTGAATCCTCAGACCCTTGCAGCTCTATGGAGTCAGAAACTGGTTCAGGCCTGGAAAAATACCATTTCTGTGCCTTTCTCTGCAACGTTTTATTTTTTTCCACTCAAAAACAAAGATGGCGACAGGAAACAGAAGATCACAGTGTTGGCATCGTTTTGAAGAAGGGAAAATTATTGTGACAGCTGCAGAAAATTACACAGTAAATAACTAGAAAGACCAATGAGTGGTTTTCCTGCACACTTTGCTCCAACTGTCAGGAGTTAGGAAAGTCAAGACAAACTGGACTGAAGAGCAACAGAGACAAACCTCTTTATGAAGTAAAGTCAGATTAGAGAAGATGGAATAGCAACAGAGGGAGTAAAGGTGGCATGTAATGGAAATCTTTGAGTAAAAGGCCCAGTATCAGCTATACTCCGTTCCAAGCAAAGGTCCTGCATTCAAACATGTACTTGACTAAAAGCACAGAGGTATTAGCCTCGTACTTAAGGCACCAGAAGTGAAAGTACCAAACGTGCAGAAAACTGGTCCCCGTCAGTGTTTTAACCCCGGTTTCTGTCTGCAGGTGTTCTCGGGCATCTTCACAGCAGAGATGGTACTGAAGATCATTGCTCTGGATCCGTACTACTACTTCCAGACCGGCTGGAACATCTTTGACAGTATCATCGTCTGCCTCAGCCTGATGGAGCTCGGCCTGTCCGACGTAGAGGGGCTCAGCGTGCTGCGCTCCTTCAGACTGGTAAATCACACACACTAATATAACATTTTAGGAAGAGGGTTAGAGGGAAAGGAGGAAAGAGGAAAAGCCAGAGCAGTGGTACATGTAGGCTGACTGACAGCTGAAGCGTCAGAGAAATGGCAGCGAGCTGTAGGATGTGTGACAGCGCGCAGAGGATGTGATGATTGGCCAACTTTGCTGTGCCGACAAACCAGGACAACAAGGTGAGGACGCTGGCCCGACAACATCGACCCGAGACACAGAAAGAATCCTGTCTTAGTGTGTCTGTGTGAATCTGTCACTCCGACGATTGTCAGGTTCTGCCAGAGGCAAACACACACACACACACACGTGCACTCGTTTCTTTGTTTGCTTTTCCTTCAGCCATCATTTCTGTCAGGTTTCTTTGTTTTTCCTTTATTTTGTGTCTTAATTGTCTCTCTGATGTTGTCCTTGCTACGTTCTGTCCTCCGTCTGTGTTTAGTATCTTTCTTGTCAGTAGAAAAACATCCTTTTTTCTATTGGAAAAATAAGGTTGATCTGAGAAGATGTTCTGTGTGTTTAAATGATAATTTAATGGATGGACTAGGTGGATTTTTTACACATTTACACTCAAAAATGTAAACACTGACTTCACCTCCAAACTTGAAATTGAATTTCATTATACACTTCATATCCTCAATTCATTCCTTTCAAAAAGCAAAGAAAATCACGAGCAAGTCGAGAACAACTGAAGCCTTTGTGTCCTGACTAAAAAAAAATGGAAAAGTCCAGGTTTTTGGTACTTGGAGTATTTTTTGTTTGTTCTTAATTATTGATACTGAAGTATTATTCAAAGGTTAACGGTAAATTTGAATTTAACGCTTTAGTATCTTTATGGTATTTTCTCCCAGTAATTAGTCTGTGAGTAAATAATTGAAATTTCTTTCAGTTTCTTTCTGTGCCGACCGCTGGTTTTATTGTTATTAGCACAATGTAATTAAGGACATAGAAATGACTGGAAGGGTCCTACATTATAAGCAATACACACTTTTCATATTTAATATTTTTGTGCTACTTTTAACTTTAAATGTTCGTCTTTCTTCTCCCTTCTTAAAGCTGCGCGTGTTCAAGCTCGCCCGCTCGTGGCCGACCCTCAACACCCTGATCAAGATCATCGGTAACTCCATGGGCGCTCTGGGAAACCTGACGCTCGTCCTCGCCATCATCGTCTTCATCTTCGCTGTGGTCGGCATGCAGCTGTTTGGGAAGAACTACCAGGTAAAGCTGCCGACCTCTGACTACTTGATATCGTGCAGATTTGTAAATTCAGGTTGGTTACGTGACGCTCTCTCCCTCATTTAGGACTGTGTTTGTAAGATCTCGAAGGACTGCGCTCTTCCTCGCTGGCACATGAAGGACTTCTTTCACTCCTTCCTCATCGTCTTCAGGGTTCTTTGTGGAGAGTGGATAGAGACCATGTGGGACTGTATGGAAGTGGCAGGTCAGCCGCTCTGCATCCTCGTCTTCATGTTGGTCATGGTCATCGGAAACCTGGTGGTGAGTGACCTTTGACCCCAGACTTTAACCTGTTTGTCCTCGCTTTGACTAAAATGTTTGAAGGTGGGATTTATGAAGAGGCAGAAACCTCGGCCTGTTTGGTCCCATTACTACAATATGTAAATCAGTGGTTATTCAGGTCCATTCTTGTATGACAGGTTTTATTAAAGCAACATTTAGATTTTGATAAAACAGGCTTCAAGAAAAATAGGTTTATATTTTCAGGGGATATTTTAAACAAGCACCAGCCCTCAAAACAACTAAAACGACAAACAAATTACCAAACAGGAACAAAATCTTACCCCCAAAACCACCAGAAACAATGTGACGTTCTCCTTTGTAGATGTTTAGTTTCCAGAGGAATTTTTTTAACTGTAAGACTTAATGCTGGACTGACCCTGAATCATAATTCATAGACTCTTAATTATTTGTATGTGTACACAAACCTTTAGTAAAGGTTCTCAATTCGTACTCAATATCCCTGGTGGACTGGTGGAGTCCAAATCTTTAGAAAAACCTGAGCATTAACTCACATAAAAAATCTGTTCATGTTTTAGGTCACATTTATTCAGGAATAGAGAAAATTGTGAAGGGTTCACAAACTTTTAAGCACCACTGTGTGAAGTGCAGTTAAACTTTATAGATTTAAAATTGAAATTTCCTCTTTCTCTAAAACACACACATAAAAATGTGAACCCTTCAGGACTTCGGCGGATTCTAGCAGGAATTGGTTGGAGGATTGAAAAATGGTTTCACCTCATTGGACGGATGGTTCAAGATGTGTTCAATCTGTAGAAGGATGGAGATGATGTGTCTCATCAAAAGAGGAGAAATGTATTTTTTGGCAAAACATTCCTGTGGTGTTTCCTTCACGTGGAACAAGTTTAATCTGCTATAAATACACACTGAATACACACGGACACACACACAGCGTTCGTCTTGCCAGGTGAAAGGAGGAGAGGACAGATTTCCTTTCTGCTGATCTGTAATCTCACCTTACACCTCACCCCCCAGGCACACACACACACACACACACACACGCACACACACAGTGTTCTCTACAGATCATTTTACCTGCCTCACTATGCCCCAACCCCTCTAACCCTCTTCAGCACCGATCATGTCTGCACCTTTAAACACATCAGTCAATCTCTGTGTGTGTGTGTGATGATCAGATGTACTCAGAGCACACAGGAGGTGGTAACTGGAGTCTTCTTATCTTGTGATCAATGTGCACAAACACACGTGCTGGTCTTAGTAAGGACACTCACTGATGTCATTAATTCCTTCTTCCTTAACCCTAAAATAAATTGACGTGACTCTAAAACTATTACTCCTCATCCAGCCCCTGCTGATATCGGCACTAACTGCATTTACATGCACTTCAGCAACCAGGTTACTGTAAATGTGCACGCCTGTGCACGTGCGGCACATGAGTGGTGTGTCTTTTTTAACACACACCACAGCTCCTTCTGAAGTGTCAGAGCTAGAAACACACTTGTTTTAGCTCGTAGTTTTGGTTTTAGTCGGACTTGATTTATGAGGAGGCATCACTCTGTGTAATGATGGCCCTTTTCATCCAGTCAATCCACTCCAGGAAATCAGCTACTGGAAAAGGCTGAGTGTAAGTGCACGTAAACGCCTTGAATGACCCGGTTAAAAGAAACGCAGAGAGCAAAGTGATTGCAGAAAGGAAATGTCCAAAATACTGCTGCATTTAATATACTGTACAGACCAATGACAACACACACTGCGCTGCACCACAGCAGGCAACAGTGAGCTCCAGCTCGTGCTCTTTAAACTTTAATTTGTGGTTTGGACGCATGAAGTGAAAGTCAAAGGGAAGGTGAAATTACATTTACTTGTGCAGGGAAAAGAGCGTATGACTTGTAGGTCAAGTCTTTTTATTATATCCTGCGTTTAAAAATAACCCGTGTTTGACCGAAGTCCTTTATAAAGAGACGGAATTATTTGAAATCCTGAAAACCACCGGACTAATCCAATAATCACATGTAATGATAAAAGCATAGAAATCGGGATTAATTCAGGTGAAGGTTTCCGATCTTAAGAGGAGGTGGTAATTGTTGATCGTTACTTCAACCAGCACAACAGGAGCCTCAGTTAAAAGGGTTTGGACTGGTACTGTTCAACTTACATTTCCAACCCTGTTCATATCATTTCCTGCCCTACATTTTGTCACAATAATAATTGTCTGGTGTGGCTGCACCTGGCGTTCAGGAATATTTCACTTCTGGATGAGCCCTCCAGAGCCTCTGTTTTATAATTTTAGTTAGAAGTCACAGAGGTCAGAGGGCATCAGGGCTTATTAGCAGTCATGCTACAAAACGTCCCAGATCCCCTGGTCAAGTGGTTTGAGCAATCAAATCCCGATCCGTCCGGGTGGTCATTTGTACTTAGCGTGGGCTGCTTGTCATCAGCTTGACTAAGGCACATTTTAAAGAAATGTGTATATGTGTGTGTATACAGGGTCAAAGAGACACAGATGTTGCGTTTTAACCCTCAGACAACAGGTTTAGTTCTTGTTCATGAGCCAAAGAACTGAATTAACTTATTTTGAGGTTTTTCTCATAATCTGTTCATGCACACAATTCTGTTTGTGGTTTGTCAAGTCATAGCACAGAGTAGAACACATCATCCTCCTCGAGGCCGACCTACAATATTTCTCTCATTAACCCCTTCATGACTTCCCCCATTTAAATGTGTTACTTGATAATAAAATGCATCATGTAAAAATATATTTCATAGGAGCAGATTTCATGTAGGATTTTTGGAAGGTTGGATGTTACCACATATATCCTAACTCCACATGTTCAGTTTCCTCTTAATGAAGCAGTGTACAGTCCATGACTCAATAAGCAGAAATTACTTTCAGCTCTTTCTAAAGAACAATTTGATATCCTTCAGAAGCTGAACCTGATTTTATGTTATGAGATGTCAAGTGTCACATCTCATAACAGGCTGACAGGAAGGTGGGACAGACACAAAGGAAAGGAAGTAAAACAAGTTTCCTCTTGTCATTTTAGTTATTAATAAACACGGAAGTGAGTTATTATATTCACCAGTCAGTGGATCGTGTGTGTGTGCGTGTGTGTGTGTGTGCGTGTGTGCAGCAATAATGGAGCTCCATTCAACTGTTTAGCTTAATGGTCTCATGGATATTTAATAATAAGCTTGATGGGCAAGACAGCTCTGTCTCGCACACACACACACACACCTACAGTCAACAGCCTCTTATTCTTCTCTCGTCAGTGGCAGGAACTGTATCTCCCCTGCGGAGGGATATGCTGACCTGCCTGAATGAATATGCTCAAACACGTGTGTGTTTGTGTGCGTGTGTGTCATGATGACCGAACGTTACCAATTCAGGCAATTTATCCCTTTAGAAATGGCCTTATTTTGTTCTGTTCAGCGTGTGTGTGTGTGTGTGTGAATGTGTGTGTGTGTGTGAAGGCATTTACACATGCATGCAGTCATGTGTGGTTCGGATTTTTTTGTTATGAGATGTCAAGTGTCACATCTCATAACAGGCTGAGAGGAAGGTGGGACAGACACAAAGGAAGAGGAGAAAGTGAAATGGAGGAAAATGTGCATAAAGAGAGAGGAAGTAATAAATGACATTTCTAAAAGGACAGACAAAAAAAAAAGTCAGGAACCCACAAGGTGTGAGTGAAGGTAGAGTGGGAAAAAGGCATAAAAACAGAGGCAGAAAGCAAGGAAAGAAGGAATGAAGGAAGAACAGGAGCGAGGAAACTGGAACTGGGGGAAAATCATAAATAAATAAAAGGAAAGGAAGCAGGCATAGGAAGGAATGGATGGAAGAGAAAGTGAGCGAAGGAAGAGAAGATTTTCAACAGACGTGCTGCAATGTTTTTACATTTTAAAAAGCAGGCTCATACAGAATCACCAGAGGAATAGTTGAATTAATTATTGCAATTGCAACATCACAAATTCCTGGAGGGACTAGAAAAAGCAAGAATAGAAATAAAAGACAGGTGGAAGCATGGTAAAGGAAATCAAGAAAGGAAGAGAAGGACATAGAAGTAGCCAAAAGGAAAGGAAGAGATGGAAACCAAAGCAAAGGGGAAAGAAAAAGCAAAAACTGAAGCATTAAAACAAGGAAAAAGAGGGAATGAAGGAAAGACGATGAGAGAGTCAGCAGGTGGGAGGGACAGAGGGAAGGTTACTCTGCCAGTCAGCTTTGCTGTAAATGGAGAAACTCTTGCCACAGAAATGGTTTTCAGGAAGAACCAGAAGACCTGGTTACCGTGACAGCAAGAGATTAGCGGCTTTCAGCTTCCACCTTCAGGGGTCCCCACAGCAGATGGACATGTTCCACACGTTGATTTGACACGAGTTTTTTCTTCCTGCCACAACCTTCCCATTTTATCCGGGCTTGGGTCCGGCACCAAGGTGGCTCTTGGTGGCTGGGTGGGATTCGGACATCCGGTCTTCTGCATCCCAACCCAAAGCTCTGCCACTGATTCACCGGGTCCACTACGTTAACATGACGGCCAGACCCAGACCCAGAATCCAACAGGACGTGTTGGATTTCAGTGTAAAGTGACGCACTGGAATTAATAGGTGATGGACTTGTTACTGCACAAACAAAGCTGCTGTAAATACCATTGGGAATTACTCACCCACGTGTGTGTGTGTGTGTGTGTGTGTGTGTGTGTGTGTGTGTGTGTGTGTGTGTGTGTGTGTGTGTGTGTGTGTGTGTGTTTTTCTTGCAGGCAGTAGTTGAGTCAGTGTGCAGCAGTTTGAGTGTAAAGTGTGTAACACCGTGACTATGTGTGACACACAGCTGATGCTCATTTTAAGTATGTTAAAATCAGCTGTTTGGTACTTTTCCTTTTAAATTCCTCACATGTGACCACGTGCAGAAGATGAAACACACAGATGCTTTGTAAAAGTGCTTTTACTTTGAAAGGGTTTCCTCTTTCATGTTGAATTCATGCTGTATCCTGCAGACCCTGTGTGTGTCTGTGTGTGTGTGTGTGTGTGTGTGCGCACGTGTGCACGGCACAGACTGAACCAGGTGAGCGGATGTTTAATTTGCTGTTTCTCTTGATGACAAACGAGCAGCTGAATGCGTTTCCCTGAGCCAGCGCTTCAACTGCAGCACACCTGCCATGAGACTCTCCGGCTCTGCTCCTCCTCTACTTTTTATTTCAGCTCTTCGGTCCCATGTTTTCCTCTCCCTCGTACGTATTCACTAACTAAATCATTGTGACTTTTTAAAGCTGATTCTCCAAAGATCACACCGCAGCAGTCTGAATAGTCACACCATGCAGACTTGATTAACTGCATAAATGTGGGGTTTGATAAATGGTAGGTGAAACATTCCTAATGAGAAGAAATATCTGGAAGGAGACATTTTTGTATTATATTTTCGGTAAATGTGAGCAAAACAACACGGGTACAGAGAAAAGTGTTAATTATACTTGAACCGTGTGGCATAACACAAAGTGCAAAGACCACAGTAACTGCTTTTACTGAAACAATAAAAACACTTTGAAACCTTTAAAACTGCTTAAATGTGGCACTTATTACAATTGAGCCACTATTGTCCAGTATAACACAACTTTTGTCTCCAACAACGTTAAACGGTGACTTCAGCCATTTTCAATTTGCTTTCTATGGCTTTAGTTTAGTTTGTAAATGCTAATGCTTTTAAAATTCTCTCTGGCTTCTCTCTCTGATTTCTCTGCTCCTAGCTGAAAAACCCCTCCAGATGACATCACGTGGAGGAGCTCTCAAAAAGCACGTTGGCCATGATTACAAACTCCATAGTGTCGGCAACAAGATAACATAATCTGCAGTCAAGGTTCCTCCAATTGATGTCATCCTGAGGCCTTTTTCAGCTAGAAGTAGAGAGATATTTGTTAAGAGAAGTCAATGGGAAGTTTATGACATTTATTTGCATGTTCAAAATCAGTGAAGGCATTTTGTTGTTTTAGGAATTTTAATTTGGAAAATAAGAAACTTATGAAATGAGGGAGAGAAAAACTTTAAGCACTTATAAATGAGGTTTTTGTGTCCTGATGTGCAATGTGTTTAAATTGTGGTGAAATATATTTGTTTCAAACGCTCTGTGCTACGACCAACATGTCACCTGATTGGACCACACTTCAACATCACTTCAGGAAGGAAGTCAGGCTCCTGACAGTCTAACCAGCATCCACCTCCTTAACTTGAATTTCCAGATGAATCTAAAGCTTCTGTATGTGAATATAGCACTATTCATATAGTGTTTGTTGGAGAAACCCTTTACATCATGCATCATAAATGTAATGCAGGTTCTGGCCCTGAAACACAGAGACAAACAAAGACAAAGGAAATGTTGTTTGAACCTGCTGAAAAATTGCATTAAAATGACTACATGGACGAACACGCTCTATACTGTGAGCTAAGGTTATAAAAAGCAACTCCGCTAACAGAATAATGGATAAACAGCTCCTCTTGTCTTGCTCCCACTGGTTTAGTGGTTCTCTCGTGTTCTTCATCCCTCTAACCATTTTCCCAGGAGGCTTTGCTCATGGGAGTTTGTTGTGATGAGGAGAAAGCACCAAAAACAGATCATGTTACCACTCATCCATCACCACCACCCCCTGCTCTGTAGTTCTTCAGGGGTTTGTGTGTGTGTGTGTTTGTGTCTGAGATATGATGCTCATGTGTTTCCAGGACAGAAGCTGCTTCCAGAACTCTCCTCCACTACCCGCTTTATGATTTAGTTTGATTCAGAGCTGAGTTTAACAACATTATCTCCAGTTTGGTTCATGATTCAAACAACTTCATTGATCCCATAGGGAAACTGTGTCGTTGTTACAGCTGCTCTCCACCTGAAAAGTAGAAAAGAAAGGAAGAAAATTTCCACCAAACCAGGACAATAAACGAGTACACTCACCGACTACTGATCAATAAGTAAGAAACAGCTGAAATAGCTTGAGGATGTTCTCGAAGATGTTCCACACAGACGTTCCACACAGTACATAAAGTACTATACTATGACTTCTGATGCATGCACACTGTTTACAATCCCAGGTGTAAGTGGCCCAGAGAGTAGTTGTTAATAGGCCACTTCTGTTGAAAGAGAGACAACATCCTTTCCCTCTATTTCAAATCACCAGTCTTCTTTGGCCAGAATTTGGACATTGTTGTCCAAAGTAGTGTCCACACATGGACTCTTAAGGGAGATGGAGCTGGACCTTCTGTGTCATGCCATGAAGGAGTAAACGGATGTAAACGCAATGATCAGATCTCTCAGTGTGGAAGCTTATGCAGTATACAGGACTGCATAACTGCAGTATTAATACCTTGCAGTAACAATGAAGTACTTTTAAAAACAAATCCAACATAGAAATAAAAGTAGAAAGTCTTAAATCCAACAGGCTGTTTAAACTAAAATAACCTGATGATAAATAAGTCAGTTCTTGTCCAGGTGGGCTCAGCTGTGTCATCATAGATGTGTGCTTGCTTTCTCATTTGTGTGGGTGGGTGGGTTTGTTGGCCCACTTCCCCAGTCGAATTAGTACGATCTGCTTAACGAGTTAAACGAGGTGAGTTGGAAGGGATCAGGTGGTCCACTGCTCCCCAAACTGACACTCACACAGATGACACACACTTCCTGTCACCAGGCATAAACACATCTGCATCTGATGCACGGACACACAAACTTTTCCCTCCCACTATGTTCATCGCACACATTATCATTCCACACACTGTTTTCTGCAAGTGTTTTCCACCAAGAGCAGCTGGTCTTTATTCCAGTGTGATTGTCCTGCTGGAACCACATGGACACCAGTCACATTTATCGGCTTTCAAAAGAGGAAATCACAATATACAGGACAATCAAACTGTGAGTCAGGAGAACACACCTGCTGGAAAACATCAGCTGAAAGAGCCGATTAGAAGAATTAGAGGAACGAGAAAGACCCGGAAGGAGGTGGCCAAAAATGTATATAGCGTGAAAATCCAACGCGTGCAGCCTGAAGAAAACAACAGATAGACACAGTTGGAGCAACTAAGCAGCCAGAGTGGGCGAAGACCAGAGCTAAAAGCAGATGGAATATTGGACCTGTCCACTCAGACGCAGGTTGTTTCCACTGCCCCCAAGTAGCCAAATAAATTCACAACCTCAGGATGTTTACATCAGGTTATATAGGATTCACCAGATAAGTCTTCTGACCTCTGTCATGACCTTTGTCAGGGATGTGTTATCCGGTATCAAAAAAGCAATAAAGCCACTGCCCGAGCTGAGGGGGCATGTTCCCAGTAGCATCAGTGTCTTGGTGTGTGGGTGCGGACGAGCACCAACCAGACATCAGCATTTTACTGATGGTAAAACTGTTGATATTACAGTACGTGTTTTACAGTACTGTAATGTCAACAGTGTTTTACAGTTTTACATGTAACACCAATCACTAATCCAGGAACGGACTAAAACATGCTATTGCAAACTTCATTTAGCTACATGTTTAAATGTAATATCCATAATCATAGTAGTGTGTTTCATTGTTTGTAAAGGTAAAATGTTCTGAACTCCTCTTTAACTTGTTTTCAACCTGAACAGCTGCCGTCTCTAGTAGTTTGTTTGAATATTAAGTTTTCTCATTATTTAGATTCAGTCTTACTGTGTGTGGGTCTAAGTTCTGCTGTAACCACAAGAGCGACAGGGGAAGCTGCCACCTGATCCAAATGACCTAGACTTTGTCTGGAAAAACGCGCACACACACACACACACACACACACACACACACACACACACACACACACACACACACACACACACACACACACACACACACACACACACACACACACACACACACACACACTTAGCTGTGGTTAAACCGTAGCTTATCTGAGAACCAGCAGCACTCTGGCTTTGTGATCCGGTACCATGGGTCATTATTCAGCAAACACTGATTAATCAACGCGCAATGGATACTGTGTGTGTGTGTGTGTGTGTGTGTGTGTGTGTTCACTATACATTTGGTGGTTCCTCTAAAGAAAAGATAAGAAGGTAAAGAGGGTAAATTCTGAGCCTCCAGCTTCACCACCCTGCTGCCAGAGGCTGTGGCACAAACTGATGATGAGGCTGTTCTCAGACATGCTTGCAGCCTGGCTCAGGGGTTGGTAGCCAGCCATCAGATGGATTGTCCTGCGGTTTTCCAGATGTTGTGGTCCCAGTAGTTTAAATCCTAAAGACTTTGGTGATCCCTCCACTTTCTGTCTTATGTCAATATGAGGTTAACTTCAAGAGTTTAGAGTGAAATATCTGCTTCACTGCTGAATTGATTGTAAGCTTAATTAAACTAATGATTTTCCACTGACCACATTTTAGTGTTGAGTGTTATTCCCCTGCTTCCGAAGCTGGTTTTGGATTATTTGCTGGTTAAATTCTAAATGTACAGTAGATGATCAAATCACCACCTCCTTTCTCTCTCTGTGTCTCCAGCTGTTGAACCTCTTCCTGGCTCTGCTCCTCAGCAGTTTCAGCTCCGACAACCTGTCGGCTCCAGATGACGACGGCGAGATGAACAACCTGCACATCGCCATCCACAGGATCACCAGGGGCCTGGCCTGGTGCCGCAGACAGGTGCCTGTCTGTTAGTGTGTTTGTGAACCTGTGTGCCAGCTCTTGTCGAGCGTGGAGCTGACTCTTTCTGCTCCGTGTGATGCAGGTGGTGGATTTCTTTAACGGAAACCTAAAGCGACGTCGTCAAAAGCGAAAAGAGGCCAAAGCTATGATGAAGCTGAAACGCCTGAGCACCATCCACACTGAAGCCAACGGGGCTGTGATAGGTGACACACACACACCTGTTTCTCTTTCCTACACTGCACAAAGTTTCTCAGGCTTCTTAAACAGGATTTATTTACATCTTTCTACATCCTGTTAGAAAGGGTTGTTTTAGCATAGGTGGCATTTGAGAATGCTGGGAACACTCAGTTTCTTGATGACAGGTGTGTAGAAACTGAAAATTAAAATAAAATCAAAAACCAGGAGCTTGTTTAACAAACAAATTCCCTCATATTCAATTTGTAAACTTTTCCTGTGTGAGGATCCTTGGATCCACCAACCAGACCTAATGTTTTATGGACTGTTGGGGCCTGAAATGCCTCATTTTCGTAGCAGTTTTTCTAAAAGTTCAATAAAATTGCTGGAGCAAGTGTAAATTGCAAAGGTTTTTTTTGCAAGTCACGATTGCAGTATTTCTTTCCCCACAAATGTTTTTACTCATACAAACGGGTGCAGGTGATTTATATGACACTGTTAATACTATACTCTAACTTTTAGTGCAGCTAATAAACCACCACAAGACAGTACATGTGCAAGTTTAACCTTTTGTGCAGAACATTAGCGAAGTCTTTAGCTGCACTTTTTGCAGAGTGTTTGTATTGTGGCTCCCTCTTTCTCCCAGATATCAAATATTTCTTCTGTCGTTGTCACGGATCATTTGTCTTTGTTTATAGGTTTTACATTACGGAATCAACCGGGGACAGTTCAGAGTTTAGGTCACGTTTGAGAAACTGTTGTGCAGAATTCACAGGATTGGTTGAATTTCTACTTATCGTTGCGATCGTTAAATCCCACAGTGACACAAAAAAATTCATGTTCTTAAAGAAAATTGAAAACTAACTTGGAGTGAATGTTCCTTCTCAGGTCGTCATGTGGAGAAATACGTGGCGCCGGAGGACGACAGCTACATGACGAACCCTAACCTGACCATCAGCGTCCCCATCGCCCCCGGAGAGTCAGACGTGGAGTTCCCGGAGGAGGAGGAGGAGGAGGAGGAGGAAGAGGAAGAGGAGGAGGTGGTGGAAGAGGAGCAGACCGAGGGCTTTGAGGAAGAGGAGGTAGGGAGGAGATTTGGTTTTCTACTTCACACACTGACATGCACCTGTGTCTGACGTAAACAAGCTCAGGTGTGTGTGAGTCAGCTGTTGTTCCCCCTGAGGTTACTGTCTAATGACTGTCTGTCTGCCAGCTTTGTGTGTGTGTGTGTGTGTGTGTGACACACATCAGAACCTTTCGTTATTCTGATTATTGCTGTTATTTACTTAATTGCTGGTAAACGATAGACAACCAATACATTTTTGGTCCAAACTGAAGATACTAGCTGCTACTACGTTGATTTGCCATTGTTGTGTTGTACGTATTCTAGTCCAGTAGTTACCCCCTGACTTTTCCTGTGGTGCCACCACAACGATGATATTTGGCTTCGAATGAAATATCTCAACATTTGTCAGAAGAAGTGCCGTGAAACTTGAAACAGGGATTGGTACCGTGTGTGGCACAGACATACACTGCAACCTGAGACTAAATCTGGAGGTCGACCTCTTTTATTTATCAGTTGATTTGCTTTCTCTCTCTATGGGCAGAATACTTTGAAATCTTTATAATGTTCTTATTCCAATAACGGTCAGATATGCATAGATGAAGAGGCCAAAGCCGCAGTCTGAGCTACTTCACTTAACACATTCCATCACAGTGGATTTACAAAGTGCAGCCCATCATATGACAAGCTGCACATATGTTACTATATTGATGAACATCTTCACATCTGTCCATCAGTACTTGGATTCATATCTTTCCTTCCTGGAAGCCAGTGGTTTCATATTACAAAGCTTTAAAACTTGCTGCCAGAGAGATAAACTATTACAGTAACCACTTACTCGACATTATCGATTGTGACAGAAGTTATGAAATCGTTATGTGGAGCTGCAGTTTTGTCTTCATTGTGGTGGTTTCAAAGAAATGCAGTTTTTCAACAATATGCATCATAAACACAACTTCCTGTGGCTCCAGATTCAATTCAAACTGAATAATCACATGACTCTAAACTGCCTTGGACAAAATCATCATAACTAAACTTTTATCCTGATAATATAACATGAAAACATTTTAAATCTTGTCAAAATTAACTCAGTGTGATGCACAGATATCAGAATATTTAATGTCTTTATCTTTATGTGACTATTTCTAGTAGCTGTATTTTTATAATAGACAGACTGGCTCAATTTATAGGACACACACACACACACACACACACACACACACACACACACACACACACACACACACACACACACACACAGGGAGAGGGTCCCTCAGATAGCACTGCAAGCCTCTGGCAATGCATTATGTTCTGGCATTTTTCCCACTCTGTGCTGCACGTGTGATGTTTTTGTGCTAAAAGGGTGAATATGAGTGTGTGTTTTTGTGAGTCGATAGGGTGTGTGTGTGTCTGTGTGCGTGTCTAATCATGGTTATGATGCTAGTTATCATATATGTTTGCATGTTTCTTTCTTCGTCTATTTGTTGAACAAAAGTCAGGCTGAGCCTGAGCTTTCTTTATAAGTTTGTGTCACATTTTAAAATGGTTTATAGTAGTAGTGTCTGTAAAGAAAATTTACAGTCAAAATGTCTTAATTTGTGTGTGTGTGTTTGTGTAGTTACGCAGCAGCAGGAGTAGAAGAAGAAAAGGAGGCAGGAGTTGGTTCTTCTCTCCCCTTTGTATCTAACATGAAATGACAGATTTGTGCCGTGTGTGTGTTTGTCCGTGAACACACCTGTGCTGACTCAGTTTATCATCACCTCTACTCTTTAATCATGCTGTGCACCTGTTCTCCCTGTGTGCACACAGTGGTTTCCAACCTGGGGGTCAGCCCCCCCCTCAGGTGGGCGAAGAGCAGATTAACAGGAGGCAAATAAAAAATCATCCGACTTGTTTTGACATTTACACTCCTTTCATTTTTATAAATCTTTCTGTAATCTACGAACAATTTTTACCTCTGAAATTTGCTGTAGTTTAACATTAGTACAGAGATTATAGAGGGAGTTATAACATAATTATAATTTATTTGCCATTGTAAACTCAATTAAGTGATGCCCCTCATCTGATAAGTGCTTCCCTCTAACTTCATTTAGCTGCACGTCACTAACCCAGTTACCTGGAGGAACCAGCTGTGTAACAGGACAAAAGTCTGCAGACATGTCGAGTGGCTGGATGAAATGAGAAACTTTACATGAAGCAAAACAAAAGAAGTCAGTCAAAACACTGGACTAGATGTTTTTCACTGCTGAACATGAGTGTTTAGTGTTAAACTTATTCCGTTCGTGCCGTGCAAAGCTGCACGTCTGCGTGGGTTCACAGACCAGGTTACTACAGGTCATGAATTTCTGGACTTTTTTCTTTGTTTGTTGGTTTTTCATTTTGTTAAAGGGGCACTAGGTTTCAAAATGCAGGTGGGGAGCAGAGCAATGGTTGTGCTCATTACAGTTTACACTCACCCAAATTCTGAAGGTATTTCCAGAATCTCCGTAGACTTTTCCAGGGGGTTGGATTCATAAATAATCCACTTTGGCTCTCTAAGGATTTACAAGCAGTCACCAGGCCCTGGTTTTTGAGGTGTGGGTACAGTCCACACAGTAATCAAACATCAGTAGAGCTGGGAGAAACATCAGAGGTGTCAGTTGGACATTTTTAAAACTACTTACTGTCACAAATGTGCAGTTAGCTTCCTGGAGACTAGAACTGTCACCACATATGGAACAGACCCCAAAGGTCTGGTTTATGTTTTCACAATGGGGGTCAAAAAAAGCCAAATGCCAAATTTTAGTTTAGTTTGAAACAAATCATCTGTATGGCTGAAATTCTAATAGCCAGCAGGTGTATAGGTGTGAGGACAAGCAGGCATTGTTGTCTGTGCCAGGTTCAGTTTCTTTGTCTGCACATGATGCAGTAGCCTGTTAGATGAGATGAAGCCTACGACTGCCGTGCAAGTGGCAACACACACGTGGACACAAACACACGGTGACCTATTATGAAGGGGGGGGTCCAAATACAAGAAACGTCAGGAGCACATTTTCCCTCCAATAACACCCACAGGAAGAGTGTGAGTGTGTGAGAGGCAGAGAGAGAAGGGGGGTGGGGGGAGGAGGGGGCAACAGAGAGAGAGAGAGAGAGAGAGATAAAGTCAGACAGCATCACTGCTTTCACTACTCTTTAGCATCAAGCTTTGTTTCCGGTGTATGTGTGTGTGTGTGATACGGCCATGCTGTTCTCTCTCTCTCGCTCTTCATTCTCTCTCTCTTTCCCTCTTCCACTTGCTTCAGCTCCTAAATGAGTCGAACGTGCAGCATTTCATCTCCGTGTTCCTCACGTTTCACTGGTCCCTGATTTTTCGGATTTCACCTGAGATCCATGATTTCCTGCCAGCTCACTGTGGGTGTTGGCAAACTGTGAACTGGACTGTATTAAGCAACAGGCAGTGAACTGTGCAAAGTGTTTCCTGACACGAATTGACCCAAGCTGTTGACCCTAACCACTGCAGCTGCAGAATAAGGCATCTTTCTGCAGCTATGTGGTTTCCATCTCGCCGAATTAGCTTTGAGTTCCTTCGTCCACTCATATTTAGAAAGACGATGGAGAGCGAGCACCGCTGAGACTTGTGATATGACGTCCTGCTGCCTAAAGCATCTGAGGAATGGCTCTTCTTTTTGCTAAGAAGGAGCAAGATTTTCACTGAGATGTCAGTAGTTGACTGTAGCAGCGCAATTATGCTTCGGCTGCCTTTCAGCTGAATCTAACCAGTCATTAAATATCTGCTAAAATTGCTGTTCATCCCCTCATTTTCCTGCTTTACCTGACTGACTGTGGAGCTTGGAGAGAAAATGCATCTATTTTAAAAAACCTTTCCCCATGTGTCATATTAAAGTCCTACAGGAGATCCAGCACCAGTTCCATCCACTGCAGGTGCTGACTCACCTGTGAGCAGCATTTCTGTCCCAAAACTCCGCTTTACAAATGAGCTCAGACCGTTAGCACTTCAGCTTGAAGAGTTTGTCAGACAGGATTTGAAATAACCACCCTACTAATAGTTAATGTGTTTTACACAGTACTCAGAGCATAAAGCTGTGTATGGTGCCAATGTCCCAGACAGTGAGTGGTACAGTACAAGTTAGTTATCACATAACATGATAAATGTGACCAACTGCAAATCCTACAGATATTAACGAGCGCAAACGCCGCTATGACGTTGCTCAGCATCATCATTGACTTATCGTAGCCGCAGTGGGAATAAATGAGTCTCGTGTGCTTTTACGCACACACAGGATTTTTTACCAAGAGTAATAGACATGGCCGCTTTGTTGTAAAAATTTTGACAGCTAAATTATTCACGTGGGTGTTGCTTTGGCGAGTGTCCTCGCTGGCTCAGCAACATCAATGTGAAATGATTTTGTATTTCCACACAATGTGTGTTAGCCAGCGCGTGACCCAGATAGGCAGCTAAATAATGTACCAGCTGATATCGGAACGAGGTTTGTCAGCAGCTCGCTTTAGGTACAGCTCGGTCTCTGCTCAAGGTCTAGCTGAATATGCTGCCTTAGCACTGTCCTGCTTCCTGGAGCCGCCCAGTCCACACTTTGATGTTTGGTGCCTGCTTGAAGTTGGGGTCCCAGAGTAAAACTGCATCTGAGCAACAAGGGTTGATCTTTTTTTTTGTGTGTGTGTCTCATTCCTGAGGAGGACAATCTGAGCACAGGCAGAAAGACCTAAGTAATCTGTTCTGTGCTCGGTGAATGTCCTGTATATGCATGTGCGCTGTCATCATAGCGTTTCTTCAGGAAGGATCCTGAACATCATGTGGAGCCTTCTCAGTCTCCGATTGGCTGCTTTTGGGGCACATTTGTAACTCTGTGCCAGGTCGAACCAAATGCAAACTCTGCAGACAAAGCAAAGTGCACAGCTCAGATTTTTGTTTGCTCAAACTATTTGTCCTTTTCCTGTGTTCAGAATGTCCCGATGTGCACTGAGGAATGAGGGATAACGCCGTATGATTAAACCTTTTATGCTGTTTCCCTCTCCAGCATGATTTGGAAATTTATCTGCTTCGGACCCTTTGACCCGGCCATGATTTTTGTGACTGAGACATGACTTTTGTGACTTGGATATGACTTGTTCTACTCAAACTTGCTTTTAATTGCTCGTTAATGACTAGAGCTGCTTTCAGATCATCAGCGTAAATATAAAAGTGTAAATTCTTCTTGACTTAAAATGTCCTAAAGCTTCAGTCAAACATCACTCTAATACAAACTGACAAATCTTCTAGTTCTTCACAGAAACAAAATCTGCTGCTTATGTTGATTTATGAGCAGCTGAACACGAATATTCTAAATTAACGGTGAGTTATTTAAGAGTGGCAGCTTAATTAATGATCATGCTGATAAATTTAACACTGATGAAATATGCATTTTTTTAACTGAAGATAAAAACAGCTCAGGTTTAATCAAACATCGGTAAACTAAAACTTCGTATGCTGCTTAAGCTGGTGAAGTTGGACTGGACACTAAATGGACCTTACGCTTAAAGCTCACTGCTACAACATCTGTGCAATGTGGGAGTAGAGCAAGTCATAATCAAGCACCAAGTGTGTGTACTCATGGCGTTTTGTTGCGACAGACATCTGAGGAGTAAGAACACGGGTCATTTATAAAAGGGACCAATGAAAATGTCAAACTGCAGGGGCGAGGAGATTCCGGAACATCACTCCACAAGGTCAAACACTGAAATTTATGTGCTGCGAACATAACACTGATTCACTGCCCAGCTCCTGCTCAGACGCCTCAGGTGTCACCTCTCACCTGGCTCAAATTAGTTACAGTAGGCGAGAACGCGCTTGACGTGGACAATTGTTATCTGCTGGTTTAATGACTATACTTAAAATTCTGTGTCTTCACAATGATTTGGATGTGACCTGCATGACTCAGGTTTGACTCTGCCCAGAGCTTCTATGACTCAGACTTGACTACCTTGACTCAGAAATGTTCTCTCTGACTATGTCTTTACCGACATGATATTTGTGACTCGTGTGCACATGATTCAGACATGAAATGAGTGGGCTTTGGCATCACTTGTTCCTCTTGAACATGTCTTTCATGGCTTGAAAATGGCGTCCGTGACTCACAGACAAACACCTCGACTCTCATTCGGATCACTCATGACCGAGATAAGACTTCAGTGACTCTCAGGGAGCAGCCATGACCCTGCACATGAGCTTTATGACAGTTTGTAGACCTGTGTGGCTTGGACATGACTTATGATTGGGCTGATACCAGAACCCGATCGACAAGAAAAGCCAACATGACTGACCAAAGAGTAGTAGAACAGTCTTGTGACATGAGCACACACATGAAGAGAGGGAGGGAGCAGCAGGTTGCAGGTCAGTATGTACAGGGATCAGTCTTTGAGCAACGTAGTGTATTTTCTGTAAGTTACTTTACTGAGCCCTTAAAATTATACTTTATATTAAGATGGGAAATATTGCCCTTTCAAGTTATTGGAGCTACTTTGCAGAGCAATACTGTTTAACAAATATAGTTATTAATGATCTATGATATTAGGTTAAGATATGAACTGCTGATCTCTGGAGGGAAATCTTTCAAAAGCCAAACATATCTAAAAATGTAAAACTTGCTTCACCTTTACCAGCTATAACTGTGAAGTTATGAACATTTTAATGCATCTGTAACTATGATCCAGTCATGTCCTATTTGTTATGCTTAGATTTAGTCATTGTGGATAATTAGCACCTTTTACTTTTGGTGCTTTAGTGAAACACAATGTAGAAATTCTCCGTTCAGCACAGTCTTTCCACTTTAGTTTGAGTTGATCTGTTCAACTAATCGTACTACAGTAGCAGCCAGTGTAAATATTTAAAAGCTCAAAAAGATTTAATCGCATTCAGTTAGGTCAACCTAAACTTTCAACTTTCAACTTTCTTCCAATGAAGAAAATGACATGGACACAAATATCCAGCCGGATCAGAGAGCAGTGCTGCAGCATGCTTCAGGATGCACATTCAGTAATTCTCTTGTTATCTCGACCTGTTTTTTTTTTCCCCCTCTGCTGTCGTCACCTCCGTTCCTCCCTCTCTCTCGTTTTCTCTCTCTCTCTTTCCACCTTTCTATATCTCTCTCCCCATCTCTCCTCTCCCTGCAGGGTCTGTTGTATGTAATTTATTTTCAGGACACAAACAGCTCACTGTAAATAGAAGCTGTTAAGCTGCTGCAGTACTCTGGCTTTAATAGCACCAGCGTTTGGTTATGTAATGATTAAATAGCTGACCTGCACTGTAATGGCGCCACAAATCACTGGATGTGGTTCCACTGTCTCTCAAAGCCTGAATCAGCGGGTGGTCAATAGCCAAGGTCAAAGGTCAGACTACAGTGTTAACATGTTGACTGTCATATAGTCATTGTGTGTCTGTGCTGTAGGTGTTGTTAATGGTTAATCACAGCATCCTAACATGTCCGCACAGATTTACCACAACTTCATAAGAGCTGCACGAGTTCTGTGAAGTGCTCTGATGTGACGAGGACATTTTACATGAGATTAATGACGGCACTGCAACGTGTCTGTCTGACACACGGGTCACTGTGCGACAGGATTACACACAGACCTTGACTTAGCCAATACTTGTTAATACCTGGCCAATCACAGCTTTCTGTAACATTAGGCGTTTTAAGTTCTTCTTTACAGGTGTTTCATGTTCAGTTGTGTGCTGAAGATCGTTCTGTGCTCGTGTTGCCGAACACATCAAAGAAAATTAGTTAAATGCTAACATCCGTTGTTGTCTACTAGGACAAGATCTAGCGCCCTACAGTACATCTAAAGAACTAAACTAAAGAATGAAACTGCAGCTCTGTGTGTCACTCAGGTAAAAACACCTGTGCGTGTGTGTTTGCCCAGGTGTACTCTGCCCACAGCTGCTACCCTGCATGACAGCTTGTGAAACCGGACTGTAAACCCCAACGCTCACAGCCACCTACACAGTTTGTGGCTGGTGACCTCTGACCCCCTTTAGAGTTCAGGACCTGGCCTACAGATGTACAGGTGCAGCTGCAGGAGCAGATGGTGGCAGCTGTGCTTTGATTTCTCTTGTCTGCTATGAAATGGTCAACATCAAATATCCTGCATCTATTAACATGCCGTCAAACTGCAGAGTCGTCAGTCCAGTGTCACCATAATAAGAAACACAGAGCAGTTTTGGAAATACAAGACTGGATGTTTCTTACTTTAGCAGTTGTGCACCACAAAAAAAAAAAAAACAAGGTAGATGTATAAAAAAACTTTGACATTTTATCAAAGAATCCTATATATCTTAAAAATGTCTATTCTTTTACTGATGACTTCACCAGACGCTTCCTGTCCATGTCTAAGATTTGCTGCAACTCTGAGTCATCTAACATTTGAATAATGATGGTAACTTTTACTTCAGACACCTGAGATGCTCAAAATAAGCCTTTCACATGTAGCCAGATGAAGCTTTTGGCTACACAATTATTGACCTGTTTGCTGTTTTGAAAGTGTCGTCACACACAGGCATCATTATGTGCCGAAGTTAATCTTCTTCTAATTTTATCCCCAGCACATTGTCTGAGTGTGTTTCAGCCTTTCTTCTCTCTGACCTTTTCTATATATAAATCATGACTTATTTCTGCATTTAATAGCATGAAAAACACAGGGAACGTCTGACTCATTAGAAGCTAACATGCAGGGGGAAAATCATCAATGCAAAGCCATTTCACAATGAATAAAAGCAATGAGAGATCGTACAAAGATACAAATGAATGTGGCTCCTTTCATTTTGACTCTTTTTGTTTTTTGTGGAACAAAACAAGCAGGTTCACGACAGCTGCTGATGGAGGCGACTGCATTACACCATGATGCTGCTATATCACAAAAACATAAAAAATTCAAAGTTCAGTGTAGATTTTCCTGTTTTCACCTCCAAATAAAGTAGTTTACACCTGTTTCCTTTTAGCAGACGAAAGATGCCTGTAGTTATTACAGCTGATAGAAATGATGAGCAAAGTTGTTATAAACCTCTTTGCAATCTCATCCTTTTTACTTTGCTGAAAGTAATCAGATTACATGTGATTTATTACTTACCCAGGCCTGAATATGTTTCATGCCATCAGCTCCTCTCTGGCTGCACAATGGAAACGGCTTATGAATAGAAATGCATTTAAACCCCTCATTATGGATGTCAACTGTCGAGCAGTTTTCTGCTCAAGGCTGCTGCATGTGTGTGTGTTACATTATCCCAAATTTGTGTGGACCCTTTTTTCGTGTGTGTGAGTGTCAGAGATTAAGTGTGTATTCATGTCCAGTTGACTTCACCTGTGTGTGTCCAAGGCTGGCATTTGTCACAGTGGCCACTCTGTTCCCAGTTTCTGAATGTATTCATGAGTTAGCTGTTGACTCAGGTAGTTAGCTCACCTGTCCACACACACACACACACACACACACACACACACACACACACACACACACACACACACACGCTCCCTCCTGCTGTGTCTTTGTCCAGATATGTAACAAAACTTGCCAAATTTTCTTCCTCAGCCTTCAGCAGGGAAAAAACCCGTTTCCTCTCCATCTCCCTCATGCCTTTGTAAAGTCAAACTCCCATGATGCTTAGCAAACAGGGACCTTTGAAGTCAGCTGGGATGGGGGGGTGAAGAGGGGGATTTCCTGACGTTTAGTTTTGTCCAGTCAAAGCGAACAGACGGCAGCTTTCCTGCTGCTGGGAGGGAGGCTCCGTTTCTCCAGCCAGGATTCTTGTCACTTATGTAACATTAGATCTGAGTCATTCAGCTCCAACTGCAGCTAAACGCCGCTCACACAAGCACAAACCCCACTTAATGCAAATTATACCCAGAACGACACTGACAGTAATGCAGCTGAACTGACGTCATTTTGACATAAATAATACTTTTCCCCTTGTACACACTTGAGTTCAACCTGGAGCCCTTCAAGTCTGTATTAAAGCAACTTTTAAGTGGCCATGTGAGCGTCGAAGCAGGTTTTTCCCGTTGCTATTTCGTTCATTGTGTTGTTTAAAAATCCTGTATATATTCTAAACCAATCGATCACCTAAATCTGAGAGGCAGCGTGTAAAGACAAATGTGTTCCCAGTGGACATGATTGTCTCCCTGCATAAAGGCAGTTATGGCAGTATGATTTATCAACATATATTTCAGTCAGTCCATAGATAATTTATGTTTTTATTGATTATAACTGGTGGTTTCGTGATGATCTCTTCAGCAGAAAGATGATATCAGCCTGTCAGAGGGCAGCACAGTGGACCTGAGGAAGCCTGGAGAGGAGGAGGATGAGTACTCCGAGATGGCTGAGGAGGCCATGGACCCTGACAACTGCTTCCCAGATAGTAAGTACACACACACACACACACACACACACACACACACACACACACACACACACACACACACACACACACACACACACAAAGAGCAGCAGTACAGTTTGGAGGACTCTTGACAGCTGAAGAGGATCATTCACACTAATTGAGTTGTGTGGGGAAGTCACTGACAGTTTAAACATTTAGAGAAGAAGGGTCTCAGAGAAGACAGCTGAGAGCAACGAGGTCGAACACTATTTTTACTTTTACACAGCAAAGAACATGTTACGACATCAGAAAAACATCCTTTGAGTTTGACAGGATGTTCGAATGTTAGTAGAAAGGCAGAAGCCGCAAAATACCATCTAATTCCACTTCTGTGTTGAGCGTTTGCAGTTTTACTCTGTATGTCACTGTATGTCAGTATTTTATTGACAACTCAATTTAAGTTACAATAGAAACAGTTTTAGATGCACAGAAATGACTTTTAAGCTCCAATTGAAAGACACAATTTAAAATAAATAAATAATTTCCTTGTGCCAAGGATTTGCCTGAGGTTTATTTCACATCAATGAATGTTGGCAGTATTGGATTAAAATTATAGATGTGTTAGCGTGTTCATCACTTGGAGCTTTAAATGATGGAGATCATTTCAACAATGGACCACAGCAATGGAAATTCAAATCTTCACCAAGGGTGTAAGTTTCAGCTTTACACTTTTCGTTCAACAAACTCTAAATTAACATTGTACCTTTACAGTGTGATCAACACAATCAAACTTACCACAGGCTTTCAGACGTGTGTAAATGCTTCTTTCCTTCCAGCTGTGACCTGGATCAATAAATCTTTACATTCTACTACAGTAATAAAGTGATCTGCAGAATTGCGATGAGTAAACAGTTTGGTAGTATAATGGTTTATGTGCTGATGCATTGATACTGTTCCACATGCTTCACTAAGCATCACCCTGTTCGCACCACCCACTTGCCCCAATACTTTCATAATGAGATTTATGATCCTGCTCTGACTAACCTAGGTGAAAACCAAACATCTTGCTTTTTTCCTGACTCAGCCAGTGTCCTCCCGCAGCACAGAGATTTGTCTTAGACACAGTACAGCACAGTTGGCATGGCCATAATACACAGACATAGGAGATGGAGAAAAGCTGTGTGAGGTACTATTGGGCTAAAAGCCAAGGAAGTCACGGTTTCTGGAAAGCTGTGGTAACATAGGGCATCTCATACTAGTCCAAAAGCGTTAGACATTTCTATGCAGATGACACACTATTGTATATTTACATAATATCTAATGATAGCAGCTCTACGAAATAACTTTTTTTCTGATCAAAACCAAACGAGGAACTCTTTGTAACTGGAAGCTTCTTTTTGCCAAAGGATGTATGTTTTATTCAGTGACTCTTAACTGAATATCATATTTCTTTGTAGTGCTGCTTATTTGTGGTGTCCTTTGTGGCTGTATGCATAAAAATATTTTAAAAAAACCTCATTATGAGAGTACATTCTGGATATTCAAGTAGCGAGTAGCCACATTCATGCTGCCATGAATGTGGTTTAAAAGTGTTTGCACTCACCTCTGTAATCACTTTAACGTAAACATAGAGAATATAAAGTTACCTCGTGCCATGTTAACTCTTGGGGACACAAGCACCATGCTATTAGCTGTGCGCTCTGTTTACTCATGCTACAGTGCTTACAGTGGGTTTCTGTGCATATGGTTACTTTGGCTGAATTGTTCAGTTACAATTAAGGAAGAGGAAGCAAAGAAAAAGCTACCTGAAGAAAGAAAATTGCAATAGGATGTAATGAAGAGTGAATACATGAACAGTGTTTGAGTGGCTTGGTGCACGATCTGCTAATCTGCGGTTCTACTGACCTGCTGTACTATGGCGGCAGCACTAACCTACAGCACTGTGGCGACGCATTTCAGAATCGCCACATCAAGTCTAAACACAACGTCCAATTTACCAACAGAAAAGCAGGAGAATGCTCACAGCATGACCAACCAAGGCAAAAGCTTCAGCACAGTGTGTCAGCTTCACGTCTGTACATGAGGAGCATTCTGATGATTTTACACAGATCATGTGTGTAGCTGTTCATAGTCCTGCTGCTTCCAGTCCTGTCCGTGTTTTCTTTATATGTAAATGCTTTAAAAATGTGTAACCCTTTGGTTTCACATACCTCTACTAATCATGAGCCTGCCCCACCCCCCACGTGCCCCAATACTTTCATAATGAGATTTAGGACCCTGTTCTGAGTAACCCAGGTGACAAGCAAACATCATGCATCTTTCCTGACTCAGCCGGTTTCCTCCTCGAGCACAGATGGGTCTGTACACAGCCAGGGTCCCCGTGATACAGAGTGAGAGGCTGGATTTCTCATCACCTGAGATGTTAAGACATAAACAAAGAAGAGTTAAAGTTGTTGAACTTATTTCAAATCTGTATTTTCACTGGCTTTCTGATTTAGTTTTCAGAGGTAACAGGAGGTCAGTGAATAAGGCCTGAGACAGAATCAGGTCAGCCAGCTGGGAAATCCTCTCCAGAGAACAAAAAGCTCTCCCCACACCTGCATTAGTACGACTCGGTGTAACATACAGTACGTCTTGTGCCGAGTAGTTCAGGACAAATGCCTGCACCATTACACCTGCAAATGCATCCAGATTTGTGAGATGTTGTTCACAGTGTTGGTGAAACAACTGAATTTCTGTCACAACAGTATTTTGAGCAGTTTTATTAGAAAAGTTTACAAAATAAAAAGCACAAAGAAGGAAATATAACTGAGTTATTGCTGTAGCACTACTCTCATGAGGGGGTTCAGCCCTTCCATGAACTTCCTGTTAGTGAACAGTTAATTACCTGCAGTGCTGAAAATGAGGCAAATCAACATATTTGGTTGTTGTGGTTCCTGACACTGCTCACTTTCACAACGGTTTCTGGACACTTTCTCAAACACATTAGCTCTGTTTCAAAGCTCTGGATGATTCAGTTCAATTTCCATTTTCTTTTTACCACCTTGTGCATTTCTTGTTGGTTTAAAAGCTGAAGCTCGTCTTTCATTCTTGAACCCATTATCATGCATTGCTCTCATCTACAGGACTGTACTTAATTTTAATAGCATGAGTTCCGCATGTATTTATTGGTGTATTAATAAACATACAATGTTAATATTACAACATATGTTGTATAGGACATAAACAGGCAAAATTATTATTTATAACAACAAATAAAATATTACAATACAATACAATGGACTATAATCAAATCTGAGTTTAATGTAATTAGCAGTGTTTCTACCAGAGTTTTTAGTAAGAAATAAGTAAATCGCTGTCAACAACACAATCTAATCAGAAATGTTTGTGTCCATAAAGAAGTGGACTAAACCAGACACCACTGGGCATCATTTGGCATCATTTGGCACAAACTCAAACATGAATATCGGGGAAAAACCCAACACAAGCAGGCATCAAAAACATAAATGATGCTGGCAAAAGAACACCGAGGCCAGTTATCAGTGATGCTGACCCTGGTTTTACTGATCAAATTCTGTTGCCAGTCACTAGATACATTTCCCCCCCTCCCCCAGAGGAGAAGCAGATCCGGGCCTGTTTCCTGTAAGGGCTGCTTTGGATGAAAGCGCCTGCCACACAGCAGATGTTGTATTAACTTTGATTCATTTACAAGATTGATGCATCCGTCAAAAACTGTCCCAACACACCACCTGGTTCTTCCTGACTCAGCAGAGTCCTTCACAACAGGCAGACGTTTGTCACAGACTGGACTTGGATTAGCTGCTGGAGCACCGACAGAACACGGATGAAGCATGAACAAAGGTTTCATTGCTGTTTTGTCACCAGCACATCTGTATTAGATACGTGAAGAGGCAGTGGAGGGGAAGCAAACATCGTAATGAACAAAAAGGAAAAAAGAAACAGGAAAGAATAAAACAGAGAAGAGGACAAAGAAGGAATGGGATGAGCAAGAAAGAGGGAAACATACAAAAGTAGAATTAAGGGTGAGGAAGATGGTGAGAAAATGGAGAAAAGAGGAGGTGGAAAAATATGGAAATGAAAAGAACTGTTGACCAGTGGAAAGAAGATGAGGGAGAACAGAAAAATAAAGAAAGGAAAAGAGAAGCACGAGGACAAATGTACCTGAAGAAGAACGACTCCGGTTAGGACAAAAATGCCTCAGTAGGAAAGAAAGGAAATTAGAAAAAGGTTATAAAGAAGAGAATAAGGAATGGAGAGAGGAGGAAGATGATGATGACCTGTTGACCTCCTGACCCTGCTGCTATCTACGCATTTCGGTGGCAGGGACAGATTTTGACCTGCTGTGCTGCTGCTCCACCTTCTTACTCAGCTTACAGTCCCCTCACTCTGGACCAGAACCACCATTATGCTGACACAGCATACTGATGCTACCGTGTGTGTGTGTGTGTGTGAGAGATAGAGAGAGAGACCAGTGATTCCTGTGAGACGTCCTGTTGCTGCAGAAATAGGCCAGAAAATTCCTAACAACAGCAGACAGACGCCAGCTGCGTGTATGTGAATGCTAGAAAACAGTTTACATTGCAAAGTGTGTGTGTGTGTGTGTGTGTGTGTGTGTGTGTGTGTGTGTGTGTGTGTGTGTGTGTGTGTGTGCAGAGACACAGTGGCCGTCTGGTCGTTTAGCACAGTCCCAGGATGTCCACCCTCTGCTGGCCTTTTCCGTGCATTATGCTGATACCTGCCACCCCAGCTTTACACTCGGTTGGCTGGTTGTCAAACCTCAGTTGTTCCTGATCGAACACTCGTTATCATCATCTGTCAAGTTCTGAAAAACAAGTCCTATGCTGATGGTGATGGCTGCAATCTTGGTGCAGCAGCCGTGCACTTTGTTCTGCAATTTGGCTGTAAAATATCTCGTAAATGCATCAAACGGTCAAGCCCTGAAAGTTGGCAGCTAATCCTGGACACATTAGATAATTATTGATTAAAACAAAAAAAAAACCATTTTTGGTCGGAGTGCTTTCAAATAAAGCAGCCGTAAAGCTGCTTGTGTTTTTAAAATCCTGGCTACTTTTCTTTAAAATTCACATTCACCTAAAGTAACTGTACTGAATGAAAATAATGTATAGTTTTAGCACTTGTGTTAAATTGTTGCTTCGTAGCTTAGCACAACATTTAAGCCTTTATTTAAACTTGCACTTTAGTGGTTTGAGTTTTGTCTGTGGTGCAATTAGCATTTACACTGATACCTTAACATCGTGTGCCGTACACAGGGTCATGACATCGTTTGAGATACTGGGTCATTATTACTCTTTTCCCCACCTTTTGCTTTTGCTACCTATTACAGACCATCATTCACTTCCCTTTTTACACCAGGATGTCGAGCGATGAAATGTGGGACGTTAATAATGCTGATAGTACTGTGCTAGGAAACCAAAAAAAAAGGCATCTCTCAGCTGTCCTCAGAATTCCTCCATTACTGCTCTGTTGTTGATTTACACACATGGGGAAGTGTTGTTGTCCCCGTGGACGTCCTGTGAGGTGGGGACTTGCTCAGACGGTGCCTGGAGACAAAACTCATTAAAGACGCATGGAAATGAGCACTGTAATTTCCTGGAAGTGTGTCAGCTCCTGGAAAAGCAGTGAAGCTGCACTGACCTTATTCTGTAGGCATAAAAACAAAATCTGAAGTAATCCTGCGCTCGTGCATCTGATTAATCAGTTGCATTGCAGGTTTCAAGAGAGCTGCAGCGGGCGCCGCAACAAAACCTGTTCCCCATAGAGCTCAATTAAAAAAATGAAAATGTTCCCACGAGACCAAACTCCAACCATGATTATGTTTTTGTAGATAACGTAGCGAGTGGGTGGATGGTGTCCTCATGATTAAATGTCTCTTTATGGAGTCAGACTTTAACCAAGTGCTGTCAGAGTCTAAACACACTGTGAATCCATTTTTTAAAACTCTGTAGACAAACAGGATTTGATATTTAGGTGGATAAGATGAGAGCTTTTGTTCAATATCAACAAATTACTAACATATGCTAATAATGTTAACACTGAAGTTCACCTGTTTGCCTAAAAACATATTTGTGATTGTAGTTTCATGAGAAAGTTGACTTTAAAGTTTAACTTTATTGAAATGCTTAACACTGACTGTTGGACACCATTTTATCACCATTTGGTTTTTGGATGCTTCCGTTTACTTATTGTTCCCATGTCCGTCAGCTAAAGCTGAGACACTTTGTTGTTGGAGCCTAAAGAGCAGCTACTACTTTGAGCTTGTCCTTAGTTTCCGAGAAAGACGTAAATCAGTCTGCTGTTTTGTCACTTGTCCTCTTGACTGTACAACACATCCAGGGTGAGCTACATGTGTCCAATGTGCATCAAACGATCGGTGCTGCAGGACACAGCGAGCGTTTTTTGGCCTTCGGGGCTGCAAATGAATCGCATGTGACTGCTGAGCGGCATAAAACCAGGCAAAGATCCAAGTTTTCCTCCCACACTGACGATGGATCTGCTTTTGTGCTTTTGCTTAAGTTTGTGTTTTTCTCCGCGTACGTACTGTATGTTCCTCTTTTGGTTGTGACGGATCGTGTCTCCGTGTGTGTGTGTGTGTGTGTGTGTTCCTCCATGCTGTGATTACAAAGCACAAACCACGTTCCTCCCTGCCGCTCGCTCCGGCTGTCAGCAAGACAGAGTGTGTGTTGGCCTGAATGGTGACGCTCCCCGGCCGCTAATTATTCATCACGCAAGAGGAAAGGTCGCTCACGCCGGAAAGTCTCAGCGAGCACTGCTAACGACGCAGAGCTGCTTCGTAAAGACACTCGTCAGACGAATGAAGGTTATCGCTCGTGTTTTTGTGTTCACTGCATCAGGGTCACAGCAAACGTTCGTTCTTTTGGACTGGATGGAAAGAGGAAACCATGAAAAGTGCATTCAGTCTCCGCAAAGGCTGAGAAACGGTTGGACGAGAGTTTGGAAGGAATACTTAACATTTTCAGACACACACACACATATCTGTGCTGGCAGCGGGCATTAGATTAGCTGCCCCATTAGTCCTCGAAATGTCAACTCATTGGTTAATGTGGTGATGCCACATGGCACCAGATCGTGGGCTTGTGTGTGTTGCAGTTTGTACCATTACGTCAAATGCACACTTTTGTGCATTATTTACTGCAGGGAGGGAACTGCATTGATTCAATTCAATTCAATTCAACTTTATTTATATAGCGCCAATTCACAACAAAGTCATCTCAGGGCACTTTACAGAATAAAGTCAAGATTATAAAGATATATAAAGAGAACCCAACAATTCCCCCTGGAGCAAGCCATAGGCAACAGTGGAGAGGAAAAACTCCCTTTAACGGAAGAAACCTCCAGCAGAACCAGGCTCAGGGTGGACGGCCATCTGCCTCGACCGGTTGGGGTGAGTGGAAAGGGGAGAGAGAAAAGAACAGAGCAACAAAAGCAACAACAAAACATATGGCAGATTGGTAGGATCAGTAGCTTCACGCTGGAAGACACACAGCTTCAAAGCCGGGGGACACCTGCAGAAAGGGACAGAGAGAGGGGGACAGAGGAGGACAAAGACAACTACGGGAGAGAACACACAGAGTTAATGACATACAGTGGTGAGAATTGCGGGGTGAGAGGAGAGGAGAGATGGTCAAGAGGAGGAAAGGAGCTCAGTGCATTGGGGGGTGGGTCCCCCAGCAGTCTAAGCCTATGGCAGCATAACTATAACTAACTATATGCTTTATTAAAGAGGAAGGTTTTAAGCTTAGACTTAAAAGTAGAGAGGGTGTCTGCTTCCCGAATCTGAACTGGGAGCTGGTTCCACAAGAGAGGAGCTTGATTCACACGCTTACCTTTTATTTGTCTTTATTTAAAGGGAAATTTTGTTTTCAAACCGTGTTTTGTCCTTAAGTTTATAGAAATTCATGAAAAAAAAACTTTCCAGACGTATGTGAGTTACGTTGTTAGCATTTTTTGGTTTGTGTCCACCTGAAGTCCAGTCCAGTCTATCTTTTGCCTCTGGTTTTGGTCTCCACCATGTCCTCCAGCTGCTCTGACTGTGTCTGTGTGTGGTTTCTGAACGCACTGATCCACTGGGCCTCATGCTGCCGTACAAAAATGATGTAAGAAAGTACGTCTTATGGTAGTTTGTCAGAATTATTAAGTCATAAAGCAGAGTAAATATCATAAATAAATATGTGATACTATCTGAGCTCAGTGCTTTAGATCACTCCTCATAAGAGGATCAGATTCCTGCTGCCCAAAGCTCCTCACTGATGTTTCCAAATTCAGTCAGTGTCATCACTGTTCATTCACTGGGGGGCGGTCGGCAGAGTGGGGGCTGAGTAAGGGGTGGCATTTCCTTCACATATCTGCTTAGTCCGGACTTTATTAAGCTACGTGCCTTGAGATCACTTTAGTGTGAATTGGTGCTAAATAAATAAAGTTGAATTGAATTGAAAATGGAGGCTTGGTGGCTGGCAGAGAGAGACCACTGGGAAGAAGGTGTAAAGATTTCTGAAAAACCTGTTCTTTTAGTAATAATGTATTCAGGAAAAAAAGGTTTTCTTTTATTGCGTTATGTATTTTTCAATACTACCTCGATTTCAGGTCTGTTATTGTGGGGTCAAGCTATAATATTTCAGATATAGTTTCTTGACCTGTAACCTAATATTTCATGTAGCTGACTGTGATGACACAGGGTCTGGACTGTTAGATGGAAGGAAGCCGGGAACAATGTCATTGATTCCAATCGGGTCCTGTGTGAACATCAAGAGCAAATGTTTTCACCTGAGCCTGAATAGTCCTGATGAGTCTTTCAGCAATGATGCAGTAAACACAGGATAAAATCAGGCTTCATTTATTATTACACAGTGTGGTTAGTCGGAGAAATGCGATCTGACTTATTTCGACTTCTACAATTCGCTTTGGCTCCATTTTGGTTGCACTGTGAGCTGCTCTGCTTCTGTGCTGGTCTGCAGAGTTTTGTCGTGCACTGATTAGAAACCTGCCGCTGCTTCCCGAAGAAACCAGCATCCACAGCCCAAATGTACCTTAATCAGGTCTCTGTAATCCCCAAATCCTGATTACAGAAACCAGATTTCTTCTTTACCTAAGAGCAAAGAAATCCGCTTACTGCAAAAAAGGCGACTAGATGCAGGTTACTGCTCGTAAACTGCTTAACATTCGCAGTCTACTAGCTGTGTGAGAGCTCTAATAATGTAGCGTAAGGTTTCCTGCTGCTGCTTCATATGAAGCTGTAGCAGATGTAGTCACAGGAAAACACTGACCCCTCCACACAGCAGCGGTTTCTACAGGGAGCGTTGGAGCAAGACGGAGCTTTTAAAGCAAACTGACGGCAATACAACTGAATTTTTAGCAATTTATACATTTACAAGTGCTGATAATTAATCAGGATGACAGTTTTAAGCTGCGATGCTTCCCAGATATTTAAATCAATAATAATAACTGTGTGTTTTATGTTAAACCCATTGTGTTGGTTCTTGTAGCAGGCTGAAAAGAGCACGAGCTGCGTTTGAGCAGCTCCTCACTCCGCTGATTGCAGCGTCCGCCTGCCTCTGTAATTAGAGCTCTGATTACCCCAGCTTTCTGTTTCCATGGCTACTAATAGGCTTTTCCCCGATACACTGGTTGAGTAATCTAATGAAAACAAGCAAGTGGTAATCCGACACTCAATCAGCCCACTTGGCAGAGTTGTTATCGACGTGCGAGCGTGTGTGTCAGGAATCCCCCATCTGCTTGTGCTGAATAACTTGTCTTAATAAACACTTTTGCAGCTATAAACTCTTATTGAACGCAGCTCTAAATGCCTCTTTATATCACCTGTTGGTGGAAAACAATGTCTCCTGTCCGCTGCATGCGGCGTTGGTCCCTTTCTGACCGTGACTCTGAAAACGCTGCTTAACAATCTGTTGCCACGTGACGACATTTGACCCTTTTTGCCACCACACGCATAAACCGTCCTTTACAAACCACGTATGCACTCAGTGACCAAATCTTATTACATAGTGGAGATGTGTTCCACTCAGACAGTAACAGGGCAGGACAAGAGCATTTGGGGAAGAATTCCATGAGTAGCTGAGCTCATGTTATTACAGAGGCACATCCTGTCATGTTTGCAGTGCTTTAAACTTTGATGCATATGGACACAGTCTCTGTCCTCTAAGGAGCTGCTAGTTCTGTGTTGTGTGTTTCCTCATGCAAATGCTGCCAACAAGTGAAATGTTAACGGCAACACGCGTGTGGGATTGTGATGATCTTCTCTTCTGGGTAAAGTTCGCTCACCTGGAGTAGGAAGCAACTCTCTGCTGAATCAGAGTGACAACGACAGCGATGGCCTCTGGCCTGGCTGCTGCTCACACTGGGGGGTGCACAGCTGTAAAGGCCGGTCTCACCCGGCCCGGCTTCTTGAATATGTATGTGTTAGTTATCTGAGGCACCTCCTCACTTTTGCCCTTGTTGTGTCAGTGATGCTCACATTTTACATTTTTTAGTTGCAACATGATGCGTCACTGGAAATTTGTGTTCAGTGAACTGTGCTCGTACCGTTGTTAAGTGAAGCTCTGCAGCGCTGTCGAGTGCATTAAAAGTTTATTACTGGATTTTCGCTATTGTCCTGTTCAATCACAACACACTAATTCCGTCGAATAACAACTGACACAAGCCAACGTTCAGGACAGTGTGTTTTATATTTAATACACTGGACAAGAGTTTATAATTAAAACTGTGCACACACTTGGTGATGACAGAGAACTTTACTTTGCACAAAGTTCATTTTATCGTGCACATGTCTGAGTGAACAAATTACACATCATTCATATCACCTGTGGCAGAAAAGATGAAAAATTGACATTTTCGCCATAACAGGAAAATAATGTGAAGTAGAAAGTGAACTCTGAGAAAACTTTTTAACTAGAACAAAGTGCCAGAGCCTCTGCTCATGTGAAAAGGTGACTGTGTGTCTACATGTTGCTCAAAGGCAGCAAGATCCTCCTGCTGCAAGACTCACACCTGAGACCTTAGTTACAGGAGATGCAGCTGCTGTTGCTGCCTCTGCAGGCGTTACACACTGTCCACGGAGGCAGATACACAGCACTTAATGCTCTGGTTCATTCATGCATAACAACAAAGCCCCCTTTGTGTGTGTGTGTGTGTGTGTGTGTGTGTGTGTGTGTGTGTGTGTGTGTGTGTGTGTTTGTGTGCGCTAAACAAATGTAATCAAGAAAAAAACATTTTTTATCAGAGATTCTTGAATTTATCGTACGCTCTTGTTAACAGATTTACTGAATGAGTAGAAATTGTGATGTTCTTGTTTTTCACTAACAACTTGCCTGCTTCTCTTTGTCAGTGTGTGTCGCCAGGTTTCAGTGCTGTGACATCGACACAACAGCAGGACTCGGTCGAATCTGGTGGAAGCTGAGGAAAACCTGTTTCCAGATTGTAGAGCACAGCTGGTTCGAGTCCTTCATCATCTTCATGATCCTCCTCAGCTCTGGGGCGCTGGTCAGGAAAAATACTTTATTTTAACTGTAGCTTGATTTAGTTGATTCATTATATATTATTTTACAAGTTATGGTAACAAAAGATACTGTCAACTGCACTTTGGAGGTTTTCTTTTGGAAAAAACAGACCACTGAGCTCTGAGCACTGAACAGTAATGGCCAACACTCTGTGAGCACCTGAATGCCACACACACACACACACACACACACACACAAACACACAAACACACACACACACACACACACACACACTGCTTCTGCTGACAGACAGATGAAAGGAAAAACCCTTTTTCAGGAGCCTTTATTTTACATTTCTCCTTGAACCTCCTCCTCATACTTACGGTTTCTTAGTGAAAACTTCACAAGACAGCACAGATGTTCACTGAGGTCACTGACGCTCGTTCCCAACTCTCTCCAGGCCTTTGAGGACATCTACATTGAGCAAAGGAAGGTGGTCAAGGTCGTGCTGGAGTACGCCGACAAGATCTTCACCTACATATTCATCCTGGAGATGTTGCTCAAGTGGCTCGCCTATGGCTTCAAGAAGTACTTCACCAACTACTGGTGTTGGCTCGACTTCCTCATCGTCGACGTAAGTCCGTTGGTTCATTATTGTTTTTTTTGGATTGAGTGGATGATGATGAGAATGCTTTCTACCACAATCGGTAGAAATTAATATAAATGTTGTTACATTGATCTGAGTCATTTTGGATGTTGGAGATGATGATTAGAGCAGATTAAGCAGCATTAATTAACACAAACCACAAGAGCAGCATTTACAGTATGAGCCCCTCATTTCTGGAACATCCTTCCAGAAATCCCTAAATGTACGATCCAGTGATTGCAGTAGCATAACATAAAGTGGCAGGATTGGTAAAGTCAGAGGGGAAAGAAAAAACTATGTTCCAGATTCGTTTTTGTACGATATGGTGCCTCCAACCATTTCTGTTTCCTTAAAACCTGACTGAGAAAGAACCTGATGGCTGATTATTCACTTTGTTATGCTGCATCAACGTCTACACTACAACAGAACATAAATAGAACATATGTTTTATGTTCTCTTTCTTACTCATTTATTTAAGGAACAAAGATGTAAATAAAGGTTAAGAAAGTGAATTGAGGTGAGGGAGGTAGAGGGGCTTCATGCTCTAATCTTTCCAGTTTTTCTTCTTGGCCATGGATGGAACTTTTCCCACAGTCCTTGTGGTGGAGGCCAAAAAAAGTAACAAAAAAGAGGGAAGTTTGGTCTCAAACCTTATAATACAAGGAAAGACTGTGAATTTAGAAACGAGAAGCATCTGGTGCAGGATTGAGGTCAGAACTAACAGGACGACTGGTCACAGCCACCTGCCTGCTGTTGAACCCTTTAAAACGGGGCCTGAGTAACAGAGAGTGACTCACAGAATGGAGATGTCAGAGTGGCCTTTCGGTGGATTTTTAACAGATCATGCATGAACCCATTAGTGTTTTTTCCTCTTCACACACACACACACACACTTCCCCATGCTCACTGCTTGGAGCAGAGATGGACTGAAGGTGAAAATGTGACACAGTGAACGATAACAAACACGAGAAAAATACGAGATGTTTGGAATTAAACATGTGACAGCGATCAGCAGATAGTACCTCACTCTCTCCCATCTCGCCTCTTTTTGTTCTTATCCTCCATCATTTCCTCTGTGTCCATTATTTCTCACACCAATTCAGCTTTTTTGATATGAATCTAAAATTGACGCTGGGGTCATTTATATACACATTAATATTTATAGTTTAGAAAAGACGACACGCGTCTCACTCAAAAACACCTTCACTCTACGAATAGAAAGACGATGTCGACAACTGCAGTGACCATTTAGGAAAAAGCAGTTTGTGATACAACAACTTCCATTTGTTTATCCTGTTTTGGTTTTTTTTAGTTTTGAGGAATATTTGCAATGAAACAATTTTGGGCTACAAAATAATTAACTTGTAAAAGACTTAATTTAAAATCATGTTTTGTTTAGTTGCTGAAACATATTCAAACATTTAAAACGTATGTTGCAGCACAAAGCACATAGCAAACATTAAAGATGTCTTGAGCAGAAGCTGACACATAGAATAAGTGCAGCACTTTAGGTGTCATCAAAGAGGAATTGAGACGTACATTGGTTGTTTCTCAGGTAATGTGTGTGTTAGATAACCTCACTCCTCAGCAATAATGCAGCCTGCCAAATAACAGAGGAAGGGACAACGAGAGAGGGACGTGTTGAGTCACAGCGATCCAACCCGGCAGATCTGAGACAAGAAGCTGAGATAGAAAGTGGTGAAAGAAGGACTTTCTTTCAGTCTTAGGACCCTCATTAACCTAGTGTCTCACTGTTGGACAGTGTAAAAAGCTAGTTCCCAGCTCTGGAGCTCTGGCTTAAGGGGTCCCTGTAGACATAATCTGTCTCCTTGTCCCTGTCATTTGGTGTAAATTGCCATAAATTATTCTGCTGATGTGAGTTTCTGTTCTTCACGTCCACTCACCCACCACAAAGCTTCGTTTACACACTCTTTAACACACACACCCTGCAGATCTCGGTGCTGGGTCTGCTGGCTCAGTTCGTGCCTGTGGACCAGATCTCCACCATGCGGGTGCTGAGGACACTGAGGGCTCTCCGTCCTCTCCGGGCTGCGTCCCGCTTCGCTGGTATCAGGGTAAGATCCAGGGGAAGTCACCTGGAGCTCCACCCGCCGACCAGCCCGAGATCTGCTGCTCGACTGTTAAAGTCAGACGTGTATGTGGGGCTTCGCTGGCTAGTTGAAAGGATTGTTAGACGTGCTGTAGTTTGTGTGTTTAATGTGGGGTCAGTGTCATTCTGCTTTTGATCGGAGGCCGTATCTCAGACTGCTTCATGAAACAAATTTAAGAAAATACTTTTTTTAAACCAAAACATGCTTTTCTCCACCATTAAATGACTAAATTAGGAACTTGTGTGAACAGCAAGTCTAAGGAGCTCAGGAGGGTGGAGCTTTGCATGGCTTTAATCCAGGCTTAAGCCAGACCACAATCTCTGCCTAAGCTTAATCGGGTGTTGTGGGAGTCTGAACCCAACCGTAAAAATGTGAAATAATGCTTCAGTAAAAAAATAAGTACTGTGATGTTTAATATTCTGGCAAAAAAAATTGTCTCAGTAAAAAAAGGTTTTGAAATGTGCAACATATCAGCAAAAGATTAAAACATAATGATCTGCAACAATGTTTTGGTTACAGTCATTTTAGTCGAGATGACTAAAAAATGTGGAGCAAGAAGATCATTGTTGGTTTTGACATTACACAGTATGTCTGTGAAACATATCCAACTGATGAGAAATGTGATTTCATGTCATTCATAGCTGAAATGCATAATGTGTATTTCAGAATGAATGAATCACAGTTTTTAAACCGATTTAAAGTCTGTCACATGCAGTCTGACGTATTAACTCAGGCCAAAAGCTACGATGGCACAAACCTCACAGCTCCAAACGAACACATTAAAATTCAACCACCAAACCAACTTCCTCTGGGGTTGAACCCGCCGTCTCTGTGAGCATCAGGACTTTTCTTCCTGCAGAGTTGACACACGGGTACGTTAGGTTTGTTCGGACACTGACGACTAACCTACCACATTCCTGTTCTAACAGGCTTCGTCCGTTGGTCTTTTCTTTTTGCAGGGATCAGTTGATTATGGAACTAACGCAGTTCTGGCTTCGTTTAAACAGTTGTGATCGGCTGCTCCAGGATGAGTCCTTTCTCTTTCTCTTCATCTTTTCATTAGATTAGACATTAACTGTCCTGCTTCTGTCTTTTCCTTCCTTCCTCACCCTTCCCCCGTCTTTACACCTGTGTCTGTCTTCTTTTCTATCCTTTCCCTCTGCGCTCTCTCTCTCCTCCAGGTGTCATTGGTCAGTTTGGTAGCCAACACACTGGGTTACTCAGACTTAGCCGCCATCAAATCCCTGCGGACGCTGCGGGCCCTGCGGCCCCTCAGAGCCCTCTCCAGATTTGAAGGCATGAGGGTAAGAGTCAGTATTAATGAAGCAAACACACCCGGGCACCTGCTCTGTATCAGATTATACATATCACACAATGACACTGAAGGGAACTCAGCTCAAACAAAACTAAATGTAAACCAGACTTTGATTCATTAAGTCCCTAAAAAACAAGTTGGTATTTAAAACCTCTGACAGTTGAAGATCTCAGAGTAAAGAGAGAATTCAGCCCCTTTTACGCTGAAAAACAAATCCTGTACAACTCAAACTAGAAAGTTTCACACAGAAATGTGTTTGAGTTATTCAACAGAAACTCTGTGGACAGAAAACAAAACCAATGTGAGCAGGAAAAGGAAATTTAAAGACTATATTTTAAATATGCATCTGACAGAACTGGTTTTTATAGTCTGCAGAGGGTTAACTTCAAAATGAGAGGCCTGTGTCATTTTTACAATGACTTGTTATTTTAGCACAAACCACAATCTTTCCTGAAACCTGACGATAGTTTTTATGTCCAAACCTGCTACACTGAGTTTATTATTGTAATTATGACGGCTTCCTGAGAGGAGCCTGGTAAACCTGTGTCTGACAATTCCTATTAAAAAGCTTCATTTTAGGAACCTAAACCGTGAAGGGGGGGAGGGGGCGTCTGCGGAACCCACCTTTGATCAGATTATACAAGTTTTCAAATCATTTGTTTTAAACTCAACGTCATATCTTCTAGAATAAAGCAGCGCATTTATATAAAGCTAAGATGATTATTATTAGAGGAGTAAAAGGTCTTATGTAAAGCTGCTAATGTCTAAGAATTGTACTGTAGCTACAGGCTCCGTGTGGTAAAGCTTATAAGTGTCCTCATCTTTTCACGCAAGGACTCCTGCTGTCAACCAAGATTTGTGCTTTTTTCTTTTTGTACTTCTTGGTATTTTGTGCAGTGAGTCACTCTAAGTAGAAGTGGTACAAAGACCTTTCTCATGCTTATTCTGAGAACTGTCTTTCTGATTAAGTCTAGCGTTCATAGACAGGTACAATTAATAAATGAAACCTATTGTTATGTGTGATGTAAAGAGAGGTTATTTTTAAAGCGAGTCCTTTAGTATGTGAAAGTATTTTGGTGCCCAGGTGTGTTTAAAATCAAAGATGTCCCTTTGTTTTCTCCATCTTACCTGTTGTTCCGTCCTCTCACCACGTTTCCCATCATTTCTGACTGATTCCTCCCATTGGCTCTTCTTGGTTTTCACTTCGTCCTCATGCAGAAGTTTTCTCTTTCAGAAAACACCGCCTCACTATTTCATATTAAACTGTGAGATTTAATGTATCTGGGGTTAAATTGCGAATGTCTGTGACCAGCGAGGAAACATCAACCCTGTTTGTGTGTCTGCTGCATTCATCAGTATTATTGACACTATCAGAGTCGGCGTCCTGCAACAACCTTCGCCTGCAATCACACGTCTCCAGGCCTAAAAGTGCGGTTTCGTTTCAACAAACAGAGATAAATGCAAAAACCAAAGTAGGATTTTAAATGACAAATATTTATTAGCAAAGTGTTCAGATGGAAAAGAAGAATGTCTACATCCAGTAATTATAGACATTCTGTAGAGTTGAGGGTCAAACAAGCTTCACTGAGAAAAGAAATTATGTTAAAGCTACTTTATGTAATAAGTCATTAACATCATGACAAGAAACTATTTGGTGATTTTACTCAGGAGTATTGCAAAAGTACCTTAAGTACTTACTGCCTTAGACAGTGCGATACAAACATTGTGTACTAACAGCCTGTTTGAACCTGACTGATTTCTTCAACTCTGGGTCTTTTTCTTCCTCTCCCTCCTAATTTTATCTTGACAGAAATATTCAAACCAATTTTCTCATGATCACGCACATCTACAAGCTGAAATAGCATCAGATTAATTCTTGCCTCTCAGAAAAATGTGTGTTGTGGATCACATGCATATGGAAAAAACTCAAACATCAATTCCATGTTCACTCAACAGAAACATGTTAGTTTTCTTGTATTTCTTTTGAAACATGGAAATGCAGCAGAGCTGTCAACTGTTTTTTCCTGTTTAATTTCTAAATGTAACTTTTTATGATTAGGCTTTTTCCATAAAACTTCCCAAACATGTTCAACCGGCTGAAAGCTGAAGATGAAAAGTGCAGCCGGGGAGGCAGGACGCTGACTCTGGGTCACATGAAGTTCAGGACCTGTGTTGCATGCTGGGAAATGCCGTGATTTCCTCCTCCTTTCTTTGCGTTGCTAATAAGATTAACTCTGTGTCAATTTACAAATGCTCTGCGCTCAGCACCAAGCTGCTCACCCAGCATGGGATTGTGGGTAGAAGAAGTGCATTGTGGGTACAGTGAAGAGGGCTGCATTGACAGGTCGAAATTTACTTTGGTGTAGTGCTGACTCAGCTTTCATCCTGTGTATGAGCTCCAACAGATTAATATTTCAGTTTGACTGAAACATAGACGTCTGTGTACACACGGACGTACTGTCACTTACTGTCGCACTTAATTTAAATGAGAGACTCTGGCTACAAAGTGTTCACACACTGACTTCAGCTGAACATGGGTGGAAGTCCTGTTCTGTCAGAACACACACTTTAAAAATACCTGTAGACGACTTTTACCGTCATCTGAACATGTGCGGACGCAGCCTGCTGTTAGTTGATGATTGTTGAGAGGCTGCACAAAAGGTGTTAGTTTTGGACCAAAAGGCGTTTTTAACCCTTAGCAGAATAATCTAATCGGAAGTCGCTTGTTTGCTGAACGGTGCATGAAGAATAAAGTGATTCCAGTGAAATACAAGCAGAACAACATTATGATTCCATGACAATAATAAAACCGTGTTGGCATTAATGGAGAGATTCTGCAGCCCTCTTCAATTCCCACAGTGTAGAACACCCACTTCTTTCTGCTTCACCGGATCTAAACGTATTGTTGTGAAAGGAAAACAGTAAGTTGTGCTTGTGTACATGTTGGTCAGGTGGACGTTCACAAAAGTCAACTAGTAAAGTCTGTTTCTAACAAACTGACTCTACTGTGCAACTACACTGCAAACGGAACATTGATTGAAACTTACCGACGATGTTTATTGCCAGAGGTCTGAACAGGTGGTGATTGCTGCGATTTGGCATTAAAAGCATGAAAATATGTTCACGAGTTTCCCCGAGTGTTTCACCTGACCAGCAACAGCACAAACACTTGATGTTTTCCTCATAGATACAGACTACTACTGCAGTATTACCTCTAAGGGCTGTGTATTGGTACAACATGACTGTGACTGTCCGTCTGTGTCCGTCCAGGTGGTGGTAAACGCTTTGATCGGTGCGATTCCCTCCATCATGAACGTCCTGCTGGTCTGTCTCATCTTCTGGCTCATCTTCAGCATCATGGGCGTCAACCTGTTCGCCGGCAAGTTCGGCCGCTGCGTCAGCCGCGCCGGCTACATCTACAATTCCTCCTACATCAACAACAGGACGGAGTGCGAGGCGCTTAATGACACCTCGCTCTACTACTGGACCAAAGTCAAGGTCAACTTCGACAACGTGGGGGCAGGATACCTGGCTCTGCTGCAAGTGGTGAGAAACTGAGTCGGGTTTTATGGGTTTTTACAGAACAAACAAAGAAGCGTAATTCAAAAGGCCATATTATTCATATTGCAGCTTCCTATTTTTGTGCTGGGGCTCTAATAAAAGAGCTGCTTCCAAAAACTACTTGATTATCTTACATCGGCAGTATCGATGCAGCCTCTGCTCTTCAGCTCCGTCTCTGGAGACAGAAAAAAATCAAACCCTGTTAAAGGGAAATTTTGGCGTCCAGTGATTGTAACCAGTGACATGGAATTTTTGGACATTTTTTGCTTTCTTGACTCTGGTGCAACAATCTGCATCATTGTGTTTTCGGTCTAGTCAGAGAAAAGCAACTACTTACTAAAATAAGACCTAGGACTCAATATTAGACTAAATATTACATTTGGGCATTTATGACGGCAAATATCATCTGGCTGTTTTTTCCAAATAATCCCTAAAAATCCCTTAGTTTTCGTGCTCTTATGTTGAACAGTAGGTTTCGTGATTTTCCTGGATCATGTGGCTCATTGTTTTTGTATCCAATCGCTCCCAAGCCTCAGAATGATCTGTGAGGAGATGGTATGTATCCGCCCAGACTATCCATCCGTCGAGCTTCAGTTCACAGAAAACTCCTGCAGAGGTCTTCTAAGCATCTGACGCTTCACAGAACTAGACAATCACAGACTCCTGGAAAAACTGCTGCAGCACTTTGTCACAGCCTGTGGATTGTTACAGCACAGTTTGTCAGACAGGAACCAGAAGTGTCCACGATTCATTAGGTGCTATTAGACGTCCAAAAACCCTTCAGTGCTTCATCGGTCGCATAAGTTTGGTGCAACACAAAGCTCAGAATATTTAACTCATCTTCTTCATGTTTTCTCAATATGCTTCTGACAGGACTGAGGATGTTTTACCTGAAACCACTGACACCATCAAACAGTTGATTTGTCTTTTCATACGTGTTCATCCCCTGGGTGCTCCCACTCCCCTGTACACGTCTGTCAGGCTGTGTGAAACCCTCCGCCTCAAACTGCATTACATAACAAAGAACACAACGGAATTGTGCATCATCCCGGCATCTGTGAAACTTCCAATGAAGACAGGGAGTCACAAAGTGAAAAATCCTCCACGACGACTTCTTGACAAATTAAAACAGAGTGTCTCCTCCACAAAGCGTAGGAGGGTTGACTTCTCTGCCACCCTCCCTCCCTCGCTCCCCTCATCTTTTCTTTTCGTTCTGTCCATTTGCCGTCTTCGCCTTAATGTTCCTCCCACACCTGTTCTTCACTGCTCTCACTTTTGACTTGTCCGCTCTCTCTCCCTCTTTGTCTCCATTTGTCACATTTGCTTTAATTTCTTCCCACTGGCTTCTCTCTCTCTCTTTCTCTCTCTCTCTCTGGCCATCCTTTCATCATGTTCAGCATTTAATTCTTTAATCCAGTTTCATATTCAGGATTTAACTTATTAAACAATCCAGGTGAATAGTGGTATGTAGAAAAAAAACTAAAAGCAAAAATCTGACAGGTAATAAAAGTACAGCTGAGCCGTTCATACAGAACTGTATATTCCTGTGTAATAAAACATAATTACAACATTAAGTTGAAAAAACATTTCCAGTAGCAAATGTGACGGATTTTATAAATAAATCAAAAACCGTTGGCGTGTGTTTATTAGAAGAGATGTTGATGAAAAATCTAACATAATTATTAATAATAATAAGCTTATGTTGAGGTGATCAGTGTCTGAGCTTATGAGATGATTTAGTCTAAATAGTTTGAGGTAGAGCACTAATCAATGACAGTCTACTAAAAAATGTTCTCATTGTTTGGTGAACTGTAAAGTCCAAAAAGATAAAACGTGCAGTGAGTTTCCCCGATTCTCTATTTTAATCTCCTTAATAGCAAAAGGTTTCATTTCATTACCAACAAAGGAAAAGCTGAATGTAATAACTCTGCTCAGCAGGCTTGTTGCTGCAACCAACATTCTTATTAATATTAGCAAACTGTAAAATGACATTACTTTATGATAACGTTACAAAGTTATGGTTTAAAACTTTGCTGTTTGTGCAAATATTAAATTCCTGTTAAACCGCGATCACCAGATTACATTTTTTATTAGAATGATGATGATGATGATGTTGATAATTAACATTGATGACAAGTCCCAAATACACAGATACCAAACATGTCAAGAATGTGTTTATTTAAAGGAAACATCGGATTTTGCAGCACTTGGTTATGGTCAGAGACAGATTCTTGTTTGGGTTATTAGAATAAAACCACAATCCTTAACCCAAACCACAACCGCAGAGCTTTTGTTCCCTAAACAACACGCAGGACTTCATGGAGTCACAGTCCATCCACACTAACGACACCTCTGCAACTCAGTGCTTATATATTCATGTGTACACGAATGTGCCTAAAGCCAAAACACTGAGGTGGAAATTAAACTGTAATTGAATACATGAGCCGTTTGTCTGAAGTGATATTGGGGTGAAGCACATAGTACATTACAAAGACACACATTTATAGAAAACCTTTAAGAACATTGTCATTATTCCTCTTTTTAATTTCTTTAATGTTTCATTCTCTCACCTTTTCCTTTGCATAAAATTGAATTTCAAATTTCTGTCTGAATTTCCGGGGTTGAATCATTTCCCCCCTTTCTCTCTCTCTCGATCATTCTGCAGCACAACATGAACAAAGCCAATTACAGTCACAGCAACTTGACTTTCCTCCACTTTGTTGCTTTCTTTCTGTACAAGTCTTGGTTTGCCCTCTCCCTGTCTTTCCTCCGCTCACTCTTTTCTTTCTCGCTAACTGTCGCCCACCACGGGAGTCCTGAGAGCCTCCAATCAATCAGCGTCTGAGAGGCTTTTATTTTTAGAGCGACTCGAGCCAAGTAGGAGGGAAATGGAGAGAGACGGGGGCAACGAAAAGGGGAGGAAGTAAAAGTACATGTAGTGTAAGAAAATTAAGGTTCAAACAGCAGAGAAGAGACACTGATGAGGGAGATTCAAGGGAATAGGTATATGGACGAAGGTGAAAAGGGGACAAGGAGGTAAGACAGAGGGATGATGGAAGGAGGAGGACAGGAGGTACAGCGGAGGAAGGATTTATTTTAAAGGAACAAAAAATACAAGGTAAAGAAATTGTCTGCTACATCACCTCAGCCACAGAGAGCACAAGTGTTGTCAGGGTGCAGTCGCCTTGGCAACAGGTTGCTCAGCATCTCTCCGTGTTTGGATGGTTGGCGCGGCAACGGTTGGTGAGGGTAACCCTTCCATTAGTATCTGGAAATAGCTCCACACTGCAAAAAAACAAAACAAAAAAACAAAACAGATGATTAGAGTTTACTGAGGATCTGTGGAGTCAGAACCTGGAAAGATCCTGTGACCTGTCAAAAACGATCCGACACATTCAATTGATACAAGTGACAAAACACTCAGGTATTAATAGCAGCTAAAATTTGATTGTTTCACACCTTGAGAGGTTTGTTTTCTCCATAAGCAGCTGTGGTATTTTGTGACAGATGCTGCGTTCACACCAGCTCAGCAGGGAATCGGGTGTAAACCCAGCGTGGACCTTTATCCTACTCGGATGACTTTGCATCTCTTAAAATCTAAACGCCAAACGTGGTTAAAGCCGACTGACAGTAATTTCCAATCAACTCACAAGTGAAGCAGATGTTCGTTAGCTTTAGAGCCTCAGCAGGGATGTTGCAGTGACTGATCTGAATCTGAATGTTTTGCAGCGGCCTCCTCTCGCTCACGTCTGACAGACCATAATAACAACAACGGGTGTTTCAGGTCTGAGTGACAGACCGCAGGCGCCCACTCAGACCAAAGGATCCCGTTTCTTCACATCTGCCTGTTTTGCTCGATTCTTCTCAACCTCCACCTCCACTTCTGCCTGCTCCTTCCAATCCCCCCTCCCCCCCCCCTCCCCCCCCCCTCCCCCCCCCCTCCCCCCCCCCCCACTGAGGAAGGAAGTCCATAAAAAGACATGCCGATCCTTCATTGAGAAAAACAGCAGTGGTGTTTCCATGGTGTTGGCTCCGTCTCGACCACTTTTCTTCAACGTTGGTTTTGCTCCGTTATTTAATTGAGGGCAGGAAATGTGCAGGACGTGGTTAAAAGCGGAGCTTCAAGTATCTTTCACCAAGTGGTAGAAATACAGAAACATAACTGGTTCAAACAGAGGTGCTGTTAATAGTAGGTTACAGAACAAAGTGTACGCGGCCAAAAGTAGCAGCTGAACCTTTAGTCTGGGTTTGTTTTCCATGGATTTGGTTCCTTAGTTCAGTGTAAGGAACAGCAGTTTTTCTTTCCTGTCTGTACAGTGACAAAGACCCTGTGCACAAAGGTGCTGGATAAATTGACTGGCCCACAAATATCTCTTTTTGACAGTAGCCCCTGAGGACAACGTACGGAAGTCAAACAAACATATTCCAATTCCAGAAAAGCCGATGCTACACGCAGCCCCATTAATTGGTTGTACAAACCATATGTTCTGATCTTGTCATCACAAATCACTTTACAGAGCATTTAATTTGTTTGTGTTCTAGGCAACGTTCAAAGGCTGGATGGAGATCATGTACGCAGCAGTGGACTCGAGAGCTGTAAGTCAGAGAGTTTTCTTTCTAAACTGCTACACACCAATGAGACAAAGTGAAGCAGCAGGAGTCAGATGAAAGTTAGCTTTGATTTAAAGTCAAAACTGAACCATAACATTTGAAATATTTTGTGAGATTAAAGTAATACTTACAGGTGAAATAGGATCCTGTCTCAATATTCTTTTCCTGATGAAGATCTAGCTAAAAAAACCTAACTGGGAAGAGAAAATTCTGTTAAACATTAAATGACTTCAAATAGTTCAGTCATATTGTTTGAAATCAGATTTACTGGTGATATAAGTTTAAAATACATTTAAAAAATGATGCATGAACATCAGAAGTTGTTTTGCAAATAATTTTAAAGTGATTTGTGTTCAGGCAAAAGTCATAATAAAATGAGCAGACAGACATAATCAGGTATCTGGTTGCAGACAGGACATAGTCAATATTATCCAGAAGTTGTTCATCTCTGCAAAAGATGAACTTTGAGATGACAACAGCTGTGAGTGGTTAAAATCGGGGAAAGTAATTTGTCAACGTGATGAAACACCAACCTTTGGCTGATGTGACAGAAAGGGGCTCAATAATGAGGAAGGTGGAGGAGGTGACGTGCACTGACCTGTGTGTTGCCCCACAGGTGGAGGAGCAGCCTGTCAAGGAGGCCAATCTGTATATGTACCTCTACTTTGTCATCTTCATCATCTTCGGCTCCTTTTTCACCCTCAACCTGTTCATCGGTGTCATCATTGACAACTTCAACCAGCAGAAACGAAAGATAAGCGACACTGAACACGCACACGGCTTCTAAAACAATCATGGGAAATGATATTGTAACAGACGGCACTGTGATTTAAGTCCAGGGTTACAAACTGCTGGGGTTTTAGGAGCTGGTTAAGAACTGATGATTGAAGAACATTTGGTGCTAAAGTTGAAAATGCTTGTGTTCCATGCAGTAAAAATAACAGTGTGTTGTTGTTGGGGTTCGTTTACTTAGGAGGACAGGACATCTTCATGACAGAGGAGCAGAAGAAGTACTACAACGCCATGAAGAAACTGGGCTCCAAGAAACCTCAGAAACCCATCCCCAGACCTCTGGTACCAGCACACAACGCTTCACCAACGCGTTATAACTGTGGACACTCTTTGTCGCACAAATGCAATGGAAAGTTTGTTTGTTGGTGGAAAACCAGTGAGCCATCGACTTTAGTCTAAAATGATGAAAACATTGAAATTTGTTTCATACTTGGTGTAGTTGCAAACTATATTACAGACTCGGTCACATCCAACTTATCTGATAGACTTTTAAAACAGTCTGTATGGACCAAAGTGCTTTCATAGAGAAGAACGAAGAACAAATCAGTGTAAAAATATCCAAAGACAAAAACAATAAAACCATAATTTAAGTTGCAAGCACAGAATATTTCTTTCCCCCAACAATCATCTTTTATTTCCCTCTGGTCACCGTGTTTTTCAAATTCATGATCAAATACAGCAAATTCTAAAGTGAAAACCAATTTTCCCGTCATAACAAATACACATTGATTTAAGTGTTTTAGTGTAAAACGTCTGTAAAACATAAAACAAAAAGGGCAACGTAGAATCAGGTGGAACACAAAATACACGAACCGCTTCTCTCTCTCTTTCTAGAACCAAATACAAGGCTTCTTCTTCGACCTGGTTGCAAAGCAGGCATTTGACATCATCATCATGGTGCTGATCCTCCTCAACATGATCACCATGATGGTGGAGACGGACGAGCAGCCGCCTCAGATGGAGCACATCCTGAACAACGTCAACCTGGCCTTCATCGTGGTGTTCACCGCCGAGTGCCTCATCAAGATCGTGGCGCTGCGATGCTACTTCTTCACCGTCGGCTGGAACATCTTCGACTTTGTGGTCGTCATTCTCTCCATTGTTGGTGAGTTTATCATGTCAGCTCGACTTCTTCCTTCTTGGTTAGAAATATTTCACTACGCATCCAAGCAGCTTCTGAGGGAAACAAACACTCTTTAGAACAGATTTTTCCATTTATTTAGCAGATTTCATAAAACCACAAATGCTGAGATCAAGTTTTATAACCATCGTGACTAAAACTGGAGTCAAATTGAAGAGTTTATACGGATAAAATGTGACACACATTACTTGTTTGGATTGTGTCCTGCTGGTTACGTCACTCAGGTGTCACCTTAGTTACCAAGTCAACACGAGTGCTGTTACACTATTATTTTGATTCTGCACATTTTTAAAGTTATGGGATATATAAGAAATTTTTAAATTATATTTTTGTTAAATATGTCTGACCAATAATAATTAGGGATATGGATCTCTGGTCATTTTCTACAATAATAAGAACAACTGCAGACTGCTGGACATTAAACATGAGAAGAGACATTATTTTAATGTCTGTAGGGGAAAACGACACAACTTGTCCTTTGTTTCAACTAACACTGAAACTCACAGGTTCTCTCTGGTGGACAAACTATGCAATGGAGACGCTGCCACATATCTGTGACAGTCTTCATATTATACAGTAATATTTATGTACAGAAAGCTAATAATCAACGTCTACGCCCCCAGCACATACATTTCAGCGTGTGTGCACGTTGGCAATCAGTTGTGGCACCACGAGCCCCTGTAACGTCTGCCTGGCTGTTATCGGGCAACAAAGTCTCTGTCTGTGTGACCTTGATGTTTGCCTTGCATCAAGGTCCAGTATGGTCATTTACAGTATCGCACAAACGCACGCACACTTAAAACGCACAACATGGTCTACGAAGGCGGCACAGAGCAACCTAAGCAGGCAATTTAGCTATCAGTGCTCCTCCTGTTAGCTTGACAAGATGTGTGTAATTCAGAGTGTGTGTGTGTGTGTGCGCGCTCAAACAAGGCTGCCTGAGGGAGGTGAAGGTAACAGCAGCAATCAGAGCTGCCAGAGGGCGGTCCCTGGAGACAAATCAAACATGATTGACCTGTATCACCAGCTACTGTGTGTGTGTGTGTGAGTGTGTGAGAGAGAGACATGCCAGGAGGGGGTAGCTAAGTTGATGTACGACATGATGGTGATTCCCTCTTGACTCCCCCCTGCTCATCCCTTTCATCACCTGCAACTCAACACAGGGAGACGTGCGTGTGTGCACATGTGTGTATGAGTATAGAGGGGGGGTGGGGGTTGCTCCTTTTTTGAGATTATCATTCTGGGATAACAAGGAAAAGATGGATGAATTACAGTGTTTGACTGGCTGTTTGAGGGGAATGACGGCTCAGCCCTCCAGAACCAATTACTCAAGTTGTAATCACAGCAGAGCTGCCATGTAAAGACTGGCACATCCACACTGAGCTTCTAGAGGAGTCACAGGCTCGTCCTCAAATAAAAGGAAATCTTCATCAGCTAACTCACATAATCCATTTTAGGTAACCGAAAGATTCACACAGGTCCTGCATGACAACCTTTTCAAATCTACATATTCAACAGTAAAATGTTTTGGTAATTATTTTTACAAACTACAAATCAGGGCAAAGATGCACAAAACCATAAAATGCCAACCGATGATCAAACCACCTTTTTGTAAGAAAACAATAAACCTGATCATTTCTCATGCAATGTGTTTTAAGTGTGTGCCTCTGTGCCTCTAATGTGCCTCTGTCCTTAGACCCTCAGATCAGAAAAGCATAAACTATGTAATTTTAATATATATTCAAATATACATTTTAATGAAGGGAAAAAGACAATAGTTTGATTTGCTTTACAGACGATGGTTCTGGTCATGGTTGGGTTCCTATATTTCTGTAAAGCGCTGATTTCATTATGCAAAAGCTCTTTGTTTAGATGACGTGTGTTGTGAATTGGTGAATTATTTAAAAAATTATGGAATTTAATGTGGTCAGATCAAATAAACGCAGCAGTGGAGTAATCACACTAAAAATATCTAACAGCTCTTTAAATTCACTAATTTTCTACTTTGGTTCTAAAGGCACGTCAACTAAAAAAGCTAAAAAAGCTTTTTCTGCATAAAGAAAAGGGTCCACAGGTCGGACATTTTGACATGAGGACAGTCAGTCTCAACATGGTGGACCGGAGCAGACCCAAACATGGCAGCAGTGTAACGTAGAATCATAGGTTAAAAAGTGGGATGTGGACGTATTTTTTCTGTTTGCTGCTCAATCACATTTGTCCTTGTGTAATGACGATGACACACCACATAACCAGAGCTGGTAATTGGCTTGGAACCACTCCAGGTATTAGACATCTTGACACACAGACATGAGATTTGCAGCAATAGAAGACTAAATATCATTTGGATCCTGTCTGACATGACATGTGTCCCAAGTTAGGTCTCAGTATTTGGAAGCAAGTGGACCAGAGATGACGACTACTGAAAAGCCACATGTGCTTAGCCGTTTGATATCAGAGCAGAACTTGGTCCAGATGAGTTGTTGCTGTCATAAATGTCTCCACAAATGTAAAAACTGCTGGTCATAAGATCTCACTCTGCAGGTATATGACTCACATCTTGTCCTTTTTTCTCTTTTCTTTTAAGGTATTGTACTTGCTGACATCATTGAGAAGTACTTTGTGTCCCCAACCCTCTTCAGAGTTATCAGACTGGCCCGTATAGGACGAATTCTGCGTCTCATCAGAGGCGCCAAGGGCATCCGAACGTTACTATTCGCCCTCATGATGTCCCTTCCTGCTCTCTTCAACATCGGGCTCCTCCTTTTCCTGGTCATGTTTATATACGCCATCTTCGGCATGGCCAACTTCGCTTATGTGAAACGACAGGCAGGGATTGACGATATGTTCAACTTTGAGACATTCGGGAACAGCATGATCTGCTTGTTCCAGATCACCACCTCGGCCGGGTGGGACAGCCTGCTCAGCCCCATTCTCAATAATTCCCCCGAGGAGTGCAACGCCAACATCCCCCATACCGGCACCACCGTCAGAGGGAACTGCGGGAACCCGTCTGTGGGCATCACCTTCTTTGTCACTTACATCATCATCTCCTTCCTCATTGTAGTGAACATGTACATCGCCATCATCTTGGAGAACTTCAGTGTGGCCACAGAGGAGAGCACTGAGCCGCTGAGCGAGGACGATTTTGAGATGTTCTACGAGGTTTGGGAGAAGTTTGATCCAGAAGCAACGCAGTTCATTGAGTACGCCAAGCTGTCAGACTTTGCTGACTCTTTGTCAGAGCCACTGCGGATCACCAAACCTAACAAGATCAAACTGATCTCTATGGACTTGCCCATGGTCAGTGGTGACAAGATCCACTGCCTGGATATTCTCTTTGCCTTCACGAAGCGCGTCCTAGGAGAGTCAGGTGAGATGGATGCCCTCAAGCAACAAATGGAGGAGAAGTTTATGAAAGCAAATCCATCCAAGATCTCTTACGAGCCAATCACAACAACTCTGAGGCGCAAACAGGAAGAAGTCTCCGCCACAGTAATCCAGAGGTGCTACCGTAGACACCTGGTGAGGCGGCAGATGAAGGCAGCCTCCTACTTGTACCGCCAGATTAGCACGCCTCGGCGTGCAAGAGATGGAGATGAGGTGTTATTTGGGGAGGATGCACCTGAGAAAGAAGGGCTAATCGCCGCCATGATGAGAGAAAACTACGGCTCAGGTTTGTTAGGGGTTGAGCGCTCAGAGACAATTTCCTCCACCTCGTCCCCGCCATCCTATGAAAGTGTGACTCGAGCCACATCGGAGATCTTTAACTCCCTCACTGTCATTGCAGAGACGGTCACTGTCGACAACGCGAGCAGCAAACCAAGCGAACAATCGCAGCCTGCGTCCGACCCCGACAGGAAACAGGAAAGCGTAACAGGAACCGAAAAGCAAAACAATGTATAAATGAGGAGTTCCTCATTGTGGGTCAAGTCTGTTCACTGAATGTACCATAGCTGAGGGACACTGAAGAGACAAGTCAAATGAAAGAGGAAACAAAGAGGAATATTTACTACCTTTAATGTCATTTCCTGTTCCCTGTGGAGATTCCTGGACGCAACTCAACAATTTGGAGATTCATGAAAGGGAAGCAGAAGAACTGCAACGACACAGAGGGGAAAGCCCATCTGTCAAGTCAACTCTGCCTTTGTTCAAGTAAAAGACGTAAGGAGAGAACCGCCTCCAGTTCCCTTTGACCTCTCGGGTCTCTCGTGTCGGCTAGAGCCGTGAGCTCACAATGCTGACTGACCTCTGACCTCAGATACAGGAGGTCAGAGGGGGATCAAAATAATATCAAAGATGTATCCATAATTTATTGGCATGGGGGGTTTGTGCCTTCCCAACATTGATCAATATTCTCAGAGTAAACCTGGCTGAGAGAGTAATGCTGATCTGGGTGGTGTTTCGAAAGGTTAATGCTCGACAACCTTCGGGCTGTTTGAGACTCGAGACAGGAGGGTAAACAATAACGTGATTTTAAAAAAAAAATGTTTTCGTAGTAAAAGTATAACTTTGTTGATGTTACCAGTCTTTTAATAGCGGTACAATTATTACTATTTTTTATATTTTTTAGAGTAAGTTGAAGGCAAAAAATAAGCAGTCTCTCTTTTGACTTTGGAGCGGCACCGGCTATGAACAAGTGGCTGAACGACCATGTTGTAATAGATGAGAGAGGAGGGTACAGTCCGGAAAAAAATCTCAAAAAACACAAAAAGCAACTTCATCTGTTTTTGTTTGCAGTTTTGCACTTTTGAGTTTACATGTGCTGTCACTTTACTGCACCTGGGCAAAGTCACGGGGAAGAAGGGCCCAGGTTGTATTTATTTTTCTTCTGAAAACCTTTGAGATAACACCAAAAACTGATACGAGTGCACAATGAGATTTTCTACACAGCCCTGGACTCTTCCAGTGTGTGTTTTTGCCCCGGTGATAAGCTTCATGTCTGCTCAGTTCTTTCTCTGGTGGGTGATTTATCTGAAAGTCCAGACTCGAACTAAACTTTGCAGCTTCCGTTTGCTTGACGAACAACCTTAAACAGAAGACTCATTCTCCTGCCGAGTTGCTGCTCAAGTGTGATCGTTTAACCGCGACGCACGATTTGGCATCAATCTCATGTTGAAGTCATTTGAATAAGTTAAAGTTAAATCAAACTTTTAAATATCCCTCATGGAATCAACTATCTGGTGCATTGGTTAAGAACTAATGTAGCCATGCCCCCCCCCCCCCCCCCAAATAAAAATACAATTTATTCTCATCTTATGTGTTAGCTTCAACACCTCTGTCTAATTTATTTAAATCAAGGGAGGATGAATATTTTCGGTAAAACTTATTTTGGTTTGATCCAGACTGATGGTTTGAGACAAATTTGGCAAATAATCAAACCCCCCAAAACAACTAGTCTTTTTTTTTTTTTACCAAAAGATAAAATCTACTCAGGCAGGACTGAGTGTTCTGTTTACTATCACTTATGTGTATTTGTAAGGCTTTTTTTATCCTGTGAAAACTGTTTCCCCATCGCTGTGTGAACTGCTGTTTCAGCAAATCACCCACTGTCATTAAATATCCATCTGGTGTGAGTTTGAACTGACACCCACACGATCTTAAACCCAATTCCTGGAGCTAAGTGGGCTTAAGGTTGTGGAGGCCAGAGAGCGACAATCAACATCAGGATTCCACCCAATCAGTTTAACGAAAATCTCACACTGATCGTTTTGATTCTGCGTTTGAATTATTATCAGTTTCCTGGAGAAATCTTCAAAACTGCTCATTCGTCTTTTTATTGCAGCAACAAAGTGGAGAAACCGTCATATTCACGGCACAAATTAAACATTTGCTTCATCCACTTTGGAACAAAAGTTGAATAACTGCTCAAAGATGCGCTGCAGCATTTGAGATGACTGGTCCTTAAAGGATCCGGCGCTTTATTTCTCTGAACGTCAGCAAATCCCAGGATACAACCAAAACCAACAATGTGTCAGTCGCTCAGTCGACACTGACTTTCCTACCCTGTCTGTGACTTTTAAAAACAGCTTACAAATACTTAACTTTCTTTTAAAAGGTTGAGTCATTTCCTAAAACATCTGCTTATTGCACTTTTTATTAAACAGACAAGGAACAAGTTCTTGTTGCGTAGTAGATTATTCACAACTTTAGTGTATTTTTATAGTACAGTGTGTTTGTGGTGTTTTTTGGAGTGTTACACACATTCATTTGGAGTTTTGGTCTTTTTTCCTGGGATTTGTTAACAAACTACAGAGCAAAGTTATTACACTAAAAATGTGGTTTCTCCAGGACACTGCTGATAATCCTAAAGGTTTTTCTGCTTCCTGTTTCCACCAAGAGTTTCATTTCAAAAGGGAGAAAATCTTTTACTCATTCTTAACTTTAATTGGTTGGTTATTATTTTGTTTCCCAATTACAAAATGGTTTGTGATCATAGCTACATTTAATTACAGGTAACATAAAGAACATTAATCCATATTACAGTGATTAAAGAAAAAGATTATTCAAGTCACTTAGCACAACAAAGATTTAATAATTTATAATAAAGGATCCTATTTTCAGCGAAGAATAACAGTTTGAAAAGAAACTCTTTAAATAAAAAACACAATTTTAATTAATTTATTTATTTACTTGCTATGTTCTTGGTTGATTTGCTTTATTTTAAATTGAAGAATTCTTTATTTTTTACATATTTAAGCTGCGTCCTGGAGGAAAAGGCCAAGCGAGATGGCTCTTTATCTATTTTGCACAGAGAAACAAACAAAAAAAACAAACCGCGTCTAGCAATAACGGTTTGCCGATACCTTTTAAGTGAATTCTTAGGTAACACGCGACTTCCTGGAGGCTTCTTCTCACTGTATTAATCTGTAAATGTATGGAGAACAAACAATAGGTGCAATATTAACGTGCAAGGTGGCATTTGGTCGGATTCGCAGGTGAATACACTGGCATGAAGATGCTCTGAAGCAGCGTTACCACTTGTTTTTATTAAGATCAAGTGTCAAAGTGTACATGTACAGCATTTGTTCAGTCTGCTGCAATCTCAATATTTCGAACAACCTTTCTCCGTCTCTGCTGTCGTGGTCGCCCGAGGGATCTTTATTAAGCGCTTTACTAGACTAATTTTAAAAAAAAAGAAAAAAAAAAAAACTTTCCTGGCACCATCTGGACTCTATTTCTACTAGATTCTATTGAGAATAGATAACCATAAAAACTAGGTACAAACTTAAGACACTGCTGAACTCTGCTAGGTGTATTTCAGGTTGCAGCTGTGCTGAAGGGCTGTTTTCAGTAGCAATAGACCCAGAGTGTGCCTGCTACATATGACCCCCAACACTTCAAGCCATGCTTTCCCATTGGTTGATTGTTAAGTGCTTGACTGATTAATGGACTGGCTGATTCTTGCGCTTTTTGACAAAGGATGAGGTTCGCGGTCCCCCCTCCGTCACTGCTGTGACTCTCTCATAATTTGATTGTTAAAGAAAAGCACAGAGAGCTGATTGGTTGCAGACCAAAAGGTTCAGATTGACTAAAGTCTACAGAAATATTTTCACAATCAGTAATGACAATAGCATGAAGCACAAGTCCTGATAACTGCTGACAGAAATCGATAGTTGGTTGGTTAATGTGAACATCACGGAGATTAACTCGCAAAAAGACAAAAACGTTAACTTGTATGTTACAACTCAGACAATGATTATTTGAATTTAATTCTTTGATTTCATTTGCGAAATTTAACTAATAATAATCCTTCATAGCAATTTATTATAGAAGGAGAAATGATTAAAAGGTGCATTTTGGGCTGCAGTCGAAGAATTTAGACAGGTTTACAAAAAATGGAAGTTAGCAGTGAGACTAAGTGTATACAGCTTACTAAATAAATACACGCTTCATAATATTAGTGTTTGAACAACTGGAGAGAGAAAAAAAATGTGACTTTAGTAAATCTGAACTTTTCATTCTGGTTTGTGCTGAGCACAAAACACAGTTAAACATTTGCTGTCAGTGTGAAGACATGTAGCTGGGAAACAGTAAGTGTTTTATAGCAGCCAGGAGTCTGTTCATCCGAACCTGTGTGAAACCAACACTGAAGCAAAGAGCAGCCTCAGCTCTCTGTCCCTGAACTTCACCGACTGTACGAGGTAAAAGAACAACAGGTGAAACCTTCAAATAATAACCTCAACATGTATCTGAGCAGGAAAGATGCAGAAGAAGATCAAATCTGTGACACTTTCCTTCCTGTTCAGATGTGAATAAAAACGTCCATGCTCTGAGTTATGGGTCAGTCCATGTGGTGCTACCAAATGGTTTGGAAGAGCCCAATTTCAGATTTGTGAGGAGGGGGCTGTTAAAACAGACTGAGAATCTCTGCTCTCCTGCCTTCTTTTCCCCAATTATTAAAACCAAAAGCTGCTTCATCACCTTCAAGACAAACATCTACGGATGCCCACAGAGGAAATGCACAGAAAACCAGTGGTTTCATTGTTTGTTATTATTAATATTAACTGTGTGTTAAATGCAATACAGCAATTATGTAAACAGGCAGTGAGTGATGCTGTATCGTCTCTACAGTATGAGGACAATAATGATGAGTCATTTTTTTTCCTCTTCATGGATTTGTTTTTTCCAGGCATCCTCTCACTGCTTAAACCACCACCGCCCCGTTTACACCGCAACTGGTTTCACAGTGGTTCTCAAACTGGGTTTGTCAGATGTTCAGCTTCATATCAGTCCTGCAGAAACCTCATATCTTTCAAAAAAACAAAAACAAACAAAAAAAAAGTTGCCTTGTTCAGAAACAGGAGAAATAGCTGAATTTTTACCTTCCTGAATCAGTTACCTACCAAAATTAGTGAGTAGATTCTAGAGCAGTACAATAAAGCTGCTGACAGTTGGAAAAAGTAAATCGCTAACTTGGAGATAAGAGGTTTCTTGATACAAGCAGTTTTGAAAAAGAGTGAAAACCTTGTAACTCCAGACAACGATTTGCAAAGCAGAGAAATCGCACAGCACCACACTTTTAAATGTTCATTCAGAAATACGTCAGAAAGAAAGAGAAGTTACAAGGTTTTCCTCTGAGCTCAGTGGTGAAACCTCGGTGTAAAGGAGGTGAAAGCTGTGCCTCAGTGACCCCACCCTGGTGTTTTAGAGACAATAATAATAACGACTATTATAATATGAATATATAAATATATATATATATATACTTTTTAGTACTTTGAGTTGAAATACTTTTTAGTATTTTGCAAATACGTGTCTCTGTATATAAAACAAAAGCCTCCTGTAATAAACAAGAAAAAATTTAATACTGAATCTGTGGTGATGGTCTTTTTTGTGTGTGCTCACCCTGAATGCTTCTGCTCGAGAGCATCTCTCTACAGGAACAACTCCGATCTTACAACCTTAAGAATCATTACCAGTGGTCGTACATTTAAAACTATATACAAATGTATGTAGCATCTGAAGTACAAAGTATGTACTGACGTGGTTAATGTATAATACTGCATTTTTCTTTAGCTGATTATTTTCTGGATGAAGAATTCGCTACAAAAACATTTAATACTAACTTATGTACTTTCCCCCACTGCATACAGGTATCTGTCTGTCTAGGAAGGTCTGCCGCTACTCTAATACAAATAAAAAAATATAAAAATAAAATTTAGACTTAAGAACTATGTGTTAAGCCAAAGACCTGGACAGGTTTACATCCTCTTGATGGAGTTTTGAGCAACTTCAAACTTCACTTTTTAAAACATTACTTCTCTGTGTAGAAGGTTTTAAATCATCCCGGCCTTTAGCATCTCCATAGTTCCCTCGATAAAAAGTGTTTTCCCACTGGGCTTTGGATTATTGCCAATAAAAAAACAACAAACTGACAAAGAGAAGTTAGTGTAAGAATCTTTACAAATGAACACAAATTTCTTAAAAAAAAAAAAAGATGTTAAAAACAGATTTTAAGCCAACTACACCACAGCTGTAAAACACAGATTCGTGAGTAGATGAGTCTCCACGTCCAATAAGATGTAAAAAGTAATATGACCCCTTCACTTTCTGCAAACTACACTATGCAACCACCTTTAAATACTTTAGTATTAATATGCTGCAGAACTAATTGTGGAGGTGCAGTCAGTGGTTCCTGTGATTAAATGATCTGCACTTTTCTACCTACTGGCACTCAAAGCACTTTACACTGCTTCTTATTCACACTCACACACTCACACACACACACACACACCGAGGGGGGAGCTGGTGGCCAACACTCACCGGGAGCAACTAAGTTGGGGTTCAGTATCTTGCTCAAGGACACTTTGACCAACAACTGTGAGATTGGTGAACAACTGCTCGACCTTTGCCCCTGTGGGCTGTGCAGAGGGTGATCGAGCTTAACAGAGCAGAGCAGGGATTTGAGTCATGCCAGCACTCGCTTAAACATGCTTTAGTTAACTTAACGACACATTATGACAAAAATCTGGACGAGTCTTCTTTAACGTGCACATTTAAGAAGTTTTTTGTATTTATAGTTATTTCTAAATAAAGCTCCTCACATTTTGATAAGAGATGTGTGCTTTCTTTCCTTGTGTATAAAGTTGTGCTCACTCTCTGGGCGTCTCCCTACGTGGCCGTGTAGCCAGACATGATAATAATAATGGCGATGTGCCGTGCAGCAGATTGCCTCTGCACACTTATCTGAATCTGTCTCTCTGCGCTTCCCTCCCTCCATCTCACGCTCGACGCGGGTTCACCTCAACGCACCAACGCTTGCTCATGCTGCCCGCTCGTGTCTGTGATGTAATGCTGTCTGATTGTGTGTGTGTGTGTGTGTCAGAGCAGATTGCAGATGACACTTGAAGCTGCTGCTGAAAACCCGTCTGTTGTGTTACTCTTCTCATCTTGTCCTCTGCTGTATTTCCCCTCCCACCTCTTCCTGCTGATGTCTGCTGATATTCTCTCTCTGTTTTACTGTCAACAAATCCCATGTGTGTATCTCGATCCTGACATGACCATTGTTGTCCAAAAGCTATTAACACATCTGCTGCACCGGGCGACGTGTCCTTTTAGCAACACCAACACTCGGACCAACGCTCACCTGCTGCCACAAATATAAACCAGAATCTGAAATGGGAATTAGTCCACTGCTGAAAATTGTGCCCAAAAAGAAATATTGTACCACAGCGAGCTGCACTTTGGGAAAATTCTGAGCCATTTCAAAAACAAAAGCTGTACATTTGTTGGATGTTTGAAAGATTCACTAACTAAAACTAAACCAAACTAAATCTACTTGTTTCAGTCCTACTGACGTCGGCTCACTAATTACAGCCTGTCCTCTCTTAAGAGTCTTGTTGCCCTTGAGCAAGGCACTGAACTGAGAGTGAGAAAGAGACTGCGTGTGCTGACTTGTTTACTTGTTACGTAACCCGTCTCTGACCGCACACACACACACACACACACACACACACACACAGGGTGCCAGCGTTCCTCAACATATGTTGAACGAAGCTTCTCCATCTGTCTCTCTGCCAAAAATCTGACTGTCCTCACACAACAGTTCACATCGTCACATTCATGTTTCTGTCACTGTCATTTCTGGATGTGTGGACATGAAATTACAGAGACGCATTTCTGATGAAAATGTTTTGACCAGTTGAGAATTTCCCAAAGCCCAAAACCCTGCTGCTGTTTGTTCTGGTCATTTTCTTTCCCCTTTTCATCTTTTCTCCTCTTCACTTCTGAGCACCGACAACATTCTGGATTCTATGACCCTAAACTGAGACAAACGGCGCCGTCTGGCAGCAGAAAACGGACCAACATCATGTCCAGTCTATTATTTTTTTTGAACATGAGCTTTTGAACCGTCCGCCACCTTCTTGCTGTGCTTGACATGAGAAAAACCAATGGCTCAATTTAGACTATGTATAAAGATTAATATTATATTGAAATAGATTCACTAAAGCTAAAGCCTGGTGACACTAGTTAACTGACGTTTGTGTAATAACACTACACACATTCAGCCATCACGCTTGTTATCGATCGTCAGATTCATTAGCATTAGCCTGTTAGCATTGTGTTTAGAAGTATAACAGTTTGCAAATGTCTCCGATTATTTATCGGCTTTTACCGACAGCTAGCAAGAGGCTTCCTGCCTCAACTGAGCTGAAAGTGATACCTTAAGAACACTAGAGGAAACCTCTTCAAATTTGGCACAAAGATTCGCTTGACTCAAAGATGAACTAGCTAGTTAATGAGGGACAAGAGTCAGAGTCACTGGTCTCACGTTCATCTGTTATTGTGAACAAGATTTCACTGGATCACCTCAATCCATTTTTCTGATTGTAATTGCACAGCTGTGGGCTCCATTAATACTCCTGAACACAATATTACAGGAACAACTTGAGGGAAATCCTTCAAACGTGGCACCAAATTGATGAACCGATTAGTGGTAAAGGTCACTGACCTCGCGTCCATCCCGTTCTTTTCAAAGCTCGTCTCAGAAACGCCCGTCAGGAATCTCATTCCATCTCTTACAAACGTTTAATTAGATTCATGCATGAACTTATCAGAATACTGGCCTGTGTAACTGCGTGCAGCACCGGTGCCCACGTTAACTTCCCCTCAGGGACAATACAGTCATTCTCATTATCTTAAAAAGGCTTGAAACAAATTGTATTTGAAAATGCCCTGATTTCTATAGAATTTCATGTCCACACAAAGTTATTTGCTGCAAGACTAAACACATCACTGCATTCTACACTCAACAAGCTTCTCCTGCACAGATCCGATGGCGGTGACTGACCCACCGGGAGCTACATGGGACCAGGGAATCAAACGACTGACCCTGTGGTTTGTGGACGACTGCCTTCCCAACTGAGCTACAGTCGCCGCAGAAGTTTACCTGGAAAAGCAAACGAGCTTTCAGTTGAGCCTCACTGCAGATTTTAAAAACAAAGTGTTGTTTGCAACATTAATGATCCGTTTTTAACATCAGATTTCTGCTGATTAATTTCCAGATTTCTGTTTCACAAATGAGCACACGTAACCCAGTGAGATCTGCTGACGACCCTGGGACAAACACACACACTGGGACTGTGCACAATTCCTCCTGTGGGATTGTGGGTGTTTTTCCTTCCTGCACTGAGGATGCACAGAAGAAGTGAACAGGGACAGATAACCGGCCCTTGTGTGCTGCTCCCTGTGGTCTAATCAACTTTAAAAACAATGTGACAGGTGTCAGATCAAGTCAGTAAAGTGTGTGTGTGTGTGTGTGTGTGTCTGTTTAGATTTGTATCCGAGTGTGTTCATTCGAGAATTTAAATAAAATCTAATATTGAATTACTGTTACTGATCAATGCAAATCACTGTCCCTAATTCATTTAAAGGGCCTGTTTTCCAGCCATCTCTACTTTTAGAGGCAACAAGAGCTTAAAGAATATTTATTCATGAATTGCTTTAGTGATTAAACTTAGGTGAGAAACTTTTTGGATTATTGATTAAAAGTTGCAGTAATTCACCTTTCGCAGCTTTGGAAATAAGAAAAAAAAAAAAAAAACATTTGCCATTTTCTTTCCAAGAGAACGTCGTTGCTGCTAAAGCGGTTTAGCGGCAGATGGGTGGAAGTTAGACGGTATTGTTAAAGTTAGGGAAGGACATTGGTCAAGGTGATAACTCACTAAATGGCTAATTTCTCTCATTTCTCCTCTGATCCCTCTGCAACGTAACATCTTTACATTTTGACCGTTTCAACGTCATTTTGGGAAAATGTGCTCGACTTTCTGGATCAGAACTTTGTATCAAATAATGGAAAAAAAAAGGCTAATTTTTTACTTAATAAAATAATATATATGTGGACTCACAAATTAATGTAGCATCTGTGACTTTTCTGAAAAAAAAAGGTTATGTCTGGAATTTGGTTTAGTGAAGAGCAGCATTCGCTTTTCCCGCCATGAGGCCAAGACAAGTAAATGTTAGTCGTCTGCAGGAAATAGTGGGAGTTATTTTTCCATTAAGTTGGTTAAACTGACCCTTTAATCAAATGGTTATGTTCAAAATATTAGAAATTGTGACACTTTTAATTCATTTAATTATTTGTCTTCACAGTTTAAAGCCGTACTGATACTGGTCTGGAAATGATGCAGAAAAGAGACGAGTCGGAACCAGTGAGCGCGTCAAACAAAAACTACAGTCTGAGGATAATTCTCTGTAGATACGTCACTAAAAGCAACATCTGTCAGAGTACAGCACTGTGATGGTGAAAACATTGACTGAAGCAGATTTAAATTCTTAGGAAGCAGCTGCCGATTACAGAAACTAAAGCTTTGTTCCTTCCTCATCCTTCTCTTTTCTGACTCACCGTGGTCTGACTTTGCCTCTCTCTCCTCGTTAGGATCAAAGTTTGACACCAGCCACTGCATTATGAACACACACACACACACTTTGCTGATGCAGCAAACAGGAGCAAGTGTGTGATGTAATTTGTGTCTTCTTCAGTCATGAAATGCCCTATGACAACTGTGAAGGTCTGATAGAGACGCTGTGCTTAAGTCTTAATCCTACAGTTTAGCTCCTCTGCTCCTCCACCCTCTGCATCTTTTGTATTAAGTGTCCGGGGGTCTCACGGGACTCCACCGTGCGCGCGTTCTCCATCGCCATGGCAGCGTGGTGCTGATGAGCTCCCATGACAATAGATGGAGAAAGATGAGTGTGTTGCCTGACGTCTCCCTGGAGAGGGGCTTAAATCACACACACACACACACTTATTTCCACCTGTGATTTAAAGAAAAATTGTTTAAATTTCTGCTCTAAGATCAACTGGGATCTTATTCCTCTACTTCCATCTATTTCTACCAGTTATGTTAATACTCTGCTCACCAATTTAAGTCAAAGCTGAATAAAAACACAGACCAGTGTCAGTTCTTGTGTGACTGCCAACTATGTGGTTGTTTATAAGATTGAAATGAATTAAACTTAATCAAATGTCTTTCAAACCTGCTAAGAATCATGCTGAACCCGAAAAACTAAATTATTTTGATTTAATTTAAAATCTTCATTTTAAAATGATAATACAAACCCATGATGCAACTGATACCCAGCTAGTGAGTTTTCTTAAGACAAAACAAGATAAAACAATGAGAGTAAATTCACTGGACACAAACTCCAACAGCTTTTACTGCAACAATCATTTTGTGCAACTGAGCGAGTCCGTGTGTACTAAGATATACAGAGTGAACATTCATTCATTCATTTATTTATTTAAATGGGGAGTAGTTTAAAATTTTTAATTTCCAGGATAAATTATGTTCAGAAGTAGACGACTCTGGCCTGATTTTTGAGAGGGAACAAAGCATCATGTACAGGACCAGGGGTGTTTTTACTCTCTTAGGTTGTAGTCAGATGGGTGGATAATAGACTTATAGTATGGAATTATACTTTATAGTAGTTTTGGGGTAAAGATATAAATCACCATTTTAGAAAACCATATTTTGGCAATAAGTGAAACTACAGTGTAAAGAGCAAGTGCAGACTCCAGGAAGAATAAAGCTGACAATCCTAAACTAAACCAATTACACAGAATACAAAACACGGAATACGAATCAAGTGTTTTCTTGTATCGAGAGTAAGTTTATCATTCGCCTGAATGCTTGTTCCAGCATTTAATAGTTTATTGTGGGATGGAAAATGAAAAACACCACAATGTGCAATTCACAGATGCATGATTCATATCTGATTTGAAGCAGTTTTTAAAATAAACTCTTCCTTTTCAGGTTTATTAAGCCGAAATGAAAAAACGTTTACTCACCGAATCGACACCAGGGGAAGTGGTGACATCTTTACAAACTTCCAACCAGGTAAGAACAGCATCACTGATGAGAAATTTGGATTAATTAGTGACAACTGCCGCTAAGATTATGAAGGAAAGTAAAAAAAACATTTTCTGAATTAATATCACATGTAATACTGTTTGTGTTAAGATGAAGAAATGAGGTGAGAACAAAGAGAAGATCCGTGTCACACTGATGTAATCTGTCTGCACATGATCAGAAAGACATGAAAAGCGAGTTATACAGACTTTAGGTGATGATCATGGCAACGTGCTGCGATAAAAAGACGCATATTTTGTTTTGACACCTGAGAAAAAAGGTTGAGTTGTAGTGAAAACTTGATCAAACCAAGTGAGGCTCTGTATCAAGCAGATACCGGAGCAGAGTCACTGATTTCTTTGGTTACCGGAGTGTTTCCATCATCTACAGGTTCGGCTGGTAATCACAGATTTTAGTTCCTGTACCAGCACGATGGCACCAAACCTGGCAACGCTGTCTCCACACAACTTCAGGAAGCTGCACAGTGTCACTGCATCGACTGTTCAACCACAAATATGTCGACTGCATAAATAAATTCTAAGTGAATGTGTCAAAGTACAAATCACTGTGAGATCGTGGGGGGTGTTGTTTTTACACATGAACTGTTTTTTCCTACTTGTGATGGTTTTTCTTTTGTTTGTGGATTTATTATTTCAAATAATTAAAAAGTCATATATACACACACAACAGTTTTTTTTCTTTACAAAGACTTAATTTAGTTAAATAATTCATTGGGATTTGAAAGACTGAATTTATGCCAGTTGACAAATTAAAGAATTGACAGTAAAATAAAAAACTATATAGGCTGCACTTTTCACTTTTTCCAATTTTGTGTATTAGGGTTTTAAAATGTTTTCACATTGTTTCACAGCTGTTCAACAGCAAAATTCTTCTGTGCTGATGTGTGAAGACAAATTGCATAAAACAAAAGCTAAAGCTGATGAGTGCTGACAAGGCAACTGTCTGCAGACAGAGCAAAGAGAGACGGCCTACTTCTCCCCAAAAACTTAAGACAAAAAAGAAAGAAGACGAGTGAAAGAAAGAGAGAAAGAGTTGAATGTCAAGCCCACACTAATTGTTTCTATTTTAGAGAGCTGAGCTGCTTTCAGACTGATTTAAGGAGAGTCGGTGTAAAAGTGACCTAAAAACAAAGCAGGGAGCCAGCTGACGCTCACTGATAACACACACACACACACACACACACACACAGAGATAACATTCACAAACATTTTGTGACGCAAACTAACTAAAATTTACACTGTTTAGTATTAATCATGCTCATTTTAATTATTGCAATTTCTTGATAAGAGCAAAATATCTATAATAAACACACAGATAAAGAAGGAAAAGAGAAGAAGAAGAAAAACAAGGAAGGACAGAGAGGAGGAAGAAGAAGGGAAAGAAGAGGATGAAGAACAGAGCGACAGAGGAGATGAAGGAGGAGAACAAAGGCCACTCACCAGACTGATGGTTCTGTGGGGTCACACTGCCTCCTGCGGGAGATACTGCAAGAGAAGAAGAGAGGAAACAGGTTAATCAGGAGGATTTCAATTTAGCTAACGAGGCTCCTCAGCAGCACAGAAAGCAGAGTTACACGTATTCACAGATTAAAAACGTGGGAAATCAAAGCACAGATTGTTAGAGCAAGTCAGGGAGGGATGTGAAGAACACACCGAGACTCCTGCCGACTATGTTCTAGTGATATGCATCATGTCAAACACATCTTAAAAATAACTAATTGCTTTCTGAAACATACGCATGTACTGAGGTTAAATCAGAAATGACTTGGGTACCTGATAAAAAGCCTGAATCAATTCCCATTTGTTCAAAGAACACGTTCACTCTTCAACAGAAGATATGTTTCCTTCCTAAAAATACACTTTTCACCCACTGCCCACTTTTAATTGTGTGTTTGCACTTACAAAATCCCAATTAAGGGGCTGAATGAGCCACTGACGGATTTCTGGAGGATGAAAGAGCAGTGATGAATATCTGGGTGTAAAAAACTGAAAGTGTGGGATAGAAAAGGTAAAAGAAACAACAGGAGAGGAAGGGGAAAGAAAAAGAGCTGAGACAAAAGGACGAGCGATGAAGGTGAAAATTAGACTGAGTCTGGACTAATGGTTCTGTGGAGTCGCTCTGACTCCTGCTGGATCACAGAAGAACTGCTTGTGTGAGCAGCTCAGGCTGAAAGAGTGAAACCACCAATTACTGCTTCCAGTGAGCAACACACCTGCTGCTGCACAGAGACAAGTCAGCGTCAGTCCAGCTGTCCGTCCCTGCGTCCGTCAGCTCCTCCGTCCCACGTACTCAGCATCTTCCTGTGGAGGAACCTGCTGCCCCCCACTGTCTGCAGTGAACAGCTCTGTCCACCTGTCCACCAGAGACATCAGCAACACACACACAAACATTATGAGGTCAAGGGTGAAACGGACTTTTTTTTTTTTTTTTAAAGATACACAAATATTAACCAACTTGTTAAGGCAAATTAATAATAAATGAATGAAGACCTGTGCATCAAATTCATGTTTTTACTGCTTCAGTTTGTGGTTTTAGACCGAGAGAAGTTCAGGTTACCGATGTGAAAACGTCGTCACCAGCCTAGTGTTTGGTTGTGTAGATGTAACAGGCTGATACCTTCAACTCGAGGTGTGTTTTTACGGCCCAGCGCGTCACTCGGGACATTTCCCGGGAAGAAAAACGACGGTGGTCTGTAGAATAACGTTCTGCGTCTTTGGGCAGAACAAGTGTAAAAATGGAGTTTTTAATGAGCCCCGTCCTCCGGGTCTGTCCCACTTTCTGCTGGAGTTTGGACTGGTTGCTAAGGTAACAATGGCGGTAAATTGCTCGGATATTCGTGACTTGGATTTTCTGTAAAACACGGATCCGGACTCTGACAGCTGCAGAACATTAGCACGTTAGCGGCTGTTGTACCTACGTGCGCACGCGCTCAGGCTCGTATCACCAAGTGGAGCTGTTCTTTGACGTGTCCAACTCAATTAGAACCCGCTGGACACCAGCGTGCTCCTGTCGGTGACCGGCTACTTTTCTTCTTCTTTGGTGTCTGTTGGTGGCTGAGCATCGGCCATCGGGAGCCTCAGCGCCCTCTGCTGGAGTCTCTGTGATCCTGCTGGATTTGTTCAAGTTGGGGTTAAATGTAGTTTTCTGTCACTAAAGTGTCTACAGATGAGGCGTTCAGGGCACTTTGGAGCTCAGACTTCTAAACAGCCTCACTATTATAATACACTACAAACTAGAAGTGCACAAATGTGCACGACACACACAGCAGTAACAGTAATTTTGACAGTAAAAAGGCTTCAACTGTGGAAGGCTGCTTTAGCAGAGAGGCAAACAATAAAACATATTGTTAATCACCTTGTCTGCATCGTCTTACAAATGTAAGTCCTCCCATGGTTAAAAATAAGATTTAAGACTTTTTCACTGTCTACTGATACATTGCACTGATCTGATGAATTGGTGTTTGACGATATTTTTCTCTATTATTGAAATACTTATTTTGTCGTCACCTGTAGAGGACATCACCTGTCCTCCTTGTCCTGCCAGTCCCTTAGCAATTAGTAAACTCACGGTGCTCTCGTTCTTCTTGAATGTTACATACACTGTTTATTATTTATGGGAAAAAAATAACATAAGCTTTTTTCTACCCCACCTTTTGTGAAGAAGCCATTTTGTTTGTGTCGTGTCTGAGCTGAAACGAGAATCCCAGCATTCCTCAGACACTTCTCTGCATAATTCACCTAAGAGATTATTAAATAGATCATTATTAGGATGCTACTCGATACTTAGGATTCACAGCACCATGAATGTTTGTCAGACAACAGAACGTACAGTTTTCAGCTCACTGTTCAACTCGTGACACAAACTAAATCAAATCCATCTGCAATAGGAACATTTCTGTTTTATTTAACAAAGCAGATGTGGTTTTATATGCCAAGCAAAATAAATAAAACAAAAGATTCATATTAAAACCTAAAATATATTTACAGTGACAAATATGGCAAAAGTCACATAAAATCTTAAACTTTAAAATAGAAGATGAACTGAACCATATGACGTAAAGGAGAGAGGAAAGACTGAAGAGGAGAAAGAACGCGTGAAAACGTAACACTGAACGTGACAATGCAGGGATTGAATGAGGGTTTTTAACTCGTGGTGAAATGCAGATTAATGATATGAAACAGTTCTTCATTGTGTTGTCTCGCATTGTTCCGTAAAGCCACAACCTTATAGTCCCTGTGCTGCGTACTCTTCTCATCCAAGCAGCTGCCGTCCACCGAAGGCTGGACAGGTTTCCAACAAAGGACAAACACGGCCCAGCCTTGGCGGTGGTCCCAAGCCTGGACAAAATGTGAGGGTTGTGGCAGGAAGGGGTCCGGTGTAAAAACTCACACCAAAACTGTAGTTGGTGCAAAAGTTTGCATCTCCTTATTCTGAAATGTCAAAATATGATCATGTTTTTTTCATCACCATAACATTTAATGCTAATGCTAATTCAATACCAAATGCAGTTGTTGTTCCAATATTATGATTAATTTATGCACCAATATTCTAAAGTTTAAAAAATTGTCCAAATTTTCAAGATAACGATTTAGCTTTGTCTTTCTGCACCACTGACCTAAGACTGTTTCCAGCTCCTGATTAACTCAGCACACCTGAGGCAGGTAGTCAGCAGTGGGTGGGGCCACAGGGAATCTACGGATCTACTTTGGATGTACTTTGCCTACAAAAATACAAGTAATAAAGTACTTTCACTACTATTGAAGTCATCATAAAGTTTCTGCAATAAAATGTTCAGGTCTTGTTAAGTTTAATTCGTGTTCAGATTTAAGGAGAAAACCACTTTAAAAAAACGGATTTCTGTCTATTTCATGTGAAAAATTGTCCTTCATTTCTTCTTAGTTCCAAAAAAAGTAAATGTTGGGGGCAATAATATTTATTTAAAAAGTAAAAATTGAACATTTAGTTTTACAAGAAGACAAAGCTACAATAAAAATGCTATTTCCTAGCAGCAGCATGTGACACACACCCCCCCCCCCCCCCCCAAAAAAAAAAGTTGTCAGCAAAACAGAACAATGCTGTCACACACAGATACACTTTCAGTCCCACAGGGACCACCAACACAACATGTGATTGTCTGAACATTGTTTTAATTTCAGGAATATTGTTTTTTTCCAGGATCAGGTTTTACTGGCTGAACAGGAACCAGACAGTTCATTAAAATCACTTGTCATGATCAATACGTCTGTATCCATAAATTCCTGCTTTCAAATTTGGCCGTCGTAAGGATTTTTTAAATAGCCACCATTGTTCCAATAACTAGACCACGATAAATCTGAACTCACATTGACAGTAACACACAGGTCAACAACAGCTTATAAACACACATTTGATTACAACAGTTACTAATTATCATTAGATTATCATTAGATTAGAACATGCATGAAATAGAGAAACAGCTACAGTCGCATAATATTATCCTACGTTTCTGTTCAACTATTATTGTTTCCTCCAAGCATTTGTAAATAGGAAAACGTGACTTTGTATTGAGTTTTTAGTAAGTTAACAACATATAATCCCACTGAAAACCTAGTTAAGTTCAGATGTGATAAAAATGGAAAATGTCAGGGGTCACTGAGTCTAAACGATGCAGCCCACCCTGTCAAATGACCCTATTCTTAGAAAATAACCCAGCAAATGTGGTGTTTGAGTTACATTTTTAACGACAAACTACAAGCATGTTATCAAGTCTTAGTCAGAGACAAACAATTCAGTGTCATGCCAGAAATGTTACGTCAGTGACACAATGCCCTTTATGGGTGATTAGGAAACAGGGATCTGAGCTCCTGCCGGCAGCTCACACACTGTCAGACAGCTGTGTCTCTGTTTTAGGCAATTTGTATTAATAATATGGCAACAGGAATCTACTGGCATCACAAAAAAATATATATATACAAAGATTAAAACCCACATCCCACATTTACAAACACATGGCTTCACTGCAGCTTCACATCCTGTGGATTGTACTTTAATCATTTCTGTGTCGTTGAAGAGCGACGCCGTCCGGTGTGCGGTGAGCGACGTGATCTTCAGGGTCTAGAAATCTGGAGGGAGACCGTTACTGCTGGTCCTCATGCACATGAGTCTGAAATCACACATGCAGATCAACACTCAATAAAAGTTCTTTGACCTTTGGGGTCAGGAGTTTGTATGAAGTAGGAAGAAGTGATCTTACTTTGTGACCGAAGGTTTCAAGCTGAAATCCATCAGCTCCTGATTGTGTTTGGTCAGCAGGTAAATGACGACTGGAAACACCAGTCGGCTGCTCTGCTTCTCATCACTGCAAAAATGTAAAAAGTGACCCTTTGTTAATTTTGCCATCGTGGGAGCGACAGCACAGTTCATGGTCCGAATGTCAAAAGTCAGAGTCTCACTGTGCATCCAGGGGGTGAAGGCTGCAGCCGGGCGTGTTTCCGGGCGCGTCTGTCCGCTCGTCTGCAGAGTGTCCATCCTTGTGTCCGTCACAGACCTTCATCCTGAGACTCACACCTGCAAACTGCCTGAAACAGAGACACAGCACAAAGATAACACACTGCACTCACATCCTGGAGGTAAAACCCACAGGAAAAACTTGATTGTACTGTATGAAAATCATGTGTTTACATGCAAAATGCACTGATATTTCCAAGAGGTGCGTGTTGTGCTGAGGTATATTGTAATACTAGTTTTGGTTTTAAATGACTGATGCAAAGCTACACAGTAGAATGAAAACCTGGAGACGGAAAAGGCCTTTTTACTTTCAACAATCAAATGGAGAAGTTCAAAAATCAGAATACATGACGACGATCTGATGGTTTCATTTTTTCATTGTTGCTATTGATCACAGATATCGCTGTGTGTCCATTACACACCACAGCATCATCACCATCAGGCCCCACGAGGAGTAAAACAGTATAAAAAGTGTGTAAACGTGATCGTGAAACCATCTAACCAACCAAAGTTGTTCAGTTTTCACATCTCTTGGCTTCATAGTGAAAACTATGATTTCTGAAGAATTGAAATTAAAGGTGACACGTTCCATAACTGTGAACCTGCACTTTGGAACTCTGCAGTCCCCACTTCCTGCTCCTCTGGTTTTATCGACAATGGACAATGATGTCATCGCTCTGTGGTCTGTTTGCCTTTTTTTGTATGAAAAATTGCATCTTTGTGGTCATAATAGCAAAACGCAGTTAATGCTACAGTAAGTAGTCAGTACTCGTACTGCAGAACCACGGTCAGAGTTGTTGTACTCAGTCATGTAACCTGTCTGTTGACCTCTGTGTTTTAAAGCAGTTGCTCCTTGGACTTTAATTGTCGGTTTCTGTTTCGTGTCATTATTTTGTTCTTGTCGAGGGACTGAAGAGAGAAAAACAGTTTATTTTGCTTTTTTTTTGCTCCTTCGTCAAAAGAAAAAGAAAGGACACATTTGAGTCTGTGTCTTTTTCCACACTTTAAGTCACATGGTGTCGGCCTGAGCATTAGTGCTGGGAGCCAGTAGCAGGAATAAATCTCGGACTCGTTAGATGTAGAGGACAAATCCCATTGTAAAATGTGTACGAGTTCACTGACAACCAATAAAGATTCTAGTTGTAAACCTTTTCTTCCAAATGTTAAAATCCCCATTACTTCTTTTCCTCGGCCTTCAAATGCTGATGAGATGTAGATTTTCCTAAAACAGACCTTTTTTCTGCAGCTGATGGTTTGATAATGGGAGCTGCAGCTCCTCAGATCCAAACCACACACGCCGCTGAACTCTAAACCTTTTTGTTGCTCTGTTTGTTTGCTGTCGTCACACACTAGCATCTCGTGTAACGTGGCAGCTTCCACCTGAGAACAGGTTATATTTCGCCCCACAGGGTTTGAGCGAGAGGGTTTGCACGAGCTAAAGTTACAGGCTGTAAAACAAATGTTGACGCCTCCAGTCGGTTGACAGTTCAGTTCTGACGAGGTTTTCGTGTGAGCAGAGCTCCTTCAATCAGCTGAATGTGGTTTTCCCACATCTGCGACCACAGTCACAAAACCTTTAACCAGTTTGTGTTCAGTGTGTGTGTGTGTGTGTGCACAGATATGGTGGTTTATCATTTTCCTACAGCTTTTGATCCGGCAGTGGTCCCCCGGCCTTTCTGCGTGGAGTCCAAAGACTCTAAATTGCCTGTAGGTGTGAACGGTTGTCTGTCTGTGTTGGTCCAGAGACAAACCGGAGACATGTTCAGGGTGGACAGCACCTCTTGCACTACAACAGCTGGGATAGACTCCAGCCCCCTATGACCCTGATCAGGATCTGGTTTAAAGAAGTATCCACGTTCTCTAACTGTAATATTTTCTTCAGGCACTTGGAACTTTGTTGACTACTTTGTTATACACGACTCACTTTACAGATTTTGGTTTCAGAGTAAAAACTTTGATAGAGTTATGAAATACGATAAAGAGTTTAGGATCAAATCAGCTGTGACCAAACTTTGTGCCTCCTGTCATGCTTAAATTTCTCACGTACCTTCAGTTACCTTTCGAGCTCCCCAGGAGTTAATATTTCACAGAATGCTGGACTGACTCCTAAAATATGACTGTTTATGCATCACAACTTTGCTTTCCATCCACTGAGAAACAAAAGTACTAAATTAAAACTTTACTATTACAAGTGTAAAACATACTCGAGCCGTCAGAGAGGATATTTGGCTGATGATACTTTGGTATTTTTACTAAAGTAGGAGCAGGTAATGGAGTATTTTGCCGTACTTTTTATTGGAAGTAAATGATCTGAGAACTTTCTCAGAACGTTGCGGTTGCTTAAAACCTCTACACGGATAAAATGGCCTCAGCGATCTTGGGTTCCATGTAATCTAAGAAAAGACACGCCTCGCATTTGTCTCAGCTCTGGAACTCCTTCAAAAGTTTCACCCAACACCACCTTAAGTCCACAAAGGACCTTTTCCATACAAAGAGTCCTGCGCCCACTGGAGCCCTCATTGTACACCCAGGGTTTTCTCCGGGGTGAACAGGAAAACAGGGGCTCATGTGTTCTGGATCTTGGCAGATCTTGACTTTAACCTGTTTAACCTCAGCTTAAACGTAATGAGTTCAGGTTTAGGGAAGGAAGGGGTCCATGTCAAACATTACAGGTCCTCAGGGACCAAGTGTTGCATGTTATTGTGGGAATCTTTGGTTGTTTCTTTCTCTGTTTGGGATTGTTGTCCATCTCTTTTGGGGGGTTATATGTCATTTCCTACCAAAGGGCCACTGACCTGTTTGGCTCTTGGTCTTGGTCCCAGAAGGCCTGTCTGGTCAGGAGTCTGTTATCATTGTTTTACACAAGAAACTCACAGCAGATCCTTTGTTACACACCTCTGCACACAAATGCTCTGCCAACACTAACCCTGTGCTGATTACACAGTAACACGAAAGCAGTGGCTGATAACATGGTTTAAATCAATGCACTCACTGAGTTCTGCCTGAAATGTGGCTGATTCACTGTCTTCATGCTCTAAAGACGTTCACAAAACAAGAAAGGTCACACAAGGATCCAGTAACTCTCCCATGTTTGTATGACCTCAATTCAGTGCAGCATAACTGCAGTACTACAGTAATGCAGTACTTCCTACTACAAGTACAAGCAGTCAGTCTGGAGCTTCATCGGTGCTAAAGCTGCGCAATTGTTGCTGCAGCTTTAAAAACCTTTTCGTTAAACTAATTACATTCAAATGAATTAACTCTTTAACTAAACATTGACCAAATATTTGTGCAGCTTCTTGCTCAGCGTGAAGCGAATCCCATGTAGTAACAATCAAACAGAACAGAACACGGACCCGACTGTGGCTTCATCAGCTCTTACCCTGTGTTGAAGTTCGGACCTTTGCTTCTGCTCCAGCATGGCCGAATGAAATCAGAAGAGACACGTCCAGAGACTTTAGTTCTATTCAGCCGACAGAAAAAAAAAAAGGTTCCTGGCTATTTCACATATTTGAGTCAGAGCCAAACACGCCACTCCCCCAGATCAGCCAGGTTACACACAGTGTGCGTCAGTGGGGAAACAACAACGATTACCAAACTTCATGCTCACAACAGTTGAGCTTGTACCAGTTTACACTGTGGACAGGTAATAGATCTTAGAACAACGGAACCAGGCTGGTTTCTCTCTGCTTCATTAGTCACTGACAGGCCAACACTCATCGTTAAAAACTGAAATTCCCTGATGTGATTTTCAGGCCGTGTGAAGTCTTAACACTTCCTGTTACATCTCAACTCCTTCAGAACGCTGCAGTTTTAGTTTTTGAATCATTTCTTAACCCCAGACACTTTTCTGAATTACTAATCTACTAAAGAACCTATTAGAACCCTGAGAACATCTGGGACGGGTGTGCAGAGTCTCTCACGTGTCCGTTTGAAGCACGGAGAGGCAGCTTTTAGTTTTCAAGCTGCCCATCATTAAAATTAGTTTTCTGTAAAAGTCACAGTACATTTATAGTTTATAGACAGTGTGGATTTATAAAATGTTTCTGTTTTACACATGAATAACTTCTCTGATCGTATCATTTTTACTGTTTTTATTTCTTGTTTTATGCTTTGTTGGTTTATGATTTTATTTTAGTTTATGTAAAATGTTCTGTAAAGCCCTTCGAGTGTATGAAGGGTTTTTGTGATTTTGATCGGACTTATTGATCGTCTGCAATTTAACGTGAAGTGGACATTGGTTCACGCAGCCCTGTCCCTCCACCAGGAGGAGGGAGACAGAGGACGACTGAGGAGACCTGTGTCCTTTACTCTGTTCACACTTCCGTGACTAATGTCGGTATGTTGTGGTCAGCTCACCTTTATCAACAGTGACCTTTGACCCTCATTATTTATAGTTTACTCACAGGGGGCAGCAGCGGTTAGTGCTTCTGCCTCACAGCTAGAAGGTCCCCGGTTTGAGTCGGCTTCCTGGCTGCAGCCTCTGCACGTTAGGTGAACGTGTGACTCTAAACTGCAGCAGGTGAATGTGTGTCTGTGTGTGTGTGTTGGCTCCAGCCCCCATGTGGTTACAGGTCACGGAGAGTTGGACTCAGTATTGTTTAAAACCTGCATAAATGTGCTGCGTGTTGCCGGCGTTTAAACCCACTGTTCACTCGATACATTAAAAAAAACAGCAGATTTACAGAAGAAATCACAGCCTGGCTGTTTCACAGTGTGGACTGATTTGTAAACCCTTTTTTTTTTTTTGAACCTGCAGGAAACCAGATGAACCAGGTTTCCATCACCTCTGCCAAAAAACTAATCAATTGCTGCTTCGCTTTTAAATGGAACAAAAAGAACAGACGTGCAAGGAAGTTGGTTTATTGTTGGAGTGCGTATCTAAACATCTTACATCAATCACTCACATTCTCACATTCCCACATGCTGCAGGTAAAAGCTGCAGCTGCCAACTGTATCCTTACAGGATCCTTGTATCCTTACCTGACGATCAGGTAACTGGATACAAGTTAAACTGTGGAAACAAGTAACCTTTGATCTGCTGCTTAATTTCCTTTGAAAGTTCCTCAATAGACTACGACATCTGTGACGGTCTTTGCTAAATGTGTGTTTTAGTGATTTAACCTTTGCTTAAGCAGGAAGTGTTCAGACAACTGAAAACATTGATTCACAACACTCCCTGTGTGACACCAAGGACAGTTAGACGGCTGCTACAACAATGATTGGAATGTGGAACTTTATTCTGTCCGGTCATCCACGGACCACGGGGTCAGTGGTTTGATTCCCGGTGCCGGTCTTGTCCTTGGGCAAGACACTGAACCCGACGTTTCCCGCGGGGGATCAGCTGAGCACCGTGCACGGCGGCGTGTGTGTGAATGAGAAACAACATTGTGAAGCGCTTTGGATAAACGCGCTGCATAAACTTCCGGATAAAGTAACGATAACTGGTTGAACCACCTGAAGCTTTGGGTTAAACATTTTGGCCCATTCTCAGCTGCACATGGTGCTTGGTTTCATCTGTCCACAAGACATTTTCCTCAGTACTGTTGTGCAGCGTCAAGTTCGTCCTTCACGAGCTTCTTGTGCTGCAATGTGGTTTTTGGAGAACAGTGATGTCCTCCGGTGTGTCCTGCTACGGACACGATGCCTAATCAGTGTTTTCCATCTGATTGATCCAGTGAATCCTTCAGGTCTTTCAGTTACTCATTGAACATTGTGTGAGCTGGGAGCCACAGAACAAATCACCTCCATTATTAGACTAAATCCGTGTTTACTCCGTTTGCTTTTACACGGACATGTGTGTGATGCTTTGGTGAAGCAGCTCATGTCCAGGTTGCTATAAACCAACTATTCTGCTTTCACTGATGAGATTCCAGGTTTGGAAACATCCACTGACATTAATTTGTTCACTTTGTATGTTAAAAACACGAAGTCATAGCGGTTTTCTATCAGCTTACAAATAGTGTTGGACATTTGTTCCTTGCAACTTCATTGCGTCACATATTTAACTTATGACGCCTTAAAATTAAGCTGCATAGTTAATAAAAAGCTCACCTTTCTGTACATTTCTATAAAAACATGCTTTGCCTTGTGGCAGCTACAGCTGCATTTAATGATTTCTACAATATTGAAATAAGGAATTTGGACAGAAAACTCTCCCAGTTGTGAAGATCAAATCAGCTTTGAACTGAACTTACATTTTTTGACATTTTAGCCTGAAAATAATAATTTCATTCTCTAAATTCTCATGTCCAGTAGCAGCGGTGATGCTGACTTGATGCCACTTAATAAAAAGAGCAGACCTACAGCAAATCATCAGTTTATTTTCTCGCACAAGCAAATAGAAGTATGAGCCTGTACCTATGAATGACAGCCCCCATCATGTTCACCAAATCAGCTCAGCTCTCAGATCAACAAGCCTCAGCTGCATGTGGAGTCTGTCTGTTGGATTCTCTGCACTAAAAAAAAGACACCGCAGAGCTTCATGGTCTAACGTGCAGCCAAAGCTCATATCAAAACTCTGAGCTTTATTTTCTGAGAGCCGCTGCAGCTCAGGAACTGCAGAGTAAACCAGTGATGCCCATAGTGGTAAAGAAAAACACACAGTACAACCCCTCCCCCCCCCCCCCCCCCCCCCCCAGCCCCAATCTGTCACTCAAATAAATTAGCGTGGTAAATTTCCTCTGATGTCAGCGTCTCTCAGCCAGTATTTACACCAGTGCTTCAGCCAGTTCAACAGTTACAACAGAAAGTAAAAAACACATTCAATGTGTAGAAATATTCTGTAAATTGTCTGATTTCCAACAAGCAACTTGAGGACAGAAATAAACTAGTGTACAAACAGAAGGGGGGAAAAAAAAAAAAAGACAGGCATGCGTCGAGGGTCTCACTAAAGAGAAACTGCAAGTGTATAGCTCGTTCAGCACAACCCAAGTAGTTACCAGTGTTTAGGTTAACATCATACAACCTGTTACCCAACATTTGAAGATGTGTCCACATTGTGACACTGAGCACTGATTACTTCACTTATTTCACATCCACAGAGCTGAGGTTTGAAGTGGGAAGAAATCTTTTTTTAACAGTGTCTTTGCTCTTCTAAAAGCTGCAGCTGCTTTAGTCTGTTCATTTTGTAAGTCAACTTCTTGTGTCAGGAAATAAAGTGGAAAATGCACATCACAGTTTTCTTCACTTAGTCCTTCATAGCTAAAGCTGTGATGTTTTCTTTGAATCAGATAAGTCACAAATAACCATCAAAAATATGACAAGTCAGGACGAGAGAATTCTTATGGTCAATCAAATTCAAATATCAAAAGGTTTTTCTCACTCAATGATTAAAAAAAATAAAATTCACTTGATCTTAAACTACTTTTAAGTGATGAAAGAACTTTGGTCAAACTCATTTGACTGTGTGAGATAAGTCTGACACTTTGCAGGACCAAACTGTTGCCTATGAATTTATCAAAGCCTCACATTTCATCTCTAAATTTAAAAAAAAGACACTGCAGGATTGTGAGCTTCTCTAAAAGCTCAGCGCTGCTACAGTCAACAGATGAATGAGTCTGTGAACAAGCTTCAGGAGTGTGTGAATGTGTGGCCCAGACTATCCTCAGGATCTGTGCAGTAAAATGAGCAAAAAAAAGGAGGAAGAGAAAGAGAACAGCCCCAGAGCAAAACGTGCAGGGCCACAAACAAAACAACAGTAATTATCAAAAAAAAAAAAACGAATCTTAATCATTTATGGATTAAACAACAACAAAAACCCCCAAAGGGGATAGTGGGAGGAAATAAACGCTCTTTCAACAATAATATCAGCAGTTAAACCTTAAACAAATATAATTCTCAAAAAAAAAAACAACCTTTAGTGAAAATGTCCTCATGTGCCTCTAAAGCCCAACACACCTGTTGTTCGTTCTCCTTTTCGCTCATGTGTGACAGAGCTTCAGAAACAGTATTGGTAAAACTAAAGGAGTCTACGTTCGTATTAAACGGTTTGTAAGCTGAAAGTAGAGAGCCAGCCGTTGCTCTGCTTGGCACTGGTTAACGTTTCTCAGTAGAGAGGACAGGGGGCGCTTCACGTGGTCACGTCCCGCTTCCCTCCCCTCACTCTTCCTCCCCCTCTAACGTAGACCGGTTGGTGAAGCTGTACGGCCGAGGAGTCGGGAGCCCGTCACTCATCTGAGCCGGCCGAGCGTTTCTGGTTCCTTTTGCGTGGAGATCTTCTCGGAGACGCTTTGTCTGCAGAAGAAAGAACCAACAAACACCTTTAAACACACGACAGGTTGTGACAGATTCACACACCTTCAACACTATCAAACGCCAAGTTTCATAGTACAGCAGGTTGATTGTGCTGATAACTTGGCCAGAACCTAAACAATATTCATGTCTCTGCATTTTGGCTGATAAAAACAAACTGCACAACAGAAACATGTAATTAGCTTTGAATTAATGCAGAAACTGCACCAGACTGATGCCGTTTGTCCATCAGAGACAGTTTACTGTTTACATGCACTTCAGTAACCAGGTGACTAAACACACAGCAGATGAGTAATGTGCTTCGCTGAAGTGCAGATTTTTTCTGTACAGTGACATAAGATGCTGCTTCCTGACTGTGTGTCAGGGCAGGCTGACAGCACAGCGAGCTCCTTTACACAGCAGCAGCTGAACCAGAGAAAAGTTTATCCTCATCCTAAAAAAGAGGAACTAACCTGTGGAAATCTGCTTATCGGAGAAAACAACCAAGTTACTTACGTGCATGTAAACAACCTGCTCAGTTTTTATCTTGGTGACAAATGTTTGAAAAAATAAAAGGATATGGATCTAAATTGTGTGATTGTATCATGTGATGCTGTAGAAAAAAAAAAAGACTATTGGCTGATAAACTTATTTGAAGCTTTAAACTTAAACACCTGTAGCAGCCTCAAAAATCCAGTGTTTTTTCACAGCAGATATTTGACTTGTCGTCGGGGGAAGAGGTGCAGTGCTCACTTATGCATAAAACAAAAATGAGCAAAAACTCTTCAAAAAAAACAATCAGTTACAATGTCTGCGGTGTTGTCTTTGTAACATTCTCTGTTATTCACACACTGTCCTAATAATTTCAGAAAGGTTTATATTAAAAAGGCAGCTTCCAAAGATGCCAGTGAGCGAGCATCCACACTGCCAAGACGTTACAAGGAGCTCAGTCAAATGCTGTGAACTACACTTGTGATTTTCCTGTTGCGACAAGCATCTGTTGTGAAGCTGGGACAGAAGCAACAAAGCAGAATTAAGCAGAAGTCAAACATGCTTCTCAAGGTCCTGAAAGGAGCAGATATTATTCACCTCTGAGGCAGCTGGTCAGGGACGACAGTCTACTCTTTAAAGTGCTAATGCTGCTTTGTAAATGTCAAGGATGAAACAGAACAAACACTTGGACACGAGCAGAAATAAAAGGATCAGACACACACAGGACGTGAAGCAGGCCTCACCTCTGCGACTCTGCACTGAAGACGCAGGAAAACGTGACAGCGAGGAAGGCGGAGAGAAAAAGAAAAGAGTGAGTGATCCTCATGCACAGTGAAGGTTAAAGTTCATTCAGACACAGGTGAAGCAGGAAGAGAGCGCAGATGCCTGCACAAAAACCACCAGCTCATTCTGTGAGGACAACATGTGTTGAAGGACAAGGTAACATCACTTATGTTCAAGGGGTTTATTTAGCCATAGCAATGTTTATTCCTTTAATTGAGTTTGTTGTCACTGTTTTTTGTATTAAACCTCTTTAAATCTCACTTTATTGACTGATGCGTCTTTCTCGAGCAGCGTGTAGCTTGTTTTTTCATGCTTTACATACCACACTTTCTGGCTGCCGACACTAAAATCTTGACCCAACAAAATCAAATCTTTTATAAACCTGTTTAAACAACCTCAATCTGTTTTTTTTTTTTTTAAAAGAAAGTGTATCCAAAGTTAGACAAGTGTTGAAAATCAACAGTAGGTCTGACGCCTGATGATGCTGGAAACACCCAGTTCAAATCTAACTCTACATCTAAATCCAACTGTGTATAAGATGTTTTTATGTTTAGATTTGATCCTTTCATGCAGGTTTTAAAACCCTGAAGTTGTCATAGTGCAGTGAAAGCACCAGCTGCCAGGACAGTGACATGCAGAGTGCAATTTATGGTGCCGACGTGTGATAGAGCAGCTGTGAAAGCTGCGAGTGCAGCGTGAGGAGGATACGTACTGATCTGGTTCAGTGTCTCCTGAGGGATCCAGCTCAGGTCAACGTCATTGTGGCTGGAAGTCCCCATTTCCACCTTTGGAGCTGGACGCCTCCTCTGAAAGAATGTACATAAAAGGTAAAAAGCCTGTTTGATAAATTCACTGTTTCTATAGTTTTCTATAGGAAATTTAACACAACTTTACTAAAACATGGTTTTCTCACCATAATCTAAATAGAATCTGTTTGTCTTTCTCATACATACACATCTGCTTCTCCTGATCAGGCAGAACATTTTGACCACCTGTGCATTTTGATGCAATCCATTACAGGTGATAATCCTACTTTCTGTTTATTGTTGAGGTCACAGTGGGTAATGGTAATGCATTATAAGAGGGGCTTTTAATGTTTTGGCCCCCCTCACTTATTTTAAATAGGGTGACCAAAACCTTAGACTCAGAAACCGTTACGTCTTTCGAATGCGAGCAGAAACATCTGCAAGTCCAGCAACATTACAAACGGGCTGATGGTGAAAATTTCTGCGTCCATATCCAAGATCTAAACATAATTCTTGGCCATGACTGGAGTATTTTTTACATTTCTAAGAGCCGTTGTTAACGTCTACAAGCTGCTTGAATCACCTTTTAAAATAAACATGCTCAGAATATTAGATGCTTCGGTCAGTGAACGTTCTGTTTTCCATGTAATTAACTAAGTGCTGACTGGTTACGTAAAGTTAAATAATAAATCACTACTGCACCTTTCTAGACTCCAGCAGCTGGTGAAGGCCAACAACAACCAGCAGACCGAGGCCTGACAGGAAGACATACATGAAGATCCTGCGCGAGACGAAGGAGGAGGAGACAGAAGGTGAAAAATTAAAGTAAAATAAAGAAAAAAATAATTTAATTAAGGCACAAAGACACTTACGTTTCTCCATCTAGTCCATCTTCTCTCTCTGTGATGGTGACAGTCTGGTTGAACACTGCATCCTGGAAAATGTTTCCCTGCACAGACGAGGAGACAAAATTTAAAAAAAGAGCTAAAGGAAAAGGAAGACGGGGGGAGAGAGACAAATAAAAATTTAGAAATTTAGATTGAGACAAAACAGAAGGGAGAGGTTGGAGAAGAGAAGGACAGAAAGAAGCAGGATGGACAGCAGTCACATCAGTAGCTGTGACCCGTTTGGCCCTGCTGTTGTGCTGCTTGTTACACAGCATCTACTAAATGGGATAAAAACTCCCACCCAGGTTTGGAATGCACCTTTATGTCACCATCTGACAACAAAACATGTCACTGACATCACCAATCAGAGCCCAACCCCCCTTCTCCTTACACTGCTGTCTTTGTAGTTGAGGTTAATGACTAGTCCAAACGGCCGCCCTCCCATGGGCTCAGCAGGGATGAAGGAGTACTCGAAAGTGGCCTGTCTGCTGGGAGGAACCACAGTACCGAGCTGGAGGGCAGTGAAGTTCTGGATGTAGAACTGGTAATCCTGATAGAAAAAACAAAGGCACCCAGGTCAGGGGGAGCTGCACAGGGGGCTTGAGCCATAAGGTGGCAGTGATCCCTGAGAAGTGTTTCTGTACCTGTGGGTAACGGAAGGAGGCATCCAGAGACTCCACAATGAAGTTCTCAGATCCTTTGTTTGTGAAGCCGAGCAGGAACTTGACAATGCTGTTGGCAGGGAAGTCTGCGGAGAATCAAGAGCGTGGATTCAAACACGGTTTTCAGTTCAGCTCAGTGAAGGAAAAAAATACTTCAATCTGCTACACAAAATGTACACAGCCCATAATAAGTTACCTTCTCCTTTGACAAACAGGATGGTGGTGTCAGCATTTGGAGAAGCCTTCACCTCACCAACCAAGGCTTCTTCTTCTTCATCTTTTTCTTCTTCCGCCTGAGCAGAAACACATTCCCATTCAGTTTCTCTTGGTATCCAAACACCTTCCCTGACTGCTAATAATTGTCACTATCATTGTTATTTCATTATTAAGCTGCTGTGTCGAAAAGTTATCTCTAAACATAATTCACGATTATTCAAATATTAAATCATCATCTCCACAGTTTCTAGCTTTGCAACTTTGAAAATGTATTTAATTTTATTCGTCCCCAATGAAAATTGACTAAATATATGTGGATTTTAGTGTTTTGGTTGAACAAAAGGGGACATCAGAATAGGTCAGTCTAAGATCTTGGACACTCTGATGGTAATTTTGCCTGTTCTCAAAAAGACAAAGATTATTTTTTGATATTTCTAACCGTGATGTCACTCACCAATTCTGTGTTTTCATCATCTTCTACTTCAGCCTCATCATCCTCGTCCTCAGCAGTCACATCATCCACAACATCTTCATCCACAGCCTCGACCTCCTCATCCTCTGTTGGATCTTGGGCACTCACAACAGGCCCTGTGAGGTGGGGGGACATTTGTTATATCGATAAAACCACCAATATAAAATTTGCTTTTTATTTCATTCGTGAAAATCTGATTCTGTGTTTTGCTGGAGCACTATTCAGTCTTTTCCCACATCAAATCTCCCACCGCAACTGAAACAACGGAAAACAAAAAGCAGGCTTTCTGACTTCACACATGATGGTAAGAAGAAATAAACAGGCCTCTCATTGCAGCCTTTCAGGATCATTTACCTCTTTCTTTTCTATGGGCAGAAGGATGAAGAAAAGTTTATGTTTGGCTGTGTGCATATGCAGAAATGTGCAAGTAGCAGCAACAATCTGTACATGGTTCTAACCTTTGGAGTTAACACAGGCCCAAATGTGTGGACACTTTGTTGGAATTTTCTGTGCACACCAAACTGTGTGAAACATGTGCGTTTTAATATTACACAGCGTGGATACTATTTATTCTACTTGTTTCTAGAGGATTTTAGTGACAACTTACCACAGTACATCTAGTAAGACTTCCGCACCTCTTTGTGTAAAGCGACGTTAGCCAGCTTCCTGCAGCTGTTTATGTTTGCTTATTGACCAGGGTATATAATAGCGTATTCTTCATAAAATTACATTTTAAGTTTTTCCGGGTCTAGGTAGCTGCTAACACTGATTGAGCCAATTAGCTTTCCGGCTAACGGCTGAGAGTAAGGACACGTCAGTCTTAGCAAGTGGATAAACCGCATTTATTTAGGAAACTGTTACTTAAGATTATATGCCACTAAACTTAAAACCGTCAGGAAATAATTCTCTAAAATAAAAGTTTACATGGCTCAGACTTTAAAGAGGAAATCTCTTTTTACATACTTTCAGCTAGCACGTTAAACGGAGAACGGCCTTCCTTTTCTTTTTTTAAGGAGCTAACTAGCTAGTTAGCCGAGCAGCTAGCGCTAGCATGTGGAGGCTTACTGCCTACTAAAACACATTCCTTTATAACGTATCGCTGTGAACGACCCCAGCACGGACTTACCTTTGAAGAGGATAGTTGCTGGGAAGGCTAACAACAATAGGAGCAGGAGTTTAGGAAGAAATTTCATCATTTTGAAGTCGAAATCAATGCGTCCTCATTCAGTATCTGGCAGACAGTCCAAGACTGAGCGCCGCAGAGCCACTTCCGGTACAATTTCTGCGACGCATGCGCCAACGACGCTGGCCAATGGGCGTTACAGCGAAGAAAGCTCCCCGATGAAATGCGTCTCCCCCAGCTCGGTCTTCAGCTGTTAGTTAGGTGTCGCAGGATAACTAGTTGGGGTTAGAGTTAGTTCTGTATCATGGTCACAACCAAAGGACGACTAGGCTCATGTTAAGGTGAAAACAAATCCAAAAGAAAAGAGGAACTGAAGCCGACACAACACCGGAAGTAAATGCTGGTCGTAAAAGCAGACTAAATTTTTAAGTTGTCTGCTGCTCAAATGATTTATTAGTGTGATTGCTGAAAGCAATCACACTATTGTTGTTTCCAGTATTTAATTTTATTATTTTTATTATTATTATTCCGTATTCTTCCGCCCGTTTTTCGGCGTGCTGTAAGTCCTAAATGGTAAAAGCTGCAAACATGGTTCCAACTGTAACATGTTAAGCATGGTTGGGAGAGGTGTGCTCACTACCCTGTGTGCTGATAGCTAATGTACTGTAATTATTATGAATATTAATATGAATTTTTTTTTGAATGGAACATCTATGGGAGTATTGTTTAAACTGCAATATCTCAAAAACTACACATGGTAGCATGATGCAGCTTTGTGAAGTGCTGTCCCATGATGAAGTGCTTCACATGTTACAGCGTGGGCTCTATAGCGCCACCGTGTGGTCAGTTACCAGCATGTTTATGTTACTTGTTTTCACATGCTACTACTCCTACACGCTTACAGCTAGAAACATGGTTCCAACTGTAATATGTCAAGCACAGCTAGGAGAGTTGATGTATTACTCTGTGGGCTGACAGCTGATGTACAATAATTATTATAAATATTTGTATGATTTTTACTTTGCATTGCCGTCTATGAGAGCAATCTTCACATGGCAATATCTCGGAAACTACACATGATATTGTTATGAAACTTTGACCCATGATGCCCCATGATGAAATGCTTCACATGTTACAGTGTGGGCTCTCTAGCGCTACCGTGTGGTCAGTTATTTAACTCGTTTTTTAAGTCCTAAAAAAACATTTTTTTTTTCTGATTTCACTTCTATGTTTTACAGGGCCCCTAGTACGACCACGTGCGCCACCTGGCGGCCGTTCGCGGTACTGCGTCTTTTTCGATCTTTTTTTTTTAAGCTAATGCAATGACTGACTTGAATGAAACTTAACAAATACGTGCAGGACACTGCCCTGAACACGCGTGTTAAACGTTTCTCCACTGGGGGGCGCTATTGTGGGTGCTTTTAATTTTGGTATTTTATCTTAAGAACTTCCTTAGTGTTGAGAGGGCAAGATGGCAACAGTTGATTCCTTTGGACAGGCTGCCATCTGCTGGAGAGTTGGTGAATAGCAATTGAAAACTTCTTCATTGTTTCATGTGCTTTCACTAGTTGTTCAATATTTTAAAAAACTACACATGCTACAGTGTTGCCTGTCGCTTCTACAACTTTCAGAGCTGCAGATTCGGCGATGGCTGCAGCAGGTGCAGCGGTTGGCTTTCAGCAATCACACGCATTTTCTGCAGGAAATGCCCATTCTAGTTATTATTATTAGTTTGTTTTACTATAAAAATACTCAAACTGATAAATATTACAAATAACATAAGCAGTCACTGACCCAAAATTTTAAAGTGGAGCAACTAATTTACAGGAGAGTGGAAAGTGTCTAGAATCGGACTAGTTTGCTTAACAAGATCTTGGAGAGTGAGAGGATGCTGAGGACTGGAGGAGAAGTGTACTGGTGCCCATTTTTAAGAACAAGGGAGATGAACAGAGCTGTGGCAACTACAGAGGAATAAAGCTGATGAGCCAAACAATGAAGTTGTGGGAAAGAGTAGTGGAAGCTCGGCTAAGGGCAGAGGTGAACATCTGTGAGCAGCAATATGGTTTCATGCCTAGAAAGAGAACAACAGATGCAGTATTTGCTTTGAGGATGTTGATGGAGAAGTACAGAGAAGGTCAGAGGGAGTTTCATTGTGTCTTCGTAGATTTAGAGAAAGCGTATGACAGGGTGCCGAGAGAGGAGCTGTGGTATTGTATGAGGACGTCTGCAGCGGCAGAGAAGTATGTTAGAGTGGTGCAGGACATGTATGAGAGCTGTAAGACAGTGGTGAGGTGCTGTAGGTGTGACAGAGGAGTTCAAGGTGGAGGTGGGTCTGCATCAAGGATCAGCTCTGAGCCCCTTCTTGTTTGCTCTGGTGATGGACAGACTGACAAATGAGGTTAGACAGGAACCACACTAAGCAACTTGCATGGCTCGTTAATTAATCATGTTTTAACATCAATTATTTAATTTAAAATTAAATGCTCTTTGCCTCTGTGTGTGTGTGTGTGTGTTTGTGCGTGTGCTCGCGCATATAAATAAAACAAACACATTTCTCTTGACAATTTTGTTTTTATTTCTCCCACATCTAACACACTGCAATTACCATATGACAAAAAACATGACCGAGATACAGTGATACACAGTTTAAAATAATATGTAAATAAATTTAGTATAATTTGTGATAAATCAAAAACTTTGCACTGGTGACATTAGAAGCCAAATAGCACTGCCTCTTCCAAAATCACCACAGTTAACAAATGAATACTCAGTAAATAATTTGCTGTCGCATCTAGTATTTATAAAAATCAAACATAAAAAAAATGCTTACCAGCTAGGATGACAAATCATTGCTGAGTGAAGTTATTATTTAGCACATGACTAGGATGCAATCCACACAGCAAGACAACAAACCCTAAAAACACAACTTACTGGACACATACAAGTGAAAGAGTAAAATATATCTTTCCAAAACAGAGGAGCCCGTGTATCAAAATAGTCTGCGACATACTCAAACAGTCGGTTCAGATTTCAGTCCACTTGACATGAAAACTCGTATTTATACTCAAAAATATTAAAGAAATTATCTGATACAAGAAACAGAAAGACACAGTGTGTTAGTTAAGTCCTTTACAAACAGAGAGGTTAGTGCTGAAGCTGTGACTTTTCCATCTTTCTGGAGATTAAAAATCAGCAATCAAAACGAAAACTACACTCACCTGAATATAAATTGAAACGGAGGATAAATAAACAGTTAAATCTGATTCATCTTTTTCGTTCTTTTTAATGTGTTATAGTCTTTAATTCATCCACTCATCCATCCACCCTCTCCTTGCTTTGGTTGCATTGTTTCTCGGGAAAAGCCATTTTTTCTACTTGTCATCTTTTATTTATCCCTCTTTTTGTCCCAATTCTCAAACTCCTCTCTTAATGACAGAAGTCCGATTTGAACCTTTGTCTTTTCTTCATTCCTTCCTCTGCACCTCTCATCATCTGCACCAATCTTAAAGAGGCTCTCAGGTGATATTCTCTTGTTTTCGTGCTGTTAACAAATCCCATTAAAGCATCAAAGCAACAACATGTTGGGTGATACTTTTTGCTCTCAGCTCCAAGCCCCCTTGTTCTTATTGGAAACATACTATTTTTATATATATTTATTAGTTGTAGATAGTAAATGAAACTCACTCATTTCCGCTTGGTATATGTCAATTTTAGTCAAACAAAAATAGCAGTGGATTATTCCACATTTGGTTTCTAGTATCTGACTAGAACTGGTGTGATATCAGGGAAATATTCACCTGTCAGTCCATTTTACCAGCTGCTGTTTTGTTCCACACCAACACTCTTTGACCCATTTATTACTGAAATATTATGTTTGAGTGCATCTTAGTGCAGTGAATTTTACAGCATGTGTGTGTATTACTGTTTAATTGTGATTCCTCACACACAGTTGAGAAACTCATGACTCCAGACTTGTCAGTTACTGTGTGAAATACTTCATTGAGGCCACTGGCTGTGATTTAATCTTTGAGGCTTTACAGTGTGTGAACGTCTTTGTTTCCCACAATGGTTTTTGAACAGCAGTGGGCTCTGTGCCACACAAAATACTTGTTTGCAGAGTCAATTCACTGTTGGTTTGGGATTTGTTGGCAACAAGGAAAACACAAAATATCACCATCAAGTGCCTACGGTGTTATTAATATTCTGCTTGAGTTTCTGAAAACATTTGAGTTATGGGCCCTGAACCAGTTTAAAACTTCCCACTGATTATAATATTGAAGGATCTACACCTACACATGTTTAGAATCTTTATTTCGTTCTTTCTTCATGCATCCTTCTTCTAAAGTTGTATGATTTGACCTAACGTATCGACAGCATGCTAGATAAATATCTCCACCCCCACATCCTCTAATACCTGATATCAGCAGTCTGATGTCCTGTGGATTATAGCAGGTTTGTTGTTATCACAAATGTTCTAATGCATTCTGGGTGAATCCACTTTGTTTCTGACAGCCTGGACTTTTACTTTCAGAGATGATGCTGTTTTTGAACAAACCGAGAAGCCAACTCTTCTCCTTATAACCACCTCCTTAAATCAAACCACACTTCCTGCTCCTGTGGTGTTGCCCGGCTCTCTGTTTCTGTTTCATGAACTGACCCCAGAGACAGAGAGGAGCAGCTAAAAAAAAAAAAAAACATTGCTTGGTGAAGATGACTTAATCATCTTCACAGAAAAAAAACACTTGTTCTGTCCTGTAACTGTTCTGAAATCCAAAGAACATCACCAACTGCTGAATTTACACCAGTAAGGGTGGATTTTTAATTCTTCCCCTACCTGACCTCTCTGTCCTCTCTCTCCTTCACTCTAACCCTCTTCTAGTTGCAACACTCCACATAGTTGGCTGGCAGCATGCCGGACTTGCCGGTTCTCTGCACGGTACCGTACATCCAGCCTTCGTCAATGTGCTGCGCGTTAATGATGACGTCGCCGTCCCTAAATGAAACCTCGTCGTGGTCCTGAGCTGCGTAGTCATACAGCGCCCGATAAACACGCTGCAAATGAGAGTTGAGAGGTTAGATCTTCTTTTACATGAGTGTGATTGCACAAATCTCTGCTGCCTCAAAGACCCTGATGAGACTTTTTATGTTACCAACTTCCCTTCTCTGTTGACCATGTAAATGTGGAACTAATCTGAAGTTTGCAATATTTGTCTTTATTTTTTGCTTTTAAAGCACAGCTTGGTCTTGAAACTCAGGTCTCCTTAGTCCTAATTCTACATTCAGACCCCATCTGACCAATAAACATATTCAGAGCATAGACTTGATGCTTTTGTTTGTGTGTGTGCACATGTATTTGGTGAATGTCATCTATTTAAAATAATGTTGTGCATAAAAACAGTACAGTAACAATTAACTTGGTTTAAAACCAAATCAGCAAATCAAGTCATTTAAACATGTTTATTTTAACACATACTATTACAATACAGTTTTGTATTGTGTTAATGTAATGTTCTGCAGGTACCAGTGACTGACATACAGTAAATGAACCAGCAAGATTTAGGTTTTTAACCATGAATAATAAAACTGAAAACCTGAACTGCAAGACCAAACCAGAAGATGTGGCAGGGGGGGGCTGTGTGTTTAGGCTCAGATCTTAGTGGTGGACCGTTAGCTATTGCTTATCACTGGCTGTGTGCTGGGAATAAGTCTGCTTGAAATGTAGTTTGTGTAGGACTGTACCATGGTGCCTGAGTGCGGTGGTGAAGTCACTGATCTGACAGATGACATGCTGGTTTGGTGCATGTAGCCATGATACGGCTGCTGCTGCTGCATCTGGACACCCTGATGGTACGCTCCAGGGAGCACGGGAGCTGGGGGACGACAAAAAGAGTCAGTCTAAAACTTCTTTCCTGCATCCGCTCCTCCCCGGTGATCACACAGTGATTTTTAGGCAAATATCAGAGATGATTTAAACACACAGTGCTCTTCACACACAAAGACACCTGCAAAGAAACTGTGATTTAGTCAGTTGCATTAGCGGATTAGAAACCAGAGGAAAAAAAAAACATCCACGCAGGTGAGTAAGTGTCCATCCGTGCCCTCAGCCCACTGTTCTGTGCCTTTACATCAAAGGTGATAAGAGTAGAGCTACCAGGAGTTCCGGTGCTACTGCGGTCCCAGAGGTCAGAGGTCAGCGAGCTAACAGAGTGATCCTGGCTGTGGCTGAAAGACTGCTGGGAGTCCTCTCTGCTCAGCCTGCAGTCAGCTCGCTCTAACAGGCACCACAGAAGAAGTGATCACATCAGGAAACAAGCAGAGGAAGAGATCCAAGGAGTAAAAGTTAGACAAATGAAGCTGTAATTTCAGCATGAGAAAGGTGTTAGTCCTATGACAAAAGGTAGAAACAGCCTGAAACATCTGATCAAAGATGACCAAAGTGAAACAGGGAGATTTTTTTTCTTTTTGCATCTTTAACAAGTTGCACCCAGTGGAACTACACACCCCCCATGTGATCATGTTAATTAACTGGTGTGTAAATCCTGCTATTAAAAGGAAGAGCGTGAATGAAACTGTAAGATGAACGGCCTCCCACACTAGTGCTAAGTGTTCATTACTATTATTTCTTTGCTGTGATAACTTGTAGCCTCAGGCCACAGTCAGGTGAACTACCAGACATCCTGCGGAGGCTCTTGGACTGGATGTTGTCCTCCAGAGGGTCAAAGTCAAAGATTGAGCCGGGGTCTGTCCTCCACACCTTCAGGTCTTCAGAGGAGGGAAAAGTTATTCAGAGAGACATTGTTTATATAGACAGCAATAATCCAACAGGTTCCATCTGTCGCCTTGTAGAGGAACACAAGTAAACCTGATTTGTCTTCTTCATACACATTCAAAGGAAATGAGAACACAGCTTCTGCAATGAGTGAGTATTATTTCACCAGAGCAAATAAGAACATTACAGTTGAAATATAAGTCATTGAAAGATTAGGTTCAACTTTTGCCAAACCACCAACTTGCCTTTTCAGAATAAAAGCCTTCCAATGATTGTAGGGGACATGCCCACCTCTTTTTCGTGAAGGCTTTTATTGTGAAATACACTATATGAAGACTGTGTGGAGGGTTTTACAAAAAGTAGATCATTATGATCCAAGTGCAAATGACAGAATCAATTTTATAAAAAAAAAAAAAAAACCGAAGTCAACAGATGAAAATGAACAGTGGACAAAGAAGTAAAGAAAAGATGCAGGTAAGGAAATTTGGTTACCACTGATGATGATACACATCCAGCCCACCTCTTGTAGCCCTGTCCAATCAGAAAGCTCCTACACACACACACACACACACACACACACGCACACACGCACGTCCGGTTGTGAGTGCTAGCTCACTCACCTACGATGATGCCCCCTGGTCTCCTGTCCATCTCCATGCCCTGGGAGTGCATCCCTTTGTTGTAGCCGGCCTCTCCCATCATCTGATTGGCTCTCTGGTAGCGCTCCATGCCGGGATCATCCAATCCCGGCGTAAAGCCTCGGCCACGTGCACGCTCAAAGTCCTCATGGTATTTGGCCTTTTGGAATTTAAAGGAAGGCCCAGTAAGTACACACAGGGATACAATGTGTTAATACACAGATCTCCCCCCCACCCACCCACACACACACACACACGTATGGGTGCATTTGGTCAGTGAGCAACAAAAAAAATAAGGAAAAAAACAACACACTGAATGTTTTTATGCTTTTATTATTAGGACACATATACACACGTGCACGCATGCACACACGTGTGCTCACACACACACACACAGCTCTGTCCTCCACTCTGTCTGGTGGTGGGTGTGTTAGTCTCAGTGCAGTGGTCCCACCCATGGTGTCACATCACTCAGGTTAGCGTCTTCCACAGCCCAGGTGGGAGCCATAGCAACCAGACCACTACCATAGAGACCGAGTCCTGTGTCTTCCTGACACGCCTGTACTCAGGTGTGTCGAGCTCGGTGCAGCTGCGGCCCCTGATCTCCTGCAGCCCGCGCTGGTACTTCACCTGTTTACACACATGACTGTAAATGTGATACTCACATGAGAAATAAGCACATGTGTACAGTGAGCGTGTTTGTATGCGTCTTGCCGAGCTGATGTTGTCTTGGTTTTGTCGGACTCTCTCCAGTTCTGGAGTCACTCCAACACTGGTGGCCTTCGCTGCGCTCTGTTTGTACTTGACCTGGTAGCAAGACAGACAGGAAATACTCTACTGTTGGGATCAAACTACACAATATTTCTTTCTATTAAGGTGTTTACTTCTCCATCTTGTGCTTGAGGAGCTGCTGCCATTTAAAAACTGCATGTTATGTGTGGTCCCATTTTATTTATTCATCTATTTTCATGTTTACACCCCCTGCTTGCCTGCTTTAATTAGCGAGCTTTACATGTGGAAAAGTGTAAAGCTTTTTAAAGCTAAAGTATATAAAAGTGGAAAAATGTGAATAAACCGATGGATATATTTCACCTCTTCACCAGCAGTGTAAAGTGCTTTGGGTGCCAGCATTTAATTTTTACTGACTAGCCTTTTTTTGGCCATGCTGGACACAGCTAACATATAAGCTTCCCATCATGTAAACACTTGCTTTCATATGAAAATTTAAACATGAGGTATCTGGATGCTCGGTGTAGATGCCAGAAACTCAGTGCTGTTGTCAGGAATGATGGGAGACGCACACACACTTTGGCCACTTCCTCTTAACAACACTCCTCCATTACCAGCACACACTCCTCTTCTCATTCCCTCAGTCCTCACCCACACAACGCCAGCAGATAAATGGACATCAAGAGACACTGACCCTGATGAGCCAACCTCCCTAATTACTGTGCTGTGTGTGTGTGTGTGTGTGTGTGTGTTTGTGTGTGTGTGTGTCCTCACTGAGCTGATGTTCTCCTGGTTGCGTCGAACTCGCTTCATCTCAGGTGTGTCCATGACAGCGGTACCACAGCCCACCTCCTCTCTGTATTGGACCTGAACAGTGACAAGTTCAACAGTGAGAAACCGGCTTGGCTTTAAAGGACGAGTGAAAGTGAATCAGCTTCTTACACATATTCACTGCACATATTGTGAGCTGATAATAACAGGAGCATAGGGTTTATTTAAAATACTATTACTGCAGAATTATCTGTAATCATGCAACCAAATAATAGGCGTCTATGAATTATGAGCATGTAAACATACATCGCTGATGTTCTTGGCGTTCTCTCGGGCGAGGACGATCTCCGGGGTCTCGGTGACAGAGGACATAAGGCTTCGCATCAGTTTGGAGTCCCAGCAGTAACGTTGCTAGAGGGTGACAGAGAGCCAGAGGTAGTGTGAACCGAAAGGAAGCTCAGACCATTTTAAAACTGGGGATTGTTCAAAAGCTAGTGAAGCTGGGAATAAATCAAAGTGTGTGTGCTCACAGAGCTGAGGTGTCTCTGGTTGGCTTTGACTCTCTCCATCTCTGGGGTTTTTGAAACCAGACTGTAGCTTCCCTTCAGATGCTCGGCCTTGTCCTTATACTTTTTCTACACAGAGAAGTTGACACGGTCAGGAGTTTTCGTCGAACATTTCTTGTTTTTGTTGCAGCAAATGTTTTTTGCACACAGACCTGGCTGTAGACGTCTTTGAGATAGGAGGCGTGCAGCAGCTCAGGAGTGTCCGTAACCATCCCGTATGAGTTTTCTCTGAGCTGCTCCATCTGTCTGTAGGATGTCTGTGTTTCACAGGCAGAGAGACACACAGTCCATCAGCACATATGTTGTCAGTGTAAAGGATCTGCAGGATGTCACCCTGGCTGCTGTTGTATAAGAGCAATAAAAATGCTTTTTTATTCCGTTGTCTCGTGACCTTTGTGCTCTTTTCTAAATGTCTGTGATGCCAGGTGCAATTATTTGTTCTTCACTGTTTTATTAATGTGCATTTGTAGCAATTCTGTCACTTTCACAGAAACCAATAATTGTAGGTTTTTTATATTTCATCGTTACTGGTGATTTCTGCTTCTGTAACAAACATATCACATCAAACCTGGCTCTGGATCGCTGACGCTCTCTTGGCTCGCTGTATCTCCAGGACGCCGGCGCTCAGCTTCATGCCTTTACCCACAATGTCCGTCTCCAAATCTTTGCGATACTCTTTCTGCAGACAGCGGACACACAACCAACAACAAATTAACACATTAACACTCAGGTTTGACTCAGATCACCTGGGAGTGATTTTATACCTCATTCAGTATCTGATTTGCTTTTCTAACTCTCAGCAGCTCCGGTGTTTCCTCCAGCCCAACACCAGATAAGCCCCGTCCTTTCACTTCCTGCTCCAGATCTTTCTTGTACTCCTTCTGCAGAGAGGGAATGCGACATTAATAAATAAATGAATAAATGAATAAATAAGTAACAATAGTGACTAAGAGTGAAAACAAAAAGAATTAAACTAAAACTACACCAAGAAAATTTATATTTAAACATTTGGAGGATGGAAACTGGCTGCTATATTCTTTTCAACATTACCTCACTCAGCAGACTGCTGGCATGGAGGGCCGTCAGGTATCCGGGTGTCTGCTCTACATCAACCAGGGATTTCCCCTTCATTTGCTCCTCATAGTCCCTCCTATACTCCCTCTGACAGAAAGACCAAAGCACAGGGTGTAAGTGCGGTTATATTCTGGATTCCACAGCCAACGAATCCCACGTGTAGACCTGAGCCGTCACTGAATCTCCCACTCTACCGATTTATGCTACTCCTCTACCATGGAGCTCCACTGTTGAAACTACTTAAAACACATCAGCAGACAAGCTTAAGGTGGCTCAGAGAGCAATTTTACAACAGAGGCAGCCATTTGAAAAAAATGATAGTGAAAGCACAACCAAATCAAAATGTTTCTGCAGAACAAATGCAGAATCACTGTCTTCTTTCCAGAAACTGTCAATGTGGATTAATTAGAAGCTGAAAATGTTCCGGAACAAAGCAACTATTTCCTCAAGTGAAATAAAAATGTTATAATGTTGCCCAAATCACAAATTGGCCTATGGAGGCTTTACAGAACCACTCACTCTGATCCATGACAGGAAATGCTTTGATAAAAATGGTTAGTGTCTGGTTCTTTATTTGTTTCTCTGCCTTCTGCCATCTCCTCTCTGGCCACCAGATGTCCCTGTCACCTTCCCTTTGCCTTGCTCAGCCACAGCCCCCTCACCTGTGGCTCATTCCTCACTCACCTCCCCAGTGCTGTATAGATAAAGCTACAGTTTTTCCCTCTGCTCTCTTTGGATTCAATCTGTCTGATTCCTGTTAGTTTTGGACATTTCATTTTTCCTTCCTCAGTGGACTCTGCCACCTATGATCCCTGACTGGTTTGTTCACTTGGATTTTAAAAATCGATCAGGTGTATATGTGTTTTAAATGAACACACACGTTTCAGTTTTGGATAATTGCAGCCCAGAAAACGCTGACGGTGGATGTCAGAGAGAAGCTCATTGCTCTGTGCTGCTGAGGAAAAGCCCTGCTGCGCCCTGACAAACAGGAAGACTGAGAGACGACAAGGTTTTACCTCGCTCTGCATCTTCTGCGCTTCTTTTGACACTTTGTACATCTGAGTGTCTACAAACTCCATCAGAGAGTGACCTTTGTTCTTCTCATACTCCTCTCTGTACTTCACCTGAAACAACAAATGATTTAATCAAGTCGGAGAGATAAAGGGAATATGAAGAAAAAAGAAGTGATAACGTTGGTTTTCCTGTGTGTAACCTGGCTGTGCAGCACAGCGTTCTCCTTGTGGTGGAGCTGTTCAGCCGTGTCCAGAGCTCTGTGATAGTGAGCCTTCGTCTGCTGGTACTTCTTCTTATACTCCGCCTGATCACACATGCACATACAGTGGCAAGCAAAAGTAAGTGAACTACATTGGTTACAAATTACGATCTGGTCTTCACCAGTCGCAAATATCAGCAAAGACAATATTTCTAAGCTGACAAAACAGATTGATAATTAGCTTCCTGTAGCTGTGGATTGAACTTGCACAATGGTCAAAGTGCAGAAATACTGTATGTTACTAGAGTGCTGCAGGCCTATTTCCTATATTGGGAGTGGACGTATATGAACCTGTGATACAGCTAAAAACAGTGTTTTTGTGTGTTGTCTTACGTTGCTCTGCAGCTTGGTGGCGTACAGGACATGTTCGAGCTGCAGGAGGTTTGGCAGGTCTGAAGAACTCTCTGGTTTTTGGTTGATCTTATACTTCACCTGGAAGAAAGACAAACATTCTCCTTAGAAAATGGTTATTTGTGGTAAGATCACTCTCTTCACAGCATTTCTCACCATAAATTTTAAAAATGAGTTGGTTTATTCATATTTCTTTATGGTATTCTAATTTATTTTAATATAGTTTCATGAAATATATGTGGAAAAAAGAAAACTGAAGACAGAATCTTCTGATTCTGTTTTTCACCATATCTTCTTCTCAGGTTTACGTCTGAGTGGAGCTGAGGTTATTATTGTGCACAGTGAAAAAAATATCCATTAATTGCATTTTGTATTGTTTTGGGTATTAAAACACAATGCTGCACCTATTAAATGCCAATTGGCCATTAGCCCTACTGTTCTGACACAGGATGGAGGTCTAGAGGTTTTATCAAGCCGCCAACAGCCTGTTTACTTTCCATTTTTACATTTTGTCCCTGTTAACCACACATCTCATCCCTAAACAAAGTGAGAAATTTCTCCAAATTCTCCAACCAGGAAAAAACTAGGTGAAGCAATTTGAGGATTGACCACATCTACAGCAGCTGTTCCACAGCTTGCATTCAGACCAGGCTTTCTATCCTGGTGCTGAGGATCCTTTTTCCATAAAGCAGCTCAGAGTGAACGTGCAGCGTTGCTGAACACCAGGCAGCATTCAGTACAACAAGCTGTTACATAATGTCATGAAGTGGAAAGGCTCTTCTGTGGGGCTGTGTGGGCAGCAACTAAAGCTGAACCATGGAAAAATCTGCATGTTTGTGCTTCATATGTGTGATCAGTGTTATGTGCATGTGCGTACATCAGTTCAGTTATCTGTGTGTGTGTGTGTAACCTGTTTAGCTTCTCCAGCTTTCATCCCACAATCCCTTTCCATTTGCCTTAGAAAGGTCACCATGGTTACACCCACACAACAGACCAAAAGAGAGCGTTTCAAAGCGAATGAGATGTGTGTCCGCATGCGCAAACACACACACACACACACACACACACACTTCCTGGCAGTGGAAACTGGAGAAATAAATCTGATCATTCGAGCTGTTAAATCATGGCCACTCATTCGACATGTGGAAGGTGAAAGGTAGATTACACGATCACATAAAAACGTGTTTCTGGCTCACTACACAATATCTCATTATTGTAACTGAAACTCTGAATTTGTCCAGTTTGAGTGGTTTAAAATTCTAATAGCATTTTTGTTTTAAATGTAAAACAAAATGGTTTCCTAAAAATCTAAACAATAAGATCTCATCTTCACCTCCAGCCCCAAGAAGCTTAGTTTAAGTCACCATTTCACTGGATATTGGGATAATGAAAACACTCACAAACTATCTAACAGTAGTCAGGTGACATTATGTACACTGAAGGTTGCTGTAATCATTCCTCTTATCCAAACATTCAGAGAAGTGATTCCTCCAAGACCAAAATGAACGTATTGTTTTGTTTTATGATTTGATAACATGTAAAGAGACAGTAACTGTATTATAGACTGTATAGACTATATTTTCACTAGTAGCGGTGTTGCAGATTCCTCCTGGCTCCTTGAACAGCACTGGCAGCATTATAGCGAGACTCAGCCTTCTGACCGAGCAGAGAATTGCAATGATTTCTGCTTGAGGTTTTTTAGCTTCTTATTTATTGCAATTTGATAATAACTACTACCTGAAGGGCTGTGCCGAGCGTGGCAGAGTGTAGCAGAGCAGGTAGAGGGAGGGCTGATTTCGCATGCTAGTGCTCGCTGAATATTGTAGCTTTAATATATTTATTATTTATATTTCAGGATCTTTTTCTTTTAAAATGTTTGTGTTACACTGCAGCATTTAATTATATTAAATCATCAATTCCTACTCACCTGACTGGCAAGAGCTCCAGCAGCTTGTGTGTGTTTGAAGGAAACACAGTCCATCGGGTTGTAACAGGGCTTCTGTCCCTTTAACTGTCTGTCGAAGCTGTCCTTATACTTCACCTGCACCAGAGAGACAGAGAACTCACCACCAACTAACTGTGCAACAGGCCTGAAATCTGCCCTAAATCCTTCCCAGTCATCTGCCCAGTGCATGCTGGGAAGGCTGTGTATGTGTGTTACCTGGCTGGCTAGTTTTGAGACTTCCTTCGCATGCTGGATGTCAGTTCTGGCCAACAGAGAGCTGTCGCTGTAAATCGGCTGTTTAGTGTTACTCCTATAGGCCACCTGTGGACACACAAACACACACACACAGACACACACCTTACTAAAGTTGTGACTTGTGACAATGAACATAATGCACTAGCCCCTTAATAAGACTTTGCTAAACATAACTAAATGTCTACCCCCTCCCACACACACACACACACACCTCCCATGAAGATGACACTTGCAGAACAATCTTACATAATGACAGTTCTGACAGTTCAGTGTTAAAAGCATAACGGTTTCTATAATTATCAGCGGCTCCCCTCAGAGAACAGCTGGTGAACAAGACTGTTGTCATGGAAATCTATGTTGGACAGGACGTTGCAGACACACACACTTACATCACTGGCCAGTCTTGCAGCATTGGTGGCGTTGACAATATCAGGTCTGTCTGCCACTGTGTTGTAGTGATGAAGCGTCTCTTTACCTTTTCTGTAGCTGACCTGAGTTCAGCAGAGTTAAAACCAAAACAGTAATTATTTCATAACATAAAACTCAGAGAGAAGAGACTGAGACAGAAAAGAGTCCAATGTAATACTCATGACGTAACAAACCATGTGTGATTGTTTCAGTTCCTAATGATCTTTGTAACATCACTAAACCATTAAAATAAGCTCATGATAATACACAAAATAGAATCAACAGAAGATTCATTTGTTATTTATTCCCTAAACTCCAAACAGTTGAGGAAACATTCAGTTATGAGTTGTTGCCAACACAGTCACAGAACAAATACGTATTTTACAGTGCAGAGATGAACAAATCTTTGTATATTTACATTGCTCTGGTTCTTGTTGACCTCCATGGCGTGGTCCACTTCAGGCAGGGTCTTCATGTTGGTGTAGCTGGCCTTCCCCTTCTCCTGATTATACTTCTCCTTATAGTGCTTCTACAGCGAGACGGGGAGAAAAGAGATAATAATGAACATGATGGACTGAGGGAGTAAATAACCAGTGACTAATTCCGCCTGGTGCTGAAAAGCGACTGAGAACACGCTCATTCTCACTGGCCTAAAAATAAAGACGAGCAGCTTCCAATGTAAGACAGAAGAATTCACAGCACGATGCAGAAACTTGCTGCCTTCTGTTCAGCTTCAGCTTCAGTGATTGGGTTTGAAAGCCAACTGTTTAGATATGTACTGTGAGGAAAATTCAGGAAAAGCTGCAAGAGATTGGACACAATCACATACAGCGGCTGTTTGTTAAGACAAAGATAAATGTCAAACTAAAAGCCTGATAATATCTATAATAATGGTTTAAAACTGGGTTTCTGTGCTGCGAGCAGGACAGAAGATAACAAAGCCATCACACTCTCCTGCACTAAATTCAGCAGCCTGTGGGTCTAAGATCAGTGTTATTGTCAGGGTGTTTTGCAGACAGTCTGGCTGCTGTTGTGTAGGTATGTTACATGCTCCAGTTAGCGTCACATTTCTCGGTCAATAGTCAGAAAGCATCAGACCTGTGCCCCAGTTTAACCCGAGCTTTGCTTTCACTCCCTCTGGGCCAACCGACACCAACAATAAACCTCATCTGTCGCTACATCAGTCACGCTTTAAAACACAGTAATTCTTATACGTCTGACTGCAGCAATGCAGTGGAATTGGCTTAAGAGTTTTTATACTTAATTTCATTTTGTCTTGTATAACTGTAGATTAATATTTGTCCACTTTGACAGCTTGGTGTGGCCTGTATGAAGACCCTTCGTATTTAAGTGGTGCCATAAAATCAGAGGTCCTAATGAGGCCAGACTCCCGAGAGCATTTCCACCCCCTCCCAATAATATGTACTCAGAACTTAAAAAAATCTAGTAACTTTAAATTTGAAAATATCTGCAGCCACCTGAAATAAAACATGTTAAAGTCTACAGTGAAACAGCTGCAGAAAGAACTGGGAACTGAACTCTACCTGTCAAATATCGCAGAAATAAAATTACATAAATGAAGAAAGTAAACAACCACAAACAGTTGAAGACAGATAACCAACACACAAAACTCTATAAGGACATGTAAAGCGTCCTCTAAGACCCACCACCACAATTAAACACAAAACATTGAAAAAGAAACTGCAAAATGGTACAAAAACATCATCACACAATAAGCACAAAAAAACATGGTCTGTGGACATTTTGTGCATCTTGAAATCTGTGGTTCATTCTCCTATAGAGGGTTTACAGGTCTTTTACATGTCTGAGACCAGGTCCTTCACTTTGTGCTTAAAAGACAAAATAACAACTAAAATATCCTGTCACAAAAACACTTTGAAGTTGTTTCTTTGCCAGACAGTTTTCTCTTATGTTCTGCTGACCACATTAAGTGATTTCCATTCTTAAGTGCTCCAGATAACAGGTGTCTCTATCGTTCACCTGCCCTACGTACCTGCATCCCAACAAAGCTCTTAATGTAAGAGTTTTGTTGAATTATATCTGTTAGTCTAAGTTTATGAGCTTCAACCTGCCACTGTTGAGTGTGTGTGCGTGTGCGTGTGCGTGTGCGTGTGCGCAGTAGGTCAGTGTCTGTGTCCTCAGGCTATAGAGCACAACACAGCTGCTCTGGGTGTTCACGCCTCAGCAGACAAAATGATACCAACACACTCCCACTCAGTGTGTGTGTTAAACTGAAATCATTGTGGGATGTCCCATCTGTTCCTCTGAAGCATGTTCTCTCCTCACCTGCTGCACAGGGACTCATCTCGTGTCTCGTCCGAGCTCTCATCGTTTTGTTTTAGGATGGATATAATTTATCATTTAAAATCTTCACTTATAGAAATTAGGAAACCAACACTTGTGTTAGCCAAATTACTACAAATGACTGTTTTAAAACAAATGTACGATTGTGCAAATGTAGAAAATGACGTGTCTTATCTTCTTCCAGTCTGCAGCTCATGAACTGGACAAAAAGAATATAACTTCTACTAATGTGACACTGAAGGTCACGTGAGACTCACATCGCTCTGTGTCTTGCTCAGCTCTTTAGCAAACACGGTCTCGATGGTTTGGGGCATCTGGGTGTACAGACAGCAGCCGGCTTCCTTCTTCCCCTCCTCCCTGTACGCTTTCTGCAGCACAAACCAAAAGCTAACTTTTACTGTGTGACAATATTAGACACACCTGCCAAATTATTACTTACAGTTTACTCATTATAGAACAAGTGTTAAACAGTGTGGGGACTCTGCTGATTCTCTAACTTAAGTTATTAGTATTATAATTTCATCAATATTGTATTGATTTCATTGGGTTGTACCTCACTGTAGAGCTGAGTTTGTTCCTTTGCATGTTGAGTTTCTTTAGTCTCAGGCAGAAGAGAATACAGACAATGAACCAGCTCCTTCTTACCAGCCTCCTTATATTTACTCTGGGAAAAAACAGCAGCAACAGCACTATTAGATGCACAGCACACTACAAAGGAGCGACCAACATAAAGCTCCTCAACAGTTCTGCAGACAGTGACACAAGTACATTAATTGTTTACACCATTAGAATCTTGAGGTTCTGATCGTTCAAATGTGATATGGCTTAAAGTCTTGCATCAAACGGACCAACGCTATTTAAAAAAAAAAGGATCCATAAATTTGCTGCTAATAAAATGGTTACAATTAGCACTTTTTAAAACCCGACAGACTATTTAAGACAGATTTTCACTAAGACAGACACTGTGTAGCAAAATGTCAGATGCTTAAATATGTAATTTATTGTATTTTCTAAACAGCCAAGTGTATGAGGAAGGAATAACTGTTTAGATGGATACGACATTTTTATGCAGGATATAAAAAATATATATGTAATAAAAAAAAAAAGACAAAAGAATCACATAAATTATTTATATAGGAATGTAACTATTGAAACATAAGCTTTAATAGTTCAAATGTAGGATGATACTATGATTTTAAAGGTATGTTTTAGACTTTAATTACTATTGACAACAACAATTTATATGTTATTTACCAGTTATTACAATTTAGACTAGTCACTATAACATGAACAGTACACAGGGCTTTTAGAAAAAGAGAAGTGCAATAGGATTTGTATTCCAACCACCTGCTGAGAGTAAAGATTCATAGGCTGGAAGAAGTTTTACATTAACTTCATCATTATCACTGTAGAACTCTCGATAAATTATTAAACTATAATGTTGAACAAACACAAAAAGAGTGTTACCTACCTCACTGTGTGTCTCAGCCATTTCTTTAACAAACTCAGTGTCCAGAGTTTCAGGGAGCAGCGAGTACAGAGTGTTGGGCAGATCCTCTTTGTCCTTCTTGTACTTTGTCTACAGTGACACAACATACATATAAAGCAGAAACTAACTCACGTGGACGTGGGATTTAAAGTAGCACAGTGTTAAAAACAACCACAGTATATTTTTTCTGAATTAGATTAAAAATATTAATATTCGATTTGAGCAAACTAACCATATACAGACAAACTGTGATGCATTTTTTCGACCCCGCACACAGACGAGCCTCTCACCTCACTCTGAAGCTCAGAGATCTGCTTAACAAACTCAGTTTCTTTGGTCTCTGGCATCTGGTGGAAATGGCTGCTGCTGATCTCTTGTTTGCCTTTCTGCTTGTATTTATTCTGAGAAACATCCACATTGACATAAAAGGATGAAAACACAAAGCAGAAAGAAAATATGAGGTTTCCGTGTTTGCAACAGTTAGATATGTTTTATGCAGTTGTTTGCTCCTGATGCTTGTTTTAATTCAAAATTTGAACTGTCCTGTTTCATAGCATGAAGCTGAATGTAACCTATCAAGGAGCAGAAAAAACACAGCACTAGTGTGGACGTCCACCTACCTCACTCTGAAGCTCCATGGCGGCTTTAGCAAACTTCATGTCCTCTGTCTCGGGCAGCAGAGAGTACAGGTTGGTGCTCAGCTCTTTTTTACCTTCCCTGTACTTCACCTGGAGAGGAAACACAGCCGAAGTGAGAGACGGATGCTAGAGCCAGCTGAAGGTAATTCCACTAAAATTCAGGTATATTCACACAGAACATAGCACATTTATCCAGTGTTTTCACAGTCAAAAGAATGATGGTTTTGAATGTCCATCTGAGAGTCTAAGTAATATGTTAAAATCACTGTAAAACAACACATGGTTTGGAAAATGACCTGTGGTAACACAAAGTATAATAATCAAAAGACTCTGGGCAATACCCAACATTTCAACATTAAAAATCTACATAAATAATATAAATAATGATGACTTTACTTTTTCATCCAAAAAAAACAAAAAACCCACAAATATATTATTATCTATCAAAAGTAATTTTAGATAATAATGCTTCCTTCCTCTTAGTTATAACAATAGTGTAATTTCAAATTCGGATTTTTAAAAATCACATTCAAATGCTCCTTAAGTCCACCTGGCTCTGCAGCTCCGTCGCCTCTTTAGCGTGTTGAGTCTCCAGCGTTTCGGGCAGCTGATGGTACAGACAGCTGGTTGCATCCTTCCTGCTCGCCTCCTTGTACTTGGCCTGAGGAAAACATCACCTGTCACCTGCTGGCTCCACCACACACACATCATTTACCACAAATATAGTACATGTTGTTGCTGCAGTGATCACTGAAATTATTTCGCACGTGTTGCTCTTTTGTTAATGACCTGCCTGCTGTTTTACGCATTCATTAGCAACCACCTGTTTTCTATTTGTTTTCTTTGTTGACTCAGTGTTTGCAAGTGAAGGTGAATCTCATTGGCCAAATCGGTGATGATTTGACTCATTTTCCCCAACTATCGAGTGTTTTAGATTACTAGTGTGTGTGGGTGCAACTCCAAGTGTCAGACAACAAAACGGCCAAAATGCATCTGTTAATTCCAGTGAAACTGCTCCAAATGACAAGGTGCTTTTGTCCCCGTACAGGAATGTGTTGAGACTGGCTTCATACAAGAATAAACATCCTTCTGCAGCACGAGTCCCAGCATGAACTATGCCAACAGATTGTGCGCTGGTACATGGAGCTGCGTTCACAAATGCCAATTCTTCTCCATCCATGAGCTTCCCTGCTAGTTTGTGGGGAGTGTGCCAATAATTGGACTTATGGGCATTTGTGCCTCGTTTACAGGCTTTTTAACAACTCATTAATGTACGAAGATGCATTACATTTAACCAAAATCTATCAAAAGATCTGTTAGTAATTAGACTCAACTGGGACTAAGTTAGGTTTAGCTGGCGAGGTAGGTCAGTACTGTCACCTTACAGCAAGAAGGTCTGGGGTTTGGATCCAGGGAAAAAGGTCATCAAGGAACAGAGCAGAACAAAGTAACAATTAAACATGTGCTTTCTCACCTCACTCTGTATCTCAGAGACAGTTTTGGCTAACTGAGTCTCAGGGGTCTCTGGCAGCTGAGAGTACAAACTCTGAGAAAGGCCCTTGATCCCGTCCTCTTTATATTTATTCTGAAGACAGAGAGACTCATTCAGAAATAACAATATAACAAAGAGAAAGACAGTGGGATCATCTGTTAACATCTCCATGTATCCCTTTATTGCAGGACTGTGTGTGTGTGTGTGTGTGTGTGTGTGTGTGTGTGTGTGTGTGTGTGTGTGTGTGTGTGTGTGTGTGTGTGTGTGTGTGCGCTTGAGTCTTCACCTCGCTCTGCAGCTCCGACATCTTGGCAGCGAGCTGCGTTTCAGCCGTGTGGGGCAGCTGAGTGTACAAACTGGACGACATCATCTTCTTCCCGCTCTGTTTATACTTGTTCTTCAGCAGACAGCAGCAGGTGGCACAAAAAAAGCGAACATTAATTTAGATATAATCTTAATCTTTTCATTTACCACTAAAACCTGTTGGTGCACAGAGCACTTTTTAATTCAAGCAGGCAGAAACCTTGATATTACCGCATTATAACTATACAAAATCTGATCATTATGGCAAGTTCAGCAAACGAAAATACCCACGTAAACCTTAATCTGCAGTAAGCGAGAGACCTGATTACAGTTAATTACAGTTTTTGTAAAGAATATTTGAGCTATGTTACATAAATCCTTCCTCTGACATCCTTTTGCTGTTGCTACAAACAGAATTGTAAAAATATCCACAGCATTTGGCAAAGTGCCTTCAAAGGGCCAAACACTATTCACTCGTTAATTCTTGGAAAAATAACATTGGCGTTTGAGATTCTCTCAGCCTAAGACAGGGAGTTCATTTCACATCTCAAATCCATCTTTACATTGGAAAATGTTTATTCATGATGCTGCAGGGCAACTGGAGCATATTAATGAGAGCTTATCCATGAATAAATGCTAAATATTGAACTGCAAATAAAGTGAAGGATGATCAAATATTAAACATCATGAAATGTGGATAAGTGAATGTGAATAATAGATACCTCACTCTGCAGCTCAGTGACCTCTTTAACACGCTGTGTCTCCAGAGTCTCTGGCAGCTGGTGGTACAGAGAACTACTGGCCTCTTTCTTTCCTGCCTCCCTGTACTTGACCTGCAGGAAAACAACATTTTATACGTTTTACAGCTTGTCTTACATAACCGACACATGACATTTGACACCACATCTGCAACTAATGTTTTAATAGACATACAACATTTCTGCCACAGTTTCATATTTTTAGATTGCGTTCAGCTCCTGTCATGTAAAGACCAAAGAGGAGATGAAGCAAATAGACAGTGTGGGATGACAAATTAACAGCTGATGTGATTTCTCATTTTGTTTAGAGGATAAATCTGTTCAAAAGAGAACATAACACGCTGGATCTTTCAAAGCACAACTGTAGAAAGAGCAGATAGAGGGAGGAATCCAGCAGCTCTGAAGGTGTTTCTGATAACACGACCAGAATAGACGACAGCTTATCTGTATGTTAAGACAGCAGAGTGACTGAGACAGAGCACACACATCTAACTTTGTCTCTCTGGACACAGGACTAACATGCATGAAGGCCTCATGTGACTTCACCTTCTATTTTCATTCCATGAAACGACCAAAACCAACAATTCATTCTTCTGACTCAACACTTTATGACTTTTTGGCTCTTCCGCGACTTGCTCTGACACAATATTTGTCTAATAATTCTCATCAAGTGAGAAATTGTCTTATCAACAGGCAGAGATCTAGTAAAAAAAAACTGGTGTGCAGTATTTTGACCATCTGTACAATTCTATATATTACATTAGCTCTCAGTAACATGCTTTTGGGAATAATGCAATGGTGGATGTGTAGATCCCAATAACTGCATTATTAAAAAACTTAATATTTCCTAGCAGGTGGTTTTGTTGGCTCCCTAATTATAGTGCAGAAGACTAACGTTTAAAAATGTAGAAAACCTGGCAACTGTTAGAGTAAAATGATGATAATTAAAATGAAATATTGAGCTATAAAAACGGGAGTGAGGTGCAGGTCCAATAATTGTGTTGCATAAAACTGAACGTATACAATAAGAAATGAAAACGTGGTTGTTTGTTTCAGTCTGCACCAAACTATATAACATTGTCAGTCTTTGCACCAAAATAGGACGTGAGTCCCTGTAATGACTGCGTGTAAAGAGATTTAGTCATAATGGTAAAGTTTCCCACCTCACTGTGTGTTTCAGCCATTTCTTTAACAAACCGAGTGTCCCAGGTTTCAGGCAGCAGAGAGAACAGCGTGTTTGGCAGATCCTCTTTGTCCTTTTTGTACTTTGCCTACAAACAGAAGGTTCATTACAAAGATTATTACAGTGTCCACTACTTCCTGTTCAAACCAGTGTGACATGCTGACTGACTCAGCAGAGTGTATTTAAGTTATGTTCATGTATTTTAAAAAAATCATGCAAATTTGATATATGCATAAAAACTGCTACTATTACACATGTGAACTTCAAGTAAATGAAAACTTGATATAGATCATTGATACAACATGCGGCAGAATGCAACAGACACAAGAAAAGCTACTAACCCAAACAAGTATGGATTAATATTTGAATAAAAATCTATTAATTTTAGTAAATATATTTTAAAGTTTCAACAATCAAAGCAAAACAAACTGGGAACATGAAGGATCTGTGAGGCGTTCAGGGTCCTCACCTCACTCTGCATCTCTGACATCTGCTTGGCAAAGTGCATCTCTGCTGTCTCTGGGAGGAGCGAGTACAAGTTCTTACTGATCTCCTTCTTCCCTTCTTCTTTATACTTTACCTGTGGAAGCGAACACAGCTCACTTTAGCTTTTTTACCACACACACACACACACACACACACACACACACACACACACACACACACACACACACACACACACACACACACCCAGTAGATTGACGTCTACCCTTCAAATGTTTGCTGTTCCTCACCTCACTGTAAATGTCTCTCAGCTCTTTAGCCAGCTGTGTCTCTGTGGTTTCAGGTAGCTGGTGGTAAAAAGAGCTGCCCCCATCCTTCTTATTGTCCTGTTTGTATTTCACCTACACAAAGATGGAGGGACACAGGGAAAACACGTACAATCCTACTTATTTAATCCCGTGTTGAGCTCAGTATTGGAAACCATATGAAAACCATACAAACATTTAAACTGATACAAATGCTTCAGGTACCTTTGAAGATATAAAAGTCACTGGCTTTGATGCTAACTGGTGTTAATTATTTATCTATATCTTTGGAAAGGATAACGACAGTGACCAACCTAAATGTGTGGCATGTGCAGCTCACTGGCCACAGCAATATTTTTCCTTTTACTGTCCAAGGGTTAGTGGACAGTAAGCACCAAAGAGCAACAGTGTCGTGCACAATGGCCCGAACACATTATCTGTACACACCTGACTCTGCAGCTGTGAAACCTCTTTAGCATGCTGAGTGTCCAGAGTCTCAGGCAGCTTCGAGTACAGACAGCTGGACATGTCTTTCTTCCCAGACTCTTTATATTTGGCCTAGAACACAAGAACATACTGTTGAGTCACTACTCAGTGTATTTGCAATAAAGGTTTTAGGCTTTCACTTAATCAGAGGAATTTATAATAAGTAACAAATGTTGCTTGTTGCCATTAACTTTGACATGCAGCTTTTAAATGAGCTGACATCTTGACGTACCTCACTCTGTATTTCAGAAACAGCTTTGGCAAACTGGATTTCACTGGTCTCCTGGAGCTGAGAGTAAACACTGACAGTCTGGAGCTTCTTTCCAATCTCCTTATATTTGTTCTGGAGATGACAACACAACACGACATTGAGATTTCTGCTATTAACAAGGCGAGTCCACAGTAGGACAGTGTCTTTTCCAAACTGCATCCTGAATGTGTTGTACAGTCTTTTAAGATTCCTTAAGATTTAATTTCTGTTGTACACATTATATTGCAACAATATAATCCGCTCGGTTTCTACAAAAAAACTTTTTCCTCTCTAGTTTAAATTTAGTGGGATTGCTTCACATCCCTATGAGCTGTTTGAGCAGGCTCAGCAATGACCCAGACAAACCCAGTATGATTGTTACATCATTCAGCCCCTGTGAAAAACAACATTATATTTACAATATTCTGTCTTGGAAACAGTTTTGAGGGTCGTTGCTATGAACAACACAGGTGAGTGATGTACGACATCAGCACTGAATATTTACTTGCATTTGCATTTGATTCTAGTACTTTTATTAATACCAGAATAAAGATAAGAACAGTCTGTGAATGAAAGGATGAACAATGCAAGAACAATGAATGTGTTCACTATTTTTTAGAGTCATACCTCGCTCTGCATCTCACACATCTCCCGGGCAAACTTGGTCTCTGAGGTTTCAGGCAGCTGAGAGTACAGAGGCAATGTCATCTCCTTTCTTCCTTCATCTTTGTACTTTTTCTGTGAGGCACAAAGAATCAAATAGCACAAAGTGATTCATCTCCAGTAAAACCATTTTTAAGTTTATACCGGCTTCTCGTTCATATCAATGTAAGACAACAGCAATATTTATTTCTACAATCAATGTTCCTTCCGTCAGTTACTTCCTTCTATAATAACTGCTCACAAACTACTCACATTAACACCAAAAATAATGATTCATCTAACTGAATGAGACCATCCAAAACTCTGTGTCTGTAAAATGTTTAAAAAAAAGCCTAGATGTGATGAGCTCAGTAGACCTGAAGCGCCTTGATTCTGAACATGCCCTCATCTGATTGGTTGGAGCTATGAGCCTCACTGAAACAGAGTTTATCTGTACTGCTGCCTGACTGTTCAATGAGTCTGGGCGACAGAAGCTTTCACCAACACCTCTGTACAATAAACCTACAACAATCCATTTAAACCACAGCTAGCATGAGACCCGAAGTCAATCCTCTCTTCTACTATCTGTTATGCCCCAAGCTCTGCACAGACCTTCAGTATTAGCAACAAAGCACAAAGCAGATATCTGTGAAATTCATATCTACAAACCAAAAACAAAAACAAAAGCCAAAACTATATGCATGGTTAAAAACACTACCTCTTACATTATCTTACCCTCTTGGGACAATTGAGAATCTATGTTTAGAATAAAACAAATAGCGGGTTTAGGTTTTGTCTTCTTACAAAGAGCAGAGTCTGTGTGTGTCTGGGTTAAAGAGCGATGCACAGACGTCCTTTGCTTGTTTTACAGTTTGTTGGTTTTTTGAACAACAAGTCTACTTAAAGTGTGAATAGAACCAATGGGAACAAACGTGCATCCAAAGAGCATCACATGAAGTAAGAGAGGGAGGAGAAGAGAAACACTCACTTCACTCTGCAGTTCAGTCGCTTCTTTGGCGTGTTTGGTCTCCAGAGTTTCCGGCAGTTTGGAGTAAAGAGACGATGCTGCCTGCTGTTTCCCCGCCTGCCTGTATTTCACCTGTAAACAACAAATACACAGTAAACAACCAAGTAAACTGCAAACACCCGGCACCGTAATTTCTGCAGTATTACACCTGCAATGGTCCGTCCTGAGACTGTTCTTCAACCACTAAGGACTAAAGATGGACAAACTACTACTGTATGTTCACTGACATTGTTATCAGCTACACTTCCTATTGGTTGTTGGTATAGCAACCACTCTGTGACACCATCAGAAGGATCTATCAGCTGGTGACCAATGGGATTCAACTTTACACTCTTTGACCCTAAATAGTTGATGCATATAAATTAAAAAAAAAACTATGAAAGAGGTGATTAGTGATCAGTTTATCTTGTTGTAGTTTATATTTGTACTTGTGTGATGTTGTCGTTAGTGTAAAAAGTCACAGGGCCAGACAGTCTGCAGCAGAGTAAATTCCAGACCTGCTTATCACTCTTGACATAGTCAAGGCACAGCAGGTTGCTCAAGACAGGTGCTAATAGAAGCAAACTGTTGACGCCTGATGTCCCATTGGGGATGAAGTTAACTAACTAACCAACTCCTGATCTCTTATCGGTCCGTCTCTGCACGCTCAACATCTGATACACTGCTCTTAAGTCGGCTTTCTTTGTGTTGGGAGTTTAGGTAATTTGTATTAGTGGACATTAAAAAGACAGATAACAGGTTTGATAATATATTAAAAGCAGTGGAAGAGGTGACCTTCAGAGATGTTTTGGATAATTTCTGTGAACAAGCAGAACTAACATGGAGAATTTCAGGGCACTTTTTATTTATTTAGATTTCTATTGATTGGTTTTATGTATTTTTTTATTTTATAGTTATACTGAACCTCTTTAGGATTATGACCAAATTACACCTAAAAAAAAAAGACAGCATGACTTTGCCAGCTTCATAACTTCATATCATCTTGTATAAACAGTCAACCATATTGAAAATAAAGAATGACTTCTAGTTCAGTTTTACACAACAAGAAAGTTTAGAAAAATGTTACAGTAGTTTTTGTAAACTGATTAAAGGGGAAAAAAGCTTCATAATAAAAACTTTGAACACTGAACAATTTGATCTGAAATAACCAAACTGGGCACAAGCATTAGTTGAAAAAAAAGGAAAAAAAAACCAATGGAGGTACTGGTTCCTGAATGTCGTTATAAAACTGGATCATGAAAAATAAAAATAAAAAAACAAATGGGAAAAAGACTTTAAAGGCCTATTTGAAAGTGAGATCTCAGATTCTGATGACAAGTACTACTAAGAATTATGTCTTAAAATGCAATGATGAGTCAAATTTTAAAAAGATCTGTAAATGAAGAGCTCAAAGTCACAATTAGGGAAGTTCAAATGGCCAATAACAAGCAAACAGGAGATAATATAACAAATACCACAGTGAAATCCCCTTATATGTAGAAATGTATTTAACATGTTTTTCATTTGGTAAAATACCATCGATGTGCATTATTATATAATAAAGCAAATATGCAGAGGGTACATTGAGGACCCAAGGATGCCTTTAAATTATAGAGGCATCACTTTGCTGTGAAATTGTGCTGGATTGTTATCCTCTTTGGGATGAGTCAGATGTGTCAGCACGACAAAGAAATAAGAACTACTACTACTATAAGTTTAATTTGCAGGGAGCAGTTGTTTATATCAAAATACGAGGAGGCGTCTGGTAATGTGACTGTGTGTGAAGAGAGTCCGTCACAAGAAAATGTTTCCCACCTCACTGTGTGTCTCAGCCATTTCTTTAACAAACTGAGTGTCGTACGTCTCAGGCAGCAGAGAGAACAACGTGTTGGGCAGATCCTCTCTGTCCTTCTTGTACTTTGTCTACAAACAAAAGATTAGTTAATCCAATAAATTGGATAAACAAACACATAGAAATACTGTCCAACATTTAGAATAACTTATTGTGATTTCATTTAGTTTTTAATGAAAACTTGATACAGGCAATGGATAGAATTATTGCAACAGTATGCAACAGACACAACTGACAAAAAAAACACTACCTTCTAAACAAACTATGGATGAACTACTAATTATGGATTATTTGGAAACAAACAAGCTGATTCATAAAGACAATTATTAATATAACTAATGCTAATTAAATTTTTTTTTGTCCTCTCTGCTTATCCTGTAAGTTCATGTTGATTTGGCACAGTTTTTACACCGGATCCCCTTCCTGACGCAACCCTCCCCAATGTCTACCTGCTAAACGAATGTCTCAAATTGTTAACAATGTTTTAATAAATACCTTCTCAAGTTTTACTAATCAAAATAAATTGGGATCCGTCTCTGTAAGGTCCTCACCTCACTCTGCATCTCTGACATCTGCTTGGCAAATTGCATCTCTGCTGTCTCTGGGAGGAGCGAGTACAAGTTCTTACTGATCTCCTTCTTCCCTTCTTCTTTATACTTTACCTGTGGAAGCGAACACAGCTCACTTTAGCTTTTTTACCACACACACACACACACACACACACACACACACACACACACACACACACACACACACACCCAGTAGATTGACGTCTACCCTTCAAATGTTTGCTGTTCCTCACCTCACTGTAAATGTCTCTCAGCTCTTTAGCCAGCTGTGTCTCTGTGGTTTCAGGTAGCTGGTGGTACAAAGAGCTGCCCCCCTCCTTCTTATTGTCCTGTTTGTATTTCACCTACACAAAGATGGAGGGACACAGGGAAAACACGTACAATCCTACTTATTTAATCCCGTGTTGAGCTCAGTATTGGAAACCATATGAAAACCATACAAACATTTAAACTGATACAAATACTTCAGGTACCTTTGAAGATATAAAAGTCACTGGCTTTGAGTGTCGTGCACAATGGCCCGAACACATTATCTGTACACACCTGACTCTGCAGCTGTGAAACCTCTTTAGCATGCTGAGTGTCCAGAGTCTCAGGCAGCTTCGAGTACAGACAGCTGGACATGTCTTTCTTCCCAGACTCTTTATATTTGGCCTAGAACACAAGAACATACTGTTGAGTCACTACTCAGTGTATTTGCAATAAAGGTTTTAGGCTTTCACTTAATCGGAGGAATTTATAATAAGTAACAAATGTTGCTTGTTGCCATTAACTTTGACATGCAGCTTTTAAATGAGCTGACATCTTGACGTACCTCACTCTGTATTTCAGAAACAGCTTTGGCAAACTGGATTTCACTGGTCTCCTGGAGCTGAGAGTAAACACTGACAGTCTGGAGCTTCTTTCCAATCTCCTTATATTTGTTCTGGAGATGACAACACAACACGACATTGAGATTTCTGCTATTAACAAGGCGAGTCCACAGTAGGACAGTGTCTTTTCCAAACTGCATCCTGAATGTGTTGTACAGTCTTTTAAGATTCCTTAAGATTTAATTTCTGTTGTACACATTATATTGCAACAATATAATCCGCTCGGTTTCTACAAAAAAACTTTTTCCTCTCTAGTTTAAATTTAGTGGGATTGCTTCACATCCCTATGAGCTGTTTGAGCAGGCTCAGCAATGACCCAGACAAACCCAGTATGATTGTTACATCATTCAGCCCCTGTGAAAAACAACATTATATTTACAATATTCTGTCTTGGAAACAGTTTTGAGGGTCGTTGCTATGAACAACACAGGTGAGTGATGTATGACATCAGCACTGAATATTTACTTGCATTTGCATTTGATTCTAGTACTTTTATTAATACCAGAATAAAGATAAGAACAGTCTGTGAATGAAAGGATGAACAATGCAAGAACAATGAATGTGTTCACTATTTTTTAGAGTCATACCTCGCTCTGCATCTCACACATCTCCCGGGCAAACTTGGTCTCTGAGGTTTCAGGCAGCTGAGAGTACAGAGGCAATGTCATCTCCTTTCTTCCTTCATCTTTGTACTTTTTCTGTGAGGCACAAACAATAAAATAGCACAAAGTGATTCAGCTCCAGAAAAATAAGTCATAATAGAGCAGTTTGGGATATTTCCACTGGGTCTTGATAGAAATCTGAGTGCCATTTATTGTATATGCAACAGGCTGCTGGTAAAGGGCCAAGCGTTTACAGCTTTAGTTTTATGGAAAAAGATGCACGGAGTCAATGTTCCTGCTACATTCTACCAAATCAAATTTATATCTAGAGACTTGTCTCTGATAAAATAAAGTTGAAATCATATGCATGGTTAGATACAGTAGCTCATACCTTATTTTTTTCTTAATTCATACTTTTGGGATAATTAAGAATGTAAGTTATAAACTAGATAAAGCAATATTTCAAATAACCTAAGATTGAGTTCAAGTTTTGTCTTACTGAAAACTGATACATAAAGTTCCTTTGCTTGTGTTTTTAGTATTTGTAAAACTGAGTGAATTGAACCAAGGGGAACAAACGTGCGGCCAAAGAGCATCACATGAAGTAAGAGAGGGACGAGAAGAGAAACACTCACTTCACTCTGCAGTTCAGTCGCTTCTTTGGCGTGTTTGGTCTCCAGAGTTTCCGGCAGTTTGGAGTAAAGAGAGGACGCTGCCTGCTGTTTCCCCGCCTGCTTGTATTTCACCTGAAATGTACACACACACAGTCAATGACCATGTTAACTGAAAACACACTACCCAGTGATTTCTGTAGTATTACACCTACCACAGTCCGTCCTGAGACTGTTATTCAACTATCGAATGAAGAAGTACAAACTACTACTGTATGTTCACTGACATTGTTATCAGCTACACTTCCTATTGGTTGTTGGTATAGCAACCACTCTGTGACATCACCAGAAGGATCAATCAGCTGGTGACCAATGGGATTCAACTTTACACTCTTTGACCCTAAATAGTTGATGCATATAAATACAGAACCAAGGAAAGGAGTGATTAGTGGTCAGTTTATCATTTTCTAGTTTATATTTCTACACGTGTGATATTGATTGTCATAAAAAGAGTCTGCAGCAGAGCAAACTCCAGACGCCTTTATCTCACTTGACATGGTCAAGGCACAGAAAGCTGTTTTAGACAGGTGCTAATGGAAGCAAAGTGTTGATGCTTTATGTCCCACTGAGGACAAAGACGACTTTGAAAACTAAGCCAAAAATGATTCTAAACTTCAATAAATTGTCATAAGTCAGATGAACACATAGAGCCAGAGTTCAAAGTCATATTGCTTGTGCTCAGTAAATACACATGAAAAACACAACATCTAATCAACCCCTGATAACATGCTTTGCATTTTTTTGCATTTTCATCTTTCATCAAAACATAGGAGCAAAGGCTGGAAACACAGCAACATCATAATTTGCGAACTGATAAAACTTCATTAGCTCCCTTTACAGTGTTTCCCACCTCACTGTGTGTCTCAGCCATCTCCTTAACAAAGCGAGTCTCCAGAGTTTCAGGCAGCAGAGAGAACAATGTGTTGGGCAGATCCTCTTTGTCCTTCTTGTACTTTGTCTAGCAAGACAGAAAGAAAAAACACATCTAAACAGATATTTCACAGAAAGGAGAAAAGACAATGATCACAGAAAGTCAAACTGCACCTCGCTCTGGATCTCTGACACGTGTTTGGCGAAATGCATCTCTGCTGTCTCAGGGAGGTGATGATAGAGGGAGGATGATGCTTCCTTCTTGTGGCCCTCTTTATATTTCACCTGGAGTACATGACAACAAATCATTACACAAGTCTCCCTGTTCCAGCACACTCAACAGGTGGAAGTGTTCAAAAAGAAAGCAGCTGTAGGAGCGAAGTGATTTCAGAAAACGTTTTCATCCAACACTGGTTGAAGCTTCAGTAACACCTACGTAACACCGTATTTCTGGAACACCTTACTCCTCCTCTTCCTGCTCAGACATTGAAGCTGCAGCTGAGACTCTGTGTCAGCTCAGCCAGCCTAACTTGGACTCAAAGGGAAAAACTAAAACTGTGATTATCAGCCAGCTGGACTGACTGGGGCTGAAGCTTTGGATAAAACGCTTTTCTGTGATATTTTCTAAGTTCGAGAAATGTCTGCATGTACATGACAGAAACGGGTTTTTCTGTGCAGTTTTTACTCACTTCAGTGAGCCTTCAGTCATTACAGCAGACTTATTAGAGCTGTTGTGTTGAAAAACTGAAGTTCTAATGTGACGTTAGAAGCAGTCAAGCTTCTCACAGATGCTCGGACACAGCACACAGAAGATTTTAATAAGATTAATTATTCAGTAGAAGATGAAAAAGAGAAAATAATTAAAGGAAGTGTAACTATAAGGCCACATGCAGCTGATAAGGGAACATGTTGTGTTACCTGACTCTGGAGCTCCGTCACCTCTTTGGCCAACTCAGTCTGGAGAGTTTGAGGGAGGGTGAAGAACAGACTGGACGACAAATCCTTCTGCACATCCTCCTTATATTTCACCTGCAGCAGCGACGGAGAGAGAAGTGTGTATTTTTTTGGTCAGGTGTCCTGGTTTGACTGAGAAGAAGTGCATGGTGGGAAAAGTTACCAAATGTGCAAATAAATTTCCTAAAATGTACAGATATTAACATAGAATCAAATCTCCAATAACTACAGAAAGGCAAATAATGTTTCCATTCTTTCTCCACACAGTGTGCACGTAAACCTGATCTTTCTGACATTATTAACCTTTAAAAGTTGTCAAAGCAAAGTCCTACAGTTTATTTTGAATCTTAAAATAAAGTTAAGTAAAAGTACTTCAGGTATATTCTCGGGTATATGTCCTGTACCTGGCTCTGCATCTGTGAGGCCTGTTTGGCGTGTTGAGTCTCCAGAGTTTCTGCCATCACAGAGTACAGAGAGCTGCCGGCCTCCTGCCTCCCCAGCTTCCTATACTTTGTCTGAAAACAGTATCATTATAGGAAACATTTAGAAAAAACAAAACAAAACACATTGCAATGCAATTCTTTCCTCAAGGCCTTAGCAGCATCTTCACTCTTACAGTATTGTGACACCTGTAGACAATTTGCGTGAAAGTAGACAGAGAAACAAACGAGTTAGCAACACCACACACTAATCACAACACCACTTGACACAAATGACTAGATTTCGACACATTATGACTGTAGAAAAATCTTTGTGACAAATACTACTTTCTATGAAAGAGACACTGCACCCTGGTCACATTTCCCAGTTTTTTTAAGTCTGAATTCCTGAAATGTTGTTAAAATGGACTTGATGGTGTTATGTGATTTGTCTTGGAAAACAAAAAAACACAACCCTACTCTGTAAGCATTCATGCATGTATGTGGATTTAATCCTCATCTCACCTCGCTCTGCAGTTCAGAAACCGTTTTAGCAAACTGAGTCTCAGTAGTTTCTGGAAGCTGAGAGTAGAGACTCTGAGAGAGGGTCTTCATCCCATCCTCCCGGTACTTGTTCTACAACCAGAGACAGATAATTAACAATAAGCAGCTTCAGCGATTTTACCAGAAGATTAAGTCAAACACAGGAGAGATGAAGTTTGCATTTTAACTGGCTACTGTTATCATGTGCCACAGAAACATAATGCAATTTACACTGCACCAGTTTTTTGTTCATATAACCTTTTATATGCATGTATTTCTATATTGTTGTGTAGGAATCCCTGACAACAGAGCTAGTGGTAAAATTACCACAGCTTACTGAGATAAGTCTCGTCCCCTGGAATGACCACAGCATTATCTGTCAGATCCTCATAGAAGCTGGGCTGCCGCCTGCTGATGTGACCGCTAGCTCATCTTTTATCCTCGATAAAAGGGCGAGAACACTTTTAAGTATCTGATCTGTACTTGGTTGGATGCAAACTGCGGGAATGCAAGTACATAGAAAAGTGTCCCGAGTGTGTTAATTGTTGTTTAGCTGTGCTAACTGGACTAACCGCTATGAGCATCACTGCTAACATGGCAAAGAACAAGCCCACCATTCGCCCCTGTCCTCAGGGATATGGCTTCTCTCAGCTTGAAGCCTGCCACATCTGTCTAGACATTCTCCACACTAGGAGAGCGTCGGCCAAGCCAGAGTCGTGCGCACTTTGTCACCAGCTACGGCGTTCAACCCTGTAACAACGGGTGATGTTTGTTCTGGGGACCAGCCCCAAATGGCCTTGCACTTCCCAGTCTCTGAAGCACAATCCCACTGCCCTGTTTTTCTCCATAACAGACCGCTTCGCTGCTCTGGGGTTGGACACTGGGGGGTTCCCAGTTCTAGGCAGGGTGAGCCATCTGGGTCTGTCCCTGATCTTGGTGGCCCCCTGTTGGCCTACAAAGTCATAGTATGTACAGACAGTCAGTCTGCTGGCAACGGAACGTTGTCGTTGGTCTTCTCCACACACATTTGTCTGGTTCTACTGTCCAGATGTGACAGCCCCTTCAGTGTGTCACTCTGTTCTTGCTGCTGGGTCTATGATGCACTAGAATGGCTATTGGGGATCTTGTCCCAGGGTTTGAGGACTGCTGTGAATACATGTCCCATACTTGTGTTGTACCGAGTGAATTAACTGAAAGGGAACGCCAGTCGTGAATAAAGGAGTCTACGGCGAGGCCACAAGAGGTCGTGTTGTCTCTTACTCGTGTTGTACCTGGTTCCTCTTCTTCAGGGAACCGTACTTCTCCCATGAGTATGCATTACTCTGCTTGTGTGTGTGTAGGCAAAATTTGTTTTAATATTATGTGAATTTAAAAAGGGTCCATGTTGTGTAAAACTGCCAATGTGTGATGCTCCATTGTTCTTACTTGGCTCTGCATGTCAGTGAGCTCTCGGGCAAACTGGTTCTCCAGGGTGTTGGGCAGCTTGTGGTAAACTGGAGATGCCAGCTCCTTCTTCACAGCCTCTTTATACAAAATCTGTAAGACAGAGAACACAAAATAGGATTTATTTTAGAGGAAAAAAAGGTATTTAAAATCATGCATGCTGCTGACCATTCATCTAATGATTTCCTTTCTTTTAACACACTCTTTTAGTGTCAGTTCTAAGTTCCCTTGTTTAAAGATCATGCTGAACGAGTTACAAGAACAAACTATTTACGAGATGCACAGAGCCTGATGATGCCAACCTGATGTAAAATGGTTTAATGCTGTGTGTGTGTGTGTGTGTGTGTGTGTGTGTGTGTGTGTGTGTGTGTGTGTGTGTGTGTGTGTGTGTGTGTGTGTGTGTGTGTTATTGCATACCTGACTCTGAAGCTGCGAGGCCTCTTTAGCGTGTTGTGTCTCCAATGTTTCAGGCATACAGTGGTACAGTGACGCTGAGGCCTGATTCTTACCGGCCTCTTTGTATTTTGCCTGATACAGAATGTAGAAAAAGATTCAGGTTTAATGTGAAGTGTTTACACTGTTTTTAGCAACGTTAGTGACATGTTGTGCTTGAACCACAAAAGTAAAGCCCCATCAACATCTAAGGTGATTCACATGTTCACGATCCACAAAATTGTCATTTGGTTGCATTCTGGGTGCAAATCTCAGCAACCTACTCTACTGGACATGGAGTCACAGAGAAAACTGCCATAAATCAATCACAAGAGTCTGGAAAACAGATGAGCTGCATTTATCTTTTAACAAACTATTCTGTTATTTGAAATCTTAGTGATCTTTGAGTGTAATCACTCAGATTTGTTTCAAAAAGCTGAAGGATCACAGACTTTATGTTGTGGGAATGTGCTCAGGGACTTCATAATTAATTTATGTTGGACAGGTGGTTCTGTTCTGTGGATTAAATATTCCGTCCACAGCGAGCAGCCTAAACTCACCTCGCTCTGCATCTCTGTCAGCTCTTTAGCATGCTGAGTGTCGATGGTTTCGGGCAGCAAAGAGTACAGGTTGACGCTCATCTCTTTCTTACCATCTTCTTTGTACTTGACCTTGTGGTGGTTAAACAGCCAGAGGCATCCTTTCAGTCAATAATTCACTAGGAAATCAGATCTCAGATGTTCAAGTAGAATTAAACTGAGCTAAAAACAATGGAGTATCTTTAAGACACCGGTTACACTGAGGAAGATACTGTGGATATAGTACATCTTTGCATATTTTTCTGGCAAACCGAAATGTAAACTACTTATTATAAGTGATAATTCAAAGACAAATGAAAAATTAAGGAAAGGTTTAAAGGTGTGGGATAAGACTCTATCCACAGTAGGTAACAACAGCTGTACCTCGCTGAGCATCTCCGTCTGCTGTCTGACAAACTGGTTGTTGATGGTTTCTGGCATCAGGTGGTAAAGACTGGATGCTTCTCTCTGCTTGTAATTCAGCTGGAGCAGTAAGCATTAAAATAAACCGATTCAGTTTAACATTTGTAGTTAAAAGCTTATTGTTGAACCTAAGGAGCACAATTAAACAAACTGCTTCAGTCGGAGCCGGTCCTGGAAAGTGTGAAGGCCATGATAGCAAAGAGTGATTACAAACTAATTTGTGAATAATCCAATAGAGACACAGAGAGATGTGGGATGCTTTACGCCAATTCAACTGGCCTTTCGGAAGTACAATCACCTGACTCTGCAGCTGTGAAGCCTCCTTAGCATGCTGTGTTTCCAGAGTCTCAGGTAGAGTTGAGTACAGCGAGCTTGTAACTCCTTTCTTTCCTGCTTCTTTGTACTTCAGCTATAATGAAAAACAAACCTATTATTTGAAATATTCTGCTGCTCCAGAGATAATGTCTCAAAAATTTGTTTGGAGACTTTTCATTCAGCATCAGAATAAATTAATCAATAATCCAAAATGTTCTAACAAGCTTTTAAAGATGTGCACAAACCTCCTTTCCCATTTAACTAAAGTCTATTTAGAAGCAAACAGGTTCAAACATTTTATACTGTTAAACATAAATTAATCTCTATATTTAAGCAGAGACCAAAAGAGATACACATCATCTGCATATTTGTGATACATGATTCATTGCTCTTGGACTAAAAAAGTAAAACATGTCCTTGATTAGAAATGTTCTATTTGCAGTTGGATGTATACAGTGAGGGGTTTAGAATAAAAATGTGTATTGTGTAAATGTGTAATCTATGTTCTGGCAATAACCTCTAGACTGCTAAAGACTGAATAACTGTAAAGAAAACGTGAGTAATATTGTCTCCCACCTCGCTCTGCATTTCAGAGACAGCTTTAGCAAACTGAGTCTCAGACGTTTCTGGTAGTTGGGAGTAGAAACTCTGAGAGACGCTTCTCCTCCCATTCTCCTTGTACTTGTTCTGGAAAAGATGTAAAAAAAAATGTCTGATTATGTTTGGGGCAAGATTTTCAGTAATAAAACAGTTTCTTACGATTCCTAGCATGTTTAAAATGTGTATCTGCACTTGAAAACTGGGCAGCTACACTACAACCCTTTGGGATAAGGATGAGATACCAAAAACTCTGTGCCCTAAAATGAATTGTGATGAATGCTATATAAATGCTACCCAGAGTTTCCGTGGAACCAGATCAGATACTGTTAATGATTCTTTTCCAGTGCACATTATGAACAGCCTGCGGGACCCTTTTGATACTGTCTAAGGAATAAACATCAGAGAGCATTGGATAATGTGGGTAGTGATTATTTATAACCAATCAAACAGCATTATTACTGTTGCTTGGAGAAAGCATCTGCTCTCAGTAAGAGCAGAAATCTCACGTTCACCGCATTTCATTGCAATTTAAAATGTTTGAGGACAAAGTAACAATTCAGGATTCCCCACATCGTTTTTTGGTTTATTTGCACAATATTTAGCATAATTTATATATTTATTTGCTGAACCTCAAGGTGAAACTGTATGTCAAACAGTGGGGTTAATGATAATGGGACTTTCTCAGCTGAAAGCCCATTGTTAAAGACTTGGACATCTGGAGATCTTATGGGCATAATAACAATAATTTTGGAGATCTTCACTTGTTGGTTTTGTATTCTCTCCCTGGACCACGTTGGCACTAACAGACATATTTTATATTTTTCTTTCACCTCACTCATCAAGTCAGTCATCTCTCTGGCAAAACTGGTTTCTAAAGTGTCTGGCAGGGTGGAGTAGATGGAGCTGGACATCTTCTTCTTTCCACTCTCTTTGTACTTGTTCTGTGATAAAACAGCATCAAACAGCAGAGGATGATGGTTGAGGAAGGTTTCGAATTTGCATTAGTGAAATAATTCATATCATCTGATATTTCAAAGCACAGTCTGACCCAAACAACATAACAACAGTTAGGAACCCAATCCTAATTCTGATCTCTGGGCCGTCCATCGTCTTCTCAGATAACAGTGAAGTAAACCACCTCAGTGTTACCTCACTGAGCAGCTCTGCGCTCTCTTTAACGTGCTGCGTCTCCATGGTGTGAGGTAGGATGGAGTAGAGACATGTTTTCCCCTCTTTCTTAGCAGCCTCTTTGTACTTGTTCTACAAATTGAAATAAACAGTCACTTGTCATGAAATTAAACGAAAGAGAACTACAGAACAGCTCTGAGTACAGGAAGGCTTCTGGCTTTCCTGAAATCTTTAGGGCTTCTCCAGAAAAAATACGAAGTAGAATTACAGCATTATCCCTAAAAACACTAAACCAATATGAAAATCCTTACATCACTCTGCAGCTCAGACAGCTGTTTGGCCAGCTGTGTCTCTAAAGTCTCTGGGAGCTGATGGTACAAAGTGCTTTGATTCTTCTCCTTCAGACCTTGTTTATATTTCACCTGCCAGGAGACGATAGTATGTTTTTTATTGGATGCATGTGTACAGTTATAAGTTCAGTCACCCCATTGCAACATTACACTATTACAGTTTTAATATGATTTATGATGAAAATATGATTTTCTTTAACGGGTCTAGCAAGCTTTGGTTTTTGCATTAGCTTAGGGTTGGCCTTTAAAATGTAACCACTAGACTTGAGGACTACCTTTGTCAGGATATATGATATGATGTGTCACGTTAGGTCCAGAAGAGACTGGAGGATTCCACCCCTGGGCAGATGTGTAACTTACCTCACTCTGGAGGTTCGAAGCTTCTTTGGCGTGTTGGGTATCGATGGTCTCAGGCATCAGGGAGTACAAGTTGATGTTCAACTCCTTCTTACCATCGTCTCTATACTTCGCCTGAAAGAACAGAAGCATTTAATCCACAGCTTCATTCACCAGCCCACAGAAGATTTGTATAACATTTGATTTGTTGTTATCACCTCGCTGAGCAGCTCAGAGACCTCTTTAGCATGGGCTGTCTCTAAGGTCTCGGGCAGCAGGTGGAACAGACTTGAAGAGAGACCTTTCTTCAGAGCGTCCCTGTAATTCAGCTGAACATACACAGGATAGCAGACATAACACAAAGGATTGATAGATGGATGGATGGATGGATGGATGTGCAGATGTGTGCTAACCACGTGCAGAGCAGGTAGAGGTGTGTTTATACCTCACTCCTTAGCTCAGAAGCTTCTTTGGCATGCAGCGTCTCCAGAGTCTCAGGCAAAGTGGAATACAGTGAGCTGGACACATCTTTCCTTCCCTTTTTGTACTTCATCTAATATTAAAGTCAATTAAATTATTTGATATTTGTGTTTTTCAGTGGACAGAAAGGGTAATGTTGAAATGTTAAAATGTTGAAAAGAGTAAAGTTATTCAAAAATGTAAAAGCATATTTTGATAAAGACGTTCATTCCTCACCTCGCTCTGCAGCTCAGAGACAGTTTTAGCAAACTGCGTATCAGCCGTCTCAGGCAGCTGACTGTAGATACTCTGAGAGAGACTCTTGATCCCATTCTCTTTGTACTTACTCTGTAGAAAGAAAACCAAAGACATGAAGCGTTATGTCTCTGGACAATTCAGTCTGCCCACTAGTGTTTTTGTGTTTCACCATACAAACTGAAAACATGCAAAACATCAGTAATTAACCTCATTTTCCACAATTGACAAAGCTTCGTGTCTTGTCGTGTTTTTTTTTTATGTTTTCTTTTCATCATGTGTTTAATGAACTCGTCTTTGTGTCCTCACAGATCGGCTCTGACAGCTTCATTAGCATGGACTGAATCTTTAGAGCAGCAGTAAAATGCAAATTAAAGGCTGCAATGCAGATAACCTTTTTGATCCTTTGTTGATGATAATCACGTTTGTGATAAGTGAATCATGTTAGAAACATCACAAACACACTGCCGTTCTCTACAGCATCTGCTGGGGGGTTTACACACCTTGATGTTCAATGTTCAGTGCAAGTCTCATCTAAACAGGGTTCAGTTAGCACCTAGTTTTTAAGTTACGTTCAGTCCCAACATTCAGATGAAAATGTAAAAGAGTTTCAGTCCCTCTTAATTTTCATAAATGTTATTACCTCACTCAACATGTCAGTCATCTCTCGGGCAAAGGTGGTTTCCACAGTGTTGGGCAGAGTTGAGTAGAGAGAGCTGGACATCTCCTTCTTCCCATCCTGCTTGTACTTAACCTGATGAGATGTAAAATAAATATGCAATCAGCTCATGTGCATTAACCTGTGTTTAAACATTATAAAACATTAAAGGTTCATACAGGTGAAGCACCTCACTGAGCAGCTCGCTGGTCTCTTTAGCGTGTTGTGTCTCCAGAGTTTCAGGCAGAAGAGAGTACAGGCAACTGTTCACGTCCTTCTTTCCAGCTTCTTTATACTTTACCTGCAAACATAATATTATTCACATAATATTCTGAAACAGAATATACTGGATACCAAAAAATCATTCCTGTGCAATAACTTTTATAGACCATTAATAATGTAATTAATTATAAACAGAATGAGGGAAAACACTGCCAGACCTTATTAACAAGTATCAATGAATAAGGAGTCATCCAAAGAAGTACTCATTAACTGAAGTCATGTAAAAATACTTTAATGTAGACTAAAGTTTTTAAAGGGGGTAAAATAATATCTATCATAATGTAATGTACTACTTTTACAAATTCTTTTGGCTTTAGTGGTTCTGAATATCCATGACGACTGAGAAGTGATGCTTCAGTGAGCTCAAACCGCTCCACAAAACACAATCCACAAATGTTGCCTCCCACAACATTTATAAAAAACCTCTTCATCAACAGACTTTCAAAAAGCTGCATCAAAAACTGGATTGTCATCACACAATTGCTTTGATAACTGTATATATCTACATTTTGTCTGAGAAGGAGACGTTATGTGTCCTTCCAGCAGCAACAGTCAGGTATCAACAGACAAATTCCTTGGTGAAAAATATGCTTTAAGATCCATCATCTATTCAGTCTGAGTGACGTCTTTTATAGTATCATTACTTTCAGTGCACTACTCCTAGTGACTGGGGAAGAATAAAAATCTGTCCACAGCTTTAATGTGAAGTCTCTCGCTGAGTCGAGCCCTGCACAAACATCTCAGGCCAAAAAAAGTTGTGGGTCTTAGATGTAAGAGTGAAGAAGTGTGAGGATGCGTGGTGTACCTCACTCTGCAGCTCAGACAGCTGTTTAGCCAGCTGGGTCTCTGTGGTCTCTGGGAGCTGATGGTACAAAGTGCTTTGGATCTTCTCCTTTAAACCTTCTTTATACTTCACCTGCAGGAGAGGGTGGGGGGCAATGCTCTGAAAATTAAAGCTACAAAAATTGGAAAAACCTAAACTGATCCAAGGAATCATATTCTGGAATTTGAATGTAAACTTTCATTAATTGGTGGTTTAGAAAATCAAAGCCAGCAGCCGAATTTATATAGTAAAACATAAAAAAGGTCACAAAACAATGCGTTTTATAGCAAAAACATATTTAACTACCTCACTCTGCAGGTTCGACACCTGTTTAGCGTGTTGGGTGTTCATGGTCTCAGGCAGCAGAGAGAACAAGCTGATGCTCATCTCCTTCTTACCATCCTCCTTATACTTCACCTGCAATCATAAAATAGGGAAGTGGGCAAACTGAGCAAAACTAAAAGTATATTTGTGATATTTATATTAATTTATTATTCAGTAAACATACCTCACTGAAAAGCTCAGAGGCCTCCTTGGCGTGAGCCGTCTCTATAGTCTCCGGGAGAAGAGAGTACAAGCACGAGTTCAAGTCCTTCTTACCTGCTTCTTTGTACCGCATCTGAAAACAAAAGCACTTTTTCATGCACTAGGGTTTTCAAACATCTTTCACACATGTTCGTAACAGACAATTCACGATTAACTGTCTCACCTCACTCTGGAGCCCAGCAACCGTTTTAGCAAACTGTGTGTCTGTGGTCTCTGGAAGCTGGGAGTAGAAACTCTGGGACAGACTCTTCATGCCGCCTTCCTTGTACTTACTCTGAAAGTGGACAAAAGAATAAGTTAAAGCACTTAGTTAGCAGACAGTGAAGACAGTGTGTGGCACCATGTCCAGATGCAGAGGGACAGCAGTTACACGTGTGAGCTTCATCCCAGCCAAGCTACAAATATTATGCCGTGCACAAACAAGCCAAAAGCAGCAAAACCTCAAAAGTGTTGTCTATGTGCAAAACTAAATGGAGATGAAAGACATTTGAAAATCAGTTTGAACATAAAATATCCTGAATTACGAATTATCACACACGTTTAAGTTATTGTCTTTTATCAAACTCTCCAAGTTCACACATCAGAAACTTGACAGCTTTTAACTCTCAGTTTACACTGTACAACACGAGCTCTACCTCACTCTGCATCTCTGTCATCTCTCTGGCAAACTGGATCTCTGTGGTTTCAGGGAGTTGAGAGTAGAGAGAGGACGGAGCTCCTTTAACAAGCATTTTAGGCCGATAATTCACCTGGGGCAAAGAAAAGATTTATTTCAGACAGAGACATACTAGGTGCAGCCGTGTCACTGAGGAACGATCACAGCACCCAGAAACTGCAGCTTACATATTGCCTGATGCAATACAAATGAGTGGCATGTGTATTTGTATGTGTGTATACCTCACTCTGCAGCTGTGACACCTCCAGAGCATGTTGTATTTCTGGAGTATCAGGGAGTTGGGAGTAGTGGGATATGGACGCTTTTCTCTTCCCGTCTTCTTTGTACTTTTTCTGAATGAGGACAGATCCAGTCAGAGGAAGTCAAATCAGTTCCTCAGGAAATCATAGCACAGTCATTTATTTTGGGGTGTGGCGTCGATTTACTCGTAAAGCTAAACATGAAATGAAATCCCTGTGTTTGCTTTGTGTATGTCATTCATCTACAATGGGAAGCCTCTCAGCTAAACGCTTAGCTTACTCACACCTGCAGCTGCTGCATGAAATAAACCCTTCGCTCATGGAGGTAACTGATGAAATATGCTGAAACACAGCTGCGGCATCATTCAGAATCCTTCTCACGCTTGAGTACCTCACTCTGAAACTCGTGGACGGTCTTGGCCAGATGCATCTCAGCGGTTTCAGGAAGCTGAGAGTACAAACTGCTGCTCATCTCCTTCTTTCCTTCCACCTTGTACTTGTTCTGAGGAGCAGAGAGGGAGAGATTAACCGTGATGGGAAGTGGAGACATCCAAAATAACATGTTAACAATTTCTTGGCAGAAAGACAGGAGGTTTTCTTTTCTTCCTTCAGGCTAAATGAAGATTTGAAATAATCCAATTTCATTAGTAAGACCGAAATGGATGCGGGGAAAGATGGATGACAAACTGACTTCACTCAGTATCTCAGTCAGCTCTTTGACAAACTGGGTCTCTGTGGTTTCTGGCAAGAGGGAGTAGAGAGAGGACGAAATCTCTGTCTTCACATTCCCCTTGTATTTAATCTAAAGTAAAACACATAATTGCAAAATGTTTAGTTTTAGTTTTATATTTTCATGAGCATCACACTTATATACCTTAATGTTTACAGTGTGCTATACTGTTACTGCATCACCACTGAACTATTATTCATTAATAATCTGCTATTGTGAAAACATTTTCTATCATCTAAATATGTCTGTTGTTAATAACAGTTTTGGAAATTAACAATGTACATTTACCCAAGTATTGTACTTAAATATAATTTTGACGTATTTTTACTTTACTTGAATGTATCCATTTTCTGCTACTTCATATTGACTCTTCTACGTTTATTTGATAACTATAGTTACTTTCATCAAATAAAGCATTTTCATCATAGCCACTCGTGATCGGTGTAAGTACCTCGCTCTGCAGCTCTGAAACCTCTCTGGCATGTTGTGTCTCTGGAGTCTCTGGCAGGAGGGAGTACAGAGAGAAGGACGCCTCCTTCTTCCCTTCTTCTTTGTACTTGGACTGAAAAGGTTTGGAAAGTGGTGAGTTTGGTGGATCAAGAGCATCTCTCTATGTGAGGAGATACGGACATTATTTACAAAGTGAGGATACTTGGCCCGCTCAAGACTATTTTAAACTGTCTGGTAAGACTTGGTTTACTGGTTTTTAAGGTTAAAATTAGCTCACGTTTTATTTATGTACTGAGGTTCCACACGAGTGTTTAAGACCAGCTACAGTACGATTCTGTGTACAGACCTCAGATATCACAGCGCTGATGTTCTTGGCATGGATGAGTTCGGCTCCAGGAACAAACAGACTCTGGCCCTTCATCTTCTCAAAGTCCTCCTTGTATTTCACCTGCAGGAAGGAGGAGACATGAGAGTGTATGTGTTGAGTCTTTATGTTGGATGCATAGTAATCTCCTGTTGCACGTTCTGCTTCTTTCCCAGGAGGAATGTTGCAATTTTTGTTTTGCAGAGCCACCCTGCGGGTTTACAGTGTGTGCAGTATAAATAAACATAATTAATATTAATATTTGCTCTGTGTTCTGAGCCAGTAAAAGAGCCGGGACTGATTAAAACTATTAAAACAATGTAACTGACCCAGTACAACATGTACTGCTCATGTAATTCATAATACATTTACCACAGTTCTGATGCACTGAACTACATGTTAAACATGGGCCACAGTTTGCCTGAGTGGAATTAGAGGGCGGATCTAACAACAGACCGGCAGATATTTTGGAGCGACCCAGGAGAAATATGGAGTTAATCCACAGATGATAAGCTGTCGCACACAATCTGTGGAACGAAACCAGCGTGGGCACAAAGCAAGAGGAGCTTCTGGTACAAAACAGTGGTTCACCTAAAACAATCTGGTTGAAGACAGAGACGGTGGACTCATTTTAGCCAGAAGACGATAAAGAGGGGCGGGGGTGGGCAGTAGTAGAGTTTTTAGCATTAGGGAAAGACATAGGTCAGGGTGAAAAGACCCCACACAGTCTAAAAAGACTAACTTCAGCCATATTGTAGTCTGTATTTGATCTTTGGCTGCAGGCAGGTCCATCATAGTTTTTTAATCACACTCACACACACACACACACACACACACACACGGCATTTTACATTTCTTTAAACTAATATCTAAAGAGTTTCCCAGACTCCGTGCTTTGTATGACTCTGCATTTCTAAATGTCCTGTAGATGATATATTGTTTCATACTGAACAGTGGAATTTGTTCTCCATGTGCTGCTCTATTTAAAGCGGCTAACATCTCCATGGTAACAGAAACACCTTGGACTGGTAGATCTGGCTTTAGGATTGTAGTTTGTGCAACACTTCACCAGAATGTGTGAGAACGACACGTGACAGAAACAACTAAAGAAGAAGAGTTTCATCCCCCTTCATAAGCTGTTTTCACAGACACAATGTAGAGACCATAAGACCGGCAGCGGAGGGACAGGAGCTGGAAGAACGAAGGTGATTTTAGAACATGGGTTCACTTGCTTCCTCTGTAGCTGATGAGTCATTCTGCTGCTGAAAACAGCCGAGGTGCTGAGTTTGAGTCACTCCGGGGAATCAAGATCTCACCCTCCCACATCCTACAACAACATTCACCCTCATTCAGTGCTTTGCTGGGATATATTTGAGTCACACTGCTGTTGTAGAATATGAAAGGTGTTTTTCCTTTGAGTATTCACTCCCTCTGATGAATTATGGGCGTCACTGGATCTTTAAAAGGATGGTTACCAATAGCAACACTGTGGTCGTTTCATATCTGAAGAGAATGATGCATTTCTCTCTTAAACGTGTGAAGACTTCACATAGAGAAACTGTGTTCAAAATCGAATAAAAGCCAGTTGGAGGACATTTTACACCCCAACATATCAGCGGGTAAGTAAACAAACCCAGTTTGAGTCAATTAGTTTAAAACTCGACTAACCTTACCCAGTATTGAGGGGTTGTGACAGACAACAAAAGCAAATAATGTTCATATTATTATTGATTGAGTTTTAGGACTGTTCTTCAGGATCTGTGCTTTAGCACATTCAATAATGAACACTGCCTTAATTTGTACAGATTACATCTATACTGAATGAACAGCGTGGGAGTCCAGTTAACACACAGTGCACAAACTGCAAACGAGAACTGATGATGGTGCAGCAGAGAGTAGAAGCGCATAGCAGGGAGAGGGAGGGCTCATAATAATGCTAGCTGACAGTAAATTGCATGGTATAGCTTTAGTGTCAATTTGGATTCTTTTGAGTTCAGCCTGTCAATCCATCAACCAGAGTAGACAAATACACAAATAAAGTGCAGTATTACTTGCCGCAATTGTTAAAATTTGATTTCCCCACATGGCTCCAAGTGTAACTTTTCTAAATTATAAAATAACCTGACACAGAGAAAACTTACATCACTGGCAAGTAAGCTGCATCTCCTGTTAAATGATGGATCAGGCAGAGGAGGCTTTACATCAGAAGAAGCCTGTTAACACAGAAGAGAGCATGAACATTCAGTCCACAATGAACCTTTGAGAAAACAGCTACACTGAAGTCATTTAGACGGAAGTCAGACAACATTACTGTTGTAATGTTTATGTAAAATAATTTTCATCCCAAGAAAAAGTTACCTTAGACATTAAGACTTGAAAGGATTCTATAATGGGCTTTGAAGCAGCACTGTGGCTCCTAAAATTTGCAACAAAAGAACAATGCTGGCAAACTGAATCATTCACCGAACCTCACTGACAATAATGAGTCAACCAGAGGGAAACAGTCCTAATTCACAAACCCTGAATCCGTTGCCTCCCTTAACAGGCCGGATTCAATCCCAAACATCCCGCTATCAAAGGCTAATGATGGCACTTTTTTATTTGTAGTTTCACTAATCCGCTCTAAGCTCTTATAAAAACGATCCCCCATGACAAGGTCAATACAAAGAGTCAGAGCTGGGGGAGAGCGGGGGTCACTGCAGGGGAAATAAATCTGCTCAACAGAATTCATCAAAGAACGGAAAAATCCTTCAAGACTTTCAGCACTTCACAGGACTGAGCTACAGTTTGTTAACTGTCTGACTACTGGCCAAAAACCCTACAATTTACAGACACATGCATCTATACATCGGCTTTTTTCATTTGTTTCAAAGAAGCATTTAATTTAATTTAATCATTTTTGTCCGTTTTAATTTATTTAAGAGAGAATTGTGGTTGGTTCCTTTTTTGTGAGGATGTACTAACAAATGTCTGTCCATCAGAGCTGCAGAAATTAGCAGTTTATTAGATTAGTCAACTGAAAGAATATTCCAAGACATTTCCAAGCAAAGAAGCCAAACATGTGATCTTGATTTTGCCAGCATTGCTTTACCCAAGTGTGGACCTTTGTGTCCAAAACGGGTTTTATTTTTCTCTTTAATCCATTTTTCCCTGGGCACCACTGACTTCTGTTTTATTTATCAAAACTTTAAAATAGAGAAAACGTTTCTTTCCCGACCTTTAAGGTTTAAAAAAAAAAAAGCAAAGCACCTTTTCTAAAATTTTAGCCAGCACTGAGACAGAACTCATTGTTTGCACGGTTAAAACCATTTCCATTTCTTCAGCATCCAAAAAAAAAAAAAAAAAAAACACACAAGCGGCCCCATCTACAAGATAACAATGTAATTACCTCCATAAAAGCTCAAAGAAAGGACTGTGAAACACTGAACATATTTATAAAACTGGCTGATTTAGTGATTTTAATTTAGGCTTTTCTTTGTTTATTGTTACAGAAAACGGGTCCTGATATCTTATTATTTAACTATGACGTACTCACCTCTGATTCCCAAGTTTCCAACATTTTTCTTTTACTCTCTTCCTCTTCATCCTCCTCTCCTCCATCCATCGCCATCTTTTCACCCTCCTCCTGCTCTGACATTTTGTCATTTTCAACGTCCTTCTCTTCTACGTCCACTCTTCCCACAGAAGCATCAACAGCTGTGGTTACTGTTGTTTCCACTGACTCCTGAAAACTTTCTTCTCTCTCTGCCTCCATTGTTATAACTTCTTTCATCTTTCCATCTGACATTGAAGCAACTGAAGCCTCCTGTTCTTCCATTTGAGACACTTTTGAGAACAGGAGAAGTGTTTTTATGTAACATTTAAACCAACCTTGGCTGCAAAAACACAGAGAACATGCGACCAATGCACAAAAGTCTCATCAGCTCATGTATGATTCTGTATCTTCTGTTGATCCAGGCTGTTAAGACTAGGTGCAAATTAGCCAAGTTAGATTAACAGAGTTGGGAGCCTCAGTTCAAGCAGGATATCAGAGTAAATCCAGTCCAAACTGCAAGATGATACCTGGGAAAAATGAACAACTACTAAAACTAAAGACCGTAAATCAGTGTTCATGTCAGTCTGTCATGATTAATGAGACCACTTTAGCTTGCTAGCAGCTTTCCTGACGTCAAGGTCACCTTTTCAGCTTCATCCATCACCTTTTTGTGTTTTAGACTTTTTCAGGGTCATGGTCGCCTCATCATTTACCTGTGAATCGTTTTTAATAACTTTGTCTGATCCATCTTCTAAAACCACGAACTTTTGTTTCCTCAGAGTCCTTTTCTCACCTTGAGCTTCCTGAAGGTTGAACTTACCTTGTCCAGTTTATGTTGATCTCTCGTTGCCCTGGTTTTTCCTTTGGCTCCCAAAACGTCCTGGTCACTCTTTCAGCTTTCCAAAATGTTGTGCCGTGCTCACTCCTTGCCTCGGTATATCGGAGCTTCTTTTTGTGGTGGGGTCTGATGGTTTTTCCAGCTCATCCACGTCCACGACTCTTTCAGCTTTGTAGTGCTCTAGTAGTGCTCTTCTTTACAAACCTTTCAATTTCTTGTTTTGCCTCCAACTCAGAATATAATGCTGTAACTGCTTTATCCAGGACTCCTGTGACAGTCCACTGCTTTCTGGGAACTGGTTTGTTGGGTACTTCTTATCACTTTTACTGTCCACATTTAGCCCGCTACTCAGGGCCTTATCACCAATGTGCCCTTAGTCTCAGTGCCAGCAGTGGGTACAGAGTGTGTGTTTGATTGTGCGTGAATGTGCCATTGTCTGCGTATAGCTTCAGAGTTCAGAAGGAATGTACCATTTACACACACACCTACCAATACCAGATAACAAATGTGCATTTTATGTGCTTGACATTCGAGCAGGTTTCATGAACCACAATGAGTGTATTCGTGTTGTTGTTGATTAGCATTCATCACAGAACCCGTCTGTGTTTTAGGCACTGACGTTCTCACAGGCTAACATCACGGAGGACCACTGTATCTTTAAGAGAGGGTGAGGTCCAGTCTCATGGAACAATGTCAGAGAAGAATCGTGTGTGTACACGTCTATAGGTCTGAACTGCATATTTGTGCATTTATGTGGAAGTAATGGTCTGACAATTTGACACAATGCATTTGCTGTAACTGGTTCAAAATATGTAGACCATGACGCAATGGCCTGCAGGGTCAAATAAAACTGACAAAACCAGACAGTATGTTGTCTTTTTTGTCTTTGACTGGTGTAAAAGTGGCATCAGAAACGTCGTCAATTTCATTATTTTCCTGTCAAGCAGACTACTATTAAATTAGATTCCTGGTCCAAACCATCTACAACAAAGTACCAAGCCCTGCTAATCTTTAGACTTGGGGCCAAAGCAATTCACCTTCTTGGCCTTGCAGCCCTTGGAGAATGTCTTGGCTGCCCAAAAGCCCGTAGAGACAGGTGGGATCATTGGTGCCACGACCAGGTGCTTCAGGCAGTTATTGCTACAGTAGCCACAATCATCAGCTCCAGCAAAAACATTGCACTGTTTCAAATACTGTCCTTTTTGTGAAGGCTGGAGAGAAGCAGCTCTACATCTACAGCCTCAATCAAGAGCCAACGTCCTTACCGCCGCTTCAGACTGACAGCTGAGGGTAGATTTGGGCAGACAACTGAATTTCCCATCTCACATAACATCATGTTGCCCAGGCACAGTGATATTGCCCAGGTGATCATGTGGGAACTAACATTGCCCTGTGAAGCACATATTAATGATGTTAAAAAGCATAAGCTTACCAGGCTTCCAGGCTCAGTGTGATCCCACTGAAGTCGGCTGTCAAGAGATTCCCCGACACGATCCCTCTCCTAGGCCGTGACCAGGCTTAGGATCACCGCTGACACTATGGACATTAACAGTGACGGCTGGGAAACCTCCAGGTGGCTTTGGTTAAAGAAGGAAGACCCACGGCTCGTTGCTTCTGCAGAGTTCTGAGCTGGTTCCTGTCTGCAGTCATTACTATCTCACCCAGAATAAACACAACCCCCTCGGAAATATTTGCTTTGGTAAAAAAAAAAAACAAAAAAAAAAAGTATCTTTTTCATGCTAAATTGGCTGACACTAAAAAAAAGGTAAAGCTGCCTTATTGACTAGGAGTTTTCTCTTTCTCGCTGTGAACCAGCTTCACTGCCAGACACATCTTAGTGGAGTAACACACCTCTCTTTATTCTTGGTGTTGACAACTCTACTAAGAAGCACTAAAGGGGAATCCTAATCTAAATAATACTATTTCCTAGCTTTTTGTTGGGCCAAGAAACTTTTCATACCCAGTGAAGCGATGTATTTGTAACAATTAGAAGATTTTGTAGTGGCCAATAAAGACTTCATCTCCCACACATTTATCAATTAAAACAAAGACTGTAATGTGGCATCCATTCATTATTTCCTGAAGAACAATAAATGTACAACCGTCTAAACACAGTCTGGACTGTATGTGTTATAAACCTAACATGTTCATAACGTCATTTAGTGTCACTGCTTCTACTGACAGACAGCTCACATTGTATTCAACTTTGAACAAACAGAATTCTGGCTCTGTATTCTCTGTCTCACTGCTCTTCATCCTCCCTCACATCTTCCTTCAACCAGCCTCTTTATTCATCACCAGGTCAACCCTAAACAGCTGAGTAATAAAGTGTGGGCTTTTGAATGTCACAACATTTGGGACAGAGGCAATGTGTGTGCGTCTTAATTAAAGCGGAAAAAAGGAGGAGCGGTGTATTAACAAAGCGTAATAATGCGATCACCCGGTCAGGTAAACAGAGGACTGAGGAATGAGGAGAGGGAGACATGGAAAGAAATCAAAAAGAAAAATAAATAAACAGAACGCAGGGGAAAAAAAAGAAAGAAATCAAGATGATGTAGCAGAAACACATTCCATTAGGTTATGAAGAAGACACCTGATGAGCTTTGTTTGGTGTCAGTTTCATGATTTTGGTTTATTTCAATATGCCATCATTTCCATTAATGTGACTCTATGGGTCATGAAAACTCTGCACCTGCCACCTCTGTAGCAGAGATCTTGGGAAATAAGGACTTCAAGCAGCCTAAACCTCCTACAGCAAACTGAGTAAATACAGAATGTTGCCTCCTTAATGCGACTAAACGCATACGCAGCTGCATTTAAAACCACAGTTTGTTCACATGTGTCATTACAGCAGTTCATGGAGTGACAACGGCCACGTTTATGGAAAAATGCCAGGTTGAAATAAACTTAAATTATGTTTTTATATTTTACATGCACCTCAATTTTTTTCAATTTTACTTGCTGGAAGATGCTCAAAAATAACAAGAGAAAAAGATCAAATTGTTTCTGAAAGAACACCACAGAAAGACAAACACAAGACTGTAGCTTCATCTGCTGAGGGTCACTGGGTCACAAGGATGCGTGTCGAGATTCTGCACGCACACACACACACCATCGACACAAGACCACACACACAGGCTTTTCTGGGTTGTTGTTATGGTCCACAAATAATTTAATGTTTATTTTAAATGACTTGACATTTTCCTTTTGTACACTGTATATAACTGACGACACAGTTGCCCCGTTCCTTCAAAAATCATTACTGTTCAGTGACTAAGCAAAATACCAACTTGTATTCAGCTGGTACAGTCACTTCAACACAGTGGGTTCATTCATAACTTCACACTTAACACTCACAGTTTCCTATTTAGTGAGCAATAAAATTTTTCATATTTCCAACAAAATAGTTATTTATTGACAACTGTAGTTAGTGCTATAGTTAGTGCTCGCTGCTCAAGTTGTGTAATGAAACTACAGGTAACCATAGCAACAATACTTATGCTACAGGTTCTGTTAGAACTTACATTACTGCTAAAATGCAGTCTGATGATGTTCACATCTTATTTTTGTTCACCTCCATCTAATTCATAAGTTACTTGCTGACCAGTCCAAAAAACAAAAATATTTATATGTCATCACCTGTGAAAATAAAAAGTAACAAATCCTCACATTTGAAAAGCTACAAACAGCAAATATTTGACATTTATTGAATGACTAAAATTATATTCCTTCATATTCTGTTGACAAATAAACTAATACTCAAATTGTGGCAGTTTGACATTATAAAAAAGCTGGTTGTAAGAAAATCAGCGGGTACTGACCCACATAGCTTTTTTCTGAAGACAGCAGATTAACATAATGTGGAATTTGTACTGACTGTGCAAAAGGGGAAATTAGGAAAAAGACTGTTTCTGATATAAATGTTTAAATAAATAGCTGAGAAATTACAATATGGAGATTGTTAATAATCAAAATACAAAACAATAAAAAAAAAATATCATCACTTACATTTACTGGTTGGAGAAGATGTTCCTCTCACCATCAACACTGGAAGGCTTCATGATATAGACCTTTAGAGAGAGAGCGTGTGTGTGTGTGTGTGTGTGTGTGTGTGTGTGTGTGTGTGTGTGTGTGTGTGTGTGTGTTGCTCACCAACCAAAGTGCACCCTTTACATACTCTCACACATCTTACTGACATCCTTCACTTATACACAAAAGCCAGGACAAAAAGGAACATGGTGTACAGTGTGTGTGTGTGTGTGTACATACATTACTGATCTGCTCCTGAGTCCTTCTGAGTCTCTGCATCTCTGGAGTGTCGGAAACCATGCTGAACCCTCGACCTTTACTCTCCTCAAAATCCTTTTTATACTTCACCTGCAGCAGAGGGAGGCACAGAAAGGCTGGATGTTACTGGAACATTCCCTGTACATTATTGACACTGTAGTACCAAACATCCCACATGTTGGTTGTGATGTATTAAGGATCTTACACTGACTTTTCATTCATTTACAACAAGAGGCACAGTCCCTTCATCACAGTGTGATTACACGCACCAGCTTTACATTTCTGTTTTTATGGGTCAGTGAGTTTACTGTGGAATCTGAGAACAGAAAACAATACAGTGACAGTAAACTTCCCGTTTTGGTGTCAGTACTTCGGTCATTTACTGATCATAGAAAAGAAGTTAAAGAGACCTGTTTCTACATCAGCAGATACAGAAATGTGCCAAATGACTAAATAAGAGAACCAACTCAGATGCATCACAGCTACAACAAAGTGAGACCTGGTTCATCAACTAATGAACTAGATAACTCAGTTACAAACTCTCGGAAACTCAGAATCACCATTACAGTGATGACATAGAAATATCTGAGGCTGAATTTTACTTTGAATGTGCCCTCACACAAGAAATAATTACAGTACTCAGCACTGACTGCAGGTACAATCACCTCCACACTGTGTGAAAAGAACTTTAAACGCACTGCAATTGCTCCACTATACACATTAAACAGTGACACGCAGGATATGAAAAGAAACAAGGTTCTTCTTTCTCACTTTTGAACATGATCTCTCCTCTTTTGTTCAATTCTCACAACCTCCCACAGAGTTTTTCTGGCTCCTAATCTTGAAAGTTAATTTCAAGCTCAGGGAGAACTGACACTGAAACCAACAATGAATCGTTTCTACTCACTTTTCAGCCACATGGATTAGTAAGAACCAACCAGAAACACCACAAAACTGGCTGACAGATTCCTCATCCTAAAACACTGGATCAAATAAATATATAAAATTATCTATTGTTTCCCTTAATGCACTGAATTGCCATAACTTTGTGTAATATTGTATTAACAGCAGTTAGCTCTTTTTTCAAGGCGCTGATTTGAAGCGTCTGTAGCAGAAATTTTTAAAAATATTTTGATCGAGCAAAACTAAAATATGGAGCATGTGATGTTTGTCTGATGTATTTTAAGTCTTTTTTTCTTATAATATTAATTATTTTTCTTTGACATCTTTGATGTTGGCATCTGTATGTGGTTAGAAATTCAGTTCCTTTAGAAAATGACCAAAGTTACCTATAAAGAGTTGTCGACAATTGGTTGATGATAAATAGTTCTGGCCATTAAAGCTCATATATTCACAGATTTAATTCTGTTTTGTTTCTTTTTTAACTAATACAAATGTCTTAGGTTTAGAATCAGCATCTGTTTCGAAATTATTACAATACTAGCCAAAAAAAAATATAAGAATTAAACCAAATGTAACTGATCTAAAACATTAAAGATCTGTAAATTGATCAGTGCTGCAGAGTAGAGGATTTGCAGCCCACAGATATCAGCAGCAGGCAGTCAGTCAGTCAGTCCTGCACTTCAGTTTGACCTTCAGAGGAAACACTGCAGCTCATTTAGTCCTGATGTCATCCTGTTGCTGTCTATCAGTCATCAGTAACAGGCCATTAACCCTAAGTGCAGAGTTACATAAGGCTGTAAACTGCAGAAATATGACAGTTGAGGTGTATGTGTGTGTTCTAGTATTCTGCTCTCACGGTGATTGTCCCAGTTCTCACTACAAAGAAGATTAAATCCCCATTCATCAGTCGCAGGCTGGCTGCTGAGCTAAAGTAACCGGCTAACGAGCTAAACCACATAGGCACAAGGCAAATGCTGATGCTGCATGCACACTTACACTTTCAGAGTATGGAAATCATTATTCTGGCATTGAACACTGGAGAAAACATGTTTGCTTTATCAGTATTTTAAAACCATAAGATCTACAATGTAAAGGCTTTGTAATGGTAAAAAAAAATGCAAAAGAGAGAAAGAGAGAACCTTGATGGAGAAGAGAAAGGAAACAGGGACAGAATAAATGAAGGTGTGTAAATGCCAAACTTGTGATAAATGGATCTTTATGAGGGCAAAGCAGGACGCACAAATATACAGTAGACACACATCGAATGACAAACAGCACGTCCCCTACTGCAGACTGCTGAGTGGACATCTGTCCTTTTGTGTTGCAGTCTGCTGAGCGGGCACACGTGCGCACGCACACGCACACACACACACACACACACACACACACACAGGAAGAGGACATATGGCAGAGGAGGGTAGCTTGTTTATTCTCGAGCCCTCTGTATCAGTTAGTGCATGTCAGTAAATCAGCACTGTAGTGACTCATCTTTCCTTCAGGATGCAGAACTGTCAGATCAGATGCCACTGACACACCTGAGTGTTTGTTTTTTTCATCATGTGGTGCCAGAGGGGTGGAGGTATGAGCGAGAAGCCTCTGTTAAACCACATGGTCTGTGTGGCACAATTTCAGGACACAGCTCCCCAACGTAGCAGCCAGAGTTTGGCAGCTGAAGTGGATGTGGGCTTGCAGGGAGATCTGGGTTTTAGAAATCAGGTGGTGGAGGCAGAATCAGGACAGCAGTGACAGCAGCAAACCTGCCCATGATGACACATCGGTATCATCAAAGCAAGTCGCTGCTCTAGACACCCGAGTCCTGGTGTGTGTGTGTGTGTGTGTGTGTGTGTGTGTGTGTGTGTGTGTGTGTGTGTGTGTGTGTGTGTGTGTGTGTGTGTGTGTGTGTGTGTGTGTGCGCGCGCGCGTTCACCTGGCTCTGTAGCTCACTCTGCTGTCTCAGTCTCAGGTTCTCTGGTGTGTCGGCCACGATGGTGAATGACGTCTTGGGGTAATGTCTGAAAAGGCAAAGAGCAGGGTCACATGTAAACTGTAGGTTGTTGGTTTTTACATTTTCAGAGAGACATGAAAACACAGGCACTAATGCACATAAAAGGTGCTGCATGACTGTACATCCACCCATCCATTATCTGTCACAGCTTATCCTAATTGGGTTGCAGTGGGGCTGGAGTCTATCCCAGCTATTATCAGCTGTCCATCGCAGAGGCACAGAGAGACATACACAGACAGACAGCCAGTCGCACTCACATTCACACCTACGGGCAATTTTTGGAGATACACTAATTAACCTAACATGCATGTTTTGGGACCGTGGTAGGGAAACCGGGGTACCTGGAGGAAGCCCACGCAAGCACGTGGAGAACATGTAAGGTCAGCACAGAAAGGCAATAGCCAGGGGACTACTGTACATGGCTGACAAATTAAAGGGAATAAATGAGCAGAGAAACGTAACAAATGCAGATCATTCCTCAGAGATGCACTGCCTGGTACTATACAGCATTTAACACCCAATTAGTGGCATGTATGACAACGGCCAGGATCAGTGCATTTCGATTTTGGCTCATGATGGCAAAGATCTAAGGGCACAAATGGCAAGAGCTTCAGTCACAGGGACAAGAAAACAAAAACAGGAGAGGACGAAAATGAGCAACTGCCAAGTGCTGGCATCAATGTTTTACCAGAAAGTGTCCACTCTGACATTCAGGGACACAGCGAAGAGTAGATTGTGCAAGTCATAGATGTATAAATGTAAACCAAATTCCGTGTTATTTACAGGACATACTAGCCCAATGTATTAGGCAGACAAAAAAAAAAAAAAATACATTGAAGGGTAGTTTCCACTGAAGTTTTAAATGGCTGTGATCTCATCTTAACAATAACATTTTCCTTGCAGTGATAAGTCATTTTTCCCCAATAAATGTTCAGTCCACCCAAGCAATAAAAGGCTTTAGACTGAAAAATGTCAGAGTGCTCACCATGCTCAGAATGACCTTAGTGAGTTAATGACCCACCAGGATGATGACATTAGCAGGAACAATAACCCACTGAGAGCTCTAAAAATTAAAAAGCAACTACAGGCCATAAATCTCTTTATCTCACTTGACCTTTCGGTCTCTTGTTAATGCCCTTAAGATATACATTTGTGTTTCAGCATCTACTGTAAAAACAGCATCTGGATTCAAATCTTTAAACTGCAGGAACTCACACAGCATGAAGGACAATGAGCTACTGACGAATAAGAAACAACAGTATGGAGGGGTGGAGGGGGGACGGAGGTGGAAAACACTCCCACACTCCACCTCCAGAAACCTTTGAAGGTATTTTTGTTAAAACCAGAGTTTGGCTCTGTGCAAGAAACCCTCTGTGGTCTTTAAGCAACTGTAAGTAATTGATCTTCGGGCAGCGAGCAGTGGTTCGTTCATACTCCGGAGCCCCTTTTACAGAACGCCGGTTCATCCTCTGAACCTTAAAGCTCCCTTTGTGATTTTGTGAATATGTGAAACGTTCCTAAACGCACCCTCAGTCCTTCACAATAAAAGCTTTCTCCACTGCACTTGGCAGCAGCTTGCCTATAGCTGGCGGTCCATGCCTGAGCCTTGTTGCTGGTATTTCTCATTATTCAAATTGACATACCTGAATAATTACTGCAGCTATAGTACTGTATGGGAATATGCAGCTTTGAACTTCCAGGAGTCACTGTATGTCACCCTTTAAACTCAGACTGATGGCTGCCACCCGACTCATAGTGAGAACTACTGTTTGACCTGAAGGCTCACTTGTTCTTTTCTAAGTGGTGGACAGTGGGTGGATGGAACAGAAACAGGAAGAATATTCAGCAATGAAGGAAGTGAATCACAGACACAAAGGCAGCTGGAGGAATATGAGTCATTTCAAGATCTTAAAGGAAAATCAAAATGACGTGTGTCAAACACTGTGATATGAAAGATGAACTACACCAACGCTGACTGAAAGACACTGAAAATCAACACCAATTACAACTCGAAACATGACTAAGAAGTTGACTCGACATCTCTGACAGCCTCAATTGACTGCTACACACTGTGAGAGGACACTGCCCGAAGTGGGTAAGAACTCAGTGATTCGCAGCATTGGCCCGGTTTGATCTGCCTGCAGAAATCTGCAGGACGGTGCACAGCTAAAGCAAAAAGCCCATGATTTATGATTTATGATTTCATTCCAGACATACAGCTTAGTTGTGTGTTATGGCTTTAGATGGGGATGGGGCTGGGTACCAAACTAATAATTTGATGCCATCAAATGAATTGCTTCAATACTAATGAATATGGGAAAATGCCTCGTCATTCAATACGAAATCAACAGCGAGTAAATCTCGTCGGCATCAGTGAGCCAATATGCAGCACTTGACACTGACTTGGAACTCTCCATTTTAAATCAATAATTTATGTCCAATACCAGAAATTGGTTAAAGTGTTACTAGGTAATGTTAACCTACTAGTGATTACCACATATATTGTCCCTCTTCTAACTTGGACACATACTCTATACATTCAGAAACTGTATAGAACATGAGTCGATACGACTGGATTTGCCCTGATACCTGTTCTGACCAGGACATCTATCGACTCCACTACAGGTGTGTAAACTATGATAACCTGTTCACGTAACTGGAAATAATATGATGCAGAAGGGAAAGAGGGGAAACATGTCAAAGGAATAACTTGACAGCTGGCAAATTGTAGTTTCATGTAACATTGTATCTGCTGGTAACGTCTGTGATCACAGCAGAAGTACTGGTGGTGGGCTTCACATCACAGCACAAAGCCTGAGTCGACTCAGTCCACTAAGCAGTTTATCCTCTAGGCAAACTGATTCATGCAGCCTTGTACTGTAACTCTTTGTGTGTGAGAGAATCACCGCTGCCAGCTGCATATTCAGCAGCACAGTTTGACCACTGCACTGAACTGTCCTTCACTCCTCTCCTCCCACTTCACCTCTCTTTCTTCCTCCCACTTTCATTTCATCTCTTCACACACACTCACACTCTCTCCCTTTTTTCCTTCTCCACTCCTGTAGACAGCTGGTATTTAATGAGATGCTCTAGTCCCCACTCCGAATGGACCACTATCTATAATCATGATGGGCATGAGCATGGTAACGGGAAGACAAAAACTGTATTTAGATCTTTAGTAGTTCTGGAAAAAAACACTGTTTGTCTGCGCTTTAATTCTTCTTCACACAGATTTGCTATTAAAATAATAAAAAAAAGGTTTTGATGAACAATGGTTGAGATGTTTTCATAACAAGTACTGTACAGCTACAATGATGCAAATGTTTCTCTCAAAAATGTTACAGCTCAAAAGATTTAAGTTTTAATTTGTTGTTTCATAACTTGACTTTCTTTTGTGTTGGAATCTGCCTCCACAGCACTTTGTCAAGCAGCACTGAAGACCGGTGTTGTAATAAGTGGATCCCTTTAGCGTTTTGATCTTGTGGACATGCACATGCAAACACCATGATACAGTGCACGTGTAAACATATGCATTTATGTTGGTTCTAAAACATTCAAAATTAAAATAAAATTGCATTCATACCTTTTGTCAGGCCACAAAATTACACAAAGAGCTTCAACTAATGACAACTTTCATTACAAAATACTCTTAATCTACTCAATTATTCAAATGATCATTTTGCCCCATAAAATGTAATAAAGTAATGAAAAGCATGTATTACAGTGCATTATAGCTGAAGGTAACGTCTTTAGGTTGATAGCTTTTTGTTTAACCTAAACCTGAAAATAAAAATACATTTATCCTTAGAGTCAAGAATAATCCCACAAAGGATGTTTGCTGCCATATTTAATGTAGAAAGCTTCAAATTCTCATATGTAAAGAGAAGGAACTAAATAATGTCCGGATTGTCCGGCCTGCTCTCACACACACACCTTCACAGGTGAATCACCTGCCACCTGTCTCAACTCACTGAAACACTGCATCCCCACATTTATAAATAAGGCACATAAAGACATAACCAGCTTTGTTACACTGTTGTTGTAGACTTATTGTTTCCATCCCCACATTGACACATAATTATAATGATGATGATGATGATGATAATCATGTGTCTGCTGTGGTCTGTGTATGTCTCTGACTTTTAACAGATAATTATCAAGAGGTGATAAACACTCATCATATCTGTACTCACCCGAGTGCCTCAGTCTGTCTCCACAGTCAGTGTCGGTCTACAGCTATAATAACATATTATAGTGAGAAATACCCACACAGAAGAACAAACAGTTAAAGATGTAAATGAACTCCTGAAACCCTATATGGTGAAATAGGATTAGCCTTTGTGCATCATATCCTCAAATCAAAAAGCTGTAACTACAAAGACTAAACTGAAAACACTATAGGCCACAATATCTCATTTTTAGTACAGTAGTTATGCTGTGCACCGTCAACACACTCCTTTTTACTATCATCATCATTATATGTGGCAGCTGTAGTTCCTGTTTCCCACATTACCACAATTAGGTTATTGTCTGGGTATCACAATGAGACTAATGCAAAAAAAACACCAAGCAGGCAACAGTTTTTACTGCTGACAAAACTTTCTGCTCACATTAACACAAGAATTCTGTGATGGGGATAAGAAAGAGTGAGCAACATGGAAGGTGACACTATGGAAGGTGGCATGTAGGGAACAGGAAACCACCATCAGATTCAGCCTCACCTGGCTTTGACAGAAACTGCCAAGAAAAAAAATTAGGTGCTAGTTGTTGCATCTCCTAATTAGCAGTATAACCTTTTTTTGACAAAAATATCAATTTAATTTACAGAAATGTTGTCTGCCTTCATGTTTCAGCCTTTTCCCTCTATTTTATTCGAACCATTTCAACAAATAGCCCCTTTGTTTCACTTCTGCTACTCTTAATTTTTGTCTTATATAAACACACACACAAACATGATTTTGGCCTTAGGTTTCACTTCACCTGCTGCTGTTGCTACTGCCAACCAGGGATGCTTTGTTCATTTGATACAACCCAATCCTTGGAGACAAAGGCCAGCTCTGTGGGATATAACACACACACACGGTAACTCTGTGGTGGCTCAACAAGCAGCTCGGGACAACAACTCAGTGCGTGTAGAGTCTTTAACAGCCTTTGACATCCAGACACCTGCAGGAGACAAACAGGCCTGTTTGCTTGGCTTTTTATAGAATTTGAAATAAGATGACATATGATCATTAAGAGGACAAGATGACAGTGTGTCTATAGGAGGTGCTGTGTGGAACACAAGAGGCCGAGGAAAAAATAACAAGTTAAATCTTATGATCTATCACCCTTTAGAGCCTACAGTGTCCCCACAACCTTTGATGTGAAATGCTCAGCTTTTGATGAAATGAGTGAGATCCAGCACCTGTCTACAAATGGACTTAATTTACCCTCTCAATACATTTGCATTAAAATGAATAAGCTGCAGCCTTGGTAATGAGCACTAGCAGCAAAGTTAAGGTAATTACAGCAGGGAAGTTAAAAGCTAAGCTGAAAGCTGCACTGAGCTCAGTGATGTGGTAGTGAATACAAAAATTACATGGAAATATTGAACGGGTTTATGTAACACAACAGTTCCCTGTGTGTTTCCCTCACACTCACATACAAACACATTCTAGGACACAGACTAATTGCACACACTGCTTAAAAAACACCAAGTCGTTTGGTACCTCCCTCATTTACAACGTGGGCTAAATATAACCTCCGCCAAAAAAAAACAGGAAAACACACAAACACAGTGTCCTTTAAATCATTTCCAATAATACCCTCAGACACATCCTGTCTTTCTGTTGGTGCTTAGGATTCCAGATTTACAGCATTGTGTGTGTGTGTGTGTGTGTGTGTGTGTGTGTGTGTGTGTGTGTGTGTGTGTGTGTGTGTGTGTGTGTGTGTGTGTGTGTGTGTGTGTGTGTGTGTGTTTGAGATGCAGTGCAGTGCTGCAGATGAACATGTAGACTTACCATTGTCTATAATGTTGCTGTGGCATTTTCCAGACAACAACACTCCCAGCAGCAGTGACGCAGACAAGTCTAACCAAGCATCATACACACACACAAACAAATTGTGTGTGTGAGGTCTGAAGAAAACTAAGCTCCTGTGTGTAGCACAAAATCCACAAGCAAACTTTTATTTGTTTCACATTCCTTTGTCAATCCACTTTAAGCTATGTTGATAGTGTCATATGCATATCAATGTGCAGAGTTTGACACATCTGTAACGGAACACAAGGGCTGAAAAATCCAATAAAAATGACCAGGTACATGGTTTAAGGGTCCATTTACCTTTAAGGCTCATTTTTACCAGGGGTGTTCTGATCGACAGAGTTTTCCACAATTCAGATTGAAGCACTGTGAAGCCCCCTCCAGAATAGCACCAACACATTTCAAATGACTCTGCTTTATTTTGTTTTCCCACGAAAACTGCATGTGACTTACAAAGACAAGTCCTAAAAACTAATTCTGAATCTAAGGTTTAGCTGTTCAAAACTCCCAGTCCTGCATGTGTACAGTTGAGTTACAGAGTGGAGGAGCCCTCCTACAATTTATATCGACTTATGTATGGTTGGTTTTAGCCACAAATAACTTAAATATTGTTTCACAGGGTTTCTGTTGAGCCTCGGGTTCATCTTACGGAGATAAAAGTCTTAACAGCAAAGTAGTTAAAAATATGAATTGAAGCATATAATGAGGCTCGTGTGCAGCTGAATAGAGAAGAAAACAAAATACAAAAGCAACAGAACAGAGTGTCCTGTTTGCTCAATTCCCACATCACAACTTTGCCCCAGTGGGCTTAAAGAATAAAAAATGGCCTCTTCTGGATTGTTGTAGCAGTGATTTTTAGGTACAGTACGGTGACTGGCCACTGGAGAAACTGATGAACAGCTTAACGACACCAGGTAGGAACAGGAGACTGTTATTACAGCTTCACCATAGTTAACGTGGGCTGGCTGCTTGATGGGGGTGAGCCAGGGACACCACAGTCCTCAGTCGCCCTCACTCTCAACAACAAAGACAGCACATGGGCAGGAAGCTGGTGCCTCGTGTTCGGAAACTGACGACAGAATTCCTTCACTAACTGTCGACACACAAAACAAAGTGACATAGAGCCACACGCTCCTTTGGTGAATCTCTGCGAGTGAGGCAGACGAAGAGGAAGAGGAGAGGGCTGGACTGACGGCAGAATGTGTGTAGCTGTGTGTTTCTGTGTCCTCGCTGGTCAGTTTGGCCACTCTCCACCTTCCTGCTTAGGTGTTGATGAAAATCTCAATGTGGGCCCAGTATCAGCTTGGCTCACAAACCTTAATGACATTTCAGCAGCATAACACACACATACAGTATGAAATCAAGGGAACAGTATCTACAGTACAAAGTGAGTGTTCTCAGCAGGTTTCACTGTTTACACTCAATAAACAAGTTAAAGTGACAGGCAGTATATTATATATTAATACATATAAATATACATGGAAACATGGATAAACACCAGACTATGAAAGTGCTGCAGCATCACAGCATGATGGTGCAGGCTGCTTACTTCATCCTGTAAAGATGCACTCTGTGTTTTTCTAGGAAAGTCCAGGGTAGCACATTCTTTCGTGGTCTGAAATGGATGTTCTCTGAAACAGGAAGCTATAGACAGCACTGAGACAAACCACTTTAACGCTAAGGGTAAAGAAAACGTGGAAAATGAGTGTGACACTGGGCTGAGAAGGCAGGACTGTCCCGAGTGTCAAGCTAGCACCAGCTTAAGATGCACACTGTAGCTTTACAACTGGACTCAAAGTCAAAGCTAAATATTAAACCCAACCAAGCAAAGCACCGACAACCAAAAACCATCTTCATTTAAAAAAATTCTCTCAGAAAAATATCCAAGTATCACCATTGCTGTAATTCAGATACATTATTAATAAAATGCAGTATCAGAAAAGAGACAAAGTGTTAAGATAGAACACAGATCTAAGCAAGGTCTCTGTGTCTCTCTCACACACACACACACACACACACACACACACACACACACACACACTTAATATATCCCAGGTCACAGGTAGTTCAGCAGTATTCAAAGGTGCTGTTCTGTGCCTTTGCTGCAGCTTCATCCTCCATAAAACAGCCTCCCTCTGAGCTGACTCGTCATTTACTACTGTTCTATCATTCACATAGTGTTGCAGCGATTAGTTTAGGGCCACAACTAATTATAAGTGTCATCACCATAATTCTGTTGCTTCTTTAGTCATTGAAATACTTTAAAATATGGAGATGAAGTCTTCTTGAGTCTAATCAGCAGTCAGAGATCTTCAATTCACCATTACATAAATTTGAGATATGCATCAAATCTTGACACTAGATCATTTTCTTAATTATAGTAAGTAACTGTAGAACATCAGAAGCCAGATTCGCCAGTTCTGCAGTATTTTGTGCTACAATCAGGTTTTTATGACTGACACAGACGGCCAGAGTAAAAGCTGAAGACCATGCTGGGTTTCTACTCCACAACCAGTGGCCTAGTTTGACATTAGACACACTGCTGCATGTATACTCCACCGGGCATGAACTAACGCGGCGTGTGTGTCCGTGGCACTGAAGCAACACTGCTCATGCTAAATCACCGTCATCATCATCATCACTTCCTTTCAGCACCAACTTAAACCTACAAGACCAGTTCTAATTCCAAACATGTTTTATTCAGTGCTGGGTCTCGTCTCCACCCTGCTTCGAGACAATTGGTGTGGTTTGATATTTAGCCGGTGTGACTGAAATCAGACAGTGCATTCTACCTTGAGTGTTTTATCTGCTGCCCTATTCAATCAAGTCACCATGATCATACGTTCCTAAGCACCCTGGTTTCAAACCAGACATTTTAATATTTCCTAGAATTGCCCACAAAGTTGCTCTGAATTGCCTGCAGTTCTTCTACCACTAATGTTTAATTACTTCACCTTGATCACCAACATTTAATGCCTGTAACCACCTCTCATGCTTCTCAGTCGGAGGCGGCCCCTGATAAAAGACCATGACGAATGAGGGGAGTTAATTCAGGCTGTGCTTATTTAAGTAAGAGATATTATCATCACTAGGATTTAATGGCTGGCTGCCGGGCTGATGTACGGCTGTGATAAAGAGTTCACAACAGAAGCTTCTGACTTCAACTGAGACACAAGGATCGATGAGGAAAGAGATGAGACATCTTAGAAGCCAACAAGCACCATAAAGCTGAAAATATATTTTGACAAACCATGTTCTCTGGTACCCGCTTCTCAAATGTGAATATTGGATGGTTTACTATGTAAACTCAGACTGACCTGTTATAATCAATAATGAATCTGCAAAACCTACTCATAAGTCAGAAATTGATGAAATTCTGATTGGTCAGAGTGTTGAGCCTTGCTAAAAATCTAAAAAGTTAGATGCAAACATCTCTGAACTGCTGTTCACATCACAGTAGATGTCGACAACACATCTCCAAAATAAGGCTATAATAACTTTTAAAACAATTAATTATTTATTACACCATAACTGGCCATAATATAAACGAAAACTATGTACCCAATTTGAAAAACCTTTCTAGATTATTTTGACTTTTCTTCATAACCAGAAGAGAGTATACAGTAGATCACGGGCCTCCAAAAGCACCACGCAACATTATCCAAAACCTGCTGTCTTCACGGCATCAGGGGCAAACGTCTTAACAGTTCAGAAAGAAAGAAGTGGAAAAGAGAGGTTAAAAAAGGAAAGGAATGGACAGACAAGGAGCAGAGGACAGACTGGAAAGGGAGGTGGCTGGCAGGACAGCAAGGGAAGCACAGTCAGGAAAAGTGAAGGAGAAGAAGGGAGAGCAAACGTGAAAACAGGATGAAATGTGGAGTGAGAACAGACCTGAACAGAAGACAAGACAGAAACAACAGCAGACGGAGACGGCGAGGAGCCTTTAATGAGAAAGCAACAGCAGCAGTCTACAGAGAACTGTCCCCTTATTGGGCTGCTTTTAGAGAAACAACTTCTAACACCATGACACTGTCTCCCGTGATCTTTCCTCCCCGTCCTCCGTCTTTATCTCCACTCATTCATGCGGAACGCTCCCAGACGGCTTTCAATAGAGCCATTTCTCATCCCACTGTCCTGTTTTCTCTCCTCCTCGCTTTCCTTCCATGTTGATGACTGAGCCTCTCAGTGCCTTCACATTTCTCTTCATTTATTTATATTCAAAAATGTGTCTAATTTCTCCGTCTTTGGCTTCTGTACACTCGCTCCTGTTGCCCTCCTTTCAGCAGATTCTCAGCTTGAACCATGAAGGATTAGACGGTGGGATTACATAAGTTTCCCATCGTCGTAACTTTTAGCAGCTCTCACTCTCAACATGCTGCACTCACAATCTTTGTTTCTCACAGTCGGATTTATTCTCAGTCTCCCCGCTCTCCCTCTCCTTTTCCATCTCTCTCTCCCTGAAAGACATTTGTTTTTTAGTGTCACTGAGTTCTCATCTCAGGCTTAATTCACAGAAACGTTCCCCTTTAGGAAATGCACTTCAAAATCTGAGCTGCTCTTTAAAAGTTGGCAAGACTCACGGATTTTATCTGAGCTAATTAAGACAACAGGTCTGTGTATCTAAGAGCTGGAACATTCTTCCAGTCTGGAAAGCTTTTTGTGTTGGAGATAAAGTCAGAGAGGCCAGATTGAGGTGGTTTGGACATGTTCAGAGGAGAAACTGTGAATATATCGGTAGAAGGATGCTGAGGTTGGAGCTGCCAGGCAGGAGGTCTAGAGGAAGAGCAAAGAGGAGATTTATGGATGTAGTGAGAGAGGACATGAAGTTAGTTGGTGTGAGAGAAGAGGATGCAGACGACAGAGTTGGATGGAGGCACATGATTCGCTGTGGAGACACCTGAAAGGGAACAGCCCAAAGGAAAAGAACCAACTAGTCTCTTCTTTCTTATTTAATGGGTCGATTATTATTATTAACAGTGGAGGTCATATTTAACCTCCACTAGCTTCTCTTCATTGGTTTCCCAGAAAATCTAGAATAGAATTTAAAACCCTGCTTCTTACATAAAAAGCTGTAAACAGTCAAGTTCCATCATATGTAAAAGACCTCATAGTTTCATATCATCCACTTGTTGCCCACTCCTGATGGGCTGAGCCCCTCTCCTCTCCTCTCACCCCACATTTATATGCCACCACTGCATGACATCAACTGCGTCTTCTCTCTCCCGTAGTTGTCTTTCTCCTTCTCTGTCCTCGTCTCTTTGTGTGCAGCTACTGGTCCAACCACCCTGCCCGATGTTTTGTTGTTGCTTTGTGTTGCTCTTTTCTTTTCTTTTCTCTCTCCACTTTCCTCTCTGCCCACCCTGAGCCTGATTCTGCTGGAGGTTTCTTCTGTTAAAGGGAGTTTTTTCTCTCCACGGTTTCCATGCTTGCTCAAGGAGGAAGTTGAATTATTTTTCTATTATTTCTTTTTTCTGTTTAAGCCTCATAATTGTAAAATGAAAGTAAAGACAAAAGCAACAAGAGGAAAAAATATATCACATAAAGTGTCAAGTATTCTAACGGGTTAAAGTGTTAAATTTGGGGAATTTTTGAATGGTAATGAATCAGTTATTGAAATAGTTGCCAAATGGGGATTTTAACCTCTGGCCAGCTGTGCACATCGCTAGAGCACAGAGATACAAAGGAAGGTTACTAACTTAAATCTCATTAGTTCTAATGTGGGGACTAGAGTCCCAACTTGAATGTGAGTCTTATTCGAGACTTTACATAGCAGTGTCCTGTGACTTCACTCAGACTTTGGTTGATATATCCTCTCTGTGAACAAACAACTTTATTTAATCAGAAAACGTCAAGAGCCAGAGACAACTCAAAACATCTGGGTCTCTCTGAGGGACTTACTTGTGACACTTCCAAACATAAGTAATAGAATAATTTTGGCCATTCTTTATTTTCTACAACCTGTAGTCCAACGCCTCCACCTGCTTTTTACAGAGCATGCAGCAGAATGTTTTGTCCACAGGCTTGATGTACCTTTGACAATTTGGCAAATAACCACATACTTTCTGACACAACTTTCCACCTTTTCTTCTGATAATCCAAGCAGGAGGCTTAAACTGGACAGTGTCCCCAGCAGCACCCGTGTGGCAGCCAATATGAACTGAAACTAGCTGCTTTAAAGCTTTGTGTAGCTGTGATGCAACACAGAAGCAACAATAACACAACATAACCACGAAGCAGAGCACTGGGATCCACAGGATAAATTCCCTCTACGACAGGTGAGGAGGAGACACTCATCCATCACCTGCTTGACTAGTCTAGTTGAGATGCCTTAACTGTAAGTTTATTACTGCATGATCTGCTTTTCTCCTGCCTCAGTGAAGCTACACAGACTGCTGCTACCACTGAAGAACACAATAAGACAGGAGTAAACTGGGTTATGTGGGCAGCTGTTACATAACCACAGTCTTTATCACAACAATCTGAACTGAGAAACGGCCGTTACCATGCACAGAAACAAACATGTTAAAATCATATTAACACAGTTTTAAAACACACACACACACACACACACACACACACACACACACCAAAGTCCTCTTTAGTGACCTCTTTAGATCTGTACGACCTCCACGCGGTCGTACAGTACGTGTCTTCTTGGTGTGCAGTGTTACATAACCAGCTTTGATTAGTACTAATTAGCATAAAGGGAACTTAATTAAACATAAATATCTCACACATAAAGCAGCCTGCTGTGCAGCACATTGTTTCAGAGCTGGATGTTTGCTGCAGCCTCTGCCACAGTATATCGCTAACCGTTTGGCACTAGTTTGCACATTCTGTGGGGAAATCTCTGCTCTACTAGTAACAGCAAACATATCCGAGAAAGAGGAAATGTCAGCAAAATCTGGATTTCTTGCTTTGAGTTCTTTGGATTTACCTTTTCTAGTTGTTAATTTCTCAAATCTACAGATGACAGACAACAGAGATGTGCATGAGCAAAGTAAATCCAGTAGTTCATCAAAAAGATGCTAAAACGAGAAATGAACCCCAAATAGAAAACCCTTAGGGCCAAGAGGCTAATCCCACATATTTAGGGCAGCAGATAAAAGTTAAAAGTGGCTCAGTCACTGGTGTATTTTCAGACACATAACATAAAATAATAACGGATGCTCTGTTAATTTTATCAGACCGAGTCACCTAATCTGAGCCCTTTTAGCATTTTTATGCCATTTGGTCAATGCGTGTTTTCAGTATTTCTGTTATTATAAATCTTTTTGTCTGTGTTAGTGAATATGCACCAAAGAACTTTCCTATGAAAACGTCAAGTACTCCGTGTTCTTGTGATGCAAGAATGTTTTTATAAACTAAAGCTGCATCATCTCTTGATCTTTTTGTTCTGTGTATAAATGTCAGATATTAGTGAATAATTCCCCAGAACAGTATCCAATATATTGCTTGATTTATCTGATCAGTGCCCTTAAACCAAGGTACAATTTAGATAATGATTATATACTATGATAGAGAAAACAACAAAGTGTCACATCTGAAAGTTGAATTCAGAGAATGAACAAAATGGGTCTGTCACTTATAAAAGTGAGCATATTACCACTCTGTCAATCAACTACTGTAATTGATTGATTAATGACAGTTAGCTGTAGGTATTTGCTTTTCAAACCCTGTGTTTGAGCCATTGTACACAACCTTAACCCATACATTTAAAAAAAAGCTAAAGATTTGGGAAATGAGTTATATTATGCGAGTTTGATATTTGGCAAATAAAACATTTAAGCATGAGTAACAAGCCAAACTAAAAACTAACACACAGAGAGAACAGAGGACACGCAGCTTCGTCATACAATACACAGTAAAACTCCGTACTGTTACAGGAATCCACATGTTTGTATAGGATTGTATCTGAGTGTGCACATGTGCAGGCTTCCACCAGCACTGAAACATCAGGAAACATTGTGAAGTTGTTTAGTTGTATTAGTCCTTTAATACATTCAGAAAGCTTTGTGTGTTGGACTGTGCTGTCTCTCATGTGCTCCTGTAATCCTTCTCCTCACATGTAACCCCCCTTTCTGTCTGCCTCCCCCTCTTGAGTTGGAGACAGGATCTTAAGCACCATGGGACCGTGGTTGAAAATCTACAGACAATAAATGTCCCTCTGGTCTGAAACAATCAGAGTTAAGTTTGGGCTAACACGAGCCTGCAGGTCCGTTTTACTGACCTCAGGTTGGCCTAACACCATTCACGTCAACATGAACGCATGTCACAGTGTATTCACTGGAGTGAGCTTTCGAACACACGACCTTGACAGTTTACAGAGCATGAAAATCACATTCACCATGTGAAACTGTGCATGACAATACCAACAAAAGGTATTTCAGTAAAAAAAAACAAAAATATAGATTTATTTCCTTTTCTGGCAGGTGGAGCAAGTAACTATATATTTTTGTCACTTATTGATCATTTATGTATGAACATAGTGATAGTTATTTTACAGTATTCGAGTTATACCAGAGAACAGTTTACTGCAATGACAAACAAAATACTGTTTGATAAGTTGTAGTGAAATTCCTCCAACACAAATCAGCCTCGTGTTGAAACTGGTAACCACATGATCCCGGTTTTCATGCCGTTTTCCATGCTGTTGGATCTTTGTTGCGTACTTTTCCATTGTGACACATAAAACAAAAGGCAAATGGATTTGAGCATCACTTTCAGAAAAGAGACACAAACTTCAGATCTGTGCGTAGCCATGAGGAGACTGTAACTTCCTGACAGTTATACCTATATGCCAGCTAGCCATCATGGTTTCCACATGGTTTTTCTTAATTTGACCATTGACTAAGTCCTAATTAGCATTTTATTTAACTGGGTTTTTTGCAGTGAAGCAGATCGATGACAAATATAATCTGAACAAGACTCAATCTTATCAATAAGCAACTTAACCAGAACATATAGTGGATTTGTCCATTTTAAGTGGCGGGTCTGAAATGAAAGAATGGGAAGGTGACAACCTGCTCTTTACTCTGTTTCTCCCTATTTAGCACAAAGTTCAACAACAGAAACCGTAATAAAACCAGGACAAACTGATGATGATATAAAGCCACAGGGGTCCCAGCTGAGGCAGTGAATTCAGATGTTATTCTTGTCATAACAGTGTCAACTGCAGCCAGAGCTCAACAATGGAGACGTATCAGACGCACAACACAAATAGCCAAAGAAAACAAAGACGCCGGGCTTTTCCCTCAACACACATCATAAGCCTCTAAGACTCTGTTTAATTACAGGATGCGGGTTTGTACACGGAGCACTACATGTAACACGGAGGTACAAAACTCTCAGTGACGAGTGAGAAATCCCTGCAGCAGCTCATTTCTGCACAGTAGACAAACCTGTCAGAGTAACTTCACACACACACACACACACACACACACAGACACAGATCAGACAGCAGCAGAGGTGGAGGGAAATAATTACACAGCGATTAACAAAAGTGGAAGCTGTAAATTCAACAAACGAGAAACAATAACCATCCAGCTTTGTGTTCTCGCTGAACTCTGTTCTTTCTTATCTTCAGCATCAATGTAACAAGAAACACTATTATTCCAATAATGTTCAAACAATGTTATTCTATGTTTCTACTCCATAAAATGACACAACTATGACAAATGTTACCAAAAGTCAATGTTTAAAATGACTTGCATAGTGTTTGGAAAGCTCAAAATGATGACTTATTTACATTTTTTAAAACCAAATTATGAGACTGACAGAATGATTTATTGCTGGGCAAAATGTCCCTCAACAGAAAAAAAAAAGTCTCTTATTATATCTTGTTTTTACATGACATAAGACTATTGCACATATGAGTAAAATCTACTTTGACACAAAACAAAAACTTTTGGGCACAAGTTATTTTTGTTGGAGGAATCATATGGAAGCCAATTCAACAGCAACGTAAACATGGTAAAGAAAATATTCAAAATCTCTCAATGTAATGCAGTTCCATTAATACTTAATACTCTGACAGTGCCAACCAAACCTGAAAATTAGGATCTTTGCAAAGGTAGAGTGAGCAGTAAGTGTATATATACTAAACCCACAGCAGAGTCAAACCTCTTCTAGTTTAATCTTTAAGCACTATGTTAAGTGGAATAAATACCCTGCAGGTTCTTATTGATGTACTGTGACATTCACTCTTTACACGAGTGTAAAATGAGCCTGTAACTCCAGTGTGTGAGAGTACAAGCAGGGCATCACTATGTTGTTCTACTGTTGGATCAGTGGATCTAACATGCTGAGAATGCAACTGGTTCTCTGCTTTCATTGGTAACTTTGAATAAAATGGTACAAGCAGAAAACTAGGATGCACTAACACACCTGGCCTCCTTTTCATAACTGAATGTTAGTTTATACTGGGCTTAATAAATTAAACATTAACACCGTGACATCAGTAACTATCAAGCGTCTATTTTAAGTAAACTGAGACCTGTGGGAAAAATGCTCTACAACCTTGTCAGCAGTCTGAACTAAACAAACACACTCCAAACACCACAAGCTCGTAGAGAGGCTGTGTGTGAGGACATTGCAATAATGAGGCGAAAACACGAAATATGCATCTATAGGGGAAAAAAGTTGCATGTAAAGTCGGCACACAAGAAGCTATGTATCGAGATCAACGTGCTACAGTACCTGCCTCCATCTGTGTGAGCTCAAAACTTCGCCGCTTTTGTATGTTTGCATAGATTGGTCTTAACTTACAAACCAACAGATGCTCGTAACTGAAACAAAATGTTCAGCAGCAAAAAACTGTGTTTGTTATTTGGTAGAAAAATACTCTGAACACCAGGATCTGCAGCAGATGAGGAGATCAGAAAAAGCCACCTTCCACTGCTCTCTCTCCTCACACAATGTTTTCACACACACACACACACACACACACACACACACACACACACACACACACACACACACACACACACACCTGAAATGAGCCTGATCAATTTTTCAGTGTATGATGCACAAAGATCAGCGGCTACATCTTAAAAAAAAGGGGCAAAAAGCCACAAATATGAGCCAAGCTCTGGCGGTTTGTTTATATGATGGTGAGTAACAAAGATGGTTTGTTCCACAAGCTGAGAGCAGAAAAGCTTTTTTAACCCAACAGGGTCAAAGGTCATAAAGTAACCTCTGCCATGAAGTCCACTCTTGTGAGCATGTGTATCTGTATATACAGTGTGTAAGTGTGTACGTTTGTTAGTGGACTAAATGTGTTTTTGTGCTCTTCACTGCCAACTGTGACCAAACTACACAAAGCAAATCGATTTAGTGCATATACATTATATTTTACTGCCTTAGCAGCCAAGACAGGGTAAACGTTCTAAAACATTTTTTAGGCAGACATCCCTCCTCTCTCCTAGATATCAACAGCAGAGTGTAGATCACAAGTTTTTCAGAAGTGTTTATTTTCCAACTCACTTACTGGGGTGGGGTTTATTTTTCATTCCTGTTGCACAGCCACACCTAATATTATGCTTTCTACTGTTTATAATATGTAAAAAGAAAAAATCCTTTTTAATGATGTTTTTCTGTATCAATATATGCACATATGGCTCTAGTTAGTGGAGAATGGCATGATTTGAATAGCTATTTTTTAATCTAGATTTGCTTTGCCATCCAGCACACTTTGAGCAGCACAAAGTGAGATTACATTTTCTTGCCCCTCCCTAAGTGCATGTCATTACAGTTTCAGGAATAATCACCCATTCCTTTTTCTGGAAACGTCGGATCTGTCATTGTATCATTAAAAAAAAAAAAAAAAGCATACAAAATAAAAGACAAACATATGTTTCAACTTTCTGTCGGCATGCCAACCAAATCTTTTTCAGCTCCTATAATCTATCAAACACAGATCTAAGTTTTGCCTCCATTGTGGCTTGTAATCATGCACTGCAAGTCAAATATTCTTTAAGGACCATAAATGGCAGTTTGGCCCATCATGCTGTGTACATAATAACAAGCAGAGCATGTCAACACTATAGAGCAATGCACAGATTCAGAGCCATAAACTGCAGACAAACCAGCAGCGGGCAGCAAAGAGGGGCTGGGCTCACATTCAAAACCACCAACCAAAGACCGAACCCCTCGCTGCTATAAAAACCTTAGAGGGTCACCACACAGATACGAAGAGCCTGCAGTCAGGGCAAAGAGGCAGATAATCACACGCCAGCAACATCCAGATGGTGTTTAAACCCAGAGGAAGTCGACCAATATGTGAAGTTCCAACACTTCCATTTCAATAGAGTACAGACAGAACAAACAAGCAGCAAGCCCCCTGTGTGTACTTCATACTTATATACATTTTATACTGAAGTATAAAACAAAGCATTGGAGGGCGTGTGCTGTCATTTATACTGTTCAGACAGAGTGAGAAGAGGACTCACGCATTGCAGTAGGGTTTCTTGTCGTAGCCTTTGTAGTTCTTCATGTTCAGGGTCATCTTGCAAACCTCGCAGTGGAAACATCCTTTGTGCCAGTTCTGGAGAAAACACACAAACACGCTGTGTTGGATGAGTCTGTTTAGACCCATTACATTTCCTCTTACTTCCAAAGAGTAAAACTTCGGGTTTATAATATCCATTGTGTTTGTGTTTCTTTGACATGAATATAAAAACCACATGATAATAGGAGGTAACAAACTCCTGGTCCATGACCTCTGACCTCTTTCCAGTCTATATAATGACTGGTCCAGTTCCTTCAAACAGCTAATGTCTGCTTCCAGTGTTTACTGATGTAAGGTGTCAGTCTTTCACCGGTGCAGTTCTTTACATCATCATATCACAAGCAATGTGATGTGATGTCATTCACCACGGTGGTCGCTCCTGTCTTTGGTGTGTGTATCAGCAGAGCTGTTAAGAGCTGTTGAAACTGTTAAAAAGGTTGTTGCACAAATCCTGTTGGATGCTCGGAATTCTCCTACTACTTGTTATGTGACCAGAATTTCACACTTAGGTCAGATGATGAAAATGAGTGAGTCTATGTGTGGAGGCCCTGTGATGTGGCCAAGAGCTTTGGGAACAGCAGCTTAGTGGATTTCGGGTCAACCCTCTGTTCTTACAAGCTCTACTTTCTGTTTCTTACAAACCACCTGTCAACCAAGCGGCACCAGTGGGACTGTCTTTTTTTTTTTAGATGTTCAGTTGATATAGTTCAGCAGCGAATGAGTAGAAGTGAGTGGAAATCTTCCATAAAGTAAATATAAACTGCAGGGGGCTGGATTGAAACTGACATTTGTTCTGGGCAAAACTGAAGAAAGCTCATCTCACTGCCAAACACTTTCATTCAGTATCCAGTTCAGATGGCCCTCCATCTGTCCTGCTTTTACATTATTCACTCCTTTAAGGAATCAGTCGCCAACAGTTCAGGGGTTAACAGGATCAACAGGATCAGGTCTTCATCAGGTCTTCAACAGGTTTCTATGTCGTACTTAACTGAAAGAGCATGACGTGTCAAAATGCTAATTCACTGTGATGATAAACTATAGCAGACACTAAAAGAATGAAAGCTAGTGGGAATAATGTGAAAATAGTTTGTTATTTATATTAATAATAATAATAATAATAATAATAATAAGGTGAAATCTTCACAAATTTTACGGTCTAAAATTAATAGATAAATGTAAATAAAATGTATTTAAAATTTATATATTAAGTTATAGAGAGAAATGTTTGAAATCAGTATCATAATGTTGATGTTGGTTTCAAAAACTCTCCCCACGTGCACAATGTGTTTTCTCACCAGCAAGCAGCAGTTTTCAGTCAAACGCAGTAGGAAGCTACAGCTGGTGAAAATGATGGAACAGTTAGCATGTAAACAGCAGATATTTCTCACAGGACTTGGTGCTGGACATGCATTTCTCAGAACACAAATATGGCTCCAAATGGACGATGGTGTCTACCTGTAACTGTTGGATGCCACTGTTTGTTGAAAGCTTCACCAAATTAACTTACAGGGAGATTATACATTTAGACCCAACTAACCTCTAATGTAGGTGTGTTTAACTTACAACCCTCGACGCACTTATCTAAACTGTAGGAACTCTGATCAGTTTTGTTACAACTCTCTCTCTCTGTCGAATTCAAACACATTTCACAGCAGATCAGTTCTTAGCCAAAAAATAACCAGTCGCAAAGTTCAAACCTGGTACGATAAACCTTCTTTGCCATTAGTTTTTATTCTCGCTTAAAATGAGGCTTTGTAGTTGAAACGTAAAAGAAGTGATGAAATGGGCTTTTGTAAGGGACATCAGGGACGTCTGAGGCTCTTAGACGGCGGTAATTCTTTCTCTTTCTCTCGCCCTCACACTCGGTTTCTCACTTTCTTCTTCTACTTCTTTGTGTCTCTGCCAGCCCCCTCCTCCTTAAATCACGGCCTCTCACACTGCTTTAGCTCTTTTATAAAGTCATGTCAGCTTTTACGAGACGGGAAAGAAAATATTTTTTGTTCCTTTTTAGAGATAATATTTATAGATTAAAAACAATAAACCTTATTTGTGATTTTATTTGTTCAGTCAACAAACCACATTTGATAGAAATGATCAAATGTAAAAAGCTGGGGGCTATTTGGGGATATTATGGTAATATTATGTGCAGTGCCTACATGCTGTTGTGTCATCGGATGCCTCACAGGACAGACAGTGAATGCATGAGCCTGCTGAAGATAAATTAATTATTTAGCCCCATTATATAACGTACTAGTATAGAGGTGTTACCCTTCAAACACAAATTTAACAATTAAAAAAGCAAAGATGTTTATGAAGATATATTTAAATTAATCTTGATTACATGCATACATGTTACTACAGATGAGCAGACAGGAAGATGATATCTGTAAGTCATAAAAAAGCACGTCTCAGCTTCTCAAATGTGATAATTTAAGGGTTTAAATTCTAAGTTCAGGACTTTTTCTAGTGGGTCAGGGTCAGATTTAATTTTTTAACTTTAATTTCTTCATTCTAATGACCATTTGCTGCCCTTTTAATTTAATTGTTCGGTTTTTAATGTTACATTATTTATTTAATTTTGTCACTTAACTTGTTTGGTTGTTTCATTGTTTGCCCATAGATGTAACAAGGTAAGATTTTATGATTTTGAAGATTAACAGAAGACGTAATAAAAAGTCAAAACCTCACTTTTGGAAGACACTTAAAGTCTACAAGACAAACCTCCAACGATCACGCAGGCGAACTTTGGGAGGCCGTTTTGTTAAAGCCATCATCGTGTTGGTGAAGTTTTCTTCCTCCCAAAGTCCCACAAATCATACAATATTTAGCTCATAAAAAAAAAAAAGAATCTTCTCACTTGAAAGAGTGTGTGTGTGTGTGTGGGGGGGGGGGGGGGGGGGGGGGCGATTAATCGACTGTTTTAATTGAGTTGATTTCTCGTGGGGATTTGCATATTAAAATGTGTTGTCATATTATTTTACTTTTTACGGTTAAAAGCATCTTTTCCTTCCGCAAACACGCAGACACACAGTCTCTAAAACACTTTACAATAAACTCATCCAGCGAACTTGAACTTTCATGGCTTGACACAGAGAATTAGCTAATTAAAGTGTGAGCTAAATACGCACACGTTTGTTCTCAGGTGTCTCCGTACACCTGTCCACGGAAAGAGCGCTCACCTTGTCCAGGCAGCTAACTTTCTCCGTCGGGTAGACGATCTTCCCACAGCGGGCACACTGAGGGTTCATCCTCCAAACCTCCGGGCTTTGGTTTGGTTTTGGGTTTTTTTCCCGCAAGAGGTTAAATCCCACTTGTTGTAAACAGGCGTAACGTTGTCCACAAAACGTCCCCGGCGAGCTCGCTTTCAAACTGCGACACGGTAAACAAAGTGAGGAAGCCGAGACGCCGACAGGTCCGCCAGCTCTGCTCCGTCCGCTCCCAACACTGGATGCTGCGCGCGGACCGAACGCAAGCTAACGGCAGTTAGCGCGGAGGAAACCGGACGTTGTTGCTGGAAACGGGAAGTTGGTCCTTCTTTGTGAGGAATTTGTGATTTCAAAGTAAAGGCTGAATGTCTTCAGGTCTTTGTGTCATTCGTTAAACTATGAGTTTGTCTTCAGTGTGGGTCTGCTCTGTCTTGCTTTTTCATTTAAAAGTGCATTGTTGTTAGTCTTTTTATTACTTTTTATGTCCAGTTTAAAGAATCTGATTTCGATTTTCATTCTGATGCTTTGACTTTTGCTTGTCGAGTTTTGTTTTTAACATCAACCTGCTGATTTAAAAAATGCCTTTTGGCTGAACTGGCACTTTTATCATTTCATGGTTATTAATGTCTGCTTTCCCTGATAAATACATGAAACATTTGTTTTTATCATACAATACAAAACACCTTTTACTGAATTACCTACTTGAAAATGAGATAAGCACAACCATTCTAAATCTGACAGGTATCAGTATACTTTTTAGAGTCATCAACATTAGTTTTATAAATGATGGTGGTTAAGATACCTACTGAACAGGACACTTTATATCTGAAAAAAAAAGCGACAGTGCTCTCTGGTGGACAAACTATTTAATGGGACAGTTGAAACACAAACCTCAAACGTAAACACATCTTTGACTTTTCTGTACTGTACATTTTTATCTTCTTCTTCTTAAGCTCTGCTACCTCCAGCTCTGCCTCCTGTCTTTTCTTCAGTGCCACTGTCTCTAAGCCGAACAACATCTCTGGTCTCACCACCGTCTTGAACACCTTTCCTTTCATTCTCGCTGATGCTCTTTACTCACACAACACACCTGACACTTTTCTCCACCCGTTCCAACCTGCCTGCACTCGCCTCTTCACCTCCTTTCCACACTCTCCGTTGCTCTGAACCGTTGACCCTAAGTACGTAAAGTCCTGCACCTTCTTCACCTCTGCTCCCTGTAACCTCACCGTTCCACCTGGGTCCCTCTCATTCACACACGTGTATTCTGTCTTGTTGCGGCAAAGCTTCAATGCTCTGTTTTCCAGAGCAGACCTCCACCTCTCTAGATTTTCCTCCACCTGCTCCCTGCTCTCACTACAAATCACAATGTCATCTGCAAACATCATAGTCCATGGAGATTCCTGTCTAACCTCATCTGTCAACCTGTCCATCACCAGAGCAAAGAAGAAGGGGCTCAGAGCGGATCCTTGATGCAGACCCACCTCAACCTTTAACTCCTCTGTCCCACCTACAGCACCTCACCACTTTCTTACAGCTCTCATCAGCTCTGCATTATTAAAACAGCTGATGTGTGTATATTCATTGTAAGCACATGAAGGCACTGCTCTAGACGTTGATTATCGTGTGAGTTTTTTAAATGCTTATCCAGGGCCGTTTTGGTGCAGTTGATGAACTGTTCACTGGCGCTATATATATATTCAATATTTAGAAATGTAGGTTAAAAATGTATCGTTCTGTATTAATCATTTTGTGCTAATTTTGTGTTTCCAAGTTTATTTCTTTACAGAAATAACATTTTTTATTTGGCTTAAAAGTGTTTAAAATCATTTAATCACAGATGGTTTGGGAGCACAAATTACAAAATCTCACCTACAGGAAAGTACATGTAGGCTCCAGTGCATGCTATTAAAGGACGACTTCACCAAATTTCAACTTGCACTCTACGGTTCTAGTTTAGGGTGCAAATGTACATTAAAGCTTTTTAACTTCCTTCTAACTTCCCTATATTAAAATATGTAATGATTCTCAGTCATCCAGGTTTGGTTCTCCAAAGTGTATTATGTCAACTGGACCTATAACCCAGTTATATCCTCCAGAGTAGCTTTTGTTCCACCCTGGCTTGAAGAAGCTTGTTAAGGTGGGAGGTGGGAACAGGATGGAGTCATCAAAATGTCACGATTACTAACCCCCTAAACCCCTAAGATGGGGGTTGTTAGGTGTGGCCCTCTTGGTGGATGTGTGAATTGTTCTTGATCTTCCTGGGGAACATGGGAGACCGGTTGTGCCTGAGGCCTCCTCCTCTGTGGAGAGAAGGATTCTCCGTGTGAACATAAATGGCTTCACTTACTCCTCTCTCATATCATCTGTCTTCACTGTGCAAAATGTGGACACTGTCATCCTCAAATGAGTGTCCACTGTCCTTCAGGTGCAGGTACACTGCTGATTCTGGTCCTAAGGTGTTGCTTCTCCTGTGCTGGACCATCCTCTTGCTTATAGGCTGTTTGGATTCTCCAATGTAAAGCTCTGAGGACTCTTCACTGCACTGGACTGAACACACTACGTTGCTCTTCTTATGTTTAGGTGTTTGGTCTTTCAGGTGGACGAGTCTTTGTCTCAGAGTGTTGGTGGGTTTGAAGTGAACAGGTATGAGGTGAAAGGAGCTAGTTGAGGTGGTTCTGGCATCTTTTAAGAATGCTTAGAGGTCTTCCAGGCACAGCAAGCTGGTGGCAGACCCAGAACATGTGGGAGAGATTCTATATTTCATCTGGCCTGAAATGGAATCCTGCTAGAGGAGCTAGAAATTGTTGCTGGGGACGAGGACGTCTGGAAAGCCTTACTACCCCTGATGCCACCACGACCTGGCTCTGGATAAGAGGACGATAATAGATGGATTTAGACTGTCCTAATTTGGTACAGCACTGTCCAAATCCAATCAGTAAAAGATGTCATGTGACATCACTTGACTTTTCACCTCCTCGCCTGCTTCATGGTTTTCTGAAATCTTGAATAAGTTGTTTTACTTTCTGCACGTTGATCTTTCTCCTCTAATATTTACTGTTTTTCCTCAGTGCTTCAGCCTCCTCTTCCCTGCTCTCTTCATCCTTTCACTCTGCACTGGAGATTATCCAGCTGACACTGAGCTGACAATTCCTGAAATTCAATTCAAATCAAATGTCCAGTCATATTTACTAATGTTCATTTAATGTTCAATTCATTCATCATCCACTTACCAGGTTTTGAATCTACAGATGAACTTTTCACGATGACTTGGATCCTTTAACTTAGTTAAAGTTATCAATGAGCTCTTCTGACAAATACCTTGTTCTTTAATCACCTGGGAACAGTTTAAAAGTTTTTCATGTGGCTTTAATGGTTTCCTTTCTCTCCACACACACACAGTCCTCACACAGAGATTTATCAGTGAAGTAAAGTCTTTCTGCTGCTGACTGATTCACTGTGTGACACATCAGATAGTTACAGAAATCTGCATAGGAGCAGGGTCTGTGTACGACGTATAATTCTTGTTTCATAGCTACTTCTTTTAAATGCACATCATTGTAAATGCCTAAAAACACCTTCTAGGTCATAGCAGTAAGGCACTTTGTCAGCAACATTACAGACTGGAACGCACCTGTTATACTGACCACAATGGTAAAAGCATTGAAACAAGTTGCAACACGTTTACTACATCTGGCTTTGCAATTAATTAATAAAGAGAAAGAAGACCACTGAATTTATTTATCATTTTATCCGAGGTTTATGGCTTAGTAGTTGTTCATATATTGCAAACATATTTTTAAGCCTCCCATATGTACACATTTGTTGTACTTCTGCTATGAATTCAGAGGTATAAAAACTCAATGATTGATTATGTCTGAGCGTGACATTTCTTTATTTGGAGAAGTCCGTTTACAGAAATGCGACAATCGTGCATTTTACCATACCTTTTTTGACAATTTCATATTTGTCCAACATCTGTACTCAAACACTGGATCAAGGGTCTTTAGACCCAAGCCCACAGTTCTGCATAACTGAGTAAGGCTATGGCAACGTGGAAGAAGGTTTTTCTTGTAGCTTGCAAGCAGCAGTTTTTTCCTCAAGCCTCCATGTGGTTTCTCATTCATTTTAAAGACCATGGTCAAAATATTAGAACCATGTCGTAATGTGCTCCAGTACTATTCCAACAACAGCTATGATCTCAAGAATAAACACATAGTGGAATTATCACCTTTATGACCTTTTCAACATAACAAATAAATTAAAACCTTGTAAATGAAGAATTCATGTCAGAGCTGCTGCATTAAATTGCATGTGTGGTCATAATGTTTGTGCTTCACTTGGCACTAGTTTGTGTTGTTAATGTTATTTTGTTTGTATTATGCAAAGCAAAACTTGACTTGACAAAGACACATTTTTTGAAAATTATTCGGCAAATGAATGTGTATCTTAACTTCTCCTGCTAATTTAATTTTGGTTGTTTATAACATAATGCCATCTCTTTAAATAGGATTTTAAAATGGATAATTTTCAGTATCTATTTGTGCAAATCGCTAATTTACCACACCTGTGCCGGAAATGCTTGGAAATTATTTTAAATTGATAGCGCTAAAAAAGTGCTTTAATTTTCACTTTTAATTTTAAAAGGTATATGAACTGGTTAATTAGGAATTCTTATTTCTGTTGTCACCTTTGAAGAAATGCACCACAAATACATCTATCTGAAAAGATATCTTAAAAATGTACCTCTAATTGTTGTTAGTTTATATAAAATATACTGGGTACAATCACTAGATAATAACTGAAGGCAAACTATTCAGAACTGTCGTAAACAGAAGAACAACAAACTGCAGGGTGCAGTGTTTAACAGTCAGTGAACCTTTGTCAAACAGTGATGAAGAACAGTGACTGTTGCAGGTAAATGTCCTTGTTCCAGTTACAGGATGATCAGTTTCTAACCTCCATGTCTACAAGCAGTTTGTCCCACATCTCTGCTTCACTTCAGACCAAGATGATCACAGAAGAAGGTGTCGAGCCCACAGAGACACTCAATCATCTCTGAACTGGCAGCTTCACCTTTCTTCCTCACTGTGTCGATAACAAATCGAGCTTTGTCTCTTTTGTTTTGCTTCTCGTTCATCGACTCTCTTTCAGAATCATTCATCACTTTTTTCTCCAACAGTTTGTCCAGCAGACATTTGAGGACAGGTTCTGATATCCCATCAACGAAGCGGCTTCGAACGTCCAACAGCTTTTCCTCACTGGACTTTCTGTTTCCAGTGGACATAGGGCTTTGAATGTTCCTCAGCCTCTGGTTGGGAGGTGGTTTCAGAGCAAACTGTGCACAGGAGTTTCTTTCCGTAGTAGACGGAAGATAAACTTCTCTTTTCCAAACAGTGTTGGAGCTGCTCTTTTGTTTCAAAACCAGCTTTATGTCTTTTATTGTTGTTTTTAAAATCACCTGGAAGGTTGTAAAGTAGCTGCTGTGAAACTCATCATCAAATTCTGCTTCTGGTGGCTCAATTTTAACTGGGCGGTTTTGAGGACGAGTGGACAGAGTGTAAAACTGATTTGGCTGCAGTTTACAGTGTGGGGACGTCTCTATGTGCCTCTCGTCTCTCCTGGTGCGCAACAATTCTTTCAGAACAATGTTTCTTGGTACCAACAAAACATTGAGAAAGGATTTAGGATCAGGATCATCAGGGGGTCTGTAGAACAGCAGAACCAGCGCCCGGACCGGGTCAGGAGGAGAGTCTTCATCCTTGACGGTACCATAACCAGAAAACCCTGTGATGTTAATAACAACATGAGTTTCTGTTATCTTCTGAGGACGGATAAACTCAATGCCCTCATCAGTCACATGAGCCACAGACAGGAACTGAAATCCACCTGTGGAGAGGATCTCACAGTGTGGGACATGAAGCTGACACACAGACTGCTGGACACATTTGATGTCAAACAGGGGTCCTGCAGGCTTCTTGTGATGTTGGCTCAGTAGTCTCCTGTTCCAAGGGACGGTCCTGTAAACCACGTCCCCTTCTCCCTCCATGTCAAACACCAGACCTGTCACAGTGCACTGGTACAGACCTGGACAGGAGAACTGGAACCTGTAGGTTTCATCGTCTTCATCAACGCTGATATCAGGTGTGAAGTCCTCAAAGCTGCTTCTTAACTTCAGCTCAGGTAAACTCTGTGATCGTGTTAAGATCTTTGTTTCTGCACATGTTGCTGGTCTCAGAGAGGAAACACTGTGAGAACGAGGTAAAGGTCTCGATGTTTCCCTGGTCTCAGAGGAATCTGTTTTGAGGAACAGAGATTGAGAACTGGATGTCTGTGTGTTTGTAACTGGAAAGTGTTTAGTCGTGACCAGTGGTTCAGTTTCTCCTTGGAGTTGAACTTCTGGCTCAGTTTCTGACTGAACAGGTGAAAACCCACCTGTGTCTTCCTTTAAAATGTCTCCTTCACTGCTTTGTGGAGGTGAAGGAGCATCAACAGAAGTGATGGAGGGAGAGCAGAAGGGTTCATCATGTAACATAATAGGGTACTGAAAGTCAGTTGGAGGAAAGGGGGCAGCCGGTAGAATGTTATAGGAGGAGGAGAATACACTGCTTAGTGTGGGTTGCAAGTGATGTCTTTGCTCAAATCCACCTGTAGCTTCGTTTAGAATGTCTTTGTTACTGTTTTCTGGAAGTGACGAGTCATTAACAGAAGTGATGAAGGAGGAAGACCACTCTGAAAACAATTTTGTCCGAATCTGATCAGAAGAGTCTGCTTCTGCGACTACTGGTTTCAGGAAGCCATGAGTTGTGGTGATAAAAAAGGAAGGTGAACGAGACTGATTAGAATTAGAGGCATCAACTTGGCTGCCAGCTCCAGTGGGGCCGGAGGTGCCAGGACATGTATGACGCCTTACATATTTTATTAGTTTTGGCTTTTTCTTTTTTGGTTTCTTTCTTTTTTTTAGATCTGTTGTTTCTTTAACTTGACAAGCTGCAGCAATAGTATGTGAAGAGGCAGAAACACGCAAAGCGTGATGGATTCTTTTAATTCTATCACTAATTCTTCTTTTATCATGTAAAATTTGTCTTCTTTGTAAGACAGTTTGTGGATTGAACGACTTTTTTTGAGTCTGGCCTGGTTCTGTAACCTGTGTACATGTAGGCAGTGCGGGCTGGATATCATGGCCATAAATGGAGATAGGGGGCAAGGATTTCTGAACTTTTTCACCCAGAATTTTATCCTGAGGATCCTCAGCCTGCCCATCAGATTCTCTCTCCTCTGAAATGTCTTTTTCTAAGAGTAAAGCTGAACTTCTTAGCTCTTCTAGTCTCCTTGAGATGTCTACTCCCCTGTCACTAGAAGAGTCTCGGTGCTTTTCTTTAAACCTCCGTTTCATTTTCTCTTGTTTTTAATAGACTCCTGTTAAAACGACTCCTTCATCATATTCTTCTGTGGTTTCTTCACCCTGAGGATTCAAGGAAAGAATGTTAAATTCATATCTGCCTTTAATGTATCAGTGCCACATGTTTTAATCATATATCTTAGCGCACTGTTATGTGAAGGAAAGACAACAATGTTTTTGGACTTGTTTAACAACCGTCTCTTTTATGAAATATTTTTCTTAGCTTTACGTAACATCTGAGCACTTTTAAAGTCTCCTACATCATCAAACGTAATTTATTGTTGTTGGAAAGCTCAACATTACCATCTGGTGGACAGAAATCAGAATGACACCCATCGCCGTCACATGTACTGCAGCCACGTTAGGACAATGAAGGGGACAATTCACCGTGTGTTGCATGTTTTACTGTTTAAGTCTGTTCATAAACGATATGAGTGTGATTATTAACCTGTTAATTTTGGTCATGTGTGAACTGAATTGGCAGGACTAACCTCAATCTCTGTATCACGGTGAATTTAGATCTTAATGACTGTTGTTCGATGAAGATGTATAAGAATAATTTATTTTTGTCTATAACTAGAAATGTTTATAAAGATTGAATCCTAAGTTCAGTTGCTGATAGTTGCTAAATTGCTGAGGTTAAGGTTGAAAATTCTACAACACTGTGTCATGATCGGGTCAAACGTGGTTACTACTTGCTAATTGTGTTAATTGCGTCACATAACTTTGATATTTCTGGAGTATGATCTCAATGAATAGGTTAGTTGTGTTATGTTTTTATAACCATTATTGTTTATTGCTCACCTTGTTGATACACTCTTCCGTATTCTCTGTTCACACACACACACACACACACACACACACACACACATGCGCTCAGACTCATATAGACTGTTCTATATGAGTCCATCATGACTAACCCTTGCATCTCAAATGAGGCTGAACAAGAACTGAAACTGAAGAATTGAATCAACATCACTTCTCAAGAGCCGGATTCTCTGACGGGAATCTTTGTCCACATTATCCGCCTCAAATCAGAACAGTTACACTGAACTCTGCAATATATGTAATATGACAAACATATGGTTTAAAGGTTTCTACAGATGATTCTTAGAGCTCTTTTTTCTAAACTTAACATTTGAGTAAACCTCCATACCTCCATGGCTCAAAATTGATTTTAATAGTTTCTTATATAATAACTATATAATACTTATATAAAAATATTTATCTACCCAAAATACATAGATTACTGCAACGCTCTGTTGATGGAGTTACCGGTATCCACAGTCAAACCCTTGTAGATGATCCAAAATGCAGCAGCTCGCCTAATTTTTAATCAGCCAAAAAGGACCCATGTCACCCCACTCTTCAGATCTCTACACTGGCTTCCTGTAGCTGCTCGCATCAGGTGCAAAGCTCTGTCTCTTGCTCACAGGGTGGTTAACTCGACAGCTCCCGCTTACCTCAACTCACTCATTCAGGTCTACAGTCCTTCCCCTCTGCTGCAATCTGCCAACGAACAACATCTGATGGTCCCAGCACCGCACAGAAGACACCAAGCAAAACTCTTCAGCGCACTGATCCCACGATGGTGGAACGAGCTACCAAACTCTGAACGCTCAGCAAACTCACTCCCAATATTCAAAAAACTGCTGAAAACAGAACTCTTCCGCACCTTCCCAGGCACTTAAATCTATTAAAAAAAAAAAAAGATGTTTTCTCCTTGACTTACATTCTTGCTGACTTGTACCTCACATGTAAGTCGCTTTAGATAAAGGTGTCTGTTAAATGACTAAATGTAAATGAAAATGCAAAATATAGATGCTGCAGTCTCACAGCTAGAAGTTAGACCTGTGGCATCTCTGTGTTTCTATCCAGTTTCCTTCCACAGTCCAAAAACATGCATGTTAGGATACTAACACACAATAAACCAAAAAACAGTTGAGACTCGTTCACTGCTGCTGTTTAAAAAAAGTGAAACTAAAATTTGCATAGATTTCCTCTTCGCAGTCTCAGTGACATTATAGCTTCTTTATGAGGAGAGGTCTGCATCCTTATGTTCACTTCAACCCGTTAGTCTCTTAGTATTATTATTAGTTTCTTACCAGCCGTTGGATTTTCCGATGAATTCCCAGCAGTGAGTTCACCTAGAATTTATAAAAACGTACCCACCTAGTTTCTGCATAATGTAAAACTTCCGCTTGAACTTCACATTGTTTCCGTTTCTCTTGTTATCTCATTTAAATAATCATCCCTTCAACTTTTTGACGTCTCTGAACTTAGAGCAGTGTTTTAAATATTTATTTGTGCCCCACCATCTTAATACATCCCATAGTGATTTTACTGCACCTGCAGTTTTTGAGATGGCCTGTTGAAAACCGTAGAAAACAAATGAAACTGTTCTTCAATTATTGCTGTGTGCAGGTTTTCTGACCTACAGTGAGTCTAGACTGGACGAACTCACTCAATTTCCTTCTTCATGGAAAACTAAACAAAAAGGTTATTTTTAAATTAATGTGTGATGTTAATTTGTTTTATAATATTGATCAATTAGCTTTTATGCTTATGTGAAGCTACTTGAATTGTCATATAAAACAATGCTATATTAACAAAACTGACTTGACTAGAAGTTAAATGAATACTTCAAATACTCATCAGATAGTGATTTATTGTGTAAATTAGTGGGTGTGTGTCACCGGTGAAAAACACTGGAATATTCATTATTTCAGTCACCATAGGTGATTTTCTCTTTTGCACAGCATCACATTTGTGTCTCTGGCTGAGATAAGCATCCTTGAGAAGGTTGATTGGTGCTTTTCTCCTTTTTAAACCGCCACAAGTCGTTTCCACACTGAAACCCAGCTCTCCCCTGAGACAATAAAGTCAAACAATACTCACCTGATGTACACACAGAAACGGGACGGGGACACGTGCAAACCTGAAATAATATTTACTTACAGCAGATACAGAGCACAGTAATTGTTCATGGAAGCTCAACTCAAGCAGCTGAATCTGCTGATAAGGATCAAGACCCAGCGCTGTGACACGAGATGCTGCCATGGTGACCTCTCTTCTTTGGACCATCACAAATATTAGTGTTATTAATATTTTATGAGCAATACAGCCACCTGCATGCAGTCTACAGTATATGGGTGTTAAGGATGGAGGGCTTGTTGGTAATTATGAGTTTAACCACAAACATTATTCAAGCGTTAACACCCAGGTGACTGAGACAACCTGTGGATGAAAAACATAATGCGTCTGTCTTCTAATTGGATATGATTGTCCACTGTATTGCTTCAGCATCACATGTTCCACCAGATGACATCAGCGTTGATGAAGACGAGGAAACCTACAGGTTCCAGTGCTTTGGAATTCAAATCATTGTAAATCCGTGGACACCTATGGTAAAGGCACTGAAACAAGCCGGAACACAGTTACTACATCCGGTTTTCAAAATAAAACCAGGAAAGCTGATCAACAGATTTTTTTTCCATCACATCGTTTTTTGTTACTTTCCCTCAGGTTTATGGCTTTATAATTGGTCATATATTGAACTATTGTAAATTGTGTATTGTAATTTAAAGCCCTCAATTTGGACACATTTATTGCTTCTGCAATTAATTTAAAAGTATAAAAACACACTGAACATGACTGAGAGTGACTCTTTATTTGGAGAAATCAGATTACAGAAATATAATGATGATGCATTTGACCTTTTTTGACAATTTTAAATATGTAACATTTGAATTCAAACATTGCATCTACAAAGAACTTTGACGACAGGATGAGACTGTTATGTCTCAGTATCACATGAGGTGGACTAGAAGTATAAAAAGACTCCATTTTACAGCAGCGTTTGTGAGAATTGCCACATTCAAAGTCCAACATTTGTACTTGAAAAGTGCAATTACAAGGAACTTGGAATAAAAATATAGTTCCAGGATAACTGTTATATTTCTCTTCTACACCAAAATAATGCGTTTTAATATAATTTAAAAAAAAATAATTTTTAATACACAAACTATGCACATTAACACTTTATCTAACATACAGTCGGATAAAAAACAAGCTGATTTTCTAGTTTTAGCTCATTGTTGATGCAGCAGCACAACCTGCTGTCCACACCAACAAACTAGCACCTGAACGATGAGGATGCACAGGTCATAAACTGAACCATAATCATAGTGATGGGAGGTCACTGCCTTATCAGTAGGTGACATTACAGCAATTTTAGATAATAGTTTAATGTTTATTGTTTAAAAAGTTAATTAATTGTTGCCATTAACACAGTAAATCCAGCAGGAGATGTGACTAAACTTCAGCAGCAACAGCATGAACTTTCTGGTGTCCACCATAACCAGTAAGTCTACAGAGCCACTCCTGAACCAGAGACGTCAGAGGTGTCTTACCCGGGCTAAGGAGAAAGAGGTCTGGACTGTTACTCAGTGGTCCAAAGTCCTCTTTTTAGATGAAAGTAAATTTTGCATTTAATTTGGAAATCAAGGTCCCAGAGTCTAGAGTAAGAGTGGAGAGGCACCAAATCCACGTTGCTTGAGGTCCAGCGTGAAGTTTCCACAGTCAGTGATGATTTGGGAGCCATGTCATCTGCTGGTGTTGGTCCACTGATGGTCAAGTCCATCTACCATCAACCAGGAAATTCTCGAGTGCTTCACGCTTCCCTTTGCTGACAAGCTTTACAGAGATGCTGATTTTATTTTGCAGCCGGACCTGACACCTGCCCACACTGCCAAACGTACCAGTACCTGGTTTAATGACCATGGTGTCACTGTGCTTGATTGACCAGCAAACTCCCCTGACCTAAACCCAGTAGATTCTCTCTGAGTCATTTTCAAAAGGAAGACGAGACCCCAGACCCACCAGTCTGCTATCAAAGCCACCTGGGCTTCCATAAGACCTCAGCGGTGCCACAGGCTGGTCGCCTTCATGCTAATTCACACAAAATGAGCCCGACCAAGTATTGAGGTCATAAACTGGACATGAACATGCTTTTCAGCCAACATTTCTGCATTAAAGATCTTTTTAACTGGGTCTAATGTAATATTCACATTTTCTGAGATACTGAATTCTGGGTCTTTTTTGGCAATAAGCCATAATTATAAAAAATACATCACTCTGTGTGTAATGAATCTGTATAATATGAGTTTCCCGTTTTTAATTGAGTTAGTGAAATAAATAACTTTTCAATGACATTAAAACGTATTGAGATGCACCTGTATGTTAACATAGCTTTCTTCGTAGATGTGTTTACCTGCAGAAGCTGAGGGAGTGTGTGCTTTGCAGTTGTCTACTCAGTTAAGTTGCGTCTGTTAAATGGAATAGTGGTGGGAGTTAGGGTGGTCTGAACGTTTTAAGTGACAGGTATATTCAAAGCTACATTGTGTTTTGGCCTGTGTGGTTTTCAACCTACTCTTTCAGCTACAGGCTGCTGCTTTGTGAATTACTTGATCCTCGCATCCTTTTTTCTTTTCTTCATTTAAGGCCGGCACAAACTTAACAACTTATGTGAATCTTATTCATTAAAAATGTCCCGGTCACCAGCTCTGCTTCCTGTTTAAAACAGAAACAGGAACAGAAGACAGAGTAAAGAACAGTAGCCGGGTGAAAACCAGGAAGCAAGGACCTTGTCCTGGATTTACGACCAGAATGTGGCGAGGACAGAGTCTCACAGAGAGGGTTTCACGGAGTACTTGATGATCTGATCAGGTGGGCGAGTGTGTGACGCACCTTGTTTGGTTAAGCAGGGACACACATGTGCAGGTAGCAGCGAACAGGTGAGAGAAAGACGGAGAGCAGATAGAAGAATGAAGTAGGAAGATCAGGAGCAGAGGAGGCCAGAAAACCAAACCATAGAGCGGATTTATGACAGGAACACGGTGGGTGGAGGCGTAAATTCTGTGCGTCATCAACATATCTCTGTGTCCACAGGTGAAACAGATTTATCCTGACACATGTGCTGCTTGTTCACCTTTCTGCTCATTTTCGTGCACAGATCAGACATTATCACCTCCTCAGCCTCCACAGACTTATCTCATCAGCTCCATCAAAGCTATTTTACACACAATGACAAATTAATTATACAACAATTTAGTTAGTAAACTACACACAGTCATCTTGAGATTCTTAGTAAGAACCAGACAATTCACTGCTATTTAAGTATTATTATAGTAATATGACAAAGGGCTTAAATTGTAATAAAGTGTGACCTTGTTTCCATTTTTAATTATTCATTAGACATATTCATGTTCCTAAAATCTGTTACTTTATGACTGAGCTGTTGGTCTGTTGAACATTACTCTGCCTGGTTGAATTTTTGTGGCATTGACATTTTAAGCGACACCTTTTGCAGCTTTTCTTTTTTGCCTTTAGCAGTGTGCCCTGAAATTTGTGTTAGGTTTTTACTCTTTCAGTAACATAAGGTATCTTATTTTCCCTTCCAACCAAAATACTGTCCAGTTTAGAAGGTATACCATGCTAAATGAAATGTAGTCTGCAGTCTTGCAACAAATCCTCCTTCATGAAGGTGATAATGTTCTGTTTTAGATGAAATGTTTCCTAAAGAGCTGTGGATTTAGCTGTAGGAGGATTTTGAAGGCTGTACTTTGTGTTGACGTGCACCTTGTTTTACAGAGGGTGGGTCTGTTATTTAGTCCCAGCGATATGAATCAGGTGGAAAAACTGCTAAAATCTTGTCAGATACAATACAGTTCAGCAGCATCAATATCGGCAACAGATCTCTGACACAGTTTTAAGCAGCACTGTCACATTTTAGACGGAGAATTTGTTGCTGTTCTATTAGACTGACTCAGTTTTAGCAGGCTGTACCTAATAAACTGACAACTTAGTGCATGCTGCCAATCTAGCTTAGTATTTGAGGGATGTTTTGCTATGAATCTCTACAGAATTGTGTTTTTCTAGATAAATATACTTTTGCAATATTTGGATTATTTTAATTTGGTAGATTTTAACTTCTTTATTTTTTCCAGGGAGCAGAGAAACACAAAGGCAGCAAGTACAGAAACAAACGTGGAACTAAATGAACTGATTTGAGTTGAGATGTGACCTGGAAGACTAAAGCTTCTGGGTTCGGCTGCTCCCTCAGCTCCACTGACTCTGACTGTGACACTTAGGAACGTAGCAAAATGGTGTCAGCTGTGAACCAAAGAACAGAAAGAGAAGCATCGCGTTTCAGCAGAGCAGCCAGATGGATCAGGGCTGCTCTGTCCAAGATTTGGAGAGCTAATTCCTGTTTTTATCCAGTCAATGAAAAAACTAAAAGAACCCAAAAGAGACAATGTAGTTCAGACAGAGAGGCCTGTGATGAAAACTGTGTTATCCAACATCATGATTGTGAAACTGGACAGTCTGTACATCCTGCAGAGTCAGCGGGTGAACGCGGTGCTTTGGTGAAGCCCCAGAGGGAATTTGTTACAGCTGTGATCCACTCACCCACAAACGCCCCAACAACTCAGTGCAACCACCACATGTTCTCATTGGATTCTAGTTGGAGTGGAAGAGACTCCAGTCATTCACCTCGTTCTCACAGTGTTTCCTCTCTGAGTCCACCAACATGTGCAGACACAAAGATCTTAAGACGATCACAGAGTTTACCTGAGCTGAAGTTAAGAAGCAGCTTTGAGGACTTCACACCTGATATCAGCGTTGATGAAGACGATGAAACCTACAGGTTCCAGTTCTCCTGTCCAGGTCTGTACCAGTGCACTGTGACAGGTCTGGTGTTTGACATGGAGGGAGAAGGGGACGTGGTTTACAGGACCGTCCCTTGGAACAGGAGACTACTGAGCCAACATCACAAGAAGCCTGCAGGACCCCTGTTTGACATCAAATGTGTCCAGCAGTCTGTGTGTCAGCTTCATGTCCCACACTGTGAGATCCTCTCCACAGGTGGATTTCAGTTCCTGTCAGTGGCTCATGTGACTGATGAGGGCATCGAGTTTATCCGTCCTCAGAAGATAACAGAAACTCATGTTGTTATTAACATCACAGGGTTTTCTGGTTATGGTAACGTCAAGGATGAACACTCTCCTCCTGACCCGGTCCGGGCGCTGGTTCTGCTGTTCTACAGACCCCCTGATGATCCTGATCCTGAATCTCTAATCAATGTGTTGTTGCTACCAAAGAACGTTTCACTCTGGGATGTGCAGCGCACCAGGAAGAAATTAGTTGGAGATGAGAGGTACTTAGAGACGTCCCCCCATTGTAAACTGCAGCCAAATCAGTTTTACACTCTGTCCACTTGTCCTCAAAACCACTCAGTTAAAATTGAGCCACCAGAAGCAGAATTTGATGAGGAGTTTCACAGCAGCTACTTCACGACCTTCCAGGTGATTATGAAAACAACAATGAAAGACATAAAGCTGGTTCTGAAACAAAAGAGCAGCTCCAACACTGTTTGGAAAAGAGAAGTTTGTCTTCCATCCACTAAAACAAGAAACTCCTCGCAGTTTGCTCTGAATCTATCTCATAACCAGAGGCTGTTGGAAGTTCGGAGCAGCTTCGTTGATGGGATATCAGAGCCTGTTCTGAAAAGTCTGCTGGACAAACTGTTGGAGAAAAAGGTGATAAATGATTCTGAGAGAGAGTCGATGGACGAGATGGAAAACAAAAGAGACAAAGCTCGATTTGTTATCGACACAGTGAGGAAGAAAGGTGAAGTTGCCAGTTCAGAGATGATTGACTTTCTCTGTGAGGTCGACACCTTCCTCTGTGGTCATCTTGGTCTGATGTGAAGCAGAGATGTGGGACAAACTGCTTGTAGACATGGAGGTTAGGAACTGATCATCCTGTAACTGGAACAAGGACATTTACCTGCAACAGTCACTGTTCTTCATCACTGTTTGACAAAGGTTCACTGACTGTTAAACACTGTTTGTTGTTATTCTGTGGAAAATAAATAAGACTAGAAATTATTACATTAACTTTTTGTTAATTTAATAATGTTTTTAATAATCTTTAATAATCTTTTGTTGATTTTGTATTAATAAACTTACCAGCAGAACCACATGGTCTCCATAAAATAAACTGAGCGGATCAGATGTTCGAGGTGCAATGTCTTATGTCACGGTGGCAGCAGCATTCTGCAGCACTGTCAGGGGAAACCTGGCAGTAGGTGTGAGGGACAAAGGTGAAAGAGATCTTTGCATGTTTACTGCAGCTGAAAAGAGGAAGGTTGACAGTGAGGGACGTCCCTTTCAAGAAACTGGAGTATTTTTACGCCAGAAGCACTGAAGAAAATGCTGAGCTCGTTCTGATCCATATATTTGTGTGAGCTAACATCTCTCTGAAGCTTCACCTGTAACAGTGTCACCTGTCTCATTAGTTGTAGTAAGTGACCTGTGTCGTAGTCGTCTGAAAGCCACAAATGACATATTCATAGTGTTACAGGGTTTAGAATTTGTGAATGAAAGATGTGTTGGTGCCTGTTTAATGACCTGAACTGGTTTTACAGTAGTTCAGCTCACAACAACAAAGTCTGTAATAAACTAGAAGTTCTGCTTGGATTTCATACACAGCTGTTCACATTTCAAAGTAACACAGTCACTAATTCTGCTCAAAACATGGTTAGAACTGTGCACTTGCACTTTTGGATGCTTTTGTTATGATGTCTATGGCATTTTCATATTAGGGAATCTTAAAAAAGTTTGGACACCCCTGGTGTACGAGGTATAATTCTTGTTTCATAGTTAATGTTTACATAATATAATATGGTTTTAATTGTATTTAATTGTATTCTCAATACAAGTGTTTGCTTGTGCAAAAGAGCCTTAGTTTAAAGAGCACAGCAAATTCTGCTTACAGCTTTATTAATACAAAATCAAGTTAATTTAATAATCTCTAGACTTATTTATTTCAGCATCAGTAAATGTAAAGTATTACCGTTGGCATGAAAAATTATTTTAGTCAATAAAAAGAAATATTAAAAAAACACCAACTAAAGGGATAAATAAATGCAACATATTTCATATACATTGACCAATTCATAAAGATTAAGATGATCCATTAAAAGCTTCACATCAGACCAAGATGACCACAGAGGAAGGTGTCGACCTCACAGAGAAAGTCAATCATCTCTGAACTGGCAGCTTCACCTTTCTTCCTCACTGTGTCGATAACAAATCAAGCTTTGTCTCTTTTGTTTTCCATCTCGGGGGGGAGCTCCCGTTGACCCCCCTCATCACCGTGGGGCTGAAAGGTGTTTGGCATTTATTCATGATCCACTTACCAGACTTTAAATCTACAGATGAACTCTTCACGGTGGCTTGATCTTTTACACCCAGAGATTCGAGTCTTTCTGCTGCCGACTGGTTCAGACACATTCTTGACATGTATCGACAGTGCAACATCTTGTCTTTCATTGCTCGTCATCGCTCCCCTTTTTCCAAGTACGGATCCGTGTATGTAGAATTGGATTCACAGGCTCTTTCTTGGACTACTTTTAAATTCACATCCTTGTTTTTTTATTCAAAAGTTAAAAATTCTAAAGTATTACAGCATAGATACAATATCAAACAAGTGACCTGAGTCATTACGTGTATTATTAGTGTTATGTTGTTTCTTTCTCCTCCTCCTCTGTGTTTTGTGTGGGTGTGTCTGAGGGGGGTTGAGCCACAGGTGGTCGTCACGGATTGGGCCATTCCATCCGATTATCGCCACCTGATTGGACAGGATGGAGCGTCTCCCTCCATATACACCAAGATGTCAGCAGCCCCAGCTGGTCCACCTCTGCCTGTCCCAACCAAGCCAGCATTCTGTTTGGACCCGAGTCGCGACTTGACTCACTGACAGCTCTGTGGACTTTGTTTTTTGGTTTTGATATTTCTGTAAATACTTATAAATATAAGTCACTGTACATATTGAGCACCAGGTGGCCACAATAGGACTGAGAAGCCCTTTTATTTTGCTAATTTTACTCCTGTTTTGAATTAGGGGTTCAGGTTAGACACCCTGTCATTTCTTTTTGTATTTGTTTGGTTTGCTCAGGTCAGACAGGGATGGTGTTAGAGTTTGTGTTTGTTGTTTTGTGCACTGCTCACGTCCGAAGAAAATAAAATTGCTACCGTTTAGAACACTTGGTCTGGATTTTGCCGGGGAATGGAAACAGTGGTGGAGCACATCTTGTTATGTCTAGGTTCCCCTAGAACAGGGGCATAACACAAGTAAAACTAAAGTATATTGTAACATAGAGGTATTGATGAAAAGAAACATAAATCAATAAAATTACTACGGACTTCTGTGTGGGGTCAAGTTAAGTGATAGACATGAAAAACAAGCATAAGTGGATGTAACTCATTCAAAGAATCTGACAAAATAGATATTTTAGGAAAACAACAAAATGTGGGGTAATGTTTAGCTATTTACGTTTATGTAAAAAGTATTTGGCAAGTATTATTAAATTATTGTTTCAGAATTCTGAATTTCTATCTAGTCTAAAAGACAGGACTGGTATGTCCATGTTATTAGTCAATGTCCAGTTCTGAAAAGTCCCAGAACACATAAGTGATATTTCTATTCCTGATCCACCGAAAGTGGAACTATTGTGTTCAATATTAAATTTCAGATGAAAGTACTCTCTGAATGGATAAACGTCACTCTTTTTTTAAATGAACTAGTTTAGCTGTAAGTGGAATTGGGAATTGAATATATTTGCTCCTAATTTTCTTTCAATCCATAGGAGAAAGTCTCACCATTATAAACCTCCTTTTCAGGTGGGAGGGAAAACATTCTTTGGAAAGTGCATCTCTTGTTATTGCATTTCTTGGCTGCAAACAGACAGACTCTGACAAACACTGGGTATACTTGAGGTATTGTTAATGTATAAAGGGAAAACCCTTTGATTGTATTTATGGCTGAAGTCATCATAATGCAACATGTTATGTCTGTCATCCATTGGGTGTTGAACCGACTATATTCTTATATTCATCTATTCTTTAAGATAAAATTATTTCCTTAGAACTGGATCTGCCGTTGGTTCATTTCCTAACACCAAGGCTCTGGGCCCTGCTGGGTTTGGGATTGAGTTTTAGAAAGCCCATCTCGACTTAGTTGCAATGCTACTGCTCTGTATGATCAATTGTTTAATTCCTAATGGGATTTTCTCTTATACAATAAATGATGGAAACACTTGTCTCACATTTAAAAAAAACACTGGGATGATCTATAAGCCTGCTGAATATAGAGCAAAAGATAATTGCAAAGGTACTTGCTAATTTGGGAGAGTCGACATATTGGTGAACTTGTGCATTGTGATCATTCGGGCTTCAACCCAGACAAATACTCTTTTTCCAATTATTAAATTAAATGCTTTGGGTGAGGTGAAAAGTTTATAGCTTTACTACAATACTTTACGCTCATCCTAGATCTTCAACACAGATGTATGGTGAAACTAGACAGGGCTGTTGTCTCTCCCCAATACTCTTTGCCTTGGCACTTAAGACCCCTGGCTGTCCTTATCAGGTGTAACTCTCAAATCACTGCCATAAAGTAGGTAATACAGAATCGCTTGTTGGACTGTGTGCCGATGATACTGACAATTTCCAAAAATCCTGACAGACATTCCATTTTTAACAGTGTTTGACACTTTGTATCCATGTAATCACAATTGTCAAAGTCCTTGGAGATACTAATCCCCAAATAGTTGCTTACATTTTTCATTGGTATGCCTTTAATAGGAGATAGGGGGTAACTAAGGCCTGAGGTCTTAGCAAAGGAAGAAATTGTGTTTTGAGCTGCTGGAATTTGTCCCTTAATTTTAAGAAATAAGGTTGTATCATCCACTAGTTGGCTCACAACTAATGAGCAACCTGTTGCATTTCATCTTTAATCTAATAGCTGAAGACTGGATGACATTGTTGTCCCCTAATGCCAATTGGTCTGTGCAGCAGTGGTAGAACAGACATATACCAGGGCAGAAATCAGAGGGTTTTCTGGTTTTGGTAGCATCAAGTATGATGACCTACTGGCCCAGTCCAGGCGCTGGTTCTTTTCTTCTACAGACCCCAAGATGATCCTGATCCTAAATCTGTAATCAGTGTTTTAGTGTGAGAATGTTGTGCTCTGTAATGTGCTGCAGACCAGGAAGAGGCAATTTGGAGAAAACCCATTTAGATTGATGTAAAGAGGAAGCACTTTCTTAGCAGAGTAAAATGTTCTTAAAGTACATGTTAAAACTTGTACGTAGTAATTTAACCTCACTAAAGAATCTGTAGTGGAGTATTCTGCCATTCGTGTCCCAATCCCCACACACCGGAACAGTAGCTGGCGTCATAAGCCTCCTATGTTGGTTAGCGTGCCGTTTGTTATAGAGGAGAAGAAGAGCGGAGTTTGATTGCTTTGGTCTGTGGGCCGATCATAGTACGCTCCTGCAGATTGGTTCTGTCTGAATTCTGCGAACATGGCGGCTACTCCAACAACGAATCCATCACAGCTGCTCCCACTTGGTGGGTAATTTCTTGATATTACGAATTTTGTCCGTTTTAGAAAGCCACCGATGCATTAATATTACAAATCGACGTGTTTGTAACACGTCTGAGACTGGAGTTGGGTATTAGATTTGTTCTCTTAGCTATTTTACGTTAGCATCCTGGCATGTACAAAAGACCATACGCTAGCTGTTCCGGCATGATTCGTTCATACTCGGCCAGCTTTTAACTTTGCTATTTAAAAATACCGATTTATACGTTGTTGTTTGTTTGTATGAATTTGACCTCAATGTAACGGGGATGTGAGTATGTATGTGTGAAAATTTATTATATTGGGGTTTGGGACTGAGGGTCAAGACCAGGTCTCAGAATACAGAAAACTTTGGCTTGTGAAAAATTATGCGAGGCATTGCTTTAATATTTACTGCAATCCTATAAATACGATAATTAATCAGAGACAATGGACGCAATTATTTTATTGAATTTCTTGGCAACATTTTACCGTTGCTGCTGGTTCAGACATAGTGAAGCCATTTTAAGTATTAAACCAAAACTGACTTCGTGCAGTACTTGAGCTTATTTGTGACTTGGTTATAACATGTAATGATGTGTCAAATAAATTCTGCTTTATCGTTAAATGTTAACAACTTAAAGTTATCAGTGTCGTCTTTCTGAATGGAATGACAGCAGATATTGTTGTGGTGGGTATTTTTCACTATTTTGTGGCATTTTATGGACAAATGGTACATTTACTTATTAGAGATGTAAGTATTTACACTAAATAATTGTTAGCTGCAGCCAGAACTGCAATAAAGTTGGGATTAGCAGTTTATTTATTTCTTTAGTAGTAACAAATATAGGAAAAATAAAAATCCATACTAACACTGGACTTTTTAAATGCTTTGTTTTCAAGCCTACCTAAGAAATGTTTGAGTAAATTACAGATAATTAAAAATGCAGGCACATGCTTAAAAACATCACATTGTTGCTGTGCTTTTTTTTAATCATCTTATTCTTGGTTTTATTGGTGTGTAAAAATAAACATCATTATAATACATTTGAAACATTATTCGATGTTTGGCTTGTTCTTTTCAGAAAGCCAACTAAAAATGTCATTTTCTCACTTCAATTACTTTAAAGGATATGATTTCATGTGATCTTTCCTCTTTTCAGAGCTTGTGGACAAATGTATCGGCTCACGAATTCACATTGTTATGAAAACTGACAAAGAAATCGTCGGCACCCTGCTGGGTTTTGATGATTTTGTCAGTATCCTTTTAATATTTTAGCTTCTTTATGAAAAACACTGTTTTCTATATAAGTTTTCTTGTTTGCTTTGAATGTTGCTTCAGATTTTTTTCCTTAACCTTTCATTTTAGATATGGTCCTGGAAGATGTGACAGAATTGTAAGCGCAGTTAATATTTTTACTTGCATACAGTTTCAAATGCTGACTTTGCATTTGAATTTATTCATCCCCATTAAACTTTTTCAGTGAAATCACACCAGAAGGAAGGAGGATAACCAAGCTGGACCAGATCCTGCTTAATGGCAACAACATCACCATGGTAGGTGAATTCAGTGTGTTTAATATCATTAGATTCACATTAAAGCCTCACAAGTGTATCTTACACGGATACTGTTTTTAGACTTTCACATTTAAATACATGTTTTCTGTCTGCAGCTCATACCTGGTGGAGAAGGCCCCGACGTATGAATGACTGTATGCTGAGAAAGTTTTGTGTTGTGCATTTCCTAGACTTAGTTGATTTCTGTCTTTATTATTAGTCTTCCCACTTGATCTTTAGGGAGGAAAATATTTTTGTAATAAAATTCCTAATTGAATGTTTGTTTTAAAAATGAGAAGTGTACTATGAATAACACATTGGTGAAAAATTTTTGTTACAATTAAGATTCACACAATACACAGTTTGAAAGATTTTCTTTGTTTTCCTTTTTTTAAATTCATAATTGTACAACTTAAATTTAGTGCAAATGTTGGTACACAAATTAAGTGTTTTAATACAACAGCAGTAAAAATACTAAACAAAAAACACTAATCCATTTTTTCATATTTACTGAACTGAAAAGCGAAAATTGAGACTTATTTAAAACTTGGAACTTTTAAAATGTTTTGACTCGACTGAAGAGAGAGATATGATTGACTGATGAACACACTTAGCAAACGATACAGCTGTTGAGCAGATAATTGAAGACTCTGTCCCAGTGGTACCTCTGGAACATCCCCTCCAACTCCTTCCTCCAGCATCAGTACATGGAAGGCTTCTCCTCTCCTTTTGGATTGGTCACCTTTTCCAGATTCTTGTTGACTATGTCGTAAAATTCGGCCTAAAGTAAAGGGGTAGAAATTGGTTTTACAAGTTTGTATGTCAGGATGGCCATGATGATATTTCTGAAAAGTTTGCTAACATACGTAGAAGCCGCGAATGTCGAGAACAATAACTCTGATCTCAGCGTACATGGCCTGATCCTTCTCGTGCACAAGTGAACGATAGTCCATCTGGAGGGAGGGAGGGACGGGGGGGTTAAAGGAGCTCTCTACCAATTTTAGACATTAAGCTCTGTGTACAAGACTTTAACACTTACCACATGAGTTTCTTTAGAGGCTTTTGCAACAGCATCTCCCCTTTCTGAGAAGTACCTAAGCATTTATAAAAGATGAGGTTTTAAAGGTTTAAGCTATGCAGGAGCCAAACTTACCATAAAAATCTGTTCATTTTTTTGATAAAGAATTGAAATATCCTGCATTCTTAATAAAACTTCTGTATTTAGCATGTTCCACTCTGCAGAAGATGTTTCTGTCAGACCTACTTGTTGATGTTGGTCTGGAAACCATCAACTTTGGTTTTCACTGCAGCAATCCTCTCCAAGATTTTCTCCTGTGGTGAAAAGATGGCGTGCAGTTCGTTAAAACGTCATTTGATCAAATTGTGCCACTGTGTACAGGCAGGATGCACATGCAGCAGTACCTGAATGGCAACCCCAAAGTCGTTTCCATCTTCTATTTTGGGAATAAGGTGCTGAATCCAGCTGGAGACCTACAGTAACACAGCACAGAGTTGATCAGATGAAGTGAGTAAATCCATAGGAAGTGTTCCATTTAGCTCAGTGTTGGTGTTTACAGTGAACCTGATCCACTCACAGTGATGATTGTCTGTCTCAGAGCAACAATCTCTGGTTTCACCCTGTCTAGAAGCTGAACAATCTTCTCGTTCCCCTTAATGAAGCCACATTTTGGAGCTGTGGGACACAGTACACATTCAGCCCTTCCCCTCTCTTCATGTATATTGCAGGTGTGATCTATCAGCTTCCAACATAACAAAACAACTTACGTTTCTTCTTTTTCTTCTCGTCGTCTTCATTCTTGTCAGTTTCCATTTCCTGTGAGATCAGTTTTACAAAGTCACATAAAGACCGTCATTGGGGTCAAAAAGGGGTATAGAAGTCTGAAAAAGCACACCTGGAAATAGTTAACGAATAAACAAAGAAAAGTTTCACATTCTGCACTGTTCCTAGATCTTTGCTCAACTTTTGTTCCGGCTATTGTTCACCTGTTAGAAATAAGCCTGGAGTCCCCATCAGGACAGTGTTGTGTAACCGGGAATCATGGCACCCAAACTAAATTGAAATGTCAAAGGTCACTTTGTTTTGTTTTTTAGCAAAGATGACATCTAAAGGATGCAGTGCATGGACTCTTAAAAACACTTTGTTCTATTCATGTAGTGATCAGGCAGATCAAGGGACCATAAATAGCAAAATAACTGAAACAAAGGCTGAATGTTAGACGTATTAGAAAGCCCAACCCAAGCATTTGCCCACAGTTTACAGTCGGCTATTCAGCTTCTGAAATGACTACGAGGCAGCTTTTCATTTCAGGCTTTACTCAAGTAAAGGAATAATATGATGCAATGATATCTCAGCCGAGCACCAAGCGCAAATTTACTTTAACTGTTTAACTCTTTAACAGCTGACATGCATATTAGAAAGCGATAAGTCTTTTATTTTCACTGTTAAAACCCAGATGTAGTCGCCTTAATGTAACCGTGCAGTTTTTTTTTTCAGTGGAGTTATACAGACAGCAACCGTGCAGCTGCAGGACAGGTTGTACTCTTCTGGATAAGCTGCAACTCCTCCTTCATGTAGTTCAATGCAACTGGTTTGTTTGTATGCTTTGATGCTTGTCACAAATGCATCATGGGAAATGTAGGAAACCACTAAGAAATCAGGTCTATAATTTTCTTTTTAAGCATGTGTGCTTTCTTCATATACTCAGTATGTTTAATTGTATGTAGAACTATTTTGTTTACAATAACTATGTTGTTTGGATTTTTTTTTAATTCAGCTTTCTATTTTTTGGCCAGAGATGGTGGATACAGAGCATGATTTTGAAATTTTTCTTTGACAAGTTTCCAGCACTATAAAAGAGAGAGGCAAAGAATGACAGATGGGTGTATCCAACAGAGATCAATTGAATTTTAGAGATTTAAATGTGATGTATGATAGTTTTATCTATTCTACATGAATTTTACAGAATTTAGGTTGTTTAGATTCGTATGTTGGGGCCATGTCATTCACATTTACACCTCCAAGCACCAAAGGGCACCTCCTTCAATAAGTGAAAGGCACATTAATTGATCGGCAGGTGCTGCTGGCTTGTGAGGAGGCAGAGAGTAGAGATGTGCAATGCTACTTATTTAATTCCTGATCCCACACCAAGTAAAACTCTGGCTGGCACTGCTGATACTAACACTTTGAACGAAACGAAAAAGACGGGAAAGTTATGGGTCCAGATATCCAGATAAAAATCCCAAGACATGCAGCCCTCAGCTTTGTAAGTTGATTATTTATGTTGCTGTTACTTATTTTAGGATAACCACACTCAGTATTTGACCCTGACGGCACCTTTCTTCTCTTCAGCCTCTTCAGGCCACGTCTTCACGGATGTGGCTTGTTTGTGTGAAGACTGGCTGTATGTTTGGTCTTATTTAGAAGAGAAATGTCTCCCACTAGCCTCTTTATAATTCATAATGTTTCCTGACACACTAATACAAAGTAAAAGATGTTGGACACAGACTGAAACCTAATGCGTTGTTTATAGCCACATATGAGTGTTTAGATCTGGTCTCACCTCTTCCTCTGGTGAAGGAGGGTCTGGTATGGGGATGTCCAGTGGAGCCTGGAGTGAGGACATGTCTTTGATGCTGAGGACATCATCCTGCAAACACAGACAGAATAAGCAACAGAGAGGTGGTCATCCCTCCTATGCATGGTGTTTGTTAGAATGCGCTTTAGGTGTCTGACCCTGAGCAGTGCGTCCAGCTCTATGATCTTCAGCGGTAGAAAGCTGGAGAACAGATGCTCTGCCTGGAAAACAGGAAGCACATGGACAAGTCAGAGACTGAAGCTGCACAACCTAAACGTGCCGCTCAGATTGCAAGAAACGGGGCCCACTAACCTCCTGGTACAGGGACTGGCGGAAGTTTTCCACCTGGCAGGAAAGAGAAACAAGAGTTTGTGAAAAGCTGCTGACTCATGGCAGACTTTGGATTTACTTTCGTTTTCCCCTCAGAAAGGGGCTTTCCGCCGCTTCATCTATCCCACCGGGTCTCTAACGCAGTTTGGCTCGACGTCTAATAAACTAACTGCAGAAAACTCCCTGTTTTGTACCGTTTTTTAGCAACTCGCAGCCACACGGAGCCGTGCGTACCTGTCCTAGAACCGCAGAGCGCGCGGAGGAGCCACTTACCTTTCCTGCGCTCGCCCTGCTTATTTTCAGCGTCGAAGTCTTTGACATGGCTACGTTTTCAAGTTAAAGTCAAAATAAAGGAGAGTTTCAAAGGAAATCAGGAGAGTACGGCTGCAGGAACGGGGCAATCCGTCTCGCCAGTGAGATTTTATTTCCTCGTCCACTTTACTTTCGGTTTGGTGTCTCATGATGCAGTTTGCGCCTCCCACTGCTCGAGTGCGTTCGATTCGGTGGTTTCCTTAATTTACACCTTCACAGCTTGTTGTCACAAACTAAAAGTACAGCAGCATTTATAGCTTTATTAATCCATAGATTTATATCGACCATACACAGTTACTGGGATATAACTGCCAAAACACCGGTATGAATTAGTGACATAAATTCAAATTATCATCGTCATATTTGTCAAATTGGCCCAAACACCCACTACATCATCATCACGCAGCCTATGACATTTAGTTTAAAATAGCATCTCACTGTAATAACCGACAATGAAATAATATGGAGGTTTTTCCCCAATCATTGAAGAAATCAACAAAAAATTAAATGAAAAAAATAATGCAAAAGCTATCAATTTCTCAAATGTTAGACTATATATAACAAATTTTATGTAGGCTAATAAATTCACATCGTAGACGAGTCAAATAAGGCATAATGTAGTATATACGTTTGTGAATAAGGATTTATAGAAATAAAACTAAATAATTACAGTCCAGGTAAAGAAAATACAGTGTAATTCAACAACAAAGTGTCCAATTCAGTGCTCAAAGTATCCTACCAAAACCAAAAGTGCTCAGTATGGCACATTTCATAGCAAAGCTCGTAAAAGTAGAGTTGAATCTAACTTCTTTATGTAATGAAAAGCGGTTTGTTTATAATAATGCTTAGTTTGTTAAAAATATGCATAAAGACTCCGCATCTGCAAAGTAACTAAAGCTGTCGGATAAATGTGGTGGAGTAAAAAGTACAATGTTTCCTACTGACTTGTAGTGGAGTAAAAGTATAAAGTCGAAATTAAAAATACCTAGAAACGCAACGGCTGCTTTTAATTTGTAGGAATGCCACTTTTATTTTGGAAACTAACAGGAAGGGGACAGGGAACACAAGCGTCAGACTAGAGTTCCGCATTTAAAGCGACCTGGTTTCTCGGGTACAGATAAGCTTAATGCCAGCGTAGGTCTAAGAGTTTAACCAGTGATGTGGCTTTAAATACACTTTATTTTTTATTAATGACGCGATAAGTAAGTGCTCCCGGGCCGCGGCAGGACGGAATAACCGTTCAAAGGAGCTCAAACCCCGAAAAATAGACGGTATGTAGTTTCTTGAAGTTTCGGTTTCAACTTAACGTGAATTGTTTTCTGGTTTGTTTGCTAACGCGAACGCTCGCAGCTTCACGCTTTTCGCTTTCACATCCCAAACCCGACAAATGACAGCATTAACTTCCACTGGACGCTGCTGTGTCGACGAGAAACGCAACAGAGAGCGGGGTCTGCTTTTTCCATTATTTGGCCATTTTCCTCATGGACAGTTGTTTGGCAGCTTGTACTGGAGAGAAGAAGTAGCCTGGACTTTCCCCACAGTAATAACACGGCGTCATGTGATCATTTGCTCGACTTACTTCAAAACTAACTAGAAACTTTCTTACTAGAAAGTTTAGGAATGTCTTCAAAATGTCGCTTTGTGTGTTTATTCTGTGACTATAAGAGGATCATGTCAGTTATGTGAATAACCAATATTTGAATTTATAATTGTTGTCTTTCCATTTGAACAGGAATGAGCAGCAGCCTGTCTGAAGAGATGGAGGAGGTCAGGAGGAGAGCCCAGTCCCTTCTCTCCTCCTCCGGTTCGGCCCAGGTTGTGAAGGATGATGTTCAGGCCATGGTCTCCATCGCTCTGCCTCTGTCAGAGAAGTACCGTGAACTGGCAGCTGTGGACATACTGAGGAACAACTCCCCAGGCCGCAACAGGCAAGAGGTAAAGTTTTCTCCCAGCTGTAGTATTGCTGAAGCTGTGCCGCGCAGTGTTACCGGCATATACATCTTTTCCTAGTGTACTTGTCAGACTTAATAAAAAAATAAAATACACCAACGTTTGCTATAACAAGAGAAAAAAAATGTTCTTACAGATATGAAAGTTGATTTCTGGTTTTACTTATGTAAATGTAACACTTATACAGCATAAACATTAAAAACCAGTGCATATTGTACACAAAGTTTGTAACATATAGTAAAATGTTTCCATTGAAATGTTTTCCCGTATTTACTGTAGGGTACTGTCTATTTTACAGCTGTTTGTAAATGTGTGTCATCTTGTGTCGTAATCCCACCTGGATATTTGTCTCTTCTTCAGGTCCTGGAATATTTGTCTAGACTGGTCAAAGCTCTCAGTATTCTGGAAAAGTACGGCTGCAACCTGACCTGTCCCACCAGGCCCAGATACTGGAGGAGTGTCAAGCACAACAACCCGGTTTTTAAAAGCACTGTGGACGCTGTCAAGGTGAGCAACAACCTGAAGAGTTACTGTCTACATCAAAACATTCGTGCAGATCTTCCCTTTTTACAAGGCCTTTTCACTGTATTTCTGCTTGTACTATAACATTAAGAGAGATGCAAATTTTGAAGAGTTTTTTTGAAAATTAAGTCGATGTTCTTGCAGAAATTAACATTAAAAAAGAGGACACACAAATCGTACTCGTGTAAGGATCAACATGGGTGATTTCTATGTTGCCAGATTAGGTTTTATTTATATTGCCGCCCGTTTTTTTCTCCAACAGGGAGGGCGGAATGTCTTGCATCTTTATGGTTACACCAATCAGCAGATTGATGGCCTGAGTTTCCCAGATGAAGTCAGCGAACCAGATGCTCAAAAAGTTGCTGCAGTTACACTGGAGGTCATGACCTTACGCTCAGAGGTTGATATGCTCATTAAGGTTTGTATCTGTGTGTAATCAGTCATCTTATAGCTGTAAACATCTGTAATCTGCAGTTGTATTTAAGCAGGGGTCTCAAACTCAAATTACCTGGGGGCCGCAGGAGGCAGAGTCTGGGTGAGGCTGGGCCACATCAGGTTTTCCAAAAAAAAGAAAAAAGCTTTGCTAAAAAAAAAATGTAATCTTCAGTTCTTTAACTTCATGGGTTCTTCTGAACATGAACGGTTCTTCTGAACATGGCTTTTCAGCGCTTCCTCTCACATAGCTGAGCCACATTTGGTTTGAGGGAGCAGTTGAGACCCTCAGTATGGCTTGAAGATGATAGTAAGGCTGGACCTGTACTTGGACTGAAGTTAAAGTTAGATAAAAACAGTCTTGAATTAGACAGAGGATCACTTTCTTTCTCTGATTCAAGTGAACTACACGCACACACACAAAATGATGGTGCACATTAGGTAGAAAGTACCAGGATAACTCAAACATGCTCATTTCAAACACAGTAAGACGTAATAATTCTATGACGGTAATGTGATGTTACGCGGGCGCCTCCATAGCTGTGCAACGTTTCTCTGCTTGCATCAAGCCCGGCTGATGGCCCCGCCCCCTGCGCCGTATACTCCTCTGTGATTGGCCGGTTCGTTCAGCTCCAGCTTGCACGCGGTAAAGTGCCGTTCATATAAACCTCGCGGGCCGCAATCGGCCGTCTCCGCGAGTCTGAGACCCCTGTGTTTAAGCATTAAACGATATTTCATTTCTGGTTTGTTTAGGGAACACATCCCCACTTAGAATACTTCAAAGGCATCATCCCGTTCATCACCCAGCAGGTCAGTACCAACATCTGCAGTGTTTTTTGTCTTTTCTCTTTGTTTTATGTCTTGGATTCTGTCGGTTTTTCTGTGGGAGTAGGGCGGGGGGCACGCACACACACACACACACACACACACACATCCGTCATATGAAATTCCTAAAATAGTTTAAAAGGAAGTCATTTAAATCCGATTTCATATTCAGTATTCCTATATTCAGTGGTGTTGTTTACTGGCAGAAATGAATCCAATGTGAGTGGGAGGCCAGTTCCCATAGTGGATGACAGATGAAAATGAAGAAAATGGATCTGTGATTTGAAAGGAAAGTGAAAACCCCAAATACAAAATATCATCAGTGTCAGGTAGAATACTGGTTTGTAATAAAGGTAGTGATGGACTGTAAACACTTAGTTTTACCTCCTTATGTAGGAGTGTTTTTATGCTCACCAGGTGCTTTGCTGTTAGCTGAGAACATTAACAAAGACATTTTGACACGAGGATCTAGAGGATCACATCATCACACTCTCCCACTTTTTAGGTTTTCATTTTACAAAGTTTAAATTTAGACCTTCAGTATCTGGACTGGTTAGTTGTGAGAACTGTGTTTTGTATCGTGTAGGCTACAGCTGTTATTTCAAACCTACAGGTACATTTTATATAAAAAAATAAAAGTATATTTAACGCAATAAGCAGCGTTAAAGGACTCAGAGGACTCAGAGTTACACTGACACTTGTTACTCCACGTTTCTTCAGGACGGCCCGACGAGGGACTCTGTGGTTGTCCAACCTGAAGAGGACCAGCACAAAGACAAACCCCAGGTGTTGTCACTTGAACCTGCTCAGGACCCTGGACTCAGACAGCCTGTCAAACCGTTAACAGGTGAGCTGTCGCCACACCACCAACTTGCTGGTCATTATTGAGAAAGGCAAAAAGAGATGAAACTGTATTTTACAGCTTTGTTGCACCTTTTATTTCTGTGTGTGTATGTGCGTGAATCAGGGTAACTTGATGTCACAAGTACTGTAAGTAAGTGATTTTAGCCTCATTATGACAGGAATTACATGGATTTGTAAAATGAAGTACTTACTGTGGTCCTGTGGTCCGTTTAGCATTTTAACATGTGTTGACCCACCTGTAGCTGACATTATGCTGGATTAGTTTTTAGGGCATGTTGCTCTCTTGATGTTTGATTTTTTTTTTTTCCTGTCATCATATTGGTTCCCAAAGATGTCGGGGTGGAAATATTTACAGCAATCAGAGTAGTCAAAATAATTTGGACTTAGTTAATTTTTACGCACACGGTCCAGATTGTGTTACAATTGTAGAAAGATTAATCCGGCCTTCTTTCAGAACAGTCTAGCATTGTGTTTTATCTACAGAGTTATTCCTTTGTTTGTTCTTTATTTTTTTTGCACCACTAACATTTTACTATTGTACCTAGAACACAGAAAAAAAAAAAACTCATTATCTCCATTATTTGTCCACGTTCTCTTGCAGTGAGCGAATGTAATATGTGTGGCGGCACTTCATCAGTCGTTTGTCCGTCCTGTGACCACAAACCTTTCTGTGATGCGTGTGATGACCTCTTTCACCGCCACCCCTCCAGAGCCACTCACAAGAGAGACAAAGGCGAAGAGGGTATGCAGGTTTTAGTGCAGTATTGCATCAGAGAACCCCCAATGTAATAAATGTTATTTTAAATCGTCGTTTCTTGTTTTGTTTTTTCCTCGTGTGTTTCAGTGGCTGTAGAGACCTGCTCCATCTGTGGCATTTCCGCTGTGCATGCTCAGTGCTCCACCTGCTCCCAGGGCTTGTGCCTCAACTGTGACAGGCTCTACCACTCTCACCCTGACCGCAGACAGCATAACAGAACTATTGTTGCATCAGGCAAGACTTCCAGGTGAGGCCGACAGGAACCAATTCACTGTCAGGCTCAGTTTAGCTTCCCTGTGGTTAAAGATCTGGATAGTAGGTTTGATTTGTACACAGCCATCATCCTGTCCTGCTCTGCCATGGTGACACCAAACCAAGAACCTAATTATCAGGTTCTGGAGGAGGATTTTAGGCCAAAGGATGACAATCAAGCCTAAATAAAGAGGCTCCACAACAAGATCTGTAGCCAAAAAAAAAAATAAAAATAAAAAAAAAAGGAAGCTGCAGGAATCATGCAGAAAGCCTCATTAGCTACTGAAAAATATTTCAGAGAGAAGTAAAGAACGTTCGGAGATTTTGTGCTCAGCAAGTTGTCCTGTGCCTTATGGAAGAGATTACTTTATATTCCATAGCTGTGGTTTGACAATGTAAGAAGCGGATATCTAGAATAAAATTATGTTTTCCTTGCTCTTCTGCTGTTTTTCAGTCCTTCTCTGTCCCCTTGGGAGTGTGCACATTGCACTACAGTCAATGAGATGCAAGCTGTTCTCTGTTCGACCTGTGAACGTCCTCGACTCGCCACAGCTGCTTCCACAGTCCCAGAAAGCCCCATTTCGATCCCTACATCACCAAACACGGGTCAGACTTGATAAACTTTATTTAAAATAAAGATACAGGTATAGAGGGTGATGTCTAATGAAGTACAACGTGCTAAAATGATGATGAGAGAATGAAATGAACCAAACAGATAAGTTACTGTGTAATAATGTACCTTCTTTAAAATTAAACTTTATTTGTTGATTTATTTATTTTTTTTAAGGAATAGAACAAAGTTACTGTTTAAAGGTTTGGAGTGAGTTTTCGAATTGTTGTCTCTCTTTGATCCCTTAGAGTGGCAGTGTAAGAGCTGCACAGTGATGAATCAAGGCAGCAGTATCCTCTGTGAGGTCTGTGAGCGCCCTCGTCTGGCCACTCGTCCACCCGTCACACCGGTTCTGTCCAGTCCAGGATCTCTGTCTGACTCTGGATCAAAGGTTGTCTCTCTACTGCTGTCTCTTAGCATCTCTGTCATTATTTCTGCTGGGGTTATAATGTCTGAGATCTGGGAGGGAAATTATGAAAAAAATCATAGTCAACCAGTCTGCACTTGCTTTTAAGTCATCATGTACATATTTTAGTGTAATTTCTTCAAGCTTTTATGTATAATTTTTGTCTTTTTTTTGCCTTCTTTGTTCAGTCTGTTTCACAGTGGACCTGCCAGTTCTGCACCTACCTAAATACAAAGCCCACTGTAGTGTGTGAAATGTGCAACCTGTCCAGTAAAGACTCTACCGGGGATTCTCTGCCCCGATCGCTCCAGCAGCCTCTGCCCAACACTAAGGTTCAGCCTCAGCTCAGTGGGAGGCCTCAACCGAAGCCCAGAGTCAACATGGATCTGAAGAGACAGAACATGATGAAGGAGGAAGGACTGATCCTCATCAGCCAGATAAGAGTAGGTCCTCGTCACAAAGTTGAACACAGGAGTTTATCTTTGAGAATATCTACAGATATTATTGTTTCAAATAATAAATAATTCGCCAACAATCCACAACCAACATCTCCAGATGTTTTGCTTTGTCAAAGCCACAAATATTCACTTTACTATTGCATAAGTGTCTTAATATTTGCTGATTAATCTCCACGTCAATAGACTCATAATTTCCAATTGGAAGTTTATGTAGAGATTGTCTGTGTCTCTGCTTTGCAGGAAGCAGAAAAGCGTGGCATCAGCCCGGAGGAGGTGTACGCAGCTCTCTGCAAGTGCGGTGGCAGCAACCCCTGTGAGTGGCTAACATCGGAGCTGCCTCACCTGCTGGATGAAATCTGCGCCATGGCAGCTTCGGTGCAACTGAACTACAAACCAGGAATTTCTGGGATGCTGTCCACAGTGGAGAAAGACGGAGACGAGTCGGAGGAGAGCGCACCTAAAGCCGCAGGGGAAGATGTGAAGCTGTCCAGAGCTGAAGCCAAGCTTGCCTGGTTGGCAGCGGGAGGAGACACTGACAGAGCAGTGGGACAGCTGCTGAGAGACAGACAGGTCAAGGTAGGAAAATGTAAAGAAATGTAGACGTACTGCCGCTACAACCGCAGGTTCCATTAGCTGTAATTTCTGCTAGTTGTGCGAGAAAGTAGCTGTTGTCGTCACCAGTGAACCCACATTATTGTTACATCATTTTGGGATTTGATTTTTTTTTTTGCCTTTTTTTTAAATTCATGAGAAACATAGAACTCCAGATTTAAGAGCTTAAGTAAAGGTCAACAGGTCAACTCATGCCTCCGGTTTACACAGAAGCAAGTCAGCAGTTTTCTTAGGACTTCAGTCAAAAACTAAATTTCACATGTCTCTTATGCAAGTTTCATTCTTTCTCTGAAATGTTTTTTGCCACCCAAGCACATTTCAAAGCACCCAGCTTTCCTCCTCCTTGTATTATCTCAACAACTTTAAGTGTTCAAAAAAGAAAAATACAATCCATTTGTCTCACTATACATTGTTGATATACTAGCAAAGCTAATAAAGGGAAGAACATTTTCTGAACATGTCGTGTGCAATGTCTTGCATTGTCCAGAAGAGGGAGCAGAGCATCAACAAGTGTCTAATTTTAAAGCTTGATAAATGTTAGAAAACAGGATGTTTCAAGTGCCTCCAGGCTTCCTGACCTTGAAAGATAAGTCAGAACAAATTCTCTGGTGTGTAGACAGGGGGACAGGACTGTAGGAGGCTTGTGTGGACTCTGTTGACCCAGTTAACGAGCAGATAGGAAGAAATGTTTATCCTGAGGGCAGGAGAATTACTGCAGAAAATGTTTGACTTCCACACCAGTGACACTCAACTTTATAAATGGTACAATGTAAAATACCTTCTATCATATGAAATCAAAGGAAAATTGGCAAATCCTCACTTAAGAAGCTGAATGTAGTTGTTAGTTAATGACTCGATTGATGATCCGTCTTAATTACTGATTAATTTGCAGTTAAACAATTAATTGAGTGAAACATTTAAACCTAAAACTCTATAATCTTGACTTTTATTGAACTTCCCTCCCTGTTTTGTCTCGGGGTTCAGATGAGGGAGCTTCACTCTCTGGGTTTCCGAGATGTGGCCCAGTGTGAGGAGGCCCTGCGGCTGAGCGGCGGTGAGGTGAAGGGGGCTCTGTCTCTGCTTCAGCGCCCTGTCCTGGAGCCCTTCCATCAGCGAATCTGGGCCGACCAGCCCGAGCCTCCGATTGATCCCAAACACCCCGACAAACAGGTTAGTCTGCAGCAGGTCACCTGAGGGCTTTGACTGTGTGCAGCTGCTACCTGTGACGTGGGCGTGAGGCGACTTCGTGCACTGAAAAGAAAGGCCACCAGCTATATTTGGCTGGTTTGTGTTTCATGCTCCATTTTATTTTAAATTGTGAAATGTTTTTGTCGCTTGTTTCCCTCAGAGGATGTGTCGGCGTCTGCTGGCCTTGTACGACCTGCCCAGCTGGGGGCGCTGTGAGCTCGTTTTGTCTCTGCTCCAAGAGCCAGGCGTCACCTACTCCCTGGAGGATGTAGTTCAAGCTGTGAAGGAGTCGCATGACAAGGACTTTATCAGGCGTCTCCTGAACAACGAGTGTCCCTGCTGTCTGAGCATCTTCCCACGCAGTAAGGTGGGTCTGCGACGAGCGAGAAGATGGTTCAGGCTTTTTCTCTTAAGATATATTTAATAATATAACATACAGGAACACAAACATGTTTCATGCAATTCAAATGCATGTTAGAGGAAAATGTTAACGTGTTCTAATATCAAACAACAGTACATCTTTATGATGGTTATTAATTTCACCACCTTGTTGGCTGAGTTGAGATGGAGTAAAAAAACAGGCTTTGTTGCATCGAAACACACACAGTAACTCGTCAAATCAGTTTTATTTTTAAATGCACGGCGGGAAACTTTCTTCCTCCCTGTGTTTGCAGATGCAGTCTCTGACCTCCTGTCAGTGCTCGGTGTGTCACGAATGCTTCCGGCTGCACTTCACCATCGCGGTGAGAGACAAACACATCAGAGACATGGTTTGTCCCGTCTGCGGCGAGCCCGACATCAACGACCCCGAACAACTGGACAGCTACTTCTCCACCCTGGACATACAGGTACACTATGAGTAGCCAGTATCATGACAGTACATTCAGTGTAAACAGGGAACTAGTAACTCAGTTTGTCTGCAGCTGCGAGACTGTCTGGATGTGGACGTGTACGAGCTGTTTCACAAGAAGCTGACTGAGCACGCGCTGATGAAGGACCCAAAGTTTCTGTGGTGCTACCATGTGAGTTCAGCAAAAAGCCACAAACACCTCCTACCAACACCATTCCCTCCTCTACCAACACCTCCTTTTCTACATCTTCTTCCTCTACTACATCCTACCTCCACCTCCTCCTCTAATGAATATCTACTTTATATCTTTGTCAGTGCACCTCTGGGTTCATCAATGATGGAGACCAGCTGAAAGTCACCTGCCCATCGTGTAGGAAAAGTTTTTGTGCTCAATGCAAGAAACCTGTAAGTACTCTGTCTTATCTCAACTATGAAATGATTGTGACTTTTGACTTTCCTATAACTTTACCTATATCTCTGGTCTTAGTGGGAGCCCCAGCACCAGGATCTGTCCTGTGAGCAGTTCCAGCAGTGGAAGAGGGACAACGATCCAGAGTACCAGCGGCAGGGCTTGGCTGGCTACCTAAGGGACAACGGCATCAGTGAGGCTCGCCACAAGTTTTTCCTGCAACCACAATCACAAGTTTAATTTAGCTATTTCTCCCCTCAACATTTGTTTTTACATCAGTCATCCTCACCAGTGTTTAACTCGGTTCCTCATTTTTACTGAGCTGACACAAGGATTCACGTTTGAGCTAACACAGCTGGCTCACGCTGTCCTACATCATGTAGCTTTCAGTAACTGCTACACAATACTTCTTTATCTCAAAAAAATAATATTGTAAATGAATGAATTTACCGGGATGTTGTTTCCTCTTGCAGCCTGTCCTCACTGCAGGTTCCAGTACGCTCTGACCAAAGGTGGCTGCATGCACTTCAGCTGCTCCCAGTGCAGGTATCAGTTCTGCAGTGGCTGCAACAACCCCTTTCAAAAGGTGAGATTGTTGCATCATCAAGAAACAGCATGATTTGATCCACTCAATGACTAAAGTACATGTTTTATGTGTGATCACCAAATAGACACTTTTAGAGGCTACATTCACGAAGCCTGGTTAAAAACACTTCCTGCTGCTGTGACGAAATCTAAAATACTTTGGGTTGTTGAATCTAATATAAATGATTATATAAGGTTCAGTTACTACCAATTGACTTGGATTAATTTTCTGGTAAGTTTTTGATCAGCTTGTAGAAGTTTACGGTCTTTCGGCGGATCGCTTATTGCTCCTTAACATCTGATTATTTATTCGTGAAATCATTAGCAGATTGAAATAGAGACATAATTGCCATTTTGTCGGAAACTTTATAGACTTCTGCCAAAGTCTAACTGAACTCAAAGGCTTCTCTGCATTTGTACTATAGTCATATCAATTTTGCTTGCAGACGAAATGTAAGACGCCCTCGTGCATTTGCACTGGTCTACATGCCCATCACCCACGTGACTGTCTCTTTTATCTAAGAGACTGGGAGCCGCCGAGACTTCAGGCCCTGCTGCAGGTAAAGATGGTATATATGCATTGGGTTATGACTAGTCAAATATAATAAAGTACACAATGGCACGACTTGGTATATTATGGCAGTGTTTGTTTTTTTAGACCTGTGTTATCAGTGTTATTGCTCTAAAACTAAAGAGAGTTTGGACATCCTTTAAATTGCGGGTATTCAAATCTTAAGTTTCATTTACAGATGTCTTATTTTTCCCAGCCTACCCAGTAATATTACTTTTAATTTTGTTTTTTTTTTTAAGAGAGGCGGTGTGGACTTCAACACAGATCCTGGAACTCAGACGGGTAAAACTTTTTGTTTATCTGCTGAAAAAGTCTTGTTTCATTAGGGTAAAGACCTGGAATTCAGACAAATACCTAATAAGATTTAATAAACTTAGTCTCATTTATGAAGCTCGGATCTATAGTACGTTAGCAGCATCAGATTATCGAAAGCAAACTTTTGGTCTCATTATTGTTCCAGATGCACCAAATGGTTTCTCTTTTAGTAAGACAAAGGCAGTTTTTAACCACCAGGACTTTGATAAGTCCAAAATATTATAATTCTAACAATAAACATTTAAAACTAGACCAATTCCCTTTCTGCTTTTAAATTAAGTTTGCATTTAGTTACTTATTTAAATCTGTTATTGGGACAATTGAGTCACTGAGGTTGTTGTCTTTTCTTTGAACCAGACGCATGTGGTGTGATGGAACAGAAAGATGAAGGAGGTCAGCAGATTGATTCACCTTGTGGCATCCGAACACAACCCGGACAAGCTGGACTCTGCGAGTGAGAGAGAGAGAAGTTCATGGTGTTTTTAATAATGGCCATTATTTTCAATACAAGTTTTCAAATGTCTAAATCTTCAAAAGCAAAAACACCACCTCCTACCAACGCCCCCACTTCCTCTTCTAGCTCCTACCACCACCTTCTTCCTCCTTTTCTACCTGTACCACCACCTCCCTCTTCTTCTAACTGCACCTTCCTATGCACTTAAATCTATTTTCAAAAATTCTTTTCTGCACTTGCATCTCATGAAACACTACTTCTGATATGACTTTGATGTTTTTTTCCTTGACTTTAAATTTTAGCTGCCTTGTACCTCGGTCGGTTTGGTTAAGTGACATCTGCCAAAGGGCTAAATGTAAATCAAACACAGTTTGTGCTCTGTACACCTGGGCACCATGGCTGCATTGTGCCAAAACATTATTTAACAAGTAGTTTTCTTGAAACCTTAACCTAAATCCTTTAAAGAGCCGTTTCCCCAGATTAAGTGGTACCATGTGTTTGTGCAGGAAGCACTACAGGGAGTATCTGGTCAGTCTGATAAACGCTCACTCTCTGGACCCGGCGCTGCTGTACGAACCCAACGAGCTGACTCGGGCCTGCGAGAGATACCAGGTGGACACGCAGCGAGGAGAGCACGAGGAAGACGGCGCTTACTATGCTCGACTGCTCAGGGTGAGAAATTAATCATAACTGTAGGAAAATAGGATTAAATAAAACTAATTTAACAGATTTCAACCTCTGGTATAATTTCTACAGTATAATAAGATAATCACGTTTCCACTGACATGTGCTAACGTGTGAAACGAGGGTGACAACATTCGTGCAAATTGAAAAACAAGCTGATCGTCTCTCACTGTGCAGCTCTTTTTAAAGCATTGTTGCTACTGACTGACTAATGAACCTAAAATGAAGTTTGTCAGTGGCTTCCAGCTGACAACTCTGCTGCCACTGTGGGTAAATCCCCTGCAGACTAAAAGTGCTTTGCCCATAAACCACAGTGAGGAGAAAAATAAATAAAAAATCCATTTTTACATTTTCTACAATGACTTCCACTAATGTTTTATATTTGAACTTTCCCCGAGCATAGAAAAGAGGAAACATTTCTGCATGTGGTCTGCACAGTGCGGAGGCTGTAAAACCTATTGACTCATATGTGAGGCGAGTGCATTTCAGTCAGGTGACAGGGCTCCGTCTCTGCCTCCTAAAACCCCCATCCTAACTGCAGTAAAACCGGGCATGTGGCAGTGGTCTCTAGTGGGATTAGGTGTTTACTGGAAGCTCACTGGTTTAATTTACCAAACTGGCAGCAAGGATCCCGACCCCTCAACTTGTCTGGAGCTGCTGTAGCTGTACGGGTTCAAGTCATCAGCGTCGGCTTCTAGCTTCTTCCCATCTTATTCCACTGCACCTTTAAGGCAAAGCAGAAAAAAAAAAACAGGTTTATAGACTAAACATATGCAGATTATCCCCTGAGAAAAAGTCGAACAAGTCATTTCTCAGCTTTCTATTGTGTTTACATGCCTCTCCTCCACCTTAAAGCTGCGGTTTATCACAGGTGATAAATTACTCACGCATCATGTGAAGGTGGGGTGTTCCCCTTAGTCATCAACTGGAGTTTCACTACAGTATTGATCTAAATACAGAATCAGTTCCCAAGAGTTTTCAAAGTGAAGTCTTTGAAGATGCACTTTTACAGTCTTGGATAACCAACTTAACCTTTTGGCTTTTTTTTTCCCTGACAGAAACTGATGGAGGTGCCTCTGGGGGAAAAAGTTCCACGAAACAAGTAAAGATTCCTGAACAGCACATCACTGGCCGTCTTCACACAACATAAGAACGAACGAGAGGATGATTCAGTTTCCTTTAAAATACTTTTGGTCTCCACCCTTTCACAACACTCCTCACTCAGCCAAACTGAGTTGTCAACAAAAGAAAATACATTTGTGAGGCAGCTGGGCCTGATTTGTGACATTGTGGTTTTCTCTGTTGTTCCCCACAGTGGAAAATTAATCTATTCCCCCTATGGTGATCATAAATCACTTAAATCAGATCTTTGTGGTTTTTCCCTCAGCTTACGCCAGACAAACATGTCTTCAAGTAACAATCATACACTTTTCAAGTTACAATCAATCAAACTTTTCAAGTTACAATCATAAACTTTTCAAGTTACAATCATAAACTTTTCGAAACAAACCCGTTTGATTTGTCAGTTAACTCTTTTAAGAATCCAACAGTTTCCCGATTCATCTTGTGCAGGTACATAAAGGAAATAATCTTTGGAAAAGTGTCATGATGAAGTAATTTAACAAATTAAACATGTTTGATGGATGCGACTCAATATAATTTTTTAAATGTAAACATTCTTACGGCGCTAAATAAAGTGTCAAAGAGGGGTTTTTATATTTCTCGGTATACACTTAATTACACACAAATTACTGGTAAAAAGTAACTATGTACTGTAATAGAAATACCTTAATTGTACTTGAGTATTCACTACATTACAAAAGGTAAATATTTTACTTTACTTTTATGTTAACTATAGTTTAGAACTTGTTCCTAGTGTGAAAGCAGCTAACAAATAGTACATAAAGTAATGATCATGTTTTCCAATTTGCTCCATCCTCACCAGCTGCCACATTAAGGTGATGAACACATTCTGCTGAAAGAGTTGTTACATTTGGTACTTTAGTAAAAGTAGCAATACCATCTTTTAGTAGCTCTAAAGTAAGTGATCTGCTAACTGACTGAATTTGAAAAGCTTTTACAGTATATACAGTGTTAAATACTAATGAACGTTTAATATTCTACACACATTTTGCTATAGTTACATGTATTCATCAATTCTGAACTTTTACTTGTAGAGTATTTATACATGGTTGTTTTATCCATAACAAATATAAATATCTGCACTAGCAACTGTAAATGTGAAAGACACGGCCAACATTTGTAGTAAAAAAAAAAAAAGGGTTAAAGATCTTTTTTACTATAGAGACTTTGTAAAAATCCCTTAAATCTTTACCAGCAGCTGTTTTTGTTCTAAACAAACTACTTCTTTACATATAATTCATTAGATGAGGACACAGTGGACGAATACTACAATATTACTAACATTGTACTAGAGTAAATGTAAAACCTCTTGTAATGAGTACTTTTACTTTGTGTGTAAATAAACTTTAAATATAAATGTATATTGCTATTTTTTTTTCGTTCTTCCGGTTTATCCCGTGAGTTTAGTGTCGCCACAGCGGACCATTGTCTGCATGTTGCTTTGGCCCAGTTTTTACACCGGATGCCCTCCTGACACAAGCCTCCCCAATTTCCGGGCTTTGACCAGCACTGCACCGCTGGGGAGGGGAGTGAGTGTGTTAGGGGTTCGGTGTCTTGCCCAGGGACACTTCGACATATAGCCAGGGCCGGGGATCGAACCCCTCACCCTGTGGTCCGTAAATATACTAGATGTATCTTAAGACCGGTTTAGGTTGTGTACATTTTTACATGCTCGTGCCCGTTGTCGCCCCCCAGCGGCGCGTCCGCGCAGCGTTTCCCTAAAGTCACGTGATTTCGGGGAAAAGGAGCGTCCGCTCAGAGGCAGCGGAGTCCGCAGCTCCGAGCTGGAGAGCAGACATCGCCAGTCCGGAGGAACCGCGGAGGAAACAACCGAGGTACACGAAACTTTTCTGTGCTTCCCTAATTTGACACCTTAGCGTCTACATTTGACAAACGTTTCTAAATATGGCGGGAGCCACTTCTGATTTTGGTTCCTCAACCAGACTCAATTTTAAAAAAGGGCTGATTTTAGAAATAAGCCGTTTTGTGTGAAGCCTGTTTACTGTCTCGGGCTGAGCTGGAGCTGCACACACGAGCCTTCAAGTTCTGTTTCCTTAACCCGTCGATACTCGGTCCTTTCTGCGTCTGACTTTTTCCATTGTATTGTTGTTTTTCTAGCGCTCGTTGTGGTAAAAGGGATGAGTTGCGACATGCATGTGATGTTCTACTGACTTGTTACTTTGTCTCTGATGCTTCTGTAGTAACTGAGGAGCCATGGCCGCAGGGAGAATGCGCTCCACACGAAGGCTGCGCTCGTGGATCGTCGAGCAGGTGTGTGTGTGTGTGTGTGTGTTAAAGTGTGTGTGGGGGCGCTGATAAGGAGGGGGCGATGGAAGGAGGGGAAGGAAAGGAAAACAGAGAGAAGCCTCAACCATCACTGACATGGGAGTAAACTCACCTAAATGATGTCGGTGCATTTGTTGTTTTGATCTTTGGTTAACTGATTGTTTAGCAGGATATTTCCATTCATAACTATGTAATTCATAAAGAACGTAAATGTTTATTTCTGACATAATAGAAACCAAACAAATAACCAGGGACATAATCAGCCGCTTAATCATAATAAAATAGGAAGTTGTGGCCCTGCGGTGTAGTATCAACATAAACTGTATTCTTACCTACTAATCTAACTAGATTTACACATGATGCGTTCGGGATTTTATCATTGCTGTTTGTCTAGACTAACAAATACAGGAGTGAAATGGGGGATTCAGCCATGAAGAACGCAGGATTTTCCCTGCTATCAAAAACAGAACCATGGGAACTTTGCTAAAATGTCCTAATTGAACTTGTTTTATAATGTGTGAGGCCTCCATGTAAAAAACAAAACAAAAACACTAACAGGACAATGATCCGCTTGTACTTTTTCATAATAGGTACTTCTGAGAAGTACGTTTTGTTCAAAATACTACAGTTACATTTTCAACTTCTACTAGTGCATGCATACTTTTACACAGAGTAAATATTCTGAAAAGTTTTTCCATATTCGACAAGAAGGCTGCAGCTAAATGTTAAAGCGTTTACTTGTTAAAACAAGTTTTAATTTTAAAAACCATTATTCATCATTATACCTCAGTTCATTACTGCATATAGAATCTTCTCGATTCGTGGAAATATTTGGAGAATGTTTTCCTATGCAGTACATTTAATACATATTTGATATTAGATTGTGTTTTTTGGTTTTTAAAAGATAAAAACTGGGTGTTTTCATTCTGTGTTTACGTTTGATAAAGTCCTGGTTACTAAAAATGTAATGGGCACATAAATTAATGATGGAAATAAGTTCAATGCAGCACATTTAAGTTAAAAAAAAGGTATTTTTCTGTTTTACATCAAAGTAAACTGAACATCTTTGGAGATTCTGTGAATTAGTGATGGATTAGATGAATTAGTTTCTGGACTGACTCATTAAGAAGGACCATAAATATCAGTTGCACACTTAAAGCACCCAGAGCAGCACAGCATGATAAGACAGAAAACATTCGAGCTTACTGGTTGGTCTTTATCAAGCTTAGCTCGACGTCCTGACAGTGCTGCCCAGATCAAACGTGGCTGGTTAACTCAGCTGACCCCGATGCTCCAGTCCTAACCCATCACAGACCTGCACGTAAAGACACGGTCCAGGTTCAGAAAATGAGGTGGGAGGCGTCACACGGTTAGGAAACGTTTACAAAAACAAAGGATTTCAACAGGCTTACAACAGCAGACTACACTGAAACTATGAGACAGGATTTTCCCACTAAGCCTCATGAGTCCTACAGTTTTTCCAACATCCTGCAAAGAGAGAACTAAAACGTTTAAATACACCCAGCAAGTGACTGCAACCTCCTGGTTTAACACCAACTCCCCAGCGATGCTGAAATTCTCTTCCCACAAGTTGTCCCCAAGGCAGACTGGGGACAGTGGAAGACAGAAAGTTCTCCTAGTGGAAAAAGTTGATTATACAGCATGAAGACTATTGGGTCGCGTACAAATACTCATGTTTGTGTTCAGTACAGTCATAAACGGAGGATTGTTAACACATTTTACATAGAGTTAACCATATTGTTGTACAGTAGTTTCATAATGAATGTTGATGAGGAGGCTGAAACTAGTTGGTTACTTTGGAGGTGCAGTTCTCACATGAAATAATCCACCATGATGTATTTAATCAGTAATACACCCAGTAAATTAAAAAAATGCTTTACTAGCTGCATCATTAGTGGCATTTACAGCAGTAAATATCATCCAATAATACAGTCATTCTGTATAGCAGTACTTATATTTGGTACTTTAAGTACAGAACAGTTTGGTGCCAACACTGTTTTACTTGCATGTTTAAAATGTATTTTAGAAGATGTACTCAGTGCTTCAACTTAACAATAGAATCTGAAGTGGTACTTCTAGTATTTCTTGTAGTGCAGTACTTTTTCAAACAAGTATTTACATCATTACTTAAGTGTTGACTTCAACGCTACTTGAATGTAAATGGAGTGAGTACAAAGTGCAGTACTTTTCTCTGAGATGTAGTGAAGTTAATGTATAAAGTGGCATGAAAAGAACATACTTAAGTAGATTTGTACTTTGTTACTTTCCATCACTGTATGTTTTGGGAGCAGCAGCAGCACATGTCTGTGCATGGACAGTGATTCAGGGACACATGACCGGAGCGGCTGATGTCCGTCGTTCAGAGCCGTTTCTGTCCTCTGCTCCTTATTTTAAAGCTCTGAGGACACAGTTTGTCAGCTTGTGTGTCTGTGTTTGGTGGCTGCAGGTCAGCAGTGGGAAGTACCCGGGGCTGGTGTGGGACGATGACGCCAAAACTATGTTCCGTATCCCATGGAAACACGCCGGCAAACAGGATTTCCGCAAGGACGAGGACGCCGCCATCTTCAAGGTCAAGATGTGTTGCTTGGCTCTGAACATTGTCACATAAAACTCTAAACTTCGAAACCTGTGCCAATAACCACCGTGTCTTCCTCAGGCTTGGGCAGAGTTCAAAGGAAAGCTGACGGACGGGGGACAAGACAACCCGGCCTCCTGGAAGACCCGTCTGCGCTGTGCCCTCAACAAGAGTCCAGAGTTTAAGGAGGTGAATGACCGAGCCCAGCTGGACATCTCAGAGCCTTACAAGGTGTACCGCCTGGTGCCCCTCCACGAGCAGGGTGAGACTCCGACACACGCTCTTAATCCTCACCTGCTTTTTTTATGCACAAACTCATTTGGGTTTGGTGGTGTTTGATTTTACATTGAGACCTTACAGGCAGCACAGTTGTTACCGAGTCGTATATTGACCAAAAACTAACCACAAAAAATTATATACGACATATCTAACAGAATGTTAATGATTAATAAACGTCACAAATCCCGTGAACTGCTCGGTATGTTAATATATTTACTATCAAGATAATCTGATATCAGCTGATTATCAGGGGGTTTTTTTTGTTTTGTTTTTGGTTTTGTTTTTGTTTTTTACAAGATACAGTATTAAAAACTGGGTGTTTTCATTCTGTGTTTACGTTTGATAAAGTCCTGGTTACTAAAAATGTAATGGGCACATAAATTAATGATGGAAATAAGTTCAATGCAGCACATTTAAGTTAAAAAAAAAGGTATTTTTCTGTTTTACATCAAAGTCAACTGAACATCTTTGGAGATTCTGTGAATTAGTGATGGATTAGATTAATTAGTTTCTGGACTGACTCATTAAGAAGGACCATAAATATCAGTTGCACACTTAAAGCACCCAGAGCAGCACAGCATGATAAGACAGAAAACATTCGAGCTTACTGGTTGGTCTTTATCAAGCTTAGCTCGACGTCCTGACAGTGCTGCCCAGATCAAACGTGGCTGGTTAACTCAGCTGACCCCGATGCTCCAGTCCTAACCCATCACAGACCTGCACGTAAAGACACGGTCTCAGGTTCAGAAAATGAGGTGGGAGGCGTCACACGGTTAGGAAACGTTTACAAAAACAAAGGATTTCAACAGGCTTACAACAGCAGACTACACTGAAACTATGAGACGGCATTTGGTTTGTAGTGTAGTTTCATAATGAATGCTTGTGTTTATCCAGCTGTCATCCAGCTGTGCAGAACAACCAGGCTAGTTACAGCAAACCGTTACGTTCACTCCTGACTATTATGTCAATTACTTGATTAACCCATCAGGGGTTTGGTCAGTAAAGTGCAGTGACCCCGAGAGACAAAACACAAATGAAACAACACGGGCTCCACTTTTAGGAAGAACACTGAAAACAGACAAACGCTGTAGACGCATCCTGATTGTACATTTAACGCATAAAACACAGATACAGTACTGCTGCATTGTAACTACATTGTTTATGCAAATAATGCAATTCTGCTTTTATTTCCTCCTAATGCCATTTTAAAATGAGCCTTTAATGCATGTGCAGGGCGTAAAGGAGTCAATTTACATCACCTTTGTGTTGTAAAGCTGCTACACAAATACATCTGCCATGCATCACTGGAACATGGTGACCCAGTGAGGTAAAGCCAAAGTCCAACTCTGATGACGTCTTCAAAGGGTTTTATCTGCAGGTGGAGCAGCATAGATGGATTTAATTATTCAGATAAGTCTTATCAGCTGCAAAGAGGAGGTTTAAAGTTTTTTTTATGTTTGGAAGAAAACAGCTGAGCTCCTAAGTTTTTTTTGTGGTTTAAATCAAAAAGATTTTTTCTATAATGCATTTCATAAGCCAGATCTCATAAGTATTTAAAAAAAATCATTCCTTTTTAATTAGTTTGATCAGATTAATCTATTTGAATATGGAAGTGCAGACTTCTAGTGACTCAGTTTCTTAGTTTATCATTACAAATTGGGGAGAATAATTAATCTAAACTAAATTACTGCAACAGTTATTGTTAATCAGCAGACAGAAAAATAGGCCGTAGATATTTTAATCATTTAAGTGTTTCAGCTTTTTGGATCAGATTACAGAGTTGCTGACATGTTACATTCCTCTGGGTTCTCCAGTTTCCTCCCACGGCCCACAGTCGTGCATTTTAGGTTCATTTGGGACTAAATGGTTGTCTGTCTGTGTTGCTGTCCCTGCATTGGCCCTGAGAGACAATTGCCAAACTGTTGTTCACCCGGCGACAGCTGGGACCAGCTCGCACCCCCACAAACATGCACTTTAGATGATGGAGGAAAATATGAACACGTCAACTCTTACTCTGTAAAGTAGGGAAAGAATTTAGCTGCAGGCCTCAACACAGAGACAAAAAGTCACAAACTCATCACATTAAATTCTCGCTCAGTCCCTGAGATTTTCATCGTGACACAAACAAACTAATGGACCTAAATAAGACTGGACTCATCAGTGTGTGACCCGTTTATGGGCACTGACCTAATAAAATAGTAGCAGTGGTGGTCGTTTAGTCAACAATCACATCTTCATAACGGCATAAAAGTCCAGTTAAAGCTCTTCACACATTTACGTAACCTTCACTCTTTGGTAGCAAAAAAAAAGAAATCACATTGGCACAAAACATTCTAGCATTACACAATGTGAGCATGAACTCTCCTGCCCCGTCCCTCCCTGTCTATTATTGTCTCTATAAAAACACGTCGTCACCTTTTCCACAGAGTCAGATCCACTCGCTTCTTCTTTTTAGCTCCTACACATCCTTATCTCGTTTGGCTCGTTTGTATGGTTCTACTTTGAGAATTACATGTGTAACATTACATGCACTTTACATTCACACGACTTAAACACAAAAGGCCACTTTGAGCCACATATCCAAAATGTAAAACAGTTGCACTTTGTCTGCTCATGTTATTGTACTGACATCCTTCTCACTTCCTTTCTGCTCAAATGACTGATACAGGATTTACTGCCCCGACTGTTTTTGTACAGGGATTTTATTTTTCATAATGTTTTATGAAATTCAAACTAATTTTCCTCCATTCATTCTCTTTTTGAATGTCTTTACAATGCATGTGCAGACTTATATAATGTACAGCAAGTTACTTTGCAGTGGATTTGTATTGTAGAGCTGCTACACAAATGATTCTGACATGTCTTACTGTAACCTGACCCAGCAGGAAAAGACTGCGGTCAAACTCTGACAAAGCCTGTAAAGCCTTTTGCTGTCACGTACAGCTGTTTTCAATTCCGACTCAAGGAATTTTAAGAATATAAAACATTTTCTAATCTGTGTTGGAAACAAGTGACACTCAGGGCGAAATGGAACAACATTTACACAACTGGCCAGTTGTGCCATCAGCTCTGCAGTGAGCCGACACTGAAGTCAGAATGGTCAGTCAAATCTACACTCTCCGGAACTCGGACCAAGTAGTTTACTGAGGGAACTAAAGCACGAACGTAGCTTTAATAGGTCAGAAGCTAATGTGACTAACTGGTCAGACTCGATTTAACGCTTCCCCTGTGTTTAGGTGTGATTGTTCCTGAAAAGAAAGGCAAAGAGAAAAGCAGCAGGAGGTCGAAGAGGAGGAGCAGTGACTCAGAGAGCGACGGCATCGGTCAACTGAAGCAGATCAAAACAGAGGAGGTCACGTCTCAGCTGGTGAGTCAGCCCCAACAGGAAGAGCTGCTTCCAAACTATTTGGGAGCCTCCCAATAAAGTGCTCGTTTAATAGCAGCTTAGTCCTTCTAGCATGTTAGCATGAAGCCCAAATGGACGGAGGCTGACTAGACACTGGTTGGAAGTTATTGATTAATTCCTGCCCCGTTGTTTGTATGTTAAAGATATTTGTGTTACTACACTGATAAGAACTAGATAAGAATTGGTTGTTTGTACTAAAAACTACATAAAATCGGGTCTTAAAATCTTATAATAACATTAGAATATAGAATTCTGGGAATAAAAGTGGAAAAAAAACGTCCTGGTGTCGATTACATGAGAACCAAACATCTGTGGGAGTCATTTCACTCTGCTTCCCACTGTTGGACCATCACACTAAACAAACAGGACCAGTCATGGTCAATGACAGACATGACGGTGTCTCTCGTCCTTTTCAGTAAACACACACAGACTTTGTCTTTGTTCAGACTATTTACATGTCTCATTAAGTCTTTCTGCTTCTCAGAGTGTTGAAGATGCACTGCTGCAGAGTGACTTCACCATCCACATAGAGGAGCCTGCTCAGCACACCACCACCACCACCACCACCAGCACCACAGCGAGAGATGGTGAGGTTAACAGAATTAATGTGCAGCGTTTACAGTACAGGCTACAGAGGCAGATTATCAGTCATCTTGTGAGTTTCTAAATGAAGATGTCTTGTTAAGATACTGAGCTCAGGAAACAGGCAGATTTATGTTTTGGGCATAAACACATTCAAGTTTCTAATTAGGTCTTGTCAAAACATAAATTGGATATAATTTGGTTTTCTCTGCTTTGCAAGATGAGACCCTGTTCTCTCACTTCAGAAGGTGATACAGTCTTGCAGTTTCCAAATTAAGGTCAGGGTTATATATGAAATCTGATTACTGACTTTCCACATCTATGCCAGGATTTACAGTAAGCACAGGTTCCTGCATAACCTGAATTTTTAGACAATCCTGTTCCCTGAGTTCATTAGTGTGACGTTACCCTGCATTTCACCATCCCACAGACAACTGATACTGGTCAGGGATTTATATAATTACTCCAAAACAGATCCATCACGTTTTATGTCCAACTATCCTCTGATTATCTGCCTCTTGCCCTGTGCAGCGGTTGATGAGATCACCTTAGACGTGCGGATCCAGGAGAGTGTTCCTGCTCCTGCAGAAGGTAAACAACTGATAACATTAACAGCTGAACAGGTTGTCACGTACTCTACACGTTTAGAATCCTCAGCTCCAACTTGCTATTGCTACATGTAGTCTCATCTTTTATTCCCTCCTCTTATAATAATGCATTTTGTAGAACAAATCCATTAGCCTTTTATTCTGAAAGGTAAAGCTCTCCTCTCCCTCCTCCTCTCTGTCCACAGCCCAGGACTCCTTCAATGTGACCGTTCTTTATTTAGGTCAGGAGGTTCTCAGACGTCAAATCCAGGGCACTGATGTCCGGATAATGTACTTGCCTGCCTCTCTCGTTCCCCCGACGCCTGCAACCCTGAAAGCCAGGTTCCCACGCATCCCGCTGCCCGAGCCGCCCTCCACGCTGCCGGCCAGCCAGGAGCTTCAGGCCCTGTTCACCCTGCTGCCCTTCATGGAGAAAGGGGTGGCGCTGACCTCGACAGCGCACGGCGTTTACGGCAAGAGGTTCTGCCAGGGCAGGGTCTTCTGGACGGGGCCGCATACGACCACACCGGGGTTGCACAAGATGGAGAGGAACACAGAGCCAGTGCTGCTGTTCAGCAAAGAAACCTTCAAACAACGTGAGTCATTCAAGTCAAGACTGATGGTTAACACTGAAAAAGGTGGAGGCCTGGCTGCAGATGTAGGTCAGAGTGTGCCAACGTCTCTCCCCTCATAACTACTCCACCCTGTTGTCTAAGCCTGACCAACGTTTTCATAAAGTTCATAATCTGCTGAAATCAACAACGTGCGGTTAATAGTCTTCCTTCCTGCCAAGATAGTCAGTCTGCAACCAAGTTCCGCTGCTGCAAACAGCCCAGGTTTAATCTTTGGCTTTGAATCTCTGTAATTCAGTCCGAACACACCGAGCGACAGACACTTCCTGCCACCAGCATTATTTCAGTAGTTGAGGTTTTTGTTTAAGAAGTACTTGAGGTCTCTAAAATGGAATATGGTTATTTGAACATTAACAAAGTTGAAGTTATTTATTTACATTAAGGTCATATTTTCATATTTGTTAGATTTCAACACATTGCACATTTAATATATTCTCTAGATTCAATGAAAACGAATCTGCAAACATTTTAAAACTGATAAAGATTATTTTAATGCAAAATATTTTTGTGAATCCGAATAGAGAATATGAAACGTGAGCTCTTGTTGTATTTTATTGGATATTGTGTTATTCAGGTAAAATAATAATAATAATTTTAAGATGACTCAGTTGACATTTTCTGAAATGTTTGCAGTTATAAAAGGAGAAATTAATCCCCAAAAAAAAAGCTTTTTCAGTTGCAGTCGCACTTTCAGCCTGATTAGCTCGTAGACAAACCTTGAACTCTGTCTTGCATAACTGATCGTGTCTTTTTGATTTTCTCACACTCAGAACTGGATAATTTCCGTTCAAACAACGGCGAACCTCCTCAGTGCGGCATCACGCTGTGTTTTGGAGAAGAGCTGAGTAACACTGAAGACCCCTCCAGAAAACTTATCATCGTTCAGGTAAAGACTTTGTGCATCCTGTCGGTTTCTGCCCATCTTTACTCTCAACACTTTTAAGGCTACTTCATCTGCATTTTCCTGAAGATATAAATCACTCTCATAACCATAGCCCACTCACATTTTCTGTTTCACTGTGAAATAAATTACATTAAGGATGATAAAAGCTGCAAGTTCAACATTAGTTTAAAGACCCAGTAAAACTAAAGAATCTAAATTTAACAAAAACCCACTGTTTTAGTTTGCTGATCCTGTATATGCTGCCAATTTCCTGGAAACAATGCTCACAATTTCTTAAAAACAAAGTGACCTAAATAAGTTGAACGTCTCTGAGAAAGGTCTGCACTAATCTGTGCAAGAGCTTATATTGTTATATTCAAGGTGAGGTGCATCCACACACTGGGCCTCTGCTTGGTCCGTTCTAATAAATCCAGGAGCAGAAATCGGTCTTTTTGGGTTCTGCACTACAGCACAGATCCACAAGCCAGGAATCAGTTATGTGGCACATGCTTTAACCATATGTGCCCTGGACAAAACTGCACTTATTAGAGGACCCTTCCGTATAGACATCATGTGCTAAGAAAATGTTATGCAATGTGTGTACAGTACGAAACATATTTAAAAGTATAGTTCAGTCTTTGAGAATTACAGGACATTATGTAGTAGGTGCATAATGTCTTCTTTGAAACAGACGTCACTATGCGCCAGTTTTCCAGCCCAGCAAATTGACCTTAGTTGTTAATATTAGAGAAAATAAGCTCTTAGCTTCTAGAGAATTTGAATCTCCAAGAAAGTTTTTTCTTCTCCAGTCATTATATTTTTATCCCCCTTTACTAAAATAATCATATTAATCCATATCACTGAGACAAGGAGGATGAAACGTTGACCTCGGCAGGATGTAGTTGATCGTAGCAGGGAGTCGCTCGTGTTGGCAGAAGACGGTGAGGGTAAGAGAAAACCGAGAAAGGCAGGAAGAGCAGGAAACACTGAACACAAACAAACTTCTGGGTTAAACGTTGACTGTCCTCTCTGACCTTTGTCTGCTGTCCTGGAGGTTCATAGCATCTCACCTGCCTAATTAACTGCAGTAATCCACACATTTGTTCCAAATGATTTAGACCTTTCTCCTAGATGTTCGAATATTCTACCATCATTTTTTTAGGAAATTCCCATGAAAATTGACACAAATTATACACACACACACACACACAAAAAAAAAACACACTGCAAGAACATTCCATGTAAATACTGTAGCAGAAATACCTTCTTCTGTTTCCTCTGCAGATCACTTTACCTTGGGCAGTGCAGCAGGTGCAGAACGCTCAGTCCATCTTGGATTCCATCAACATCCTCCAGTCTCTGGCCAGTCAGTCTCCGCTGGGAGAAATAACTCTGAACCTCGTCACTGTGCCTTCGCCAACATCAGAGCTGATCGCCTGTGGGACTTTGTGAGCACTTTGATTCTTTAGCAAAAGAGATCAGTAAATATTCCCCATTTCCCACCCACTCAGAGAGATCAGAGGTGCTGAGCAGTATGTTGCTAAGTCTACATTAGTCTTAGTTGTTTGGATATCAAAATAAGAGAATCTAGTTTCTACGGTAATTACGGTTTTCATACAGCTCGGCCCCAACAGCACAAAAGAAAACTTTTAGCACTTAAAAAATAAATGAATAAATTCTACATGACTTTAGTCAAAAGGTTTAAAAATTTTTATGACTAGAAATCAAATAGGGAACTTAAAAATGATCATTTTTATACCCTAAATGTAGATACTGAGCTCTTTGGGAGAGATTTTAATGTCCTTTACACAGAGATTAGTTGCTGTAAACACTACATGTAAACTGACATTCGCCTCTAAGCCAGTGCTTCCCCACCTGCTCCCAAATCCCAGGAAGGGGGCTGCACAAAGGGGATATGAAACCAGTAAAGCATGCTCCTGTACGAACTCTGGAGATGCTCCAAATTATCCCAGTCGTCTAAGGAGAATCCAACTTAAAGAAAAAGGAAATCCCCTGTGTGAGGGGCACAAGCTTAAACAGTTGGGAACCACAGCTTTAATCAGCTGACGACTGTTTATACTGCAGCACTAAGGAAACCTTGTCCTCTGAAATGTTACATGTAAACTTTACAATAGAATACAATGGAAAGCATAGCTGAGTAGAGTAGCAAGTAGATATGTATCATGTATCTTCATTTTTTTCCACATTTCGTTTAAAAGCATGGGGTTTCTTGTAATACTGTCATTGAACACAGACAAGAATACTTCACCAAATGGGGGTTAATGGTTGTCTTTTAATAAGAGAAAAAGATTCACACTCTTCATGAAACAGGATGCTGCACCTCACACCGGGGTTTTAGCAGTGCTCGGCGAGGATTGAAAGGACAGACCCGCCCTATGTGACATCTGGTGTATTTTGGTTTTGTGAGGAGAGTGTGTCCACTTAACCTCAACCTGCTGCATGTAAAGACTTACTGCACAAACGTGTAAACTGGATAGTAGTGTTTGACTGCTGTAGAGATCTCGAATGTTTTTAAAATACCTAAAGAAATAGTTTGGGATTTTTCAAGCAGGTCTTAAAGGTAATTTGAGTAATATTTATGCCTCTGAAAGTCCTGCTCACTAGAACAATGTTTCCACCCTGCACATGACTGCGCAGTAAGAAATGAAAGCTATGGTTTACAGCCCTCATTGTGCCCATAAAAATAATTAAAATAAAATAATGCAGTTCACCTGAGACGCATATGAAACAGCAACTGTCTCACTGGGCTTCATCAATTCTGGATCTATCAAAACGACAGCAATTTCAAAACAAATGTCACTATTTTCTTGAGATGCAGTGGAAGGATATGACCTGACCTGATTTAAAGGAGGATTTTCATTGATGAAAACAGTAAAGTGAGGGAAAATTATTAAAAACACAAGTGCACAACCAGGATCTCGCTCTCTCTCAGCCATAATGTGCACTCAGCTGACACCAACAAAGCTGAGGGAACAGATTTACATACAACTGAAACTCTTGCGTGAATCACACACAAATATAATCTAAGCACAAATGAGAGAGTTTGACTACATTTTTTCTGTCCCAAAACCTCAAAAATACTCCAGCTGTTGCATCTGCATAGTACAAATAAGCTTCACAGTTAACTCCATTAACTTAAGTCCATTCACAACTTGTGAAGGAAGCCAGTCTCAACAAACAAAGCAAGATTCTTAATATACCTACGTCACGGCAGTCGAAGGACTATCAGGAAGAAAAGAGTGAACTTGATATTGACTCCAAATAGCCTGTTTCACCATTGAAGTGTCGTGTGTGTGTGTCAGGTGAACTTCAGTTCTTTCAACATAGTCACATTGAAACTTTAAGGGACAGTGTTGAAATCATGAAAAGCTTGAGCGTCCAAGAGTCTCAGTCGGATGCATAAATAGCACTCACGTTTCCATTAAGACCAGCTGGGAAAATCCTGAACTGATTCTTTAACTTTTGAAGATTAATGAAACAAAATATCAAAATGTCTAATAATTCAACTGTACATGCAATGTGCTGAAGCTCAGACTCGTGCAAAGTTCTACAGATGTTCTGTAGATCCTGTTTTGCAGGAGGCAGTTTAATGTGTTGTCAAGCACATTTCCTGCTACAGGTTTATGTTGCAACACTGTTCTGTTCCTCTTTTCAACTGTTTTTGGCACAAATTGTCAGACATTTCCTCATATCTTCATTTCAGAGGTGTGAAAGCCAAGTAAGGTGACACACAGAGGTTACTGCCTGCTAGGGTCCTAGTTTTAAAAACTGAAAATGGACATAAATGTCCCAGTATAAGTGAGATTGGGATTATTATATTCAAGAGAAGCATCTGAGGATGCAGGCAGTGTATTAGGTAAATGTAATGCAAAGTCGTTGATTCAACTACATAATATTTTCTATAGGTGTTAATTCTCAAATTAACAAGCTAATTTTTGTATGATGCAGCATAGAACTGCAGCCACAAGAACAATAGCACAGTTGAATTAATACCTCAGTAAAACAGTTGGACTGAAATGATAGATTAGTCTGACTCAGTGTTTGCTTCTTATACCTAATTAACTGACAACTGGGTCCATTTGTCAGAAAGCTATGAGGTTTTACACTGGCATTTTATAAAAATTACAAATCATGCTGAAGTTACTTTTCTGTTACAAAAATGCTCTATAGAAAAGGTACGCTCTGGTTTTCTTTCCTTACTTGAGTTGTGTAAGAAAAATCATGAATTTTACCGTAGTCAAAAAGACCTGACGAGTTCCTCCCGAAGGCAGAATTTCAGATTTCACATCAGCCAATTACATGCTCTGCATTCTGAGCTTCAACACACTGACATTTATTGCAGCACGTTCATTTTGCCCAGCCCTTCTTGTTTGGAATAGATACAGTAGACACAAGAGGTTCTTAGCGATAATTTCAAAATGTGATTTTTTTTTCCTCCCCCCTTTATTTCAACTGTGTGCTGAGCTGGACCGAAAGGCACACACTGAGGGGGCGGTGAGGTGGTTGCAAGATAGTAGAGATCTACCAAGCTGTAAATGTTGTTATTTATGCATGTTCAATGTTGTTTCCCTGTTCTAGCGAGGAGATGCATTAAAAATAAACATATTCCTAAACTCTGTATTGGACGTGTGTCATAAAAACCACATTTACAGGTCAGAACATAAATAAATCTGGGCTCTAGTACAAACTGGTGCTACTTCTGGGTCTAGATGTTTCCGTTGGCCGGCGAGCCGAGCTCTGCGATCTTGGTGTTTAGTTTCTGATTGGTCCAGTCCTTTGTGATGTCATCCAAGTGGCTGTCAAAATCCACCACTAGCATGTGATCGCCTGACTCCAGCATCTGGCTGGCTATCACCCGGGTCTCCTCCCACTGTCTCAGCATTATCCTGAACACAAAAGAGAGTTTGGTCTAGTATAAAGGAAATCGACAGGATGGAATTAAGCCTGGATCAGCCAGCTCTGACAAAACAAATGATATATGGTAGATTTTTAAACCACTCGGTATTTTAGTGTTATACATAACAATAACACAAGCTGTGGATCACTTGATATCAGAGTTTTAAATGGGAAAGGTGAGGACTCAGTGACTTTGACCAATGACCACCTGTAATATTACATTCACACATCTGGGACAAACAAGGTGGGGGGGGGGGGGGGGTCTCCTGTCCCAGCTGTCTCTTTAACAGAGTTATAATAAAATTGTCAGTGTTCTGACAAAACAAAGGACTTAATCCTTCCTACTCAATCAGAAAAACTAAATGCTGCCATTGGTAACATTCTTCCAGATCCACATTATCTATGACATGATGAAAGGCCAGAAGTGCCTCAGTTTTCTTCTCCCTAAACTGTCTTGGCAGATGAGTGATACAGAAGACTTTTACAGAGCAAACCTTTCAGATTATAGACAACGTAAAAGGGGAAAACTGGGATATAATCCTTCAGCCTAGACAGGAAGACACTTTAATAACCCATTTCATCTAATTTGACATCCGCTTCCCTTGGATTACTAGTTAAGTGATATTTAAAAATGATTATTCATGTTTTTGTTCAAATTTACACTCCAGCTGCCCAACTAAATAGCTTCCATTAGCTTTCAGCTGCCCCTTACATGTGTTTATCTTTGAGGATCCATCTTGAATCTTTGCGCTCATACATCACGATGGGAGGAACCCGATAGTCAGGAGACATCTTACTGCCATCAAGCTGTAAATCGAAACACAGCGACAGACAGGTGATGGAACTAATAACTATAAAATATCTAACATGCACAGAGGATCATGGTGTTTGTTTTACTGACCATTAACAAAACTGCATTATCAAACTGCTCAGAAATCTTATCAGCTATCTTCAGCGCACACGGTGTTGGGCTGTTGGGGGAGAGATTAGAGAAAAGATAGAAAACTTGACCATTTACACCAATCAACACTGCTGCTATTAAATATAAACACAGGGTTTAATAAACTTTTTAAATTGAGAAAAGTTCGGATATAAACAGACTGACACAGCGTCTGCATCCGTTAAAATCTCACCTATTATCTGATACACAAGCATTTGCTTGATAGTATCCCACTATCCTCTGCTGAGTCTGTGAACACCACACATCCACCTGAAACAGGACAATACAAGGTCACTTTATCAATTAGATGTAAAATGTGAATTTCCGGAACATGAGCAAAATCTTTCTCTGCAGCTGAAAAACTAAAGCTCAAACAGGTTAAAGCCTTTAATCCAGGCCAGGACAAAATTCACTGCACCTTATGTAAATTTAAGTGATCAATGACGACAATAAGGCTTCTTATTCTAATACTCATTAATGCATCTTCATGATTGATTCCTAGCAGTTAAAATTAACCTTCCATAAAAGTGTATAAGTCAGCCATGTGTGTTAGAGGGTGTGTTTAATGGTGGTAGTACTTTCTTTGCCATTGAATAATCAAATTAAAATTTTTGTTAACAAATCACTGCACAGCAGTAAAAAATTAAACTTGGTTGCAGCCGCAGTTAGAGCTTTCACGCTGTGACTGAACTGAACCTATGCGCAGGTGTCCTACCTGTGTGAGAGCCAGCTGAGTGATGGGAGCCAGGGGCAGGTGAGAATGCAGCAGCGGTACACAGTCTGTGACGCAGACAGCGCCACCTGCCGGGCCGGACGACAGGAGGAGCCCGTTGATGCTGCATCGCGGGTACAGACAGGCGTGGAGGTACATCTTCACGTAGGCCCGACAGGACAGCTCCACCTCGCCCATGATAACTGGGGACACCCACAGAGACACAGGCACTGAGAACTGGGCTTTTTGTGTCTGTGTGTGGGGGGGAAACACAGGCCAAAAGCGCTCAAGCAACACGTATGAAAAAAGACTGGTGCTTTCTTACAGACGTGACAACAACAGTGGTTCTTCAAAGCAGCACATTCACCACAGACCAGGACACAAACGCTTGTTTAACGTGGACGGAACATTACCGCTAAGCGGCGGCGGTTGGTGGGTTTACAGGAAGCCTTAGCACACGCGCTAACCAAAGCCAGCTGCATGCAGTCTTACCTGACAGAAGCGAATTAAATACCGAAGATGTAGGTTTCAGAGGCGAAAACGTATTCAAATATTTTCTTTAAAAGTTAGAGGAAGTTTTTAAATGATAAGAAAGATGCACCGGCAACAGTAACTGATTCACTGCACAGCTAACAAACAGCGTCTAAACAGCTACTTCCGGTCTCGCCCAAAAGTGTTAATTGTAATGATGCAATTGGCTGGGACCTTGACACGCTATATTGCGATTGGAGCATCAAGGTGCCAATCATTTTTGCATCCTTCCTATCAAATCCTAGAGTTGTGTGGCGCTGCTCCCTCTAGCGCACAGGAGGTAGTATGACACATCCATTTGGTTGCGCGTTAAACCGCATTATATCAATTTTCTTCAAACATATTTTTAATATAAAAATGCTCCATAACGTCAGTCTGCAGTTTCCTTGTAAAGGTTTCTTTGATCGAGGCTATCAATCAATCCTCTATTCAACCAGAGAAGACAATCTGCTTGTCTTATTAAAGTTTTATTAAATTCTCATTTATTGTGATTTTATAATAACAGCAAAACCTGGAACCTTGAGTGATGCTGTGTGGATTGAGGTTTCCCGTCATTATTCTCTTATACTGATTCCCCAAAGTTGCATATTTTAGATTGAAGGGATAAAAGCTGCCTAGCTGAAAGCTGGATAATTTGGGCATGGGGCTCATTTCACACATTTTCATGTAGCGGGCATTAGTATTTAGAGATGCTTTGGTTTTGCTATCTGAGCACAGGGGTAAACATGATTAAACATTGTAAAATGGGGACATTGTGTTGCTGTCCTGGATTGAGAGTACACAGACAAGTGCTTCGCAGAAAGCCACAGGAGATCCTCTCTCCCAGTGGCCAATAAACTGTTCAACTTATCCCCTAATGGACAATTTGCATTGCTTTTATTTCATTTATTATTTTTATTTCATTTATTTTTACTCCTCCAGCTGTTTTTTTCTTACTTGTTGATCAGTAGTTTGTACTTGTTTATTGTCTTGGTTTGGTGCATGTTCTTTTCCTTTCTTTTCTACTTTCATGCAGAGAGCAGCTTTAACAAGGCAACAAAATTTCCCCTAAATAAGTAAGTAAAATAAGTAAGCCTTCACAGTGCACCTGTAAAAGTATCTGGTCTACTTCATCAATAATATTTTGTCCAATTAATAGGCCACAATACATTTTTAATTCATATTATTTAAGAAGTTTTAAAATAATGGTTTCAGTCAATATCCAGAAGAGGGCAGAATAAACTAAGCTCGTCAAGAAACAGATGTAAGAGTAGTAAACAACTTTCTGTCTTATGTGGTTTATTTGTTGTTTTTACATCCCCACAGTTCTTGTCTCAAAATATATACATTTTACATGAATAATTTTTTGTTGCAAATTAGGTCTCTAATTTGTCCAGGATATTTGGCTAACGCTAGCGTGCAATACATTTTTTTTTGTCATTTTGCAGATTACTCTTAGAAAAAACAATTATAAAAACCTGGCAGCTGTTTGTTAATTATAAAAAAATAAATTTCTCTGTGTAAATCTAATCAAGTTGGATCAAGCTTAAAAACAACGGGCCTCATTTTTTTCAATAGATCCCATTTGTCATGAAGCTACCAGCCATTATTCTGATCTATTCTGTCTTTTTTCCATTTCTTTCTCAGTTACTTTTATTCTTCTACTTCACATGTAGCTGTTTTAAAATGGTCGAAAAAGACAAAAATCATTCTTAGTCTTTATAATTATTAATGTAATTATAATTAGCAACGCCCTATGACCCTCTCTGTACTTCTCCATCAGCATCCTTTGTGTCTTTGTAGATTTAGAGAAAGCAAGTGAGATGTGTTGGAGATAAAGTCAGAGAGGCCAGATTGAGGTGGTTTGGACACGTTCAGAGGAGAAACTGTGAATATATCGGTAGAAGGATGCTGAGGTTGGAGCTGCCAGGCAGGAGGTCTAGAGGAAGAACAAAGAGGAAATTTATGGATGTAGTGAGAGAGGACATGAAGTTAGTTGGTGTGAGAGAAGAGGATGCAGAGGACAGAGTTGGATGGAGGCACATGATTCGCTGTGGAGACACCTGAAAGGGAGCAGCCCAAAGGAAAAGAAGATGAAGTTTACATATAAATAACAATGTGCTGACATTGTGAGCAGGTTATTCAGAATTTTAGTTTAATTCTCCTTTGTTCTTCATTAACCTCTGGATCGGTCTAGCTATCCATCTAAAAGAACTACAATTCCCTTAAGCATCAGCATTACACAATTTTAAAACTACTTCCTAAAGCAACCTTTCAAAATAAGACAGCCTTCACAAAATTGCCAACAGGAGCTCCACTCTAACTCTACTGAAGGCTTTTACTTTGAAACGGCGGTCCTTCTTCCAGTTTCGGGGCTAATCCCTTCGGAGCGGTAACCTCCAGGTAAGGTTAGTTAGTGCGCGACGATGAGGCTCCGTTTGGCCGCAGCCGTGCTGCTGTCGGCGGCCGCCTACTACGTCTACCTGCCGTTACCGAGCGGCGTGAGCGAACCGTGGAAACTGATGCTGCTGGACGCGCTGTTCCGGAGCTTCATGCAGGCGGTGAGAGCCGAGAGATGCCGGAGACAGGAGACAGGACAGGACAGGAGGACAGGTTGATGACACCAAACAGACTGAGCTGCGTGCTACATGACGTGTCAGATAGTACTTTACCTGATAACTTTCCGTTAGAAAGGAAACAGGGATACTATGGGTCTGTACTGCAGACTGCTATCAAATATCGAGTCATATGGCCAACTTTAGAAGTACTGTGTTGTACTACTCTGCGGTACTGCAGTATACTATAACCTGTCCTACTCTACTGTACTGTGCAGCACTAGAATATCTCCCGGTTACATTTCACCATAATCAGAATTAGAAACTTTTTATTAATCCTCCGCTTGATGGATTATTGTAGTATACAGAACTACTGCGTAGTATTATAAGTTCGTTATTAGTTATTTTTTAATGTACATTATAGTATTGTAAGCAGCAACTATAAAGTACCAGAACATACTGTATAGTAGTATCTCCTACTGTAGCATGTTTTTACTGTACAATATACTACGTTGGACAATAGGGGGGCGGCTGTAGCTCAGTTGGTAAAGGCAGTGGTCCACGGACCACAGTGGTTCGATCCCCGGTCCCGGCTATATGTCGAAGATGTCTCCGGTGAACAGCCCATCCGTCTCAGCTGTGCAGTACCGGTCCAAGCCCGGTAGAATTTGGGGAGGGTTGCGTCAGGAAGGCGTGTAAAACAAAACTGTGCCAAATCATCATGCGGACAATGATCCGCCGTGTCGACCCTGAACTCACAGGATAAGACGAAAGGACAAAAAAAAGAAACTTGTTGTATTGCAGTTACAATACTATATACTACACAGTAGCCTGGAAGATAATAGTGTACCGTATATTATATTTTATGATACTACATAACAGTCCAAACTACACAATACTATGCAATCCTTTATACTATACTATACTGGAATAATATAAAATATATTACTACAGACTATACTTAAATGTGCATTCCTGTACTAGACTGCAGTATAATGTACTACACAATACTGTATACTGTGCTAGAATAGAATGAGATAGAAGTAATGCACTATACTATAATATACACTGTGCTATTCTATTTTTACTAAACTCTGACTTCAATGGACATAAGTACTGAATACTCAACTATGAAACCTTACTGGAAAACAGCATAATTTAATACACTATTTTATATTTGTAGTGTATAAAGTGAGTGACAGGGTGCAGCACAGGTTAACGGCATGGGGAGGACCTTTGACCCTGCTGCTGAACGCGCTGTAAAACACGCTGTAAAACTAGGGAGTAAAACTCCCTACTTGTTATTCATGTGCTCACACACCCAAACTGGGAGTTTGTATGCGTCAGTGCAGCACAACAAGTTTTTACACGAGACAGGTGTTAACGAGTCTTTGCCTGCAGCCCTTTTAATTAAACCTTCCTTCTACTGCCAGAGTCAGAAGGTGTCTCACATCATCCCAAGTCTTTTTTATTGGTATTTATTGTTATTCATCTGTTCTCCTCTTATTTTAAATCTCTGAAGAGAGATTTAAAATGTAAAAATGCAGAAGATTGTTCTATAGAGTAGGAGCCAGATTGTCTAGATTGTCTATATGGCTTTAGGAGGTCGGATAAATAAGGTGGAGCAAGACCTTTCAGTGCCTTAAAATCGACCCTGGCTTGGTAACCAGTGGAGTGCAGATAAAAACGGCGTGTTCTTATCGTGTCTTGCAGTATTTGTTGGAAGACGTATTAACTGATTGTTCTTGGTACTTGTACTTGTTTTTTGTGTCTATATTTGATGGTGGATTTTCTCATTTCTGTATGTTTACATTAGCTTTGTGACTTTAAACAGTGGTTAAACACTAGTACTGTTGTTCACATACAGGGTCCAGGCTGGGGGCCCACTGACCTCTTGGGCCTCTGGACCTGTGCCAGGTACATTTATTTGGTAATGAATCAATAGGTGGATCTGAGCTGACTGCCCACACTCGACCGATAGTTATCCCACCCAGGTTCCCCTGAGAAACTGTGGGGACTCCTGCCTTTAAACTCTGACTGGCTGAGGACACGTGTTTCCTTTAGGAAACTCACTAGTGCATCAAAGACCTGCACAAACAGAAGAGACTGACTGATCAGACTGTATTGTGGTTTTGTGCTGATTTCTTATTTTTGGGTTTGTTTTCTGATTCTGTGATTGTGTGCTTGTGTTTCCAGAGTGACGTGGCTCATGCTTTGGGCCTGTGCCATCGTGTCCGCCTGCTGGACAAGATGGTGTCCTGGGTGGAGGTGATCGAAGCTCACTCCTGCTCCGCCGTGCACGTGACTGACTCCGTGCTGGGTGGCGTGCCCACCCGAGTCTTCCAGCCCAAGAGGGGGAAGAAGCTCAAAAGAGGAGTCATTTATTTCCACGGTGGCGGCTGGGCACTCTGCAGTGCACGTGAGTGTCCGGCTTTTATTTCCTGTGCTGTTTTCCTGATGCCAGTATCTGGCTCAATTATACTCATGTTTCTCATGGAATATTTCAAAAACGTTTCATATTTGCACCAGACTTCTGCACTGTGCAGCAAGTCATGCTAGAAGCCAAACAGTTTAGTAGTTGTATCAGTACTTGGTATTGGCAAGTACTCAAATTTAAATCTCTGTCTGGGGAGTCTGGGAAGAAGTGGTATCAGGACATTCCTGCAAACAATGTTCCAACTCGTGTATTTAATCAACATGTGAGCCGAGTCCGTCACATCCCACAGCTAAATCTCTTTTAGGGCGGAACTTTGTCTGTCAAAATGTCATCACTGTGAGTTGCAAATATGGAAAATAATATTTACGGTGATCTCACTTACTGAGCTGAGCTGCTTCACAGGGATGCGGACGTACGACCTCCTTTGTCGGAAAATGGCGGAGGAACTGGATGCTGTCGTCATGTCAGTAGAGTAAGTTTGGGGCTTTTCTCACATTAAAATGTATTTAGCAAAAAAGAAATGATTGATTTTCGTTCTTTTTATCAGTAAAATCTAGAAAACATTATTTCATGTTGGGTGAAATATTTGTATTTCAATAAAAAGTTGGGAATTTACCAGGTTTAAAAATAAGCAGTGACTGAAGGCTCTGCATCAAAAAACAAGCTAGTGAAATTTTGTAACTTTTTATGCAAACAGATCTTAAAGGCTACACAAGAAGCCAAGGTCAAACTGACTGCGAATAATTTTCAGGAATCTGCAGTGAACTGTGTTACATCAGAATTTAAGCTGGAAGTTTGGGAACACACAGAAAACTCGAAACAAATATGATCTTTGCCGCTTTATCAGTGGGTCTGTGTCATTTAAGCGAAACAAGCGAAGCATCAACGTGGTCTTTGTTTGATTAACCCTGATGTAATTATGTTGTTTTCCTACAATGTGCTGTTGCTATAGTTACCGTCTTGTTCCTGAGGCCGTGTTCCCCGCTCAGTATCACGATGCGTTAGCGGCGTCGCGGGCCTTCCTGTCCCCCCAGGTGTTAGAGCGCTACAGCATCGACCCAGAGCGGGTGTGTGTGTCCGGGGACAGCGCCGGGGGCAACCTGGCAGCTGCAGTGGCTCAGGAGGTAAACGAAACAAACACACCCCACCATGTCTTTCTGTGAGTGGTGGAGACATTTCTTTGATCACACCTTTGTACTTTTACTTAATTTATGGAAGGAGTGAAACTCTCTGAGGCATCTTAAGATGATTATTGGTGCAGAAAAGAAGAAAAATCTACAGTGATTTAAATTCAGTCCTCTACTATATGATACTTGATGTCCTCTCAAATGAGACGTAAAGGGAGGAGAAAATTTTTATCCCAGTGAGAGTTTGACGTGTTTTCAACTCATCCTCAACTGCTTTTCCCATTTTTATCTGCCTCTGAGTTTCTGAAATGTAAACGCTCCTTTCACATTGTAACAACTCTCTCTCTCGAAATCTATTTAGTTTGTTCTTTTGTAGCAATTTTGTACTTGTTTTAAATAATATCTGTCTACTAGATCAGATTCCTTTAAGAACCAGATGGTTTGAGGATTCTCGATCAGAACATCTGTTGATGATTCCTACAGCTCTTTTCTATCAAAGTGGCTGGAAACTACTAATTTAGTCTAATTGAACTAAACTGATTTATGTCAAATTTATTTTTTAGTGGTAAAATGTGGACCATAAGTGTAAAGCAGCATAATATATAAAGTAGAAATACCTTGAAGTTGTGCGTATTTACAGTACTCGAGTAAATGTACTGAGTTACATTGCTGCTTGTGTCCACAGCTCGGCTCGGACGACTCTCTGACCGTAAAGTTCAAGCTCCAGGCGTTGATCTACCCGGTGCTGCAGGCTCTCGACTTCCACACCTCGTCCTACCAGCAGAACCAGGCTGTGCCCATCCTCTACAGGCCCATCATGGTCCGCTTCTGGCTGCAGTACCTGGGCGCCGACCCCTCCCTGGAGCCCCTCCTGCTCGCCAACAACCACAGCTCCCTGGACCAGCCGGCCCTCAGCGCTCAGACACGCTCCAGGCTCGACTGGATCGCTCTGCTCCCAGGTGAGCGCAAGAAGCACTTCCGACCTCTCGTTAGAGCGACTGGGTCGCCTGAGGTGGTGGACAAGGTGCCGGCGCTGATGGATGTCAGGGCGGCGCCGCTGCTGGCAGACCAGATGGTTCTGGGGAGGACACCTAAAGCATACGTGATGACGTGTGAGTTCGACGTGCTGAGGGACGATGGGCTGATGTACGCCAGACGCCTGCGGGATGCCGGCGTCACAGTGAGCAGCGACCACTACGAGGATGGTTTTCATGGCTGCATGGTGTTTTCTTTCCTGCCCATGAAGTCAGACGTTGGACAAAGGAGCATGAACAACTACATCCGCTGGCTGGACCAGAACCTCTAGTCACACTGCTCCAGATCCTTCTGAACCACGTGCTTCGGGGACACTAAGACCGGAACAGTCGTCTGATATGTGAGCGCTCGTTGTTGGGCGGAGAAACATGTTTGGTTTCACAAATATTATCAGTGTAAGAGCAGAGCGGGAAAAGGGTGGAATCTGCAACCCAGAGCAAACACAAGCTGCTTTAAAAATACTGAGACGCATCATTCACATGTCGACCATCATTCGTTTTCCAGCCGTTTGCAAAACATACAAACAGAATGCAATTAGCCGCAAAACATCTGAAATCTTTATTTATTGAAAATAGTACAAAGACAACAGCTTTGTTATGATGATGGCATCAAAATCAAAATGAGCAAATGCTTCCTTTCAACCCTGTATTTCAGTAAATGTAGGGTTGAAAGGATTTTTTTTTTTTTTTTTACACAGGCCTGGAGTTTCAGTCTCGAGTTTAAACACAAAGGGACAATTCAGGGCCAGTCCACAGCAGAAACCTTCCTTAGAGGGGAAAGCAAACGCAGTTTACTGTCGTGGACGTTTATGTCCCTAACTGAACCGTGTGGATGTGTAACCAGTCTAGATAAACACAGGGTGAAGTCAAACACGAGGGTGGTCGGATGGACCAGACTGATAATTACCACCACTAAAGCCACAAACCAAATCGTTTCCAGTCAGACGTAACCAAAGACAGTGACGCCGTCATACGTTTCCGCAAGTTCAGTGCAAACCTTCGCTAAATGTGCGGCAGGTTTGTCTGTAAAGTAAAACTAAACTAAAAATGTAAACAACATATTAAAAAGCAAAAAGTGAGTGAGTCTCACTAATAAAGAGAACCAGAGATTTACCCAAAGATTTGATTCTCACTTTTAGCAGCTAAACAGCAAATGAAGTAAACACTGCAACTGGACTGTGATCGATTCAATTTCAGGGAAATGGCCCCAGATTCTTCTCGATCACAGATGTCAGGCGATTGATTCCTGCCAGCCAACCACTCAGACAGGGACAAACCCTTAAAGGTTATCAAAGCATGATAAAGTACAGGATGTCCTCTGACCAACAGGGGTGGACGAAGTACTTCTTATGCAATTTGGTTCATTTCACATGGAGCGGAGCTTATTTTATTGATCTGTGAATTACTTTACATTCTGCTGGGTAGTTTGTGAATCTCACACTGGGCATCAGCAAAGTCTGTATTTGGTTTTATTAAGTCAAATCTGTAGTGAAGTGGAGTAAAGTATAATATTTGCCTGTGAAGTGTAAAGTAGCAAAACATTTAATTACCTCAAAATTCAGGACCAGTGCAGGATTCACAAAACAATATTATCAAGTTTACGTAGTTAGATAACTTTTAAGTATTTTTTCAAATACATAAAATGTGTTTAAAGTTAGTGGGAAATTTTAGAAGTAAAAAAAATCAACGTATATCAGAGCTCTGTGGTACTACTGCACACGGCTACTACTACTCTAACTTAAACATAGTGGATACATTTAGTACACTGATATATGTACAAATATTACTAAAGTACTAAGGCATTTCGGTGGAAATAAAAAAAAAACAATCACTTGTAATAAATGTTTAGTTTACTTCACTTTTTGCACATTTTACTGCCTCAAATGTATTTAAAAATGGACAGGATGTATTTTCCCATCAATTTACACACGACGACGCTTTCTCTTCGTCATTATAGGTTGTTGTGTGTGAATGGATGGTGCGAAGAAAATGCTGATTTATCTATTTTAACTATTTTTACTCAATAACAGGGCAGTAAAATGCGTCAAACATGAAGGGGCCCTGCTTACTCGATGTGCTTAATGTAATGAATGCCTAATAAGTAACACACACACACACACACACACACAGCCAGAGTGTGTGTGTTTGGTTAGAGTGGGCCAGAGTTCACAGCTGTGGAAACGCTCTGGATTGTGCAATAGTGTCTGTTTGAAAGCATCCCTCCTCTCTCGGTACTGTGGGGCCAGTGCAATAGTGCTCTCTGAGACAGGACGGCCCACATGGACTATCACATTCCCCCCCCCACACACACACACACACACACACACAGTGCACAAAACTGGGCCTGAACTAAAGTAATGACCTGATGACAGCGAGCGTCAGCCTGTGTAACACTGACTATCAGCAGGCTGCAGCTTATCTGAACGGAAATGATTCCGCACGTGGATTTCTGTGTTGAATAAGCTAATCAGAATTAAACGTTTGGATCAATAACAAAGACTTTTGAATGTTTTAAAGTGCTGTAATCCTGACACCATATGTGAAATTAGGCATTAAATAGTTTAATTGTGTATAAACAAGATTTTAATATGAGTTCATGCAGGTTGTTTCAGTGAAGCAGAAAGACAAAAGTGGCCCCAGATGTCCTCCTGCAGCACTAACAAATCCCATGAAATAGCCGCTTTATTGGCTGCTGCGATAACCTCAGTGGTATGTTGGGGCCTGGGTCACATTTTATCGGCTTTTCTTTGTGGTGAAGTACGTGCTCTACATGTGTTAGCGTGTGGGCACTTTTGTAAAAAGGGGATTTTTTTTCGCCCGGCACTTATCGTGTGTTGGCCGGTGACGTTCCCGGAAACAGTTCTGGTGGGATGACGAGCAGGCGATGCACGGCTCCACCTGCAGGGGGCAAACTCCCCCTGGATCTGACTGCTTTCACCCTGGGGTGGCACAAGTACTCCAACTGCAAATACTCGAGTAAAAACGCAAATATTTCAGTTTCTTTAGGTATCACTTCTATATGGATGAAATAAAGTATTTAAACACTATTAAAGTGATGCTGCTGGTAAGATGAATGGAGTCTGGTCCAGATTTGTTCCACATGTGCCTCAAATAACATTAACCCTCTGGAGTTTGTTGACACGCCGAGCATGTTGTATTTATACCATCATAACTTTGTTAATAAATCATTCCGAGACAAGCTGAGAAAACCAGATGGAAATGCTGATCTGGAGCTTTTACTTATCTTTTCTTCCCGTTAAGATCACTTGAAAGAAATGTTTGAAAGAATTGCTTATGAATATGTGCAGTTTCACTGAAAAAGGCACAAAAATATGTAGGATTGGTTCAAAGTAAATGAAGTTCTTCAAAGCTCAACTTCACATATTTTCTGCTGTTTAGAGTGAATAAACAGTAAATCTGTTTTTTACAACCTTGAGCTGTTCTGTGATGATAAATTCAGTATCACTTGTCCTTGTGCTGAAGCAAAACAGTGTGTGTGGAGTAAAAGCTGCTTTGAGCCAAACTCCAGAGGGTTTATGAAAAACACAAGCAGCAACACACACCAAAGCTAAAGTTCATTGTGTAGAAGGAAAAGTGTGATTTAACCACAATTAAACACCATCATTTAGTAGTTAATCGTTTTCTTCTTTTAGTCTGCATCTGAAAAATGTTAGTAAAGTGTTAATTAAATGTAGTGGAGTAAGTATTGAAATACTCAAGTACAGTGCAGTAATCTCACAATTGCACTTCAGCACTAAATGCACGTAGTTGCTGCACCTTCGATTATTTCTTTTACCTGCCAACAGTTTCTGTTGGACCAGACTTATGAGTGTTTGAACGCAGCAGGAAAAACGTGTAAATCGTGTGTATTAGCATGTTTGTGTTTATAACTACATTATAGCAACTTTATTAAGTCTTTATGTATATTGCTAAGAGATTAAAAAGGGGGGAGGGGCTGTTACTACTTTTCTTCTTCCCCCAACACCTAAATTCTCTCTGCTTGCAAAACTTTTCATTGAATATCACTTTGCTTGACGCCGTCAGTTCTGACAGGACATAGATAATTAATTTTTTTTAAAATACATAAATCTGCAGATTAAGTAGAAACCAAACTCAGCGCAGGTTCCATTTGAGGAGCTGTTCTGCAGCATTTCTCCATGTGGGGTTAAAAGCCAAAGTGCAAAGAAAACAGCTCATTAGCTGCAGCCTAATGACATCCATCCATTATGTGTAACCGCTTATCCAGTTCAGGGTCAGGGGGGTGGGGTTGGGGGGGTGGGGTTGGGGGGGAGCATACGCAGCTGTCATTGGATGAGAGGCTGGGTTCACCCTGGACAGGGCTCCAGTGGATCTCAAGGCCACAGAGAGACAGAGAGACATACACAGACAGACAACTCACATTCACACCTACACAAATTAAGCTAACATGTCTTTGGACTGTGGGAGGGAACCAGAGGCAGGATTTAACTTCAAAAACACTGAACAGAAATGTATGTGAAATGCACATGTGATGAATTCACATGATGATCCGTGTGTTCTCCAACACATAAACCAACATTTCCCACATGGTCAAACACCTACAGACACTTTCGCACGCAGAAACATCTGTGCTGGTGAAACCAATCAAACTAAACCAAACACAAGTGACACGTTACGTACATCACATGCCACAACACGAGGAGATTGAACGGTCGGTTCTGCTGCGTCTCCTGTTCTGTCCGTTGTGTTGTTAACGTCTGCAAAGTGAACGAGAAGTTTGTGTGTAACGTGCAACCTGACATTCGGGAGGTCAGTCAGTTCACCACCTGACCTGCAACATGCAACCAGATGTTTGTGACACAGCTGCAGCTCTGACTCGTGCTCACAAATAAGTCGCCCAGTTGTCTAATTAATTATTAAACTGGTCTATGATTTAAAGGCAAATGTGAAACTTTAAAACATTTCAGTCTGTACGGTTTAAAACATGAGTAATTTACCAATATGAAGAAAATTATCGTAACAATATGTGGAGTTGTTTTTACTTGTTGGTTGAAACTTTCACACACATTTAAACCAAAGAAAAAGTCTACGTGTGTCATTATTTATTTAATTATTTTGCCTGATAGATTTACCTTTAGATAAATTTGTCTTTAGATTTTGTCTGATGGATTTAGGAGAGTCATGAATATTCAACAGGTGTGACAGATTTACACTCCAGTATGTTTTTCAAGTTCTTGGATTAACGTCTGTGATCTGACGCCTTGTGTGATATTGAACAGTAATAAAAACACGTCCAGAGCAGCAGAGCTGCCAAACGTCTCCCATCTGTCACACTGATGAATAAACTGCTTTTACTCTCAGCCTCTCGCTGGATTTCGAAGAAACAGTTTGTCTGTTTGGCTTCGACCTTCTTGAAATTCTTCAAGTCAAAGGAACCGAACCCGTCAAACGATGGCGTGACAGATGGTAACATGCAAGTGAGATCATGTGATCAGACATAGTAGCAGGAACACGCTTCTCCTGACAGACAGGTCTGTGTTTGTGAGTGCTTGCATGCCTGTAGCAGCCAAACCTGCATCTGGAGCACCGCAGGGCGAGCTCAGTGTTTGTCTGCTCAGGTCTAACACACTTAATTAGTGTGCGATTGCCCATCAGGACCCGATTACACAAAACTGTATAAGCGTGTGTGTGTGTGTGTTGGTGGGTGGTTGATCAGTGAAGCAACAGTCATTCTGCTGCCAAGCAGGCCGCATGTGTGAGTGCACGTTCTGTATGGATTTCCACTCAGACATTGTTTTTCCATAAGCACTTAATCCCATTCAGAGTCACAGCAGAACAGAGTTTGTCCCAGCATGCACTGTGTCCACACACCAGGAGCTGGAGGCTTCAGGAAGAAGAGCAACAACACGTCAGCAAGTCCTGAAACAATTCACAGGATCAGGAATCGTCTTTGCTTAAAGAAACAAGCTGAAGCTGCAGATTCCTCAGAGGATCTCAGCGCATCGGACATCAAGGGTCAGGTGTTCACACCGGGGATTAACAACAAAGTGGGACAGCATGTGCGTACATAAAGGAGCCGCATAAATAAATTAATAAATAAATGGGTAATGAGAGGAAAGCAACAGAAAAAAACATCGGACAGCAAAATAAAAATGAGCTTGAAAAGCATTTTGCTGTCACTTTGAAATGTTTCATGAACGTCCATCATTGTCTCCTTTACTGCTTGTGTTACACACCGAAGGTCATTATCATTCATTATCACAAGGAAGTTTAAAGTAAATGTTTACGAACTGCGGCTCGTTACCGGCTGACATGTTTGCTCTCGTTGTACAAATTAACATTTATTCCTGTGGATCCAATTCTCCTCTGCTGTGCCTTCAATGCATCTTCTTTTCATACGAGGGCGACTGTGGCACAGGAGGCAGGAGCAGTCCACCACCAATCCCAGTGTGTTGGTTTGAGCCGGGGATCGAACCAGCGACCAACCAGACACTTCAACATTTGTGAACGTTTCATATGCTGAAGTGTCCTTGAACAAGACACTGGACCCCAACTTAGTTCAATAGAAAAGCGTCATATAAGCGAAGGTGAGTTACCCTTTATCCAGCAGTCCCCGATCAGCATCTCAGGTGTCAGGCTACGTAAGGCCTCCAAGAGACAAAGGAAGCTGGTCTGAGGAGACAGGAAGATGTAAAACGGTCAGAGTGAGTATATGTAGCACAGCAGAAGTTTCCATTGGAACCGTATCTGTCACGAATTTGAAGAGCGGGATGGTTAGAAAGGGGGTAAAAGAGGTGGGGAAAAAACTGCTCAAACTTCAAACTCTGACTTGCAGGAGCAGTTTCCAGCTGCTTGATGAAACTCCATAGTAGAAGATGTTTGAAGGAGAAACATAAATAAGTGCATCAGCAGCTTTTTCTCGACCACAGTCCAGTTTACAGATTATTACATGACCGCGTGTCTGCAGCAACCACCATTATGGTAGAAACCAATGTCTGTGTTCTGATGTGCAGTTTGGAATGTGCTTGGTCTCTTTCTGTTTCAGCTCGTATATTTAGCAGATGATTTTATCCAAAGTGACTTATCTCCCATTGGTCAGATTATTCAGAAGTATGAGGTGAATCTTAACTGTTATGCTGATGATACTCAGCTGTGTGTCCCTGTGAACGTTGGTGATAACTCTGTAATAGATGCCTGTTTCTTTCTGCTTTTAAACCCTGATAAGACTGATATACGTAATTTATCCAAAGTTAGAACGTTGCTGTCCTTCGTTGAAGCTGAGACATTGATTAATGCATTTCTAACCTCCAGAAGGTCCAGAACAATGCAGCTAAGATTCTTACCAGAACTAGGAAGCTTAGTAACATTAGACTCCACTTCATGTGAAGTGTAGACAAAAACCCTGTAGCCTTCAAAATCTTCAGAACCGTATTATATGCTAATGTTCTAATGGTTTGGCCCCCTCCTTCATTTTACATAGGGAGGCCAAACCTTTCGACCCACCTCTTCCTATAATACACTCCAGTACGACTCCACCACCCACTGGGACCTCAATAATAAACAGAGAGTAGAATAATCACTTGGATACCGTGGACGGATTTATAAAGTTTAAACAACTTTAGGGGTTTAAAACACATTTAGGTTTATAAAATGTGAGTCACAAGGGCCATAAAAGCAGCTCTTAAAAGAACAACGTCCCTACTGTGAAACGTGGAGGAGGCTGAGAGCACTAGGAAATCAGAAGATTATCACAACATTGTGGACAGAGTCCCCGTCTCAGGTCTGAGGCTCCTGCAACAGGATAAAGATACGTCTACAAAATATGAGGTTTAGACTCACAATGTTGCTCTAACATATTACACTAAAAAACAAAAACACATCTGATCCGGAGAACAGTGGACGCTGATCAGCTTTGGAAGCTTCAGCTTTTCTGAATAAACTTTCGAAGTGTAAAATAATAATTCCCAAGGACTGAGACGCAGGACAGATCCTCACGGGAGCACCGGTTCCCCCCACGGACCTCCAGGCGAAACGTAATTAAAGCGCCATGTGCAGCGAGCTGTGTCCTGTGTTCGTGATGGCTGCACGAAAGTGACAGGATATTTAGAGGGAAGAAGGAGCTCAAACAGCTCCGATTCCGCCCCAGGGCCTCATTTTTGTGGAGTCCGCCCCTCCCTCTGGATCACGTTTGCAGACGTTTCCATGCAGCACAGATGGGAGTAAGGCACATTCGGCATTCACAAACATCAGGTGTGTGAGAGTAGATGACACACTCTCAGCAGCAGTGTGAACGGCCGCTCGGTGTGTCCGGATTTGACCCCGGGAGGCCTCGACTTCCTCCGTACCCTCCAGCGCAGCTTGTTAATCGCCGGGCGCCGAGATGATCATTACTAAGGAAAACAGAGCTGCCAGGAGCGAAAACAAGCCGGTGAGAACGTGAAAGGAAAGCTGGAGCGGTTGGGGAATTCGCGAGGGAGAATGTTATCGCTGCGACTAAAGGTCATATTGTTCACTCCTTCCTGACAGGCCGAGAGAGAAAAGGGAGTGTGGAGCAATTTGGAAAGAGGAGGAGGGAGGGAGGGAGGGAGGGAGGGAGGACAGAGAAAGATTGGTCGAGGGGAAGAGAAAACCACAGTGTGGGCCTCAAACTGAGAGACCTGAAAACCACAGGACACAATGTGGCCACAAGTATGCAGACACCTGAATGTGAGCGTGTGCAGATCTCCTGCTTTCCGCCTTTCAAAGTGCTTGAGACACTTACTCGGGTTTTGTGCGCAGAGGTCAAACAGAGGTCAAATCAAACTATTGTTTAACATATTAATCCACATTACGTCATGAGACTGTGTCTCCCTGAAGATCAGCGCTAAAAACTAACAAAACTGGTCCGACTTTGGCAGAAACCCGTGGGCTCACGAGTAAAGATACTGAAGACACTAAGAAGTCTTTTTCAGGATTGTCTTTCAGTGCAAGAAAGGGACACCAGCTGTCTCCTGCACAATGAAACCACTCTGATCCAAGTAAAGATGGTAGAGAAGCGACAGGACATGTTTGTCGGAGTTATAGTTGCTCTCTCTCATTTTGTGTTAGTTGGTATTAACGGGCCGAAAACCAAACCCCTAAAAACCCCACCCTAGTGGTCTCAGATCCACTGCAGCAGCGTGTCCTTTATGATGCGAGTCTCCGGAGTTTATGTCCTGTCACAGAACTAAAATTACCATTTGCATTTTTATTTTATACCGTTTCCTAAGAGTAATTATATAACTGTCATATCCAGATGGCTGTCAAATGAAAACCAGGACTTCTAGAAGTTCGTCTATTGTTTGAGAAAATTCTCTTCCTCCTTAAGCAAAACAAGCCCACTGAATTAGCTGAGACGCTTTATGAAAACAAGCTGTTGTAGCTCGTGTAAAGTTGACGTTTTTCGCAGGACGGCGTCACAATGGGGAGACATATTCCATATTCCAGGTATTTGCAGAATAAGAGGTGAAAAAAAAATTCTCTGATCAAAACTGCTGAATAGTGTGTGGACAACATGAGATTTAGAGTTTTTCTGCAGTTGATTTAGTGATTTGTTAAGTGACTGTGGGTGTTTTGAAAAGGCACAATACAAATAAAATAGATTTTAATTGGCAGTAGGAGTGTGGTTATGGTTACATGTCATCATTATGGGCTATTCCGGCACCTGGTGGCTGGGGTGGATGGATGGGGCTGACTTCCTGTTACCATGACGATGAAGGTCCCCAGTCAATCCAACCTACCATCTTCTCACTAAGCTCCACTGAGTGAGCCACACTGCCGCACTGAGACATGTCGTCTGTCTTTTGTCCACCAAGAGCTGCAATTGCAAACAGCAGTCTTCACTTTTTCTGTCTTTCTGAAGTGAGCTAAGTTCATGATCTCTGCTCTTTTTTGAAACTGCTCTGCAAACCTCTTAGGCTACGAATAACTTTGGAGTCCAGTTCGGGGACAATAGGCTGTTTGGACGAGTTATGGATTGATGGAGCATCAACAGAGACCAGAGGCTTTTTTGTCAAAGGACAAGATTGTTTCAAATATGAAAATTACACAAATATAGAAAATTAAACCAAACCGCGATGGCAACTAGCTATTAAAGATGGTTTCCATGACAACCAGGGTCCTGTATGCTGTCCAGGGCACTACTTCAAGAGAGGATCCTAAAGGACGTATTTGTGTTGGGGCAAATACGTTTACTTTACTTACTACAATGTGCATGAAGTCGTCAGAGAACTTTCTGAAGCCCCTGTGATTTCACACACATACCAAAGCTCTTTCACACAATCACACACATTTTAGTAATTGTATATAGAGGGTGGGGGGGTCTCTCTTCCCCTCTCTCTCGGGAGTAGAAACCTCGTCGACCGCCTTGTTTCCTCTGAACTCCTGATTCCTGAAAAGAAATGAAGCAGTGCATAAGCAGCCTCCACACACACACACACACACACACACACACACACACACACACACACACACACATAAAAAAAATTAAAATATGACAAAGGCAAGTGGAGCCAGGAAAACTTTGGAAAGTCCCCAAAAGTTTCCTGTTTGCTCGTTGGTCAGCTCTCAGGTTTCTGGCCTGCCCATTGGCTGCCCTGGTTTTCCCACCTCTCTGTTCCTGAGGTGTGTGTGGGAGTGTGTGTGTTCAAGCCAGATATCAGCAGTATTGTTCAGTGCTGGGTACGTTGTTGCTTCTATAAAGACTAATAAAAATGAATAAAGTGCATGCACGTGTGTGTGTGTGTGTGTGTGTGTGTGTGTGTATTCATACATTGTGAGGTCCAGGGTTAGTTTTTCTGCACTGTGGGTCTTCTCACCATCTTCTCACCATTTACCACTGGACCTCATCTACAAACCCAAACCGCCTTATGTCGCAGCTAATAACTACCTCCAGCACCGTCCACCATCGTCGTCTGCAACCATCTTCTCTTGACACTGAAAGTTGGTCCCTGACTTTCCTCTAGCATCACTGAATGTAACCCACGTATAATCAGACTACATTACCATGACTGTAGCCTGAAATTGGAGGCTGACATGTGGTTTAGTTAATCTGATTTGATTATTTTCTTATATATAGGTTTCTCTCTGTGGCTTCATTCAACACATTTCAGGCTCAAAGTTCCTAAACAAACGGTCGGTTTTGTGCATATGTCCGAGTGCAGGCCTGTTGGCAGAGAGAACAACAACAAACACATGAGAGCAAACGCAGTATATGAAGCACTGAACTTATTTATGGCTGTAAAGGAAATCTGAATTTGACAAAGAGAAACAAACAGTGAGAAACACAGACAAAGAGCGAGGTGGGGGGGGGGTGGGGGTTAGGTAGGGGAATGGGAGGCTGTGTGTAAGGCGACTGAGGAGGGAGGGAGTCAGCTTTGCGGGGGAGTCGGTCAGCTCTCCTCTTCGTATCCCTATCAAAACTTGGCCGGCGTTCAGAAACACACTCAGTTTGAGTCCATGTTGGAGCCTGAATTAATCACAACGCAGAGACTGAAACCTGCTCGCTTTGCAGGGATTTCATTCTCATTTCTGGACAAACAGCTCATCCTGGGAGGCTGACGATTTATTTTAGAGCTAAGACTTATCATTTGTTAGGGTTGAGGTTAGACATGTAGTCAGGGTGAGGATGAGTCTGCTGGGGATGAAAGTATTTATGTCTCTCTCCAGTCTGGAGAGAGGATGCTTAAAAGGATGAGGTTGACCCTCACATGTCCTCGCAGGCTTTCTAACACACACACGTTTAGAGACTGTTACCCCCAGCAGGCCCTTGCAGGCGTAGCAGCGGAGCAGAGTGAAACCTAAGTGTCTCCCGGGGAATGGCTGGGCGTAGGAGCCAGATTGAGGCCAGATGTTGCAAATGCAGGAACGAGCCAACGGGACCAGGATCCATTTATAGGCTCAGTCCGCCTCGCCGCGCAACAATACACAGATAATAGCACAACCAGCGCTTTTCATTACACTGACCCGCTGCTCGTACATGTTCATGTGCTCGTCGGACCCTTTGGAAAGTCTTTGCCCCGAGGGGGTCGGCTAAGAAATAAAGCAACATGGGAAGTGTGAAAGAAGTTGCAAAACAATCGCTGTGGGTTTCAAAGAAGCAAAAATATCTAAAGAGTGAATATTTGTGGACACACAAGGACACAAAAGATGTCAAAAACAAGTATTTATTTTACTTGAGAGTTGTTTGCTTGTACTTGTGCTGTTTCGCCTCAACAATACTCAACAGATGCTGAATCTGAACTTTAAACGGTCTTTTCCCTGTGGTATCAGGGGCACAATCTGTCACCACAATCAGGAAACATGACGAATCTTGCACAGGTGTTTGTTGCCAAGTTTTTCTTTGTGTTTAACCTTGAATTTCGGATTCATCTAGAACGTCGTACGAAGTTGTGCTCGCTTCACTTCAGACAGATTCAGACGTGGAAGCTACAGGCTGCAGCTTGTACTAGTTTGTCAAACTCCACGTGGACAAAGTGAAGGTTTGAGTCCGTTTTCTTGTTGCTGATCAACACAAAACTAGAATTTTTTTTTTTTTTTTTGGAGTTTTAAAAATCAACGCTTGGAGGCCTGGATCACAAATAGTTATCCTCTAACTACTTTCCAGTGAACTTCTCTGGTCAACTGAACCTGATGGATGAGGTCAAAGGTAAAGAGATGTGGAAGCAAAACAAGAAACTGTGGAAACAAACCGTTTCATTGACTGTTCTGAGTCAGCACACACTGACACATACAGTCTCAGGCCAGAGCCTTTGTAGAAAAGCTTAGTTTGTGATTTTTCCCTTGGAAAAACCCTTCAGTTATATAACAAATTAGTGATGCAACATGTCATTATTTAGGTCGCTCACATTTCATAAAAACTATAAAAGAAATTGTTTCAGTGACTAAACTGTGTAAAAAGCATATTAAAAGCCACGTACGTGCCAGAATTCAGCCCGCGTGCCACTCTGTGCATGTCCTCAAACATTATCTGTGATCATATTCTTATGGAAAAGGTGTTTTTCTCGCAGCTCGGAACACAGATCTACGCCGCAGATATCAGCCTTCACAATAAACTATAGAAGGATATCTGTGTTTTTCCAGCGCAGAAATGAAACAATAATCGCTCCAGGAGAAATTCAAAGAGGGAAAAGCGCTTGTTCTAAAGGGCGGCCCCGCCCCCTCCTCCCCCTCCCGTGCGCAGGGGACGGCCAGGGGAAGAGTTAAGGAGTCAACTCTCTGCCATTGTTCTTGTTCTGGAAGTCTGGGAGCAGCACGGGACGGCGCAGGTCTGGTACCGGACGGCGGTATGTCGTTATGACGGGCTCCGGTCCGAAGCTGGGTGTCCTGCTGCTGCTGGCGGTTCTGCTGCAGACTGTGGTCGTCACCATCACCGTGTTGCACTTCACGGCGGCTCTCAACTCGGTAAGAAAAAGTTTGGGTTCGGACTGACGACGCGCGGAGGCTTTTACGCACCGCCGCGCTGTGCGCTTCGGGTTTCTAACGCAGCCGCATGGAAGTTGGACTTGTTGTGGACCTTGAGCATTTGGCTGCAACTACTCCAGACTTTCATTGCGAAAATAAGTTTTGCCAGCTGTCATAAAATTGGTTTCAGCTTGTTTTCATGGGTTTGCACAGCACAGACTTGTAGTTTCTGTTTGTGCAGCGCAGGCAGCAAATAAGTAACTTCGGCGCAAATCATGCAAATATTCCTTCTCTTCCTGGTCATTTGCAAACACAGAAACAAAACACAAGGAAGCCAAGAGCTCTGGCAGCAGCAGAGGTGGACTGCAGCTATTTTTATGATTAGCTGTGATTATCAGGAAGGGTGTGTGTGTGTGTGCGGGACTCACTGCGTGTTAGAGTGGAGTCCTTTATCTGGACTCAGCCCAGCTCAGCAACTCTCAGTCTGTGTTTACACGAATGAATCCAGGTGAGATGCAGCAGGGATACACTATGAAATGAAACGCGAACAGATAAAAATCAAAGAAAGCGGACGGCGCGTGCAAGGAAACATGCTGACTCAGGTTCCTGGTAAACTTTAAGACTGATCAGCCTGCTTGTTTTTCAGCTCTACCTGCTCTGCCCACCACTGATTATCTGGATCAGGTGTTCAGGTAATCAGCAGTGGGAGGATAGTTGGAAAACAAGCGGGGACCAGGATTGGCCACCCCTGCTTCAAGATAATGACTTGATGGTGCAAAGGGGGATATGTGCCCTGAAAATGGGTCATCTGCATCGTCACTGATGGAAAAAAAATGAAACCCATAGCTCAGTCAGCCGACTTCTGTTTGACAGGAACTAACCCTTTAACGCAACTCTCTCTGTGACTCTGTGCAGATGAAGGAAACGTTTGCCAGGAGCAGCGTTTCCTGTTTGACGGGCGCTGACCTGCAGAGCATCACGGCTGTACGTGGGGATCCATGCTGGCAGGTCACTCAGCAACTTCACCTGCTCATCGAAAAGGTAAAACAACCTTACAAATTGGACATATCAGGCATGACTTCACTGCTTTGCAGCGTGAAATGACCTGCACTTATCAGTATCTGCTGATCAGTTTTAATGACTCGGTGATTGTTTGGCCAGCTGTGGGGATTTCTGGCTTTTGATGCTCATTTTTCTCCGAGCCTGCACCGGCTCAAAAACTCCCCGCCCACTGGAATCCCCCCACGCTTCAGCCGAAAAGGCCAGAAAAGCAAATGATGAAGTTTTATTGTAATTTCTTCAGTCTCTCTAACGTAATCCCACTCAGAGCCTCACATGCTCTTATGTTACACTTCTTGTCATCGCAGGAAAATGGAGTTTTGATCGAGGTGAAGCTGAAATAGGTAGCAGTGTAATTCATTAGTGTATCGGTAGACAATTACCAGGCAACAATTTTAATAATCAATTAGTTCAGTAGTTTTTTGTTAAAGTGTGCTGAAGTATTCGATGCTCTGCTTTGTCTTAAATCAGTATACGTGGCGATATAATACCTGGATATAATGAACTGATGAAACTCCTCCAGGTGATGTCATCTGGAGGAACCTTTTAGCTAGAAGCAGTGAAATATTTTGATATAGGGAAGTTTACAAGCATTAATGTACATTTACACCCCGACCTAAAACCGAAAGCCCCCTTTAAGAATAGAAGCATCGGTTGCAGCCCTGCATACACCCGTGCGTTACCCATTTAATTAATATAAACCTGACGCCTTTGTTGCCCCAAATGTTTGTGTCGACTGTTTATCTGAGACAGAACTGTCACACGAAGGTAACTGATGAATTTACAGCCTCTGTCCCTGCACCGTCTAAAATGAAAAACTTAGTGGGGAAAACCCGCAGGAAACAACAGGAGAAGTGCAGCGATTCAGCTCGAGGTTTTCAGTGCAACATGACAACCGAGAGCCTGCAGCCAACATGAGGAGCGGGCTGCTAAATCTGCCACATTAAAAACAAGCACCTGCTCACTCCTGCATCACAAGAACCCATCCTGCCCTTTAATCCCCTATGATTTCATGCAGACTTGTTGTAACATGTGAAACAGTTCCTGCATGAGGTCAAAAAAGACACGACTGTGCGGTGGACAGATCACTTTCTACGCTGACAGGAGACTTTTCTCCACCTTCAGGGGGGACAAGGGTGAATTCCTGCACAGGGTGCTGGGAAAAGGTGTCCACGCCTGTTTGACTTCTACACAATCAGAGGATCTTTGAAAATGACTTGTACTACAGCTCATGTGGACCATCAGTGAACCTACTGTCTCACATCTTAATTATTCCTGTGGACTGCTAGGACACAATGGGCTCAGATCTTCAGACAGAGAAGCTCAGTAAATGAATAACCTGAAAAACAAACTAAAACATGGGTTTTGCTTTTTTTTCCTGCAGTTTGTTGATGATAAACGACATCGACTGATGCGGGTTTAGTGTGAAGTCAGGACATTCAGTAAGACAGGCAGGCAACAAAGTGGTTTTTGAGGACACGGAACATCCTCCTAAGTCACCTGAACCTTGTAAGCATGGTGAGGACATCACAAAGTCGTCTTTATGAGGATCACTATTCCTGTTCTGTGGTTTAGCAGATTAGCAGGAGAAGAAAAATGCAGAAATTATCCAAATCACTGTCTGCAGACACACAATGAGCTCCTTCATAGCTGGAACTGTGATGTGATCCTGAGAGGTTTAATCAGCACAGGAATGCATTCACCTGCTCTGCTGCACACACACACACACACCAGAGTTATTCTTTCACTATTTGTTTTTGTTCCCTGCTTCTCATCCTCCTCTGACTTTGCTTCAATAACTCAAGTCGGGTATTTGAGGCTCAGCTGCCTTTTTAAATTTAGTTCACAAACATAAACATGGTACTGGGACATTTTTGAGTCAGAACATGAGTTTGTACTTTCCTCGTAACACACGCGCAGTAAACGTACATTTGAGTTCCCACGCAGACCACAAACATCTGTGTAATGTTTATTCTACTCACTTGTTTCTTGCAGTTTCACTAATATATGCAGAGCTACAACCGTGTAGTTTTGTTATGTTTAGGCACAAAAACATCAAGGTTAGGTTTGAGCAAAGATGGCAGTTTGGTTTAAAATCCGGAAATGCAAACTGCTGCCTCCCACTTTAAGTCCTTCAAACTACGTCACCAGCGATCACTCGTTTTCTACAGCTTCTAGATGTCTCTGTCACACTAATGGAATGCAGAAGGTCCCTTACTGAACCGTTACTGTGCTCTGGCAATTCATGATGCCCAGTCGAGTGGTGCAATAACAGTTAAAACTGCTCAGCGTTGCATCATCTGCTAAATATGCTGCAGAAATGTTCCCAAGACGGGAAATTCAAACGACCCCTACGATTTGAGTTTTTCCACCACCGACTTGATATTTTTGGGTCAAAAAAAGACATTAGTATGAGACCTTGTGGACGTTCACGTTGCCCGGCGGATGAATCAGACTGACGCCGCTGACCCGCTAACTTTCTTACTAAAATATCTTGGCGCATGTTACATGGACTGCTCTTTGACAGTTATGGGTTTTTAAAGGGGGAAATCCAAAACCCTTTTAATCCGCTATCAGGTCAAATACTTCGGTTTACGAGTAAAACTCCTGCATGTTAAAGTTACGCTGTACAGTCGGGCAGCGTTGATGCAGTTTTGTTAGGAAGGACAGAGCCCAGGATGAGAAGATCTGCCTCTAACTGATCACTTTTAATAACCATGTCCTAAACACAGCAGGACAGCTAAACATAAGAGTACGTAAGGACACTTCTGAGAACAAGAACGTGAACGTGTTTTATTTGATTGGACTTGTCCTCATAAATGAGCCATCAAACTGCAGAGACTCTTAGTCAGTATGTTTGAATCCCTGTTCACGGTGACTGGCCGCTGATAAATGTGCTTCACAACAGTTATGGCTGAAGCTGTAAACACATTTTAAAAGGGAAAATCATTAACTTCTACAACCTCTGCTGGAATCTAGAGAGAACTGCAAAACACTGGTGATACTTCTCGATAGTCCTGCTTTCTTTGCACGAAGGCTTGATTTGAACGGATGATGTTGCCATTGTTGGGCGTTTTCTGAGTGTGGTTATGATACTGAGCTGAACTAACCTCTGCTCTTCCTGTCCTGGTACCATCCTCATGAGAGACACTCTTATTGCGGTGTTTGATCTGCCGTCTGGACTGTTTTATCATCCATAAGTCTGAGCATCTAAATGCGACAGAGGCAGTTGGACATGTGGAAAGACAATGGGACAGTAGGATGGTCCTTAAAAAGTTTGTTTTTACAATCCCAGTCTGCTGCTAAACCCAACCAGGATCTTTTCTTTTGGTGCCCAAACCCAACCGGGTGGTCTGTGCCTAAATGTAACCACACAGATTTTGTAACTATACCTTGTTGTTAATGTTGCACCACCATAACAACCTACTGAACCCACTGGGAGGTAATATGTTACCTACTGGACCATGTGTATGTGCTGACAACTGGGCCACAGAGTAGAGCGATGACGTCCCAGTCAGGTGGTTTATTGGTTTTTGTGCTTTGAAATGTAAAACTCCTGCACAGCTACCTTGGACCTCAGCGATGCCAACATCATTCTAATGACACAGTTTAGGTGAAACTTGCTTTGTCTTCAAATTGGACAATATATATAGATCTATACGCAAGTTGTTGGTTTGGAATTAATTCAGATTGGAACTGTGTGTGTGTGTGTGTGTGTGTGTGTGTGTGTGTGTGTGTGTGTGTGAAATTAGCAAAAAATATAAAGAATTCATCTAGACTCCTGAATGAGATAGTGATACTTGCCATATGCGATAATCTGATGACTGCAGAATAGAAGATAGAAGAATGAATGATGATAAATCTTGTGATTTATACTCCTGCCAGTAATGTGTAATATGTAGTTTACCAGGGAAGGATCTGTTTCACAAAGGTTTATTTTTCTTTATGGGACCAAACACAGTTTTTCTGATTTCAGCAGGATTTTAGAACAAAAGTCAATAAATCAGTTGTTGGTTGGAAACAGTTTTGATCTCTGCCAGCGGTGATGCATCAAAACTGAATCTGTGTTTTCCCTAATGTTTTTTTTTTTTTTAATGTTTCCCCCCCAGTCTCTGTCTCAGCGTTACCAGAGGCACATTTCGTCGGCAGTAAGAGGTAAAAACCCAAACAATTCAAAGGCTTAACTGCGACACATGCTGAGAGGACCTGAAATGATTAATTTCTCCATGTTAGATGAAGTTTCTCGGGTGTTGCCTTCGCTTGTGATGGATGACAGGGCTTCGCCTCGCCCTAAGGTTGCAGCCCACGTCACTGGCAGCTTCATGCCCAAAGTGGACCGAGAGGGAGGAGGTGAGTTCGTAGCCTCGTAGTCTGGGCCCCTTTGGATTGTGGTTTGGCTTGAAAGTGATCTATAATTTTATTGATTTGTGGTCTGTAGCTACTAGTCTTGCTATAAATGCTGTTTTGCTTATTATGATGTTGTAAAACCAACGTGCTGTAGGAACCTTCTTGGGTTTAAGCAAATCAACAGAGTAAACTTACTTTTCTCCACTGAATCAGCCTGTTCACAACTACAGTTTAACAAGTTATATTTTGGTTTGGAATAGTTTCTCCGAATCTCAAACTTTAACTTAGAAGTTTGGTCTTATTTTCAACCAACCCTGAGGTTGCATTTCATCCATTTCATCAATCTTTACTTAACATATCATATTTTTGTCTTAACAAGTCACAAATGTGACTGAAATACTTTCTTTGCTGGTGGAACATTGGTTTCAGAGCCTCACCTTCTGCACTGCCACGAATTAATTCGGGATGCGTTTGTTTTGCACAGCTTCAGTCTCTGCTGGACGTCGTGTTCAGGGCCAGAAGATCTCGTGGTGGGAGGGGAAGAAGGGGCTGGCCTTCCTGCAGGATGTCCAGCTGGTGAACGGTGAGCTGGTGGTGGAGCAGCCTGGCCTCTACTACATCTACGCCCAGACCTACTTCAGACACACCCACTCCCTGGAGGAGGATGGCGAAGACGGCGAGGAGGCAGAGGACAGAGGGAGACCGTTGCTGCAGTACGTCTATAAAAAGGTGAGAATCCTCTCGGATCAAATTAGATGCTTCGATGTAGAAACAAACAGAAAATACAAGAGGGGGATGTTACGGTTTAAGTGTGTAGGCTTGAAGATTCATCTGCAGATATAGTTTGAATCTTTTCATTGCTGCTGCACAAAAACAAAACACACAGACTGATGACTAACCAGTCAGAGGAGTCCTGTGAGTCTGACTCATCAGATTTTATGACTAATGTGAGTTTGTGCTGCATCACAATGTGGCCAGTGTCCAAAACCAACTGCTTTCTGCTTTGTCGGCTAAAATTAAATTAAAACGTACTGAAGCAAAACTGCTGAAATAATAAAGTTACATAGAAAATAACAGTTAAAGTATAAAACTATTATTGAGGGACAGTGTTGTCTTGAAAGTCTCACCTCCTCCTTCTTCCCGCCAGGTGAGCTCGTACCCGGTTCCCATCCTGCTGATGAAGACAAGTCGCACCTCCTGCTGGTCCCGAGGGTCCCAGTTCTCTCTACACTCTGCCCACCAGGGGGGTCTGTTCCCGCTTGGCGCAGAGGACCGCCTGTTTGTCACGGTGACAAACGCCTCTGCCGTGGACATGGACGAGAAGAGCAGCTTCTTTGGCGCCTTCCTCATCAGCTAGACCATCAGCTGCAGAACTCAGGAATAATGTTTAATAATGTTAATTGTACACTTGCCCTCATAATGAACCTATGGTGAAACGATGCAACAGGGAGTCAAGTATAGTCTCTCTGTCCACAATCTCAACTTAATACTTTTGACAACACTGGTTTGGTGGGTAGAGAAGACCTGAATTCGAAGGCAGTAACAACTGACTCCAAGCCCCAAAATCATATTCAAAAACCTGTTTCTCACTGTTGGACTCACTTCTTCGGCTCTGAATATTTGAATGCACATGCAATTGGAATACATTTTGCGGCTTGCAGCTGTTACCTCTTTCCTTGATGCTGCCTTTTAAAGGCTTTGCACCCAAAGGTGATTTGCATATAATTACACTCAGGCAGTCAAAACGAGAACTCGTCGCCTTAGAGACGATGTCTACATTCGTAATCACATCTTTGTCCGTCCAATTTGGATTCAGACGCTAAATAACGTTAGAAGCACTGTTATATTGGTGACATCTTACTTTTGAAAGCAGTTCTTGTTCTGGACGGCTTTTGCCCCCTGGTGGTGCTTGTTCTATGATGAAGCCATAACTCAAAACTTTCCCTTATAGCCTGCTCGTTATAAACGTGCACAAAACACAAATGGGAAAAAATGTAGTTGTCCTCATTCGTTTTTTCGTGACATATTTGCTCACTGCCCTCTACATAAGATCAGTAGGACCATTAATGTGGATTGAGATACTTGCAGAAACAAGCTGATACGCCTGGTGTGGACACGTGGTTTTTGAATTAGGTCAGTTAGGATTCCTCACACTACCCTCTGGGGGGGGGGGGGGATATAAATGACGTTGATGGAGTCTGCCTTTATAAAATGTCCGTGTAAAACTTTTTTGAATTTCCATCCACCCACATAAACATGGGGGTCCTCTCTCTCAAACTAAAAGGACCGTTTCCACTGGAAAATCAGCAGAAATCTTTAATGCTGTGCAACTTTTGACACGTTATCCCCACAGTCTGCCCCGATAGTTCCCTGACCTTCTCCTCCTCTCCTAGACAGGGAATTTTGTGTGTGTGTGTGTGGGGGGGGGGGGGGGGGGGGGGGGGGGGAATAGAACTACTCATTAAAACTACATTTACACCCCTGTTGCTTCTGACACAGGTAGAGGAACTAATTCCTCCAGTGGAAACTGCCCTAGTCAACGTTGCTTTGTGTAAAATGAGAGCAGCATTTAATGTAGCACTTGGCTTTTGTTTGGTTTTTTTTGCTATTGATGTATAGACTTTTTAAGTTTTGTTGTTCACGAAAATACTGCAAGAAATGTTCACTCCAGGACAAATGTTCTATAAAAAGGTGTACCTGGTTTTTAATACCAATGCACTGAAACAAAGAATTGTAACCTTTTCTCATCTGATACAAGAAACTGTCATCTAGGTCACTGACGTAAACTTGGACAGTACCTTATATTTGGTCCACGTGAAGTAATGGGAATCATCCGACTTTGTTTCCAGCTGGAGTGAGGGCACCTGGAAGGCATCAGACAGAACTGTACACACATCCGAATCAGAAAACATGATCAAACTAACCAGATACACCTAATGTGAATGTAAATAAAGAAGTGATGTCTGTGGATATGTAAAATAAAGACACTGTAATGGAGAACTGTTGTTTCTGATTTCCAACCGTCCAACTGATGGGTGTGAGCGAAACACTTTAGGCTTTACTTTGATGTAAGGTAATGCAGTGGTCCAAAACATCTAAGAGCAAATATACTTTGTTATTTTACTCTAATCACGTCACTTTTAACATTTCACAACTAACCACTTTTTCCATTTTTTTCTCCTCGTTCCATGGTCTTATTTAAAAGACGTATTTGACATACTGGCAGTACTTTTCCTCTTTGGCTTCCTGAACTTTAACTTGCCATTTCTTAACTCTTCTTATCACTCAAAAGGAGAAAACTAATAAAAGCTTAGAAATAAAACTGAAAATAAAGCATCAGATCACATAGTTAATCAGCTTCAACCCATCATATGTCTATTAATCAATGTCCCACCAAACATGAGGCAGCAGTGGTCCAAAGAAAAAGGACAGAGAAAAACAATAGTCAAGTATATTTATTTTTAACCAAGTAAAATATAAAGTATATACTTACTTTTACTTAAGTAGAAATGTTAGTGTTTACTGGAGTACCTTATTTATTTGTACTTTTACGTACAGTTTTGAGTACTTCATCCACCACTGAAGGTATGTTTTTGATAGACATTTTAAAACGGGTTGTAATATTGCTCGCAGTGCGTTTACAATGATCAATTATTGGGCATCTCTCTGTTCTGCAGCAGTAATATTACACTTTATATTTAGTATCGGTGCAAAAGTACAAGTCGCCTGATCAATGGGCAGAAACCAGAAACAACTGTTCTAGAAAAGCTGGAAACATTTGTTTGTGCAACACGTTTTAAAGCTTAAGTGCGATGCGGTTTGCCAATATCCAAACATTAAATCAGTGGGAGTCCTGCTTTCAACACCTGACTTCAGTCAAAATCAGAAAAACAATTATGTGCATCAGTCTTTCATCTGACTGACTTTGTGCTGAACAATAACTTCACTCTGTGTAATTAATGATGTTCACATTATTTTGGCAGTTGCCCCATTTCCTTTGGTTAAGTCATTGGAAAATAATAAAAGTAGATGAAAAGAGTCTAAAGGGCAGATAAACACAAGGTGGACAGAATAAGAGCAGCACACACAACACCAGTCGACGTTTAATGAATTCCCCAGGTGCAGACTGTTACCAGGTGTGTTCTGCCCCCTGCTGGCGCTTTGTAGCATCTTCCTCCAGCAGTGTCGGAACCAGAGAACTGCACGCAGGGTAAGTATTTGGGGAGCTGCAGGAGGAATACAAATAATCACACAACACTTTGGTGTAAGTTTTTGATTTTCATTTTTTGTGGAAATATGTTACAGTTATATTACAGTTATTTAAATGCCCCGAGGGAGAACAAAAAACTGTTTGGAGACATGAGAAACTAACACTAAGAAGGAGGACAGCAACTTAACCGAGACAGAAACAGTCCAGACAGGATGGACAGACTCGACAGGCAGAGTGAGCTACGACTCGTAGCCAATGTTAGGAGACGTCCAATAAATACTGCAAATGTTGTTAATGCAACTTATTAAAAACAAACAAAATGTAACAAAAGACGAGGAAAACATATGCGCTCTCCTTGAGTCCTTTGTGGTATTTAGCAGCATGTGTATAGCTTCCAGAAACCAAAAACTTGTGAGAAACACCGCATGCGAGGCCTGCATTCAACCAGAGGTTTTAACACAAGAACAGAGGAGAAATGGCGAAGTTGTGTGGCCTGTGTGGAAAAATAGAAAAGTGATCAATACAATAACACACACATCAACAGCATAACTTGTTTACCTAATATATATATTGAAAAGCAGGTATAGAATTTTGTAACAATCCTTGCAAAATCTCTTTGATGAACGTGGCTGATGGAGGATTAAACATTTGGCTGGTGGTTTGATCTGCTTAAGATTATCAACGACTTTTTTCTAGTGGCCAAATTTTCCAGAACACAATCCACCGTTTACCTGTGGTGAAAGTCTTCTGGTTGAATGCAGGTCGGCCCCTGCACGAGCTTCCTCTGGTTTAAATGGAACTTATAAAATACATCATAAAATGTCTTCTTAAGTGGAAACTGAGAAGTCCATGTACAAAAAGGTCTTTTATATAAATTACACCAGTCTGTGATGATGTCTCTGTTCCTGCTAATAAGCTTCCTCTCCAAACCAAACCCATCCCCTCATACATACACATTCTTTCCCTTGCTCTCTCACTCTGACACACACACACACACACACACACACCTGACTTAGCAACACAACATGCTCTACACGTTACCCATATTAGAGAAGAAAACAAAACAGAAACTATCCCCACTGAAATTAAATTTCTGCACATACAGTAACGCTACATCTTTCTTCCACACTGCATCTTTATGCAAGACCACAAGCATGGTGCAGTTTAGGGCGAAGGATGGAGGGCGACTCGTCAGATTCAGCTGGTGACCCTCACTACCGCCTGTCACTGTAGCTGCCTTGTTCTGGTTCCACCACTGCAGGTCTCTGGCACGACCCGATGGTATTGCCCAGCTGGTAGGGCGGGGAATGTGCACGATGACTGAACAGCGGAGAGGCAGTACCTCAACAGTCAAACCGCATGTCCAGCGAATCGTCAAAGCCCCTGTTGTCGTGCCCCGCCCCCGACAAGAAGGCGGCTGTGACCGGCGCACCCGTAGCCGTGGCGACATTGAGGAGGGTGTTGCCAGGGGAGCTGGATGCCGGGCTGCGGAGGGCCGCCGCGGTGATACTGGTGAGATTGATGCCGAGCGTGAGTCTGGTCTGTTCCAGAGCTTTCTCTGGTACGGCAAAGGCCTCCAGCTTCTTCTCCCCGTTGGCCATGTAGGAGTTCTGGCAGCCACGGCAGATACAGTCCAGACACGCCTGAGAAAAGCAACAGTAATCAATAACAATACGGTTTGAAAAATAAATCTAATTATCCAGTGTTTATACACTATCCCATAAGAGAAATGAGAAACAGAAACACGATCAACTGCTGTGCTGTCATCTTCTCGTATGTTGAATCAACAATTACATCCACTCATGTTTAATGTCCATCAGTCTGCACTGTGAATTATTTTGTCTATACTGTAGACGTCTGTTGTTGTCGTCCAAAACAGATTAAACTGATCTTTTCAGTAGCTTTTGGACAACAACAGACTCTATAAAATTACAGGAAATGTTATCGTGTAACTCCAGACAAAACAGAAGCTGCGCAAGTTCTCAGATTAGTAGCAGGTATGAAAATTATTAAATTTGTGAACATTTAAAAAATATGTTGGAAACAAACCACAGTTATCAGGTAAAGGCAATAAGCTACAGATATAAATTCAGCTTAGCACAGACAAGAATCATTTAGCTGGACATATTTAATTTCTGGTTTTCACAGCAGCATCAACACGTTGAGTGGGAGAATGAAGTGGGATGGGTTGAATGTTGTGAGCAGAGTCAGTGCTGTTCTCACCTTGCGGTTGGAGTAGCAGGGGCAGCGCTGCCCCCTGCAGGTCAACACTGAGGGGTTCTGTGTCGCTCGTCCACACTTGCAGCCCTTCTTCTCCACAGGCTTTTTATACAGTGGCTTTGAGGGGCTAGGTGGGTGTGTCAGGGCGTGTGCGTGTGCATGTGGGTGGGTGGGGATCCGGTCACGTGGCTGTGCGCGGGGCTTGGGGGGGCCCTGCCTGGCCTTGGTGTAAGCTTTCTTGGTGGCCCCGTGGTGCTCAACAGTCTTTTTCAGTGGCTTGTTGGAGACGAGCACAGTCTTGCCCACCTTAGCGGGGCCGCCGTTGGGCACCGGGGCCAGGTGGGGATGGGGCGCGGCGGCAGAGAACTTAGGCTCCTGTTTTGTAGTGGCACCCGGATTGGGGAGGTGAGGGGAGCTGTTGGCACAAACGGGAGCTCCTTGGATGAGCGTGGAGAAAGGAAGGGGCTGCACCTTCTCACTGTCACTTTCAGAACGAGAACGCTTGCGGTGGCACCGAGTGGGAACACATGGGATGACTGTGGAGGGTTGAGGGGGAAGGTGCATTGACGGCTGCAGGTGAGGTTTGAGGGGGCGAGCGCTGTTCTCTGATGAGAGAGGGGGGGGGATAAGACGGGAGGAGGCTGGGTTAGATGGGCAGTGAGGCCCATTGAGGTTGGACTGAGGGACAGAGGGGGAGCAGTCTGGCTGAGGATTGGTCTCTGGGATCTGGTCACTGTCTGTCTCCAGAGTCCTGAGCACCTCCTCTACGCTCAACAACAACGGCCCCCCACTGTGTTTCAGGTCATCCCCAAATGTGGTGATGTCACAAAGCCCAGCCTCACCACTCCCTGTGACGCTCACACACACCGGGATCTCCTCTGAAAAGCTCTCCTGTTTCGCAACACCTCCACCTGTTTCCAAGGTGATGGGTTGCAGAGTGTCTGAACTGACAAGGCCGTTACAATCGTGGAGCCCATTAATGCTCATGGGACTCAGCTCCTCTCCTTTCAGCTCCTTTGTTGGAGGAGATTCACTCAGCTGGGCAACTCTGGAGCTGGAGGCTGTTTGTGACAACCCAAGTGAATCCGATACGTCCTCTGCCTCTGGCTCATTCTCAGCCAACGTCAGACCCTCGTTGAGGATGGCCTGGAGGTCCGGCGAGTCTGTGGCAGCGCTGGCTATGTGGGGGGCGAGAGGTGACTGGGTGATGTAGAGACAGAGCTTCCTGTAACAGTGGACGAGCAAGGAGAGCTGCCTGTTTTCCTCAAAGCGGGAATAGTCCTTACACCAACTACAGGATGGCTTCAGCTGCATCCTCTGACCCTTACAGCCTCGACAGACATAATGCTGACATGATGAGTCGGTGGGCGCGATGGGGTCCTGAAGCAAGTTACCTGAATGTCAGAGGCAAGAGGGAAATGACAGAATACATTAACGCATTTTTAAGGAATGGTCCACAACTAGCCTGCATGCAAAGGTGATTAACGACCGTGGTTTCAAGGAAGCCAGAAAAGTACAGCCCATCAACAAAAACACTGAGTTCCCAAACAAGCCCCAGGCCCTGAGTAAAATACAATCAAAGCTTGACAAGATGTTATTTAAGATTTACAACTGATCCTTTCCTCATTTGCCGTTTCAATAGCTTTATGGCCTGATATGTATTTGTAAACCTGAGTGGTGCCTGGCAACTTGCCAGACTGGATGACAACCGCTCTTTGAAAGGAGCTTCCTTAGCAACGTTGGTCGCTATAGAGTGCAGCTGCAGATGAGAGGAGGGAAAAAAAAAAAAACAGGATGAAGCTCCATTCATAAGAAACAACCAACATTAAAAACTCATCCTGACTGACTGATCAATCTCACTTAGCTGCAAAGTCTATATTTACCACAATGTTATAATATTGATCTATTATGTATTTAGAGGAGGTTATAAGTGGGACTAAAGTGCCTTGAATTCTAAAACTTTTTAAATATTTTCTGAAAGGTCTGAAATAAGTTACAACTGACCAACTGCATTCATTTTTTTCTCTTTAATATTTAATACAACTGACATGTTGCTTTTGATTTTAGTTCCAATATATTATTTTGAATACAATCCAAAACGCCCGGATACAAATACCAGGACCCATAAGTTCATATTGCGTACACACCCCTTAGAGGCAGTGGCACGAAGAATCACGCAGGCTTCATGCTTTTGTACCTTTTAGACGCGTACACTTTACTGGTGGCTTGGCCCACAGTGCTCCGGCTTTCTCACGTTTGACACCTTCTCTCAGGTGCAAGTTGTAGCTTTTTGTAAAAATATTCAACCACCTTTGATTGGCCCCTTTTCTTCTTGTCCCACCTCGGTGTTTCTCTCCAGAACCCTTTGAAAATATACTGATATCCTTGACTTATGCACTGATTCAACATGCAGCAAAGAAAATATTTTTTAATACAAATCTTTTGCTCGACATATCACTACTACCAGATCCAAATGTTGAAGTATTTTTTTATTACATATTAGAAAACCTTTGAAGCGTAAGCAAATTTTCTAAATCTTTTCAAAGTTTCAAAGACACGTGTGCCTGACCAGAGAGATTTACATTGTAAAGAGAATTTTTTCAATTCCAAACAAAAAAAAACAATGTTTCAACAAAATGCCTATGTCTGCATGTTTCCTTATTGCCTTACAGTCACAACATTATAGCTATCACAGACCATGTAAACTAATAATTCATACCATAACATCCATTTACTGACATGTAAAATAAAAAAAAAGTCTACCCTAGTTTCCTCTGCTGCAACATGATATCCTCATAGTGTGGCTTAGGGGAGAATCACTGTATAATGTACGAGGTGTGAAAAACAAATCAATATATAATATATAACAGAAATATACCACAAAGATAAATCAGAGATGACATTTATTTACAACCTCACAGTAGCAGGCCAACCACAGAAAATCCTAATTTACAGCTACTGCCAGTCCAAGATGTGAAAAACAACAAAAGTTTCCTTAAATACGCAAACAGTTGTTCCTCTTTTTCTCCACTTCCTTTAATGTTTGTTTACACATTTCATCTGTTCAGAGATAAAGAGGTGCGTAATATTCCGTGAGTGGAAGACAGTCATTGAACGTGATAAACAGAGAAACGCCCCGATGCAGGCAAACAGCACACTGTGGGGGGTGTGTCATTACGGGTGTCGCTGGGAATGTCGATGCGTTCACGGCGCTACGGAATCACCACAACAAACAACACTTAGCCCGAATATAGACTGAAGTAAATGTAAAAACATCGTCTTCCAGTTTAAAGGCATATGATACAAGCAAAAAGTATAAACTATAATTCTCAGCTACGTCCTCAAAGCCATCATCACCACAGGTTTCAGTTAAAAAACAAACGGAGTCAAATAACAGGGGCTGTGTCTGCACGTCATGAGTTGCATGTTTGTTTTGATTCCTATGCGCAGACGTTAAGCTCCCAATGCATCACAGTTCATTTCAAGGGAGCGATAATCAACAGTGCTGACACAAATACAAAAACCCACACTGACAGCAGCAGTATCACGAGTAAAATGCACACATACACAAATGACCACGTATGTTGCAGCTCATTTTAAATATGTTGCATCTTTTTATAACATTATACAGTCGATGGTTATCATTTAATCCATAGAAACATTACATTTTCTTTTTTTTTTAATTGATGTTCATGTTTTCTCCTAGTTACATTATGATTTGTTTTACACATTTTACTGTAGTTTGTTCAAATGTTCCAACTTGCAAAAAAACGACATATAAGAGGTGAACAGCAGTAGTAACAAGAAGTATAGATAAGCTTGAACAGCATAAGCCATAAGTTATATACTAAAGTACTGCTAATAAATACTAATACTAAATACTAAAGTAAAGCAAAAGAACCACAAGACTGTGAGGTACATTAAACAAAATATACTTGTTTGGTTCCAACCACTACATTTCAGTACCTCTTGATACTGATTACTGTTGACACAGCTATTTCCAATTGTCCTTGAAAGCAGCACCATGTAAGGCTCGCTTCCACCGCCAGCACCGTTGACAACAACGCACGTTACTGAAAACCCTGTCCTCCCCCAAAATCACGCGTTTACACCGGCATGTTGTCATTTGTGAATACAAGTAAAAAGCACACACTCACCGCAGACCAAGCAGGACAGGGACTGGCGGAAGAACGGCAGCAGCTTGCAGAGCTCCGCCAGGGCCCGTGGGTCTCGGGGGTCGCACTGCAGCACCGAACGGCTCGCGGACACGTAGAGAGAGGTCGCATTCACCGGGTTCATCTCCACTGCCTGGCCCGGGGCCCCAGTCCGGCCCGTCAGGGTGTATTGATACGTTAAAAGTCACACAATAACACTAACAGACTAACCGATCGAGACAGACCCGCAACAGAGGTAAAATTGCCGTTTTTCTCAAGGGAGTCTGGTGGCTTTGAAGAGAGCATAGATGGATTTAACAGCTTCACTTCCCCGCGGGTAAATCCAACATAGACAACAGGCTGCACACGGAGCAATCCAGGCTACTCATCCCGTCATATGCAATCCATGCCCAGTGTGTCCCAGCTCCTTTACATAGGACAGAGTAGACGTGCATTCACAAGGAGGCAACGCACCCGTAAAACGTCGGTTCACCCAACTCGGTTCGGTTCGTCTCCGTACAATCCGTGCGTTTGGAGTAGACAAAGCATCGTGTGGCGCTCTTTCCTCCGCCAGTGGCCTCTGATGTCACTCGCAGCTAGTTAGCTAACAGCAACAGCGGCAGCTCCGAAATTCGAACAGGGGCTTTCGCGACAAAATACTCCGCTTTGCACTGCTTTCCCCGCGATATTCCATAGTCCACATACACGCTCGTCCCCGGTTTTCACGTCGCCGCAGAACTTGTCCCAAACAAAGCATTTATTATCCCACACCGAGGCACCCGGGGCTCCAATTTCGTTTGGCGGTGCAGCCCCAGCAGGCTCGTGATGGTTGTGTTATTGTTCGCGAGGGTTCATGGCGGCTCGAAAACAAAACAGGACGCCCCGGCTCAGTGTGCTCCCTTCTGGCGGAAAACACCCACAGCCGCACGTCACAGGAGAGGCGAAATGGGGACAGAGGAGCGGTGGCTATTAAAGCGAAAACTATTTCCAAGCGCAGACGCTTCTTTCGGGGTTGAGAAACGATCCAGCGGAAGCACCGGGCTCTGGTGACAGTGCTGGCCGCCTCAGGAGGACCGGGGAGCCGGCTACAAAAGCAGGCCGCTGTCCACGTCTTGGGATTAGCGGGGTAATCTCGCTGCTTCCCTCGGTGGGAATGAAGCAGAAAAACCGGCTGCTTGATCGAGATTATGTGCTCCTGTGGCTTGTGGTGTATCTCCAGAGAGTCTGTGAAGCCCAACAGTAAATTAAACCCCTATTTGTGAACGTTGCTACCGTTAGCCGCGGAGGAGTCCTCATACCTTCCGTCGCTTTCTCGCTATCCAACAAGGGGGCGCTGTGGTTCAAATCTCGCGAGAGCACAGCAACGCGGTCGATTTCAAACTGCACCTTGAGGCCAAGACCGGTGGGAGCGTTGTCGAGTATTATGTCCCCAGACAATCTACATGTTTGTTTGTTTTTTTTAATTATTCTAAATATTAATGTTTTATGTTAAATTTAACCAAAAGTTTGATTAAACACAAACGCAGTATTTTCTAATGCAAGGAAATAAATCTCACTCACAACATTTATGCTGCCGAATCCACAAGCAACATATAAAGACATTACATTGTATAAATACATACTGTTAATACCCACATACAAAGGTATCGATCCATGTTGCAACAAAATCCATAAAATAATAGTAGAACGGGAAATAATCAGTTGTGTTTCAAGTTCTGGGCCACGTCAAGGCAGGACTGTTTGGAGCTTGTTTAATTTAGGCAACATGTCTAAAACATTGTTTCTTGATTATGGTGTTGTCCTATACATAGGAATGAACCGGCACAATTTCTTCTATTATTTTTTAGCAGATTTAAACCAGTAACTCATTGTTGCACTCTGCACTGCTCATCCCTAGATTTGCATTATTTGATTCAGCAATGTGTTTTAATTCATTCAAGTGTGAATAAAAACTAATGCAGGACTTCTCGAATAATTGTCTGCAAGAGAGACAGTAAAGTGAAAAGGAGTTTAGTTTGGTCTATTCGATGCTGAAACCGGTTTCATTCTTGGTTGACAATGACAATGGAAGTTTCTGTTGATAAATTTAGCTTGGTGGCATGTTAATGTGGCCCCTTCACTTTCTTGATTATCCTTGTTTGTTTTAACTCTGTATGCACCAAATACATTTATGAAAAAAATGCACCCAATTGGATTTTTATTTGAATGAACTAATTTCTGTTAAACTTCATAAGCATAAATTTATGAAGAATTTCATAAAACAGCCTGTGTTTATAGTCAGTGTTTGACTGCAAATGATTAATGTTGAATCACAATTTACTAAACTGCTTTATTTGTACCCAATTTCTATCTTTAGACTACTAGTGCACAATTGTGCAATGTAATGAAATCTATGACACATTCCTCAGTCACCGTTTTCATCAAAGTAATGCAATCTAAGAAAGTAATGTTTGTGTTTGACAAATGTCTAAGCGTTGCAACAGTATTTGTTTGTGCCTTGTAAGTCCATGTATGTGCAATAAATAACTATGGGCCAACTTAGATGTATTACACTCAGATGGTAGCATGTTAGTCATAAACAGTTACAGCTTTATATAGGTTTGAGTAATAGTACTCTATATGGAACCGGGTGGTTTTCAGTCGACATTCTGACATGTCATGGAAAGGCACAAGTGTTACTAACAACATTAACGATGACATAGACCATTTCGGGTGTCTCCTTATACCATGACAGTAACATTGAGTCAGTGTGTGGAACGCAGGGGCCGTGAAATGACACGGCTAGCTAATACACTCGTGATTCATTTTTTAATACATGTTTTTGTGTTGTCTTGTGAAGGACACAGTGTAACGTCATATTTGCACACACACACACACACACACGCACAGTAATATAGGAGCATAGTCCAGACTGAGGTCATAAATACAAATTAAAACACAAACCAAACTAAAACCAACAAAAAGTGGATATTACAACAATGTAGATATTATCTATAAGTTACAAACTATGTTTTCAGTAAGTCATTTCTGTTTATGTTGGTTTGCAGAAGTGCTAAGTAACTAAGGACATCTCGAGTACTTTTACTTCACAGAAGGACTTTCTTCTTTTAGTCTACTTTTACTACATTGAAATAAAGAGGAGAGTAGTTTACTACATGTACAGCTCTAGTTACTAGTTAGTTTGTCACAGTTTTACAATTTTTAATACAAAATCTAATTAACTAGTAAATTATGGTGTCCTGTAATGGATTAACCACCTATCAGTACTTATACTGTTTAAAAAGATGAAAGAATTGTAAGTGGTATTGTAAGTATTTTTTAGGCAAATACTTGCACTTTACTTGATTAGTGAGTTTGCCCCGTACGCGTGAGCGTGCAGTTTACAAATGAAAACACTATGAGGCGCTGTGTGTTAACCTGCAGGGTGAACAAAGGCGAAAAAAAGACGGGCAGCACACTCGCTGCAGGGTCTTTGGTAATAACGTTATCTGTAAAAGCAGCTGCAAACCTAAAGATGCACTGATAAAAGAGTCACATCTGGTGTGGTGCAACCACTGGTACATCTATTAATGCACTTGCCTTAAACTATTCCTAAGACTTAAAGCTGTTGACCAGCTGGGGACTTTCCACTTTGGGGTGGAGTGAGGACAAAAATAGCCGCACATTTTCAGTTATACGCTACTATTGCTTAATTACAGCCACAACAACTAGTCAACTGATCAATCAGTTTTCCTTCTCCGCTTGTCACATTAGGGTTGAATCATGCAGTGGGTCTGGTTTGAGGGGCTTGGGATTGTACGGGCCAAAGTCCCGTGTTGTTTTTAACAGAGAGACTGAAGACAGCTCTCATGGTGCTACTGCTCAACATGTGTCGACCCACCAAAGACTTCCAAAGTATTGATGTTCATTCAGATTGGGTTTTTACACTTATAGATGAAAATGATTAATTATATCACTGAATAACAAAAGGATTATATTACTGTAAATCTCATAGATTATTATAATAGGGTTATGGTTAATATGTAGGCATATCACAATCTGTACCTACATTGGTTTACTCTCAATCATATCAAATCAAACAGTTTTAATGTGCCAACTTTGAACCTTAACCAAAATCAATTTGCATATGCTGGGGAGAATAGATTGTCTCGGTAATGCTTTTGTCTCTATTGCTGTAAAACCTTGAGTCCCCTTTCTCGTATGCTCACATGCAGCAGTTTTTGCTTCCTAAAGCGTTTTTAGCTACCAGTCATCAAGCACTTTGAATTGTATTATCTGTACAAAAGGTGCTAGATAAAAAGAAAAAGATTGACTGATTGACAGTTCCACATAAACTGAGCGTGATGTAAAGCTATTTCCTGTAACTACTTGTTGGCCTTTGTGGTTGTGGATTTTAAAAGTGTCTTTTATAAAGACGCTATCGCTCAAATTACTTGTACAGGTAGAAAAAAAAGAGAAGCTTCTTCAGTTTTTGCCACAAAACAATAATCACAAGCATCTACACAAATATAAATGCATAATAACGTTTCAGAAAAGACACATGTTTGGTGAATATTACTGGAGAAGCTTCATTGTATTTTTGTGAGTAATTCCACTTCTGTATTTTCCACTAGCATCTCATGTTATTGTGACTGTTTGTTGATGCTATTATGGTCACTGTGCATTCTAAACATAGGCGCCTGGTCAGACTGCGAGGGTTCAATTTATTCTGTCTCTGAGAAGTTTGGGTGATTCATATTCTCTTTCTCACGCATTAATTCCAGGAATAGTTGGGCTATTCCAACCTGCTCAATGAAAGAATAGATGGAAATTAGAGCAAAAACGCACCCACTACAGGACATTTATCAGATAAAAAGATATTTATGATCATAGATTGCACTTTAAAGAATGTGTCACTTAGTTGGAATTTATTATACAGTAGTTGCTATGATATTAGGAATTTTATGAATGTCTGTCATGTGTTCCACTCGTACTGAAAACAAATTAGGCACAAGTAAGTAATCAAATAATAAAGTGGTTAAATTGTACTGAAGATCAATTCAAAACTTTTCTGTAACCCAGTAAATATTAACTCACTATTATACCAAGTGGCACAGTTTCATTTTTTCATAATTATGCGCATATTCACAAATATCATCACAGTGTTCAAGTGTTATTATGAGTTATTTAACAAATAACAAATACAGCTAAATGTCACATATCATCAACTTGTTTTAAGGTCCCATTTCTGTTGTGGCCCATTTAATGCAAATGCTAAATAATGCAAATTTACAATTCACATGGCAGCGATGGAGGAATATTTTTCAGTGTTTGTACATCGAAATCACCGCTGCAAAATCAGTGATTTAATGACCACATAGAAGGATGATTTTTTTAAAGACACCTAAGTTCCAACAGCTCAAGCACAGCACATTTGTTTAGATCAAGTTTAATGTTGCTGATGAAAAGTATTCTTGTGTATCATTGTAGTTCACTTTGGAGGCAAGCAACAGTAAATGTGATATTGTGCAATGACAAACCACAGAAACAGCAGCATCACCACCCTGCAGCTTGGTGCACTGTCACAAACTAGCACATATATGGACATGACAAAAAATTCTACAACCTTCTGGGGGTGTGAGCACACGTGTCCATCATCACTGCACCATCGTTCTTTCCATTCACTCTTGACAGTGTTGGTTCCTCTTTTTGTTCGTGGCTGCTCTATAAAAGAACTAACCTCCCTTGTTCTCTCATCATTCCCTACTATCACACTTACAGATCAGTTGTGGTGCCGTGCAGCATTTGAAGATGTGGACTCGCTCTGTCAGCTGTTGGCTATGTCTGTTCACCCTGGCTGCGGTGTGGGTCTTCTTTGTATCAGAAGGTAACAGAGAAATCATAATTGAATGTTTTCCTTCGCATTATCTGAAATGTGTGCAGGTGCCAGATTCTGTGCGTTGATTTTTGTGCTGGTGCATTGAAAAAACTGGTTGTTCAGAATTTGCTGCTTTTCCTTGTCTTATACCAAATATGAATTTGTTGCATTTTGTTGGAAGAAATGGATTTAAAAGTGCCACATTAGGCTCTGAGATATACAATACCATGAATCAATAATATGGAAAATAATCAAGGGACTTGATTGATAAAGCAATGTTAGAACCACGCAAACATTTCAAAAACATCCAGGTTAAAAATGATAATCTTTTCATCTTTAAAGTTAGTTGCATATTATATTAGAAAATGCAAATGTATAAAATGTTACATTTTATATAATATTTCAATAAAAATCACTCAGGATGATAAGGACTAGAATTATCTATGAAGTCAATGACTTGACCAACATTTATCATGTTATCAGTACTTTGTAGCTGCACAGAACTTTGATAAGCAACCACAGCTGAATGGATGAATAAATGGACTATCTGATCAAAAAACCAGTAATAAATATACACGCCAAAAATAAATCAGTCAAGTTCAAATGCTTAAAAAAAAGCCATGTGAGCAGTGATTCATGTGTAACTATGGCTACAGTGTGTTTCAGGGGTTCCTCCCAGTGTGTAACAAGTCATTCTACTTAAATGCTGACTAAATAAGTGGTGAAATGATGCTGAACACTAATAATATATCTCTCTTTTTCTTTCTACTTGTGATGGTCTGTTGGTGCAGCCCACCCAGCTATGGCTTTATCCTGCTGCAAAAACATCACTTCCACGAAGGTCCGGGTAAAACAGTGTTACGAACAAAAATCCCGAATGCACTGCAAACACCACGCCTTTGTGTAAGAACCTCATCATTTCTACAAAGCCTACACTAATCTGAAAGTTACTTTCCTCATTTCAACCAAGTGACATTTTCTGTAACGAGAAAGCTGCTTACAAACAGCCTCTCTCCAGTCTGGTTTTGCCTCTTTGAGATTTATTTTGCAAAGGGAAAATCATAAAAATGATAAGTGTTTCCTGTTTCCTGTTACTAGGATTAAAAACAGTAACGGCACATGGTGCATCAGTCCAACAACTAAGTGGCTTCAAGACATGATAAAGAATGTGAGTAAACGATTTTTAAACTTCTTCTAGATCAGTCACACCAAGCATGTCTAGATGACTGTCTAGACGTGTTGGAAGCGTCAGAGGGCCAATTCACTGGGTCAACAGTGTCTAAGACGATTGGAGAAACTCAACAATATCTAACTTTGCAGCATGATAACATGTTATCGGTGCTGTCATAGTTATGTGTCACGCTGACTTACTGAACAGCGCAGAGCTATTCCCTTCAAACCCGCCCCTCTAACCAGTCACCAGTAAAATCAGATGTCTGGCTATCATCTGATAGGTGAATCAGAAAAATGAATGGTGGTTGGCCATTTCAGCCTCATGCTACAGTTACTTTGGTGTCAAAAATTAAAGTGACTCACGTCATGAACTTTCCCACAAGTTAGCACAGAAAGATTAGCTCACACTGATAAATGTTTTTAAGCAGGCCATGGCAGAGGAGCTGTAGGTAACTTCTGTTAAAATAAAACACAGTAAATATTAACAGCAGGTGTTAGAATGGTGAAGGATCATGTCGTGGCAAGTATTTACTGAATCCGTCTAACGGAATATTTCATGTTCTCTCTCTCTATTTTTTCCCTCTTCTTCTCTACATTGCAGGGAAAAATTAGGTGCCCTCCAGATATTTCACCTCCCTAAGTTCCAGACGTTGGCGCAGCATGAAGAAAACAACAAAACAAAGCAGCTGTTCAAAACATTTTTGGCTAATTAGTATTTATTTCTTTTACATGCAGTATATATCCATTTAAAAAGTAAGATATTTTTGTATTTAGCTTATACAGTTCACACGTTGTAAATCAGTTATTTTGGTTAACAAGCTCTTCTGAAGACTGGACACAAAAATATATTTATAATAATGATGTGAATGTTAATGTATTAAAATAAAATTTAAATGCCCCACAATTATCTACTCTTGGCTCTGTCACATTCTGTATTAAGGTGAACCCAAAGGCAACAACGAAGAGAGGGAGTGTAACAGGTGAAGAAAACTTTATTTAAGCACAAGGGAGGAACAGGACATTAACGAACAAGAACTGACACAGACCAGATAGCAATTGACCAGAAGCTTAACAGAAGAACACATATTGCCACCCAAGTATATTTGGCCACCTGTATTTTTAATTTAGGACATATGCAACCAATTACCCAGAGGACTACTACTATCAGTAAGGTCAAGTCAGTGGTTTAAACTGATGACAGGACAAAAGAAACGCGTCTTCTGTGTATTTGCTCCCTGCAGGTTGGTGGCAGCAACAGGCTTTAATACGACGCCACTAGTGTACCAAAGATTGTTTATATGAGTTAAGAAGTATCACTCTGTCACAACTCTGAACAACCAGTGGTGCCAGTGGCTTTGTAGTAGCGGTCAGCCAACTACTTGGGCCGAGCTTTGACATTTTTATTGGGCATTGATCAATGTCTATGCTTACGGCGCTCTGTCTGCAGACACACCTGCAGCACACCTCGCCAGCATTTCACTCACATCTGCAACTAAAAAGTAGAGCAGGTTTCCAAATGAATTGGTTTGGTGCGTCAGGGTTGGTGACTGATATAGTCGTGGTGTTCATGCCCCAGTCTCCCCTTTCTGTCTGCTCTTTATGATTTGTTTTTTTTTTTTTTAATTTTTTTAGGTAGAGTATGTTTCAGGAAGGGCCGCTTTAATCAATGTTGTTGTATGTTCTATATGTTGCAGCAATATGTTAAATTTTGCACACTTGTCAGTTTATTAGCGAGCTATAATAAAGCCTCACTTCATAAAGATAACAATCTTTTGATGGTTTGAAACAGTTGTGCCAAATGAAATAACAGGAAATCCCGCTACTAGCCGAACAATAGTTGTAGTGGATTAGCTGTGCGTATTCTATAGTTTGTACCTTGTGTGTATTTGATAATTTAAAAATAAAGTAAAAAGTTCCACTAAGCAGCAACTGACTCATGTACTGCACATGTGAAGTCTGGCTCTGTCTGGGTGCACAGAGGAACTTCACTGCATGAGGGAATTATTGAAATGAGGTCAGGACTTCGTGTCTAAGTACAAAAGTAGAATTGTTAGATAGATTCGAGTATTAATTCACTTAAGAAAGCGATTCAATCTTCAATAAATGTGTGGCAAAAGTATGTGAACCTCTCTGCAATATCTAAAATAAAATCTGGGTGTGAAGAAAGGAGATCTCTGAAGAGTTTGGACCCCAGCAGCAGACTGTGTACAAATGAAGAACATTCTGTGGAAGGAGTGGTTGACAAACAAAGGTCAAGCTAGTTTTAAAGAAAAACATTAAGGATAATGGATTCATGGATAAAAAAGTGCCACTGTACAAAGCTGTATATATGGGCACCAGCTGACATTTCCTAAAGACAACTGTCTAATAGGTCCACATTGCAGGACAGCAGGAACTATGCAGCAACCTACACACCAACCTACGTAATGCTACAACTTACCTACTATACATATATATCTACCCATGTATTAATGAACAAGTCCAACCCTCAAACACTGCCCATGACCACAGTGTTTCCTCTTTTTGAGTGAAGCTACAGAAAAAGAAAGATCACACGCCTCTGGTTCAGTCATTAGGAAACCGACGTTGGTGAGTCGAGCGGTTTGTAAGTGGAGAACAAAGCTGCGTTTACAGCTAAGATCCCGAGTGAAATTCAACTGAAGATGTGGAAAACTCTCGCTTGTGGCCACTGGATCTGCGTGTTCACACTGGCTGCTGTGGTAATCTTCCTTTCATCAGCAGGTATGACTCTGTATTATGTTCTACTGTTTTTGTGCAGACTGTTTAGTTTTGTTCAGACTGAAAACTTTCTCCTGTATCTTTTACTCTAGTCTAAATCATAGCAATGCATTTATTTAATGTCCCTTTTTTTTAGATGAAAAAGTTTATTTTTTGTTTATGTGATGATTCTTGTTTAAATATATAATTTTTTTTAATCAAATTTAATGTTACTTCTTATACATGTTTGGACATAATTGATATTAAGAAAAATTAGAAACAAGACAGACATGAATCAACCCACGCAGAGTTGTGATGATGGGGGAAAAGCAAACCCCGGCCTTCTAGTGGGCTGAATGTCAAAAGACATCAGCAGCCATGCAGTGGCCATTTTATCCACCACATAAAAATTTCATTTGAGCGTTTTAGTTGAAGAACTTCACCTGTGTGCATCCCAATGTGAATCAGTGTGTCATAGTAACACTTGTTAATGTTAATGACATCTCTCCCTCTCTCTTTATGTGCATGTGGGCCTGTCACAGCAAGTCCATTTGTAAGCCTTCCCTGCTGTACAAGTGGTAATGTAAAAGATTTTACGCCAAAGGAGGAGATTGAAAGATGTTTTCATCAGGCTAAGAGAGCGGGCTGCAAGTACAGTGCCTACTTGTAAGGAAAGCACATTTTAAACACGGATACAACTTTTATGTTCTCATTTATTCAGGGGATAACATTTTGAGAAATACGTCATGACAGCAGAACACCACTCTGTCTGTACTTCCGCTACAGTGGCCTCCACACACACACACGCACACGCACACACACACACACACACATTAAAAATACAAAAAACAACCAAAAACATTTTCCTGCTAAGAGATTACATTTAATCAGATTTAAAGGACTTGAGTGTTTCAGCTTTATGCCACATTTAAATTCTGCTCTGCTTCTAAAAAGAAATGGAACATTGACCTTTTTAGCACATTAAACATACACATTACAATATATGTATAGAGCTTTTGAAATATGATGTTTTATTAAACAATAAATGATCATTTTTACAAATTAATTTTGGTACTAAGTCATTTCTCCAACCTGGGCAGCACAGCTGCTGCCTCACAGCTGGAAGGTCCCCTCCAGCCCCCGTGACCCTGAATAGGATAAGTGCTTAAGATTTTGGATGAATCTACTTTGAATCATTTTGAGTTTTTCACAATCAGTTATTCAAAATGAGGAGTATGTGGATGTCACTTTCACATCTGTACAATTGTGATGGGTATTTTCCTAATTTTTATTAACTGAAGGGTCTTATTACCTAAAGAACCTAATACAGAATAATATAAATGAAATTGATTTTTTTCCCACTGTGACGACAAGCTGAAACCCATTGATTTGATTTTGATACATTTTGTTGATTTTGATTCTGTGTTATACGAGATAGTACTACTGTACTGCTGCACACTCTTCAGCTCGATTTGGGTCTAAAGTGGTTGCAGAGGTTCATCTAAATCAGGCTGTAAACACTTCAGTAAAAATGCTAATTTAAATAACCACTATAGGACAGATATTGTTTGAGATGTAATGAGAATCTAATCATTGCATTTTTCTCTTTTTCTTGATTCCAGGATCGAAAGCACCAAAGAGAAGTGGTCGTGTCTCAAAGAAGACAACCAGTGGATCACAAACAAGATAAAAAATGTAAATCTTTTTTAATTTAAGTAAAAGAACTAGAAAAGAATCCGACTTAAAAACAAAATAACTTTGACAAGTTATACATTACATTAACAAAACCTCTTCACAAAGTGAATTTTTGATGTTTTCTAACTGCATATTCTTCCCCTTCTTTTTGCCCTTCTCCTAAACCTTTCTACACTACAGGGCCAACTAAAATGTAATCCAGTGTACGGCAAGTTTAAAACAGAGCTGAAGGCCTTGATGAAGCAGTTATACAACAAGCAGCTACAAAGAAACTAAATATATTGATTTACTAATTACATTTGTGTCACATATGTAAAGACCCTGAAGCCAAAAATAAATCCTATTAAAACAGATTTAAATGTGTTTTCATTGTTGCATGGCAGTATAGTCGGGTTTCAGCAGGGAGTTTATCCATCCATCCATCCCTCCACCTACAGTAGTAGGATTGCGGTCATTGGGCGAAAGGCGGGATACAAGTTGGACAGGTCCCCGGTCCATCTCAGAGTGTCGTACACAGACAGACAACCACTCACACTCCCATTCAAACATACAGGCAATTTAGAGTCACGCATTACACATACAAACATTTACGTCTTTGAACTGTGGGAGGAAACCGGAGTAGCCAGAGGAAAACATGCAGCTCCACGCAGAAAGGCCACAGCTGGCTGGTTGTTTTCACTGTGAGGCGACAGTGCAAACCACCGTGCCGTCACGCAATGGGGTCCTCCATTTCTTAGCATCAACCTAATAAACTAATCATTACTAATACAAACTCATTTCAGAAGTACCTTCATTTTAATTACTTTACTTGAGATTGTCCCCTTTTTTCCCCCTTTTCAAACCACTGGCAGGTGAAGAACAATGATTATCTTGTTACGGTGAGATATATTAGCCAGTAAGTGACCAGTCAGTTCCTCAAGTTTTTGTATTGAATGAAGAAAACTTGGAAAGTGTACATTCATTGAGTGGTTTCTATAATTAGCATAGGAGATGAGAAAGAGCTCATTACACCACGTTCCTGTCTCATCATGTTCTTTTGTGGTGTTCCGAGCCTGCGGTGGTCAGCAGTTACCTAAGGTTGTCAGTAATGTCTAAATGACAACTTCATTTGTGCAGTTTGCCCACATACTATTTTTGAAAAGTGTCTGTTATCTGTTGAAGGATCAACTCTGTTACAAGTTACACAACCAGCCTAAAAATAAGGGCATGAACGAACAAAACTCCCCAACCTGGGTGTGTGCTGCTGTATCTGGATGTATGTGTATACTTTCTTGTCATCTTCTCAGAAAAATCGATCCAAATCTAAGAACAGTGCCAGCCACACTGCAGTGCTTCCTCTTCTTGCATGAAGCCTCAGTAAAAGAAGATCAAACATCTCTGTTCATCTCTAATAAACTTAGTCAAACAAGTTTACAAGTGAAGAACAAAGAGGTTTGAGTCCTTTTTGGTGAAGTGCAGCAACTGAAGATGTGGAAAACTGTCTGTCTGCTCAGGCTCGCTGTGGTGATGCTCCTCAGTGCATCAGAAAGCATAACTCTTCTCTATCGTCTTCATTTCTTTTCTCATTAATCTTTCTTTTGCAACGTATGAAACACTCTATAAAAATTAAGTTTATTATTATCATAAATGGTGCCAGTACTCAAGATTTTTTTTTTTACGAGTATGAAATAAAAATGTCCTTCTACTAAAATGCCCAGATCATTTATATAGGTTCGATATGCAAATATCAAATATGACCTGCATTATCAGTGTGTCATACTATTTTGTTAGGCAAAAATCAAATAATGTTATTCACGTATAACAAAAATAGATTTCTCTCTCTTTATGTGTATTTGTTGGTCTGTCACAGTGACGTCGTTCAGAGATCGTCTCTGCTGTAAAGGTGGAAATGAACAGACTTTTAAGCCAAATAACCCTGTCAAACAATGCTTTAACCAGCAACCGAGACGCGACTATGACACACGTCCACTACACTGTACTTCTTCCATTGTTGCCTTTACCTTGAAATTTAAAATCGGATGTTATTAATTCTGAGCCCTCGTGGAAAGTATCTGCATTTATATTTATTTGTTGGTTATTATTTGACGATTCTGGGAATAAAATATTGTGTCTCAAACATAATAACCGGTGGCTCCAAAGTAAGAGCGACAAGGTTTGTCGTGCAGTCCAGCAGCGACCACCTGCTGTTCAAAGCATGTGTAGAGAAGTTTAGAGTAAACAACGCTAAATTCATATGAAATGAAATAGAGGAAAAAAAGTTGATCACTTAATCAAGCTAGAACACATGAGGAGTAAGGTTTTGGCCAAGTGTATTATAATGAGGCAAAACTGAAAACAGCTTCCCTCCTCAAGTACAGATATGATGAAATCCAGAGTACAACCTCTAAAGACTACAAGCAAAACCCCCATTTACTGGGGAAACATGAGAACGAAGGACACGACAAACAACCTGTCTAACTGCATTTCCCCCCTCTGCTTGTTGGTTTTCCCCTCAAGCCTGGGAGACTTAAACTGTACTCGTCTGACAAACACAAGACGCAGATTTGGTGATGTGGAATAGTGCAGTTACAGAAAACAATTTCTGTTCAATTGTAACTTACAGAAGAGTTTTGATTATTTTGCACAAGTTACATTTTTATATTCCAGAGTTACAGAAGTGTTACAAATAAATTCACAAATGAAACTGGCTAATTGCGTCTGACTAATTGTAGTTTCTGCAGGCATTACTCTAGGGTTTCAATACATGAATGAGATTTGTGAGCTGCAATATAGCAAAATCATCCCACAAGTCCTACAGAATGTTATGTCATGTATTGATATTTTCAATTCCCTGCTGTCTGTACGCTGAAGTATCCTGAACCCCAACTAAAAACAGCGCTACGTGACTGCAGACCACCTACCATACATATTTTTATTTTTGAATTTGAGCACTGACTTAAGAGGCACTTGCAATAACGACAGTTTATTTTGTGGGAGTCTGTCATGTTAAACGAGCTGGCAGGTAACTAGGATATATTCTAGAAACTGCGTTAACATGTTCATCTAATCAGGATTATTTAAATACTTACGGGCCAATGCAAAATATAATGAGAAGATATACATGTGGACCATTATCTGACCTGGGTGTTTTGCGGGTATTTGAAATATCCATCGATGTACCTACTGTATTTTGGGGATTTTTTTAATAGAGAAAAATAAGAATCGACAGAAACCATATTTTTCTTTTAACCACTAAGCCACCAGTTTGCCCCAACTATGCCAAATATTTTCCATCAATAAGCTGATAAGAATAAGAATGACAAACTACAAAACCTCCTGGGTGTGTAGCTCTCGTTTGAACATGCACTGTCATCTCAAATGTATCGGTTTAAATACAGAATTGCTTCACATGACAACAGCGGTTCCTCTTTTCTGCAGCCTACAAATGACCCACATTTCTGGGTCGGTCATCAAGACTTGGAGAACAGAGACATATCTAATCCTCCAGAGTCGGTTTTGGTGCCAACGGGGACTGAAGATGAGGATGACTCTTACATTCAGCCGCTGGATCTGCCTGCTCACTCTGGCTGCTGTGATGATTTTCTCGGCATCGGAAGGTACATCTCATGTATTGTCCTTTTTCTGTTTGGACTATGAAGTAACATTGTTCTCAACCACTGATGACTGTAAATATACAATAAAAAAAATGTAAACTCTTTCAAAAGGTTCAATACCTGCTTTGTATTTGTAGCTACCCTGGTAAAGCAAAATATGAATTCTCAAAACTCAAAAGTCACTGACAGCCAGTGTGTGAACTCAAATATGCATATTTTGCTATCTGGAGGAAGCTTTGTCTCAACTGAATGAAACTCTTGAAATTCTATCATTTATTCCTTGTCCTTTAACATCATTAGACTTCAAAATTCATTGTGTCACCTGAGAAAACTGTGACAGTGCTGTGGAACACAAAGAATCTTCAGAACATTCTGCACTTTTGCACTGGCTTGCAGCCCATGACGCTCAGGGAACAATGGATGAACAGTGCGTGGCTTCCTCTGGGTGCATTTCTATTGTATTGTGCTACTGAAAAACCTCTTTGAAACTAGGATTTCAATTCAATTCAACCTTATTTATATAGCGCCAATTCACAACAAAGTCATCTCAAGGCACTTTACAGAATAACGTCCAGACTATACAGGATCAGGAGAAAGTTGTATCACAGCACAATAAATAAAACATAAATCCTGAACACTATTACAATACTAATATTCATCCCACTTCCTGCAGCAGACCTAAAAGCAACACTGGAGAGGACATCTGTCTCCACAGAAGTATCGCTGTATAGTTACTATTAAACCATAGGAAAATGATTTGTTTTACAAACTTTGAAAAACAAGGTTGTTGTGAACTCTAAAGTAATTTAGATTTTGACAAATGATCGCGTTATAATGCGAAAATGAGATTTTTTATCTCAAGATAATGAGAAAAATGATTGCTTCATCACAAGTAAAGGAACCTTTCTTTCCCGAGATATTATTTTGTTATCAAAAGAAATTGAGTTTTATTATCTTGAGAAAACAAGGCAATTATCCGTTTTATTTTAAATAATGACATAAAAAAACATAAGTGCATCCATAGACGGTTTTAGGGTTGTGTAGCACAGTGTTGCTTTAGTGATTTGTAAATTTTAGACAAAATTCAAGTTTATTTGTGTGTATCTGCATGGCTTTTACATTTATCATAAGACTAATACTGTAATATTTCGCTAAAATGTCATTTTTTCGGTTTATTTCATTTAAGTTTATGAACATTTAACATTTGAAGGAAAAGCCTTTCTGCAGCAACATCCAAAACTAATGTTAGTCATTCAACTAGACTTTCTTCTTAGCTGCAAACATTTAACTGCTTCTTGATTCTTACCACACTTCTTAACTAAAACTAGGCAATACAAAAATTTGCTTATTTCTTTTTAAAATAAATGTGAAAAAAATTATTTACTGTTGTACTGAGTATTTACAGTATCTCCCCATTTCTCCCTGTGTACAGTTGATTCATTTAAGGTTGCACCATCCTGCTGCATTAATGTCCAAAGTGGAATCTCTGAAAAGAAAGTCCAGCGGTGTTACAAACAGGTTCCACGACACAACTGCCTGGAGGCGTATGTGTAAGTACAGCCTACTCTGAAAAGGTCTTTACAACATACATGAATATAAAATATATGTTTCTATTGTCATCAGCTGACAGACTAGACCTACATACCAGATGATAGAATTGCACGGACTGACAACCTCTGTATGTTTTTTTCTGAAAAACAAAAAATCCAAAAGAGTATTTAAGCTTCACTTTCATCTAACTTGGTCGCTGAGGAGAATGTTAAACGATAAATTCCACATGGATGATCTGTGTTAGAGATATAGGGATCAGCTAACTTACACCTCAGCAATGAAAAAAATTCTGTTGTGTTTCTGTTTTCCATTCGTAGGATTATAACCGACCAAAACAAAATGTTTTGTGTCAAACCAACTCCCTCATGGCTCACAGAGCGTATGAATCAGGTGAGAAATAGCAATAAAACTTTAATGTATATCAAAAGATTTTCATCAACTGGCAGAATGATGAGTTTCCTGAATTAGTGCATTATGTCAACTGTGACCAGGCTAAGATGGTTTTGGTTATAATGCTGAACATTACTGGTTAGGTTGGCAATTAACTGGGATTCATTAATTGGAAGTCCAACAATTATATGCAGGGTTTCCTCCGGATTAGTGCAAATCACATTTGTGAAAGTTATTAGACCTGTAAAATACAGCACCACCAATAATATATGAAATTTGCAACTCCTGAAAGACCTTAAACTAATCTGCACCATTAGCAACGTCCTCAGGGCAGCACTGTCCTCCAAAGTGAAAAGGGTTAGGGGTTAGGGTTAGGGTCTCGATAACTTGGGAAATAAAAGGGAGTTGTGACTGGACAACATCAATATACTTAGTCTTAGTATCATATTCAGCTCTTGTGATCCCCAAACCAAAGCAGTTCAGACAGTTCCTTTCAGGACCGTTTCCTCAGGCAGAAAATTGTTCACATGACGGCATTTGCACTAATTTAGAAAACATTTGCTTGGTTCACTGTAACCTGTTTATGATGCCTAAATTCATATTTGGGGTGCAAATATTTCCCAAGTATATAATGAGTATTATGAATTTTCTAAATGTCTAAATCCCTCTTCTCTGTTCTCTCTTCTCTCCCTCTCTACACCAAAGGGACTAAAGTGTCCAAATGATATCTCAAAAAGACGCAGGTTCGAACTCTTCGATGATGTGGAATAGCAAACATTGCCAACGGCTATGAAACATTTCTGCCAATTTACTGCTTTTTGCTTTGACATTAACCTCAATTTTAAAAACTGCCTTTACTGTCTGCAGCTTTGTTTTGGCATTTTTTTTGTAAAGCCGTTAAGGTTTTTTGACCCTGGAACCAAAAATAAAGAATGCTGAATGACTACCACTGACTACGTGACTACTTTTACTACCTTTATGAATAACGGTGTGGTCAGTCACACCCCTTTTCCACCAAGCCTTTTCCAGGGCTGCTTCTGGCCATTGGAGCTTAAAAGCAAATGTAGGCTCACAAAGCCAGGAGCAACATTTGTGAAGACATGCTGTAGTCATGTGCCTGCGCCAACGTATACAGAGACATAAAGACATGACTCTCCAGCCTCAGGATACAAAAAGTGGTGTTTAATGATTATATGAAGAACTACAGCTCTAAATATTCAACTCGTTTCCCCTGACACTACTTGTAAACATGCTCACATCTTTAGATTCTCTTTAAGAATTAATATTACAATGAACATGGACCAGAGTGAGTGGGAAGGGATGTAAAGTAGTTGTACCCAAGTAAATTACAAATACCTAAACGTTTTACTTAAGGACTTTAATAAATGCGCATAATTACTTTCCACTGCTGTAAATATATCAATAAGACTTCAGTTGAGAAAATGTGATTCTACTTTTGTCAGTGTTTTATTCTGAACATGTATATTCACATTCGTAGCTGCCCACAGTTTGATACGTGAATGGAATCTACCAGTTTGAAATACATTCCCTGTCTTAATCCTGTGTACACAAGCATTTTATTTGTCCAAACTGCTGAAAATTGCATTTTGCCAGAAGAATAAACAAGCTATACTTCTTGGTCATTAAGAGTATGGATTATGTGCATTGTCCACAGTGTGTGGATGAATGCAAGGGGACACAAGCCAGTGTCTTCTTGTGCCAGTCCCAAGTCTGAATAAATGCAGAGGGTTGTGTCAGGAAGGACATCTCATGTAAAATTGACATGATGCAGAGAAGGAAGGTGGACATACTGTGTGTCCAGGAGACCAGGTGGAAAGGTAGCAAGGCTAGAAGCTTAGGAGCAGGGTTCAAGTTGTTCTACCATGGGTCAGATAGGAAGAGAAATGGAGTAGGAGTTATTCTGAAAGAGGAGTTTGTGAGGAATGTTCTAGAGGTGAAAAGAGTGTCAGACAGGTTGATGAGTCTGAAGCTGGAAATTGAAGGCGTGATGTTAAATGTTGTTAGTGGTTATGAACCACAGGTAGGATGTGAGTTAGAAGAGAAAGATAAATTCTGGAGTGAGTTAGATGAAGTGATGCAGAGCATCTCCAGAGGTGAGAGAGTGGTGATTGGTGCAGATTTAAATGGGCATGTAGGTGAAGGGAACAGAGGTGATGAGAATGTGACGGGCAGGGTTGGTCTTCAGGACAGGAACACAGAAGGACAGATGGTGGTAGACTTTGCAAAGAGGATGGAAATGGAAGAGGAACGAGGAAGTTCAGGAGTGTGTACAGAGAAAGAGGTTAGCTAAGAAGAAGTGGGACACTGAGAGGACTGAAGAGAGTAGACAGGAGAACAGGGAGATACAGCGTAAGGTGAAGGTAGAGGTGGCAAAGGCCAAACACAGAGCATATGAGGACTTGTATGTTAGGTTGGACACTAAAGAGGGAGAGGGGGATTTGTACATGTTGGCCAGACAAAGAGAGAGAGATGGGAAGGATGTGCAGCAGGTTAGTGTGATTAAAGATAAGGATAGAAATGTATTGACAGGTACCAGGAGTGTGATGGGAAGATGGAAGGAGAACTTTGAAGAGTTGATGAATGAGGAAAATGAAAGGGAACAAAGAGTAGAAGAGGTGACTGGTGTGGAGCAGGAAGTAGCAAAGATTAGTAAGAGTGAAGTGAGGAGGACGTTGAAGAGGATGAAGAGTGGAAAGGCAGTTGGTCCTGATGACATAACTGTGGAGGTCTGGAAGTGTCTAGGAGAGGTGGCAGAGAAGTATGTTAGAGTGGTGCAGGACATGTATGAGAGCTGTAGGACCGTGGTGAGGTGCTGTAGGTGTGACAGAGAAGTTCAAAGTGGAGGTGGGTCTGCATCAAGGATCAGCTCTGAGCCCCTTCTTGTTTGCTCTGGTGATGGACAGGGCGATAGATGAGGTTAAACAGGAATCTCCATGGACTATGATGGTGAGACCAGAGATGTTGTTCAGCTTAGAGACAGTGTCACTGAAGAAAAGACCGGCGGCAGAGCTGGAGGTAGCAGAGCTTAAGATGTTGAAGTTCTCTTTGGGAGTGACGAGGATGGACAGGATCAGGAATGAGGACATCAGAGGGACAGCTCATGTTAGATGTTTGGAGATAAAGTCAGAGAGGAAAGATTGAGGTGGTTTGGACATGTTCAGAGGAGAAACTGTGAATATATCAGTAGAAGGATGCTGAGGTTGGAGCTGCTAGGCAGGAGGTCTAGAGGAAGAGCAAAGAGGAGATTTATGGATGTAGTGAGAGAGGACATGAAGTTAGTTGGTGTGAGTGAAGAGGATGCAGAGGACAGAGTTAGATGGAGGCACATGATTCGCTGTGGAACAGCCCAAAGGAGAAGAAGAAGAAGCATAGTGTGTGGCTACAGTGCACTGCTCTATCTGAATTGCTGGGAGGATAAAAAGCAAGCAAATGGGCATGTTGACAATGTTTCTATCAGGCCACAGCCACAATGTGCATTAAACAAAACACTGTTTCCTGCAGTATACTTATTCTATTATGTTGTGCTAATTGTCCAGACATTGTCTAGAGTTTACATTTGAAAGTGTGTGTTATCTTTCTTTAAGGGAGGGGAGGAACCCATTGGATCAGCCATTTGAAGATCTTGCTCATCCCAGTTTAACATTGCGGTGATGTGTTTTTAGTTTGCTTATCATTTGCTACATTTCTGAAAATATGGTTTTGCCAGTTTACACCCTTTACGCCAGTTTACTTCATTGTCTATAGACTGATGATCAAAAACAAAAAACAAAAACGTAAAAATGCAAAATCCAAAATGAAAAACGTGACAAGATATGGATACTTTCCAAAGTCACTGAAAGGGGCTGAACTCATTTTTGCTCCCTGGTCTTTGGTTTACTTTGGAACCTACAGTGAATACTGGAATAAGCCAACTGTTTGATTCAGAGTGAATACGAGTAATGATGTGGATGATTCACTAGTAATCACAGTTTTTGTCAATTCTAGTCAGCAAACTGCAGTTATAAGTGACTAGAACAGATAAATTCATTCCTACTGACGCACTGTAAGATGCTGTTTTTGCTACACAACAAGCAATAAAGTGGATTCTCTTCATTTTAAAGGAAAAAGACTCTGAAACACAATGTAAAATAACATGCAGAAAAGTAAAATTACACGTCATTCAAGCGTGTTTAGATGCAAGTTTGATCAGCGTCGAAAGTCTGTCAGTTACTGGTGTTACATTAAAACAACCGCGGTGCACTGTCACTCTTAACCGATTATGCGATACTAGATAAAATATTATTGCTTCACAATAGTAAGATCCTGATACCAAAACTCTATAAACAGTGGTAAATGGTAAGTGCCACTGTCACGTAATTGTCTTTTTAGAGAACCTAGAACAATCTTGTCATGGTGACAGGACATATGAAGCAACAAGAAAGAGGAAGAGCTGTTTTAAGTTAAACCTGAAGCATGATAAGGAGAAAAATAAAAGTTCCCTCACATAGATTGTTCACATAATGTTATGTAAACTCAGGAGTTATAATAAATATAATGGATTTAAAAAAAAGCCAATGTCGACTTGGACCTATATGACATAATTTGATGCAACATAAAGTCTTGCATGCAGGACTGATGCACGTGTGACTTTAAGCCCACTGCAAAAGTTTCATAAATTATTGCAATTAACATTTAATAATAATTTTGAATAAAGGGTTTGTTGAAGGGATATCTGTGCAATAAATAAGATAAAAAAAAATGTTTATATTTTTTTTGGCAAGCCAGTGATTCAGCTGGTAGAGTGGCCGCCTACAGACCATAGGGTCGGAGGTTTGTGCCCCGCTCTTACGGACCCCATGCCGAAGTGTCCCTTGGCAAAACACGGAGCCCCCAGCCACACAGAGCCGGTCCCAAGCCCGGTAGAAATTGGCGAGGGTTGCGCCAGGAAGGGCGTCCGGCGTAAAAACTGTGCCAAATCAACGTACGGACAAATGATCGGCTGTGGTGACACTGCACTCACAGGATAAGCTGAAAGGCTTTGTCCATTATGAGGAGATGCAAACTTTTGCACCTAACAAGTCTAGTGACTTTCACTAGAGCCGTTTCTGCACTATGATCTATACTCTAAACCCTGACTGAAAATCTTCAAGTCCCATTTTCCCATTTAATCCAGTGCTCACAGATTATGCATAACAGCTTTATTCACTGCCCAAATACTACACTGCAACAGATCTAACAAGTTGTTAGAGTAATGACACTTTCACTGTGGGTTATTGCCAATTGCGGTGCATAACTTGCAGCTATGAATGTCCTCGTAGCTGTTGTGCAATAGGCCCATTTCCTAATTTGTAGAGCTGATGATGTAGGGTTGTTGTGTGGTATCCCAGCATGCAGTATTTTATTTCAAGTATCGGCTGTAGGTTTATTTCTCCCCACTTGATGGCGACAAAGTTGTGATAGACACTGAATATAACTGCTAATGGCGTCTGTGTGCTGTGTTTTGTACCTTCAAAAAACTTTGATCTGTCTGGTTTCAGCTGGAAGTTTCAGAATTGCTGATCAACGAAATGCTGTTTCGGAGGCTTCTCCCACCTAGAGAGACCAAACATTCCCCTTACACTTGGCAAATAGATTAATAGAGTGTTACCATATAAAAATACATTTTAATGTGTAAAACTGTTAAATCTTCTGTCTAGAATAATTTATGATAAAAATGTAGATTTGAAGATAAGTGTCGACTCTAAAATTATTCTTGTGACTTTGCTATTATGAAGAAGTCCTACTTAACATTAATACTAAAGTGTTGATAGTGTTAGTTTAAAGTGGGTTTGTGTAAGATAGGGTCAAATTTGTATTGCGTTCCTGTGGTATATTCAATGAATGTTCAGCGATTTCTGTCCAAAACACAAACGTTAGTCAATGTTAGATATTTTTGTAGCAATAAATGAGGAGTCAGAATGATTCAGCTGTTTAATGTGAAATTTTCTTTTTCTGTCAAGAAAGAGATACTGGCAAGGGATGAATAATATAAAAAGGACTAGCTGATTCTTTGTCGACACTCTGCATAGACAGCTTAGAAAGCATAAACAGGGAACCTCCATAGCCCTCTGAGCAGTGTCTGGATCCCTTCAGGTATAATTTTAGCCCATTCTTCGTAGTATTTACGGCCCAAGTCCACTAGATGACTTAGTTGTCTGGTTGTCATGAAAAATCCAGATTTTCAATGACAGTAAATGAAAGTCTGGAGACTGGGAAGACCACGGTCAAACATTCACCTTATTCTTTTTAATCCAACCCTGAGGAGACTTTGCATCAATGTCTTGTTGAAGGACCAACTGCCTCCTCAGTTTTAGCTTTTTGACTGATCAGAGGAGGCTTTGCTGGAAAATATTTTAATATTGGGCTGCATTCATTGTTCCTAACACTTTGTGATGACTAACTCCCAAAACGTCTGCAAGCTGTGGGAATGTTGTACCTCTACTCATAGTCAGGGCTTTTTTCTTGCCACACATACCTGTGTGAATAATGACCACATCATTTACTTTTGGTGTCAACAGACCACATGAGCTTGTTCTAAATCATATGTGGTTTGCTCACATGCTCCTTAGCATAAACCTTATGTCTGGAGGTCAACAATGGCTTCGTGTGTGCTTTTCTAAATAATCCAGCCATGTGGTGACTACACTTGTTCATGGATATGTGGACTTTTATTCCAGTTGCCTCTAAGACTTTTTCAGGTCACCTGCTGTTTTTTTAGGATTCTTGCATAGTTTCCTAGCACCTCTTACAGCTCTATGTCTTGGTCTGCCACTTTTTGGAAGAGGCTTAGTGCATCTACATTTCTTCCATTTCTGTATTGTGGTTTTCACAGTTGGTAATAGCACATCTAAATGCGTTCAGCTTTATGTGGGGTGGGGTCTTCTGAAAGCTGTTTTACAGTTGGATGCAAACATTTGCATCCCCTTAAATGGCATTTTATTGTAAGTTGGCAAACTTAAACCTGACCTTAAACCAGGGCTGCACGAAAATGAATAAACAAAAACAAAAAAACTACATTGCGATATGGTTTCTTTCTGCAATATATTTCGCAATATGAAAAACACGGGTCTTTTCATTAGATGACTTGAATCGCTTAATTGGAAAGATCTGTTGAATTTGGAATGATTGTGGTGATGTTTGTAGCACAATGGGCATTTACTCTGCACTGTCCTTCAATGCCTCAGTAAGGAAGTAGGAAGTAAGGAAGTAGGATGAGGAACAACTGGTGGCTGATCAGATAGTGAAGGGACACACATCAAGTAAACAAAGCATCCACGTTCACTTTTTTAGTTGCAAATGGATGAATGACAATTGTCCGAAATACATTTTCACATTCCATAAACACGTGTTGATTTTAGTGTACCAAACACATAAGCAGGAGAGTGCAGGAGAGGGGAAATTAGGTAGGAGACAAAGTAACTGTTGTTTGGGAAATAATCCATACATTTACTTCACTTGTTATCGCATGTCCTGTAAAGTGAATATATCGTAATGAGAATACTGAAATGTAATATCATTGAGTCCTTGTTACGATTTTTTAAAGAGGCGGGAGAGGGAGTAAAATAATAAACACATTTATTGTTAAAACTTTTCAAGAATTGACAAAAAATGCTCCTAAGAGGAAGGTACAAAAAAACCCCAACACACGGCAGGTAACAGAAAACACTGAGCTACACGGAATCAGAATATTAAACATAGAGTCCAAACCAAATGAACGTTAGGGAAAATGACTAAGGAAGCAAAATGAGGGACTGGCGCTGCGTGGCTGGGGATGGGGATAGGTGTTTGAACCCTATTGTTGGTAGGCCACCACTACTGAGAGGGCAGTAGATAAATTTAGTCATTTAGCAGATGCTTTTGTTTATAGTGACTTACATGTGAGGTACAAGGCAGCAAAAATCTAAGTCAAGGAGAAAACATCAAAGCAAAGTCCTGTCAGAAAAGTGTTTACATTTCATGAGATGCAGGTGCAAGAAAGAGCAGAAAGGAAGTTTTTTTTGTTAAAAATAGATTTAAGTGCCTGGGAAGGTGCGGAAGAGTATTTGGAGTGAGTCTGCTGAGCGTGCAGAGTTTGGTAGCTCGTTCCACCATCGTGGGATCATTGCGCTGAAGAGTTTTGCTTGGTGTCTTGTGCACGGTGCTGGGACCACCAGACAGCATTCATTGGCAGACTGCAGTGGACGGGAAGGATTGTAGACCTGAATGAGGGAGTTGAGTTAAGCAGGAGCCGCTGAGTTGATCACCGTGTAGGCAAGAAACAGAGCTTTGAAGCTGATGCAAGCAGCTACAGGAAGCCAGTGCTGAGATCTGAAGAGTGGGGTGACTTAAGTCTTTTTTTGGCTGATTAAAAATGAGGCCAGCTGCTGCATTTTGGATCATAACCCCATCAACAGAGCGTTGCAGTAATCAAGACGAGATAGACTTCACACAGTCATCAGGGGTCGAAGTTTACTCATGCAAGCTTGTATGTTACCACATCCACTTCCATCACAACTAAGTAAACTTTATCCCTGAAAAGGTCTACGTGATATGATTGGAACCTCTGAAAAAGCCAAGTGGTTTTGTTCTTTTTGTCCTTTCGGCTTATCCTGTGAGTTCAGGGTCACCACACAGGATCGTTGTCCAGGTTGATTTGGCACAGTTTTTTTTAATGCAGTATGGCCTTCCTGACACAACCCTCCCCAATTTCTACCAGACCGGCACTGCACAGCTGGGCATGGGAAAGGTGTCGGGAAAGAGGTTCAGTCTCTTGCCCAGAGCACCTCGACATATAGCCGGGACCAGGGATTGGACGACTTACCACTGACCACTGACTGGGGATTGAACCACTGACCCTGTGCTCCGTGGATGACTTCCTTACCAAGTGGGCTACAGCCGCCCCCCCCGACATCTGAAAAAGCCAAGTAACTGCGCTTCAGATTGAAGTGATTTTGTCAAACTACTTTACAATTAATTGCAAAGAGCATCGTGTCATTTTCTACAGTGTCTAAACAAAGCTGGGTACAATATAATGACGTTTTGTTTTAAAAATATAATTAGGGTATTATACTTGGTACGTGCAGAACCTATTTTGGTAGTTAAACCGCCACAAAGAGTTATGGTTGCTGTAGCAATAGGCTAAAATAGGCTGTGTTAACGAGAAAATGACCTTTAATTCATCATATCCTGTGCAAAGTATCATGTGCCAGACAAAGCATCTCTTCTGCACTGGTGAAGATTACTCACTGACAAGTCTTATACTTAAAGCACAAGATATCAAACTGTTATCAACAATAGAAGACAGGTTTCCAATTTTTGTAAGTCTTCAAACAATAGTCAGGTGCCCATATGAATAAAGCAGGCATGAGACAGGGTATGATTAGTGTGGCACATGACCCTGGTTCTGTCTTATTCGGCATAATTACTTCCCCTTTCTGCGTTTTGACCAACCGAAAGTAGATACTGAAGAGGAGACAGGAAGCATTTCATGGTTTTCAAAGGAAATTTCATTTGTGGCACATGAAACTAATGAGGTCAGAAACTTTCCGGTTAAGAAAGGCATTTCTTCCATACCTCATTTTTAGACTAAAAGATGTGGCTGAATTTATTCTAATAATATCCTTTAACTTAAACCTTTTCAATAGGAGAATTAGTTTTTAGAACTTTGCAGTGGGTGAAGAGAAGAAAGTTTCCCCTTCTATTTGTTTACAGCATTGATCTAAGGCTAATCCTGTCAGCACAGGAACAGACAAGCACAAGATCAGTGGAGGCCGGGGTCTATCAAACCAGGCAAAGATGCCCCTGAGAGAATCCAGCACATAATGGCGGAGTGCAAAATGCTAGCAGGAACAGCATTTGTGGAACACCACAACCGAGCAGCTAGCATAGTGTCCAGAAATATCTGTGCCGGAGACAGAAACATCTGTAAAGGCTGAAAGTCTCGACATCAACAAGGCTCAACAATACGGCTCTAAACATGGTTGAGAATGACCGAGCTAAGACCCTGCAGGACTTACTGATACAGACTGACAAACTGGTAAAGGGCCAACAGAAGAGGACAAAAAGGACAAACAGAAGAAAGCCGTAGGGACATATGTAGCAATCCCAAGTGATAGGAACATCAGGAAGAAAGAATGCTAGAAGCTTGAGAAATACCAAGGGCTGAAAGTAGAGTGGTAATCAGCGCACTGGGGGCTCTGGGAGACTGGCTCCAGCACATTCCATGAACAACATCTGAGATCTCTGATTAGATGAGTCCCGTCCTAGGAACAGCTAAAGGTGGGACCTGGTCTGGTACCTTCATTTCCTTCTGTAGGCTCTATAGTCCACACTCCTCCACATCCATGAAATTGTTACGTTAAAATGTTAAAGTTTCTAGTTGCTGCCATAAGACCACCCTGATGGGGGCGAGTGAGTGATTCTGATATACATGCGTTAAACAGCCATAAGCAACATAAATGTAACAAAACAGTAGTGAAACAGTGTTGAATGAAAATAAATAATGACCACGACCTACATAATGCAGGTAGCCTGGTTCTTGGGTGATCTGAAACCATCGGACACTCAAATCTACGTGTCCTACCCCTGCAATACTATGCAGTGCAATACTTTAGCAGCATAAGTTAATGATTCAACACAGTTTCTACATTTTTATGGTTTACCATATTTAAACATATAGGTGACTTATAAAAACACTTTTTTGTTTGCCTTCTTTAGGGTCCTTTTTCTAAGTAGCACCCTGAGTTTCTCAATGATTCACTCTGAAATATTCCTCAGTTTTAAAACCCTGACAGGGGAACAAGCAGTAAGTTCAGTGTTTTACCATTTACCATGTTAATATTAACAAATAATACTTATGTTATGTTATATGTTAAATAGAAGATGGAGGTATATATTCATATTTTAAATGTGGTGCAATTCCTACCACTGCATAGTTGGCCATTCTTTATGCAAACTAGGTTTGAATGTCAGAAACTTACAGTAAGCATTGGTCACAGTTTCTTTCGGTTGCAACATCGGAAGGCTGTTGGGGAGGGCTTTCGTGAAGTTATTTGACCAGCTGTGATTAAGCATAGTGGCAGTTATGTCTAGCCCGCATCATCTTCAATGAAATTCCTTCCAGTGCAAGCACGAGGTCATGAGAATGCAGAAGTACACAACCAGAAAACGGCAGAAATGTAATAAAACGAGAACCGCTATGCCTCTGCTGGTTAAATAACCACAAACAGCATCAGTGACAAAACAGAAAGGACGAAGGACGATCTTAACACCTATAGACAGATGTTCTGATTAGACTAAGAACAAGCAACAGTGTGGCACACACACATTCCGCCTGTACACGATTCAACTGCACAGAAGACAACCTCACTTCACTGGTGTTCACCACCAAGTTCAGTTGCCACCACAAAGTGGCCAGTGTGTTTCCTGAAGGATCTGAACATGGCCCACAGTGCCACTGTAGTACTGGGGTAGGCACCTGCAAAAAGTTCTCATGCACTTTCAAGCCTTACACCAGCCCACTGGGCTGTGGGCTGCAAGTTTCAAAGTACTCAAAACACAGAACTAGGACTTCTACCAACTGAAAGGTTACATACACTAACTAAAAGAAATGAGTTGCTAGTCCAGCGTGTTCAATAGCCAGTCATTTAAGTGACTGTGCTTTTTGCGTTTGTATAATTAGTTAAAGTTATTAAAGTAGTATCATAGTAAAATATTCATAGTAAACTCTGGACCTTTATCTCAGTCTAAATCTACATTTGTCACTTTTCAACCAAAAACAAAAGTGAGTGTAACCTGATAAATGTTACTGTCCTCCCAAGCAAAATAGGCTACATACTGTGGTAAGAAGGTGCAGCAAGGGCTGTTAATATGTGAATGCAATGAAAAAGCGTAAATTCAGGGATCTTTAATCCCTGACCCTCCACCCCCACCCCACATCCAGCCACCCTCAAATATATATGAAAACTCTGTGGGTTACACTGGATTGTTTGCTTTTTACTGCTGAAATACATTTCTGAGTGTATTAGCAATCATTGGGGGACAACAAGAAACCTCTCAGTCTTACAGCCGTTCTCACTGAACACATCTGCATTTTTGTTGCATCAGCTTTGCACCCTGTTAAACCACAGGCTATGGAAAGATGCTAAATGTGTGAAACATGTCACAGTAAAGGAAGTAATGTCTGTGTCGGTGTGTGTGTGTGGGTGTGTGTGTGTCTGTGTGTGTGTACTATATAGTATTTGCAAAATGTCTCAAAGGCTTTTGTTTTTCTTTCTTGCAAACTAAAGACCAATAATGGTAGTTTTATTCTGACATGTCAGAAACTAAAAGACACGTTGCAGACTCAGTGTTATGCACTGTAAGAATCAGATTAATGCAAAAATCCTGACACAATTGAGAATTACTGATGGTTCTTTGAAATATAACATACAAATTCCAAACATTATGATGTGTTGTATAAAGTGTTGCGAAACAGTTGCAGAGAATTACTTTAAACTGACTACAGAAAAGAAAGGGAAGTGCATTATGGCTTCCTGGAGGGGATAAAACGGCTTAAATAAGGAGAAACATCTTCAAAAATGCACAACAGATTTAAGACCTTTGACAACATTCATGTCACCGTCCCCTGCTCCTTGCCAAACCCGTGTTCCATGTAGAAAAGTGCTGCTATGCATTAAAGTAGGTGCAAATACAATCAATTAATATTCTAATGTAATTATTCTGCATTTATTTGTGTCCAAAAAACGACTGCACTTTTCACTTTAGTGTCAAACACAGGCTTCACGTTCCTTCCATGTTGCTCATGTCGAGTAAGTCCTTTATTGAATGTAAAATTTGGTCTGTTTTATTGGGGGTAGAATTTTCTATTTTTTAGTGGGAAACTAAGTTGAAACTTTCCATTCTGCTTGTGAAGCTCTGTGAAAACACCTTATGTTGCAACTAAGAAGAAGAAGTCTGGCTAAAAGGACAGTAGAAAGGAAGTTATGTTTATTTTAATCTTAATGTCGACACTGGCTAAAACGTACTGGGGAAGTTGGGTTTGCTTGGACAGACTCCAGTTAAATAGTTAAGATAAAAAATTACCGTGGATGCATGAAAGTATAACTGTGTTTACTGCAAAAACAGTCATCATGTGGATCAATTCTCAGAGGTTAACTGCTTGAGAAAAACAAGATGCTTTCTAAATTATAAACACCAGGCCTTATCCGTCTTCTACCCCCCCCCCAATCACCCACACATCAGCACTCATTTCTCAGAAGGTTTTGTCAGCAAAAAAATGTCGATCTCACACCTCTGAGGAGATGAGGATGAATTTTTTTTTTTCATTGAAATACCAGGGGAGGAAATTACCACCAGAAATGCAGCTGCAAGTTTAACACACATAAATATAGATACGCTTACCAACCACTGAGTTTCTTCTCTAATACATCATCAATATTAGTGCAAGTCACTTAAATGTGGATCTAAACTCTTTTGTTTTCTAGTAAAAACCGAGTGCACAAGGATGCTTGACTTTCTAGACTTGGAGTCTGCAGAGTGTAGAAGGTTCCACTTTTACTCTTACTTGTCATTCCTTGTCTCATTTCTTAGATCCTTTTATTTTACTGAATGAGCTGGACTTACATCATAAGCCACTGCTTTCAATGTCACACTTCATGTTTTATGTGTCATTATACATGGAAGTGTTTTTTTTTTAGAGATGTGGGTGACTAGTTTAAGGTCTGGGTGTTTGTAATCCATTTGTTGCCCTGGTTTATAGGATTAAAAGGTGTCTTTCACAAAATTTCAATTTTAAACCAAATCTGTTATGTGTATGTGAAGTTCCCGTGTTTTGTTCGTTTTACCACTAGTTACTTTTTTCCTATTTTTGTAATGCAACTGGCAACACAATATGCTCTGTACAAACACAGACAGTCCCCACCTGTACTGGACCTACAGCGACAGCGAATTGTATCTTTGACACTCCTGTACAGTTACAGGTTGGTGCGAACTCAAATGTCAGTGTTGTAGCATGTGTGTGTGTGGGTTGTGGCAACGTGAGCACAGAAGGATTATTACTATAACAGTTTCACTTAGTTTTCAAACTGTAAAATGGGACAATGGCTACTTGCTATCAGTGGTTCACTCGGATCGCGTAAAATGTTCTACTAAGTACTACAGCAAGAACAAAAAGATTATTTTAAGTCAAAGCTAAAATATGCAACGTAAGTTAGTGTTAGCATGAGACCCTTTGCTTTGCCCAGCCCTCCCTCTCCCTGCTCTGCTCTTCTACACTTTACAAGGCCGTTCAGATATTAGTCACTGTCATATTACAAGAAACAAGACGCTGCAGGACTTTGCAATCCAGCAGAAATCATCAAAGGTCAAATCCCTGGTATGAAGGGCGAGGCTGGCTCAAAAACTGTACTAATCAGTGACATACGGATCTGTCATAGTTCACTTCTGCGATTTCCTTTTGTGGGCAGAAGTGCAGCTACAGAAGTTGCAGAGCATCACAGTAGAATGTCATACATTTTTCCTAATTAATTAGAAGGTGAACCTGGTTGTTGTGCTGTACAGGTCACAGTATACAGGCCTACATCTGCGGTACAATGGTCCCCGGAAGGCATCAAAAAAAAAAAAAAAAAAAAGTTATAACCTTAACATGCTGATGGTAGATCACTTTTTAAACAAAGTGCTTCTTGTTTCCCTTCAATCAGGATGTATCGTCCACACATTTTAGGATTGGTTTTCATGACCCCCTCCCATGTTTGTTACCATGCATTTTTACCATTCATCATCAAACCTAGTCATCATCATCATCAACATAACTAGTATGGATTGTTCTTCATTCAGTCTGTACAGAAGCTGGCAGCTGCAGGTCTTACTCATTGTTAAGTGATTAACTGAGCAGACTTTCTGTTTCTATTCTGTTTATGCTCAAGTGATGTCATTTGATGTTTGTACTTGTTTGAACGTCTGCTAATCAATGCGTTTACATGTAAGAAAAGCAAATTTCTTTATAGTCATGAAAACTGGAAAACTTGATTAAAGTTAGATCTTTAAGTATTTGAACAGTGACACATTTTTCTCATTTTAAGCTTTTTACGACACCACTATGAATTTAAAATGAAACAATTAGGATCAAAGTGGGAACTGTCATCTTTAATTTAGGTCAAAAATATTGGAAGACCTGTGTAGGAATTACAGCCATTTCATAGATCCACCTCTGCTTTTAGTAGCTCATAAATATTTCAACAACTGGGCACTGAGCTGTTCCATTGTGCTATTTCCTCTTCAATGTCAATTTGAATCCAAAGGAACTGTCGCTAACTGTGAACTAAATCATCATTAGATAATTAAATCGGATTTCAATTTGACTTTTTACAAGACAACATACAGAAGTCATATTACTCATGAGCTGTGAATATACAGTCACCTGGCTACTTGAGTGCATGTGATTAGTTGAGAAACCTAAATTCTCTGAGTAACCAGCTTGTTTAAATGCATGTTACCATAGTAACCGACAGTCAATGTATAGCTGTACTAAAATTGTACTATTTTGTTCATCTACAGCTTCTACAACCGTACTTTTGACAGTCTATTCTTGCTTAAAGTTGTGTATTATTCTTATTTGTATAATTCAAAACTCAATATGACAAATTTTCGAATATAGTTTTGTGAAAATTAGAGCTTTCTGGTATTCTAAAATAGATGGAAAGGCACAATTTTAAATAACTGTATTGCACTTCAAAAAGTTTTTAAATAGGTCAAAAGGTTAAATTAGCACAAGGATTCAGACACAAGTAGGACAACTGGTAATAAACAGTGCTGTGAGACACTGTAGTGTCATCCATGAAAATGGGCCAATTTACACTTTCCAAGCACTTTTCTGGTTCACTATGCTTTTCTTGATTTAGTAAATCAAAAAAAAACAAAAAAAAAAAACAACGCCTTTAAGGGTCCCTACACTAGAAATTTGAAAAATCCATGACGTCATTTTCCATTCGCAACAGTGATGAAAGTGTTTCCTATTGGTCAGTGGTCTGTCACCTAATGGAAAAACCCCAAACTCACCAAGTCATTCTTTCACATGAAGGAGGACAGAAAAGAAAAAAAAAAAGGAAGATGACTAACCGGAGGCAATACTTCTGCTTTTTGAGCCTTTAAAAGTCCGATATCTTCAGATGTCTGTCAGTTCACCAAGCTCTCAGGAGAAGAAGGGAGAAGAAGGACCAGCAGAGATTAACTTTATTTACTATTTATTCATTCAATCTAATATTTATCACTCCTTATGAAAATGGTCAACTCTAGAGGCCTGTTGAAAATTGTGCTGGTTGCCATTGTCCTGGTGATTCTGACTGACTCTGGATCAGCGGGTAAGTTTAAACGCTAGATCAGCAACCTGCATGTTCTTACAGATGGCTGTTCTTCTGTTAAAACCATTTAAACTAACGATTTTGTTTTTCACTTTTTCAGCTGAGAAGTTGGCAAGCTGCTGTAAAAAAGTCACCAAAGAGAAGATAACAGATCCAATCTTAGGATACTTGGTCCAAAGGGAACCTACACCTCCATGTGTCAAAGCTGTCATGTAAGTAACACACAACGCCTTTTAACCAAACTGATTATACAAAAGTATTTATTAAACTCTTGGAATATTAACCAATTCAAGCCAACTTGTGTTTCGAGGGAAAGACTTCAGAAAGTTCTAATGTTGCATGTGTTTGTCATCATTGCAGCTTCCAGACAGAAAAAGGTCTGTACTGCAGTTACCCATTTGCCCCCTGGGTTGCCGAAAAGATCATGGCATTTGAGTGAGTTCCATTTTATTGTTCACGGATTCACGTCCTCGTGTATCCTTTTGTACTCATTCAATCCTTCAGTTGCAAACGTATGGGCTCATCTGTTTTGTTTTTTAATATCGTTCTCACAGGAAAGAAAAACGCGTGAAAGCTTCTTTGTCTACAGTCTCTCCCTCTGGCATGTCCCTCCTCTCCATAATCACATCAACTGCTTCCCCTTCATCGTCTGCTGCTCACCTTTCCACTTCATCTCTCCCGTTCTCCTCCTCGACTTCCAAATCGGCTGTTGGTGAAACCATCTCAGAAAATATGGAGTAGACCTGCATCCTCTCCGCCTCCAGCTGATCCAAACAAGACCAACATGTTTCAAGAAGTAAACGTTAACCATCTCAACAAAGAGAAAAAGTAAACGCTAGAAAAAGCACTTCAAGAAAATAATTCTATTATATTAATTTATGAATAGTTTTTCAAATTCCTTTTAGTTACATTATTTATTAGTTTTTTTTAATTGACTAGTGATGATAAAAATATTCAGATATTTAAGTTCATTTACCAATGTTTACATCATTGTCCTAAATATTCTAAACTGTGTCATATTTTTTTTATTATTGTGTATCTGGCCTAAAAAGTGCACTTGCTCATTAAAGAAACTGTTCAGAGAAATGTTGTGAACTATTTATTCATCCGGACACTTCACAAGTATTAAATGTATAAACATTGTAACAAATAAAATGTTGCACAAGATTTTGCATCCAGCGTTAGTCTGTTTGACTGTGAATCTTACTTATCAGACACTATCGCAAAACCAGGAAGCTTTAAGAACATTTAAAGGCTGAAAAAGGTTTATCTAGATAAGAATCAACCATGAGACATGCTGTGGTTAGAGGTTGGGACATGAAGTTTCACACAATGGCAACAAGTTCTTGCATTTTCATCATATCGTCACCGCATTGCTCATCTTCAATTTTGGTCCCATATTCATACTAAGCAACAATTTTCACAGAGGGGAAACACTTGTATAGACATGATTAAAAGTCAAATGTAAGATGCCAACAAATGTTGCTCTGCACTATCAGTGAGCACTTGGTCTCTATTTCTCTGTGGGTCACTGTGTAAGAGGTTCCACCTCCCATCACGTATGTTTTCTGTACAGTTGTTTGCGTCTATGATAAGACGCATGCAACCGTATGACTGCAACTGTAATAATCGGTCATAATAATCATTATCATTTCTCATGTCTTTCCTCTCTATGACAGTAAGAGTTTTACCCAAACTGTGAATACAAGCGTCTAGAACAGATAAGAAAATTTACTAGAGAAGCTTTAGCGCAAGTTAAAGCAGGGCGACCCCTGTCAGCCACCTCTTGACATCACGTCGTCACACCAAGAATTTGCATCTTTGATCCAATAATTTCACCAGATCCTAAATTGCAGCTTCACCCTCTACACCACCACCAGTGTCAAGGCCCTGTCAATATCTCTAATAAAAATGTGTCTTCCCTGATTAAAGTTCCTTTCATAATATTGACTCAACCGTGAGCAGTGAGCTGGGATTTCGACCTTTTCTCATTTTCAGCATTTTGATGAATCACTTCCAGCTGCAAAGCCACTTAACAATTTTCGGTAAAAACAAACAGCATAGCACTGGGAGTTGGTTAGCAGAGGTCAGCGTCACACCCAACCTTTATGGTTTCACTCTCGAACGTTTGAGTGAACTATATGGTGATAGGGTTACAGACATTTATAGCAGTGTGACTTTGGATACAGTAAACAACTACTGTCCGAACCCTCTAACTGTCTGTGCCTAGAGTTTTTACAATAATCAGCAAAAAACGGGTGACTGCTACCAGTTGATAAGCAGTCAGTCACCTCGAGCAATATCCCGTAAATCAGTAGGAGGTTTATTCCCATGAAAACTGACAAACAGAACTTTTAAGCTGACAAAAATGTGAAGATGACTAATCATAGAAAAAAAGGCCTTAAATATCCAGCGTCTACATTTGCCTGTCAGTTCAAAAAGTTCCCCAGAGAGACAGAGATCGGAAGGAACAGCTGCGGTCACAGTAGTTTACATTTATCCATTTAGACTCATTTTTATCAGCATTTTCAAAGATGGTCAGCTGTGAAGGGATGTTGAAAAGTGCGCTGGTCGCCATTGTCCTGGTCACTCTGGCTGAGCCTAGATCAGTAGGTAAGACTGAACTTTCAATAAACAACCTATATGCTTCTACTGATGGATTTTACTATTTTAAGCTGTTTTAGTTACATTTCATAACTTATCTCTGTCCGCTCATCTTTACTGTAGGTGAACCATTGAGATCCTGCTGCACAAAAGTCACCAGAACAGAGATAACTGATCCGATTTTAGGCTACACAATCCAGCACAAACTCCCATCTCCATGTGTCAACGCTGTCATGTAAGAAAGAAGCAATGCTGCATTTTTATGTTGGACAAATAAATGTTGTATGTATTAAGAGAAAATGTATATTTATGCACATCTAAAAACAGGAAATCTCTAAAGGAATAAACAAAACTGCCACAAACTGCCACAGCATATTACAGTCACCATTACCGACTACACAAAACCGCTCAATTAAATGTTGGTGTGCCACGGGAAGCTAGCTTGTATTTTTGTGGAAGTAATAACAATAATAATAATAATGCAGCTGTTGCATGTCATTCCTGCAGCTTCAGCACAGAGAGAGGTCTATTCTGCGCTTATCCAAGAGCCCCCTGGGTGGCTCAAAAGATCAGGGCATTTGAGTGAGTTTTAGATTACAGTTTGTTTACTGTACATTCACAAACCTACTGTACGGCTTCAAATTTCTTTGTCTTTTATTGTCATTTTTTTAGGAAAGCAAGACATCAGACTGCTACCCAACTGACTCCCTCCTCTCCATAATCACATCCACTGCTTCTCCACCTTCATCCTGTGCTCTACACTGAAGCAAACTGAATGTTCGGAAGAGCACAACATCATTTTGTTACCTTATATATACACGTTCATACAGCTTAAGTCATCTGCAACAGCTGCAGAGCATTGCATTCACTAATCAGCACTAACTCTAACATTTATTGCTACATAAAGATACAGGTCATTTAAATAATACTCACATAACCAAACAAAAGGAGAATCAATGTACATACATGTAAAAATAAAAAGTCTTGAATTCTTAATCCTACAAATGTTACCACTTCCACAAGATGCCAGTGTTGCTCAGGCCTAAATCTGCATCTGACTGCACAGGTCAGAGCTGAAACTGAAGCTTTGCATTTCCCCACTGCGGCAGATGTGTAACAATCTGAATTAAAAAAAAAAAATACAATATATAAAATTAAGCTATTTTGTCGTGTCTAGTACTTTTTACCTTGCTTATACAATCCCCTTTAATTAAAGAAATTCTTAGCTGAGCATTTCCAGGAATAGAAAATCCAGCATAGTTTTGGAGATATCGTGTTAAAGGTGGCTGAGAATCTTTGTCTTGACCTCCAACTGCCTCTTTATTCATGAAAATAACCATATACTCGCACTCTCTGTATGACCCAGTAGTGGGTGTTTCGTAATTTCGTTTTAACAATTGTTGACATCTGTTTGCTGACTCAGAGCTACAGCAATTCTTCCCCCTTTACCGTAAATCACGATTCCTGGGGGCCTTGCAAACCAGGAAGTGACAAGCTTCCGCTTCTTCTCATTTGAGTGAGAGATTAGTGGTAAATCTGCCACCCGGCTTGGCCTGAGAGCAACATCTAAAGTAGTGTTTGAGGCTGCCACCTGAAAAATTGTGAATTGTCAGTGACAGTCTTGATGGTCTCATTCCACTCATCGAAACAGATACTTGTGATATTCAACAGACAACTGTACCTTATCCATCTGTCAGGGAACTGAGATGAAGCAAGAAAAATGCAGAAAATAAAATACATAAAAATTCCAGCCTACTTTAGGGACGTCTATGCCTTCACATAATAACAAATCTGTGAGCTATGTATTTCCTGTTGCTGCGTATTCGTATCACTGTGGCTTTTTAGGTTTGCATCAATCATTTCGAGTCTTCTTTACAGCCATGATGTTGGTATAATTGAAGATGTCTTACCTTTCATTCAGAGGAAGCTGAAGATCTAAAGAGCATCTGCCACAGCAGAGCTTAAAACAGTTTTGCACTGCAACCTTGAAATTGTCTACACACTGGATGAGCGTTATGTGAAAACACAAATGTCTGAGTCTGGACATTAAATAGACTTCACACTGCCAGTACCATACTACGTCCTCTGTGCAATGTTCAACTGAACTCAGACTGGTGTGATATTGATGTGCTGTAAACAAATGACTGTGACCTTAGCAGTGTACTTTCAGCATCCTCTCCTCCTTCTTGTATGTCCTGCTGAAATAACACCCATAACACCTAAATCAAACTGGGTACGTTCTGAAGGTCACAACACATCAGACCAAGAACAATCTCTTGTTAAGTGCTTTGTGTATGAAAGTTTAACTCCGGACAACGTTTTTATCTGATTCTCCAGACTCTGGAAAACATATAAGGTTTTAGAAATGTCTTGATAAGTCTCTTTTTTTTTGGTTCACTTGGTTGGAACTGTCTAGCTACCAGGTTTCTGGTAGCTCTGCCAGAAATTTTACTTTTTACAACATTAGAATTGAAACGCTCAGAAAGGTGATAATTCTACTGTATGATTATTATTAAGGTCAGAAGGGCTGGTGGAGTCTTACTGGAGTCCATTGAATTAGGAGGTGGCACTAATGTTTTGGTCCCCTCATTCATTTTGAATAGGATTTGGGCTGAATAGGCTGAAATTAATTCAAACTTCCAGTGAAGTAGTGACTAGTCAAAACATTTGCGTGAAAAGTAGAAAACAAAAACTATCTGAGGGTCTAAATGAGTTGCTCATGGCAATGCCAAAGAGTCAGCATGTGGTGAGAATTTTTTCCCCACACGTAGTCATTTAAAAGTGTGTGTGTGTGTGTGTGTGTGTGTGTGTGTGTGTGTGTGTGTGTGCGTCAGATTATTTCTAAGAAAGATGTTAGTGGTTTGAATTTTTGCAATGAGGGGTAAAAAAGACAAAGGTGTTATAATAACATGACAACACACACACACACACACACACACACACACACACACACCATTTGGAAGCACGTCATCATCTCTGCATACAAGCCAACATACCCCAAGATGATCTTTCTTTGCTCAGCAATAAATATCCAAATGCTGATCAGCTCCTGTAGTTGCAGCTCAATCAGTTAACCAAACAACACAACCAGCAGTCAACATGTGTGTGAGGTTCCTGTCCATCGCTCTCCTCCTGCTCTCAGTGTGTCTGTGCTCCCAGTGCTTTGCAGGCAACCGTAAGTACCGAATAACTTCTACAACACATATATTGAGTTGTGTTTTAATTTGGCACATAAGTCAGATAATCAGATAATTAATTACTTTCTTTTTACTTATATTTTCACAGCAGATAACTAGACTTAGTTCAAATGCGTTGTGCTACAGAACTTTTCCTATTTTTTCAAAAGTCAATAATAAAATGATAATAAAGTTTGTGTTTACTTTGTGTTTAGACGATGCATCCATAAAATAGCTAAATAGATCATTAACCTAATTTGTTTTCTTGATGGCACAATGCTTAAATTCAGTGTATTTAGAGAGACCATCTTCTTCTCTCTGCATGTCTCTCACAGGGCGACACCCCAGCAAGGGCATAGTCCATCCATGCTGCACCAGGGTGTCTTCTGTGGACATTAGTGCACAAATAACTGGGAAGCCTAGTGTCCAAAAGGCCCGCGGAAAATGTATAGAAGCTCTAATGTAAGTTTGCACATAGTGTAGTCTGATAAACACACAAACACGACGGAATATTATCATCATTTCCATAACCTTTTTTCCAGTATCCCCGTACGAGACGGAAAGGCCTGCGTTGATCCCTCAGCGGAATGGGTCCAGTCATGTAAGCAGACATTTTTTTTTTTTTTATCAGAAACTCCAGGTGCCATTTGGATTTGGGTAAATTAACAATTAATCACACAATAACCACTTAAAAATCCAAACTGAACAGCAGCTGCAACAGGACATGACTTCTTCACTCCTGCTGAGAGTATTAAGAAACCAAGCAACTCTTGATCCTTCCTCAACCCAAGTGAAATCTAAAGTCCTGATTTTATCTTGTGACTCCGATGAGGCAATAAGGACACCTGTCCATTTACATTCTGCAACACAGTTTAGCATTAGCCAGCTTGGACTGCATTGAAATTATGGTCATTTAAACAAATAATCACTTCTTAAACTTGTTTTTATTAAGGTGACATCCAGCAGAGGCATTAGATATGTACACAGAAGTACTTATCACTCTCTCTCTCTCTCTCTCTCTTTTCTAGTTATTGCCAAACAACAGTGAAGCAGCGCAGCCAACCATCTCCACCACTATACACATACCACCACAAAAAATTATATATTCTACTGAACCAATCTGTCTTGAAAAAATATTTCTGTATGCTTTAAACTGAGCTTTAGTGTTGTCAAACATGTATGTAAACCTGTTATTAGACTGCTTTGCTTGATAGAGATTGTAGGATACTATGTCATTGTGCCTAGTACAAGCCTAACCCTAAATAACCCACTGCTTTTATGAATGAGGAAAGTTACTGTGAATTAAGAGGAAGACAAAGATGTGACTGTCAGGTTTATAAATTTAGACATTTGGATCAGGTGGGTGGACACTTCTTCTTCTTCTGTCTTTGCATGTTCATTCATGACTCAAAAGGGATTTGAAATTGTGAAACCGAAACAATAAATGTGTGTAACTTAAGAGGGAAAACAACAGTTTGTTTTTGTCGCTGACTTTTGCTCAAGGATTGCAGTGGGCTGCACTGAGCCAAACTGTACTGTAACTGAGTGGAGGCAGGGTTTACTGTGAGCAGGCTGCCAGTAATTCACATGGCTAACAAAGAGCAAAAACATTCATACTCATACATACAGGCAATTTTAGTCTCACCAGTAACCCTGCCTGTGTTTGGTGGGAGGCGGGGGCATAACCCATTTAGATAAAAAGCATGATTCACACATTTTACAATTCTGAATCATGGTAATGTCCTGACACTACTTTGTTCCATACTGAGTACAAGTACAAGTCTTACATTGGAGTAGTTACTAATACTGAGTTCCGATACCAGTACTAAACTTTGTTTGCTGGACAATAAAATCCTCATCAATCCGCCGCACAGTTAGGCTGATGAGAGACACTGGACAGAGACACAAAGACTGGACAGTTCACACTTAAAGTCTGTTTCCACCATCTGTCACAGATTTGTAGTCCCTGGCAGTCTGAAAGCCGCACACCTGCCAAGTGCACAAACACAGATATGACGAGAATGGAAAAACACGCGTGCTCAAATGTGGTGGCGTCCAGTGTTCCAGTTTAACTGGTGAAATTGGCGTGTGAGAAACATGTGAATTAAGCGTTTGTTTTAAAGGGCCCTTAACACAGGAACAGGAAACAATGTCTCTGTATTTCAGTAATTTCTCTGTAAACAACATATATTTTGGGTTTTTATAAAATACACAGTAACTCTCTTTACGACAGAAACCACTCATTGTATGGATGTCTATACACATCCCAACGTGAAGACAGAAAGTGAGACAGGGGCCCAGGTGAAATTGAAGAACGTGCTCTTCCTGCAGTTATGCTGCATGTGTGGGAAGCACTGGACTGTAGAGTCTACAGAGGAACTTTGGCGCGAAATAATTATGTCAAATAAAGCAAACTTTAGGTAAAGCTGTAGTTACTGTAGATCTTCCCGGGCAGTCGCTGATGTCAGCTGCAAATATTATCTTAAGATTTTAGTAGACCTGAACTTGCATTCTGCTTTACTTTTGCTGGCATCAATTATCTTAAAACACCTGCAAACCGTAGAAATTTTCCAGTGGAGCCCAAATAGTTTGGCCTCTAGGCGTTTTATTAAATTACCGGTTATTCTGAATCAAATTGGTCCACCAAGAATTGGAATCCAATTGAGACTTTATCAGAGCTTCTCAGTCCTATTCTGCATTTCTTGTTCCTCTACTTTCATACCAGCGTATGACCGTGAGCGCAGTACTGTGTGCATGACTGCGTGTACTGTGCATTGGTCTACCTGAGCAAACAGATGATGGCAGTAAACAGAGTGGTGAGGGAGACGGTGTAATCCGGAGTGAACAGCATCACCCTGTAGAAAACAGAAAAGGTTATTGGCATTAAGGATTTTTTGAAAAAGATTAGATTAAACACATCATAGCAAACCCTAGACATCTTCATTTCTATTTGCACATTTACTTATTTTTTTACTTCGGGCTGCAGAGTGGATGGGAAATAAAAGTAAAACAATAAAAAGGTGGGGAGTAGTTTTTAATCTACACTTTAACGCCATCTAGTGGCACCTGCAGGTACGACTTATCCAAATTATTATCATTTCCTGCTTCCAATAAGCATAATATCAATTAACACAAACCAGCATCTGTCCAGATATGCAAGTATTACTTAAATAGTAGCACATGCTGAAAAGTGCCCCTCTTATGCTCACTTATTTTATTCACATGAGCATTCAACTCAAATCCCATTCATATCACATCTGTTCAAACCTACGCAGGCCACTCAGATCCACCACTGAACTGCTACAAATAAATGTCATTTAAATAGTAAACTCAATAGTAAACTCATGTCATTTAAATAGTAAAAGGTTCCTGTAGTTTTGTGGATGTCAGCCAAAAACCAAACGGAGGACATGAGAACAATGACCAAAAACCTACATCTTTAAAAAAAGAAAACACTGGCCAACTAACCACCATCACTCTCTGTCTCTTCCCCCAGATGTTTAGATGTGGGTCTTCATCCACCAGGGGTCCAAACCACTACTACTGTCTCCTATGTGTCTGCTTGTTCTACACCGTCTCCTTCGTTACTTGATGGCGGCTGCATTACTGTCAAAATTCTGCTGCTTTATGCAATTTGCAATGGCACGCAATTGTTTGCAGTTTTGTTTTTTCTTTTCTTTTTATTCTACTGCTAATCTGAAAAGCCATCAGAATATGGCAACAAAACAAAACCTAAAAGAATAACACAAAATATGTATATGGGGAAACATATAATCACAGTTATATGCTATGACTTTAGATTACGTGCAGCTGTTTTAGATAAGACAAATGCAGAAAGCCATAACTTTAAAATAAATGGCCCGTCTTTGTTAAGTATACTTAACAATTAATCATTTTCATGTACATAAATATGATCTGACCAAAGTTTAATCTGTATCTTAGATGACGACAAAGCATTTTAGCGGCGGTGAGGTTCGCTTTGAGCTAACACACAACTAGCTAACACACAACTAGCTAACGTGTTGCTTAAGTTTTGAACAATAAAGTTATTCATTGTTTTAAGTAAATGTTGTTATGGCAGCTGGCGTTTTGGAAATGGGAGAACGAAACAATCATATTAACCTGATTTAAAAAGACTTACAACACAAATTATTGTACGAGAACTGTTGCGTCACATCATTACCGACGAAGACTCTTGTCCGTTTTTTTTTTTTTTTTTTTGACAGTCGCAACAATTAACGCTCTTGAGCATGAGAGCTTTAATCTGATTGGTTAGCAGGGCAGCTATATTCTGTGCTATTGGTTGGAGAAACTTTGGAGGCGGGACTTACCTGTAGTATATCGCGTTAAAGGAGGTGCGATATAACACATTGTGCATCACCATTTCAGAATAATTCATATTGTTGGACCGCAGCTAGTAAAGTGCGTTACCGTAGTGCTTCAGATGCTAAAGGAGGGATCTGTTTTATTTATTTAAACAGTAAGTATAAAGAGGTACAAACCCCGCCAAATTTCTATTCAAGTACAATAGTTACTTACTTACTTCAAGGCATATTCAAAAATAAAAAAAATATTCAGCTTTTCTGTTGCACACATACGCAAATACACTGCATCAATAGGAAAGAACAAACTTGCCTCATATTCCATGATAAAAGCTTTTATACATCAAAAACAAATCTGCAGTTTCCTTTGTCATGTACACACAGTAAACAATAAAAGACAAAATATCATTTTCTGTAAAAGGCGATATGTTTTTTGTCTTTGAGTGCAACTGAAATCCTGCCATGTGACTGGCAGTCACTTTGGATAAATGCACATGGTCTGTTCTCATGTCTGATGTCTGATATTCTTCGTGTAACTGAATGTCACGTGTCACTTTGGCTAATATGATGGTGGAATCCTCACTGAGCCATGTTTAAGTAGTAATTTCACTATAGGTGTGATGAATGTGTAAATAGAAACGTTTTAATATCTTTTGTGTCTCACTGTGGCACAAAACAGTTTCACATATTTCAACTCTGAAGAAGAAATCCTGTCAGAGAACACTGTATAATTGATGATGATGAATATGATTAATGAAGGTACAGAACATCGCAACAAAATGAAATATTTTGTCAGTTGGAGGCCGTTTGTTGTAAAATTGGCATCAGTTACATCACATGAAAACAAAAGGTCGCAATATAAATCTGCTTCCGTTTTCTTGCAGATAATTATAGACATTTCTACCAGTAAAAACTATTAAAATGTACCATAACAGCAAACAAATAAACATAAAAAATAAAATCTTTGGTATTTTAATAAAGAGTAGACAGCTTCATTTTAAGTGATCAAAAGTTAAACGTCCCTTAGAGTAGAACGAAAATAGTGATGTCTGAGAAGACATGAACATGGTACTGAGTCTGACTAGTAAAAATAAGAAAGACAGTACATGTATGATTGTCAAAATCACTGATTTTCCACCACATGCTGGAATTGTTAGGGTTATAAATATGATTTAACAACATATTTGTAATACATTCATTCTTTATGGCTTTTGGTCTTTATATATATATATATATAGACTCTCAGTAAAGACTCTCAGTAAAAGACCAACACTTATTTACTTATTTTGACCAACAACTTCAAATTAGAAATAACAGTGTCAAAGATTGTATTTTAAATAACAAATAAAGATTCTGTTTGAAATGAAAACTGTATTTTTTGATGCAATTTTTTTGTGCTGGTCTGAAGACGAAGTCAACTGTTAGTATCAGTAATGTTAAGATTACCGATACTGATGTCCATGAGGCATATTCAGCCTGATCAGAAACCTCTAAGTCACAGGTTCAATTCCTTCATTCTTGCTTTGAATATGAGCATCAGTTCTGAAAGTCCTCCCACAACCCGGTAGCCTCTGCTCTTGGTCAGAGTACGGTGGTCTCCGTCTGTAGGATGGACTGGGCTCGGAAGTTCCTGGGAAACTGAGCGGAGTTTTCATTGCCGTTTCTGTTGACTGACACGGCGTGGAGCTTGTACTCACGGCCCACGTAACGATTGAGCGACAAACTCCTCCACGTCCTCCTCAGCTCGCTCTGAACCTGTTGGTACACAAAGGGAAAACAGTAGAACGTCTGTTAAAGTGGATAATTACATTCATATAATGATGTGTAGAAAAGTGCGTGGACACAAACCTCACTGTTGAGGAAACAATAGAGCACAGCCACAATCAGGCCCTACGACACACAAACACATAGGTACTGATTGACTGCAGGGTGTCAGAAGCCATCAAATAAAAACACATAGAATCCATCTCTCATGATGCTCGAGAAGGGAAAAAAACCCATTTGTAAAGAGATTAGATTAAAATGTATATTATTCAAGAGTAATCAGTATGTTCGGGGATTCTCAGAGATCCTCATTCAATGATTCAACACGTTCGCACATTCAGAGGCTCTTCGTGCTCTGGGTGACTTGGTGAAAGGTTACTGCACCTGGAAGGATCCGAGGCCCAGCTCAAAGAAGATCTTGATTCGCTTCATGTTTTTATCGGCCGGCTCCATCAGGTAGACAAACACCACATAGTTCACCCCAAACAGAGGGATCAGCAGGAGGGTGGACTTGGCCAGACGCCTGAGAAACACACAAGCATTAGCAAAGTTACACGGAATCAAGGCCTACAACTGTCTACAACTGCGCTAAAAAGGTTTTTAATTCGCTTTTAACCATTTCAGTTTTAAACAAAGAATTTCATGAAAACTTTAAGTCTCAATTTTCTTTGTCACATTTCATAACCAGAACCCTTTGGGAATTAAACCTTTTTGTAAGAAATGCTTTAAAACAGTGGCCTTTTTTATAAAGCTCAATTACAATCTGCTCCCACTGCTAGAAGGTGCATCACCCATATTCTTAGATAAATAGGTCAGAGGCAAAGAAGAGTCCTGTGTGCACCTGTACTGCGACTGCTCGTTTCCCCCGACATCAGTGCAGCGCAGTTTCTGCACCAGGATACGAATGATGCTGATGAACAGGATGAAGTTCACCTGAGGAAACACAAAACAAAGAGACATTAACATGCTTGCAATTAACACCAGAGAGATCAGAAATGTAATAAAAGAAGCTGACTAAACACTAAATGTGTCTAACAACAGGAAGTTCACATAACGTAAGGTATTGTGGTTAAGGTGCATCCTTCTTGCACCGGGTGGCGTTTCAGGAAGTGGGCTTAGTAAAACCCCAAGGTTTGTTTACCAAGAGCTGAGGGAGACAGTTACTGCACTAATTTCCACCGTGAGATGAACCTGCTGCCGTCAGGTTTTCTTCAACAAGCCCAGACTTTCCCTCTGTCTTCTCCCTCCTGCAGGGTGTGAAGACACGTTTTACATCCACTTTTATGATCAATCAGCCAATGCAGAGACATGGAGCTCACCTCACATACAGACTACAGTATTAACGAGCGTGCATTCATTTGTTCATTCACTCACTGCTGCAACTCGGGATAAACAGACCAGTCAGGCCGTCAGTTATACTGCACTGAGATATGCACTGAAATCACTCTGAAATTGTCACCAAAAAAACAAAAAACAAAGAATTTCAGGACAACTGATGTATTTACATTTAGGACTTTGGGACTAAATCAGAAAAAAGATGTCATTTCCACGACTAATTTTGCAAAAAAAAAGTTTTAGCTGCAAATACAGAGTTAATTTCTGCAGATTGTGTGAACTCAGTTTCCAAGCAGCTGCAGCTGTTTTGTCTTAATTACATCTTACTTCGGTTGTTTATGTAAAGATAAATGTGCATTAATGTAAGATAATATTTCTAGTGCAAATGAATGAAAATAGTGTCTCTGGTGTCTCTTTCTTTGCAGTTGCCATGGTGATTTGTTGAAGTTTTTGAGCTCCATTTACGGTGGGTTTTAATTGTAACACACCGAACTCCGACTGATCAAACCCTGAGTTGACTGATGCCAATAGGCTTTTCTGGAAAGGAAACCTGAGAGTTTCCCCTTGACCCAGAGATCAGGTTTCACCGCTCTGTTTGTTAAACCTGCTTCCAGGTTCAGGCTCTAAAAACTGTGCAGCAATTTGAAAATGTTAACTTTATTTTCTTTAAAAAGGTACAAGCCAAACTGACCTTTCATCAGATAAACAATTGATATTAAACTGATTCAGGTGGTAAAAAAAAAGATTAAAGGGAGTTTTCCACAGAGTTCCAGGTTTTTGGAAAGCACAAATCAAATTATACACAAACACACATTTGTCAGTATTTAAACTGCACAGAACAGCCAAACCCAACATGGCAACATGGAATCAAAGTATACACATGTCAGACACACCCTGTCAAACGGGGCTGCACTGAGGCAGCAAGTAGAACATGAACTAGTTTGACTGATCTGATTTTTGCCGGTTTGGGGTCAAAGAAGCAGCTGAAAGTTATCAAATACTTTCTCCCATTTTTTTGAAATGTCTGCTTTTATACAGTGGAGGCGCAGCTGAGATTTCACACATTGGCAGAAGAAAATGTCCCCTGATGTATTTGGGAAATGAGAGGAAGTTTTCAGTAATACTACAAACACTGAGTACAAATGACTTTAGTTTCCTGTTTAAACAGGAGCCTTGACCCCCCCCCAAAAAAACGCCTTAAAAATTCTCTACGTACATTTTAAAGTAAATATCAGAAACCACAATAACACACAAACACACTGAGGAGCTTCAGAGTAAATAAACGTACAATGACTGACGCCATGATGGGCCAGTTGATCAGCCTGTTGGGGACGGGGTTCTCATTCATCTCCCAGCAACTGAGGAAAAAAAAAAAAAAAACACAATCTTAGCTGTTAATACTTCCCCAGAAGAACATGCCAACCTGCAATTACATGGAATTAAAAACCCAAACGTGGAGAAACCAGATGCATTACTAAAATGTAAACACGTTTAATCTAAAGGTCATTGCTGTGCACAGATTTGCAGTCAGCCACTTGGCATAAACACAAAGTCAGCAGTATTTCATTATTATATTTAGTCCACGCTGCAGCGCTGGTGGAGGCCACTAGAGGTTGACAGTCTTCTTGTTTACAGAAATGTTCCAAAATTAATTTTAAGTGCCTGTCAGATGCACAGACTCACCTCGTGTCCTCCAGGTTTATCCTACATATGATCCACGCCACCATGAAAACAAAGGGGATTCCTGAGAGGGAAACAGAGGGAGGAAAGGAAGTAGGAGGAGAAGAGGACGTCTGTTTAGATTCTCAGCCTGCCAGATGCTGAACTTCCTCATGGGATGGAGGAAACGTGACATTTGAACACACGCGTACATTAACCAGCTGGGGATGGAGATGCATTAGGGAGGAAGCGCTGGTAAAGTGGTGATGGACGGTGGGAGGAGGTGTCACATGGCAGCAGCTGAGCGAATACAGAAGCCAGCAGACTGTTTACAACCTGAGCTTTTTATCAATGTAGGATTTTTTTTTTTTTTAATTAGCAAAGCTTTAAAAGTGCTCACAATAAGATTTTGCTCCCTCTGGACAGTCAGGCCAGATGTTTCACTTTATGCTAAGCTAAGCTAAATAGCTAATGGCTAAGCTAACTGGCAGTTGACAATAGGTTTACATTATGCGTATGAGAAGAAACCATCTTTCAGCAAGAAAGCAAATATAAATATTTCCATAATGTCTCACTATTTTAATTAATTAATAGCTTTAGAGCCTTTTAAGCCACAATAAAAGTAATGTTCTAATAATGAAAGTAACATTAGCTTGAAAGGGTCTTTTTTAAAAACCTGAGGACACTTGATGTTTTCTTTGTGTTGCTCGTTAGTTTTTGTTAGTCCCGGTCATCTCGACATTCACTCCAAGCGTTTTTTAAATTTATAAAAAAAATCCACGAGCTTTTTTGATCATTATGCTGCTTTGTCCACATATGCTAATATGTTAAGATTCGAACATTACTTGTATAATTTCAAACTTTATTTCTGGAGAAACTGCAGGGGTCCTTCAGTTGGAAAATTCTTTATTCTCTTTATACAAGCTTCCCCAAAGTTCTCCCATGGCATCATTAGTTGCTTATCTACTGGGACGGGAACATGTGGGGGCTAGTGGCTGCACCTGGACATATAAACAATTTTATATCAGGCTTTATAAATCTGCATATTTTCAGATCTCCTCCAGTTAAGACTTTCATTATTAATGATGTGCATCTCCTGAAAGCAGGGTTTTTTCCTTCCTTAAATTTAAACCCACTGCTGCTTGTGCGTCTTCATAAAAGGTCATTGAGCAGTTGTGTGCGGCTCACCCCAGCCGATGAGCATGTAGATGGAGAGACGGGTGGAGTAGGTGTGGATGACACGCAGCAGTGTGTGCAGGTAGAGGCCCTCCACCAGCAGCCAGAAGAAGTTGGCCATGATGAAGTAGTGGAAGAACACCAGTCCGGCCTTACAGCCCACCTACAACAGCGTCACACAACAAAGAGGCAGTGAAGGATTGTTTCAACGCTCAACTCGATTTTTCAGTAATTTAAGAAATGATTTGGCCCAAACAGGAGCAACTCTAAACCTACATAACCCACTCACACACCACATGAAACCCCAAAAGGCCACTTTTTGAAAAGGGGTCATGAACCTCACTTCTTGGCTACAGTCAGAGACTCACATTAGCAGTTACCATGGTAACATCAGGGGGATGTAGGGTTCAGGTTTAAGGCGTCACATAAATAAAATATGGTACAATGAAATACTCCCTCAAATTAAATTTAAACAGGCTGCAGAGTTTTAAGGACAACGTAAGACTTGTTGTGTAACCTGTGTGTGGGGTGAGAATTCTGCTCTATTACATTCGGGGATGCAGCACAAGCCTCCTACAGCTTTTCAAAAAAACATGATTTTTATGTGCATCAAACCCAGGAAAAGGCTGCAGGGGATGAGGATGCTGACTAACAGCAGACAGACCAACATCTCAGGCAACTTGTTGGCGTTTTTCCCTCAGTTGACGTTATCATTTGTCCTTTAACGTGGTCAAACAAACTGTAGCACTGAATACGCAGAATTTAAAGTTATCATCAGTAAAATAATTGTGTGTGTGTGTGTATGTGTGTGTGTGTTTGTGGGGTCACCAGCGAGGGCTGTGTGCTGCAGTCTGTGTTTTCATCGTCTGAGAAGAGCAGAGTGTCTTTGGTCAGCACGGCCACGGCTCGCAGCACGAACGACACAAACAAGTTCAGATGGATGTAGTTCCTCGTGCAGTGGAGCCTCCTGTTCACACACGCACACGCAGACAGAGGAATGCTGTGAAGTGTGTTTACAGAGGGTGTCAGGGTGCGAATCCTGTGAAGGATTTGGTATCTAAACACAGCGATAGCGGCCGAGTGAACGGCTGGAGCGGCTCCAGGCTGAGCGGCAGGATTCAGCCTCACACATTCTGATGGGCGTTGCACACACGCATGACTCCAAACTATAAACAACCACCATAAATGTTAAGTATTTTATTTTTCCTGCTTCCTTTGCAAATAAGGAAAACAGAAGGCAAAGGGGATTTGTAGTAAACTAAGTTGATATTAGCCAGGTCATTCACGAATGAGATATTGTCAATGACTGATTAAAGAGGCAAAGTCCCTCATTCCCCAGACCTCCTGTATTTTTATGAATATCTTAAAGGTTCTTTCATTTTAAAAAGAATGGCCAAAACATGAGAACGCCCTCCTAATTTACTGCACTCCAGTATGACTCCACCACCCACTCAGACCTCCATAACAAACACATGGTAGAATTATCCCCTTTCTCACAGTTTCAACTTAAACTGAGAAAAGGTAAAAACAAAAGTCACTTAAAGAGCTTCTTGTGTGATCGGTTGTATTTATGGCGCCTCCTCCAACCACCACGGGGCCCTTCTGTGCATAGGAAATGAAAAGTGTGTATGGAAGCTAAAAATGATTAGCTCCAGCTGTGTATCATGGATATTGTTAATGTTACGCTGCACGTTGTGCCCAGGCCCTGTTTGTATGTACATTTGAGGCCTTGATAAAAACAGGCGGATTTTGAAGCCGTCTTCGAGTCATTTTCAGGATGAGGTGCGATATATCTGAGGACGCACAAGGTTATTTCAGGAAAATGTAGAGAGAATGTTTGGTGTCCTTACATGTGTGTGTTTACCTGAACAAGCAGATGATGATGGTGCTGGTGAGCAGAGTGATGAGGGACAGGCTGTGGCCCAGAGAAGACAGGATCTTAACCACCCTGTAGAAGAGCAGCTGCACACACACACAAAAAATAATGTATTATACAATAACCACGTAACGTTCCCTGCAGAAAGTGCTACAATGATGCAACTTCCAAAGCAAAAGGGCAACAGCAATGTCCACTTTTCACAGAAAGGCAGCGTGTGAAAGCATTTTCATATCGTACTTTGCCTTAATGCTTCATTGTGATACAGTGAACCACGTATGGTTATTTTTATTACTATTTATATTTGTTTACTGCACTTTTGTCTTATTGTATCTTCTAAAGCTATTAATATAATTTCCTTACTTACTATTTTAAAACCTGCACATGAAATTTGAATTTAAGGTCTGATTCCGTTCCACAAATATACACATTGATTTTAAAAAAAAAATAAGTTGAAACCTAATTAACTTGGACTAAATTTGAACCTACTCTACTAATCAAGTAGTTAGTTTCCAGTTTTTCTTTGAGTAGCAAAACCGCTAAGAGGAGCAGCTTCTTTATTTACATAATAATTATTCCTAGAACAATTTCCTAGGAAATAAAAGCTGTATTAAAAAAAACATATTTTCGGAAAATGTTTAGTTTTTAAAGTGTGGAGTTTAAGTTTAATTCCTTTGGAAATAAAAGTTGTTCCCAGACAAAAAAGACACTCTCAGAGTGGCTCTTTCACAATAAGAGCAGGGCTGCCTCAGGATGAGTCTGGTCCATCTCAAAGCAGCACTAACTCTCCACAAACTCTTCAAACCGACACACAGCAGCAGATCTGGACTGTGGAGATGTGTTATACTGCCCACTGTGTGTGTGTGTGTGTGTGTGTGTGTGTGTGTGTGTGTGTGTGTGTGTGTGTGTGTGTGTTTCATCGCTCTCATCATCTATAAACAACATTCCCCATGTCTGACACCATCTGGCAATTAACTGCACACACACACACACACACACACACACACACACACTTATCTGTACATGAGCTTGTGTATGATACACATACACTGACTATAAGTCTACAGTCACACTAACATGCACATCGTTCGAGAAAACAAACATCATAAATTAACCCGTTCATTTATGTAAAAAGGCACAAAACGCTTTTACAAACACCCACGTGCACTAACATGTTCACTTTATCCAAAATGTCGTTGCATGTGTCATTTTCCACACACAAACATACGAGAACACATCTTTCTCTTTTCTGTCTTTTCCATATTTTTCCTTCCATCTTTTTAAAAAAAAAAAACAAAACAAAAAATAAACAGTCCATATTTTCTAATTCCTCCTCTCGTATTCAACTTTCCTTATTCATTTTATTTCTCCTTTTCCTCTTCTAGTCCTAATTTTCATCCGTCTTTGTGTATTTTATAATTTTTCCTGATGGCACAAAACAAAAAAGTGGGACATTGAGGGACGTCCAGAGCTGTGAAGACAGTGACAAATGCCGTCAAGTGCACTAAGTTGGATCACTGCTTAAAATTCTTTTTCCACGGCCCTGTCTGTCCACATGTGGACAAATACATGAGCGTGCGCAGACAGCTATCAGACAGACAGTTACAGCCTGGCATCGCCGTTTCATTCCTGACTCAGATTCTCATGCCTGCTGGCTGGGAGCTGATGACCTGCTGGCTCTGGTCTGCTGCAGCCACACTGCCTTCTATGTCCAAACGCGTCTCCATCCATAAACTCTGGTCGCTCGCCCTTTTCTGTCTTCCTCTCTCACAACAGAGAATTAAAGCTATGTTGAACTTTAGGTCGAACAGATTCCTGGTCGTAACAAAAGTCTCTTTATCTCCTGCTTCTGCTTTTGTCGGCAGTTTGGGTTTCAGCATGACCGTGATGTTATGCACCAAGCGAGCCATAGAAATACACGTAACCTGTATTTCTATAAATCAACCTGATCCAGAAACTTTGCAGCCTGGTTCAGCACGTGGTGGAAACATTGAACGTCCAAAAAAGGAGGAAAGGTGCAACATATGCACTGTTCTCACAAATCTTTCATAAAGAGCACCAACTTTATGAAATTACAATTTAAACAAAAGCACAATAAGAAAAATCCATCAGCTAAAAGTAATAAAAGAATTTAGTTTTTTTAAATAAGAAGTGTGGACTTTCATACTTTTAAGATAAAAGGGATCAATTAAATAAGAACATAGTCTACAGATTTATTGGTAATGAAATTAAGGATGAATCCAATCAGATGGGAACAGGAAGTGAGTCCGGTTTGGTCGATTCAGGCTTGTTCTCTTTATGGAAATTGTCCCAAACAGCACTGCTGCTCGGATAAACGGGTGGATGTTCTGAGGTGTCACAGACATTAGACAGAGGCGACACACAAAGAGTCAGGCAGGTGTATTTGTGTTAAATACGGATCAATTATTAGCTCCCCTTGCCAGTGTGCTAGTGCATGACCAAGTTGTTTTTCGGCCGAGTCATGTGGTTCCACGCATCGTTTAGGTCAATCATTAAAGTCCATTCGGGCACTTCTGACCTTCTGTGGGACCGAAGCTCATCAGACAGACGATGAGGACAATCGGCTGCATCTGCTGGGTGCGAGCTGAGCGCCAGCCGTGACGTCTGGTCTCAGCTGAACGTTTTCCAGATGGAAAACCTCAGTGTCTCCAACAGGAAACGCATAGAAGCTTCACAGCGAGGTGAGAGCGCGGGAATCCCACCTGGGGGCTCTGGAGAGGATCATGAGCCAGCTGTGTGTGTGTGTGTGTGTGTGTGTGTGTGTGTGTGTGTGTGTGTGTGTGTCTCCGTTTATTGCAGCTCGTATCACCTGCTTTGACTTTCACAATTAAACAAAAACAGCAGAATCACGTCCGTGTAAATAAACCAAGTCAGTGCTGCTGCATGTGTGTCCAACAGGCTGGAGAGACACAGTCACTTGTTTTTGCAAAGGCCACGATAATGAGCGTTTATATTCACCGCAGTAAAGCCGTCCCCACTTCCAAATAAAAGAGACGTTCTTTATGTGAAGCATTACAAGTATTTAAACACATTTTTCTAGTTAAAACTACCTCCAAGTATCGGACACCCCCCTGCTCCTCTTCTAAGAAGCACAATAACCACAGCACACATCCTATGACGTGATCTGTGGAACCCACAACAAATGTGTTCACACTTGTAACAATGTGTAGAGTGGGGTGTAGCTACCTTCCATTAAGAATTAGATCCTATTTAATCAAGGTTTAAAATGTTGTAGTAGCAGGTTTTTCCCCATCCAGCCTCCATCTGTAAGCACTTATCGTGTTTGGGGTCATAGGGGGCTGGAGCCTCTGCCCATCGGCCATCAGACGAGAGGCGGGGATTTAAACCTGGGACCTTCTAGCTGTGAGCCGGCAGCACTAATCACTTTCCCACCTTTGCATGTTTTATTCTATCACTGAGCTGAGATACACATGTTTCAAAATGAACAGTAATTTGGGCCTTTTTCTTCCTAAACCAGAGAACAGACACATGATGCTATTTGTTTACTAAATTATTGATTCATCACATGGTTGTTCACAATATTTTCAATGACTTCCGCCCACGCTGCCTCTCCGACTTGCTCACTCAGCTTGATCCCATTAAATCAGTATTACGTGAACATTTTGCACGTGCAAAGTCTCGTGCTTCCCCCTCAGTATAATATAGTTACAGGCGACTCATCTTTCACATTTTCTTGTAATCATGTACGTCTGAAATAGCTAACTCCAAGTTTGTGAGACGCTCGCTGACTGTAAAAGATTCCTTTGCTCAGTTTCTAAATTCATCGTATTTTTGACCCCAAACAAAGAATCACGTCTAGTCACAAGTTGTGTCTGTGTGTCTACACCGTGGATGAGCTCTTTTGTCTGTGCCATAGACCCGTTGCTGTCCCAAGATGAATAAAAGACACTTGAGACAGACACAGCGCCGCCGGGTGACACGTTCCTTCGTGATAAAAAAAACGCACAACTGACTCCTGCACACGTCACAAGGCTGCACACAGTTACAGCCAGTTCAACTGAAAAGGTTCCAACGAAAATGTTGAACTCAGCTGATGAGTTGTCGTTAGAGCTCATCGCCTTTTCTTTGCAGCAGGCTGCTGGAGCATCGGTGCATCTTTCTGCTCTTCTGGGAATCTCTGTTTTAGCAGTTTCAGCTCTAACACACAGAGACGGAGGATGTAGGTCACCTGCACTTTGCCTAATCTTGGTTTGCATCACTGAGGTCATAATTATTAGAACAACATGATTAAAATCTGCATTATTCGAGCGGGATGTGGTCTTCAGAGACCATGTGTGAGCATGTTTTCGCAGAGACAAAAGGCCGGTGATGAGACATGCAGATATTTTAAACGGAGGAGTCCTGGGATGCGATGCTGATGTTCAAGAGAAACATGGCTTTGTAGAGAGATTTGCATTTTAGATTCTTCTGCACGGTTCAGTCCGTCCACAGAAGGACACTCATGCTCCAATATCGTTCCTATTTACAGTAAGTTGTTGTGGTTTAACAAGAGCGTCTTGTCTGGCTTGATTTGTCTGCACAGGGTTTAAGACCTCATTCAACTTTATACTTTGTGACAGCAAGAAATAACAGTTTGGAGTTTAGAGAGCTTAAAGCACTTCATCATTCAAACATCTTCTGAGCACCACCCAGCTTTCCTGGGCTTTTGTTGGACACATTTTGGATTTAAAAGTTTTATGCATCATTTTTTAGTATTCACAGTAACTTTACTGCATAGAGAAGGTGTTTTTCTCTATGTTTGATATGATTTTTTTTGGCTAAAATTGACAAAATGAGTTGGTCAAACTAAAAGGCCACATACAGGAAATCAGCAAGAAAACTATACAAAATAAGTAAAATTCTTTATCTTTTAATCGCTAACATTTTGGATGTTTGTCAAAACAGCCTGTGAGGATCCACACTTCTTAAAGGATTTCTTCTTTTTTATTCCGTCTTTTCTGCAGAATAAAACCACTGGTCTGTACAGTCAGAGTCATCAGGAGCAGGAGGACGTCTCGGTCGGTGTGGACTCTTTAACCTTAAATATTCTCTTAAACCTGCTTATTACTTGCTTGTTTAAAGCTTATTATTAACCAGTGGGCCCTGGAATGCAGCTGTAACCACAAGCAATAACTGGGAAGGTCCGAAAATAAGCTCTGTGGTATCGTGAAGGACCCCACCCCCCCAGGGCGACGTGAAGGTTAAAACACACAGATACACAACAAAAAGGCAGCTTTAGAATCCCCTGATAGGGGGAAACATGTCCCCCAGTTTACCTTCAAGAAGCAGATATGGGAACAGACAAGGGGGGTTAGAGAGCAGAGAGCACCAACACCGAGACCTGAACCCCCCACAAGTCTGCAGAAGGAACTTTGAACCAGTGTCGCACCCAGAAACGCTCAGTTGTTCTCTCAGCTCAAGATTTCAGAGGGTGGGTTTATTGAAATTAGTGCTAGAAAAACCGCGCACCGAGTTTTTTCATGTTCCAGGTTTACAGGCAAAGCATCCACCTCCTGTCGATGAATGAGTGTCTTTCATTTGGTTCAGTGTGATTATGTAATACTAGAAGCTTCTGTGGCTGCAGTTTCTTACTTTGGTCGTCAACCTCTTTTAACAAAGGCAACAGCCACGTTTTTTTTTTTTCCATTGCTATAAAGTATCTCCTGTTCTTACGGGTCAGCAAGGGACAAGCGAACAAAAGTTTTTTACCATTTACTATCACGCTCCAGCCGTCTGTGTTAGTCAAACCTTCCAAACTTAGTACTTTTTGCATTTCCATTATAAGCTGAAGCCAAAAGGACAATAACACACAGGGAGAATTATGTACTGAACACGTGGCTGAACTCGTTTTTGTCCTCCTGAATCTTTACCTTCACCTGTGAGAACAGACCAGACTGTGTCAGCATTAGTTACATGTCGTGCATCATGTTCGCTGGACTCGTGTTTTGGAGCAAAATGTTTAATTCCCACATGTGACCTGAAGGAAGCACAGCACAGCAGGGACTTTCCCCACTGTGCACAGCACACAGGCTTCACAGACTGAAACCAGCCTGCAGTCAGGTCTTCAAGTCTTGCAAAAATCGTTTGTTTGAAAACTGGGTCAGTGGCTGGTTTCCTACTTGTGGCAGAACAATGGTTTCAAAGCGGGTTAACAATTTGAACTTGACGGAATGAAAATCAAGTCATCATTTGCACAATCAAGTGCTTCTTCCTCTGCTGCAGGAGGCTTCGCACGCGCTCCTTCTAAACAAAAACACAAAAACCCACTGTGGGTTTCAAACTCTTGGTTTTAGCAGCAACCTTCTGACCTCCAGCTCAAATGACCTGGAAATGACCTTAAATGAAGTAGCTGCAGCACCTGAATCACACTGATAAGCACAACACAGAGATTTCAAAAAGTCATGGAGTTTTACTGGACGCAGTTTAAATACTTGTGGCTTCTTTTAACAAAAAGGGAGAAGAGGAATAGTTTTTTTGGGCAGCTCTTTTCTTTTGGAGGTCTTCTAGTTTCTATTCAGTTTCTGGAAGCTGGTATGAATATTATAAGTGGGAAAAAAGTTGGTGTGAACTCTCAATTCCAACAAATTAAAAGTCTCATCTTCTGCTGACAAACTCAGATTAAAATTGGGAAATTCTGGATGTTATGGTCCAAATACAAATCCCAGTGTCGTTGTTCTTTGTGATTTTAAATTGAAGCCAAGTTCATAACTCAACAGTCTGAGTTCTTAAAGTTGATATTTGACGTGGGAAACAGCAGCTTAACACCTTCAGAAAGGCTCCTAATCAGTAAACTAATTCTTTTATCTGATTTGATTAAAACCTCTTGAGCAGCTAAAAAAGAGTTTTCTCTTATGAAGAATAACGTTTTCCATAAGTCAGTCAGTTTTTCCACTGACTTGAAAATAGTCACTTCACAGAACATCAAGAAAATGAAACTGCTTGTAAATGAAATGGAATTTCCTGATTCAGACTAATTAGAAAAAGTATACAAATCTTTGAGACTTATCAAATTGTACAGAACCCAAAAACAGCTGTAGATGCAATTCTGTTTTTTTAATTTCATTATCTCGTGATAGCGGAAAATGATCTTGTTATCGCAGGAAAACCGGAGGAGAAAGTCTGTTTTCTCATGGTTTAAGTAAATAAAACTTCTTGTGATAGCGAGATCATTTATTAAAAAAAACCCCAAATGCTTCCAAAGATCAGAACTGATGGTTAATACAAACATGACTTTGCTGTGGTTCAACAGTGAATGGGTTTAATTTTCCACGATTGTTTTTTTTTTTTTTTTTAAATAAGTCAATCCCTTTCTTTCCAACATCACTGTGGCCCAAAAGATGAGCAGGTGTCAGGCTTAAAAGGCTTTTTTCATCTGTTTTCTTACTGACATGTCTTTCAGAGGCACAAACCTGCTGCTCAAGGAGACTGAGCATTGACAATCTCTCTCTGCTTCACCAAATAAATCCTGATTCTGTTTATTATTAGCCTACACCAATCCAATAATATTTCAGTCTTCTACTCCCTCATAATTATCCCGTTATCACGAGATAACGAGCTTTGTTTTTCCGAGGAAATGAGATAAATGTCCTGTTGATGGAATAAAAAAAAAGTTAACGAGATAATGGAATAAAAAAAAAAGACTTGGATGAAACTCAGTGTAGAAATTCTGATTTTCAGCTCACAGCCCTGCATCTCCACTCGTGACCCTCATAAAATGCCTCGTTCCATTTAAATAACCACTGAAAAGAAAACTATCCCATAGCTCATGAACAGGATTAATTTTCTCTGCTATGAGCAGAGTTTCAGTCTGCAGCAGCTACTAGGTGGATGTGAAAGTGAACATGCGGAGATAAGATGATGGGATTGTCAGAACATGACCCTAATCCATTTCAGGCCACGAAACCAACACGTGCACTCTGCAGCAAATGGCTCACACACAGAAAGATACTCAATGGAAAAACAACGGCAAACCAAACCATCATAATCCTGCAAGAGCTTCACCCCCAGACAATCAGACAAACCTCCTGCACACACACACACACACCTAATTGCACTTCACCTGGCTTTATACGATACAGTCTGTTTGCTGTCACGATCTTCTTGTCTTCATGTTTTAAACATGTCCCATTCATTTTTCATATTTTATGATTGCTGCAGTCTCGAGGTCGTCTAATCATTACGTGTCGTTATAACACACACTGCTCCTTTTTGCCTACTGGTCCAGTAGGTTCAGTTTGCTCCCAGTGAAGCATAATTACGGGCTCTATAACTAACAACCACCGATTACTGGGACATTTAACGTGGCCATAAGACTTGACGACATGAACTCACCTCAGTGGGTTCGTCTGTGTTGTTCGAGTAGCAGGCAACGGTGATGACGGGGTAGACGTCCGACCAGCCGGTCTCTGTGCAGTTCCTGCTGAGGACGCCTGAAGCAGACACACAGAGGGACGGTTGGACATTTGTAAGACTTTGTTCATTTGTTGGAATTTATTTTCCACTCAGGTCTCTCAGTTATACACATGTAGCCCACTGCACTTTAACTGTGAAGCAGGTTCAAAAAAGGAAGAATCTGACTCTTTACCTCCCAATTACCCGAATAAATGAAATATAAAAATACTGTTTTAGACGTATCTGGAGGGGTAAGAGATGTGCTGTGGTTTAACAAGATTGGCTTCAGCTCTGTGTAATAATAATGAATTTCGGTTTATCTGGTGTTGCCTGGGTAACTAGCATCTAATGCTTTGAGGTCTGAATAACAGATTCTGTTTTTAAGGCTTTTGTCACTGTCTTTATTAACTGCTATTATAAGAAGATTAATGGTTCAGTGGGTTGAGAAGACATCAACTATTGAACATATTGAGTCTTTGAACGAGACAGCGAAGCCCAAATTGCTCCTGGTGTTTGTTCCTTTTTTGTAAGTAGCTTTGGACGAACTCGTCTCTTTCAATGACTGATTGTAATTGGCGACCAATCCATGTTTCCACTTTTGTGTCTCATTTCCTATCACTCCACGTCTGACGGGCGACAGCACTCAACCTATTTCATGGGAATCTCAGCGTAAATAAAGCGGAAGGACAGCGGGGTGTTTGGAGGAGGTCGGCCATGCTGGCGGGTCTCAGCTGTTGGCAGCAGCTGCAGTTTGTGTCACTGTAAATACACTCGATTTGTTGCCTACAGCGGCGCGTTTCTTAATGAGGCTGTTGGCCGGACGACAGCCCGTTCACATTACAGGAGCTGTTCCCCAGCTCAGGGGCCAACAGGGCCCAACATACTGCAAGTGAGAGCGAAAAAAAGCTTGTAGAGGAGTTAAGATGCTTTACAGCCTTAATCTACATTTTAAATAAAGTTATTATATTAGTGCTAAGAGAAGTTGTGTTTGATTGTTTTATCCCTGAAAGCAGAATTTAAAACACGTGGAGGTGATATTTACTCAAAGATGCATGCAAATGAATTTCCCACGCACAAACCACAAGATCCAAACAAAAGATGCCTCATTCTGCACGTCACCGCCACGTCCTAGCGATAAAACTCTGCATATGAACCCGAGATAAACGGGAAAAGTATGAAGAGAACATTATTGAAAAAGTATTTTATCCTTTCTAATTCACCCTCAGGACCCAGGAAACTATTTCTTGGCAAAGGCTCAGCAGCTTCCTGGGGCTTCACTGCATGTGCTCCGAGCCCAGAAATAGTCCAGCACATAAACATCCATAAACCAAGTGTAAACACCACTGTCATGTTTATTCTGTGGTTCTTTTATGAATTTTAAAAATTAGACATATGATGTTAATTTGTGTTTTTAAGCTGGCTGTGTGACCTTCATCTGAGCCCGGCAGCCCCCAGTTCCAGTTTATGCTAAGCTAAGCTAACTGACGTTAGCTTTTTGAGCTCGTTAGCAACAAAGTGAAAGTGTTTGTTGATCAAGTTGCTGCCTACACATTTCGTTTACAGCACAGTGATGTTTTTGGGTTTATTCTTAATTATTTTCAGCTTTTCAGATTAATAATATTATGAACATTCCCATGTGGGTCCAACACTCAGCGTTTAATTACTTCAATTACTTTAATGTATTAGTGTGGGGCTTCTGTATTGCACTCAAATCCAAATTTAAATCCAACATTACCAACATGAATATAGTCTTTAATGGAAAAAAAAAAAGTACAAAAAGTGTATTTCAGAGCTTTATTAAGAGTTTTATTTTTATCTTCTCTGAATTTGGTTGCCTCTATTTTAATGATTTTTTTAGTTCAGGGTGTAAATGAACTTTAGTGCTTTTAAACTTCCCTCTGACTTCCCTACATTACAAATTTTCTCCAATTCTAGATGAAAACTCCTCCAGATGACATCACCCGGAGGAGTTTTTCATCATTAGGAGTTCAGATGATGTCATCAGGGGGAGCTCTGGAAAAGGCAGGTTGACCATGATTACAAACTCCATACTGTGAGCAGCGAGAGGACATAATCTGAAATGAAGGTTCCTCCAGGTGATGTCATCTGGAGGCATTTTTCAGCTAGAAAGTAGAGAGATATTTTAAAAAAAATATGGCTCATGACCCGCAGCAAAAGGTCCCCAGCTAAATTTAACCAGGGCACACACACATTTTACCACTGAGCTACTATGACTACTTTCAGTGCTTTTTATGGGTTTGTGAGGAATTTTTAGTTTTTAAAATGCTGACACATCCTGTCCTGCTTCAACTCTGTTCATGTTCAACCGGAGGTACTGTAACGTGCACAGATGATGGAGGACCTGCTGCACGAGGGCTAAGAGACGATGGAGGAAGACGAGTTTTTCACTGTTGGTATGAACGACGGACGTGTCAGCGTGAAGTGAAACTCAAACATGCACTGAGTGGATGAGGTCACACACACAAACACACTACATTTTATTTTAATCCCCAAATTAAAAAATTGATCCAAACATTGATCTAACACAAGTCAACTGTGCAAAGACACTGGACCCAACAGTTGTATTGTTTTTTTATTTATTTAAAAAAATGACTAAAATCAACTGTCACTGTAGACAATGTCCAAGTGATGCACAACTCTGTGACTTTACAAAGAGGATTTTCAGATGTTGTTAAGTTGTTTACTGTCTGTTGAAGCCGAACAATGAAGAAATGCTCATGTAGATGTTAGCAGCTCTGACTGCTGATACACTCTGGAAGAAATGTGGTGTGTGTGTGTGTGTGTGTGTGTGTGTGTGTGTGTGTGTGTGTGTGTGTGTGTGTGTGTGTGTGTGTGTGTGTGTCTCTCTCACCATATTCCCCAAACAGGCGCAGGAGAGGGGAGGGACAGGTCAGGGTCTTCACCTCACCGACTGCTGCACTTGGCCAACACAAGACTTTGTTCCACTCGCCGCGGCATCCTGGACACACACACACACACTTCAGATCTCTAAATGAAGATCAAAAAATAAATCCCTCTGCAGCTATGACATCCGGGCAGAGAAATCGTTACATTAACACCTTAAGCACAGCTGGATTAAGTTAGTCGGCTGAAGTCAAACAGTAAAGAAACGCTAATGCAGATGTTGACCCCAAGCAAGACTCACAAATAGGGGAAATTTAAGTTGTTGAGCTGCTAGAACTGGGAACAGACACCAACCTGCAGCTCTGCTTCACAGATTTGACAGACTATCTGATGGTGGTTTGGCCTCACACAGATAACAGATGGTTCAATACGCAGGCGTGAGAGAAAACTCAGAGTTCACAAGCTGCAAACCGCACAGATAAAAACGCTATTTTATCACCGAGCTCAAACGTTCAGAGTTCATGCAGAGCTCAGCACTGTGTGCGTGTGGACTGTTAGTTTCAAATCATTGCTGCGTGTGGGCTCAGACCTTCAGTGCGGCTGTTTGAGGGGAACAGGATGTTTGTGGATGCATTTTGTCCATCACCACTTCCTCTACTGCTAAAAAACAGAGCAGCCAGTTACCTGATGATATCAAACCCATGTCTCCATAAAACAACAAGAAAAACACAAACCAAAATCATGTACTAATGCAACAAAAGTGATGTTTCCAAGTCTGCACATCTCCACTGTTGCCTTAGTGCTGCTCTACTCATCAGTATAGTCTTGACTTATGTATTATGTATATTATGTAAAGTGCTTTGAAATGACTTTGTTGTGAACTGGTGCAATATAAATAAAGTTGAATTCAAAGTTTAAGAACGTGACTGACAAGTCACAAGTATGTTGAAACTGAACAGACCTATTTATTTTAACAGACATATTTATTTTAGTCCACACTTTTTCACCCACAGTGTTACTGAGCTTTTAATGCTTAATTTAAAACTCTCACGCCACTGTGTTTAGGTTGGACAAAGATCGAGGTCACACACACACACACACGATTTTTGAATTTTGATTGAATTGTTCACATACAATTTCTCTCTCACACCAAAACTAAATTGTTGATTTTCTACAGTGCATCCAGAAAATATTCACAGCTCTTAAATCTTAACTTTTCCACATTTTGTTATGTTACAGACTTTGCCATGACCTCAAGCTTCAGCTCTGGTAGATCCTGTTCCCACTGATCATCCTTGAGCTGTTTCTACTTGATATTGATATGATTCCACCTGTAGGAAATTCAGCTGATTGGACATGATTAGGAAAAGCAGACACCTGTCTATAGGTCCCACAGTAACGGTGCACGTTAGAGTACAAAACAAGACATGAAGTCCAAGGAAGTGTCTGTTGACCTCTGAGACAGGATTGTATCGAGGCACAGATCTGGGGACAAGTAGTGAAAACTTTCTGCAGCATTGAAGGTCCCAATGAGCACAGTGGCCTCCATCATCTGTAAAAAGAAGAAGTTTGGAACCACCAGGACTCCTTCCTAGAGTCGTCCTTAGTCAGGGAGGTGACAAAGAACCTGATGTTCACTCTAAAAGAGCTCCAGTATTTCTCTGTGGAGAGAGGAGAACCTTCCAGAAGAACAACCATCTTTGCAGCACTCCACCAATCAGGCCTGTTTGGTAGAGGGGCCAGACGGAAACCACTCCTCAGTAAAAGACACGTGACAGCCGACCTGAAGGACTCTCAGACCAGGAGAAACTAAATTCTCTGGTCTGATGAAACAAAGATCTAACTCTTTGGCCTGAATCCCCAGTGTCATGTCTGGAGGAAACCAGGCACTGCTCACCACCTGGCCAACAGGAAAAGCACGGTGGGGGGGCAGCATCATGATGTGGGCATGTTTTTCAGCAATGTACAGAGACGTCCCTGATGAAAACCTGTTCCAGAGCATCTGGACCTCAGACTGGGGCGACAGTTCTTCTTTCAACAGGACAATGACCCTAAACACACAGCCGAGATAACAAAGGAGTAGCTACAGGACAACTGTCAATGTCCATGAGTGGAGCAGCCTGAGCCCAGACTTGAACCCAATTCAACATCTCTGGAGAAATCTGAAAATGCCCATGCACTGATGCTCCCCATCCAACCTGATGGAGCGTGAGAGGTACTGCAAAGAAGAATGGAACAAACCTCTGCAATGTAGGTGAGTCAAGCTTGTAGCTTCATATTCAAAAAGACTTCAGGCTGTAATTGCTGCTATTAGTGTTACAATACTTTACTGCACTGTACCTGCTGGTTTAAATGATCCAGCTGCTGCCATGTTGGTGTTTCTGTCTGTTCTAACAATCCTCAGGTTCCCCTTCAATCAGACCTGGTTATGTGTGAGTGTGTGTCTGTTTCCACACTCAAATGACTTTACTTCTGTTAATTAATGCAACTTAATTTAGTTTAAAGATCCACCCAGAGCCTCGTGTTCAGCACACAACAAAGTCATCATCGTTATTATTACTACAGAAAAGGGTTTGTTGTTTTTTTTCTTCTTTTAAATTAAGCTTCTCTGAAATTCTCACACACCTTTATAAATCAGTCTATTTTATTTCAAAGTGTTATTTCTTTCCTAAATAGTTGTGCAAGACAGGACATTGTATGAGAACCGGCTTGGTCAACACAAATACATAGAAGTGTGTGTGTGTGTGTGTGTGTGTGTGTGTGTGTGTGTGTACACTTTCTGTATTCGCTACTGACTTTTTGGCCCTGAAAGACAAATAAAGCATTGATAGAGAATGTGTTTCAACACAGGCTAAAACAAGGTCTAGACACACCCTCCTCCACACACACACACACACACACACACACACACACACCTCAAGTACTATTTGAGTTTATGTCACTTCACATGCCCACTTTGTTAATCAGCGTCCAAGGCTCCATCCTGGTGGGAATTTCCAAACACCTCCTCGTTTGTGTGTGCTGCAGTGTGTGTGCTGCAGTGTGTGTGTATTGCAGTGTGTGTGTGTGTATGTATGTATGTATGTGTGTGTGTGTGTGTGTGTTGCAGTGAGTGTGTGTGTCTTGCAGTGTGTGTGTGTGTGTGTGTGTGTAGGTGTGTGTGTGTGTGTGTACCTGCAGTATCGTCCGTCTGGAGCTGCAGCTTCGTCTGACACTCTGTCCTGTCTCTCTGCATCTCCCATTGGAACTGGCAGTTCGGAATCTTTCCATGAACCTGTCGTGAACAGAGGAGATAAATGTTACAAATATTATCTGTGAACAAACCCCCTGCGTCACTCAGGAGTTCAGACTCCGTGTGTCCGTGTCTCGAGCTACAGCTGGTGTTTGAGAAATGTGCTTCTGGACTAATCTGCTGCTCGTATCTACAGGTTTTTTGTTTTTTTTAAAGTTTCCTCAGAGTGTGAATTCAAACCCCTGTACACAGAGTGAACACATCAACTTCAGTTACTGCTGGAAATGTGTTACTACAGGATGAGTAATAAAATACAAACTTTAGGTCTGAGTCAGGTTTTTAAACACACAGGAAATCCTGCGTTTTATGTGTCATGATTTAAGCGTAAAGGATGTTTCCTTTGTACCTCTGTTGTTTTTTTAAAAACTACACATGAAGTTTTCTGAAATTGAACAAAAATGTTGCAAATTAGCATTTTCTAAGTTTTTTCCTCAGGTGGAGGAGTTTAAGTGTCTTAGTGTCCTGTTTGTGAGTGAGGGGAAAACAAACATGGAGCCTGAATCGAACAGGTGGACACTGTCCTGTCCCAGTCAGCGTCTGCGCTCTGGGTAGAGACGCTCGAGTGATCCAGCTGCCACTGCGACAAGACTCTGAATGAGCAGATCAAATTTCAACATTTTCATTTTGTGTGTAAAATGTCTGAGTCGGGTCCTGGAGAACTGCAGCCCCTGTGTGCAGGAGGTCGGTTTGATTCTCCAGAGGGAATTTAACCATCGGATCATCATCCTGCTCACGTTCACCGACGTGTACTGTACCAACTCTGCTGCTACTGAGCCCAATGTGCCGACCAAAGTTTTGTGCTGCTGATAAATGATGCAGTTCACCATCCGGTGTGTGTGTGTGTGTGTGTGTGTGTGTGTGTGTGCCAGTGTCCTGGTACAGCTGAGGGTAACTATGGAGACGCACTCAAACAGAGAGTAAACAAAGAGCAACGTGAACAATCTACAAAAAAAAAAAAATTAATCCATGTGTGAACTTGACTTCATGGATATGCTGTGTGTGTGTGTGTGTGTGTGTGTGTGTGTGCATGCTGGTAGGTCTGTTTACATGGAGATATACTGCCCTGCTCAGCAGCATTTCAACCTGTCAGAGTGTTTAAACAGTTACCCCCTCACACACACACACACACACACACACACACACACACACACACACACACCTCATGCTTACATGACTTCCCTCTCACACTCAGACGTTTGTTTCGCAGCCAAACAGCTGACTGACACGTAACCATCAAAAGACCGAAACCAACTCAAATCTTTAGACTCCTGTGTCCAGCTGTGATAGAAAGCAGTGCGTCTGTGTGGGACTATTTTTAGTGGCGGATTAATCCACATTTGTTCTATAATGAGTGTGGCGGCAGGACAGCGTGTGTGTTCTTGGTGATCTGAGACACAATTAAGTGTCCGGCGTCCCCAACGTGCTCGGTGACACTCACGTATCCGTGAGACAGAGGACGGTTCTGTGGCTGTTGACGCGAGACACCAACAGTGAGCGCTGCCATTAAACCAGTGCAGCAAATCATTTTCTATTGTCCTCTGAAACGGAGACACGGCACAGACGGACACACAGTGTGTTAACAGTCCAAATTACTGCAGAGCTCGAAGCTACTTCATGGATCTGAAATCTGTCATGTGGGGCATTGGAGTGCAGGGGGAAAAGCACCAGCCAACACAAACACAAGCTGTAAAAGACCCCGTCTGTCTGCTTCTTTCTCTGAAATGAACTAATGGCGTGAGAGACATTTGTTCATTTCCATAACATTTAATTCTTCATTTCAGTTTTCATATCACGATCAGCATTGTCAACACTGTTGTACATTAGAAGCATTTAAAAAACTAAAATAGGAAACTGCAGGTGTAGAAAGCAGAAAGTCCGACCTCACATCTGGATTCACGTTTGTCCCGTTTCCTCGTTGTGCTTCTCAAAACACACAAACTATAAATAGAAAGCAGCACAGGGTAGAAGGGTTAAAGAGTTTAGTCTTATTTAATCCAGCGCCATCAAACAAACATCATCCTCTCTGCCGCATAATACACACGGATCCAAAACGAAGCCCCGGATAAAACGTTCTGGATTAAACGAAACGGAGAAACGTCTTTCCAGGTTGGAATCCTCATCCTGAGTCTGTTCAAAAAGCTACAGTTTGTTTTCTCTGCGTTTCGTCTCGCGTGAAAGTGAAGAGCCTGCTGCTTTAAAGGTCACTTTCTCACACAATAAGAGATTTGGCCCTGCAGGCCACCGTACCCTCACTGACCAGGAGCCACAAAGTGATGCTTTTCTTTTTTAGCGATATTGCAACTGAGATTTAACGAAATTGATTCTTTTCCTAAAAGCTCCTTTTCTCCTGAATTACAACATTTCATCAAGGTTCCACTTGTTGCTCAGTAACATTCTCCACACGCAGCAAACTTCCACTTCTATTATTTAAAATAATGTGGAGGTGTTTGGGGCATTTTCTGACTCCAGATGTGGACATTTTAAATAAGTGCTAAGAACAAATTGAGCGAGGACAGAGTTTATGGGAGGTCTCTCAACCTTTGAACGCAGCATTATTTCCATTGTTTGGGTGGTTTGTTAATTACTGGAGTTCGTCTGGTCAAGAAAACCCAACAGAATTAGCACCACGGCGTTAGGATGGAAGAACTGGACTTTTAACCATCACGTCTCATCTTTAGTGACACAAAATGGAGCAAATTAGTTTTGTCTCTGTTCCGACTAAAATAAACTGTTAAGGGGCTCAAAAGGTTTTAAATTTAGAAATAAATTCAGATTTTTTTAAATCTGTTCACTGGGCACGAACTGGACCACACAACAGTAAACAACTATAAACTGGAGAAGGTGTTTTTCTTCTAACTGGGATGTTATCAGCCCATAATTATGGTTTTAGTAGGAAACCTTCTGCCTACCAGGTTTCTTTGTGTTGTTGCCATGGTTGCACTAATAAAAAAGGCAGGCGCATCCTTCTTAGGTTTAACAAAGACGTCACAGGCAAAAAACGTCTGTCTACTTCAGGGGAAATAAAAAAAAAATAAAAAAATGAACAAAGCCTGAACATTTAGGGTCAGTTCAAGGCAAGAAACAAACTGTTCTCACAGCCTCACAACCACCTCCATAAATGGACAGTCACTCCTGCTACAACCAGTAAACGTTACCCCATCATCAGGAGGCAGAATGTCACCTACTGAACCTTAGTTATGGGCCTGATAGCAGATGGTTGATCGCGTGAAGAGCAGCACCGCTCAGATAACTGACAGAAAGGTTATTGACAACCACCTGGAATAATATTGAGGAAAAAATAAGCTGAATATTTGCGGGTTTAAGACTCGATGCCTCTCTTTGACGAACCACAGTGCAGTGACTAATTTTGGCCTGTGAACTGTGGCTTGAACTTGTCGATTAGTAGAGAAAATCATCGCAGATTAGTTTAATGCAAATTGCAGCTACAACTACTTTAGCCAAATTCAAACCGAGCTGCAGTTCTTCTCAACTCGCTCTGGTCTCAGCCCGAAAGTGAAGCTTCAAACTTCAGTCCCCACCTGACGTCCCTGTGCGCGATTTGAGCTGCTGCACAGTCCTAAAGTCTCAACTCTGATTTCACAGGAGCAACGTGCACTGCATGCTTCTATAAAATCATTCATGGTAAATGTGCTTCGATACTGCAGCAGGACTCTGCACATCGACAGGAAGCACAAGTCATTGACCTTTAGAATAAGTGACAGGTTTGACAACTACTGTAAAACACGGACACACACACACACAGCTGATGTGAAAGTATTTCTTGTTCTGCAGACATGAAACTGTTGAAAGCTTTAAGTGACAAAATATGACTTTTAAAATGCAAAAGAGTGAAGAAAAGGTTCATTTCATCACTGAAAAGAATAAACTAAACATGAGAAGTTGGGAGACGATTAATAAAGGAGGAAGAAAAGACGGAACATCCATGTTGCACCTCAGCTGTGATGGACAAACAGCTGGAAAGAAGTCGAGCTCTACGTTTTTAATGGCACTTGCTCCTTTTATCGGTTTTGTAGAAATCACAGCACGAGGAACTGCGTTTGTTCTCGTGCACAGCTGGAAAGTGTCAGCTCTGTCAAGTTACTCACAAGTAAAAAATCTCCTTTTCTGTATCTCAAGTTGATTTTTTGGGGGGAACAACCGACGTCACCTCCATAACATCCACAGACACAAATTGTGAGTCAATCATCCTCTTGAGTCTGGTGCTGAGTCCAAAGCCCCAGAGGATCAGTCCTGGATTTTAAGCTGGTGTAAGTTAATAAACGGTGGGAATATTTGAGTTTCCAGTCAAAAATAATAATCAATCAATTAATCAATCAATAAAGCAGCAGCACAAAGTTGTCCAGAAGCTAAAGTTTGTCTTTGGTGTTAATGAGAAGCTGCTGATGTGGAGTGTGACAGCACAAAGCAGCAGGAACCATGAGGATCGAACACAGATGTCTCTGCAAGTAACTTTAAACCAAGTGTGGCACTAACTCCGACTCATAAACGTGTTCAGTAAACCTGGAGTCATTTTGTTGTCAGGTCAGCAAAGTCGTCAAACCCCGTCATAAAACACACAGTGTGAAAGAAATGACACCAACCAAGTGAAAGACTGACCGTGTGGACGCAGAGGAAGCCGAGCAGGAGCAGCGCGAGCCGGTGCGTGGAGGACATGGCGTCATCTCATCCAGCGGAGGATTAAATCCACCTGAGGAGCAGCGCGGCTCCTCACACGGCGCGAAGCAAGAGGATTAAACTTGTCTCCAGAGGCAGAGACAAACTCAGTGTCCAAGAGTCCAAACTGCACGTCCGGCAGAGGAGCGTGGACATGAGTGGAGCGCGCAGCGACGCAGTGAGGCGGTGGTCGCTGCGCTGCAGGTTTCAACTCCAAGCGCGTCCCCGGCACACGCCTCCCTTCAGGGGGACAGGCCGGACTGACGCGCGCTCCCGCGGCCAGGACCTGAAGAGGCTTCCTGGGACCTGTGTGTGTGTGTGTGTGTGTGTATATGTACGTGCGTGCGTGTGCGCGTGTGGGTGGAACACCGACAGCGACATCCTGTGGAAGTTCCTACAGCTACCGCGCGTAAAGAGAGCTGAGGTTTGACACTGGGACATGTCTCGCTCGGACCTGACAGATGATAAGTTCTCAGGAAATGTACCGGCTTGGTGCACAAGGCCTCTTCCTGCTCCTGGATCAGTGGGTTCAACTGGTTTCTTCTTTTCTCTTTGGAATCTCTGTTCTCATTCTGCGAATGTTTCTATTCGGGATCATTTTTTGTCTCTTTTTGCTCGTATTTCAATGGTTTGTGATGATTTTGAGTCTACTCTCGTTTCTTCTTGTCTCATGTGATCAGCTGGTGTCTTTTGCGGTCTCGCTCATTGTGCAGCCACTTGTCATTTGGCTCGATGAAAAACAAGAAGTATTGAGACTCTAACGCTGAGAATGGTTAGTGTTAACGTGCTGCCTTAAAACCCCGAGCAGCCAGAGGACGGATTTAACGGGTGGGATCTGCAGAGGATGAAAGAACAGGGAGGAAAGTCCATCCATCAGCGCAGATTTATGAGTGTGAATCCAGGAAAAGTGCACCTCGCAGGAATGCTTTTACTGCACGAGACAGACTGAGCGAGATCAGCAAAAGTTCACTTGACATTAAACATCCTTAAAGATGCTGAAAAGGTTTATTGTGTATTTGTCTGTTTGTTTATCCATGTGTTGCACTTTTACGAACATTTCTCTAAACATTGCGTCCACGTATAAACTTGGCTTTTACTTGTGCACATGTGTTTATGTTTCCTAACATCAGCGGAGGGGAGGGGGTCGCGCGCCGAGCCAATAAAACCACTGCGAGTCTGGGAAAACTGGGGGAAACATGACGGAGAGCCGCGTCCACTCAGCGGTGCCAGAAACACATGATTTCATTTCGAAAATATTGGAAAAGGCAGATCAGGTTTAAAGGTCACGTTAAAGGGGTCTTTATTTATTTGATTTGTAGAACTTCATCTTTTGGACTGTATCTCTATACATTTGTTCTTTTCTTCTGTAACTTTGCAAAAGCATGTTTTGAAACGTGTTGCATAAGAAATAAAGTTGGTAAAAATGAGCCTCACCTTAAGCATCTGTCAACTCTTGACTTTGCTCAGTTGCTAGTAGAAACAGTTTCACGCCGAAATTGGACCCATGTTGCAGGTTTTATGCACCAAACGTAGGAAACCAACTCAATCTGCTCCAGTTAATCCTACAAATCTAACTGCACCACACTGCACGTTGTTTCTTACTTTAGTTACGTTTGTCCCGGTTTGACCCTAACCTTTCTTTTGCATATCTGCGTTCTGGATCATAGTAAACGTTGGATTTAAGTGGAATTTTGTTCAGCATAAATTATCTACAAACTGAAAAAAACCTGGTAAATTAAGTTTTATAAATAACTAAAAACCAGCAGAACTGTTTGAGTTCATTTGAAATTTGACCAACTGCCTTTGTTATATACAAACTGTTTCTTTTCATATTAATTTAGCTTTTAACTTTTGATCTTCATCTGTGCCGAGGAGCATATGTGTGTTTGTGAGTAATATTATCCAGTATTGAGCTAGAAGAGAAATATGAAATCAGCTACGGCACTAAAAACCTGTTGATGCTGTAAAAAAACATGAAACTTTTGATTCTAATTAACTACAGTTGTCGACTAAAGATTAAGTAAAACATCCCTAAGAGCATCAGTCAGCGAACTGACCTCAGGGTCTCCAGTCTTCTCTTAGTCCTGAGAGAACCATAGATCTGCTTTCAGGAGAGAAATCTGAAATCCAGCAGGAGCTGAGGAGACAGAGCTGGACCGCTCTGTCCGTCATTGTGGTGAGGATGTCTCCCTGGGGAACTGATGCTGCTGTCACGGCCGACGTAGGACAGGGAGGATGCTGGGAACAGTGCAGTATCTGTTTCTGCAGCACCTGAATTTCCTCCTGTTCCATCAACCAATACAGTCTGTAAAGTCAGTTTAACATTATTTAAAAGTTGAGTTTCTTGTGTTTCCAAGGCAGCAGAGACACAAACTGAATGCACTTGAATCCAGATTTAAATGGTAAAGTGTTTGCTGTGTAGAAATTAGAGCAGCGACCATCAGGATAAAGTGAAGCAGCAAAAACCAAAGTTAGTGAATCAGTAAAAACAAGTGTGAGTTTTAGCCAATCAAAGCACTTTATTGCACTGTATAGTGTGACGGTGAGCCCAGAGCCGGCTCTTATAAAAGTGTCATTTCATCTTTTTGTCATGTGTACAAAACAAGTCACACACACTTGGTACCGTACAAAATCAACACTATTTACATACAATACACACACACACACACACACACACACCATGGGGTCTCATTCACATCCAGCCCCTGAACACACAGACAAATCCTCTGGGTTTTTGACGGGATTTCCTTCTTCTCGAACATCCTCCACCTCACACACACACACACACACACACACACTCAGGGAATAAAACATGGCCGCTACGCTGCTACCAACAAATCCAAACTGCTAAATCAGCCAAACAAGCGCTAAGCAACTTCTGATATGCATAAGAATGTTTTTTTTTCTTCTTCTTCTGGTTAAAAAGACGAACAATGAGACAAGAAGGTGAAACAACGAAGAAGAGCGATGAGATGACGTCATTAAAAAAAGCACAAGGATGGAAACACATGTTTATGAATTATTCTAAATATAATTTTCTATATAACCTGCAGGTTTATTTTCTTTCTCTTGTAACACTGCTCATAATTCCCACAAATTCACAAATAACCAAGCTGTCTTGGGATAAACAGATTTATTTTAAAACTGTTAATATTAATTTATCTCTGTAGTTATATCTTAGTTGTCCTCACAGTATCAGAGGACACACTTGGGTTAGTGCACATAAGGTGGTAGCTGCTGTACCAAAGCCCCGAGGACGTTCTTCACTGAGGTTTCATGTCTGAAGGCATGAAAAATAAAAACCACAAATCTGTGTGTGCACACAGGTCGAAAGAATGAACTGTTTCCTTCATGTTGTGCTCATTTAATTCCTAACTCCCTCTATTTTTACTTAAAGTGTTTCATTCTGACCATATGCATCATCCTCGGTTTCCTCCCTTCTCAGCCACCGACTGCTGATGATCTTTAATCCCTGCAGTTCAGAACGTCCTTCTTGCCGTTATTGCTACAAGAGGAGCTTCATCTCTGTAAACTTTGCACCAGCAGCCCCCAGATGTGGCTGCAGTTGAGTCTGCATTTACCTGCAGCGGGATTCAGAGAGTGACTCTGAAGCTTTGTTTCCCATAAAGTCCTTTTTAAATAATAATCTTCTGTCTTTGATATTCACACAGTGCACTTTGCCTGATGAGCTGCTTTGGATGCGTTAGGGACCTGAACTTCACAGGAGTTTCCTTCATGAAATAGCGGACAGATGTGACTGTAGGTCTGAAGTTTTGTTTCCCTTCTCTATTGCACTTTGTGTTATATTGTTTTTTGGGGTTTAAATCGAAGTGAAGCTTTTTGAGCGTCTGAAACGACATTCAGAAATATTTCTCCAAACCATGTAGCTGCAGAGAATGTCTACGTAACATTTGTGCCCAAGCGACGCTGCACAAAAATCCAGATGGATTTTAACTTTTGGGAAGCTAAAGGGGAATTTGAGTCAAGAATCGTCATCTCTTATAAATCTTCTTCAGATGCTTCAGAACTTCACTGTGAATCCTCACATTTGGAAGTTTCCCGCATTCAGTTTACTTGACATCGAGTGCTATTGGCTAATTCAGCATATTTCTGATGCCGGTTTGCTAATAACAGAAATTCTTGGCCTGTGTGTTAATGTTTGCATGTGTCCATTTATCAGATTAGTAAAAACAAGTTTTAACTTCAGCCAAACATCAGTCCTCATGTGAAAAGTCACATTTCACACTGCGTTTATTTTTTTTTTAAAAAGAGAGAGATAATATTAAAAGATCTGCTAGTTTTTAAAAACTCAGAGACACAATATAAAGTATTAGAAGGACATGGCTCTGGACACTTAGGTTGAGGAGGGGCTGAGAGTGGGGGGTAATTTTGTCTATGGCTGTTTTCACCCCTAATCTCAGCAGGTGATGTTTAAACAAACTAAAGAAACAATTTGTGTCCAAAGCCAGTTTAAAGTCCTGTCAAATGACGAAGTATAAGAATAATTCAACATGTTGTGACGGTTTTCACACCAGGCTTAGAAACGTAACGTTATGTAAAACACTGGGGGAAGTAACCAACCATAAACGTGTCACTGCAAACTTGACAAAAGCTGTGCACAAATGTATTTAGACATCCTGAAGCCTTCTGAGACAAGCTCCACGTCTTACTGAGCCCAATTGTTTAGCCTACAAACTACTCAACAACTGGTCAAAAGAGCAGCTCCAACTTAGCCAAACTAAAGTAGAAAAGCTTGCATCAAGTGGTTTTCTGAGCCACGGAGATCTTTGCTGTTTTCCTGTTTCTGCCTGCGGTTAAAGCAGCCGGAAACGTTTCTGTTCTCCATAAAATTGCATTTTGATCATCGGAGGATAAAATCAGCTTGAAATCTGAACTGAATTCACATTAAAACCTGTTAAAATGTCCCTGTCACATGGACAGATGAACACACACACACACAGACACACACACAGACACACACACAGGGCGGAGAGAGCTGCATATTGGGGCTACTATACCTCACTGTGTTTTAGGTACCTCTCCATATAGATTATTATGTCTATTTACAATATTTATATTTTTACAATAATCTGGGTGCCCCGGTTCTAACAATACCACAGATCTGTGAGTTTTCAGATCGACCAGTAAAACACAATGACAGATGCAGCCTCTAGTGACCTCTGACCTCCTACTTATCTCCCAAAGACGACACGCGGTGCGACGACCATACACAGTGTTCCCCTAAGGCTTTCTACAGTGACAAGCTCCTGGTAAGGGTCACGAGATTGAGCGGGGGTGTAAAAATGGTCATACCACCACTGAGCGAGCAGTCAATCAATCAATCAATCAATCAATCAATCAATCAATCAATCAGCACAACACGACTTTAAAGAAAGCTGACAATTTAAGACCACACCATATGCAGGTTCAAAAATACAGTACATCTTGATTTTAGGAAATAAATTTAACAACAACAGCGATATGCACGGCATACAAATGCATGCTCTCTCTCACACACACACACACGCACACGCACACACACACTCAGGCTACATGTTGTAGGCGACATAGATGGGGTCTAGCTGGTCTTGTAAGAAGCCGTCACGGAGGTGCATGCGCTGTTTCTCGCCACGGGAGTTGATGGGGATGACGCCCACATCCGTCACCACGACGACGCCCACAATCAAGTAGTGCTCCTCCAGCACCGCCTTGGTCACCATGGGAACCAGGTCCAGGGCCTCCTGCTCAGAGCCCTCCAGCTCCACCACCACCACCAGCAGGTTGGTCCAGGGAAAGACCGCGCTGAGGAAACAGGTGCGACAGCTGCAGTCATTCAGTTTGTGGCCTCCGGGGGGCAGAGTAGCTCACACAGCACAAACCTGTTCCACATGATACCACCCCACTCAAGTTCCCTTTAGCCACCAGAGCTTTTTATGTCCCATTACAATAATCAATAATCATATCTAAAATATAGAGTCTTCCATTAACAAATAAAGACAAATTAACAGAATAATAAATAATAATAATAACTACTAATAAAAAGTAGAAAATAACAAAGTTTTAATGATTCGATGGCATAAAAAGCTTCTACGCAACTTTGCTTTTCAGATTAGTTTCAACATTTTGAGTTGTGATCAGTTTTACAATAAAGAATGTGGCTAATTTCATGATGTTATAATGATATTACAGTAATTACAGTAATAGCTCTGTGTCTGGCTCTTCAGCCGTTAAATGTAGAAAGGATCCTGTTTCCTACCACTCCACGATGCTTTTGTGTGCACGGATGACCGAAGTCTCGATGTCGATGGGATGGTACCTCATCCCCCGCAGCTCCATGGCCTCCTCCAGAGCTCCCACCACGAACAGAGCGTCGTGCCTCTCTGTTCAAACAGCACAAACGCAGAAGCTCACATGTGTAGAAGTGTGAAAAACCCAACTGATGAAATGCAGACATGAAGGACTCAGAGGGCAAATTCACCTCCGTTGGCGTCGGTGAGCTCGGTGCGGCGGAGGAAGCCCAAGTAGCCTGTCCTGGCCCAGACCGTCTGAGTGTCTCCAAAACTGAGTCTGGAGTTGAAGTGATCAGACTGGAGAACCTCCTCCCCGTAACCACTGTAGTAACCGCTGCCGTTATGAGCACTGTGCACCCAAATCTGCAGGAGAAAGACACAAATATCCACATTCAACTCTCGATGGGGAAACGTTAGCAGAGCAGAGCCACAAGTTACAGAATATGACATTAGAAACTAGAGGAAAACAGAGAGAAGAGGAGACGACGACAAGAGAGAACAAAGACATGAAATAACGAAATCAAACTGTTTGTTGAGAGGAAACATAGTAATAATAACAAAGAGAAATAAAAGATGAAACAAAGACAAACACAAAAAGCCCAATTACAGCAAATGTAGAAAAACAGAGAGAAAACACATTAATGACAAGGTAGTAAGACAACGGAGTAGGCTGACAGAAAAAAATGAAATACAAAAATGAAGTAGAATTCAAGGAATATTAATATAACAACAGTCCAGAAAATGGCAAGAAAGGAGACAGAGCGAGAAAAAACATGGGGAGGACAAAAACTGAAACACAGAGAAAAGAGATAAAGGAAGAAAATAACAGAAAGACAAGAAAAGAGTAAAGAGTAAGAAGATTCAGAGAAAAAACGAAACAAAAGAAACAGGAGGGAAGAAGTTGTCCTTCGACCTCTCCGAGGTGCGAGTCTCCCAGTGGACCCTTGGTTTCTGGGTTGGCGATGATGATTCGAACTCCAGGCAGAATCTGAAAATAAATAAATATAAAGAAACTTGTAAAAATGGTTCCAGCTTTTGCAGCAACACAAAAATAGACGCAGCTGTTTACATTTAACACATGGTTGGACTTCAAATCAAAGTGTCACTTCACAGCTTCGTCTGCCCACATTTGATCCCAGTTCACAGTTTGTTGCTTAATACGACTGAGCAGATGTGATCACACCCCACACAGCCTCTGCTCCTTACTGCTCATCCCACCCAGATTTTTCACTTTGTGTTCACACTAAAACGTTCTGTTCAGGCTGCACTGCTGCTTTTTTCTGGTTCCTCCTCCCACATCCAGTGAGTCAAAACAAACAGCGGGCTGATCGATGACCGGCGTCCTCTCTTTGTCTGTGTCAGTGTGGAGGACGAGAAGAGATGAGCGTCTCTTTGAAGCCCGAGAAAAGATCTGTCCCTCCAATATCTTTACACGCAGCAGCAAACTTTCAGCTTCCTCGTGATTTCAAACCCCGGGGCTCGTCCACGTCACCCATTAGACTGCAATTGTACACGCTGTCCTCACAGTTTGTATGTTGGCAGGTAAAGCACAGGTCCACAATTTTCCCACGAGAACATTAGAACAGCTTTAAGAGATTCCTCCAAAAGAGGCTTCACACTGCGGCATGAATGATGGAAACTACCTTCACCTGTGCAACAATTCATGTCTTTCAAAGCTGCATCGATTCTTTTAACAAAAGTCCCTCTTTTTGTTACTTTCCTTCATTTGCAATTCAACAGGAAACCACAAGGAGTAAGTTTGATCCCTGCCAAACAAACAGAGAGACGCCTCAGGAAAATATCTACACTGGTGAGCTACATTTTTGAACTGTCCCACCCTGTAAGGTTGGGGTGACATTTGCTCTTTACCAAAGTGAACGCACAGACAGCAGCAGCGTACTCTTGTTTATGTCTGGACGATTTAGCAAAGGGGGGCAGGATCCTCTTATTTACATATTATCTTCAAAAAAAAAACAAAAACCAGCTAAAACGTTGGTGATGTGTGAGCAGCTATTCCGACAGAAGCTGTGTGGATGTGGGCAGTTGTGCAGAAGCAAAACCTCCATGGCTAAAAGTGAGCACATACTGTGGGTGAAGGCTTCAGCCCGACAGGAAACTCAGGGTTAGAAGATGTAGAACTTCCCTCCACAGTTCTCAAAGCTAGTCACAATGTTAGTTTATGTGGGGTTTTTTGCTTTTATTTTTCATATAAAAGACATTTTCGAGGCAGCGGCCACAGCCTCACTCGTTTATTCCTGACATTTGCAGGCTTGTCATTGCTCCCCCTGGTGCACTGGGGGGTCCTTCTTCCTGTTTGTGTGGGGAGAAAGTGGAGACCCTTTGGGATAAACCGTGCTGAGAGTTCAGTGTGAAGCTTCACTGTAGTTTGGAATCCAACTGCCATAGTTTTGTTTTGTCACTGTTACAATTCAGCCAAAGCGGCGAGAACCTTGTGGTCTTATGTGGTTTATAGATGGTAAATATTGTATTAAATAATGCTCAATAAAAAGCCATCAGTAATAAGATTTTTGGGGGGCCAGTGTTTGTTATTAAAGACAATAATCATCATTAATAACTAAAACTTTGTTACGTTTTTTTAACCGTGTGGGCATCAGAACATGGAGCACAGAAGGATTCTCTGCAGTGCTCCGTCTCTGACATTTCAGCGAACACAGACACAAACAGACCTGCAGAAAACAGAGACGTACAATCTTGGGCACAAACAGCCCTGATGAATTCAAGCTGATCATTTGATGACTAAGTGGAACAAAAAGGTCTCAAATAACACAAGCGGTCCCCTCAGGTTCACAGTTATATATTTAGACACACCGCCGTGCTGTCTGTCCTCCTGCTGACCTCACTCATGGACTTCAGTTAGACGCTAAGAGATCAGTAATGAAGCTGAATTAAGTGCTGCTCGGCGGTCAGATGAGTGCAGCGTAATTTGCTCCTGGATTAAAGCAGCTGATCTGAGGAGAAGCAAAAGGACGCGGTTTCTCGTGGAGGACGACTGTCTTCTGCAGTAAGAGGGTTTTTATGGAGCTTTTCTCAGCTCCTGCAGCCTGCGTTCATGTCCTTCCTGTGAATCCATAAAGTAAAGTGTAGCTCACAGATCGTATTTGGGTTCACGTGACATTTTGAAGGTCGTCCGTTGACCAAAGCTATTCGCTGCACCATGTCTTGCACTGACGGGATATCTTATCCTAAAGCACACGGACACTGGACTGAGCTGATAACCAAACGTTGAACCAACAGCTTTGACTTTCATATTCTCTAAATATAGTGCAGTGAAGAAATGATTTAATGTGGAGGCTTTTCAGATGGGAGTCACATAAATACACATTCCATTTGACTCATAAACCGTCTCATGAACATTAACGCATAAAGTAGGAGTCAAATAATTCACACAAACACACACACACACACACACAGAACTGAAAAATGATAGGACCATAGTAGATACAGCAATTTGAAAACCACTGGGCTCTGTGTGAGCGTGTCTGAAGGCAGCGGGCTGAGAGCTGCAGACGAGCTCCCCTGGAGTGTGGGAGCTCATTTGTTAAGCTGGAAACCTGTTGCTGATAACTTTATTTATTTTATTTTTATTTGATTTACGTTCCACATTTATCTTGGTTTCACAGAACAAAGGCCAGAAAACCAAGATGCTTTTGGAATAAAGTTGGGAACAGCAGAGACTTGACTTTGATGTCGACTATAACAAAGCTCTGGCCAGAGACCTTCAGGTGTCTCCTACTATGTGCACGGAGACAAAAAAAACGCCATAACCCAGAATAAAACGGCGCCACACGTGGTACAATACACAACTACCTGTGTGAGCATCTGTATGAATAACAAGAAACTGATGTGGCTTTGAATAAATCTGGAGGCCTCAAACTGAAAGTTGGTGCATCTGTTGCTCTACCAACAGTAGAAAGAGGCCTTAGATGTAAAGTACACAACTTGCATCAAAAGCGGTTTGTGTCCACCAGCTCTGATGCACCAACTCCCAGTCTGTGTGACATTTTAAAGAGTGGTTGCAGCATCTGTTTTCTACCCTGATGTCTTTGATATTTAGAGAAAAGGATTTGGTTAGTTTGACGTAAAAGCAACTTCTCAGCAGCAGAGCTGTAACTTTGCTGTCCTCCTGTGATTTCCCTGCTCACCTTGTTCCAGTGATACAAAAGCAGTTGGGTGTTATGTGAATTATTACCATTAACAAAGGCAGATTTCTGACAAGCATCTGATGAAAGTGATGTGATCCTTTTTCCTCCCACATATCCGCAGACAGATGGATGATTCAGGGCTTCAGTCATCGTGGACTCAAACCTGCTGTCTGCTTTGAGTCACTGAATGTGGGAGGACGTGCAGAAATAGTCCTGCAATCTTCTGTCAATTTGCTGCTCCTTCTGACGGCCATTTTACTGTATCTCATTCCTTTCAGTAGTTTGCTCATGTTTGAGTCTGGATGTGTCAGTGCAGCAAAATGAAACTTTATTTTCAAGTCGACTATTAAATCTGTTTTACTTTGATCGGCTCAGGTCATGTTTGAGGACAAATGTCTGAGGGACACCCCAGGGCACGTGTGGACTTCATAAACATGCAACACATGCTAACGCATATTAAATGTATCAATGTAAATCCCACTTACCTTTCCAGACTCCACTAGCGGCAGACTGTGAGGGGATCCTCTCTCCACTAACCGAACCCTGAAACACACACAGGCCAGTAAAAGTCAAACGTGCACAGTGACAAAAACAGGAAAAGACACTGAGCAGACGGAGGGACAGATTGTTGTACCTGTCATGGCGCAGTGCTCTCATGTCCACATAGACAGTCGTGGGGTCTGGTCCTGAAGTGCCCTGCAGCCAATCACAACGCAGATGCATTAAAGTAAATGTTTTGTGGTAGAATTGGGAGTAAAGTGCCGTCTGCAGATTCATTGTTGTCAAAGTGCATAAAAATACCAATTTGTTAATGTTTCATATCGATTACATTTTGATTCAGTGTTTGTTAACATGTAACATGCACATTAAGGATGACTACAGGTGCATTTTTCGTACTGCAGTGTTATCTGTGGTCCTAAACTGCCACGTTTGTTAATGTAAATGAAATGTGAGCCAAGGAGGTCCAGACCCTCTAATATGGTCTTTTACTGTAGTACAACACGAACACTAAATACAAACTTTACATTTTTAAATAGAAACCATTACTGTCCGACTTATGCAGATGATGTCAGATTTCAACATATGGTTCATGTACATTTTTTCAGGGATGTAGAGTTTGTGGTTGTCAGGTCTCAAAAATGCGGAGCTGCAGATGAAAAATGTAAAATTCCCTGCATTTGGAACGTGACAGGCTTCTGAGGGCGAGTGCGTTCACCTGCAGGCAGATGGCCAGGTTGACTCTGCAGCCGAAGGCCGTGCTGACAGATCGCGGGTGGAGGCCGAGGTCTTTGAAGAGTTTAGAAAAGGAGTGTGTGAGTGACATCCTGGGCCTCTCCTCTGCCACCACCACACAGGCCCGAACCCGGGACAGATCCAGACCCCGAGCCTGAGCAAAAGAAAGAGAATGATTATTTTCTTTCATCCAAAAATGTAGGTGAATGCTGCAGGCAGAGGTTGGGTTTTATATTCTTTAATGTGAATCAGAGAGTTTGAGGGTTTATATTTGGTTTTTAGACCAAGGTATAAAGTAGATTAAGACTAAAATAATGAGGAAACACAAATGTGCAAATGTGCGTTTTGTGAAAAACGCCAGCAAGTAAAGATTGTCTCTACTTTTTACTCAACATTCAGCGGACAGATAATCTCTAAAATTAGCTCTGCGACCTCCGTCAGTGACCAATCACATGCAGGGGTGAGCCGTGGCCTCAGGCTGAGTCGACAGACCGAGACAGTTTATTACAGACGTCTCCTACAGAGGAGTGAAGTCAGTTAATCAGAGTCAGAGTCTGTGCAGCTGCTGTCACAATCTGTGGGTTCATCTCCCTGTTAATAGTCAGCAGTAAGACAAGGACTCCTGCACTGGTGCATTTTGGGAACAGTTACCACTAAACCCTAGAGGACATCATGAGTGAGGTCAGACTGAGATCAGAGCTGGTTTGAAACTTGGATAAAGGACACTGCAGAGATTAGCGACAGAGGTGAGATAACGTATGATGTGGTGCAGGTGTAATACACACACTTAGACTGCACCTGTTTGAGCTTCAAACAGTTCATAAATCTAAGGGTTCACTTACTGTTTCTAAAAGCACTTTGAAACTGAATCTACTTTCAAGAGCCCAGAAAACAGGTGACTTCTCCCTAATAAGGAAAAACAAACATGTCTGCCTTCGACAGAGTGGTGCTGACCTTGAGTGCCTCGGTCTGCAGGCCGAGCCCTTTGGTGCAGAGCTCCATGACGCTGTAAGAGCAGAAGGTGTCTCGCACCCTCAGCTGGCTGACGGCCAGCAGCCACAGCGCCGGGTTGGACTCGAGCTCCACCGGGGGGATCAGGATGGATTGGTGGCCAGAGTACACACTGCAGACGACACCCACAGACAAGCACAGCCTTTCAGGGACTTCTTCCATGCAATAAAATGAGCATTTCTCCTTTACATAACACACCAGTCTGCATGAGGACCAGATTTATTTTGCAGGGACAATCGGTGACTTTAAAGTCATTAAAGTAGACGAGCGATTCTCATAGTGGCGGTGATTTGCAGCCTGTTGTATTTAAAATGCGCTCAGCAGCAGCAGACACCAAGTTTGGAATATACGAGCGGATAATTTTAAAGTAACCAGACCTGAGATGTGGAGCCAGGGTTTAGACGGAGAGTGTCACAGAACTAAATTACAGTGTTCTCCTTATTACAGGGGGCCAGACATCTTTCTGATGCAAATCAAAATGTGAGTCGAGGCAAACACCCAACCATTTAGCATATTTTTACATTTACAGCAGTGGAAACCTTCTATAGCCAAATTTTTTTAGCCAGCTTAAACTGCTGAACTGCACTGTGGAGTGTCATCTGTAACTGTAAGGAAGCTTGAGCAGTGCACGTGGAGACGGACATGCTTTATGAGAAATAACGTGGAGTTTGAGCCACAATAGGACCAAAGGTAAAGTCATGATGTTGAGCCTACTGGCCAACCACAGGAGCGATGGCCAACATGCACATTGAACAGCATTATCAGACTAGTTGAGGACACATTTAAAGGTTGCACGGACCTGCAGAGACACCAGAGGACAAAGCCGAGGCCGCAGTAAGGATCCAGACAGATCGCCACCTCTCTGGATGGGTACAACTCACACTGCAGCTTCACTGACCGACAGAAGGCTCCAACGGCATTATGGGACATCTACAGTGATGGAGGGAAGGAGAGAGAGAGAGAGAGAGAGACAACAAGACAACACACAGACAAACAACAGGATAGAAAGACAGAGACCTCATTTGAGTCTTAGTTGGATTTGGTAAAAATGAGTTCTTTTTCAAACACAGATTCGTCTGTTCTGACTGTTTGTTTGATGCACAGCAAAGCAAACAGCGTCTTTTTATACTGTGTCTACATGTTTAGCTGCTGCACTGATGGCTGAACTCTGCTCTGGAATCAAACTGTAAAAGATAAATGAAATAAGGAGGGAGGAGGGTTGAGGCGGTGATTAACGCTGAGCTGACCTGAACTCCAGCCAGCATCCCGGTCGTGGACACGCTGAAGTCCAGATAGGCCAGGCCGTCAGGGTTGTTGGGCTTATAGAGAGCCGGGGGCTTTTTCTTTGGCAGGTCATCTGCTGAGCACACACACACACACAGATGCACAGACGCACACACACACTTGCTTTATTACACTCCAGCGGGCAGTCTGCTGGTTTACCTTCATTTCAGACTTAAACTCCAGATAAACCCACAATATAGCAGCTTGTGTCTGAACAGGAAATAGGAGCAAAATTTGAAAGAACTGTTCCATGACTGATTCTCTACATGTGCGGACGTTTGAGTGGACTCCTTTATTATGTGCTAGGGATAAAATCCCACCTACAGACAGTTCTGATAATATGTGTAAATCAGTGGGAACATTTAGCGACAGCTTTGTGTCACAGTCACGTGTGATAACAGCTGCTCTGCAAGTGTGAAGTATCCACATGCAAACTGATGTTTAAGGGCATTTCTACATCCATTCATGGCAAACTGTGAGGCTACGAGGCAGATGAGCTCATTTTCACTATGAACCAGGCACATGAAGCTTTTTAAACCTAAAGAAAAAAACACACGTGTTACAGTACCAGTGTCCAGAACAGGAGGCCAGTTCCTGATGTCCACGGTCGCCATGGCCTCTTTGGAGCGCAGCAGCTTACAGATGACGGCTGTGGTCATCACACAGGCCGAGCGACTGACCTGTGGACAGAGACAGAGATGGGGAAGTGTATTTACTTAGAACAGGAGATGAGAATCACTTGCTGATGTCAACTAACCAGCAGCATCTCTGCTGAGTGTTTTGCTTAAGACACTTCAATATCAGATACAATATTCAATAATGCAAATAAGGACAATAATTATAAGAGAAAAGTATCTGATAAACAATCTGAATCTCTCAGGCTTCCCAAGCCTAGATTTTAATTGACTGGATGATAATAGTGTGTGTAGTTAAATCTCCGACCTCGACGATCATCTTGACTGTGGGCAGTGTGGTGGAGATATTCTGAGGGTGAGGTGGCCTCACTGTGATGGGAACGCAGCCGGCGTACAGACAGCCATAGAAGGCCGCGATCAGGTCGATACCTGCACGACACACACACATCGTCAGAGGGGGACACAGCTGATCAGCTTAGTTTTGTCTAACGCTTCAAATCTCCAAAGGCCGCAACATGAACAACACAATCCATCATGTGAGACCTGGAGGGTAAACCAGAGCGACGTGGTCTCCTTCCTGCAGGCCTCCTCTCTCCATCAGCAGAGCAGCCACTCGCTCCGCCCTCTTATGAAGCTGCAGACAGGTGAGGGAGCTGGACACCGCACCCTGCGTGAGAGGAGGTTCTCGTTTAGTGCAATTCTCCGCAGCAGTTCACAAGCAGTAGGCAGCTAAATGTGATAGAAAGCTTCGGTTTTGTGCACAGGTCGCTTGTAAATTCTGAAGGTTGCGACAGAATAAAAATGAAAGAATATCTAATATTAAAATTGAAGCTGTTTAGATTAATATTGACTTCCTAAGCTGCAGCTTTTAGTTGCGTGTGTTTCTTACCCGGGAGCTGAGCAGGGTGTACAGGACGTGGTCTGGTGTGGTCTGAGCTCTCCACTGCAAAACCTCAGACAGGAACAGGAACTGAAATACACAGCAGCACCAGGAGATTCGAGGTTATTACAAATTCCCAGAGCATCTCTGACTTTTTCTGTACAGACGTTGTTTGTGCAACCTGCACGTGTTTGAGAAAATAAGAGAAGTGATTCCTGTCAACAGTTCCGCATGTTGCAACCTTAGGCAGGGAGGTGAAGATCAGGAGAAACTCAAACCTGGACTGAATCTACTGAATCTGAAATAAGCTTTTCTGATATGTGAGCAGATCATGTGTGCACATGTGAACAGATCTTTAGTTTTTACGATTCACACTACTCCCATATTAGAATGTGCCTCTGTACAGCAGCTGTAGCTCTGCTTTCTGTCCCGGGCACAAAAGTGATTTAAATCGATATTACACACTGAGAAATTTGGTTGCAGGTAAAAACTGACCTGCTGTTACTTCAGACTGTGGCTGAAGAATAAATGTGAGCAATTTACCGCAGCAGCTACTGAGAGCTTTTCTCCATCTTCATTTGTTGGTTAGCTGGGATTGTGAATCAATAGGAGCCTCCTGACTGTCAGCTCGACTGCTGATCCAATACGATTCAATCAGGAAAACTTGCTGACCCTCACACGCTTTCATAAAGATTTCTTCCTGCCCACGCAGGAGGGGCTTTTTCATTATTATTACTAACAGAAAAGACTCATTATGAAAGTCATGATTTTATTATAGATTAATCTGACAACCAATCCATTGTTGCACTTTCATGTAACAAAAGAGATTTTCTCTCAGTCACAATGTTTAACTGATCATTTGTTTCACCTGTAAAATAAAAGAAATTTGGGAGATGCAGAAAAATCTGCATGTCCCACAGCTAATGGCAAATGTATATCAATATTTCTATATGACAAACTAAAGCAAAAAGCAAAAGATATTGTAGCGATTGAAAACAGACAGAAGCCGGAATCTGAAACTTGGAATCAGAGAAATTGTGGCTTTGGCAGAAACATAACCCAAATATCAAAACAGAGCAAACAAAATGCTTTAGGTTTTCTGAAGCTGGTCTTGCTGACATATTTATTACGACGAGGTGAAGCTGAGGCGGAAATGTTGTGGTCAGTGCAGCGTAATCACAGTGGCCTTTTACAGCAGTATCTCACACACTCATCTGCAACGACCCTTTGTTTGCTTTATTAAAGAAGAAACATGTAACTGTCTCTTTGCAAAAGACCATAAATACAAACAGGAACCGTGTGCTAAGTCTGATTGGCTGCAGGGGTTTGAAGAAAAAGAGGTAAAGAGCTGAGTGACTCTGAACTCCACACACACACACACACACACACACACACACACACACACACACACACACACACACACACACACACACACACACACACAAACACAAGCTGGAGCCAGTTTTCTGTGTTTTAGAACGGCAAGTTGTAAAAAGCCTCAAGATTTTAAATCTACAAAGTAAAAATCCGCTTCCAAGTAAACAGTGTTTACAGTCTGGGAAATGAAAGAGTGGAACAAACTGAAGGACCACTTGTAGAGTTTTCCTACGCTGATGCTACAAAGATCAATATCAGTGGAGCACAAAAACACAATGACACTTTGAGAGAAACAGCTGATTTAGTTGTACATGCTAAACTTCCTTACAGTCCAGTCACATTTATTCAAATATACATATGAACTACTATAATAAGACCAGCTTCAGAAAACCTGAATGATTCCTTTCACTAAGTCAGTTGTCTGTGATAAAAAAGACTATGTGGCTTATGTGTTTGGGTGGTTGCTTCCTCACAGCCTCATATAAAGTGTGTGTCTCTCACCTGGTCGTTGTCATCGGTTTGTCCTAAATCTCTGCCGCTGGCCTGAGCAATCCTTTTCCCTGACACCAGATTCCCCACCATCACAGAGGCAGGTCCAATCTCTGCAACACACACACACACGGGATCAGCGGAAATACACATTGCACACACACACACACACAAACACACACACACACACACACACACACACACACACACAGTAGTGTCCAACACGCCTGGTCCCCACCTGGCTGTTTCTGCCGTGGTTTGGGCAGGTTGGTCACACACGTGTGGGGGCACATGAGGACGTTGCAGGGGTGCAGCCCCCCCTCCAGGTACAGCTGCTTGATCTCGGAGAGGTGGATGCCGCCCAGGGGAGTCTTGGGCAGCGTGTTAGCCGGAACCAGAGCCAGGCAGAACACTCCCACCCCGTGGATGCTGTCTATGGCCTGGGAGGGAAAAGGGGGAGGAGGACAGTCAGAGGACAGTCAGAGGACAGTGGGATTATCTGCTCCTCTAGTGAGGAGTCATTTGGAATAGTGTGGGATGAGATTATTTCTGTGAATAGATGATAACTGATACAGAAAGGATACAATCTGCAGACTGATGAGACACTCTGCCCACCTTTTTCTTCACCTAATGCATTTTTAATTGCCATTTATACACAAACAGCCTACGAAAAGCCTTTGGTATTTATAATCATTACTCATGTTTTACATTGTGACATTTGCTGAATTTGCTTTACAGGTGTCTATTGTAAGTATTTCTGCATTGAAAATGTATCTTAAAATTGTAACAGAAAAATGTCAGTTGTTAAGCAGTGGCTAAATGAGGTCATCAGGACCACGAAGCAGTACATGAAGAGACTTGGAAACTCATGTACTCATTAATCCACCTTTACAGCCTAGTGTTTATAGTCACGATCACTGGCTGGATCAAACCAAACATAAAAAATAAAGTAGAAAGGATTAGCGAGCTAAATCAAATTCCAAGTCAGAAGGAAGCTTTGTCCTCCCGGTGGTTTAGTGTGTGATTTATTGACATGTGATCTACCTGCAGGACGCGGCTCATCCACTGGAAGCTGTCCTCCTCTGTGGAGTCAGGTCTCTGCTCAGCCACGACCACGTTCCTCTCATCCCTCAGCACCGTGACGGAGAACACCGCTATCCTGAAGGGACGGAGGACAATGAGATCGCTGGGTTCACCTCACATTCCTGTCTTCATTATCTCTTTCTTTGACTGTAAGAGGCCACTTTACTAATCACACAGGGAGCTGAATGTCAGATTCATTATTCACCATTTACAGTATATGACTGAGGATCCTTCTAGACTTAAAATAAACTTTAGTTCTTTTAAATAATATAAGCAGAGAAATCCTTCCAGCATGAAGCAACAGGTGAGTTATCTCTGGAACCATCTGGTGAGTGGCTGTAAACAGTGTCCCGTTACATTTTTGAAGGCAGCTTCAAAAGCTTTTCCATCCTTGGGAGCTGTCAGCTACAAATATGCTGCTTCTTGGCTACAAATTGATCATTTTAATGCTATTTAATATTGGCCAAAAACATAAATAAAATGTGCTAAAAACAGTGTCTACTCGGGTACAACTCTAATTTAGTTTCACAATAATCAAAAACTGTCTGCCCCTCAGGGAGGCACCACAACAAAGTACTTAAAATTAGGCCTGTTTGTGGCTTCATAACTACATTTTTAGTGAGATTACAGGGAGAAGAGGACGAGCAGCTGCTGAACTGAATGTGAAGAGGTCTGCTTCCGAAGAACCAACACTGAGGCCAAACATTGTGCGTTGACATGCAGATCAAAAAGCAGTAACATAAAAGCAGCTCATGAACATTCAAGTCGAGTCCAGTCAAGTTGCAGTTTACATCCTGTCTGTCCAGAGTCCAAGTAGACGTTTGTGCGAGATGAAATGTTCCCTTTCTGACATATCGCCTCAACAAGAATAAGACAGACATCAGGTCACACTGACCTTTGACCTTCAAAATTGTAATCAGCTCATTCTTTGTTGCACATTAGAAGGTATTCCCTGCAGGTGTTCCTGAGAGATCTCCTTCTCAAGAATGAGATGGACGGATGGACAACCTGGAAACATAATGTCTCTAGCCAGAGCTGATGCAGCAGATGCATTTAAACTGCGTCCCAGTCAATCTCCCTACAGCCAATACTGGCAGTAGATAAAGTCAGAAGCGGCTGCACACACACTTAATGTTACAAACAACTGCATGTTCCATTTACATAAGTCTTGATGCATTTTATCATTGTATTTCTAGAAATGTTATGTATTTTCAAACCCCTCTGTCACTCATGAGCTGTGGCTGAACATCTAAAATGTTAACTTCCTTTGTTGGTTTAAAGGGCTTTAAAAAAAAGGTTAATGAAGACAGAGAGAGCTCCAACTATCTTGATTTATAATGTGATTCTTTCAGATCCTCAGGTTTGTAAGCCCCTGGTGTCACATCAGAGGAGTGCAGCAGGAATCTAAAACAGCTCTGACAAATTAGTCTCACTGACCGAGTAGAAAATGGTGAATGTTTGTGTGTTAGAGGCTCATTCACTTTAAGATGGAGGCTCCACTGCAGGCGGATTATGTTTGTTTGATGGAGGTGTTTACCAGGACTCACTCTACCTACTTCAGTGTCCAGAGCAGGAAAGAGCTATATTACATTTTAAAGAATATGATGCCAGCCGTGAAACAAAGGTGTGAACAGAAACAGAATGGAAGTACAGATACACACGGACATAATGGCAAACTTTCAGCTTTGCTTTTGCAAAACCAGAAGGTGCTTTAAATGTCTGTGAAGACATCGGCAGACCCTGTCAGTTAAAATCTCCTCCACCATGGTCCACAACACTGTTTAGCGTCGCTCTGTTGATGTTTCTGGATTCATCCACTATTGCGCTACTTTATTTGATTTATTATGTGTTTGGGCAAAGCTCATTTATCAAAGTGACAGTAAACGTGCCAGGACTGGACATCTGGCTAGTTTTCAGCCCTCATCGACGGCAGGGATGTTAAAAACATGTAAACTCTCCCGTCTCACCTGCCCCTGTAGACAAATTTCATTGGCTCCACTGCCAACGCCGTGGCAACAATGTCGTCCGCATTGTGCCTCCGCCCGCTCACCATGATGAGACCATCCATCTTGCCGGTGATGAAGACGAGGCCGCCGGGGCCAATGAAGCCCAGCAGGCCGGTCCGCACGAAGGCGTACTCGCCGATCAGCCCCCCGCAGGCGCTCACCGGGTAAACCTACAGAAACGCAGGCATTCAGCTGCAGGGTCGCCATGGCAACAAGCCAGCACTAGTATTTTTAACTTTCATATTGATATCATCAAACTGCTGCACAGGGGGGTACTGCAGAGCCCTTCAGTGTTCCCATGTCATACAAGTGCAACAGACTGTAACACAGCGTTTAACAAAACCACAGAGAACGACTGAGCCTCCGAGCGTAGAGACACGAGGAAAACTGCTGTTATGTTTAGCATTTAATGAGCAACCGTGTGTCGTCTTCAAACAGCCCTGAATTTACTATTTTAGCTAAAAAAATTAGGTTTTTAGTAAAAACATCTCTTAGTTTAACTTCTTTTAACTCAAAGCATTAGAGAACACAGATAATAACTGTACTCAGATCAAAGAAATATTCTACACATATATAATTCTATACATACTAGTATTTCATAAAAGTATTGGTATTTAATGTTGCCTAATTTCTGAATGCAGTTTAATGGCAACACACACAAGTGTGTAACTATAGGTCCAAGAATGAGGGTCCAAGGGGGGGTTTGTGCAAACTGTTGGTGCTTTCTGCAGTGGACGGGGGTCAGTATGCAGGCAACAGCAGCTCCACAGCTCCACTGTGTGTTCTGACACGTGTAGATCATAGCAGGCTCCACACAGCATCCACATCCCTGCTCATTGGGTCTCCTGTTCTTTTGGACTAGTTTTAGTAGGTAATGAGCGCTGCCTCCTCACAACACCTGCTGATCTGGAGATGCTCTGACACACACACACACACACACACACACACACACACACACACACACACACACACACACACACACACACACACACTCAGCAGGCCACCTCACCTCAAACGTGTTCTTTGTCATGCCGGTGAGGCCATAGTAGGAAGAGCCAGTGGCGATGGAGCAAACACAGAGCTCACCGATCTCGTCCGTCTGACAGAGCTGAGGGACACCTTCTGGTTTCACCACACACACCAGACCTGGAGGGACCAGAGACAGACAGAGACAGAGACGGAGGTGGGTTAACTCCTCTAAGCTTCATCCTGTTTCCATGAAGAAATTCCTATTTTAACACAGTCCTCTGTCTCAGGGGGAAAGAAGTGATGATCCTGACAGTAAAATTATTCATTCCACATGCACCTGTTTATGAGAGTGACCTTAGTCGCATTTGTCAACATCAGAGTTTGAGCTTAAAGTAGGTTGTTGTAACCCAATTATGTTACTGCATTAAAAGCTGAATATCTAAAACAGGCCATTGTAGGAAACAGGAATATTTCAGTTCAGGCAAGAACAATTTTAAGGAGCTGTAACACAGACTGATGGTAATGTAGAGTTTGATGAAAAGCGGCTCCCTTATCATAGCCCTGATGAGAACAGCTGCTCTTCACGCTGTGGTGCAGCAGGTGTAGTTACTCTGCTGAACACTGGGTGGAGCGAGTTTGTGATGGTGATGTTTGTGGAGCTCTGACAGTCTGTGGGTTTGATCAGCAGGGTTTACACGTTCCCTTCTGCAGATTACTGCCTTCTTTATGGATTATAACAGACAGACCTTCACAGCATCATGTAGAAATTCTCTGTTTTATTCCTTCATCTCAATCAACTTACAGTTGGTAAAAATGTTTTTTTTTAATAAATTAAGGTTCTAAAATAAGCAAAGAGCCAAAGCACGAAGAGCTTTACCATTTGTTAAAGTGCTGCGAAGATACAGCTACACACTGATTTGTACAACAGCAGCTCCCATAAACACATTATGAATGTTTAATGTGTGTCTTTGCATCAGAGCTAACAATTAATCATGCAGATAATCGCTGTTCTAATTAATAATGATCAAATATAACTGCTGCCCTACTTGAGTGTAAAGGTTTTTATGATCAGGTTTAATCTGGTCCATGACATTGCCGTAAACTGAAAGTCAGCCAACCAATAATGTGACTCGTGTCCATGGACCCATCATCAGAAACCTAACAGGTGATTTATGATTTACTGAAAGCTTCTTTATTATCTGTATAACCTCTTCGAAGATTCTGGGTCTGACTCTACCCAAAGACTGTCGAAGAGAAAGGATCAACTGTCAGTGGGTTTTAACTTGAAAATGTCAAGCAAAGACTGCTCAACTTTGTCAGTCATGAGGGGAGAGAACCGCCTGAAAACTGATGAAAAGGAGAGGTGACACATTCACACAGCACTAATACAATCTATCAGATTTAATGCACTTAATGGATTATGTGCCACTTAGTGCATGACTCTGCTGAAGGTTGATAGTTTAACCCTCAAAGAAGCAACGAGCACAGATGGTCAGGAGAACATCAGGTAAACATAGTGCACCAATCCAGCATAGCATTATGACGGCATGTCGAGAACATTAAACCACCTCTTCTTATAATGCCCTTCAGCATGACGATGTCTGATTACTGCATGTGTGTCTTGATAATCCAATACAAAGTTGACCTAATTCTGTTATATTAGATCCTAGAAGACTTCATTTTGTTAGTTAAATCTTTATTCACTAACACTGAACATCTCACATTACAACAACAAAACATCTGTGACTAATGCCAATACCTTCGTTATCACAACTAGACTTTAATAAATGGGTCATAAGATTTAACTTATGTTTTCCATTAACCTGTTTAAATCAGGAGCCATTTAAATAAATAAATAATGTTAATAATAATGTTGTGGCTGATTCATGTATCGCTGAGGCTCAAGAAAAACAGCTGTGCTTCATGCACTTGATGGATTTTGTGCCATTTAGCACATTAACATTAAAGTGGAAATTATTTCATGTACTAGTATAAAACACTGATTATATTTACCACATACAACCATCTCCACACAGTACAAAATGATACTGTTAGAAACTGAAAACCCTGTGATGATTAGCCAAACTCTGAATATCTGAAACGCCACCTTTCTCGTTCACCACTACAGACACTGCACTCACCTCCCGGTGTGACGGTGCCCACGTCTTGCACGGTGAGCACTGACAGACGTTCCTCCGTGTCGACCCGGACCACACCGTAGCTCAGACCCTGCATAGACAGGACACCTCGACCCGGAGGCTGGCTGCTGTCCTCCACAGGCCTGCGGGGAACACGCACACCCCAGTGAACCACATGAACTCATGTTGCAACACCAGACAGGAGCTCACAAAGTGGGATTAATGGGTTGTTCCTAAGTGTGTTGTTTAAGTTCATTAAGATCTTTTGTGTAACTCAATGTTTGTGCATGTAGCTACAAGTACAAATGGTGATATGTTTAATATTTCTAGCCACAGATCAGAAAACTCAAAATCTGGAGGACGTGCTTTTATATGCTGACCGTCTGACAGGAATCCATTCTGAGCTTAGATTCAGATTGATGGTCGTGTTCAGCTTAGATTTCAAACGGCCACTATCCAATTTTGCAGCCGTTTCCATTTTTCAAATAGAGTTTGGCCTTGGCTGAAACTGAAGACCTGACAAATTGAATGTGCAATTGTTCATGAACTGCACTGAGATACTAGTGAAGCACGAGTTCACTTTTAGCTTTATAGTAGATTATTTTTGTCTTATTAGTTACGTTAGATCCAGACAAGGTCCTTCTGTTACTTCCTCTGAACAAATAAACTGGATTTAGCTTCACTCCTTTGTGTATATATAATCACGTGTTTACAGTGTGTACTCTGTCTTGATATGTTTGCATAGGTGTGTGTATGGAGCTGTTTGCATATCTGTGCTTCTGTCTTTGTGTGCACAGACCTTTGCATAATCTGCATATGTAAAGCTGAGTTGCGAGCATGAGCCTGTGTGTGTTTGTGTGCACTACCTCCTAATGGCCACTGTGAGGGCCTCAGGGGAGCTGGCACACGGACAGATCACCTCAGCTCTCAGTCCTTTAGTCTGAAAGACGTTGAGGAAGGCGTCGCAGGAAGAGATGGACCCTGACAGACACAAGCAGTGACAAATGGTCAGGGCTGTTTGCATTGAGAAGTCTGTGCATCGACTATTCAAGTTGCAATAACACCCTGTTTCTTCTTCCATCACTTGCCAAACTTTATACAGTAAGTTAGTCCATCTTACAGATATTATTCTTTGGTCTGTGATGGTTCTCAGTCATCCAGGTCATGGTCATCCCAAAAGTGCTGTTCAGTGGCAGGTCTAATTGCCACTGAACAGCACTTTTAAGGTCTTATTAAAAGTTTAAGACCCGACCTCATATTGGGTCAGCAGTACTTTCTCCTTCACAACTTATTCGAGCTGTGTATGTGGTGGTATGATGTCGTCTCTCCTTAAGAAACTGGTTAGCAGTAATGCAAAACATATGTGTAATTTAATGGGCAAAAACATGCAGAGCCATCAGTATGCAGCAGAAAATGATATCCTGTCCCTACTGTTATATTTCAAGCAGTTATTGTGCCAAATGTGCGAAGCGGGACACATCCTGCTCTATTCCTGTAAGTGACCCAGTTTCCCAACTTCCCAGGAGAGTTTATTCCTTTCCCTGACATTCTCTATCTCAGATGCACCTCTCTAAACTCCCCAGTTAGTGAAAGAGCTTGGCTGTGGAGGCGCGGTGTGACCTTACAGGGGTTTGATCCGTCGGCCACCAGCAGCATCCGCAGCGAGCTCAGGTTGATGTCCTTCTGGTCTTTGTGGGCCACCAGAGCCCAGTGCATGTCTCTAGACTTCACACAGGCCACCTTAGCTGCAAGGGGGGGAAGATCAGACAAACACACACAAACATGCACGCACACACACAGAGACACGCACACACAAAGTTAGTATCTGATCTGTTTGACAGACAAGGGAATATAGTGAAGCAACTGAGCTGAGTGGCGGGTGGAGTGTGTCTGACCTTTGTACTGGCAGACTTTCTGGATCCACGACAGAGGGTTGACCTTCATCAGAGAGTAAGGGACGCTGATCACGTGCATCATGTTCATCACGCTCTGCCAACACACACACAAAATGACATCACAATGCTTCGTGCAATTATTTTGCATGTTTGACATTGGTGGCAACTTGTTTTCGTCTAACTGAATTATAGTATTAGAAGTATTAAAGTATTAGTTAGAGTCTTGATCTTTAACATCTGACCTCTAGCAGGCCAGTCTTACCGTCAGGATGCCGTGCCACAGTCCCACATCCTTCTTAAAGTCTAGAACATTCACTATGGTCTCAGCTGCAAACACAGATGGAGATAAAAAAAAGGTAAAGTTATCAAACTGTGACCTGGAGACTGTGTGTGTGTGTGTGTGTGCGTGTGCATGTGTGTACCCTCAGTGTAGCTGGACGATTGGGTGAGAGCCTGGCAGTGTGTGAGCAGAGCAATCCTCGTCACCGTGACTCCCAACACGCTGCCGTCCTTACAGGTTTTATACTGAGAGGAAAACAAGAGGGAATCAGTGGAATCAGAGCAGAGGGAAACTGTTAAGATCAGTCTTCTGGTACCTGAACAATCCTAATAAAATAGGTCAATAGAACAAAATGTGCTTCTCTCTAATGGATTTGATTATCTATTTTCAATAGCCAAACATCAATAAATCAGTTATCTACAAATTTAAACATCTACAATTTAAAAACCAGAGAAACTCAGTTACAGTGATGTAAACAGCTAAACTTCACAAAGATCATCTGGAAACAGATGATGTTGAATTTCGCTGGATGTTTCTTTTACTGTATTCTTTTATTGAGCCAATATGAAATTTGTTGACATATTTTCTGATGATAAAACCACTTCTCATTTTATGTCTGTTTTCATGAAGTTGATTTCAGGCTTTACATTCATATCTATATCTACATATCTAGATGAAAACAAATACTAAATCGACAGGAAAAGATCACTCATGTGTTAATTCAACATAGATTTGAGTGAAATGGCAAAACAAATCCAGGAAAACTCCAGCACATAAGCTCCTTGTTCATATACAGTTTCACTCCGTCTGTGTGTGTATCTAACTCATTCCAAGAAAACCAAACAACAGCAAAAAATGGATAACTAAATAATAATAATAATAAAAAATAATGTAAATCTAAATAATGTTGAACTATTGTTTAAAAAAAGAAAACGATGTGGTAAACTGAAAACCAAAAGGAGACAAAATCAAGTAAAACCAGTCTTGTTTGATTTCTATGGTAAATATGACTAATGAGAAATATTTAACTATAAAGAGTCAATTCAAACACAGAAGAAACTAGATCATACATTTTCTTTTGATGCACTGCAGAGACAAATCACAGGCAGGAGCCCAGTATTTAAATTCCTGTGACTTACTGTGTGTGTGTTAGCTCACCTCTATGTAAGCAGTGTCATTGTTTGCATCCTTGATGTGAGGAAACCAGTCTCTGGGAGGTTTGGAAAGGTGCTTTGACTCTGTGACAAACCACAGCAGCTTGGGCCAACCTGCAGAGAGTGTGAGTGTGAGTGTGTGTGTGGGCGAGAGACATTGGAGAGGAGAGAGAGAGATGCTGTGTAAGGCCTCTCCTTCATACACTCAATGATACAAGGCACATAAACAGAGAAATTCGTAACTTAACCTACTTCATGCAAGTAACAGTTTTTATGACAGAAGTCTACACTGACTATGTTTACATGCAATAAAGAAACCTGGTTACTGACGAGTAAGGTGACAGTGCATGTTAACACACATTTTTCATTGTTTAGGATTCGGCTAAGTCTCAGTTTTCAAGTTACTAACAAGAACATCTCAAATCCTACTTTGTGCAAAGGAAAAGGGGGATGTGACTTTTGAAACTACAGTAACTGGTGTCCTTAATTCTTCAAAACTTCCAGATTGTTAACTGATGAAGAGGCACCGCGGCCGTGAACAGCCTTCCCCTGTCCCAACTTTTTGAGACACAGTGCATTAAATTCAAAGAGAAACATTTTTCACGTCACATCATTTTAAATGTTGTCTTTGTACTATTTACAATCAAAGCTCATTGCATTATTTTTCTATTCCCATTTTGCACATCGTTCCCACCTTTCTGGATGAATTTAAACCTAAAGCTCACTTTGTCTTTCTCTCCTGCTCTCGATAATGTGCACGCCGCCCCTCCCCCACAGTGGAACCCTCCTTTACAACCCAGCTCTGACTGATGGTTTCCACCCTCACCTTTGAACTGTGGGATCTCTCCTGTTGCGCTCTTGGGCAGACCCTTATGGCAGGCGTCACTGGTCAGAGCCACGGTTACGCCGCAGCTTCCCAACAGGAATCCAATCTGCTGGCTGCCGGCGTCCTGTTGGTCCAATATGGGGAGGGGGAGAGCACACAGCATTTATCAGAAAACACAACAGTGAAAGAAATGCAAATTCTTGCATGATGAAGTTCTCACGCTCAAAGTGCAGAGAGGGGTGAACAAAGTTAAGCAGCAGGAGGAGCACAAGAGAAATATTTAAATGGTCATTTATTAATATATCCACCGATTTAGAAGTAAACAGAGTTTAACAAAGCTTTGTTTCTCACATTTTCTGCTGTTTGTGTGAATAAACAGTAATTGTATCTTTTCACCGATATTCCCCCCACAGCTGTGCTTGTGCTGAAACAAACACCGTGCATGTGGAGTCAGGACGGTTTAAGGCGCTAAAAAATAAAAAAAACAAAGAATGGTGAGAAAATCTGCAGCAGTTAACCAAAGGGAAGGCAGAATTCCGAGGGCTCAAATGCAACGAGGCCACATTATAGAATCTCCAGCTCACATGAACGTGTTACTGCTACTGTTATGTATTCAGTTAGCTAATTAACTGTGTTAATAGATGTTTGGATGTGTTTTTCTTATTTGGCAAATTTTACATTTGATCTCCTCTTTAGATTTGTTGGCATTGTTTTTAGTAGCTCAATTGACCGATCTCTATTTTCTTGTGGAAAAGCTACCTAATACCATGTTTTATTATTTAGTACGGCTGATTGTTTCTTGTAGATGGTTTATATATGATGGGACATGCTTTGTACTTTATTTTAGGAGTTAAATCGACACTTCTGACACTTTCTCTGAGTCTTTCCCGGTTTAGAAAAGCATGTTGATTCTTACTTTTAGCATTGGGCACGTAGCAATAAGTGGACACAGTGAAAGCCACAGGAACAGCTTTGGTAATTTCCCTCTGTGTATAATCCCAGATCATCTCAGCTTCACACAGGGACAAGACCTGAAGAGGCTCAGAGAACCTGAGAACTGAAGTTCATCCACAGCAGGTAGAAGATATAAATATCTGTAGAGGTTTGGATCCAGTTTGGACATATTGCATTCTGCAATCTTGGATGTAAAACTTGAATAAAAACACAATAAGCAGATTGTAGCCATCATGGAGAAGTGCTGAATACATCCTCTTACATTGAAAGCAATTTAGCAGATTTGTAGTCAAAAAGTGTCAGAAACAAAGCTATTTTTTAATTCAGATTTTTCATGATTTGCCCCTAAAGCACATGTTTGCTGTACTGCTGCTCCTGCTGCATTTCTTCTCCAACTCAAGCACAACTTTTATGGAAAATGCTGCAGCATACATGTAGGTTGTGGGGTTTGGGGGGTTCTGGAGGGGCAGGTTAATGTGCAGCTGAAAGCTGCAGCAGTGATACCTCTAAACGTACTTTATGTATTTGCGATGCTACATTTTTTTAGTGTATTTGCACACGTTTTCTTAAGATGTGGTGTGTTGAGCCAAACGATGACAGTACACATGTTTCTGTTGTGGCAGGGCAGCATACAGGCTTATTTCTGTCAAATGTGCTGAGCTTCTGATGTGTCTGCGGTAGCAGTAAGATGCCCACATGAGAAGGACTAGAATGAACCGCAGCAGAGTTTGAAGCTTGTGGGTGAAAATGGGAGGTGGCTGAAACAGACACGATCAACACTACATACACCTGACGTCATGTAGAGCAACAGAAAACTAACAGGAGTGAGAGCTGCAGCAATGGTCAAAGATTAGAGTTTAATTTGTTATACAGCACAGTCGAAAGCCAGGGTGGGACTTTTTTTACCGGGACAATCATGTCGGGGAAATTCATTCAGTACCTTGCGACTTAAGGGCACCTCTATGGGAACAGGGACCACCTCAGCAAGCAGACAACCATAGAAGGCCACCATGAAGGCCACCGGGTCGTTGTTAGGAAACACCAACGCCACCTGTGGAGAGGGAGGGGACACTTTAGCACAGCTCATGGCCACCAAAGAATGAGGGAAAACAGCTAGTGAGCAAACAGAACAAGCTGCTACAGTGTCATGGTAGAATTCTGAAAGTCACTTTATCTCAGAAAGTTTGTAAATAACAGACATTTGCAGTTAGTAGCTTGTGATTGATTTTAGGGAAGTTACATCAATTAATAACAACTGGTCAATTTAATATAAAAGTATGATTTGGTTTACATTTGGTACACGTGTACATAAAGGATTGGCCAGTAAGTGTAAAAAGATAATACATAACTATATATATAGGTCAGACTATGCAGAAACTAGTTGTGCACTGTGGCTGTAAAAGCAGAGAGAAAATCTGTAAAAGATGAATATGATGCGTACATGCACGGTCCATGCTCCAGATTTTTATGCTTTGTACAGATATGGGAGTTGCATCAGTCTTCACACCAGACTCTCAGCAGACACATACATTTGATTTGTTTCCCAAAATAGCAAACTTTTCCATTAACAACCTGCTCTGGCTGAATTAAAAGAAAAAGCTCAGATATATTAACACTTATTATATATTTGTGTAGAGGAAAATAAAATAGAGGAAATTACAACTGAGCAGGAGAAGTATTTGTAGCAATGGAAAACTTGCTGCGAGGAAGACAAAGTGCATTTGATTACAGTCAAACGTAAGAGTCGGGTTCTATGAGGAAAGGTCAAACAACCTAGAGCCCAAACTCTGCATCGGTGGTGGAGCAGGAGTGTGACTCACCCGATCACCAGGTCGCACCATGGGCTCCTGCTTGCTGCCCAGTTTGTGGAGGATGTTGTAGGCGAGCTTGATGCTGCGAGACCACAGCTTCCCTGCAAGACAGCAGGACACAAGATGCAGGGGCGTGAGAGAGGATTCAGAACGTGTGCGTTTGGACTTCTATTCTGAGGACAGACTGTCAATAAAGCGATGACATTTAGGAGTCGAGAGGCTGCTTCAAACCCTATAGAGCTGGATTAGAATCTGGGCCAAACACTGGATTGGAACAGCCCTACTTTAAATGTAATGTGTATTTACACTGCAGTACTGGAAGAGGCCTGCACAGAGTAAACTCCAATTTTTAGTGGATTTAACTGCTGTACAAATAACTGGTTTGAATGAGTGAGTGAACATCTGCTTACCATATGTGAGCACATACAGGGGCTTCCCTGCAGTGTCCAGGCTGGTGAGGCAGGGGGCTTTAGGGGAGATGGTTCCCCAGCGTTGTAGTGCAGCCTCCAGAGAGGGAGGCCAGTTGGTCACCACCCCCAGCGCCTCGCCGCGCACCGGCATCATCTCCGCCCCCTCTGGCCGCGGCTGATTGGGGTCTGGCTGCTGGACTGGGGACGAGGAGATGATAATGTCATCAGTGTACAGCTCACAAAGCTTTACTGCTCACAGTTTGTCTGCTACGGCTCATGAAAACACCACATGGAAACGTTTAGCTGAAGTAACAAAGAGGGACCGCTGTAAGGAAGCTGGAATCCCACTCAGATACACAGATTATTAATTAGCCGGGTAAAGAGCCACAGCTCTCTTCAAGAGAAAAACGTGCTGATCAAACTAGTGTCCATGCACTTTAACCTAACACTCTGAAGCCCTGAAAACACAGAGAAAATCCACAGCAATAAATACCAGGTCAAATGTGGGACTCAAACATGAACCTTAATAACCTGTAAAATGTCACATTTGCTTGTTGAACCAGTGTGTTAACACAGACTTACTGAGGGAAGGTGGCCTGTGCCCCTCTTTAATATCTTATGTACATAGACACAAGTCAAACACTGAGGGGCATCAGAGGGGAGGGATTTGACAGGATTCAACCTTGAGCCATAGTCATAAAATATGAATTCAGAGCAAACTGGAGGTTTTAACCACTACATGAACCTTAAGCTCAATACTATCTTGCATAGCCACCACAGCCGATTACAACCCTCTGTAGAATTTCACCAGGACAATGCTGGGTTTTGTAGAAATTTGAATTACAGATGATGAAAAGACTACAGGCTGGAGACAAAGCTAGAAAATGCAGCCAGATGGTGAGAACAGAGAAAACAGCAGCCAGACGTAATGATCTGCAAAGATCTCTGGCCTCAAGACTCCCACAGTAGAAATGTCAAGAAAACACTTTAAATGCTAAACCTGGTGAAGAAGGCTGAATTCTACAAAAACAATGTCTAAAATCATCTGTCCCTCCTCTTTCAGACAAAACTTATTCTTGGCTCTGACACAAGATTGTGAGATTTATGTAAATGTTATCATTACCTGCATAGAGAGTGAGATAATGTCCAATGTCCAAAGCCCTATACCAAGAATGCACTGCAGAAAAATCAATGTGATCCTGGATCACGGATAGGATTTTACTTTCCGGTTTTTTATTAATAAAAGAGATACATTTTGTGTTTCGGGGCGAAGTGGGTGCTGATTACTTTCTCGAGCAAAACCTGCAGGCCAGCTGTGTCAGGCAGTTAACATAAACTAGGCTGCTCCTGTACATCCTCCACTCTCTGCCTCACCGGCCCAACACACACTTTGGATTGAGACGTCTATTTAAATTGTCAGAAATGTCCCGCTCTGCCTCTGCTCTACAAGCACCGCCGCCGTTTCTCTGCATTGCAAGAATTTCCACAAGCTACGCTGCAGCTTCCTTTATTCGCCCGGCATGTACCGGCCGGCTCCAGCTTCAGACCTTTGGGGAAGATATCTGCTATCGTCTGTCTCCAGTCTTTCTCTTTGAGGAAGTGCATGCTGCAGGGACTGATATTGCCAATAAGCCAGGATGAAAAACTCACTGTAGCTATGTTACTTTGCTTGATTCACATCTAAAGAAACTTCTGGAAAGGAATGTAGTTCAGTGTTGGTATTTTTCTGCTTCTTCACCATCTTTCCTTTTTAGCATCCAGTGAATAACTAAATACACCATTATGGCTGCGGTGAAACACCTCAGCACTTGTTCATGTCTCCAGGTGTATCATCTTGACAATCTTGTCTTACGCCATGATAGAATGAGGTGAGCTGTAACTAATCGAGTCCTCAGCTGCCCAACACAGTTGTAAAGTAACTTATGTAAAGCAGACACACAGAAACGTGAGTCATGCAGATACAGACACAGTTTCTAACCCTCTAAAAGTTCGTCAAAGTCATCGACGAAGAACTCTCGAAGCGGAGGTCTGCGGGGCTGCTTCAGCGTGTTCACAAGCTGCTGGATTTTGGCCGACACCCGACTGCTGACGGGGACACCTGCAACAAAAACCACACACAAACACAAGAGTGTCGTGTTGTAGCTTCATCAGCCTTCCACAAGTGTGATGACAATTAATCGGAAGCCAGAGACTAGAATCTGGCTTGTGATCAGGAGTATTCTGGTTCAAATCACAGAAATGAATAAGGTCTGGTTGTGTGAAGTGAATGAGAGAGGATCTTCATTTTCTCAATCAACATTTCTTGAGCATTTAATTGTCAGCTGCTTATGTGAAACCACAGATTGTAGCTGTTCTGGGCAGCTCTCAGTTATCCAACAGCGACTGTACGACTGTGAAGCCTGCTGAAAAACAATGAAGATGCTCTGTCAGCTTTCTTTAAAAAAAGTAAAGGGTAAAAACACAAGCCCAATCTGTTCATCCAGAGGGACAGCAACAGACTGAGTGTAATTGGTCAGTTCTCTAAGGCTGTGGTCCAATTTGAGCTCCACGCCTGATTAAAGAGCTTCTATTTTTATCAAACTGTCTTCAGCATCTTTATTGCGATGCTGCAGTCGGGAGCGCGGTGAAGGTGGGACCGTGCTTCCCGCTCTTACCGTCGCCCGTCTCCATGCGCTCTGCATTGCCGTACTTCTGCGTGTTCCTGGCAATGGTTCCCATGTTGGCCATGTGGTGACGCTCGGTGTGGGAGTGGGACGAGTCTGACGAGTAGCCCGTCACATCCGGGGGGGCCGAGTGATTCTCTGAGGGGAGAGGAAGAAGAAGACAGATGGAGAGTGAAAATAGGGAGAGGTAGACGGCCAGTTGTGACTCATTGTTCATATTCATCACTGCTCTGTGTTTCAAGTGCATGTTTTATTGCCTCCGTAGTCAATTAGACATGTCCTCATGCTCACTTGCCCTGTTCAAATAATGTGGGTCACTTCACTGACACGTCTGATATGACTGAACATCTACTCAGCATAATAATTGTTGCATAATTGTCAATTAAAGCACATTTTATAATACTAAGTGTAAAATCCAAAAAAAAAAACGGAATTATATTACATTTAACTCCAGAAATAAAAAAATAAATAAAAAAAAACCAAAGGAAGTGATTCCATATTAAAGACATCAATACGTTTCGAAGGCCTAAAATACATAACAAACAGATTGAAGAATGTGCACACGGGGAAAGGTTGCACAAATGCAGGCTCAAACAACTAATCTCATCAGATCTCGGCTCTGTGTCTTACATCTGGGATCAAAACATTTCTCTGATAAGTCCAATTAGGCCCAGAATTAAAACTCGTGCTGTCAAATGATGAAGTATCTGTTTTTGTCATTTCATTGAACAGCTGTGTTTTTGCACAGCTTTATTAAGACACTTCCTCAGCCTTCAGCTGCTCTGTGACAGTTTGAGCGTTCTGATAAGTACAGTAGCAAAAATGACTTGGCTTCCTGCATTAATTGTTCATAAAACGTGTCGTGATATTTACCCCAGTCACACAAATGAATACATTCACAATGCAAGTGGCTAAAGTAATTAAACCCCTGCATTTGATAACTGGTGAGCCTCCTTCAGTTGCTATAACTACGAACAGGCTCATCAGTAGCTGTGGATCAGACCTGCTCAACGTTCAGAACGAATTCTGGAGCTTTTTTCTCCTTACACAACGATTTAATCTTAGACCAATTCCTAAGATGTCTGGTGTGAACAGCTCTCTGAGCTCTGATCTGACTCAGAAAATAGAAAAAATTTTCATTTTAAAGTACATTTGCTTTGATGTTTAGGGTCACTGTCCGGCTGCATCACCAACTTCTACTGAGCTGGAGCTGGTGGACAGCAACCCTGACCCCCAGGAGTTTATTTTAGCTTCTATGATGGCCAACTCTCCAGGCCCCCGAGGCAGCAAATCCTCAAGTCATGATGCTTTCTACACCGAACTGTGCAGCTGGAATGATGTTTCCATGCTGGAATGCTGTTCTGCTGTGTAACACCACACGGGATGCAGCATGTTGCCTCCCAAAAAACGCTGCAAAAGCCTGTTTAACGTCCGGTCCAAACTACTTAGAGCTTCTCTAGAGTCTAGATAAGTGCAGGGCTGCAGCGCACTAGGAAATGGCAAAAATAGTAAAACAAAGATTTTGGTTTTCATCAGCATAATATTCATTATGCACATTCAGCTATTACAAATGTTCCTTCATCCTCACAGAGAACAAACATGGTCAAGGACTATATAAATAGAGAGTTAGAGTAAAATACTGAAATATTCTCTAAAACTGTGAACATTCTCCCTTTGCCTTTGTAACCTTCTCCAACCATGTTCGAGTTCCCTCTGAGCAGCATTTGTATCTATGCAGGTCTAATTTTAGCATATTATTCCAAGGGAACCAGATTCCTAACACTGTTGCTACACGTACCGTCTGACTCCAGTGGTGGTGGCCACAGCATGTCAGATCCAAACTCGCAGGACCGTCGCAGAGATCCTCCGTTCTCTGCTACATTAAGAGCCCCCTTCCTCTTCAGGGACAGGTGGCCGATACCTGAAGGTGCACACATATAGGTGTGTTAATACAGCACACAGAACTTGCAAAGCTAAAGGTAACAAGCCTCCAACAGGACATTTCAGTGTTGCAGCAGCCATTTCACAGAACACAGAGACACAAAAAACTATGGGCTGGACGGCAAACATGTAGGGGGGCTGCAGCTCAGTTGGTAGAGCAGTCGCCCAAATACGCCCATACTAACAGGGAAAATGGGCTTGATGTAAATAAAACTGAAAAGTCAATGTCACAGCACATTAAGTAGAAATGATGAATGAATTATGAATGAAAATTGACTGCAGCATACAAATGGCACGAGAGTAGAGGCTACGATAGGAAGGGGAGAAGCTGTGCAGTGTAAAATAAATACAAATAAAAAGATAATGGTACAGAAAGGTAGACAGAATACATAATGTGAGTAATGTGTGGCCTTCACGTTATTAGATCAAAAAGGTTTTTACATGCATTCATGAGCAGATTATAAGAAATGGCCCCCACCCACGATATTTAATCCGTGTTGGTTCTCCTTTTAAGAGTTTGGGTTTTAGCCTTTCTGTGTCTATTTTGTGTCTCTTGCTGGTCCATTTTTTCTCTTTTTAATTTTTCCTGGTCAATATTTGCCCTTTTTTTGGCAACCTTTCAACTTCTGATCAATTTTTTTAAACCATTCACAGTTTTTTGGTGTCGTTCAGAGTCTCTTATTAGTCATTTTATGCCTTTTAACAGACCTTTGTGATCTTCTAGCAAGAAATATCATCACCCACTTTTCTCAGTTTCTGGCCAAGGGGCCACCTGATCCCTGAGGCCTTTTCAGTCCATCTATTCATGTATTATCTTTGTTAAATCTTACTTGTTTTACATCAAATGTATAAGTGAGTTTTAAACTAAGGAGAAATCTGCAATTTTCTACATGTTGTGGCCTGAATGTGGATTTTAGATCAAACAATCAAATAGTCACTTTAGCAGTTTTGGGACAAATGATCTTCCTCAACAGAGAGTTTGCCCATTTGTCATGAAGCTGCAGAATTGTTTAAGTTTTTTTCTTTTTTTACTTTGAAAAAACCAGCATCAATCTCTGCTTTAACAAACATACATCCATGTTGGCTTAGAGCAGAGCTGCTGGTGAAGAGCTTCATCATCATAACGAAGTAAAATATATCAGCTTATATTGGGTATAATTCACACACACCAACCTCGGTTGTGTAGTCTGCTAGTAGCTAGTGTGTCAGCAGCTGAAAAACAAAGTTTTACCCAGGGGGTCCTAAGTAAATGTACATGGCTCTTCTGTACCTACTGTTGATTAACATTTTAATTCATTGTTTCCTATTAGGGCCCAAAGATAGTGCAACACACAGGTGATCTAATTATGTGGAGAAAGCAGTTGCACATTTAACAGGCTGCACTCACACATGCAGAACGGCCCAGGAAGAATCAGTAAAGTCTTACCATGGTGGGACTGTGACAGGTGGCTCTGCTGATGGTGTGACTGGCCCAGGTGCGTGTGCGCCAGGTGCGTGTGTGCCAGGTGTGAGATGTGGGCATGTGCCAGCGAGTCAGCAAGCCGCCCGGCGTTGCCACTGCCTCCGCTTTGCGTGGACGAAGACGAGGAGGAGGTGGAGCCCAGGTGGAGGGGGCCGAGCTGGGAGGGTCGTCCCATCCAGTGCTCCATGCCCGACATGTCGTCACCTGGCCCCGCCTCCTCGTCTGAGCCCGACGACGAGTCTGAGCACAGGGGGGACAGGCCTAGTGAGAGTCAGTGACCAGTGTTATTCATGGAGAAAACATTCATTTGCATAATATTAACACGATATAAACTCATAAACAGTCAGAGTCAGTGCTATTAAAGATATGCTAAAACATCTTAAGTTCTTAATGCAATATTAAAGCAGCAGTTAAACATTTACACACTTATTTGTTTACTTGTTGAGAGCACGGTGAGAAGATTGACACCACTGTCGTGTCTGAAAAGCAAAGATGAAGCTAAATTTAGGGGGACGTGTAGCTGCAGCAGGCGCTGGCATGAGACTCTAATGCAATGCCTCATTTCAGGGGCTGCATCCTTTATAGAACGTGGTCTACATGGTCTTTGTAGGCATGTTACCTGTGTACACTGCAGAGGGCAAACCGAAGTAGGACGGTCTGATCTGTTTTTTAAAAACTTTAGGCTGCACTCACTTTGGGTGTGTTAGCATAGCCTCTACTTAGCTAGCTAGCCACCAACATCAACTAAATTAACAGGTGCACAGGATCATGGGATATGTTGGGCTGTGAAGGATCCAACTGGTGGCTCTGTCGTTGAGAACTGGGAACCAGGGGAAAATGGCCGCATTTGAAGGGGCCTCAGAAATGAGGCAGCCTTGCTGCAACACGGTAACACAGTTAAACCCTAAATGCAGACTTGGAAGGTTTTGGGCCCTCAAATGAGACACACATTTTTCATATTATGATATAATTTGGTAAGTTGTTTTCACTGGTTTGCAGTCTTCATGCTGAGCTCTCTGGTTTCTCTAGGTAATAGTCAGATGCGAGAGTGACAGCAATGTTCTAATCTAACAACTGCTTTTGCAGGAAAGGGAAAAAGCACATTTCCCAAAATGTCACAGACATTATAAGCCTGCAATACAAGCTGCAGTTATAGTTAACAGATTCAGATAAACAATGTTAAACGTTATATTCAGCAGCATCACATGAACAAGTGTTTTGTGACCTTAACAGATGTTTTAAAATATGATCATAAGATGGCTGATGTTACAAAGTATTTCCTATCCCTTCGCATCAAGCCTGAGCTGCAGTACATAGTGCTCCAAACAAATCTTTTTGCCTTTAGTGGAAATATTTCCAAACTGTTGTATTATACTGACTGAATTATGTGATCTGCGTTCATTAATAAATACAAATATCACTGGTTATATATTTGATATAAAGGAAGCAAGGTGATGGAAAATTGAAGACAACATTTCCACTGAAACTGTGATGCTTCTTTAAATTCTGATGGCTTATTAGGACTTTGACTGTTTACTCTTCTTGGGCTAGAAAAGTATCATCACTACATATGGTGACACTTCAGAATTTGCTCTATTTCTGCATAGATTTGACCTAAACCATCATCAGATCTTCACGCAAGTACCAAAACAAGACATCGAGAACTCAACTGAAGGCATGAGATAAAAATCTACTTGTTCATTACATGACTAAGGAAAATGATCCTTGCACGTTTGTGTGTGGACCCCGTGCACCCTCACTGGCCCTGTTTAACATGAATGATGGGGGACAAACCACCTCTTCTTATGATGCACTCCAGTACGACCACCCTCCCCACTGTGACCACAATAATGAACAGAGCGTCAAACTGTCACCTTTCTGACAGTTTCAACTTAAAAACTAAGAATTGATAACATTGTCATGAAATGGCATTAGAGTGTAAAGGTGTTCCTAATAAAGTGACCAGTGAGTGTATGTGACCCTCAAGGGGAGGACTGGGCCTTTCGAGGATTGAAGTTGACTAGTGCTCTAGGATTATCAATTTATTTGAAGGAGAAGAGAAAATTCGGGTGTTTTATGTAAATGGGATGATAAGTGAGAGTCTGGGACATTCTCTCTTGTTTAAAGTGGGAAAATCCTATTTTGGGTGAAATTGATGCAGAAACCGAGGGAATTCCAGAGGGTTCACAAACTTTCAAGCACTACTGCAAACGGCAAATGGTTAAGTTTAGCCTGCAGTATTACGTTAGTTTTCGTGTGTAATGACTTGTCATTCAATCTAGTTTATACCTGGACGTCCTCCATATTGTTCCAAGTGCTCCAGTGACATATGATGGTCTACATGTGGACAGACATGTCTGATATTATAGACTGGGCCCCTTGGTTCCATTTACTGGAAATCTTGAGGAACCCGGAATGAACCCTGACTTTGATCCAGAACGAATCATCCAACATTGTTGGACCTCTCGAAAATAAAAACCTTTGCAGTCAACATCTTAGTCTGAATGCTCAGGATATTCACAGTTCAACTGTAACATACAGGTAGTGTGATGACTTGGTGTCCATATGGTTCTGGTCATGCAATGTCATGCAACAACAATAGTACATCCTGGTGGCTAAACTTTCCCATTTGTAATCCCTGGAGAGGTTCAAAGAGCCACTCAATCACAGAGATCCTTCAGCCAGCGCGGCTATGTTTCCATTTTTAAGCCTGGTAATAACAAACAGATCTGAACTGAGGTTTTTAATTTAATTGTCTCAATTCAGTGAAACAATGGTTCAAAGTGAAGCAGCGGAGGATGATTCACCACTTTTCATTGCTGAAATTTTATGACTGAGGCTGAGCAGACTACAGGCTCTTGAGCTTGCCGACCCAAAATGTCAATAATTAGTCAGCTTATGTAAAACAGCCACAAGAACCAATTTAGTTCAAACTGGCTTTGGAGGAACCACAGAGACAAATGAGCAGCATTCAAATAACAGGCAGATTCACTAAACCTTGCACCCTGATTGTTCTCAAACGGTTTTGTCACGATGTTATCAAAGCGTTCTTTAGCTCCCATTCAGGTACATGAGGCTTGTCTGCCAACGCATTTTCTCAAAGGTTAAAAAGTGAATTACCAGTGAATAAAGGTATTACATTTCCTTCCCTAAAGTTTAATTAGCCCCAAAATGATGCCATCAACTCTGATTATGTTCAAATTACCGAGCTCATGTTTGAGGTAAAGGTTAACATCGCTCGCCCAATTTAGGTGACTTCCTGTGGTCACCCAGTGCATAGAAACGTTGGAAATCTGTATATTTCCTACTTTTAATGAGGCACATTCACAGTGGCTGACTGGTTTTGACGTTCCAGCAGTCTGTGGTTTGTTTTCACTGTAAATCTGTCAGTGGCTTTGCACGCTGCGGAGAATGTGTGTGTTTGCACTTTTTGCTAAAATGAGTTTCCCCTGTCAGAACCCAAATGTCCCGAGACAGAATAACAGCATAATCCCGTTTGAGCACAGTGCAGCCTCTGTGGAGTCAGATTTCTACATTTCTACAACTTAGTTCAGCTAAAATGATCACTGTGTGTGTGTGTGTGTGTGTGTCTTACACTTTCAAAGCCTATTTCAAAGTCACAGAGAATTGATCAAACTGTTCAAACTGTGCAATATAATGGTGCTAATCGGAGGATTTCAATGAATTGTGCTGCTGAACAGATTCCATGAAACGTACACCAACTGTAAGTAGGCCACGCCATCTGGCCCCGAGTCTTAAAACCATCTCCTCTGAATATGAATCACTCAAAATAACGAACAAAACGAGTCCTTTATGAAGAAGAGTGGTATTTCCTTCCCCTTAGTTCCTGACTCAACAACATACTAAGGCTGAATTCTCCTCGGCTTTTAGTCTTCTCAATCATATGAAGGGAGGAAGTTTGCTGAAAGGTCTGACTTCAGGAGATGTTTTACTGGATGTCTGCAGTGTGTGTTTTGTTAGTGTCTCATCACCTGGAGGGGTGTACGCATCCATGGACGTCTGCACCACCAGCGAACGTCGTTTGGAGGGCATGGGGACGGCCACCTTCCTCTCCACGTGTCGTGCCAAAACAGCCTGCACCGCCTCGGTGTGGACATCTGAGATTTCAGAGACAGAGATTTTTTAACACTAAGGCGAGAAGACTGAACTAAATCTCAGTGGACGGAGCTAAATATCACTTAAGAAATATCAATGTAGTCGAGTGAGAATGAATAACAGTGCTAAAATATCAATCCAATTAACTGCAAGTGGCAACATTTGTCTGGTGTAAGTGAAAGTTCAGCTACAGCAGCTTAACAAGCTCCACCAGAGACGACTTGTGTGCACTAATTATTTGCTCCTTTTTATGCTTTTTGCTTTGTAATTCATATTTGTTTTGGATCATTAGCTTTAGTTACATCCACTTTATTTTGACTACAGCAGGGTATAGAACATTCTGAATCGCATTAAGGCCACTGCGCTGCTGCAGCTGTTTTTCCATCTGCATCTTCCCAATGGTTTTTTTCCCTTTCCGCTCTCCGTGGATGTTACTGTGCAGCCCAAAGCTTTGTGTCCTCACAGAGTGTCTGCAGCAGAGGGTGGACTCGCGACCTGAATTCTTAGGTTATGTCTGCTCACACAGACCTTTAGAAATCACGTTGGAATTAGGGCAGGGTTCAGTCACACAACGTGGGCGAAAAAGGCCTAATTCATGCTTCATTCATTATCATTAAAATAATGAGCCTATTGTGGCTATGACATTAGGTGCACAAGGGCCATGCTAGTGTTCCCACTTATCCAGCCTGATTCATTCTCTTGCCTGCCCATGTTTCAGATCAGTAAACTGGGTGCTTCAGGAGGCGAAGACATCCATGCATGCTGTTTGAACTTCCCAGTCTTCCCAGAAATTTCGACTGGTGACTCAGAAAGTCAGAAGAATATCAAAATCCAAGACAGCGAATCACTTCAGTCCTTATTGGGTGTGAATTGGCCTTAACCTAGTGTCAGGTATTAAAGTCACTGACGCTGTGCAAGCTGTGAAGAAAACATTCTGTCAAGTAAAACACAGAAGCAGATGCTTTTCCAGCTTCTCAGGAAGCAAAAAACTTCCTACAGAGCTCTGCTTTGAACCCTTTCAAAGTAAAAGCATGTTGACACTGCCATGTCTATATCCGAGGCTCTGATGACATTGATGAACAGTCTGCATGTCATTTTTTGTGTATATGAAGCTGTTAACCAAGTGGACTTACAGCAAAATATCAAAATACACAAACAGTCTAATCATCATCCATTAAGTTGGTTTATAGCAAATGAATTGTATTGCAAGTCTCTGCAATTTATTTACTTGAAAACTGTTGAGAATAATTTTCCAGTAAAGGGGTTCATCTAAATTAGACACTAAATTTACCAGAAATTCATGAGTTGCAGTTTAATTTTTTTTGTTCTCATTCATGTTTTGTGCCTTGACACAACTATGATTCTGACAGTCTGTGGTCGGTGTAAAGGGGGAGTTTCTGTACCTGATCTGTAGCGCTCGTCCCTCGTGCCGGAGGTTCTCCGTCGGTGGAAACGTGCAGCAGAGGGAGGGCCGAGGGGGGCCCGGTGAGACATGGGCCCTTCCATACCTACAGAGCCAAGCAGACAAGAATGCACGCACACACACATACGCACACATAAATATACGTGTACACACAGACACACACATATGCACAGACGCGTTTGACAAAAGCAGTAGATTCGGAGCAAAAAAAAAAAAAAACGAAAAAGAAAAAACACACATGGAGATGATTTGATACAGCAGAAAAATAGTATTTTTCTGACTCAAAAGAAAAAAAGTAAAAGAAAATAAAAGTGTTGCTTTCTGACAGAACATCCCTCAGTGTGCTATGACCCATTGCTCCTGAGGCTACAGCCCTGTGATAAATGATCCCGATCAACCCGGCTGCACGATGGATGTGTGTGCGTTCTCATTGCAGTGGGACCTGTGGGGACTGCTGCGAGTGGAGGCAGCGAGCGAACGATACAGAGGAGCAGGCCCAAGCTGAGCTCCAGGGAGTTTTCCCCTACAGTACATTGGCTAATGGCGGCGGCTGAAGACTCAATCAATAGTAGTGGAGTATAGTATCATCGCAACTGTATTTGTCATGATACCAGATCAATACTCGAGTAGAGCTATGGGAATATTTTCGCTGAGGGAGATGGTGCGTGAGTGGGGGGGTCAGAGGTCGCTAAATTACCTCCAGCATGTGGAACATATGCCCTGATCAGCTTGGACCTCTTCTTCTCATAACCCTTCTGAGTGATGTCCCCTGCAAACAGAGATACATAGAGTGAGAGAGCCAGTGACGGCTGTGTGGGCTGCTTCTGTCACAACATTGATTGAAAAATAAACAAACAAAAAACAGATGCTTTATGGTTTTTTGTTGTTTTTTTTCGAACTGAGGGGACGTGTCGGACAAGTGCCATCAGTTTGTCACGCAACCTCTTCTGTCTCTCCCAGTCTTTTCATGTTTCTGTCTGAACCGGTAATTAAAGAGACACGTAAAATGTAACTGACATGAATCAAAAAAATAAATTATGCGATGAATAGCGATGACAGAAAGTGAAATGAAAAACCAAAGCAATGTAGGATTTGCACAGGTGATTCGGATCCACAGTTGCACCTCAGCCGGCTGTTTGCCGTACACAAAGGCTTTTCGAGGTCTTGTGACCGAGAAGTACTCGGATCCACAACGGCTCTATCGATGTTAGGACAGGTTTAACTTCTCTGCTTCCGTTTTCCTTCCATCTTTGGTGTCACCTTGTAAGATTTTGAGGAGGAAGAGGATGGTGTCCTCTATGCAAAAAAACAATCAAAGAAACTAATAAAAAAGACAACCACAATCCTCGGACTTCGACTAAAGTAGTCCGTGTATCCCGTCTGCCTGAGGCTATAATAAGGTTAGTTTTTACACTTGTAAAATATGAAATTTCTTATTACGCTACTTGCAATGGATTAAACTGTAAGCTAGCTAGCAACAGTCAACAGCTAGCTAGTGCTAGCTGGCACCCGCTGGTGTCAGCACCAAACTTTGTTCCTTGTTTCAATAAATCGATTCCAATATGTACATAACTTGTGTGTTTAACGTTTCCATAACTGTTCCCACTTTAGTTTCATCAACATGTCTCAAAAAGTTTACTTTAGCCTTATGCTAACTAGCAAGCTAATCCTAGTAATAACACCACCACAAAGCCACAAAGCAAGTTACCGCTTCATTAATTAAAACCAAAACCAAAATCCGCCTGGTGATGTGTAGCCACATTTCTTCATTCCAAAATAATTGGTTGAGAACTTCTTACATAACTTATTGCAGCAGACTAAAGTTAGCCAGAGTCATCCTGCACACACAAGACTGTCCAGTCAAGCCCCTCCCTCTCTAACACCACCTGTCAATCACAGCACCCCAGGCCCCTCACAGCAGGGCTACAATCAGCTGCTCGTTCCATATTCGTCCCCATTTCATTGTGTTAAACCAGCTCACACCAGTTTACTAAAGGTCAGCGACGACTGGGAAGCGAATCCAACTCCGAGGTAAAAGACGGGTGGATCGGAGCGAGTTGGTGTGATAATGTGCTGCTTTAGAGTCCTGGCATCTCTCTGTTACAACATGTAAAACAGATGCAGGGCAGCGGAGATGCTCACCTTTTCCCCCCTCCTCAAATCCCAATCATATTATTTGTTGCTTCTAGTGATTTCTCCTAAGCCGTCTCTGTTGTGTTATCTGAGAGAAGAGAATCTTTTTTTTTTTTCCGTTACTCGATTTGCCAAACGATGAACTCAGCTATTTGCACATGGATTGTTTTTTGGACGCATGGCTGGAGGGCACAGATGCAGTTGTGCATCTATGCATGCAAACTTCTTATGGCTACAGACAGATATTGACCAACTCCGGTTTCTCTGAAATCAACATTTCAAAAGAAATATTTGCTCAAGAGACAGATGTTGACAGATGTCATCATTGGTTTATTAAGCAAAATATTCCTGAGGAGAATCTTCACTGGGCCAATTCATTTGTCATTTCTTTAAAGCTCAAATGTTCAACAACACACACACACACACACACACACACACACACTCACACACACACAATCTGGAAGCAGGTTTGGGGCCTGTGAAGTGATGTACAGTATGTATGAAACTGAAAACAGGAAATCTATGTTTTCATGAGCCAGACAGAGCCATACTCGCTCACAGGACTTCGTTCTTCTGTGCACTTTATGCTAAGTGAATATAAGTAAAGTGCTTTATTTGTCATTATATATTCTAGGTGTCCACCAAAATTATGTCAGATGAAGGGTTAGTGCTGAGCCACTCCATGTGTCGACACTATGGGCCAACCTGACCTGGTCCCGAACCCGGAGGAAACCTACGCAAACACATGGAGAACACACAGAAAGGCCCTGTCTAGTCTGGGGATTGAACCCGGGACCTTCTTGGAGTGAGGCAGAGTGCTAACCACTCCTCCAGCACACTGCGTGGGGGGGCAGCCAGTGGCAGAGGAATCAGTCATTCAGCACATTGTAAAGAGACAATGAGACAGACCTCTCAGTCTACCAACAACTACTTCTGAGACCACAAACTGAAGCTTTTGGAAAGACCATCACAGTCTGGAGACATGACGTCAATTAAAATCCAAGCAACACTAAACAATGTCATGTTCAATCCTGTATAATGTCGTCCGGAGCAGGTAACAAAGCCCAGAGGTTGTTGTCTATTCTTTTGTCTACAAATCTCCTGGGCTGCTCAAACCTGGATGATGTCGAACGGCAACTACAGGTAAAACAAGGTGCTCGCAGTTGCAGGTTTTTAAAAATGGCGTACATGAAACAATGGTGCAGAAAATACTAGAGTACTAGTCAAATTAGCAACACTCCACCCAAAAAGAAAGAATGACCCTCGAGCAGAAACATCTGTAACCCTCCTACTGGATTTTGACTTAGAGCCTGGTTCCTTTAGTGGAAACACAAGTAGTTCTTCAAAAGGAATGAAATCAAAACCAACAGTGCATTGAAATGTGGAAAAAGGCTAATTTCTAACATCTGTTCAGTGTTTTTCAATTCAAAAACTCGCAGAATATGTAACTGCCCCATGCAGCTGCTGCCAGATAACTGCAGCAGTTTGTACACAGACAGAATAAAAATAGCATAAAGGACGAAGAAAGAGACGAGCGCACATTTCACAATCTGACCATGGAGAACAGGCCGGAACATCTGGGTCCAATCTACTCATCTGCACTGTGGACTGTGTGTGTGTGTGTGTAAGTGAGAGTGTGTTGTATCAGAGTGAAGCCTTTTCTCAGATCAACCACAGCATAAGAACATTCCTGGTTTCTCTCTCTCCCTCTTTCACACACACACACACACACACACTCAGTCCACGGGGAGACGCCATCTTCCACTTGCAGTGCAGTAAAGCAGGGAGGGAGTTGCCTGTTGCCTAGCAACAGTTCTCCTGGAGACGGGCTGAGACAGCCATCTTGGATTTGAAGCGTCAGATGTGAGAAGTGGGCTAATGATACCTGGCAGGGTGAGTGCATTGTGTGTGTGTGAGAAACCCGCCTGTATTGGCAGCCTAATTACTTTTCTTCTTCTCCGCTGCCTGACTCTCGGCTGCTTTAATGGCACACGGCTGAGGGAGGATCGATAGCGGCCGACTGCAGATTGGATGTTTTTCCCGCCCTCTGAGATGGTGTAGCCGCTGAGAAAATCTCTGAAAACTCATTTCGCCAGATTCACCACCAGCCTGTGATGCTGTCTGTCACGAACGTGTCATTGCTCAGCTTTGTGAATTCCTGCGCAGCAGGAAAATCGTGTCCTTTCACCTGTTTTCCCCGAAAAATAACATTTCTCAACAAATTTGAATGCAATCACTTAACTGCATCAGTCTGTGTGATCATGTCCCAGTGATCACACAGATCCAAAGGCCTGTAACCAAGTTACTGTAACAGAAGGCAAAGAAAAGCTTAGACCTTGTTTCTGATAATTGACTAATGCGTTAATCAACCCATCAGTGCAGATACATTAGATTTTTGTCAGATTTGTTTCCGGAAAATCCGATTATCCGATCCGCTTAAAAATGGGCAGAACACAAACAAGAGGTGCTGGATCCTGCAGATGAGAAACACTGAACCTTTATAAACACACTCAGATAAGTAGGTTTCTGATCTTAAAGCAATAGGAACACAATCATTTCAACAGCAGCATGAACTACAGCCTCCACATCGATCAGACAGAACATCTCCCTGAAACTGTTTTCGCTTCATAAAGTAGGATTTAATAAAGGGGTTGGATTCCACTGCTTTCGTTTAGCCTGTTTCACCTAATAATGTGACAACTGAGCACGTTATCGACCTTGGTTTACTGGTTAGAGCCTGTGTTTCTGTGGGGCCCGCTGTGATTTGTGTGTAGCACCAAATACAGGAAGCTTTTAGGATCAAAAAGGTGACAGCACTGCTTCACCTCCATCTACATTGTGATAAACCGCTGTTTTGGTTTTTATTAAATGTAAAACGCCGATTCTGTCGAAATCAAGATGTTTTTCACATTTGTATTCGCAGAGCAGATTCTCTCTGTGTCGTTGTGTTTTTTCCTCTGTCATTTCCTGTGTATCCCAGAATGACCTGCACTACTTACCCCAAACCACAATCTGTCTAGTTTTGCTGCTTTCTGGTTATCTCCTCGTCTACTTTTCTGGATTTCTCTCTCTGTCAATGTGACATTCAGCACTGAGTGTTCTTCATAACTCCTGCTCAAAATATGCAGTGTTGGGCATCAAACATCAACCTCGCGGTAACAAATTTCAGACTGAGTTCATCGAGACAAACCCTCTACGATTCTCTATGGCTAAAGTGCTCAAGCATCAGTGCTTCAATGCACTGATGCTTGAGTTAACGCAGATAATCAGGAATGTAACGGTTCTGAAACCAAGGCCAATACGGCAACTCAAAGGTTCAGGGTTTCATGTCGGTGAACCAACCAACCCACTACCACCTCTTCTGGAAGTTCCAGAAGTATCCAAAATATTAACAGTGGCTCAATGATTCAACATAATATTCTATAAATGTATTATTTCCTATCACTTCCCTTTATGCACCAGCTTTACATTTAGAAAGCAACAGAGTGTCTATCAAAGAGACTGAGACTATTTTTATAGGACGTTTCTATTACTTAAAAAAATAGATAACAATTTGAAAACGTTGGAGCACGATGTAATTAAGTTCAAGGTTTCATATATAAACCCTCATATAGTAACAACCCTGTACAATGAGATCAATGGCTTCTGGCTCGTCCCTTCAGGGGTCACCACAGCGGAAAGTGTTCCACACATTGATTTGGCCTGAGTTTTTACGCCGGATGCCCGTCCTGCCGCAACCCTCGCATTTTATCCGGGCTCGGGCCCAGCCACCGAGGGCAGGCCAAAAATAAATACATTAAATTACAATACAGTACAATAATACATTTGTATAAAAGGAAAAATGACACAATTAAGGATATTTCTGACATATCCACAAAAGAATATTCTCCATCTACTGTATCTACAGTGTCTGTTTCCATGCTGCATTCTCCTCAACATTCTGCTTTTATTTGACATGTCTCTCTTTCTTATCACATCATCACGAACAGCCAGTCCACCCACAAAGCCACCATGGAAACCAAATCCACCTCCAGCAGGCAGATGCAGACACACACACGATCACACACACACACACACACACACACACACACACACGGAGGACTGGAGCATGTATGCATCATGCGTCGGGACCTTGGGCTGTCACATTCACATGCAGGAACCCGTGTTTAGACTGCAGCTCGTCTACTAGCTGTCCAATGAATGTGTCCAGTGCAAAGCCAGGGGCAACATGGACACACACAGTATATGAGTTTGTTTGTGTGTGTATGTACACAAACATACACACAACTGCTGCAAAGTGTCACGTCGACAATGGGAAACAAAGCAGAAGCAGGCGATGTCCTGCTGGATCAGTGGGTTAACATCTGTCACACACAGCAGCTTATTGTCACTACCAGTGATTCTTTCACCAACTTCTTCTATGAATCTACTAACTAGGGCTACATAGTATAATAATTATTTTCAATGTGTAGATAATTTTCCCATTATTAATAACCTGGCTTAATGGCTGTATAATGACGCCATTAATAGCCTACAAATCATCAGAAGCGAGTGACGAATGCTCAGCCTACTTTCCTCGAGTCCCAAAAAACCCAAAGCTACAGAGCAAATGTTTTATCTGAAGAGGCTGAAGAATACAAACATTTAATTCTGCTCTTTACAACACACCAACAGAACATTTGGTTCCGTCTGACATTATCGTAGCTGTGTAATTCCTGCTCAGATTTACTGTGTGGCTTCGCCCTTTGACAGTAAGAGTTCTCCATTAAGCCACAGGGGTCTCGGACAGCACTCCCGAGCCCGTTTGGTTATATTCACGTAGTCACAGAAGCTTGATGGTTTCTTTTTCATTCATTTTCTATGTCATTAACTCGGTGTGTTCTCTCCCGTAGTTGTCTTTGTCCTCCTCTGTCCCCCTCTCTCTGTCCCTTTCTGCAGGTGTCCCCCGGCTTTGAAGCTGTGTGTCTTCCAGCGTGAAGCTACTGGTCCTACCAATCTGCCCGATGTTTTGTTGTTGCTTTTTGTTGCTCTGTTCTTTTCTCTCTCCACTTTTCACTCACCCCAACCGGTCGAGGCAGATGGCCGTCCACCCTGAGCCTGGTTCTGCTGGAGGTTTCTTCCGTTAAAGGGAGTTTTTCCTCTCCACTGTTGCCTATGGCTTGCTCCAGGGGGAATTGTTGGGTTCTCTTTATATATCTTTATAATCTTGACTTTATTCTGTAAAGTGCCCTGAGATGACTTTGTTGTGAATTGGCGCTATATAAATAGTTGAATTGAATTGAATTGAAATTTTTCTTTCTACCGCAGCTTCAGGCCTCGAAGGTCACAAACGTTCAGCAATGGATTTTCCCCGAGTCTCTGAAGCTTTTCCCAATAATAGGTACTGTAGATGGTGAAGGAGCTAAAATCTTTTGCTGAGAAATATTCTCTCTGAACTGACTGACTAGTCTCTGATGATTAGTGGATTCTCCCTTCATACCCGATCACTGAGGCCTCACCTGTTACCAATTAACCTGCTGGTGTTGGGATCACCCAGAGCAGTGGTACTTACAACATTTCAGTCCAATTTTGCAATTTCTTTTTTTAAGTGATGCAGAAATACTTTACAGTTTGCAGCTTAGGTATTTAGTTTACTTAGATGTTAGTCAGGTAAAATGTTCAAACAGGCACTAAAAGCATTGCTGCATTTGCTTTGTTTATTTCACAAGCTTAACTACATAATTAACTACTTGCTTTAGCTGTTCTCAATATATAAAAATACTAAATAATTATCTCAATTTATTAGCAATAAGAGAACATGTTTTCCAGTAAGTCCAGACTGAAAAAAATCCTGTGAGCTCTTTACATTGTGAAGTTATTAATATTAGATTCAGTCGAACGTCTCATCCATTCACGGTCTCAGCAGTAGTGACACCCCCACACACTTTGATCTAGTTAAAAGGTAAAATTGTCAGAACCACACAGATAGAAAAACAGTCCCTGAGCGTCAGGATTGTCTTGGCGTTAACATCTTGATCTTCACGCTGCTTGTTTTTCACATGTCATCTAATTCAAGAACATCACCGTCAGTGCTGGGAAGGATGTTTTCACTCCTGTGAAGCAGACGAGGCCATTTTGCTCTTTTGTTCCCAAGCAAATGCAAAATATGTGCTTGTTTAAGCTTTTCAGATGCAAGTACTCGCTGCTTTGTCTGGTTTAAATTAGTGTAAATTCAATATAATTTGGTTTTGTGCTGTTGGCTGAAAAAAAAAGAAAAACATAATCCAATCCTGTTCAACTTATTCCAAATATCACCTATAAGGCCTGAGAGGAGTGCTGCAGTTAGGCTGGCACACTTATGACAGACTGCAGGGCTGGTAAAACCGTGTGATCACGAGTACAGCTGCAATAATTAATTAATGAATTAATTAATCACATCGACTGACAACCAATTACATAAATGGGCAAATGTCAAATACTGGTTTTAATGATTTTTATGCAAAAGTGTCAAATATTCAAAAGGATTAGATGAGAGGATTTTGTTGACGTGATAGGAAATTGAGTGTCTTTGTAAGTTGGACTGTTGATCTGCCAAAACAAGACATCTGAGGGTGTCGCACTGGTCTGCGGCAAATAACAATGAACATTGATTATAGCAGCAGATTTCGTCGCTGTTGTTTGACATTTTGGTGACACGAAGATTAATCGAAATCAATCCAAACGAAAAATACTTAATCAGTAATAAAAACAATCCTGAGAACTCGACGGTCTGTGCGGCCGAGCGTTCTGCACAGTTTCCCAATGTTTAAGTATGTTTCTGATCAGTCTCTCCTCCCATTGGCTATTGGACCCCTGTGTGACTAAGCAGCGGGAATGTGGAAGAGCTGAGGACGCGAGTGATGCTGGCTGCCACCTGCAGTGGAAACACAATGTGACTGTATCACTTTGTCTCCAAAAAACATAATGTTGGAGATTGTTGTATTTTAAATTGTGGATTTAGCCAAAAGATAGAAAGACACACCCAGCTGGTCTTTATGTAACATTAAACGTGCACGACAACAGGTCCTGTTCGCTGTAACCGCACAGACGCTGTTGCCACACTTCACCTGGGGGACGCCCACACTGGAAGAAACTGGGAACATCGTGTGCTGCTGGCCTTGTTCTGTGCAAGACGCAATGCAATGTGCTGTGGGGGTTAGGTAGACCAAGACCTGCCGTCACTCTGGAGGCAGAAGTGCACAACCTCCAAGTTCAAGTGCACGCCCAATTAAAAAGTACAAGTACCACTGGTACTACTAAAGCACCAGCACTAAGACAATGATTTCAGCTGCTGCTTAACACTAGAAATCAACGCTGTTTATAACATGTGTAGGTCAAGTCTGTGTTCCACATGGAATCAGCAGGAATCAAAAATGTTCAGTTCGTCCATGTACAGACTCAAGGACTGAATTTCTCATTTCTGACCCATCAGCAAATGCTAAATGCTGCTTTAAGAAGTAGCAGCGAGGAGACAGTGAAACCTTTAACAAGGAGAAAATGTTTATTGTGAATTCATTTGACACGTGTGCTGTAAACTGCAAACAAACGTTCACAGATGATTTGTTAGCCAGAGGTCTGTGTTACTAAAGACACTTGGTGAATGAAAAACCCGGAGTGTGTGAAAGCGGAGCCGCTTTATGCAGTGAAAGCTGCATTAAAATCAAATCAGAGCAGCATCATCATTTATATCTTAACATGTAAAACATCTTCTGCAGGTTTAATATGTGTTTAGGGGCCCTGAAGATACTGGAGTTAAAGTTTAAAGTTTTATTATTTATTTAGATTTTTCTTTGTGATGTAACATTGTCATTTTGATTTTTGTTCCATCGTACTTTTATTCATGTCAAATCATAACTCACACACACTCACACACACACACACAGAAGCAGCCTACAGCTTAGTTGTGCTGAAGCTCAACAGGCGTCAGACGTCATCTCAAACGACAGTGACAGCTGCTCGATTTGGATCCCACACCGACGCACCCCCAGCCGGAAACCCGGGACTGGAGCTCTCTGAGCAGCTCAGTCTACATTATCAAACGCCACATCTCCACTACTGCTGACCGAGTACAGAAAACCGTTCAGTGCTAAAGTTGGCATCAAATTAGGACTGTAACTACTTTCTATAACTGATCCACCAACTGCAAATATAACCATTTGTTCTATAGCCTGTAAGTAAAGATGTAAGATGGAGGAGCTTTAAATCTGACATCTGAGAAGTAGCAAATAAAAAAGTAAAGACTTTGTATATTCTGTTTTTATCAGTCTACTGCATCAGGACATTATCACTCCATTCAGTGGACCGTTATCAGTTCTTATCAGCCCATCGGGTCCAGATGCAGGGTGACAAAACAGAGGACGTTTAAGTGGAAAATGTTTTTCTTCAGGATTTTTACCCAAATCACTTCAATTCAACCACACTCGTGTGAAACCATAACACATGACAACCACCTACCGAACCAACTGGGAGGTAGTAGGACACCTAATGAACTGTGCTTAGTCTGATAATAACTGATAACCGATCACCGTCAATAACAGTCAAATCAGATGAAATTTCATTGTAACATCTACAGTGACAATAATTATATTTAGGACCTTTGGCTAAAGCTACAATATGAAACATTACTTCTCTGCCCAGCTCTTCCTCTCCATGCTCTGCTATGCTCTGCTACCATCTGCTACCTTTAGCACTTCAGCTATTAATCATTATCACATTACAGCAAATAAGACGCTGCAGAGTTAACTAATCGAGCAGGGATCACTCTTAATTCTCCGGTCAATTAGAAGGCTGAGTCTCGCTCGAAGACTTTCAGAAGCAAATGTGTTTGCACGGCTGATTTCAGGATGTGCTGACAGCACCTCTCTACAATAAAATATATTTCTACAAATATGTTTTGTTCAGGTAACAGTCCAAAGAAAAACACATTTCAGAAGCTGGATTTCTCTGGCAAATGACTGAACAACTTATTTCACCATCTTCTGTAAAACCCCACAGCAGCTTCATACCATCACTAAGCTCAATCACCTCAAGTACAAAAGGCCAAGCAATTCAGAATTTTTTTTTTCATGAACGTCCTGAGTAAGCACGATCATTTTCCTGCAGTATGAAACACTGCAGATACGGAGCACCGAGCCTACGCTGACCTGAAATGCATGGCCTCAGGCGACACATGCACCTCGTGGTGGCACATTAATGAACAGAAAATCTGTTCATGAGGAAAATATCAGAACTGTGACACCATGTTTTCAGAAATGTCCAAATCAGTTAGAACCTGAGTGAAACAACAAGCAGAGACTTTTAATAAATCCATTTTTAATACTGCAGCAAACAACAAGCTTTGCTTTGATGTGGAGAAGGAGAAAACGTGTCATCAGACTCACACCTGAGCTGAGTTTGTGTTGGTCAGACAGTTTCAACAGTCACGCAAACTCTGCCTCTGCTCATTTCTGACACAACAATCAGCTAAAAATGATCCAGAGATCACTGAAAACCATCCACAGTGAACTACAGCTTCCAGGGTGTTTTCATCGAGTCCTATTCTTACCTCAGCTTCCAACCATCCTCCTCCCCTCACACATGTAATGAGTCATCCCTGTTGTCTATAGACTCCACTACTGAGGACAATAAAGTATTTAATGTTATGGATTTAAATCCATCCTTCAGTCTCTACTCAGTCCAGTGTTGTGGGAATTAGCCTCCTGCATATTTAGCCTGGTTGTGCACAAACTGCCACCTGCTCTCAGCTTTTACCTGAATAACTAACAGTCAGAAAATCTGAGAGTTCTCAGCGGCACCATAACGGATGTTCATAACCTGCAGCTACAACCTGAAAATGAGAAAAGACTGAACTTATTTTATCCTCAAATAACAGATAAATACACTGTACACACAGCAACAGAAGACAGATGACAAACTAACAATCTAGTGACTTTGCCACATCTGTCACATCAGGCAGCTTATTGGTTCCGAGTGGATCTAACAATATTACCTGAAACAATGAGTTTGCTTTAGTTTGCCACTACAGAAGACTCAGCTCACTCGGGTTTTCTATCAGAGTGATGCCTCTTAACTAATAAACAATTTTGTCTGTCCACGCAAAGGTGAAGCCTGCAGGGAGCACACACCCCAACATTTGGGCTGGTCACCGGTTAGTTAGCAGCAAGGAATCAGACCTGATGCGTTGTACTGTCAACAGTGATGACGAGGGCAGGAGAAAAAAGCTGAACAGAACCTGATGAAATGTTTGCTCGAGCATTAACAGAACTATCAACACAGGTGCAGCGGATGAACCTGCACACTAACATTTGACTCCCTGACTTTGCAGGAATCTTCCACATTCTGGCTGTTGCACATTTCCCACAATCCCGCAGTGAAACTCCGGCCCTGGCTTCACAGTGTAAGCCTTTAATGGCTAATCTGAGGACCACAGGAGATCTCAGCTCTGAAGATCGGGACCCTCGACAGCTCCTCAAACTGCAGTGCAGCCTTAAGTGAAAGCTCCCAGATCCCCTGAACGTGCCCGTCCATGCCCCCGTTCATCCCATCTGCAAGTCACGGTGCACGAGAGTGGCAGCTAAATGGTCCGAACCGCTCAGGATCAGCGCCTTAATGCCCACAGGTCACAGAAAAACAACAGGGATGATGTGATTTAACAACGGTAAGCAAGCGAGTGGGGAGAGAGGCTCATCTGCCAGAGCTCAGCTGATTGCTGGCTTCATCTAATAAACAGGTGGGTCGTCTTCTCTTACACGAAGAATAAAGGTTCGTTCTGCAGCGCTAACGTTCAAACCGGACAGGGAATTGTTGCCTCGGGTTCAATAAAAGCAGAGTCTGAGGATGGAAATGTGCATGTGATTCACTTCTTTTGCTTCCTGTTGTTTTTTTGGGAAAAGGTGTCTGTTACTAATCAAGCAGAAATCCCTGAAGCTCTGTGGCTTAAGAGGAGAACGTCTCTGCAGCTCTTCACCTCAAGATACGACGAGCATCTTCACAAAAAAGGGTTTAAAATGATACTGTAGCTTTAAGTTGAGAAAATCACCAGCAGGGCAGTGATGCAAAGGCTGATTCAGTCAAACTAAATCTGATGATGACTTGTCTGTTTCATATCACTGTAATTAAATCAAACCAAATAAGTTCCATTAGCTATCAATCTGCAAACACTTTCCTTGAGTTATTTGGTCAAATGTCCAGTATTATAATATATAATGTGCAGTGACATCTTCTGATTTCCTGCTTTCACTGACCAACAATCCAACACTGAGGATATTTTCGCTTAAAACATAAATATAAAAATTGTAGCTGATTATTTGTGTTGTCTTGGCTAATTGTCTCACATAAGAAACTTCGGGGAAGGTTTGTGGGCACAGTGTCACTGCGTTACTGACAAACCTATCAGCATTTTATAATCATCTGATTAAGTATAAGCTCAGATCTTGGAATTCTGGTTTGAGACAAAAAAAAAAAGCATCGAGCTGAGCTGTGGAAACATGTCACGCCATCATTTTCACATGACTTTACTGATGATTTTTGTGAAAACATCTGGAATACAGTCCTCCTTAAGATGGCACGCTCTTATTTTGCAAGGAGCCCACACAAACCAGCAGCAGTCACGTTCTGGCCCTCTGAGCACCACCGACACACACAGAAACACACACACACACACGTCCATCACACTGTCAGCCTTCATCCTGCTGTGGTTCACCAATAATCCTGTCAGTCCTCACACACACACACACACACACACACACACCTGAATGTCTGGAGTGTTTTGTGCTGGGTGACGTTTGTATGTGACGTTTCCACTTCCTCCCGCTGCTTCCATCATTAATAACATCTGCCAGCAGCAGGTTCTGCTCTGATAAACACCCTCGGCTGGATTAGGAGCTCCAATGAGGCTGCAGCTGCCACAGTGTTACCTCAGTGTGTGTGTGTGTGTGTGTGTGTGTCACTGCAGTGTGAGAAAAATAATAAAGGCTTTTATGAATGATGAGTGTGATCAGAAGGAAACGGGACAGTTTGATGTAGCCACGTTTAAACGCTATTGGGGATTTCAAAGAGCCACGGTGACGCGTTTGGATCAAAGCTGCACATGCCTGCTCGTCTGGACGTTCTGTGCAATCGTGGCCACTTTCACGTTAAATTATTCAACATTTGCTCCACAATGTACAGCATCTCGTCTGCATCGTGCTGGGAGCGCTGTGGCAGTGTTCCCAGCTGCACGTCACTGCAGATTCTGAAGGTGAAAACTCAATCCAACCACCAAGCACACAACATCTGCTACAAAGCAACGGAAAGAACCTTAGTCTGCTGCAATAACACAGACCAGTAAAGCTCCCACACACACACACACACACACACACACACACACACCTTTGCACACTTTTATTCACAATAAAATGACATTTTAGCCAAGAAGGTGGCGAGTACCCAGCATGTGTCATGTGCCTCCTCGCTCACCATGCAGGCCTTCCCGAGCCTGCATGAATAAAATATGCCTTCCTCATTATATAAGGCAGAGATGCTCCCTTCTCCTGCAAGACGGGCTGGACTGGAATTACAGCAGTGGATTGCTGTGATTGAGATTCAATGGTCCATAGAGAGAAAGTCAGAGTGTTTGTTCAATGTGTGTATGGAAAGAGAGAAGAGGGTGTGGGTGTGTGTGCGTGTGTGTGTATCCTCCTCATCCTCAGCTGCTCTGCAGGCCCAGGCCCAACAACACTGAGGCAGGAGGCTCAGATCACGGGCATCAAAAGCCAAACTGGCCCAGTGTGCTGCTCGGTCAAGCAGCGCTGCATCGCAATGCTATTATTAAGCCCACACACACACTCACGCACTATCTCACACACACACACCCACACACACGCACACAAACACAGGTAGACGTTGCCTGATTGTGTCAACATCTCAAGGTCAAACCACCGGTTGGTTTTGGACCAACACCAGACAAACACATCGGGTGTTCTTATCATATTTTTTTGCGTCACCGCCGCGGAGACAAAGAGCAGCGGCCGAATCCCGCAGTGCGCGCCGCTCTGCCCCATCCTCTGCGGGCTACACTGAACTGCCCAGGCCGGTCCCTGCCTGACAAACATCTGGATGGGAGGAGCGGAAGGAGGAAGAGGAGGGGGTGGAGGGGGGGCGCAGGAATGAACGCTTAAGATTCCGTTAGTAGGTAACTAGGGTCCTGGTTTGGATGGAGATGATGGCGATGGTGGTGGTGATAAGGGAATAACGGGGGAAGGAGGTAGAGGAGGGGGGAGGAAGGCTGCGCTCATTAAGCCCGCTTTTATTATCGTCTTACCCTCTGACAGCTCCAGCTCCAGCTCCGCCAGCCGGGCTCGGATCTCCAACGGTATCGGCGACGCCTCACGGTCCGCCATTCGGCTCGTACCGTAGTCAGCACCTCCTCGGTTCAGCTGCTGCCGCCTCCTCGTCCTGCGCCACCGCCGCCGCTTCTCCGCCTGCCCTCCTCCTCCTCCACTCCGAATAGGAGAGCTTCTCCTCGGCGGCCCCTCCTCGGCGGAGGCGCGTAGAGCTTACGAGGCGTCGAGGGAGAACAAAGAGGGGAAATCTGGGTCTCGTATTAACGGGGGCCCTCCATGGCGCACGGACCTTCGAATCGGTAAAGACCCCGGTTGCTCGTTCGGCTCTTTACGCTGCCGTTGCGGGGGTTGTGGCGCTGGTAGTGGTGTTGGTGGTGGTGGTGGTGGTGATGATGATGATGATGATGAGGCTTCGAGTCAGCGCTGTTTGCGGCTCCTTACCGCTGGTGTCACGTGACCAGGAGGAGGAGCCGGACATCACCGGCAGATGGCGCAGCGAGCAACCACACCTATAGAGCCGAGTGAGGGTGTAGTCACCGGGAACACCTGGGCCTGCGGTTGGCACGAATCGCGTTTGTGGCTCATTTTCCGTACATTTTGAAGCTTTTAACTAATTTCCACAGCTCTTTAGTTTCCTTAAGACGCACCACTGGTGTTTGCCATTTATCAAACTAAATACAAATGATAAGTGATATTGACACTAAAGACAAAAAGATCATCTAGTTTTGGCAGCTGGCAGAAACTTACAAGTGAGCAATGAATTCCTGAGGAACACTGGCCGTGGAGTGGAGGAGTCAGGGGCTGGATGACCCCCCCCCCCCCCTCTACATGCTGTAGGTGTAGGACCCTTCTAATTAAGATCAGTGAGACGGAAGAAGCTTCATGTGGTGGTGACACGTGCTGTGAGCGAGCATCAGTTAGTTATTCTACTGTAGTTCTTCAGTATTCACCCCATTCGATGGCTTCCAACAAGCAAACATCCTCCCTGTAAACAAGCGCTGATGGTGGCATCACCACTGACAGTGAGGCTCATCTGCCATCTGCTGGTTAGAAGGCTCAACCACAACCGAAGGGTGTGAATTCAGTGCCGATGGTCCTCAATCATGTATTTATGATGTAAATGTGAAAGTGACACATAATGACGCGGCAAAAACTGTAAAGTAAGTTGAAGAGGCGAAAGACGGCTCAGTGATGGTTATGGTGAGTTTATTCAGCAAAATGGAGAAACAGCAGCAGCAGTTCACTCAAAGTGGGTCAATCACATTGACCAGCTTTTACAGGTGATGGAGGCTTTTTAATAAATCAGCTCAGCAGCTGAATTCATACAAAAGGACAAAGGAATGACTCAATTCAAATCAACCTAACAACATACATGCATACAGGTGAATACACAGTGGTCAGGGATCTAATTATCAAGTCTCAGAGTCATCTCCTCTGTGTTCCCTGCTGGGACAGCTTCCCGATGAAGCTGTGGACTAAAGACAGAGCAGACAGAAGGTCTGCTGAGGTGCGAAAGCAGAGTTCAAAGAATGCAAGCTGGCATTTTGCATATGTAGGACATTTCTCTCACACATGGTGCATAAAAGAAAATGTGAACTTTTATGAAGATGCAGACATTAAATAAAAGTAAAGCACTAACCTGCTTAGCACAAACATAAGCTCAAAATGACTATTTTCTATCTTTATTCAGTATTATGTACATCTGTGCAAACAGGATAACATGTCTGTTCTCCCTCCACAACAGCTGCTTAACGTGTTAAAATACTATATTAAAAACAAAAAAATAATAAAATCTAACTCATCAGTATAATGAAATCAAAGACTCACAGCCAACAGCTAACTTCCCTTGATGCGATGGCCTGAAAGGCACCTTCCTGTATCCAGGATGCTGTGACAGTGAGTGACATCAGCTAGACTCCACACTAAAGCGCTCCAACTTAAACATAGCAAACTAAATAAATACCAAAACTAAATTAAAATAATCATGGGAAGATAAGGGGCTGATTAAGTGGGACCAGCCATCCAGTACTCACTAATTCACACTGAGCCTTGGTTCAGGGACTAGCACTGATGTGTGTAGAGAAAAAGCATCATGTAAACCCAAAGCAGCTGTGTAGAATAAAGAGTAACACAGATGTATGAAAATTAAAAAAAAGTCAGCAAGGAAACATCCAACACAAAGGAAAAGCAAAGCAAAACACAAGTGATTTAAAATGGATCCAAATGCAAACCAATAAAGAGAAGTAACAAAAACGACGACATTTTCAGCATCATTCCTGCTTCTTGTCTAAACTCTGGAGAGTTAGCTGTGATTGGTTAGTCTGTTCTGAACCAGTCAGTAACGCGACCCAGCCACAGCCCATAAACACTTAATGTCAGCAGTATTGGGAGGAGTTGAGTTCAAAGATTCAGATCCACATTTGGCTGAGTTGAACAGTGCAGTCAGTGCTGAGTTTAACGTATCCCAACAATCGTCCTGCAGTGAAACACAGCAATATTCATTCTCAGTGTTAGTACAGGAAATAATTGAGCTTATAGGTTCACATATAAAAACAAAAACAGAGAAAAAAAGAAAAAAAAAACGGGAATAAAAAAAAGCTTCCTATGTTGTCTTTTTTGCCATCTTGTCTGATCTCCATGGCAACATAGTTGGGAGGAGGACGGAAGGAGGGGTCGGATCTCTGGATAATGCTCTCCGACAGACCTCAGCGTAGGTGGGCTTCCTGGGCTCCTGGTGCCAATCACAGCACAAGGTGGGATCAGTGTTAGTGTCTCAAAAGTGTTTGAACATGGTTTTGTTTTTTGTCTTTTTGAATTTTTCGTATCTCTGAGAAGCAACAAGAACAGGGGACGTGTGCATGACGAGTTTACAGGCACAAACTGATGTAGTTTTATACTTTGCATAACATCAGAAGTTTAGAACATTTATGTCTGTGAGTCTGCAAAACTGCATGGAATTGTTTCGCTACTTTTTTTGCTGTAAATCATCTTGGAAAACTGCAAATGAGGATTTTAATCTGATTATGAAATGATAGTAATTAGTAATTTGCTGTAAAAAAAACTGATAAACACACAGCTGGAGAAAATGGAGATTTTAATTACCGGCTGGCATCAGATATATTTTCAGTAAGGCTCCAGTTTTGTGAATATTTCTACTCGTGTTTACATTCAGTGGTTTCGACAGGACAGACAGATGTGTCCTTAGATGTACATCGAACAGTCTGATTACTATTTCACAGTAGTTTCCAGTTAAAAAAAAAAAGAGAGAAACCAGTCAACACCACAAGGTAGTGAAAAGTGGTGCTAAACACGTCTTACTGTGACTGGCTCCTGTGTGAGCTGATCTGGTTTGGCCTCACCGCTGGTCTCCACAGTCTCCTTCACACAGCTATGGATCAAAGTGAAATAATCTTAATACACAGAAGCTGGCACCACGACAACTTTGTGCTGTGGATCCAATCATGCTGCGAGTAAAACTTAACAGAACAGAAACATTGAGGAAGATTGGAACATGAGAGATTAACCAGATCAGTTGCTGCCTCAGGGAAACTTACTTATGTGAGACTGGCTGAGGATCTTGTGAAGCTGTGGGCACTGATACACAGGGGCTGCTGCCTGGACCCTGTGGTGAACAAAATAATAATTTAGTCATCAGTATACTGTGTACACCCAGTGTCACTTTATTAAGTACACCTGGTTAGAACTAATGCAGGTTAGGCCATCAGTCCTGTAAGACATTCTTCTGCTCCATGAAGGTGTTTCTCCATTTCGCCCGTACTCTGAACAATGACACTGCTGGATCTAACCTACATTAAATGTTTAAATGAAGTGTTGATTCATTTCATTGTAGGAGTTTTCCATTAACAATTAAGGGTGAATCTAATAAACAGACTGCAGGTGAACAGTTACTTTACTCAGCCTGAATAACTTTTTGACAAGAAATGAATTCACTTCGCTGAGCATCAGACTAAAGGTAAACAACATGTGTGTAAGCCAGACAAGGACTTGGTTACCTTGACGTTGCTGTGTGCTACAAGTACTGTTGCCCTGGCTGCTGGAGGAAGAGGAGGGAAGTTCTCCAGGTTGAGCTCAAGAGAAGATGGTTGATGAAGAGGGAAGTTCTCCAGGTTGAGCTCAAGAGGAGATGGTTTAGGACGAGATAAGTTCTTCAGGTTGAGCTCAAGAGGAGATGGTTGATGTGGAGGTAAGTTCTTCAGGTTGAGCTCAAGAGGAGATGGTTGATGAGGAGGCAAGTTCTTCAGGTTGAGCTCAAGAGGAGATGGTTGATGAGGATGTGTCTGACTTGGTGGATTCTACACAAAAACAGTGAGTAATAAAAATTAAGAAAAAAATTAAGTAATAAAAAGTCTCAACAAACTGAACTTTGCAATAATGCTCAGTGGCTCCTTACATGACTGCTTTCAACAGATCTGTCCCATGATTTTGGGATCTCTCTCCTCCTCTGGCTGGGGTTTCCTCTCCTTCAGAGCAGACACAGAACAGACGATGGATGTTACTGCAGCTCTCAGTGAAACATTAAACTCAATGTGTCAGTGACCCTTTATGTTCGCACTGAGGAAATGCTATTTATATGTAAGCACAGCTTCTCACTTCAGACTACAAATCGCCCCATGACTCCAACTACAGCAAGGCCTTTACTGAAGTCAAGCATAAATCCTCAATTTCATTTTTATTGTCTTTCCGATTTATTTGTCACGATGTTTTCTTGCTTATTCCCAGAACATAAAATACATTATTAATGTATAATTGTTTCCCTTGTTGGTGGCCAAATGAAATAATAAATAAAAGGTGTTAAAAATTAGTTTTGCTCTTTTGCAGCATTACTATTATATGTAGTGGAAGATTAATAGGAGCGATATTAACAAGTGTCAGAATGAATAGGGAAATATGTTTTCACCTTCCCTGCTCAGAAGGGGGAGCAATTTGCTTGTTGGACTCCATCTTTCCACCTTTGCTCTGGCGGCGGGAGCTACCCCGCGGTCGCCCTCGACCCGGTTTCATCGGCGAAGAGGAGCGCTCTACTGATGCTGCCTCTGATGAGTTTGACAGGTCGCTCTGCTGCAGCTGCCAGCGTTGTCCAGAATTAAACCTCTTTGAGCCTCTCCTGGTACAAATAATTGGTCAAAGGTTCGGCTTGCAGGTGTGTGCATTCACACAAGGGTTAACAGACACAAATACGATATCAACTTATGCAACTAATAACTATTGTGCAACAGCAGCTGATGGACAGAATGACAAGTAGATACCTCAGCCTTTGTGGGTTGTGAGGTGTGAAGTTGGAAGCTACTGGGAGCCCATTCATGAAGTCGTCCATCAGTGATCGAGGCTGTGGACAGAAAGAAAAATGCATGGCAGCTTCATCACGCTGCAAAGCAACAGCCCACACACTCAGTGAGCCTTACCCAGGCGCATCATTCATCATTAGCATTAAAAGACAAGGCGGAAGACAAGACTTCCCAGTTCTGACACAAAAAAAAAAAGGCACGTTCCTGTCAGATATCTTCCGGCAAAGCACGTTGAACACAAAAGCTTTTACCTCGGCACATTCAGAGTATCCTGCCACATGTGAAGCCCACATCTCATTGGTGAAATTGTACAGCTGCTGTGTTGGCATGTGGGTGCAGCTGGTTTGCTGGTAGGTGGTTGGGTAAATGTGGGGGCCATAATAATTGGCAAACTGGTCCAAATGGACCGGCATGTAGCCATTCTTTGGAGCGTAGGAAGTGACTGGCATTGTTTTAGCCTTTATCCTCACCATAATCGGCTTTCCCTTAAACATCCGAACCTCTTCACACAGGCATTTGTAGGCCTGAATATGCAGGGAAACAGCGCGTGTCTGACTTATTTTCTTTTTAAAATCATACAAACTGCAGTTTCATGTTTAATGGACACACAATTCTGATGCAAACAAAATAATTCTTTGACATGTCTTTAAAGTAACATCCTCATGGGCAGCTGCATGATACCTGCTGTGCATCGGTTTCTGACTTGAAGGTGATGAACCAGTTATCATTGCTCACAAATTCACAGCTCAGGAACTTGGGCATATTCTCCCGATCAAAAAGAGCTTCCACCTCCTGCACGACAACAGTAACATTAAACAGGCCGACACTGCCAGCTTTATTGATATGACGCTTCCTGACACTGGCAGAACATGATCTAGGTCTTAGGTTATTATTCAGAGCAAGTGGTACCACAGAGAGAGGATTTTTATCTAACTGCTCAGCTGCTGTCGGGTGAAGGTTTTGATGAACTAGATCAAATATTGTGCTGATAGTATTGTGAAAGGATTATTGGGTGTGGTGGTTGCAGTTGGTGGGCTCTTGCCTCGCGAGGTGTGGTGTTAGGAATCTCACGAAGGATGACAACACAACGGCTCTGTCTGGGCCGAACCTTCTGTCCACATGGAGCCACCTGAACTATTGGCAAAGCTGCCATCCAAAGAACAAACAAACAAAAAAAATATTAAACCACAACTAGAAAAAGAGTTTACACAAAGAAAGTGCAGTGTGGATGCTGCAGCGCTGGAAGGATTTTCCAAGCAAAGCTGAAAAAGTGGAAAAGCTGAAGAAGTGAAGTACAAATGTAAAGACATTTGATAAACAGAATTGAATTCATCTGTTTTGCCTTGAGTAGATGTAACATGAAATAGCTGAGCAGAAGATATAAACTACTATGACCATTTCAAAACATTGTGTTAAAGTTGAAATTTCACCAGGGCAAAGTATCAGAAATAAGCTGAAAAAGCTGAACTGCTTTTGCTGAAATGGCTGAAAACAAACTGTCGCTTGCTTTTTACTGGTTAAGCAAACATAAAATTCAATGGCAAAAACTTTAAAGGAAATTGTGTGATGTCAGTGACAATCAGACTATGAAAGTAAAAAAACTATGTAAAAAGTTGTTTTGAAGTTCGAACAATGTTTCTAGGCAAATGTCTGCCAAAGTAGTTAGGAGCCAAAAAAGTAATAATAAAATTTAGAATAACATCTACTGTGGATAAACCATGTTCACACCACGTTTATAATCAGTGAGCACAGCATCCGGCTTAAAAACAAGAACCACCACATAAATAAATAACAAACCTAAGTGAGACACTGAAAAAAATAATTTCTTATTTATATTTGATATTGGAAATGGAAATTGCTTATACTGTTACTTCATTACCTTTTCTAAGTATTATATCTGAATTATGTTTTTAGCTTATGAATAACTTTTGAGCTGAACGAAACAAAAAAAGAACACTGACATTTTAGCACGTCTGAGATGAGCTCCATGTCCGTGCTGAGACTCTTGATTTTGTCAAGACTGGCCAGAGTTGCAATGGAAACATACTGGTCACTGTCCATCTGGGATTTGAGATACAGGTCGTTGTCGTAATGCTCCCTGTGGAGGATGGAGAATCCAACAAGGGTTCAATGGTTTTTCTGCTTTGACACCATGTTGTGTAGTTTACAGCCGCAGTGAGCGATTATTAATAAATATTACTGGATGACAACATTTATTTAAGACTAAAGAGAAGTGGTGTTTTCTGTGAGTTACCTGGTCAGGCAACACTCCAAAACTCTCCTCAGGTCTTCTTTGATATCTGAAACCAAAACGAGTCACATTAGGGCTCACAGTGGTTTTACTGGGATGAGGCACTGCAGCAGTTAATAAAACCTGTGGTCTACCTGTCCCAGGTGAGTAACTGGACTCTCCATCCCCTACAGAGGCTTCAGCACTTAACAGTGTCTCATAGTGTGATGGGCGGGACTCAGCCGGACCCACAGCCTCCGCCAGCCCCATGCTCTTCAATTCAAACTGTGGCATGTATCCTAAAAATCAGCCACAAAACATCTCCCTCACATTGTGATGTAGCGTGCAGGCAGTGACGTCCAGAACTGTTGTGTTTGTCTTTTTCAGAGGATAAATGAAAAACTCTTCTCCAACCTACCTTCTTGATTGGTGAGGTTGTCTGGGAATTGCATCCATGACTGTTCAGCTTTTGTGTAGGTAGTGTCAGGAATGTAAAAGTGGGGACTGGACCAGGGCTCAGCTTCAGGGTTAAGGCTGAGGGCACCAACAGGACTCTGAAATGGAAAGACACAAATGTACACTATGTTGGATCTATGGATCTAGAGCACAGACAAAAGGAGAACGGGGGCTAATTAAACAAATGTTTGTTAACTACAGAAAACAGATGAGAAGCTGACGTGTGATCGTGTTAACTGTTGATCACCCCGTTTTTCTCTTAGTGAGATGGAGGCTGTGATCCGACTCTGTGGTGATTCTGAAAAGTGATGCCCCAGTGCCTCTTTACCTTTGTACCTTCCTGATTGGTGAGGCTGTCGGGGAATTGCATCCGTGACTGCTCAGCTTTTGTGTAGGTAGTGTCAGGAATGAAAAAGTGGGGACTGGACCAGGGCTCAGCTTCAGGGTTAAGGCTGGGGGCACCAACAGGTGTCTGAAGTGGAAAGAGACAAATGTTCACAATATGAAATGTTCGATCTATGTATTTAGAGGATGGAGGAAAGGAGAACTACTAAAATAAATGTTTGTTAACTACAGAAAACATAGATGAGAATCTGACGTGTGATCGTGTTAACTGTTGATCACCCTGGTTTTCTCTTAGTGAGATGGAGGCTGTGATCCGACTCTGTGGTGATTCTGAATAGTGATGCCCCAGTGCCTCTTTACCTTTGTACCTTCCTGATTGGTGAGGCTGTCGGGGAATTGCATCCGTGACTGCTCCGCTTGTGTGTAGGTAGTGTCAGGAATGTAAAAGTGGGGACTGGACCAGGGCTCAGCTTCAGGGTTAAGGCTGGGGGCACCAACAGGACTCTGAAAAGGAAAAACACAAATGGACATAATGTTGGATCTATGTATCTAGAGGACGGACGAAAGGAGAACGGGGGGCTAATTAAAGAAATGTTTGTTAACTACAGAAGCATAGATGACAGAGAATGGGAGGCTGACGTCTGATCACCTTGTTTTTCTCTTGGTGAGCTGGAGGCTGTGTTCTGACTCTCTGTGGAGATTCTGAAAAGTGATGCTCTGATTCAGAAAAGTTGGCTCCGCTTACAAGTGTGACACCTTCAAAATGCTCTGAGCCAGGCACCACCTCCCCTTCAGTTTTTACATCAGAGCTGTCAGGCTCGTTGGCAGCATCATTAGCATCACATCCAGTAAACAGACGTTCTGCATCTTGACCTGGTGTTTTATTGCTGCTAATTTCTAACTTATCAGATGCAGTTAAGCCACACTGAAGAGTCAGAGGTGTGGGAGGCGTCACCGCGGAGATGATGGAAAGTGATGACACTTCATTAGCAGGGTCGCTGGGACCTGTATCACTGTCCTCAGCAGGGTTTCTCTGGACAATCACAGGAATGGCCTCATTCTGCAGGGAGGAGTTATCCATCCATCCAGAAACCTGCTCCTCTATGGGCAGCTCAGAAGAACTGGGGCTCTGGCTGGATGTTTGCACATGCTGTTCTGTTCTGGGGTCAGACTCATGCACAGGATTCACATTGGAATCCACACACACATCTAATTCTTTCTTCTGGCAGTCAACCACCATTTCCTCTGTGGACCTGATGACTCCCACTGCTGCTCTGTCCTCCACTGAGGAAAGAGTTCCTTCCTCTAGACACACACAGTCCTCTGTAACCATTATGTCTTCTGAACCATTCCCTGTCTCAGCCCTCACACCTTTATTCTTCTCCTCAACATCTGCACTTTCATCTTTATGTGATGTCATCAACATTGCATCCTTGAAGTCATCTGTGCGGTTTCCAGCTGTCTGACAATTCAAATCTTCGTGCTGAGGACTGTATGTTGTGGATACCTGAGCATCCTCGCTGTTTATTTGGTAGCTGGTCAGGGGCAGCAGCTCGGGCAGATGGTCTGCCAGCTGTGGGAATACAACAGATTTAAGTGATGTGGTCTGTTTAGAGTGTGACAGTGACAGGTTGCTGGCAGAGTGGTGAGCAGCATGTGGCTGTGTATTAGCTGGTTCCTCATCATGTGACTGGCTGTTCAGTTTACATTCTCCAGTGTGTATAGAGTGAAAACATGTGTCTTTGTGTGGTTGACCTTGAACCAAGGACCCCTCTGTGCAGGGCAGGGTTTCTGCTTGAGCTGACTGCAGTGATTGTGCTGCTCCAGCTGTTTGTGGTTGGCTGTGATCAAGCTCATCTTCAAAGTCATCAGGGTCAATAGTACATATGCTGTAGAAGACTTGGGTACTTTTCTCAAATTCTTGATGCAGCGTCGTGATTACACACACTTCCTCAGTCTTCTCCTCAGCCTGTCTGTTTGTACACGTGTTTGTGCTGGTTGTGATAAAATCAGCCTCCCTGTCTTCATGAGTGCTCGCTGCTTTAAGGACCTGCTCACTCCACATGGGGGTCTCCGTGTTGGCCACAGTGCTCTTTGTCAAAACTTTGTTCTTCACTTCTGAATGTTGTTCCTCGTCTTCCACAGGCTTCCCCCAAGCCAGTCCATCTGGCACACATGTCTCCTCTTCCTCCAAGCTCACATGCTGAGCTACAGCCACAGCGTGCTGCCTGACCTGCTCTGTCACCTCACTCAGCCCATCATGAAGTGGGGATTGTAACAGGCTGCTCCTCTCATTCTGCAGGCCAGGGCAGGGGTCCTTACCAAAGCAGCACCCCATCTTCTCCAGCCTAGAATGGGAATAAAACAAAAGACTGCTATGGACACACACAACAGGAGCCTAAACAAGAGGGGACAAAACTATGAGCAGCTCCTCACGATGGCTCAGCCACAAAGACCCTCTACTCCCCCCCTCGCTTCGCATCCCACCCTACCCTCCCCCTTTTCCTCCCCTGCCCAGAATAGCAAAAGTGAAGGACCTCACATGTCCCTGCCACTCAACGTACAACTGCAGACCATTTTGTGTGTGTGTGTGTGTGTGGGGGGGAGTTAGACTACAGTTTGAGAGTGGTCAGCACATGGCTCAGTGGGCACCAATCAAAGAGCAGTAATGCAGCAGTGTCCCCTCCTCCTTCTCCCATCCCACCATTCACTTCTCTCATTTGCCGTCCGCTCTAATAGCTGAACTTAAACTTCCAATAACTGTATCTTGTGTGTTCTTTCCCAAAGCTGAGCTGAACTACTGCTCTTGTAACAAACTTTCTATAAACATTGTTTCTATGACAACTGGTTAAACAAACTTAAGCCGTAAACTTCAAAGGCAGTTCTATGACATCATTATGACATCGGTAGTTATACATACACCTATTAATCTAACTAACCTTACAATACACAATATTAACAAAAACAGAGGAAACCCTGGTTAGCTCATACAATTAATATCAATAATACATCCCTTCTCTGTTATTAAAGTTTTATTCTGCTTATCTGAATTGAAGGCCTGAGGATAGAGCGCTCTGTGAAATATAAATACCACAGGTATATCTGTGTAGTGAGGATTATAGTTGCAGTACTTGGTAGTAGTAGTAGCATCCAGGACCCAGTGTTCCTGTAGATCTGTTGGACATAGGCAATTGGGGTCTGACGCCACGTTTCTCGGGCTGGAGGGCAACTGTTCAGGACGAGCACTGTCAACGGTCGCCAGGGAGACCTATGGGGTCGGGGGGGGTGGAGAGGAGGAAATTAGTCAATGCCAGCTGGCATGATGGAAACACTTCCAACAACCTGATACTCAATATGCACTAAAACAGCAGCTGTCCTGACAAATATTGCAACACAATGTAACACAATGTTGTGTTTGTAAATGGCCACTTCTATAGCGCTTTTATCCAAACGCTTTACATTGACCCATTCACACACACACACACACACACCGATGGCGGGGGCTGCCACGCAAAGTGCTCACCTGACCCACCGGGAGCAACCTGGGGTTCAGTGTCTTGCCCAAGGACACCGGGGATCACTGACCCTGTGGCCTTAGCAACTGAGCTACAGCAGTCAGTGATAAGAAGATGTCCAGACCTTATCTAACAGCTCCATCCAGGGATTTCACGAATTACTTTTATTAATCTGTTAATAATTTACCAGATTAATGTCAAAACTAAAGACAGACGACAGTCACAATTTACCAGAGCAGAACACTTTAGCTTCATATGTTTAGTTTGACACACAGCTGAATAATATAAAAACTAATAGCAGTTCAATTTTGTAAAACTTTAATAAGCAAAGTCTTGGTATTTTACTTTCTTTTGAGATTTACAGGATTAAGCATTATCAGTTCTTAAAGTCATTAAATGACTTGTTTCACTGCATGTTCAACTGTTTGAATTCAATTAAAATAGAGTAACATTATGTACATTAACAGTATGTACTGTAAAAGCCTAATCAAGTGCAGAACAACTGTAGTATGCAGAGTATAAAACTATTAGCCAAATAATCAATTGGTCGATTGAGGAAATTATTTTGAATGTTACTGCTTTCTGCTTCTAAACTGTGAAGATTTTATGTTTTTAAGCATCTTCTGTTGATTATTGTTTAGTTTTGGACAAACAACTAAACTCTGGGCTTTGAACCTTTTTTAAGCATTTTCAGACACTTGATTGCCTCAACAATAAATCAAACATAATCACCAAGATAATAATCCAGTACATTAACAGTTTTTTTTTACAGTCCCACTGATGACAACACATTTTTCTGCTATTCATAGGGCTCGAAAATCACAGTGAAAATGTCAAGTGTGGAAATCCCTGATTTCCAGTGTCCATGGAACCTTTTCAAATGTCTTATCGACTCCACAGATCTTAGTATGACAAACACTGAACATTCATCGAGTCCCACATTCCAATTGAGCTGATTATAAAGTCATTCCCCACTACATGTCCCACAAATCACTTCCACTGAACAAGACAAGAAACAGTGCAACCTCCACAGCTACAACCTTAACCTCCCACCAGTACCTTGCTGCTCTCCACAACCTCGTAGTCAGCTCCTTCCATTAGCTCCATTAGCTCCACTAGCTGGACCCTGGAGCTCCAAAAGCTGTGTCTGTTCTTTCCAGTAGCTGTGCTGCACAACTACTTTCGTAACCAACCTTCTGAAGGTCTACATCGTCTTCTCGACAACTGCTAAAACAAACTTTAAAGGACAAACTTCAAAGGTAAGCACTTCAAAGGCAGCCATGTGATGTCATCAATGACGTCATAAGTACGCTTCTTAATCTAACTATCCCCACGATACACAACATGCACAAAGAACAGAGGCCACCCTGGTTACAGCCCCCTTTAATCCACCAAACAACTAATTCATTAGCAACATTTAACAGCAACTCATCTTTAATCACTGCAAGTTCCAGACTCACTTATACCCATATTACCTCAACCAGAGCTGGTTGCCTCCAGCAGCCCACAGCCTTCCTTAAGCTGGGAACCCCCTCCTCAGTGTGCGGCACCTTTCTTAGTATATGTTTGTGTTGCTTCTGGAACAACGAGCCTAAACCAGAAGCTCCGTGTCCACTTTACGAGCCAGACTTGGATTGGATTTGTTTCAATACATTTTTTTATGACGTCATTGGATTTAACTGCGAGTCTCTATAGGATATTAATGGAACATAGTGTTCTGAAAAGGAGCCACGGCCAGAATGTTGCATGTTCGAATGAAGAAGTATTCTCAAGATTTCAAAAATAAAAAAATCTTTTAGTATTTGAGGGAGCGCAGTACTGATGGAATAATCCATCCTGTCTTTTTCAGAATTCCGAGACACGTTTACCAGAAAAACACGTTGAAACTGATGTTAGCTAAGTTAACCACAGCTCCCGGCACGTGTCCCACTTTCTGCCTGGAAAGCTCGGTAACTTACCGGCATTATTAAACCCGCCTCCAAGGCCAAGTGGCTGTAGTTGGAAACAGCTACTTGTGGGACAGTTCGTGTCAAACGTCCCTCCAAATAAGCCCCTTTAACACTTGGGGGTGACCGCACCGCCGCGGGCCCGCTAACGGCGCCGCGCTCGCCCACTGCTCTGCGCGAGGAAGCCGGGTGAGGAAAAGCCTCCAAACAAACGCACGTGAGGGTGAAAGTCAAGTTCGCAGAACCTGGAAGCAGCCACCGACCTCCGGTTAACTGGCTACCGGCAATTAATCGAACAACGCCTCACGTTAAACACTGGGCAGAATTGTCGTTGGAACAGGCTGCTCAGGCCGAGGGGTTTCCATTAATTGGGACCCGGGAACTCACCTGTCACCGTCCCTGTCTAAAGTCGGACCTGATTTGTGCTTTTCTGACTTTTATGGCTCACGGTTTTCGTCCGACCGGTAACGTGTTGCTGTACCAACCCTCCACGCAAACCCCGCGGTTTCTATGGAAACCAGACAAATCTGAAAATGAACAAACTAAAAAGTTGCCAGCAGCTGCGGCGCTTTAGCCATTACACAAAACCGCTGCTTATCTGTGTATTTAATAAAGGGCTTAGCGAATAAATAGCATTCAAATAAAAAATAAAATAATTTCACTTTGAAACCGGCCATTGAGTGTCACAACAGTGATTTTATTAATTTTTTAATTTTGTTGTATTTGACAACATAGCTGCGGGATTTGTGGGGAGAAAAACAGGGAAACTACACCCAGAACAAGCCAGTTTACTTTGTATTTGCAGAAGGTTTCTGGACGTTGGTGTCTTTTTTCTTTTTCTTTTCTAAAAGCTGCACCTGCGTTGTCAAATTGGTCAAGTTCTTGATTTGGTCAGTTTGATTGCAAGTGATAAGCAAGAACTAATTAATCAGTAGAACTGCAGACTGATGTGCTCCATTCAGACTTAAACAAAGACACAAAAAACATTGTTTATTTGTGTTCACAATTTGCAATTTGTGAAAAATAAGAGAAAAACTACTTCAAATCTAGTGTATGAAATTGCACAACTTAGAACCACATTTCATAAATTTTAAAAAGGAAATTCAGTGCACATAAACTCAGATGAATGGTTTTCATAGAGAAGTGTTTGTAATAAATGTTATTTAAATTTCACAATAAGTTGCTTTAAGTTTAAAATGAGTCTAAAAACACTGGAAGACTTAAAAAAAAAAGTTTCTTTGTCGTGTTAAAAAAAACACATTCAATGTATTGGCAGAGACATGTTTGTCTTTTGTGGAACAGAAACTCCAGCACGTAAAGTCTGTTTTACATCCTCATGAACAAAATCAACATTTAAGGAGAAACAACTGTGGCCTTTAGTTACATCAGTGCTTTTTATAAAAACGTTCCCTGTAGCTAAGGAGGCCAACAGATGTCTAACAACCATCAGTAATAAACACTGAGTATATGAGTATAATGACGCACAGACAGATGAGTCACATACACACAAATAAAAAAACCTATCCGTTACTTTCCCGGTCTTCTTTAAAGATCCAACTGAAATTATTCCATTCGTGCTCCAACTGAGGAACTCACACATTCACACAGGAATGTGTGAGCACAAGCTCCTGAAATCAACCTGTGGAGCCCTGAGGAGAAGAGGAATCCTCCAACCTGCTCTCTGACTCAACACTTGGTGTGAAGTGCACCAGAGTTCGTGGAGAGTTTGCTGTGCTGGATCAGGAGTACAGGCTCCAGTAGATGGTGTTGAAGAGCAGGTAGGACAGAGGGAAGGCCAGACGGGAGTACGAGTCAATCATGTAGCTGTTGCTGACCAGCAGGGCCACGTTTTCTCGAGCCGATCGCTGCCGACGAAGACGCGTCCCCTCCGTCGGGCGGATGTCTGGGGTTTGGGTTGGGGTGGCAATAGGGTCAGAGGCCAGGGTGGTTGTCATCTGAGGGAACGGAGTCAGCTCAACCTCATCGTCATGGAAACAGCCGTCAAAGGCCATCGCCTGGGCGGCATTGAAGGTGGATGGCATCTAAAAGGCAAAGAAAGCATATTCAGTGTTTGGACACAGATCCTAATCTATCATTGATCTAAGAATCCTGGGAATAAAAGTCAGAATCAGGACAATTAAAACTCCTAGTATCAGTATTTTTTATAGTAGCTATGACTTAAATGAGTTAATCAAGGTAAATTATCATTTAACATCCACCTGAAGTGGGTGGATGATTAACACAGTTACAGACTTAGCACAGTCTGAATATGTGAGGAGGGTGTGTGGTCGATCTCATGTCAAGTGTCCAGTTTCCTTTTCCCTTCAATGAATGTGAAGCGTGTGGGACTTGTGTGACAAAACGCCATTATCCAGTATTTATGCAGTAACCTTAGTGCTGACTATGACTTTATGTGTCCACTAGAGGGAGACACACAGTAAAATGTGACTTTTCTGATTGTGTCATCTTTCCCTCCCCGTGCTGTTTCTGTGTCATTGTGGTGTAATAATCCCCTTTGTCCCCGGCGCTGACCTTCCCTCTCTTCATTTTCCTCATCTCCTCCAGAGTGGTGAAGTAGTTCACTGCCGCGTATTCAATCACAGACAGAAAGACAAACAGGAAGCTTGTCCACAGGTAGATGTCCACCGCTTTCACATAGGAGACCTGGGCAAAAAAACAAACGTGCACAAAGTCGCATTTAATCCGTTTTGTCTATTTTCTCACATTTCTAGGTAACCTCTGATCTACAGCTGCATAGGCTCTTTGTTGATATATTATTTGTCTTTAATTATAAGGTGTCTCAATATTTACATATAAGTCACATATGGGTTTAAAAATGTGCAGCTGATTCAAAAAGCTTCATGTTTTTAAAATATACATTAAGTACATTTAGTACAAATACATCTCGTTCCTACAGAGCCCACAAATCCCCTAATGTCCTTGCAGATCACTGACATCAAACGCACAGAGGGCCACTGTGCAGCACAAAGAGCCAGCTGCTACCTGAGGCATGGAGGAGGACACCCCCGTGATGATGGTGGACATTGTGAGCACCGTGGTCATACCTGCAGGAAGAGAAAGCACAGGTGTGTTTTATAATATCACAGCGTGTCCACGTTTACCAAACACACTGAAATAAGGCGAGACGTTGGATGAGAGGTGGTTAATCTGAAGCCTGAAGATCGCTGCAGTCAGTGTTGCACATTCCTTAAAGCTCGTGATACATCAACACCCCAGCTTTGGTCATTGTTCTGTATCTGTTGATTTTGTGTCTCTATTGTCATTTATTTTTGTGCCTATTTTAACTCGTGGCCATTTTTCAACGATTTGTGTTTTTTGTGACACTTTGTGGCCATTTCACATATTAAATACTTTTACTTACTTAATACTTTTTACTACACTTTTTTCATAAAAAGACTTTGTGGTCTCTTGGGCCTGTGCCCCGGAGGCCTGTTTGGTAATTGAACCATGAACATAAAGCACAAACAGTAACTCATTTTCAAAAGCGTTTACATAAAACATTAATTTAAATGTGTTTACACTTTCAGAAAACTGATTCTATCTTCAACCTGACTGCAGTGAGTTATGTAAATGACTCACTGCACGTGCAAAGGCAATATGTTTGTGTGTGTGTGCTGGAAAACACGAAGGAAACTCCCCTTCCACCCATCAGACTCAGATTTAATCCATTTGTGTGCTAAGGTTCGGACGTTACCCAGAGAAACGCGTGCAGGGACGGCCCGCCTGTCAATCCAGAAGGACACCCAGGAGAGAACGACCATTAACATGGTGGGAAAGTACGTCTGCAGCATGAAGAAGAAGATGTGCCTCCGCAGGATGAAGTTAATGAAGAGACGATTGTACCAACCTGACAACAAGACACAAGGACACACGTCATTCAGAAACCGGATTTATCCATCTGCTGCTCTTCTAGTTTCACCCAATGGTTGAACTTTCACTGAACCTGAACCTGTTCAACATGTTTTTCCAAATCACGAGCCTTGGGACTGTGCCCACCTTAAGGTGCTAAGCCTGCTGTTGAACCCAGCAAAGTTCTTCTTCCCTAAACTGAGAAAACACTGAGCGAGGGACTGCGGGTTGCTGACCAACTCTGGAACATGACCAGGTCAAGGACCCCTCTGGACAGCAGGCAGCATCGACACGCTCGGGGACAGAAGCAGGCTGACGAGTGGGAAATTGGTTCTCTTGACAAAGCGGTGGGGGGCCAGGACTGGAGCCAGAGGAGGAACGAGAATGGGACGGGTGTTTGCCGAGCCAAAGCCAGTTACAGGTGAAGAAAAAGGTCTACCTCCCGGGCAAAGTCAGGGTCCTGCCTCCGAAATAATCGGGAGCAGACTGGGTAGTAGGGGCTGTGGTCTCACACCAGGGTTGAGGGCTGGCCACAGAGTCAGTCTGGGATTGCTTTTAGGTTGAATGAACAGGGACAAACTGAACCCAAGACAAACTAACAAACATGAGTAAAGAAACACTAAACAAGATATCTAAGCACACAAACAGAAAACCAAACCTCCGACCAAGAAACAAAACAAGAAGAACTAGAATCCAACGAACAGAAAGCAGGTTGGCGAATGGGAACAAACAAGGCCTTAGGAACAAAGGTTTCTCAACAGCAAAACAAGGGTGCTCACAGTCTCTGAGCATAAAGTGACAAGAAACTGGGCTGAGATGCTACAAAATAAGAGCCATGAACAGGAAAACTAATAAACTAAGAACAAATGTCAATGATCGTGAATAATTTTGTGTAGTAAAACAGTTTACTGCTTTTGTCTCCTGTTTTCCGTATCATCCCAAGTCCCTTATCTAAAACACCACTAACACCAGAATTTACCACCACACACACACACACACACACACACACACACACACGTACCGGTGCTGCTGTAGAAAGCCAGGCCACTGGAGGCTTGGAAATGCTCAATGAAGAACTGAGACAAAACGATTTCATCGATCCGCAGAGAGTCGTTCCCGTTCTTCCAGTAAAGCATTAGGTCATTTTCATTATATGCATCTAAAGAGATGGAGAGAGAAGAGTGAGTTTTGTTGCAGAGGTTTCTGCCCCATGGTTCAAATGTTACAGTATGATTTCAGAGAGAGTGTGTGTGTGTGTGTGTGTGTGTGTGTGTGTGTGTGTGTGTGTGTGTGTGTGTGTGTCTTACAGCTCTCCAGCTCAAGCGAACAGTTCTGTGTGTCCAGAGGGAAGCTGCTAAAGTCCATGGAGCAGAGAGCTGTCACAGTGACCCTGAGACACACACAGCACATAGAAATCATCTTCACTACAGTTATTCCTGCACCACAAACTGCTGCTAGCTGCTGTTAGCATGGAAACCTGAGCTTAACTTATCTTAACTTATGTTGCTGCACATCTCCCTTGTTCTTAAAAATGGGCACCAGTACACTTCACCTGTTCTCCTCTTCGTTCCCTTTCATTTTCCTCGGTCATCAACTCTTCAAAGTTCTCCTTCCATCACTTCAACTTTCACCACTTCATCCTCCGCTCTGCCTTTGTCCTCTTCATCTTCCTCACTACCAGAGTCATTTTACACACACTGCCTGGCTACACTCTCCCCTACCAACACTTTGCAGTCACTGATCTTTCCACCTGGTCTCCTGGACACACAGTATGTCCACCTTCCTTCTCTGCATCATGTCAACCAACTCTTCTCTCTCTGCCTACAAAAACACCTTCTCCTCTCCTTCTTTGACCAACAATTTCCACCTGTACCGTGTAGTACTTGTGGTCCTTGTTGTCGTTGTAGAAAATAAACTGTTTAAGGAAGTCAACATACTAAGTTGACTCAACTTAAAGAGTCAATTTTTAATTTGTGAATTTCGCATTGGGGAAACTGAAAAAGCAACCCTCAGTAATTAAGCAAACATGGATCAACAAATGACCAACAAGACAAAAAACGGCAAACAAGGCAACTAAAAAGGATGAACTGTGAGAGACTGTGGGAGAACAAGGTTTAAATAAACAGGAACAGTTGAAAACAATCTAACAGGGTAAAAAAGGAACTTAAAAGAGAAACGAAATGGAAGTAAGGTGCTTCAAAATAAAAGCACAAAACAGGAAACAAGAAATAAAACAAACAAAAGTCCCGATTGATGACACGAAACAGTGGCTCTAAAGAGGTTTTTTATTTATTTCCTGAACAACAAATAACTGCAGCCACAGTCACAGACGACACTGTACTTTCTGTTGCCAGTGGTATCTGTGAGTCCATGTTTGACATTATAATGTGACTGTCCATGTCTCCCACATGCTGTACCTGACACTGTAGAGGATGTTTCCATCGGGGTAAACCCGCAGCATGATGTTCTCCATGGTGGCATCGTGGATGAAGGAGCGTTTGGAGTGGACGAAGAAGACATCTGGCACCCAGATCTTCTTCACTAGTCGAGAGTCAAACGTCCTGCTCAGGTTGGTACGAGACGGAAACGACAGCCTCTCGTCTTTCCAGTAGTGACGCAGGTACAGAGTCATGGTGAAGTCCTGCAGAAACACTGATGTTAGTATTTATTTATGAAGTTTCTTCAGTAAAAACTGGTGCAACCAGGTTTAAGCAAAGCCTTAAGTCAAGATAAGAAACAGTGATGAGACCATTTATTGAACATTGCTTTTTGATACGAGATGGCACATTTACATTATTCCTTTAAAATTATTTCTATCCCTCACTTAAGGAGCGAAAACTGGGAAACAAAGAGGTGCATGTTGTTCTGCAGCCTGAACCAGGAGCAAACCTCAGTGCAAAGTGGGGAACAGACCACATGCAGACTGTGACCGTTCTTGTTCAGGCTGCTATGACAACCCTGCCACCCTTTATCTATCCTGGTTGGAGGAACTCAGTCAAGCTGGAAGAGACATGGAGTGATGTCACTTTGTTTTACCATAACCCTTGAACAGTACAGAAAGGTGGAAAAATCTGTCTTTTACTTTGAGTGATAATCTATATTGGAGGACATGTTGTTCTAAATATACTATATGGATTCTGTATACTACAAGTTGGCTGGTTACCTTAAAATGCATCTCTACAAATACCACTTCAATTTTTTGGTTCCTGTAAAAGTGGTTCGTACATGCTCTACAATGTACTTGTACAAAAGTTCATGGACTAAGACTAAAATTTGGTGCAGCTGACAGGATGGTAGCGATAATAAATAAAGGCTCAAAGATCACTGTTACGGGAACTGACAGGGGGGAAGCAGGAAGCGAACGGTGGTTCCTCACCATGTTGACCTCGGAGATGCTGTCGATGCTCTCCACCTGCACGTCGATGCCCACAGGGATGGCTCCACCTGTCGAAACAGAAGAGTCGGTCTAAACCCTAAAGTCAGGGGTTTGCTGCTAGTGACATGCAGAGGACGCGTTGAGCATCAGAACAGAGAAAATACTCCACGTTAAGAGGTTTTCCATAAACATGTGATCTGCAAAATCATTTGACAATATTTTTTGACCTCAGTCAACAGTCAGTGGGAGCATCAGTAATATGTTTGGAATAAACGGTCAGGATGTTAAATCTTCCACGTTGGCCCTCAGACCTCCTTTTGGTCAAAAACTGGTTACGTCAACATCCTTTGTCCTCGCCACCAACTCGCCACAGGCATCCACATCTGTCTTCAGTGCTCCCGCTACCCCTCCCTCCGCTCCATCCACCTCATTAGCAGATTAAGCTCGTTTGACCACTAAACCTGAACAACCTGATCTGTGCACACAAACAGAGCAAAAACAGGTAAACAGCACAAATCCCTCCCAAAAAACACGCTTCAATCACTGTTACTGGCTCCACAAAACAACCACGACCTGCTGAAGGTTTTCGGGACGTCTGTGTGGGTGATATTTGGTGGTCTTGCATGTTTGCAGGATAAAACCCTAATTCCTGCCTCAGCACAGACATCTGCTCTGCACCAACATGTAGTATTTGTGTAATGACTGGAAGTCATGGGTCCAGTGTGTTGAGACTGGATTAATGTTCTGTGGATTTTGTTTTCTCATTATTATTTATTAACCTGCTAATCTGCTAGTTTAGTATGCACACACACACACACACACACACACACACACACACACACACACACACGGTTTACCTCCTAAAAAAAGACACTTGAAAGTGTGTGTGTGCGTGTTTGTTTGTGTTAACCTGGATGTACAGTGTGTTAATTCCACTTGAATGTTAATAGGTCGGCAGCTCATTAAACTGGTTATTTATTGAAGTTTACCTGACAGCCAGGACCATAAAGCTTCTGCTGCTCCCCAACTCATCAAAAACCACCAGCCGTGCAGACCCGACATTAAACGTAGCCCCAGCAACGGCTGCTGTCGGTGGGAGAAACCTGAAACAGAAGGTCACTGACACCTTCTGCTTCTTCCTCCCATGTCTCACCAACTTTAGACATGATGAAAACATGAAGAAGGCTTTTTCTAAAGATGTGCAAAAGGAGGTCAGGTCCAGCTCTTTAGCTCTATACCAGATTTAACCAATAAAGAAAAATCCTTTGTCCTTCACTTCAGAGCTTTACCGTCTGAGTTTGACGTCTTTTTGTCTTTGCTGTTTAAAACAAAACAGCTCATTTTAAATGCTGCAGGGTCATCTTCTCCATAGGAATAAGGACAAATCGAAGCAGAGCTTCACAGAGAAGACTGTCATGGTTAACCTCAACAGCAGATGGGACTGAAAATGGAAAACTAAACAGAACAGAAGACAGAGCAGCTGCAGGAGCAACTACGTTAGAATGAGGTTAGAAATATAAACACATCATTTCCTTCTTGTTCTCCTCCTCTCCACTCTACCATTGAGTGTAGTGGTTTGTTTGGATAAGGTGAAGTTGCATGAATGGATGTGTTCTGTCTTCAGTAGGTTGTGGTTTGCTGAACGTGACACTGCCTGTGGTGACTATGCAGAAAGTGAAGCAGTAAAAAGATCAACGGCTTTCAGCTTTCAGCTTGGGAGAATGTTCCGCATGTTGCTCTGCCCTTCTTGCCTCATCACTCCCATTTTGTCCAGGACCAGCACCAGCGTGGCCCTTGATGGCTTTGCGGGGGCAAGCCTGGTCAGGTGGGATTCGAACCTGCGGCCTTCTGTAGCTTACGTCAATGTTCTACCAGACCCTCTAAAGGAAACCAGTAACAAATAAGCAAATGTCTCCAAATGTCACCTGTGTACACGGAACCCACCAAAAAAAGCAGGTTTAGATTGGAGATATTATCTTTACAATTACAATTTACAACAGAAGTCTTTGTGCACAAGTAAACCAACGGGTGCATGAGAGAAAAGGCAAAATTGTTAAATACATTTGAAAACACTGAAAATCAAAAGATTGAAAAGATTTTTAGTAGAATCACCAACATTTTTGACTTTGCAGGAAATTAACAGTGTTGTCCACAGTCACCTGCCTCATTAGGATGTGTAATTAGTCAGGTTTGTGTGTCAGTAAACGTACCAGATCTACCGTCGCTGCAGTTTTTTCAACATGTTCTGAGTGATCAGGTTATAAATAGCACAGATTTACCTTAGTCACACTGGAGTGACATGAAATCTTGCCTGGTGCAGCTTTAAGGTCATGTGTTTTTTTGTGTGCTCAGCATTTCAGAATGATTCATTTAATCCCTGAACACAACGCAGCACATGGGTCAATTCATGCAATCATAAGTGGCGTAATGCAGCTTTACGGTGACAGGATGCTTCCACGCACGTTGTGCGATCAATCAGTGGAGGGGGGTGGAGGATTAAGAGGTGATTCAGTGGGTAGCTTTTGGAGAATGGGGACGTCACACAACTACACAATCCATATGAAGCCCAGCCACCCACGTGTGACAGACGGATGTACTGAAGGGAGGAGGATGGAGAATGCAGCAGTACGGCCTTCACCCTTCACTATCACCATCCTCCTCTTTTTTGGCTACAGGGTTCTACAGGAAGCTGTGAGATGTCTTCTGGTTCTACAAGAATTCTCCTTCAACCAGTTGCCATTTTAGGTTAAAAGTCAGCTTCTGATTTGATATTGGAGGGAGATTTGAGCACTGCACATTAGGCAATGCTCAAACTAAATATTTGTTAAGTTTGCACAAGATCAGAAATATCTGTGACACACCCGTGTTGAGGCGTGTTTTCCTGCAGGTGCGTGACAAACAACTTTTAACCTTCAAGTCTGCTCCCACGCCTCTGATTCCTACATGCTGCAGAAGGATAGAGCTTAAAGTCCGATTCCCCCCCCCCCCCCCCCCCCCCCCCCCCCCCGTCCGTCATCTGGTGTTGTGCTCACTGTCGGCTGTTAATGTGGTTCAAAAAACAACCGAGCCAATCAGAGCTTTGTATGCAGGATTAACAAGGGAGATGTCATGGTTCCGTGCAGATCTAAAGGAAGGAAATACACTGACGGTTCCAACTGTGCTGCACAGGTTGTTGCATCTCACTCCAACCTGCATGTTGCTGCATATAATCAGCAACATGCAGCCTCAGCACGAACAACAATGCCGTCTACACACTGTTCTCTTCATTTAATATCCAAAACTTAATAAGAGGAAAACTGCATTAAGGCTTCCACACAGTGATGGTGTGTATATGTACGGAAATTCTAAAATAATGTTTTAAAGGATTGAAGATGGTCAAAAACTCCTGTTTAACTGGTGAGAAGTTATTGTGAAACACTGTTTTCACTTGAAATATTGTTCTATTATTTCACTATGTAAATTAAAAACAACCTTCATTTATAGAATTAATGAAGGTTGGTTACAAAAATATGGGCAAAATAATCCGATATTTTCGGGGAAGTTCGCATTTGAACGTGACTCACAAGCATCATTTCTCCTCCTGAAACGAGCTGCAATTGTGTAATTCATCACACTAAGCACCACTTCCCACTCATGTTTTGTAATAGCTCTGCATGGTAAATATTCCCATTACCTCCCAATCATAGGTCAGGACGAGCACAGATGCAGAGGTTCCTGGGATGAGAGGGGAATAGTTCACAGTAGCAAACAGCATTTTTTTCAGGAAAGAATGGAAACCAGTGGCTCCCAGTAACAACAAGCTACAACGGTGCTGGATGTGGACGGGATTTGTTCTGTACTGAAGGACAAACTGACGTGCGGACGTCCTTTAAATTGAAAGACGTTCCACCGTCCCGCACAAATAGCTGAAATAATAATCAGCTAAACAAACAGTTGCTCGGTTAAATACCCAGTTTGGTCTGGTATGAAACAGTGGCTAATGTTAGTATTTGCATTCTTTAAATAGATATTGTGCAACTCATGTTACTGACTCACTGAATTTGTCACTGGTCCTTTTACTGCGGTTACACTACATTTTAGCACTTAACATTATCATCTAAGCGCCACTTGTTGCCACAGAGGCTAAACGTACACAGGGTCTCTTAGCAAACAGCTGTCAGTCTAAAAGACTCTCAGAGTTATTACACCAACAGTCAAACAGTCAAAAGACCACCGGTTTTCAGCTTGTCCTTCAGGGCCACAGTGCAACGTGACCCCAACGCTGATTTGGCACAAGTTTTAACACCAGGTGCCCTTCCTGCCTCGACCCTGCCGTTTTATCTGGGCTGGTGGGGTGGGACTCGAACTCACGGCCTTCTGCATCCACACGTAATGCTCTACCACTGAGCCACCAAAGGGACTTTTATTTTAAATTGGGAACCAATAAGGTAGAAAGGTGCCAGATAAGTGCAGACCATTTACTATTTACCCATACGTGTCTGTCTTTGGTGCCTAAACCAAACATCACAGCAGCACAACGATACTGGACGTGCGAGAATCTGGAGCAACGAACTTCTGCCTCATATCTGTGCTGTGAGAACATCTGAAGTGAAAAGTGAATTGAAAGAGTCAGTCATAGCTTTACACAGTGTGAGAAGGTGTCAAAAGGCTCAACATGCATTTTTTATAATGTATCGGAACATTTAACCTTCTCTCAACCAAACCTTCATGTTCCCATCCCTGTTTTTTGTTTCCTGTTTGATCCCAGACATGTTTCTTTATGACAGCAATAAGTGTGTCAGTCAGGTTTGTTGCCTAAAACCTCTGTGACAGTATTTAGCAGCTGAGCCCAGGCCCTGCTGGTAAATCAATTACAAGCATTTGGCATCATGATGTGAAACTATAAAGGACAGAAGTGGCCAGATGTGAAGTTTAAAGCAACATCTTGGGCTTCATTGGAGTTTACAGCATCTTTTAAAGGTCGACCTTGATATAGAAATTCTACAAATTCTTAACACGTGCAAAAAATAACGAGAAATGTCACAGGGAGTATTTCTGGATTCTGGTCCCTGAAGGGAAGAGGACGGCATGGTTTTGATTCTTTGGCTTCTCCTGTCTCTCTCTCTCACACACACACACACACACACACACACACACACACACACACACACACACACACACACAAACTATAAGCTGAGATTTCCCTCTGTGTAAAATTATAGTCCCTGGAAATGCCACAGGACCATGTGGCAGACAGTGGTGCTTTTGTTGTGCCACCCTAACAGACGTGCAGGACCGTAGAGACGCCAAGCAACCATGTAGACTGAGGAGGTACAGGGAGATAGGGTGGCAGCAAGGAGTGTGTGTGTGTGTGTGTGTGTGTGTGTTTTAAGTTAAAGTATCAATACCACGGTGTACAAATACTGTGTTACAGGTAAATGTCCTGCATTCAAATTAAGAACAAAATTTAAGTTACAAACTAATGGAATTACCCAAAGTAAAAGAATTTATCATCAGCATACATCAGCAAATATGATATTATTAATATTATTATCAATGTTTCAGCTGGTAACAATGGACGTGATACCTTGTTTTTATTATCGTGTGTTACTTATTACGTAATATAATTATTCCTCGTTGTGTCGGGCAGCTGCTGAATTAAACAGCAGGCATCAATAAAGCCTGATGTTAAAATTGTAAATTGTTTAGGGGATTTTTAGATGTGGGATGTTTGCCTCTGAAATGTAGAGAAGTCAAAGTACAAAGTAGAAGAAATTGAAAATACTTAAGTAGAAATATTTACAAATGAATCATAGTAAAGTATAATACGTATTATAATATGTATAATATGTACAATCAGGAAAATGTATTGAAGTATTTCATTCAGAAGATTGTGTGACAGTTATTACATCACTAACTATAACTCATCAGTTGAAGCGCAAGCTAATTTTTTTTATTAAGAATTAACCTCAAATACAAACCTGTAAATAATGCTAAAATTCATAATTACTAAAAGGACCTTGTGTTTTAAAAACCACAAAATGCTAGTTAGTGCTACAAAGAAGCTCCAAATCAACCTGCTTCCCTCCCTCACTCTCTCCTCTGCTACACTCCACCAGGTCACTGTCATACACTATATAAATGGCCCTAAATGACCCACAGTGTTCAGCTACTGCACCACATTAACGCAAATCCCGCAAAGCTGCTCTTTTCCTCACCACAACAAATTCCCTCTAAGTGAAAATCCATAGTAATTTTCTGTGTGTCACAGGAAATCAGTGGTGAAACGAAGAGCAAAGTTTGGGATACGATTAGAAGAATTACAGCTTTGTCTTTGTTCAAAAATGGCTAAAAAAAAAAAAGCCCTGTGAAGTTAAATTATATCTCTTTTTGAAGTCACTGATTTCAATAATACTGATTGTACAAACTATTTTATTGTGAAACCACCAGAAGCTCCAGCTGCCACACAGTGTAACAAGGTAAACAGAGCAACATCCTCCTCCTAAATGTAGACGAGTAGAAATAAATGTACTTAATAATGTACTTAACAATGCTGAGCGACGCTGTACTTTATGTCCACCCCCTTTCGAGCTTTTAGTTCATGGCCCCATATAATTTTAATCCTCTGAAATGCCTATTATGAAAGCATTAAGCGCTGTGCATGGTGTGTTTGAATGCATGCATTGTTGTGTGCTCGATACTGGTGATCTTCACTGCAGACGTCACTTTGTTTCCCACCCCTCCATCTGCTCCCGACCTGGAATATAATCCAGATTAATGCACACGAACCCCCCCCCGGACTCACACAATACACACAAGATACACAATAGATACACACACACACACACACACACACACACACACTGGGACACTCATTATACTGCAAAAACACACACAAACACAATTACATTTGAATTACATTTGAAACTGTGCTCACAGTTTTTTCAAATGCATTAAAGCTCTCACACACACACACTCACACACACACACACACTCAATGGCATAATCTGGGTCAGTGTTGGTGATATGAGATTCACCTATCTCTTATCTGTGTGTCGGGGTGACCCAGTGCCCAGCGTCACATCCTCAAACCACTGCTGATTTTCCCCCTTAGATGATGTGTGAGAGAGTGGATTAAATCATCAGGCATCAGAGATGAAAAGAGTTGTGTGTGTGTGTGTATGTGTGTGTGTGTCTGACCTCCGAAGCCTGGTCTGATAGCGAAGTCGTGCTCCTCGATTCTCAGCAGCTGTTCACTCTTTATTAGCAGCGTTTTGGTGCTGTCCTGCCTTCTCAGTTTGTAGTCAATGCGTCTGTAGGAACAACACACAGACACAGAGTGTGTCGGTCACAGTTTGTGGTTTTCTTCCCCTCATTCTGCCAGATGCTCTAACTTCAAACAAAGACATGGCCTGACTCCACGACCCACACGTGAACCAACCTGTAGCAGCTCCTGGCAGAGTGTTGCTCTACTGCAGATGCAAACTACATTTCCCATGATGCCTTAGTTGCTGACCTTCATGATAAAGTCAGAGTAAATTGGCTTATTTTATCAGAAAAACACAAACTTGCCATATATTAAAATCAGATTCACAAAGTTTACAATTTTACCTGTTATATTGCTTCCTGGTTGCTGCTGGAGAACAATGTCAGGTGTGTGTGTGTGTGTGTGTGTCCAGAAGCAACAAGCCTCATTCATACAAAAGTTGATGCACGCTGACAAAGTGGTTAAAATCTCCATGAGATCAATTTGGTTCCATCATGTTTCTAAACTGTTCTTCTGTCTCTACAAACTCAATGTTTCCACAATGTTTTGCACATCTGGTGTCCGATGATCCTCGAATGGAAAACACACACACGTCATCTCTCTGAATAAATCTTACTAAAGTGAATCCTTCTTGCCTGAAACACATCAGAGCACATTTTTTCCCAAATGCTTATCTAAAGAAATATTCACTGACGTTGACCCTGTACGTCACCTTACAGTAAATCACTAATGTGGTGGTGCGGTGCAGGAGCCAGACGAGGACAAAGCTCTGATGCCAAAACTGCAACAACTCACAGGCAAAGCTTTTGGAGGAAGTAGAAACACACTGCAGGTTACCTCAAGATAAAAAAAAGACTTTTTTCATCATAACGATGTTAATTTGTCAAAATCCAAACGACTTTCTTAGCTTCTGAACTGTGGAAGCAGAGTATGGAAAATTCGTTGCCTAGTTTTTTTCATCTTATCAAGATAACAAGACTCGTTTTCTCGCGATAGCGACTCAAAATCTGAATAACTATCTCGACTTCTGTACTACGCCCAATGTTTACAAACGATCTCATCACGTGAAAACGAGGTCTGTTATCTCGAGATAATATTTATCCCGTCACATGAGATAACAGCATCCACAGCTGTTCTCGGCTTCTATACCAAACCTCCATAAGATGAGATCAGTGGACGTTGCATAATATTGCACAGATACTGGTCTAAATACTGACGGATGAATTTAAAGAGGTAGAGCAACTAGAAGCAGAGCACAGGTGCAGGTGCAGTACTGTACCTAATGTACCTGTGTGGACATGTTTTAGTTGGATACAGTCCCTGTGGGGACATTCTGTCCGGGACTCTCAACTCCAAAGAGCTGTCTGGGAGCTAAGAACTGGATTTATGGTTCAGGTAAGAATAAAACTGGGGGCAGAGATTTTACTGCGATGCTTAAGGTCACCAGGGTATTTAGGTGCATGCAAACGCAGCAGGGGTCTTTACAACTATCCAAAGACCATCATAACACCGACATTAACACAGGTGAGCACACAGAGCGAAACATGATCAAAGCTTTTTGGTGAAGTCTCTTTGAAGTTCTCACTTCAACACAACCATGGACACACATGTCTTTGTCTCGCTCGGAGGACATTTCATGGAGGTAGCAGATGCCTGCCTGCCTAAACTCTGCCCTTTACCCTTAAACCCCAGTGTTGACCCTCAGACGAGTCGACCAAATTCATCCTCACAGCCACAGAGACATGACTCCCACACACACACCAACACACCCGTTCCTCGGTTTTTGTGAGGACACAAAATGTATTTGAGCCAAATCCCATTTTCATAATCCCCTAAATTAACCCTGAATCACACAATGCCCCAAAATGTTTCCCTAATCTCAACCCCGAGGCTGTTTTCATTAACTGCACTCGGACTTCACTCACCTTAGTTAAGATTTATCTCTAGATCTTTGTTGTTCTGAGAAATGCCCATCACACACACACACACACACACACAGATGTTTTATAAGCATTCAGAGAAAACCTCCGGTCAGGCGTGAGAGATACTGTTAACAGCAGCATTCAGCCATGACCACTGATCACACGTGATCTAATCTGCCTCGTTAGCACCAGCAGCAGCAGTAAACTCTCATCGTGTGTGCTGTCACTCCAGGCCAGCGGTTAAACCCAAGCATAACATTGCAGCGACTCTCTTGGTTTCCAGCTGGAGAGCGTAGCTGCATGCCGTCCTCTGTCCTCTGCCCACATTCCTGACAGTGTCTCTGCCGACAACTATACAATAAAAAGGCAGAGACTCTGTCCAATTTCAGTGTGTGGTGCATGCGACTCTGAAAGTGACAGAATACACAACCTGAGCTGTCCTGCTCAGAGCAACAAACCCAATAGGGGGGAGTTGTGTTTCTACGAGACCTTTTTGTGTAAACAACAAACGAGGAAACAGAATAACCCAAATCCTGACCTGAATTCAGTAGAATAGTAAAAAGTATTTTCGTGTTTGTTTTCTGCACGTGTTCTAGTCGACTTCAGAAAAACACGTTGATTTACATTTGACCAAAACCACAGTCGTTCCCAAACTTTCTCCAAAGTGATTTTGTTGCATAAACCGAACCACAGAGGGAGGTCTGGGTCCAAATTGCAGAACCCTGGGGTGTGTTGTGCAATGTGTCCCACAACATCACAGGGAAAACTATTTAGTGATATATGTTCCAGGAGATTCACACTAGACACAAGATGCTGGGTGTAAACACACAGAGAACATCCAGTGCTTCAGGTCAGAAATGACAACTACCCGTCTGTTCGAAGGCAGAATAAAATGGACGAGGCAAATGATGTACTGCTGTCAATAATGTGACTGATATTAAATATGGGCAGCTGTCAGCAGGTCTCAATTATATCATATATATTTATATTTGTTTAAAATGTAATTTTTTCCAATTAGCATGATTGTGCTCAGCACTGCTGGGTTCATTGATTTTGTTAGGCAGCACGTCGTCAGGCCAAAATCACGCTGTTGTTTTGGTAGATACAGGAAGTCGGTGAAGGAGAAGGGACAGTTGGATTCGTTCTCCTACACAACGTACTGACCAAAGGTGCAGAGAAGTGAAGCTGCTCTCATTCACTGGCAGCGGTTTGTGTTAATCAAATAAGGAATGTTTGAGGAGTGAACTCACACTGGACCTTCCTTCACTGGAAACCATGAACAGGCTTTTCTCTGTTAAGTGACTGTTAAAAATAGGATAATCTGGAACTAGGAGGTCACTTCCTGCTGCGTAGAAAACCCAAGAATTGTACTGAGCTGACGTTTCCTCACAGTAGAAAAACACAGAAGTGTAGAAAAAACAGAGAAGTGAAAGTGGTTCATGGCCGTTTATTCACAGTTTGCTGAGAAGTCTCTGAACATCCTGTAAGAGCAGGGAGGGACTGAGCTGGATGGTACAGACCTGCTCATCACCTCCACTCTGAGAAAGAGACAGAAAGTGATGCCGCAACAGCCCCGTGGGAGCAGAACCCCACAAAACTTAACGGACACGAAGGAGCTCAAAGTGCTATTAAAGGAGACGGACAGGCAAAGGAACAAAGGTGAAGACTCGAAGACTAAGGAATGTAGGTACCGCTCAGCGATCAATGAGGCAGGGACTGAGTGACGCGTGTCAGGGAGGTCGGGGGTTTCTGCCGGGCCGGTGGGTGTGTCAGGTGAGACACAGGTCATATAGAAGGTCCACAAGCACTAAAGCTGCAAAATGCAGCTACAGCAGTGCTACCATGAGAATCAAAACCCATCCACTCTGCTCCACCCAGTCCCCCCTCTCCCTGCTCCACTGTGCTCTCCTACCCTGCCCCCGCTCTGCACGGCCTTCCAGGTCTTCGTCACTCTCAATTAACAATAAATGAGATGATGCAATACTTAACTATTGAAATTCTCATGAAGTGTTATATGCACTTAAATAATGCACCGTTGTAACCTGCGTACGATCCCCTAAGTCTCCTGAATGTCTGTGTGAAGTTGACGAGATAATTCGGCCAAAGGGACGAGCTGATCCACAGCTACAGCATCATCATCAGGTTTAATGTTTGTATTTCTAAAACTCTTTGGCTGACGACCGAATACTGTAAAACTAAAGGTACTTTCATCATCCGCAGCTGTAGTTCATTCATAAGCAAGTTACTGTAACAGCACATCATTGTTGTCATTAAGCTGAACTATTAAAAAAAAATAAATGAGCAAATAATGCAGGTTTAAGTAAAACCACTACTGCAGTACTTCTACCTTCAGTACTTCTAGTGAGACACTTCCACTCACCTTCCAAACTTGAACTTGTTCTTCTCCCCGAGGTAGACCTCCTTGTGCCTCCTGCGTCCAGAGTTCCGACCGCCGGTCACCACGGCAACCAGGCTGGTGGTGGCCAGGGCCAGGCAAGTCAGCACGTCCACTTTCATATTTGGCATCCACCCCCGCCTCCACCTCCTGCTGACTAACGCATGCCCCTGCAGCTGGAAGCGTCCTCAGTCAGAGACCTCCTGACGCAGCAGGGTCGTGGGTGAAGGGGTCCTCTCACATGCACGTGTGTGCATTTCTGCAGCTCCTCCGTCTCCAGACGAACATCCCGGCCAGCAGGAACCTTTGTCTGCTGCCCTCCCTCCACTTCGTGCACTCGCTCCTCCTCTTCGTCACAGTCCAATTTATCTGCAGTTTTGTGGATCTTTCTATCTCTGATTAAAATCGATATGAATCTATTCCTCGCGGCGATAGAGGAATGACACTAATTCCACTCTAATCCTCTTATCTACAGCCACAGCAATCTTTCACTAACCTACAAACACACACACACACACACACACACCCATCAGTAATCAGGATTTTCTCAGAGACACAATGAAAAAACAGGCACCTGGTGTGATTATACGAGGTTAGCGCACACTTCCACCTCGTGCGGATGGAAAATGAATGAGCTCAAACAACAACAGGTCAAGATGGGCCGAGGTTTAATCTGAGCTGGAGCTGCATCTAATCCAGCCTCACCTACAGCGGCGTCTTCCTCAGCTTACACCTCTGCAGGGTATGAAATCAGCACGCACACGAAGCATTGGAGCAGCGAAGCCGATTGATGGGTTGTGGCTGAACACTGAAGCTCAGAAGATGGAGACCAAACAACATAGAACAGAACTGAACTTGAACCAAGCAACAGTAGTGGAATAAACAGTTTTAAAGTCAATTAACACTTTGTCAATAAATCCTGGTGCCAGAAAATTGTCGGTTTCTCCTTTTGATGCTTTCATCATGTTTTTACTGCAGCCTCCTTCAGTTGTTGTTGGTTTAGAGGGGGGTGGGAGGGGGCGTGGGGGTCCTCCCTTTAATCTCCTCTTCAGCAGATGAAATCCATGTTCAGTTGGGTTGAGGTCTGATTGATTCTGTCAGTCTAAGACCTTCCACTTGCCTCCTGCGCTGAATTCCTTGCTTGAGTTCTGGATTCTTGCATTGCTGTACGATGAAGCTCCTCCACGTTAGTTCTGATGCATTTCTCTGTACATTCGCGGACAAATGTTTGCGTCCACCTCTGAATTCATTCCGCTGCTGCCATCGGGAGTGCTCTCTGTTCCAGAAGCTGCCGCGCAGTCCAGCCCATGAGACTGTGATTATCGGATGAGCTTGTTTTGTTTGGATCAGGATCAGATCCATTCAATCCTCCACACTTTCCATTGCTTTGCTCTTTGGTCCACATGTCTTCTGCTTGTGCATCATCGCTTCACCTTTTTACAAATTCCAACCTTCATGAGGGGAACAATCATCCAACCCTGTCTCTCCTAAAGTCTCCTAAACATTTCATTCCCACACAGCTAAACTGCAAACACGACTGTATTTTTGTAGCCAATGTAATAGGTTATTTATTATGTTCTCATTTTAAAAGCTACTTGATCCAAACATTAGATCAAACGATTAAACTTCTAAGCAAACTGCAGCTTTAACCAGTGACTGCATTGTTCAGGATGAGACTGTAATAACTTTTATTTAAGTCTAATAAATTACGATTGGCTCCGATATTGATGTTTGGACCTTTTCACGTTTTTTTTTTTAATAGTGCATTAAATTATGTTTCACAGTGAGTCAGACACAGCATGTGCTTGCTCACAGGTGTTTCTGAACACCTGTGTAACATGATCGAAGCAGGTGAGGGCTTGTTGTCAGGAAGTTCAGGAATTTTGCCTGTGGGCTGCTGGTTGGTTTGCTGATGCTGTCATCAAAGTTATTTGAAATTAATCTTTAACATATTGGAATATTTCTTATAATAAACACAAATGAAATCTGTGGTGATATTTACATTAATCCAAGCTTGTATTTTTTGCTTTCTGTAAAGATAATTGTGGTGAGGAAACCTGCTGGTTTACATATTAGCCAAAGCACACGCTTTATTATTTAATGATTCGCTGATCTTTAAACTTTAAACAGTCATTTACGGTGTTGGCTGCTCGTTGTCAGGTTCCACTGTGGATAAAAAGAATTTCTGGGTTCATGTCTCCGTCTTTCACCTGAACACATGGCCTCAGTGTCGCCCTAGCGGACTGTCCTCCTGTGAATTTAACCTCAGCGGGTCGTTTGAACAAGCAGGAAAAAAAAACCAACCACCACAGACGAAGCGCGAGAGGCGACGTGTGTTCACTCAGGGTGGAGTAGTCAACAAAGAAGAGGAGTTTTCCCACAGGAGACCGGAGCTGCAGCTTGTCACCAGTCATGTGACACATATCAAAGAACTTAAGCAAAAGTACGACTTTCTACCTAAAACCTAAACCCAACTAAAACGGTTCGTTTGCACCGTTGAGGTGAAAATTGGATTATGCCAGCTGACATTTTGGAGCCATTGTAAATGACAGCATCTGCCATTTTGGGGACTAAAGGACCTGCCACTCTACCAGTGGTAACAAAAACTGTGTAGGCGACTTTACTGACAAAGACGAGCCCAAAACTAAATAGAGGATTGAAATCAAACTAAGATGATGTTTTTTGTTAACGTATAAAAAATAAACGATAATTTCACAAACTTTTGTGATGATCGTAACAACGTGACGCACAGCTGCTCGTAGTTACTATACACCATTTTACACGTTGGCATCACAACGAGCCGCCCAAGGACATAAAAGAGAGGCAAAATTTGACACCAAAGGAAGTGTTGCTATCTGACGCTGTGGGATGAGAACATGTTGTGAACAGTAGAGTAACCTCATTTCTGGCGTTCAGATATTAACTGTATGGTGAGGACGCCGCTGCAGATGTGGGGGTTACTGTTTAAACAGACCGTCCTGTTGGTGTTAGGGTTGGAGGACTTGCTGAAACTGGCTGTTTCAATGAGTCTGGATGATTTAGGTGTGTGATTTTGTTGCTTCCCCACCAACTGCTCCTGGTTACTTCACTATGTCTCATCAGAGACAGAAGCCGTTTCCCGGAGGTCACACCGGTAACTGGTGACACCCTGGTATCCAGGGCTTCCTTATCTGTGACTTTCTTTTCAGCACATTAGCTGATGACTAAAGCTGAGTAAATGAACACACAAAGCCCAGTCTCTTGATTGTTTAAGATAAAATGTTTCATGCAGCTAATAGAAACCAGAGAAAAGCAAACTGCAACTGTGCAGTGAGTGCGTTTCAGGTTTCAGCAGGTGTTGAACTGCCTCTGTTGCCTGTCTGCGATATAGCACATTGCAGATGGTCCACAGCCCGGACGAAAACAGCTCTGCACTTCGAAACGCCCCCCCCCCCCTGACATTTGAAGGTGCTGCAGAAGAAACACCGACTCTCACGGGGGGAGTCTCCTTTGTGTACTTGTGTGTGTGGGTGTGTGTGACTTTGCCAATCACAACCAACTCCACCCATTCAGAGGGTGTGTGTGTCTGTTTGAGGAGCGACCGTACCCTGCCCACAGTGCCTTGTGTCTGATGAAATGTGTGTGCTGCCTATTCTCTAAATAACCTGTTGATCCAGTCAAGCTAACACTCGGCCCGGGAAGCAGCAGGCTTCACTTCTCTTTCTTGCTCCTCATTGGACTAGATTTCATCTGGACTGGAGCTGCAGCTGAGGCACTGTGAGTATCTGGTTCTTGTTATTTCTCCGCTTTGACACAGACTTCAGGAATGGAATGAGCAGTCAGTAAGAAGTTAACTTTACTAGATTTTAAGGGTTGTTCCTGATGATCACACACTAATAATAATAATAATAATAATAATAATAATAAGGCATAAAGTTATTTACAAATTGACGTTGCATTAGATTTGGGCGCTAAAACAATTTTAACAGATAGTTTTAACAGATCTCTGTCAGCTTCACTGCTGACATCAGCTCTAACTCATTCACAATCAGCTGCTCAGACACACACTTTAATCACCCAGGTCCATGCTATAAACCTGTGGGGCTACGGAGGTCGAGCGGATCGTTGATTAGCTGTAAATAACGAGGACGAAACATTATGATAATGGGACAGAGCTCCAGCAGCTTGTTTTGCAGGGTGTAACTTACACTTATTACAATGTCGGAAAACATTTTTCACTGGTTCCTTGCTACTTTTTGCCCCTTTCATGTGAAGCTTGAAGAGTTAGTGTCTTGATAAATCAAACGTATTAACGCAGTTGAAGGTGCTAAAACAAGAGCGGCAGTGTTATTCTTCACCATGTGCTACTTGGTCTAAGGTCTCCATTTTTATTCATCACACTTTCTTAGGCTGGCTTGTATGAATTAGCCTCAGCAGTCAGGCTGACCGCGTGCTCGATCTGCTCTTTCTTACACTCTAAGAGGAGCTTGTCTTCATCCGTGATGCAGGAAAAACCTTTAACGTGTGAAGGCAGTGATGCAACAGCTCCACCCGGCAAACGTCACAACACTAAAGCAGAATTTCATTCAAATCAGAGTGTCAGTGTGTTCACGCTCCAGTGAACTTCCCTCTAAGACTGACTGTTATCAGCTGCATGACACCTCACACTTCCTGGTGCTCTTTGAAATACAGTACTAAGTTCACTGGTGTTTGTTTTGGAGGGTTAACATAGTGATGAGAGTTATTTTTACGGTTGGATACCACATGTATCACATCTTCTTTTTTTTTTTTTACTTATCAACTCTGATATAGAGATAAAAAAGAAAGGAGATAAAATAAAGAATTGACAGAGAAGAAAGGAGCTTGTGTTGGATGAAAGTCTGCGGGGCTCAAACTGCCAATTTCACTTTCATTTCAAACCTTTTTCTGAGATTGGAGACTAAAATCAGGCAGATTTTCCTCCTGATTTCTCCTCCAAATAGCATGTTCTGTCATGTTCTGTCATTGGGAATGCCTCTAATTATGCCTCTTTTTTTTTTTCCCCTTACATGTGTGTGTGGGGGTGTGCTTGTCGACACACCACCCAGAGAGATCCAAGGAAAAAAATCTGCTGGAAGGAAAAACAGAGAAAGAGAGAGAGAGAAAACCCCGGACTAGAGTCACTACAGTGGTGGACTCATGGACTGAAGACCTGCCGGTGTGATTTTCTGCTTCACTGGAGTCTGTGTGCATCTTAAATGTGTGCAGCTGAAAGAAAACCATGTCAGCGATACACACCTGGGTTTGTTTCCTGCTCTGGATCAGCTTTTCCACACAGCACAAAACCCCAGGTAAGACACAAACGTCTCTTTGTCCAGCAGCCTCAACTGACCCGTTCACGGGCTTCAGGAGGCTGAAAGTTTTCCTTGCAGTTTCTGCACACAGACAAAGATCAGAACGGAAAGAAAGTCTGTGAATCCTTAAGTTGCAGCATATGAATTTCTGCCATAGGGAACTGTCCAGTGTTCAGCAGCCAGAGGCTTAGTCAGACTTTTTCCCGAGTTAAACTCTGACATCAGGTATGAACTCAGCATGGAAGAATTCACAGACCGCACCAAATGAATGAGCAGCTGAAAGTGGAGGGAAACCTCGTCTAGTCTTGTTTTTACAGCCCAGGCCACGATTCCTACCAGCTGAGACCACATGTGATGTGACACGTCTCTGCAGGGACGAGTTAGTGTGTCAGCAGGCAAACAAACTCCTCGCTGCTTCAGCAGCAGATTTCGTTCGTTTCCATGTCGTTTATCTCTGTCCTTTCATGTGACACACAAAGGCATCTGTTCAAAATGCACCTTTTTGTCAATAGGCACCAAAATAGCACCTGCTGTCTCTTACAGAGGCACTAAAATAGCAGCTGATGTAACACGATCTCTTGTCCTATACTATCAAACATGCTGCAGCCGTTTGGTCAGACAGGAAAGAACCATGGTTGGATTTGGGTTAAAATAACAGCTTCCGTAATGTGCTGGTTCTCATGGTAACGGTAACAACATCCAGGGACGTGCATTGTGCTGCAAACACTGTGCAGAGACTTCTAACACTGTAGGATGAAGCACATTCTCCTCACAATTGAACTTAAGTACAGCACTTCAGTTCAGTAAATGTACTTAATGACTCTCCACCACTGTCATTATGCAAAGGGTGCAACGTCTGTCGCAGTATAACTTGTTAGGCAGCATCTCCATCTGCTCATAAGGACCAGGAAGTGTGGCTAAAAGCCTCGGAGAAAGTTGTACTGCTCTAAATGAAGTACACCATGGAATCAGGAACCCTCGGACTAAGCCGAGAATTCTCCAGGTGTAAGTGAGGAAGGACACACTCGGACCTGCAGGCATCATATTGACATAGTCAGTGGACAGTTTGACAATTTTAATGTCCATCAACACTTTCTTAAGCAAATCAAACTGAGACTTTGATTGTCAAGCTGCAGAGCAGTAATGGATGGTTTGTGAAAAAAATGGTTTTATAGATTAAATTACCTTTAAGGGCAAAACCTCGTCACCGGTTTGTCATGGTGGGACAGTAAGAGGAGGAGGAGCAGGAGGAGCAGGAGGGTTGTAGTTACTACATGGTGTCACCTTTGAACACTTACAGTTAATGGCATCTTACAGAATTTACATTTATGCTTTAAAGGCTCGTTTCCGGATTTTCTTTACTCTGTCTCCACCTACTGCTGAGCAGGCAGTGCTCCGTGACCTTTTAGGGTTTTTTCCAGCTGGAAATGAGGCTGAAGACTAAAGGTCCCAGTGAGGGTGACAGCTTTTAAGAGCAGCTGTTGGCCTCAAGGTCAGGACTGAACCTTCATGCCCACATCTCCAACACCGGTCTGAAGTCTAGTTGTTTGGCAGTAGAACAAGGCTTTTCACCTTTCATGACTGACGTGTCTGATAGGGCTGAACTTTCCTAACGTTTGTGATAATGTGCTCAGTATCTCATCCAAACAACCAAATTGAAAGGGGTGTTTTTTGTTTTTTATTAAATAATGACCTGTGTGAACCTGCTGAAACCATGTGTGCTCGGTAAATTGCACAAGCACAAGAATCTCTGCAAGAACATGAAATGCCAGATGACTGTGGAGCAAGAGTCAGTTTCCACTATATCTTCACTAAAGTAAACAGTGCTGCATTGTGCATGTGTGAGTCACAGTCCTGAGTCGCTACTCGAGCTGGGATTTGCACAAAGACGAGCAGGAATGTGGGTAACAGCTGTGAGCGTGAGCCAGCGGAGTCAGCGAGCGCAGATGTTGGGAAGGTGTTAAAGTAGGAACAATTCATCTGGTCACATAAGAAACTTTCACACACTCGCACAAACACGGGTGTGTGCACAAACAAGGGATCACACCTTTTCACCTGAGGATCTGGGTTCAAATCGGGCTCCAATGAATCACTTGACTGTAACTATTTGGACACACAGGAGGATGAGGGGGTGGACAGACTGAGTTATGAGGTGGATTTCTGAGTAAAGGTGGTTCAGGATGGTGGAATTTGGATGACAGCTTGAGATTTATTCGATAAATTTTAGCTGCACCACAGTTAGTGATGTGAACCCGGGTTCTCTGCCTTCGACAGGCAGGACTCATGCTACAAACGTGCAGCCGAATGGACAGAAAGGCCGTCGAATAAAACTGCTCGGTAGAAAATCCGGCTCACAGTCAGAAAGTCCAGACTGGCATCCAGTCCCGATAGTGAGGAGCTCTTTGAATGACAGTGAGAGACAGTGGATGAGCCGAGCGGACACCGAGGACCCGTGTCCACGCTCGGCTCCTGCTTTCTCGTGTTGCTCTGATCAGCTGATAAGGCCTTTGTTGATGTGACGTTTGATAATTACAGGCGCCTTTCTAACATGTGACTGAGGGACTGTGGGATCACATGCCAGCAGCCTGTTCTCATTCCTACAGAGTCAAAAAACGCCCTCTTTTCTTTGGCGTTACATGCTGATGCTGAAGGTACAAAAACAAACACTCGCCCTTTAATATTAGATGCCTAAAGTTTATAAAGCACAAAGTCCTCAGAGGGAGGGGGTCAGGGGGGTTGGACGGTACAACAAGACACAGGACCTTTCAGTAGGAGACGAGGGTTTGAGTTCACTGTGGACATTATGGACCCACTTATTCTAGTGAGGAGCAGCGTCGTGTGGTGCTACTCTTTTCTCATGTCCGGGTCATTTTAAACAGCCCCCTGATGACTTTGAGTTCTGGTACGAGATGTCCTGGAACGTCTAGTGTCCGGATGAGTCCTGGTTTTCCTGCTGATCAAAGGAGATTTCACAGATTTGCGTGTATGGAGGGAGGATGTGGGAGAGAAGGTTCACTTTGCTCTGACTGTGCTCTGCACCACATTCATTCTGCCTGTGATTTAATGCAGAAGTTTATTCTTTAACTGATCCAAGAACATGTTTGGTCAGTGCCAGTTTACACTTGCAGTTTACTGCAGTTGTACTCAGCCCTGTGCGTCAAGTACAAATAAACTCCTTTTTTTGAAGCAGCAAATAAAGTATTTTACTACAGTAAATATTCTACACACAGGAGACACAGGAGACACGCTCAGAACTGTAGGGACGTATATTCAGCTGCATAATACTTCTATTATAACTTTGTAGCCTTTGTCTTCACAGACACTGTTTAATATGTAGCAATACAAAGGCTGTAACTGTGTGTGAGTGTGTGTGTGTGTGTGTTAACAGTCAAAAAGGCTATTTATAACGAGAATAATATTAAAGATAAATAAAAGCCTAAAAAGGAAGCGTGGAGGACAGACGGTCGTACCGTGGAGAATAGAGTAATGTGAGTATTTTATCTGTGCAATGTAGGATTAAGCCAACAGGTCACATGAAACCACCACAAACTATCAAACTGGAAAAGTGACTCGACTTCCTGAAACCCTGACTACACCTGTGCCAGGTAGAAACAGATAGGGCTGAAAGATTCCAACAGGGTGCAAAGGCCTGCACACAAAAACTACACACTGGACCAGATAAACCAAATCCAGCTTGATTTGGCATTTGGTTTGATGCCGGATGCCCTTACTGCCACAACCCTCACATCTTACACGGGCTCGGGGCTGCGAGGACACACCTGGTGGCGTGGGATTCAAGCCCGCGACCTTCTGCATCGCAACCCAATGCTTTACCACTGAGCCGCGAGGCTTCACCTAAAAACCAAAGCAAACAAACCAAAACATGCAGTTTGGCCACGACACCAGGACACATCACAGCCCAGAACACTTTCTAGCGGCCTTGGCTGCCGGCAGCACCAGCATTTGCCAAGAAGCTGAAGCTCTCTGACGGCTGTAAAAGCATAAACTTTGTCCTATTATCTAACATTTCAGCACAACGCTGCTTTCTACAAAGCTCATGGATCCAAACAAACTACTCATTTAGTCTAAATACAAGATTCCTGCCGGCTGCAAATACACGACCTTCTGTGTCAAGAGGATACAATAAATAAGATATTAGCGCATTAAATATAAAACATGCAGCAACACATCCGGATAAACAGCGGTTAGTAACAATATAATCCAGTGTAAATATGGTTTAGGGAAATTATCAAAACAATGATAAACGCACTGAGGGATGAGTGAGAACTTGTTGGACGTGTACTTTTTAATGAGCCTCATTGCTAGAACATGTGATAAGCTACATATTTGTCATTTTTAGAGACTGATGTCTGTATTAGGAACCAAAGCGTCAGTCAGAAATAAGTTAAAAGATTATTTGTTTTGGGGCTTTAATGGAGAATTTTTGGAAAAAAGTAAAAATAAGTACCTACGTCATGTTGCAGATATTTCTTCAGCAAAACTAGTTGAGTGAGGAGGGTTTTGTTTATTATTTTTTTTTTGGCTGCCTTTCACTAAGAAAAGGATTTAATTTCCTGTTGCATTCTGTTCTCGAGTGCTCAGATAACAAAACACCTCCATCCTGGACAACCTGAGGGCAGAGCATGAAGAAATTCCCCTTTTCTCTGTGAAACACACTCACCTTAAATGCAAATCCCTGTTTCACGTTACAGCGTAATGACGGGATGCACGTCAAAGTATTAAGGTTCACGACTTTTCACTATAGTCTGGTGCCCACGTGCACACGGAAACTGTCTACCAGATGTGATTTTTAAACGTCCAGTCAGTGATAGGGTTCCTTTCCTTTAGGGTTTTAACTGAAAGAAGAGCCACAGTCTTCATTCAGTTAAAACAAATGCACGTAAACGTTTCTCTGCAATCAAATGAATCCAGTCTGAACTCACAGTGACTCACGGTGCCCTGTTGGCTTGTGTTGCCTAACGGTGGAACTTTGGGAGTTTCTCCTGACTTGGTCAACCTGCCATGACTACACATTGACTGAACGGGTCTAAACATCACTTTAAACATGAAGGACGACCACATCATTATGTTTTGTGTCGCTCGACGTGCAGCGTTGTTACCAGGTGTAAACTGTCTGCTTTCCACTGTAATGGAGACCTGGTTATGTCAAAACAGGATGCAGTGTTGAGTGGTCTGCGGAAAACTCCAACATCTGCACTGTAGCATCAGAGAAATTATGTCTTCTCGTCTCCTGCTGATCCTCAGTCTTAAACGCTTCCAGACACACTGCACTCTGACTAAAGTCTGACTAAAACAGCTCCTTCTACCACAAACTGTAGATCCCATCACTGCATCGATGCCACAAAATTTAACAGAGCAACATGTGGGTTCATCAGATGTCCATCAGCAGAGTAGACTGACTCAACCAATCATTTTTCTTCTTTTTTTAAACCCCGAGTGCACTGGATACGTGATGCTCTGGATACACGGTGAACACGAGGCCTCCTCGTTTGTCTAGAAGCAAGAACACAGTGTTGTACAACACCTACGGAGAGTTTGCATCAGTTCCTCCACTGACAGCGTTTAATTTCTAAAGATAGACTATTGTGTTCCACATCAAAGTGGGTGGATTTGTTCGGGATCGTTTTCGCTTTTGAATAGTTTCTTTCTGTGTGTGTGTGTGTGTGTGTGTGTGTGTGTCTGCCTTTCTTACACATTTAACATCCATGTTTTCCTCAGACCACAGCGACATGTTTAGCCTCCACGCCATTAAACGAGCGGCCACAGCATTAAGTCTGTAAACTGTGAGGCCATGTTTACAGATTTTATGGTGACAAAGACGCAAATGTGTCCATCTAGAGCAAAGTGCATCCTTCTTTACCCTTTATCCTTCACACTTTGTATAAAATTATTTGAGTTCCTCAAATATTTGTCAGAAAAAGTACATGACTGATGCAGTAGAATGTAAGATCGTGCAACTGCACGATAGTTGCTAGAGGCTCCACAAGCCCTGTTAGATTAAAGTAAACTGCAGGCAACTTTGTCCCACTGGTGGACGTTGTCAGATGAGGCTATAAACATGTCGTGTTGGAGTCAAAGTGTATTACTCACCGGTGTCAAGGTCACTAGTTATGCTATAGCTGCCAAATGGAATTGGTTTAAAGCGGTGCTGTATTTGCAGGGGAAACTGGGCCTCAACAGTAAATGTTTGCTTCAGGGCTGCATTCAAACCGACGTCATTGAACCTCACTGACATTCACTGAAATGGAGGCTGTTCTTTAGTTATTTAGCTGCGATGGTTATACATCAGCACAAGTGTAGAAATGCAGCAAAACATCCCGTCTTCAGTTTGTCAGTGTGCAGTAGTGAGCGTTGGTCAGTTAAATATGTAAAACATATGCAGGACTTTTACAAATTTTTTCCAGTGTTTTGTCGTGTGTGAATCTTTAAACACACTCTTCTGTTTTTCCTGTTGCAACTTCTTGGATAGTATTTCCTTGTGTTAGCAGTTCCTGCAACTCCGCCCCATCCCATCTATGCATTTTTTGAAATCCTCACACCTGTGCAATTGCCTCTGACCTGGGGCTTAGTGTCCCCCCCTCCCCATAGGAAGGGGAATTGTGAAGCAAGGATTCCTGTTGTGTTTGATACACATTTGGCAAACACCCGATCAAGACAACCAAACATACATGTGTCTTGTCAGCACGGTGTTACACCTCCCTACCCAGAGTTTGTTGCTGTTAATAAACCCCTAACCACTGTATGCAGTAGGTGGTCTACTGAACCATAACTACAGGCGAGACCACTGAATGACATGACAACAGTTAAATCCATAACACACGTCAGGTTTCTCACCTCGACTCTCCGTCTCATGTTTCAGATGTCACCGTGACGTGCTTCATTTCAGAGGAGTGTTTGCTCCCCTGCACCTTCCAGCCGGACGGCGAGGTGACCATCAAGTGGTTCAGACAGGATGTGCAGGTGTACGAGTTTAAGAAGGAAGGTGACAACACCAAGGATGACGATGAGGACGACGACGAGGACGACGATGACAGCGACAGTGACAGCGAAGAAAACGACGACGACAGCAGCGAGGAGCTCGATCAGTTAGACGAACGAATCTCCGTTTTCCCAGCCCTGGTTTCCCGCGGCAACGCCACGCTGATCCTCAGGGAGAGCAGCCTCAAGGACAGGGGCACCTACAAGTGTCACGTTAAAACATCGAACGGCGAACACCATGCGAAAGTCATCCTGAAGGTAGAAGGTGAGATCATCAGTTACAGCTAGTTACTGTAAAACTTCATGATGGGATCAAAAATATTTATTTTCCTAACAGTTAAAGGTTTGTTTCAGGTCATTTTAATGTGTCATATTTTACATTATTGATATACAACAAAACAGAGGGAAAAGGAAAAAGAACACAAGCTCAGAAAGTGTGTAGTTGGAGGAAAAGCCGCCCAGCTGGCCTCTGCTTTCGATTTCCAGTATGGGCACAGCAGGCCCACATGTCCCGAGGCAGCAACCAGCAGCTTAACCACACACTGATCTGAGTCACCCTGCTTTCATTTATGGATAAATCAGGGTTTTCCTTAAACACACAAAGACAGACGTTCACTGGCAGAAAAGAAGCGGCATCACTGAACCTTTAGGGGAACAACAGCATGTCCCTGGGGCTGTGACCTCTAGAAGGCCACATCTGAACCCTTCACACTGGGAACTTATTTGTACCCTTGTGGTAGTAACTGTACTCTAGTGGTTATATGTCATTGCTTTTTGTTTTTAATTTAGTCGGTGATAACTGCATTGTTGGCTTGATAACTGTAATTGCAGATTTTCAAATTGTACTTTAACTAAACAAATGTACTTATAAGTACCACATACAGTACCTTTGGAGAGCCAAAATGCTGGGTGTACAGTAGTTACCCTGATGTCCACATTACTTGTACCTTGGGGGACAGAAATGGACCCATACTGTTCAGTACCTTTATGTCTGAGCGTGTAGAGTAACACGAGAAAATGTCATTGTGACCTGGAAACTGTTTAACTGGTCCTTCACTCATTTAGAGGAATATTGTTTAACATAATAAGATAATGTTCAGCGGTTTATCTGACACTTCTGCTTCAGTGTGGATGTTTTCAGACACAGCCCAGTTAACTGCACTGAGCTATGAACAAGATTTGTTATTAATCCTGTGGAGCAGAAGAATCTCCTGAACTCATGTAGTTGCTGCTTCTGTTTCATTACAGTCCAAATGCAAATATTGTGCTTTACCAAAAAAAAAAATGGGACTTTTTCTTAAATGGAAGAAAAATTCACTTGGACCTTTATGTGAGACAAGAATTTAAAAAGAAAACTGTTTTTAATGTCGAGTCTTTTAGTCGTCCTGACATGAGCTCGGCCGGAGAACTCGGCTGCTTCTCCACAGAACTAATGAACTTCTAGATGTGTTGGTGGACGGTGGTTTTCCAACAGTATTTCAGAGTCCATGTGGCTACAGCTGAGGACCTGAAGGTCTAAAGGATGTTTGGTCTTTGCAGCCTTAATTTCATATAAATCCCTTTTGAATTTTATACCCAATCACCTCACCTGTTAGCAATTCATTTCAGTTACTTCGACACACACACACACACACACACACACACACACACACACAATTGGTGTATAAAACTGAATGTGAAAGTGTTTAAATTAGTTTTATCATATCAGTGCAGGGTTAGTTTGGGCCCTGACTTTAAGGATCTATGGGAAAGGTTTCAGCTTGCTGTGTGTGTGTGTGTGTGTGTGTGTGTGTGTGTGTGTGTGTGTGTGTGTGTAGCACCCATCCGAGAGTTGTCTCTGGAGCTGTCCAGGATGAGTGGCTACGACGAGATGATTTGCACCGTCCATCATGTCTTCCCGGCTCCTCGGGTAACGTGGGCGACGGAACCCCAGACCTTCGAGGACCTGCGACCCGTGACGCGCGTGCAGAGCAACCAGCAGGGGCTGTACACGGTCCACAGCCGCCTCAAGCTGCTCAACTCACAACCCAACCTCATCTACATCTGCAAAGTCACCAGTCCCTACGGTGGTCCCGCCTGGTGGGCCTCGCTCAGGGAGAGAGGTAAAGCTGATGAGTTACTGTTTAAAGTCAGCAGTTTTTGTCTCAAATTCTTGAAATGTGTCAAACGTGTGACGAAATCTTCACCGGCTTTAATCTGTGTGCGTTTGCTCCGTGCTAGAAATAAAAGGGTCTCAAGGGAAAGATCTGACCATCCCCTGCTTTGCCCCTTCTTACCTCAACAAACCCTCACTGGAGTGGAACTTCTCCGCCGGCACGGCCCACTCCCGCATTCTCACCTACGACAGCCAGTCGGGGCACAGCACGTCCGCGTCGGCCTGGGAAAAACACGTGGAGCTGGACGGCTACCGGGTCCCGTTCGGCGACGGCTCTCTGCGACTCATGGACCCCGTGAACTCGAAGCACACGGGCAGCTACACCTGCAAGTTCTCCGTGGCCCGCAACACCCACAGCGAGCGCTCTGACGTCATCATTGATGGTCCACAGGGTGGGTTCCCGAAAGACGAAGGGGTTCTGTGAGGAGTAGGTTGGTCAGAGCTGGGACTAAGATACAGAGTGTGTTTCTGTTTGTTATTGTGCTTTCTGAGCCAACAAGTTGCCGGTTCATCTCTCTGACATTTCTGACAACAACAGGCGGGAAAAAGCAGAAGCACAGAAACACGAGCACCTTCGTAATAAGTTGTTCTAAGAGCTTCGGAGCATTTTAATGAGAAAACCCATTAAAGAGTAGATTCACTCAGAGGACAAAGCAGCACATTCCTGTGATGTTGAACCATTGCTAAGCAAACAGAAACTGGAAAACTGGAAAAACAGCACCACCCATTGTTGAGTTCCATTAACTTCCTGCTACTATTAGCAGAACAGCAGTGGAAGGAAACACAGTTAGAATTTGCTCTGAATGTAGATAGAAACATGGTCTATGTCTGTGTTGTACTGCAGGTTAGTCGCAGGCAGAATGTAACAGGTTACAGTCGTTTACTCAAAAAGGGAAAAAGCAGAGATGAATATTAAAAAGAATCCTCATCTTTCTGTGGATCAAATACTGAAGTTCGTAAAACATCCCTACAGTTAAAGTCTTTATTATTAATTAGATTATTATCCATTCTTAAAAATCATGCTCAACATGAATGTAAAATCCTGATTTGCTAAGAGTGTCACAAGGGCAGAGCTCAGTATGAAACAAAGTATGAATTAATACTAAAAAAGAGAACAACAAGTAAACGTGCTGTGACGTGTATTTGTCGTGTGTTTGTTTGTGACAGTGAAAGAAGGAGGTCAAGTTAACAAACACACAAAAGATCCACAGTCTTATTGGTGGATTGCCGGTCTGGTGATTGCAGGTCTGGCTCTGGCTTTGGTGGGTTTGCTGGTCTACCTGAAGCTAAAAGGTAAAGATGGACTCATGGTTGTAAAGTTTTTGTAAAGTTATTGTACTTTGTACCACACTACACATGCTGTTTTTGACAACTTTAGCCACTGTAGCGGATTTTCACACAACAAAAATGAAAAATCCAAATGTGATTTTGTTTTTCTGTCCACTCAATTTGACAGGAAAACAACTTCTTTTCCATTTTAAAGACCGACACTCTCCATTACTTTGAAATGAGTGATTGATTTATTATTTCATTGACATTCTGTCTCCTCTTTTTCCCAGGAAACACGGGAAGCAAACCCAGAAACGACCCCAAGGACCTGACAGAGCTGAACGTAGTCACAGGTTGGTCACCAAACAAACCCATAAAAACGTCAATGAAAACATGAACCACAAGATGGAGCCAGAGAATAATTTCAATCTGCTGTAACCGTCCACACGTCACAGCTCCATGACCAAAAGTAACAAATGACATTTACTGTACTGTCATTACTGTCAAAATGTAGATGTGTTGTGTACTTCTACTTTTTGGAACTAACTTTGCTGGTATTTTATTTATTTGCTAGTATTTGAAAAATATAGTAGGATATGACGCGATGTCCTGCACTTTAGACAGTGAGACATCTTGAATACTATGAGCACCTTCGTAGAAAATACTGAGAAACACAAATAGGAGTCTGAATTTATTGCTCTGCTGGGATCTTCATTTATAAATTATGTCATCCAGAAATGATTTGTTCCACAGACGGTGCAGGAAACACCAACGTAGACGAGAGCAGGCCGTTGAATGTCCCTAGCAGCAGTAGACCTCCAGGAACTCAGGCCGACTCACAGTGAACCTGAGGACAAACAGCAACAACCACCTTGAAACCGAAGCTGAATTAACAAACGTACTAACAAAACCAGCAGCTACACACGTATAAGGGGAGAAGAGTGTGGCAGAAACACCAGCTCTAAACCTTCATTGAAGTGCCACAAACTCCTTTTGGGGTCTTTGAACTTTGCAGGACAACGGTGCATGATGCAGAACGTGCACTCGGAACCCGGACAGTGCTCCTCTGAACACCTGCACTTTTTCACAAACTCTTACTCTTAATATTTTGTTGGGACGATCCCTGCAAAGCCACCTTCCAGCACAAAAACTCTGTTTGCATCTCGACAGGAGGAACCAGGAACGGACGTTAGTGCCTTTTTCACAGTGGATGGCTGAAAGAAGTTTCTGGCCAGGTGATAGTACTCTCAGGTATATTCGTGTGCCATGTGTCATTGTGCTCGTCACTACAGGAAACAGGATAGTTGGTATAAAATATTACTAAAACTGTGATTCTCCCGTTTACGGACCTGGTGAACAAAGAGCTCGGTTCCTGAAGTGTGCGTACTTTCACGTCTTCACCCCGGTGCACAATCCCACTCACAGCTATTGAAGCTGAGGGTCAGTTACAGGACTGGTTTGATTGGTTTCTGCGATCAGTTGCTGTGGGGACAGAAAGTTCTCACAGTTCATTGTCTATCAGAAACCTTAAACCGCAAACACGGTTAATTTTTTGTAGTGAATGTGACCAGCTGACAATTAGGTTTCAATGAAGCAAATGTTTTTATTGAATCAACACATGTACTGTCGTGTACTGACTGTCTCATTGTTCTACTCCAGAGTCCTGTGTGTGCTCAGGTTAAAGCAGTAGCAGCACTTTGGTTAAAGGGCGACTTCGCCAATTTCCAACTTGTTTTCTAGGGCTTTAGTTTAGGGTGTAAATGTTCTCCGCTTCTAGCTGAAACACTCCTCCAGATGGAATCACACGGAGGAGTTCGTCATCATTAGGAGTTCAGATGATGTCATCAAGGGGAGCAGGTTGACCATGATAACATAACTGAGCAACAAGATGACATCATGTGAACTGAAGGTTACTCCAAGTGATGTCATCTGGAGGCATTTTTCAGCTAGAAGCAGAGGGATATTTTATGTACCAGCCAAACTATAAAGTAAAAAAAATCAGTGAAAGTCGTCCTTTAAGTTTGGACAGAGTGTGTGGCTGAACCTCCACAGTGTGAAGGGACTGTTACATCTTTATCCAAGACGAAGCAACGTCTGTGAGAGTGAAAACACGGCCCGCGGACAGACAGAAACACCTTGTCTGGGAACATTCTGCGACCGTGTTTAGTATCAACATGCTTCTAACTTACCACTGTGTCAATAGAAGATTTAATCTGTTTGTGATTCTGTTCCCCACAAAAATGTGCTATAAAGGAATTTAGTTCACTGCAGACTGGCACTAATTATTACAGTGGACAAAACCTGAACATCCCAGAACATACGCGACACTTAAGGGTGTTAGTGTTTCCAGGAAATGGTCTCGTGGAACATAAATGATCAGATGATAGTGGCGTGAACTCACGGACTTTGTTTTACACAGATTACTTTTTAACTCGCTGTCACTCACTGACAAGAAATTCAGGCAGTTTCTTTTTTTTCTGTAAACTCCCACACTGTGCTGTAACTGAGTTTTCCTGCTTCTCAAATGTGTCATAGTTAATATTAAATCTGATTAATCACCAAGCTTCTTCGTGTGTTTGCTTCTAATCTACAGGCAGTAAATACATCTAATACACCTAAAGTTGTTTTTGGCTCTTTGTTGTTTTGTGTCAATGTTTGACCTTTGTACCCAAGTCCAGCTTTATCCCGGGACTCAGTGTGTGATAAGTGTGTGATAGGATCCCTCCACCTTTATGAATCGATACTGTGTCACGTGGGAACACAGGACAAGATCCCATGTGGCTTCCTGCTCAATTTAAAAATCAGAAAAACCTTGAGAAATGATTATTATTATTTTTTTTTATTTCATTATCAAAATAACCCAGAGTGGTGCTGGTGGCTCAATGGGTAGAGCATCAGGTTCGAATGTAGAAGGCCGCAGGATTGAATCCCCCCCCACCAGGTGCGGCCCCGCCCAGCTATCAAGGGCCACCTTGGTGCCGTTCCCAGGTGTAGCTCCCAGGTGAGTATTTTTTACAGCACCTCAATGCAACATTTTGCAATGTTAGGTTGAGTGTGTTATCAACAGTTTCTGGCAGAGCCGGTTCTTGGCATAGGGTCACCAAGGGTGTCGCCCGCTGGAGGGGGCGCTGCCCAGGACAGGGCTGACCCTCCTTTCCAGGTGGTTCAGTCTTATTTATTTAATTTTATTTTATTTTTCTTGAGGTCTAAAAAACTACACTGTCAACAGATTTTTATCCAGAAGGTACAAAGACGACCTGTTACCATAATGTTGAGTCTTTGGATGTGTTCAGGGGGGTTTTGGAGGTGGAGCAGGTTGTCTACAAACTGCAGGGGCAGCGGTCAGTCCCCAGCGCCTCCTGTCCACATGTCCAAGTGTCCTTCAGCCCTGTCCGTCTGCGTGTTTTCAGAGCTACAGAGTCCAAATCCAAATATCCAGAAACACATAGTCAGAGGCAGGAGTTTCCAAAGAGCTCAGAATTCAGAATATTAGTAATGTACTGCACATGCATGAGTCACAGCCTGATGCACTTGTTCTCCTTTTCTTTTAATTCATTCTTCCTTTTTCATATTTTTAGATTTAAGATTTAAACAACTTGCTTGATCCCATAGGTTGTTGTTACAGCTGCTCTCCACCTGAAAAGTAGAAAAGAAAGAAAAAACTTCCACCAAACCAAGACAATAAACAAGTACAAGTACAAACTACTGATCATGAAGTAAGATAAAACCCAGCTAGAGGAGTAAACTTAAATAAAATAAAAACAATCCTATTTGTCCATTTGGACCATTCAGTCCCCCTCCTTTTTACAGATGGGGGTGAACAGTTTAACATCCACTGGGACATAGAATCTCCTGTGTTGTTCTGTGGAGAACTTGACTGTGATCAGTCTCTGGCTGAAAATGCTCCTCTGTGCATCCAGCTCACAGTGGAGATGGTGGGAGGGAAAACCACAGCACAGAAGATGGACCTGGCGATCACGGACTCATAAACCCTCCGCAGAATAGTGCTGCACATGTTGAAGGACCTTAGTCTCGTTAGAAATGTTTAGTGTAGTATTTTAGTAAAGTATCCAGTATAAAGTATACAGCCGTGTAGAGCTTACACTCTCTGATCCTGCAGTTTTTCTCGTTGTTTTTATCATTTATCGTTTCAGCACAGTGCGGGCAGATCGGAGGACGGAGGAAAGCAGGGGGTCTGGTCATGTACATCAACAACAGGTGGTGTCAGGTCATGTTACTGTGAAAGAGAATCTGTTGCCCGGACTGTTGGCGCTGGGCCTCCGTCCTTACTATATGTCCAGAGAGTTCACACCCGCCATATTGATCGCTGTCTACATTCCTCCTCTGCCTCCTCGGTGGCAGCCAGACTCCAGACCCGACATCCTCTTTATGATCTCAGGTGACTTTAACCACGCAACCTTCTCCAAGACCTTCACCATGCTGCATGTTTTCTGCGTCTGTGGCAGCCAGCTCCACCTTCATGCTGTGAGCTGCTGTTTCTTTCTTGCTTATTCATTGACTTGTACTTGTTTATTGTCTTGGTTTGGTGGAAGTTTTTTTCCTTTCTTTTCTACTCTTCATGTGAAGAGCAGCTGTAACAAACTATGGGATCCATAAAGTTGTTTGAATCTTGAGTCAAAAGTTAGTTAGTCAAAGTTTCAGATTTTTTATTTCTTTTGTCCTTTTGGCTTATCGCCACAGCGGATCATTGTCTGCATGTTGACTTGGCACAGTTGGCTGGATGCCCTTTCTGACACAACCCTCCCCAATTTTTACTGGGCTTGGACCAGCACTGCACAGCTGGGGAGGAGAATAGGCTGTTAGGGCTTCAGTGGACAGGGACACTTTGACATAAAGCCCGGGCCGGGGATCAAACCACTCACCCTGTGGTCCGTGGACAACTGCCTTTACCAACTGAGCTACAGCCGCCTCCTTTCAGTGGATCAGATAAACACACAGAAACACACAGAGAGGCCAGGCAGCAGGAAGACAGGGTCCAAATCCAGAATAAGTGATCAGGACTAATAATAGTGAAGCAGTAGAAATTGCTTTTTGAAAAAATAAATCTCAAAATAAATGTGAGATAATTGATAAGGAAACTTAATACACTTCAACATTTTATTCAGACATTTAACAAATTGTTTTTATATTGTATTATTTGACTTCATATTAGCTCAAAGAGGTTTCTGTAACTCAAACCACAGGACAAGTTTAGAAGAGCCATTTCTGTCTCTGACACTGATCACAGCTTAAGGTTATTTATGTCCCACCCCACTATGTCCCTCCCTGTCTGTCTCATGGATCACACCGCCTTTCCTGGGTGAAGTCTGCAGTCGAGTGAGTAAATCACTGCACAACTTGAAGTGGTGATAAACAAGAATGGTTTCGTTCAAGGTGTTTTTACTGGTTCCTACCTTTCTGTGGACTTTTATCCGAGCAGGTGAGTGAGGCTGAGTCTGATTTTATTTACTGTAGGTCAGAGAAATGACAAACTAACACTATGGTCATTTTATTCAACCCTCCTAAGAAACAAGTGTAAAATAACAAGTTGTACTCTGACAGTTCTGACATTATGCTGCTAAGATTCATTGTTCTTATAAATTGGTAAAAACAGTGGAGGTGAATTCAGTTTATTAAACTTAGTCTTTTTAAAATGAGTGAACATGAGTGGAAAGTCGAACACGTCTCATATCACTACTAATATGGTTTGGAGTTATACTTTGGACTTTAATCTGTAACAGAGTTTAATCAGTAAACGGCAACAACATTATAGTCTACGTCCCCCGGACTTATTTTAATGAGGATATAAATGTATAAATGTGAAACTGGGATTTAAAAAACTCTGTCCTTGTCCAACAAACCTGCTAAACTTGTTGTGCCACATTCCCAGCGAGCTTTCAGTTCGTCTGCGTTGACGATGATCTAAAATCAAAGTGCATCTAAATAAAACTAATCTCTGATTTTCTTTCTTTATTTTTAAGCTGCACAAGTACAGATATTTTTATGGAGACTGTGGATAAAAATTGCCAAATTTACACGCATACACATTTGAGGGGGGGCACAGGGGGGAGTGGTTAGTGCTGCTGTCTCACAGTACAAATCCGCCTGCTGACTGCTGTCCTTCTCAATTCGGTCTCTGTGTGGACCTGAGACACACACTGGAGACTTGTCCATGGACCAATCACAGCTGGTGTAGGCTTCACGCAGCTGTGACCCTGAACTGCATAAGCACTAACAGATAAGAAATGGATGGATACATTTATATGACTTAGTTCTACTGCTCCTATCAACTGTTTCAGCAGCAGCACTGTAAACTACATGTCAAGGACCCAACACCAGACTATGACATTGACTAGGGAACAAAGTATTTGGCGGCTGAAGAGTCAGAGACTCCCCTCAGGAGCTGGAGGAGATAACAACAGAGAGAGATTAGCTCAGCTGAGAAGCTCACAAAAGCAAAATGAAAGTGGAGATAATGTCTCGCAATTATTTCTAATGTCTCATAAGTTTTCAAAATTCTTTCGAAATTTCTCCAGTTGTGTGAACATATTTTCCTGAACATCTTTGCACTGTTTGTGTTACAGACACTGACATCTCCTGTGATTTCATGCAAAGCTGCATCTTACCGTGCAGCTTCCAGGCAGAAAGTGAAGAGATCATCCACTGGATTCTGACAGCAGGAAACCGTCCTGTTTACTCCTACTACTACAACCAAAACCAGCTCGCACACCAGGACCAGACCTTCAAAGGCAGAACATCACTGTTCAAGGAACAGATCTCCAGAGGAAATGCTTCACTGCAGCTGACGGGGGTCCAGGTTCAGGACCAGGGGAGATACAAGTGTTACACCAGCACCATCAGAGGAAACAAGGAGACATACATCAACCTAAGAGTGGACGGTGAGAGACACTCTATGCACAAAGTTTCAAAAAGCTTAAGGTTTAAAAAAGTGCCCATCTGCTCTGTTGGAATTTTGTCCCTAATGTCACGTGTTTGACCAACGAACATATTATATGTAAAAATGATCAGTGTGTCCCACAGCAGTGGACGTCAGGTTGATTTAATCAGTTGAAAACCTCTGTTTAATGAAATCACCTGTCATGAACTCACTGTCAGCTTAACTGGTCATTTATTCAGAAACATATGAACAACATGAAGTCAAGTTTTGCTTTGTACATAACTTCATTTGGGACAGAAAAATATTTCTTTCAGCTTCTGCTTACATGCTTTCATTAAACTAGAAGCTGAAGTTCTTCAATCTCTGCCCACAACTTCCTGGCTTCTACATCCCAAACCAATGTTCTACCATTCCTGCAGCATGGAGAACCTTAGTGGAGAACCGTCACAATGTCAGCTTTTAGCTTCTTGAGGTGTCTAAGGCAGAACAAACTCTCCTGGGATGAGATTATGTGTAAGAGAAAAGGCAGAATGAATAAGAATGTCAGGGTCAGCAGTTTAATTTCTCCTGCCTCATGTAAAAGTGTGTGTGTGTGTGAAGAGCATGTGCTGTAACATTGCTACAAACAGCTTTTTTCCTGGAGCCACTTTCACCAAGCTCACAAATATTCCGCCGATATGACTTTGTACAAGAAGATAAACCCGGTTTTTGTACTAGATTGGGTAAACGAGGTCGGTCAGTCCTTATCTACACACACACCTGCACACGTTGTGTCAGAAGTGAATCACTACTGTTGTCTGGGATCAAAACCTTGTTGGCATTTTAGTGTGAAAAGAAAGTTACTGTTTTAGAAAGTTACAATTTCTTCTAAAGTCATCTACTGTTTGATTCATGAACCTCACATGGAAAAACTTGTCTGCATTATTTTAGGATGAGAATAATCAGCCTGAGCACTGATGGAACTTCACCTACACAAACTTACAATGTGTGAAGTAAAACAACACACTTTAGCTTCTGCTGACAATTGAAACTAATCTTTGTACCTAATACAAAGTAAGAAAAGTATTGATGTGTAACATTTACTAAGTTAAAACTTGCTGCTTCCCACACGTATGGGAGTTCTTTCCCTGTAAAAGCTTAGATGGTGCAAATGGTCTTTGATTATCCCATGGAACCTACACAGCACCAAGACCTGTAGACCACTGTTCTCAGTCCTGGTCCTCAAAGACCCCCTTCCCACTGCTATTTACCTGGATCAGGTGTGTTCAGCCAATCACAAGCTGGAAGAAGATGAGATGGAGTGGAGATGGAAAACTGAACTGAGGTCTTTCAGCTTCTGATGGACTGAAGACCCCGTTGTTTCTAAAACATGTTACTAACAAAATAATCCTGTTTTTCAGCTCCAGTCAGTAAAATCCACATTGAGCAGGTGGGAAACAGGATCACCTGCAGCTCAGAGGGGATCTACCCTGAACCTGAGATCACCTGGTCCACCAACCCTCCATCCACCTTCAAGAACACAACCACAGTCCAGCAGACTGAGCAGCAACTCTACAACATCAGCAGCTCTCTGATACTTTCAGACCATGTTCCTGATGTGGACCACAGCTGCAGCATCAGCACTCGCAGAAACAGCAGGAGAGCGACACGTTTTAAACAAAGTAAGTTCTGAAGACCACCTGCAGCTCTAAACTCCCAATTTGCTGTTCTGATGACAGAAAACCTTCATTAAATCTATGGAACTAGTGATGCATCAAAGTCTGACTTTGCCTTTTGTTAAATGTCAGCTTCCATCAATGGGTCCAGCTCTGAAACAATCCCCTGTGCCATCTCCAACCAGCCCATAACAAGCTTCCTGTGGAGGTTCAACCACAGTCAGATCATAGTGGAGAACACTGGTGGCACCGGGCGACACAGTGTCTCAGAGGAGTGGAGGCCTTATGTCAAACAGGTGTCTGACACAGGCAGCCTCACATTACAGGACCTGACACCAGATCAGGGGGGAATTTACACATGTGAAGCCAGTGATGCTGAGGAGACACGTGTGAGCAACACCATTCTGTGGCTGGAGAAACAACAAGGTGGGAACTTAGTTTATCTGCAGATATTAATCTATATTCAACATTATCTGTTATATGTGCACAGCAGTATCTGAATAATGACTTCTGCATGTTTACAGTACATGTCAATACGTTTTATTAATATCTTCAAATAAGTTAAAGAAAATGTTATGAATGTTTGAAATACAATGTGTTGCCACATGCACGATCTGCTAAACCTAAAATATAAGAGGTTAAAAAACATCATAATCATAAACACCAGGAAGGAGACGAAAACTAACTAAGTCACTTCTAGTAACAGAAACAGTAAAGACAAGATGACACCAGACTAGAAACTTAACCAAGACAACAAAACTGGACACTGCTGCACATGAAATAAGGGATGTAATCGAAGACAGAGCTGACTAAGAATCTAAAAGACAAATACAATGACTAGAGGAGTAAGTCACCCAGGGTGAAGAACAAGGTAACAGGGTGTGAGCGGACTGGGTTAGTGATCCAAAATAATCCCACACACACACACACACCCACCCGCACATATCTGATTCTTGATAAACTTGAGGAGGAACAAAATAAAATAAAATAATAAAAAAAAATCACACAGGGAACAGGAGCAAGAACCAGGACTAGAGGAAAACTAAATAATCTGAACGTGAATATCACCTTTAGTCTGGGATCTAAATGTGAACCAGGACTGGGCAAAACAAAGTTATCTGAACAACAATATGAACCCATGAATACTAACACATGACGATTAAACACTAATGGGTTAGTAAACCAAAAGAAGCAACAAGCACTAACCAGAAACTCAGAAGACAAAATACAAAACCAAGACACAATGGGAAACCGTCAGAGGGAGACAGCCAAGAAATACAAACCAAACTTCAGACCCAAGAACTCAGGTTCAGGGACTGAACATACAGCAGGGAGGAACCACGAGAACCTGGCAGGCGACTGTGGGGAGAACTGGGTACAAATAGACAGAGGAACAGGTGAAAACTAGTGAAGCTGGCAGAATCACTATAAACAGGAAGTGAAGGAAGGGGCTACAAAATAAAAGTCCAAAATACGTAGTGAAGCTGGTGAAGACAAAGGAAATCCAGGGACAGATCATGACAAAAATTTGCTTGTGTAAAAGCAAAAACTGCCATAGAACATATTTGTACATTTTCCTCCTGTGTTACACTCAGTACTTCTATGCAGTTGTTGCAATAGTCAGGAACTTTGTGATCTTGGATCAGAATAAAGTTACAGACACTGTAAAAGGTAAAATTAGTTTGTTGTAGAAACTTTATTCATCTAAACATTTTTCCATTTCAGACACTTCTCATTCCTGGATTGTAGGACTCATAGTGGCAGCTGTCTTTGCAGCAGCAGCAGTAGCAGTAATAGTCCTATATCGGAAAAACAAGTTACCCTGTTGTAAACAGGTAAATAACAGCAATATTTTTGTGGTCATCTGTGAAAATGTCCCCTTTATGTTGTTTGTTCTAATCATAATCAAATACAAACAATGTATTACAGTAAGTACACTGTACTGTATAAGCTTATGGGAAATAATAGCAGTACTGCTACAGTGAAGAATACTTATACAATACACAGTTTACTGTAACAGCTGCAGTAAATAAAGTAAATGTCTGAATGTAAAGTGTTTCCCACAGTGACACTTGACACTGTAAACTCACATCCATTGTGCATCTCATCAAATAAACTGGGATTATTCTGAACATGTAATAGAAATACAGAGAACAAGAAGACATCATTTAACATGAGGCAACGTGACTCATGATGGTTTACCTGTAGGAAATGTGAGTTTAGGATCCTCAGTATTTTATTTATACTTTACAGTACTTTATTCTGTAAAGTGCCCTGAGATGACTTTGTTGTGAATTGGCGCTATATAAATAAAGTTGAATTGAATTGAAAAGTAGTCATTTATCAGGAAGTAATAATTAAATGGTGGTCGGGAGTTTGAGCTTCATGAAATCTCTTCCTTTCTGTTTGCAGGATGATATAATATGAAGGAAAAATTACATCTGAAATTAATTCTGAAGTGAATTAGTGAAGAGCAACACTGATGAATGAAACACTATATAACGGACAAGAAGTGGAGACAAATGCATGTCCATCCTGGGAAATGAAGGATTAAAAGGCGACAGGCTGAAGAGTGAACACTAACTTTGTTGAGAAACAGTTTTTTCTGTGTTTCTTCTTCACTGGAACTTGAGGACGGTACAGAAAAACCCTGCAGAGCCCAAACAAACCAAACTGGAGACTGAACAAGACCAAAGTTTGTGTGTCAGCTCAGAGAACACAAGAGACACAGCACCTTCACCTCTGAGCCGTTCAACAAACATCCAAAGAGGTTAATGAAGGACAAGGACACAGACTGATGCTTGGACACATTGTCTTAGCTGCAGCATCACTGTCCTTTATATCTGGGAAAACATTAGTTTACATCATGTTCTTTTAACACGTTGTGACTCTATTATTAGAAACTCGGGTCTTTTACAACAAACTGAATCTTTTCTAACATTAACTCAATGAACTGTGTCAGAAAAAGGTAGTTTCTCCCATTTTGCTGTTAACTGTTGGACTATTTGTTGCTGCATTTGATTTGAATTCTTCTGTGTATTTATTGAATTTTATTTTTAATGTTTTTAGAGGATTGATTGATTGACTGATTGAGCTGAATTTAGTTCAGGCCTGTTTTTCCTCCATGAAACACTTTACTCCATATTAATCTCAGCCAGTTTGTGTGTTTTACTTTACTTTTGTTTTACTGACCTTTGTTCTGATGCAGATGTGACACCATTCTGCAGTGTTTGCAATGAGTTCAGTGGAGGAGATGGTAGAACAAACAGCATTAACACAGCAGCTTATTAAACACGTATTAAATTATTAAATAAAAGCACAAAATCGTCTCTGTGATAATGAAAGTCATGGAAGTCATTGAATATTTGTATGTGTACTGTTGAGTGATGAACACTAGAAATAAAATGAAGCTTTATGTTTTTAACAAACTGATTGAAATGTGTTGATTTCCTAAAACCTAAAGCAGCACTGGTCCACAGTAAGGGACAGAAAGAAAAACATGAAGTACTTTTACTTTTAATACAAGGAAATATAAGTAATGTTCTTAATTTTACTTAAGTACAAATGTCAGTAGTTACTTTTACGAGAGGACATTTTTGTTGGTGTATTTGTACTTTACTTAAGTAGTTTTTCAGTTTCACACACACTGGATGTCCCACCCTCTTACTGTAAGTCTGTATCTTTGACATGTTTTAACTACGGCATCATGATTCAATAGTTGCATTCACTGTCAGATACCACATCAGGAATTTCCATTTATCAGATCAAACATTCATATTTACTTATGTTCCTCAGCTTACAGACGATTGTTGTTTTGGGAAACCGCTGAAACTAAAGGAAGCAGAAAACTCAGCTCACTGAGGACGGGATGATTCTACTTGTTGCTCTTCTTCACTTGTGTCTCTCTCTCTGTGTCCCTGGTCGTCTGCTCAGAATAAGAATTTGAATATTTGGTGAAAGTCAGAATAGCTGTTACAGGTCGTCCCCATCAGCCTCAGCTCTACTTAAGGTGGAAATCAGCCAAACAATGAATGTAGAACAGAGAAAACATCACTGAATAATCAAATGATCCCTCTGATCTATTCATCCAGTTAAAAATGTGCAGTTTTAAACATTAGAAAAAAATATTATTAAATTACTAAAACTAAAACTAATTTCTGATCTGTATCTTGGTCATTTATGGTCCTTGCAGATCTCCACAGAGCTCCACTTAATTTGACTTATTCTAATGTGTCTCATTGATGAGACATATGTCTCTGTGAAGTAAAGCCTGTTTCCATGTCCTGTCTCACTGAGAAGAAGAACCAGATGACTCCAAATCAGAAATGGTCTCTGGTCTCAGCGGTATGAACTGTCTCTCATCCAGTCCACTTAAACATGACAGTAAACCAGTTGCAGGTTTTGACCTAGTGCAGAGGAGACATGTTGTCCTACTGAGAAAAGAAAACTTCTGTCTCCTCCATCAAGTCTACAGCTTAAACAAAGATGCTGACAGTTTTTCCACACAGAGAATCCAACATGATCCCTGCTGCTCTTCACTTCCTACATTTTTTAGGAGTTTTAGATTCTTAAAAAAATACATTGCTTGTTTTTTAAAAATTGAATAATCAGACGTCTTCTGTTCTTCTGTTGTCTACAGTGTCAAAACTGCAAAAGCTTTTATTATTGTGGGATCATGTTTTCTCACAGGACAGACATGTTGTGCAGCTCATCGCTACAGCTTTTTGTGATGATATATGAACAAAATTAGATTTAATCCTTTTTTGGGGGGGTTGGGCTGTAAATTTGAGAAACTAAAGGAAGCAGAAAACTCAGCTCACTGAGGTCGGGAAGATTCTACTTGTTGCTCTTCTTCACTTGTGTCTCTCTCTCTGTGTCCCTGGTCGTCTGCTCAAAATAAGAATTTGAATATTTGGTGAAAGTCAGAATAGCTGTTACAGGTCGTCCCCATCAGCCTCAGCTCTACTTAAGGTGGAAATCAGCCAAACAATGAATGTAGGACAGACCAAACATCACTGAATAATCAAATGATGCCTCTGATCTAAAAATGTGCAGTTTTAAACATTAGGAAAAAAATATTATTAAATTATTAATTATAATTATTATATTATAATTATATTATTATTTTATGTAAATCTGGTGGAAACTGTTTTAATTGTTCCAAAGGTTCCCACATGTGAATTCAAAAAAAAAGGCAACAAGGCAGTGGAGACATGAATGGAACAGGGTTACTGTCACATTTTGTGTAAGACGGACCCAAGTGAGGAGACACTGAGAGGGAGTAAACTAATAAACAGGTCATTATGGGAAAAACTCAAGAACTAAACATAAAATGGCTCATAAGAGGAGGATATGAGACAAGAATACAAGAAAAAATACAAGAATATTAAACATAGACTACAAAACCAAAATGAAGACCAGAATAAATGACTGAGGAAACAAAAGAAGAAACAGACAAAACCTCAGATCAGAGACAGAAAACAGAGTTAAAGACAAGAATCAGGAATCCAAAGAACACAGGTCAGGTAAACCAGGGAGCAAGGTGCACTGTCCTGGAGTAAGACGGAGGATCTGGTGAGGAACTGTGGGGAAAGCTGGGTCTAAATAGTGAGGGGAACAGGTGTAAAGCTGGTGGAACAGACTGGGAGCAGGAAGATGGAGGAAAGGCTACGTAATAAAGGTCAAGGCAGGAAGTGGAACTGAGGGCCAGATCCTGACAGTAAGATTGTGCAGAGACACCAGTGTCACGTCGCCCAACACTTAGAACTTAGAACAAACAGCGAGCACAGCAGAGCAGAGGGACACTTCCTGTTTCAGGCTGCACAGACGTTTATTTCCTCAGGCAAAGCTTTTGAAACAGCAGGTGAGATGATAATAAAGACCAGGTCAGCGTGTCCTACCAGAACCCATTTACATCTAAACTGCAAACAGACTGGTCGTCCTACAGTTCATTCTCATTCTACACTAATGTTTTGCTCATGTTCTTGTGTCTGTGTTGCACAGTGTCGCACAGTTGAACAATAAACCTGAACCTGTACTGTGTCTGTCAGACTCCACCACAACAAGGCCTTTTTTTTATTTCGTGTATTTGACGTTTTACTCCTGATGGGTCATTCAGCATTTATTGTAAAAAAAAAATGACATGTTTGATCCAGAAAGTGTTTTTCCAATGGGCTGTAAACACAGTAACAGGTCTGTCCCTCTGTGGACTGCAGGTCTGTACCAACAGTCTGGGAGACAAACCAAGGTTTTAATTTGAAGAGTTATTAAAGTGGGGAAACCTGTTGATTGATAGGTGACTTAACCTGTTTCATACAGATGTTTGAAATATGTTCTGCATTGCTTACATTGTAAGGACAGTGGGAGGGAACTTGGTGAGGAAACTGGTATCGTGTATTTAAACGTTTTACTGCAGCAGCACAGATCAGAGAGATGAGCTAACAGGACGATGACTGAGATCCAGGTTGCTGCATTTATGGTCCTGGCTTCTCTGTGGACTCTGAGCAGAGCAGGTGAGTGAGGCGTTCATGGCCTTTTTGCTATTATTATGTAGCTGAGTTGGTAAGGCAGTCGTGCACTGACCACAGGGTCAGTGGTTCAATCCCCGGTCCCAGCTAGATGTTGAAGTGGAGGGTTGCATCAGGAAGGGCCTAAAAACTGTGCCAAATCAACATGCAGACAATGATCCACTGTGGTGACGCTGAACTCACGGGATAAACCGAGAGGAAAAAAAAAAAGACGTGTTTAAAGTTGGTACATTTGACTGGAGAAAACACAACAAGCAGGAAGTTGAAATGATTTATAAGTAACTTGTTTTCATTTTTAGCTGTGTGAAGGTGGAGACAGAGCTCAGAGAATGATGTAGAGTCAGATTCCAACTGAAACTATGTTGACACCAACTACACAAACCAGTCCAGTTATGTGAAATATGTGGTTGTGGATTCTCTGTGTGACTGTACTGTTGATGACTATGGAACATAAAGGTTTGTCCTACCATCTTATAACTAATGTCAGATTTCTTTTGTTGTTTTTAGTTTAACCTAACTAAAAGCGATTAATAGTCAGAAAGCTTGTGTGCACAGGGGAGTGATACACGTGAAGAGACTCTGCATTTTAGTTAATTACACTAGTTTACAGTATTTTATTTAGTAAATTTGAATTATGGTCAATTTAATTTGACTTCTCTTACACCGACCAACAGAAAAAGACTCGATCATGTCAAAGTGAGTTTTTTTAGTTAAGTCTGGTTTTTATTGCTGCTTTAAACACTTTCCTATATAAAGTTCTGTTTGTTTGAACAGTGTTCAAATGTCAGTCTGCTTTTCAAGCTGCCAAAGCTCTGCTCTGCAGTGGCCCTGTGCAACTTTACACATCCGTTTAAGTTGGAGGTGGATGTGATCACACCAGTGCTCTGTGCGCGGGTGCAGTGCTCCTGCAGGAGGATGATGCATAGATCATCCAACTTGCTACTTTTCTAAAAAGTTCAAAAAACACCAGCTCCATTACAGCACCACTGAAAAAGAGGCGTTAGATTTGTTACTGCTATTACAACATGTTGAAGTGTCTTTAGGTTCCAGTCTCATACCAACGGTTGTTTACTCCGACCACAACCCTCTCGTGTTTCTGACTCAGATGCAGAACAACAACCGCCGTCTCATGTGCTGGTCTTTGTTGCTCCAGGATTTTAACGTTGAAATTCATTATAAAAAGGGTCCAGATGATATAATGGCTGATGCTCTGTCCTGGTGTTAGGACAATAAAACATTTACTTGGTGGAAAATGATTGATTTTCTTCAGGGGGGGGTGTTATGATCTGAGTCATTATGTGTGTTACTATTGTTATGTTGTCTTTTTTCCTCCTCTTCATGTGTTTTGTTTGGGTGTGTTCTGTGTGGGGGTGTCTGAGAGGGGGGGTTAAGCCACAGGATTGGGCCATTCACACTGATTGTCGCCACCTAATTGGACAGGATGGAGCCTATACCCCAGTGTCAGCAGCCCTCAACAGTCCACCTCTGCCACACAATCCAGCATCCTGTTTGGAATCAACTAGAGTAACTGTGTGAAAAAAAAAAAACTGCGTGCAGCAACACCACAGAGTCCAGATGGTGACATAAAGCTGCTGCTGCTGCTTCTGCTGCTGGATGGAAAAAAGCTAAATTGAGAGTCAGTCAGCAGGATATGGCTGACAGTCTTCTGGATATGATAATTTTTCTCCTGTTTTGAATTAGGAGTTCAGGTTAGACACCCTGTCATTTCTTTTTGTATTTGTTTTGTTTGCTCAGGTCAGACAGGGATGGTGTTAGAGTTTGAGTTTGTTGTTTTGTGCACTGCTCACGCCCGAAGCAAATAAAATTGTTTGGAAAACTTGGTCTGGATTTTGCTGGGGAATGGAAACCGTGGTGAAGCACATCTTGTTATGTCTAGGTTCCCTTAGAGCAGGGGCATAACATGACCATCCACTTTGTGCAGTGTGGCACAAGAAACAGTGTTAACGTGTGATGACTGAACATCTCTGGCATCTACACATAAATATAAAACTTAAATGAGTTTTCTACCCTCAGTCAAACCTGCAGCAAAGGATTTTTAACTGAGAACCAAACACAAAGAATAATTGGTGCATATTAAGTGGATTCAAAACATGCCAGAGGACTGGAGGAGAAGTGTACTGGTGCCCATTTTTAAGAACAAGGGAGATGAACAGAGCTGTGGCAACTACAGAGGAATAAAGCTGATGAGCCAAACAATGAAGTTGTGGGAAAGAGTAGTGGAAGCTCGGCTAAGGGCAGAGGTGAACATTTGTGAGCAGCAATATGGTTTCATGCCTAGAAAGAGTCCAACAGATGCAGTATTTGCTTTGAGGACGCTGATGGAGAAGTACAGAGAAGGTCAGAGGGAGTTGCATTGTGTCTTCGTAGATTTAGAGAAAGCGTATGACAGGGTGCCGAGAGAGGAGCTGTGGTATTGTATGAGGACGTCTGGAGTGGCAGAGAAGTATGTTAGAGTGGTGCAGGACATGTATGAGAGCTGTAAGAATGTGGTGAGGTGCTGTAGGTGTGACAGAGGAGTTCAAGGTGGAGGTGGGTCTGCATCAAGGATCAGCTCTGAGTTCCTTCTTGTTTGCTCTGGTGATGGACAGGCTGACAGATGAGGTTAGACAGGAATCTCCATGGACTATGATGTTTGCAGATGACATTGTGATTTGTAGTGAGAGCAGGGAGCAGGTGGAGGAAAATCTAGAGAGGTGGAGGTCTGCTCTGGAAAACAGAGGAATGAAGCTTAGCCGCAGCAAGACAGAATACATGTGTGTGAATGAGAGGGACCCAGGTGGAACGGTGAGGTTACAGGGAGCAGAGGTGAAGAAGGTGCAGGACTTTAAGTACTTATGGTCAACGGTTCAGAGCAACGGTGAGTGTGGAAAAGAGGTGAAGAGGCGAGTGCAGGCAGGTTGGAACGGGTGGAGAAAAGTGTCAGGTGTGTTGTGTGATTAAAGAGTATCAGCAAGAATGAAAGGAAAGATGTTCAAGACGGTGGTGAGACCAGAGATGTTGTTCGGCTTAGAGACAGTGGCACTGAAGAAAAGACAGGAGGCAGAGCTGGAGGTAGCAGAGCTTAAGATGTTGAGGTTCTCTTTGGGAGTGATGAGGATGGACAGGATCAGGAATGAGGACATCAGAGGGACAGCTCATGTTAGATGTTTTGGAGATAAAGTCAGAGAGGATTGAGGTGGTTTGGACATGTTCAGAGGAGAAACTGTGAATATATCGGTAGAAGGATGCTGAGGTTGGAGCTGCCAGGCAGGAGGTCTAGAGGAAGAGCAATGAGGAGATTTATGGATGTAGTGAGAGAGGACATGAAGTTAGTTGGTGTGAGAGAAGAGGATGCAGAGGACAGAGTAGATGGAGGCACATGATTCGCTGTGGAGACACTTGAAAGGGAACAGCCCAAAGGAAAAGAAGAAGAAGTGGATTCAAAACACCTTCCATCCATAATCTGTTCAGGGTTGTGGGGGGCTGGAGCCTATACCAGCTGTCATAGGGCAAGAGGCACAGTCCACCCTGGACAGGTCTCCAGTGTGTCTCAGGGCCACCACAGAGAGACAAACACAGACAGACAACCATTTAACCCATCAACCTAACATGCATGTCTTTGGACTGTGGGAGGAAACTGGAGAACATGGAAACTCCACACAGAAAGGACACAGTTAGCTGGTGATAGAGACCAGGTCCCTTCTAGCTGTGAGCCAGCAGAGATTAGAAAGGCACAAATTAAATTCCTGGTTAAATATTTCTTGGCTACTGAAACACGTCAGTAGTTTTATCGGTGTTTGATCAGAAAGCACAGGATGGAACGTTTTAAATGTTGAGCTACTGGCAGAGCTACAGAAAAACTCAGTGGGATTCTTCTTCTGGAAACTTCAGTTTTCATGGCACCAGTTGTTTTTTATGTTTCAGTCTGATGCTGCCATCATCAAAAAACGATGTTGCTTCACTTTGATTCGTAATCAAATAATATTAATATTATTAGGTAGTGGTAGCAGCAGGAAAATATCAGTTTTCATTCTGTTGTTTAACTTTGGTTTTTAAAAAAGTCCAATAAGTGATTAACCCTCTTGTCACCCAGGTCTAATGTAAGTGTCCCTGATCAATTCTGATTGACAGCCTGTGTTCAGTACTTCCAGCAAACTTACACTCAGCTGCTATTTGCCCTGAACTGAACTAAGAACATCTCTGCCTGTTGCAGATGCTGACGTCTCCTGTGTTTTCATGAAAAGCTGCATCTTACCGTGCAGCTTCCAGCCAAGAAGTGAAGAGATCATCCACTGGATTCTGACAGCAGGAAACCGTCCTGTTTACTCCTACTACTACAACCAAGACCAGCTCGCACACCAGAACCAGAACTTCAAAGGCAGAACATCACTGTTCAAGGAGCAGATCTCCAGAGGAAACGCTTCACTGCAGCTGACGGGGGTCCAGGTTCAGGACCAGGGGAGATACAAGTGTTACACCAGCACCATCAGAGGAAACAAAGAGACATACATCAACCTAAGAGTGGACGGTGAGAGACACTCTATGCACAAAGTTTCAAAAAGCTTAAGGTTTAAAAAAGTGCCCATCTGCTCTGTTGGAATTTTGGCCCTAATGTCACGTGTTTGACCAACGAACATATTATATGTGAAAATGATCAGTGTGTCCCACAGCAGTGGACGTCAGGTTGATTTAATCAGTTGAAAACCTCTGTTTAATGAAATCACCTGTCATGAACTAATTTATTCAGAAACATATGAACTACATGAAGTCAAGTTTTGCTTTGTACATAACTTCATATGTGACAGAAAAATATTTCTTTCAGCTTCTGATGGACTGAAGCTGAGAGTCACTGCTGTAAACCAAAGACCCCATTGTTTCTAAAAGATGTTACTAACAAAATAATCCTGTTTTTCCAGCTCCAGTCAGTAAAATACACATTGAGCAGGTGGGAAACAGGATCAGCTGCAGCTCAGAGGGGATCTACCCTGAACCTGAGCTCACCTGGTCCATCAACACTACATCTCCTGTGAGCTTCAGGCCCAATATCAAAGTCCAGCAGACTCAGCAGCAGCTCTACAGGATCAGCAGCTCTCTGATATTTTCAGACCACGTTCCTGATGTGGACCACAGCTGCAGCATCAGCACTCGCAGAAACAGCAGGAGAGCGACACGTTTTAAACAAAGTAAGTTCTGAAGACCACCTGCAGCTCTAAACTCCCAATTTGCTGTTCTGATGACAGAAAACCTTCATTAAATCTATGGAACTAGTGATGCATCAAAGTCTGACTTTGCCTTTTGTTAAATGTCAGCTTCCATCAATGGGTCCAGCTCTGAAACAATCCCCTGTGCCATCTCCAACCAGCCCATAACAAGCTTCCTGTGGAGGTTCAACCACAGTCAGATCATAGTGGAGAACACTGGTGGCACCGGGCGACACAGTGTCTCAGAGGAGTGGAGGCCTTATGTCAAACAGGTGTCTGACACAGGCAGCCTCACATTACAGGACCTGACACCAGATCAGGGGGGAATTTACACATGTGAAGCCAGTGATGCTGAGGAGACACGTGTGAGCAACACCATGCTGTGGCTGGAGAAACAACGAGGTGGGAACTTAGTTTATCTGCAGATATTAATCTATATTCAACATTATCTGTTAAATGTGCACAGTAGTATCTGAATAATGACTTCTGCATGTTTACAGTACATGTCAATATGTTTTATTAATATCTTCAAATAAGTTAAAGAAAATGTTATGAATGTTTGAAATACAATGTGTTGCCACATGCACGATCTGCTAAACCTAAAATATAAGAGGATAAAAAACATAAAATAAAATAAAAAAACTACTAGATACAAATATAAGGTTAGTTCAACATTTTGTATGAAGGTGGAACCAAATGCAGTCACAGAGAAACAGACTGTAACAGACAAAGTAAACTTTATCATAAACACCAGGAAGGAGACGAAAACTAACTAAGTCACTTCTAGTAACAGAAACAGTAAAGACAAGATGACACCAGACTAGAAACTTAACCAAGACAACAAAACTGGACACTGCTGCACATGAAATAAGGGATGTAATCGAAGACAGAGCTGACTAAGAATCTAAAAGACAAATACAATGACTAGAGGAGTAAGTCACCCAGGGTGAAGAACAAGGTAACAGGGTGTGAGCGGACTGGGTTAGTGATCCAAAATAATCCCACACACACACACACACACACCCAGCCACACCCACCCACACCCACACACACACACACACACACACCCACCCAGCCACACACACACACCCACACCCACACACACACCCAGCCACACCCACACCCACACACACACCCAGCCACACACACACACACACCCACCCAGCCACACACACACCCAGCCACACCCACACCCACACACACACACACACACATATCTGATTCTTGATAAACTGAAGAAACACTGAAAAAAAATTAAAACAGCATTCAAACAGGGAAAAGGAGCAAGAAGCAAGAGCAGAGGAAAACTAAATAATCTGAACGTAATTATCACCTTTGGTCCGAGATCTAAATGTAAACCAGGACTGGCAAAACAAAATTACCTGGTATGAAAGTGTCAGAGAGACAGAGCCAAGACAGAGTGCGTACCTACAAACCAAAAACCAGAAGTCGGAGTAAACAATTAAACAAAATAACAAACTGTGCAAACTACAGAGCAAAATGAGGAAACACAAGAAAACCAAACTTCAGACCCAAGAACTCAGGTTCAGGGACTGAACATACAGCAGGGAGGAACCACGAGAACCTGGCAGGCGACTGTGGGGAGAACTGGGTACAAATAGACAGAGGAACAGGTGAAAACTAGGGAAGCTGGCAGAATCACTATAAAACAGGAAGTGAAGGAAGGGGCTACAAAAAACCGAAAAGCCGAAAGGACAGAAAAAAGAAAAAAATTGCTTGTGTCAGAACAAAAACTGCAAAAGAAAATATTTATACGTATATTTTCATCCCGTGTTTCCCTCTCAGTAATTCTATGCAGTTGTTTCAATAGTTAAAACCTTTGTGTTACCTTTTATCTGTAAAAAGTAATATTACACCTCAATTTGTTGTAGAAACCTTTTTCTATTTCAGACACTCTATCTCATTCCTGGATTGCAGGACTCATAGTGGCAGCTGTCATTGTCTTTGTAGCGGTAGTAGGAGTCCTACATTATAAAAAACCTGTAAAAAACAGGTAAATAACAGCAATATTTTTGTGGTCATCTGTGAAAATGTCCCCTTTATGTTGTTTGTTCTAATCATAATCAAATACAAACAATGTATTACAGTAAGTACACTGTACTGTATAAGCTTATGGGAAATAATAGCAGTACTGCTACAGTGAAGAATACTTATACAATACACAGTTTACTGTAACAGCTGCAGTAAATAAAGTAAATGTCTGAATGTAAAGTGTTTCCCACAGTGACACTTGACACTGTAAACTCACATCCATTGTGCATCTCATCAAATAAACTGGGATTATTCTGAACATGTAATAGAAATACAGAGAACAAGAAGACATCATTTAACATGAGGCAACGTGACTCATGATGGTTTACCTGTAGGAAATGTGAGTTTAGGATCCTCAGTAGTCATTTATCAGGAAGTAATAATTAAATGGTGGTCGGGAGTTTGAGCTTCATGAAATCTCTTCCTTTCTGTTTGCAGGATGATATAATATGAAGGAAAAATTACATCTGAAATTAATTCTGAAGTGAATTAGTGAAGAGCAACACTGTGATGGATGAACTGCTGTAGAACGGACAATAAGTGGAGACAAATGAATGTCCATCCTGGGAAATGAAGGATTAAAAGGCGACAGGCTGAAGTGTGAACACAAACTTTGTTGAGAAACAGTTTTTTCTGTGTTTCTTCTTCACTGGAACTTGAGGACGGTACAGAAAAACCCTGCAGAGCCCAAACAAACCAAACTGGAGACTGAACAAGACCAAAGTTTGTGTGTCAGCTCAGAGAACACAAGAGACACAGCACCTTCACCTCTGAGCCGTTCAACAAACATCCAAAGAGGTTAATGAAGGACAAGGACACAGACTGATGCTTGGACACATTGTCTTAGCTGCAGCATCACTGTCCTTTATATCTGGGAAAACATTAGTTTACATCATGTTCTTTTAACACGCTGTGACTCTATTATTAGAAACTCGGGTCTTTTCAAATGGTCCTTGCAGATCTCCACAGAGCTCCACTTAATTTGACTCATTCTAATGTGTCTCATTGATGAGACATATGTCTCTGTGAAGTAAAGCCTGTTTCCATGTCCTGTCTCACTGAGATGAAGAACCAGATGACTCCAAATCAGAAATGGTCTCTGGTCTCAGCGGTATGAACTGTCTCTCATCCAGTCCACTTAAACATGACAGTAAACCAGTTGTAGCTTTTGACCTAGTGCAGAGGAGACATGTTGTCCTACTGAGAAAAGAAAACTTCTGTGTCCTCCATCAAGTCTACAGCTTAAACAAAGATGCTGACAGTTTTCCACACAGAGAATCCAACATGATCCCTGCTGCTCTTCACTTCCTACATTTTTTAGGAGTTTTAGATTCTTTAAAAAATACATTGTTTGTTTTTTAAAAAATGTAATAATCAGACGTCTTCTGTTCTTCTGTTGTCTACAGTGTCAAAACTGCAAAAGATTTTATTATTGTGGGATCATGTTTTCTCACAGGACAGACATGTTGTGCAGCTCATCGCTACAGCTTTTTGTGATGATATATGAACAAAATTAAATTGTCAAAATTGTCCTTTTTTGGGGGGGTTGGGCTGTAAATGTATAAGAATTTTTGGACTGTGGATTATGAGTCAAAACGTTTTGCCCAAGATTTTGGATTTCAATATCACTGCCCCCCAACAATTTAAGTTCAAGCTCTTTTTCTTTGTGCACTGCACATACAAAAACTACTCATCCCGGTATTAGACGGTGCTCATAATGAATATGAAACACTGGAAATGAGGCAGCAAAACTACGATCCAAATATCTAAGAACATTTTTTGATCCCAGCCACAACAGGACAGTCTCAGCCACAGAAAAGAGCTGTTGGTACATCACGGCAAGAACATGTAAATTAAGGTGGTTGACTGCAAAATCAAACCATATTGAGAGTTTAATAGAAAGTTGAAAGACAAATAAAAAAGAAGTTTCTAACAAGTCTATTTGCTGAATGTGTTGAACTATTTTTGAATGAACAGGTGACAGACCAGGAGTATTGGTTTGAGCCGAAGGTAGGAAGAGTCTATCCAAAAAACTGAGTCTCAAATTTGTCTGCAACAAAGTATAATTCTGGCAAATCAGAATAACACTGCATCTAGTGGAGTGTGGTCCACAGCTTCTTCCGCACGATTGATTTAATGCTGCAAAAGCTGCAGCACGTTTTACTCCTGATGGGTCATTCAGCATTTATTGTTAAAAAAAATGAGAAGTTTGATTCAGAAAGTGTTTTTCCAATGGGCTGTAAACACAGTAACAGGTTTGTCCCTCTGTGCACTGCAGCTCTGTACCAACAGTCTGGGAGACAAACTAAGGTTTTAATTTGAAGAGTTATTAAAGTGGGGAAACCTGTTGATTGACAGGTGACTTAACCTGTCTCACACAGATGATTGAAATATTTTCTCCATTGCTTACCCATGCTGTCCTCACGGTAAGGACAGTGGGAGGGAACTTGGACGAACAACCAGTGAGGAAACTGGTTTCATGTATCAAAACATTTTACTGCAGCAGTACAGATCAGAGAGACGAGCTAACAGGACGATGACTGAGATCCAGGTTGCTGCATTTATGGTCCTGGCTTCTCTGTGGACTCTAAGCAGAGCAGGTGAGTGAGGCATTCATGGTCTTTTTGATATTATTATTATGTAGCTCAGTTGGTAAGGCAGTCGTGCACGGACCATAGGGTCAGTGGTTCAATCCCCGGTCCCAGCTAGATGCCAAAGTGTCTCTGGCCAAGACACTGAGCCCCCCACAGCCCATCCCCATCCCCAGCTGTGCAGTGCCGGTCCAAGCCCAGTAGAAATTGTGGAGGGTTGTGTCAGGAAGGGGCATCCAGCATAATGTGAACAATGATCCGCTGTGGCTACACTGAACTCACGGGATAAGAAGAAAGGAGAAAAAAATAAACCCAGATGTGTTTAAAGTTGGTACATTTCACTGGAGAAAACTCAACAAGCAGAAAGTTGAAATGATTTATAAATGATTTCATACTGTAGGTGTAAGTGTCAGACCACCTGGGACCACAGTCTCTTGTCCTGATGCCTGAATTAAACTAAACAGTGAAGAAGACATAAACAAATAACCTCACAAACACAGATAAAGTGGAAAAGGAAATAATCTGGTCACAAAAGCAACTGATAGATTCATCAGCAAACAGACTGGCAGGTATTTAAACTGGTACTGGTATTTATTAGCTCGTGGTTATTTACCTTGTGGTGTTGTACTATGGTGCTGAGAAGTAGAAATGCAGGTTAAAAAATTTTGGAAAGATTTTTATTTTTTTTTTGCAGCTAAACTACAAATCCTACTTTTAGGGCCTTGAAAATGCTTTGTTTCAGGTTCTGACAGTTGGTGACATTGTTCTATGTTAACATGTTTCTCTCAAAGTTTCACATAACACATTTCAGCTGTTGTGTTTTTTCACTTTACTTTCTGAGCTGCCAAAGTGGACAAAAAAGTTGATGTCACCTGAACGGATGAGATTTTACTTATGTTGCTTGACAACTACCAATCAAATGTTTTCTTTTTTCAAACTTTTACTTTGCTGTTTATTTAAGTGAATGTTTGGGGATTTAGGACCAGTGTCACATTTAGGAATATAAACTTTACTCAGTGTCTTGTTTGAAAAGTGAGGAACATTGTAGATGATGTCAGTTGACACGTCATTAAAACAAAAATAAAATGATTGTAGACGATATATATATATCGCTCACCCCTAATATCAATATTTTTGTGTGCACAGGTCTCAGTGTCTTCACTGTTTTATATTTATTTCTCTTGTTTGATATGTCTTTTCATCATCTTTTCAATCAGCAGTAAAACATTTAATGAAATTATCTGGACCAAAGCTGCTGCCCTGTATATAAATAAAAATGCGTTAAAATGTGTACTGTGCGTTTGCTGTCAGGTCTTTTTTTTTTAACTAAATAATTTGTTTGATTTAACGTCACTACGCTTCCATGTATAGAGGTAAACAGACCGAGTAATGCTGAAATCACTTATATATTTCACATTATCTGCAATATTGTTATGGTTTGGGATACGACTAATATCTGGAGTAACATAGCGTTATGTTTTTTAGGTTTACCCGAACAACAAGCTGTCCAACTTTTCAATGATGTAGCCCCAACTGTTTATATCTCTTTTAAAAAAGAACTCAAAGAGCTAGTAAGCTACTAAGAAGACGATCAGACACATTAACTAGCCAAGATGTTGCAAACATTGCTATAAACGCACAACCACAAACGGTTCAAATATCAGAAAGAGCAGGTTTGTGTTCAATAAGGCAAAAAAAGTTTTTCATGGTGTTCAAAACGCCTGAGAGATGAAATCTCAGTTTCGGGAAACTCCATAAATCCAGCCGGTACTGTCCTTATTGTCATCCGGAAAGAAACCACACAAATCCAACGTTCTCACCAAACTTTCTGAACCAGGGGAACGAATCTTTTCTTTGCATATTACTAGACTAATAAAATTAAAAAAAACCTGAAGAATTATTGTGCAAACAATTCTCATTATTGATTTTAACTATGAGACTAGAGGGAAAGTTACGCTCTACGTGTTTCCGCACGGAAGATATTTGTAGACGGCAGAGTTTTGCCAGCCAATAAAGCACCTGAACCTGCTTTTCGTATGGTTTTTACTAAATGATGACTGATGATGAATGATGAAACTAAATGACTGAAAATAACTAAATGTCTGGTCATTTCTTCTAAGTAGAGTGAAACGTTAAGTAAGTTTAGTTTAGACCTAACTTGGCTGTAGTCGCCACTCACAGATTGTGGTTTTATTAAAATGTAGGATATTGATTGACATTTATAGTAAATACTAGTGACGGGAGAATCGACGCTTTCTGAAGCTTTGAACCAGTTGAAGCAATTGATTGAGAAAATGGTTCAGTGTTTTGAAACATCTAAATATTCACTTTGGCGACGTCTGCTGGAGGAATGTGTGTAGATCTTTGGGAAACATGTTGATTCACACAGATTTAGAGAACAAACTCTTATTTGAAGAAAATATCATTCATGATTTCATTCTAGAATTCTGCAAAAACAAATGTGTGGTGCCAAAAGTGTTATCACTCTTTCATTTTCAGAATAACATTGTGTGTGAAAAAACTGCTAAAAACGGTGCTTGCTCCATTTTTCAGATACATTTTACCAAATATTTTCTTTCTCTCTGCCTACATTTCCTCCCCTAAACCCACAAAATCCGTGAATTCTCATTGGTTTTTATAGTGTCAGTGCGTGAACCCGCTTCACATCTGCTGAGCTGCAGACAACCATCATCACTGACTGGGGATCAGCCTGAACCCATTCGCTGTTTATGCTCCGTGGAAGATTCATTTTGGCGCCGCTCACATGTGAAACGTTTCATGAAACGATTACGACGCAGCATCGTGACATATTCACATTGACGCAGGCTTTAAAGCAGTGTTTCCAAACGACGCGCCGTTTCCTCGTAACTAGTTACACAACGATCAGGCGTAACTTTCTGAATACCTGTGCAATTTAATGCAAGGTGATAATTCTGCTATGTGTTTAATATTAAGATGAAGTTATACTGAGTGCATTAGAGGAAGAGTTGGTTCTAAAGGTTTGGCCACCATATTTAAAATGAATGAGGTTTCTGTTTAGCCTCAGGTTTATAATTACCTTTATAAACGGTTTATTAATTAGTTTATAGACAGTGTGGAGTTGTAGTGCAAGCGATTTGAGCACTAAGATGGAAGCGTGGATGCTTTAACACAGTGTTGTCTGTCACTAAACTCCATGCAAGGCGCAGTACAGAGACATAGATCCTCAATGCTGCAGCCTTTGCCTGTAAAACCACACAGTGTTGTATAAGCTAGTATTTCTGTAGATTGTTCCCAGCATCTTGGAGAGCTTGCAACAGTTATTCAATGGATTCAGTCTGTCTCAGTGTCCTCTGTCTGTCTGTGATCCTGCACCAGCTCAATAATGCTAAAAGATCAGGGCCACGTTCTCTGCTGTATGACACATTTTTCTTCATGGCTCCGCAAAATAGATGGTTAAATCTATTTGTTTTGCCTGGTGTCATGGTGTAAAATGGGAACCATAATCTGGCGTCATGTACAAACGTAAGTACACCTTTATTTTAAAATGAATTTAGTGTGTAAACTTAAATGTATAAACTTAATCCTTGGCTATTTTCGTTACCTCTCATGAAGATTCGTACCAGTTGAACGTGTAGTGTTATTGTGCTTGGAGTCACACTGAGGCTGCATGTGGGGGGATGCAAAGTACATGCAGCTGGTACAAATGTCCTTTCACGAGAAGTAGCAAATATGGTCAAGATGAAAAGTTATAGGACATGAATGAAAAAAAATTAAAAGTTCAAATGCTTCTACTCCCCTTGATTCACCAATTAAGAACTAAGTTTAATCGTTTTCTGATAAAGAAACCGGCCTCATAGCAAATTGTGTATTAAATATAGTGTTGTAATAAAATCTTTGTTTCCGTCTTTACGAATCAGTAACAGTTCACTGCTGCTGCCTCAGTGTTTAGTGATGAAGAAAACAGAAACGGATCCGCGATAATCTGGCGGTCGGAGCCGCAGGACCGAGCGGTTCAGACAGAAATGATGGGACACATGAAAACCGCGAAACATGTCCTGTCATCAATTATCACTGTAAGTTATGAAAACTGATTCTATTTTAACTCAAATTGTTATTAAGGTTATTAAATTTCAAACCTTAAAAAAAAAATTTTAAATGGGCACCGCTCTCCAGTGCTCCGTGTCCAAATGGGAAGGGTGGTGTTGCAACGGTTGCACAGCAACGGTGACGCGTGGGGGCGTGTTTTTAGTAGAATTACTTTAATGTATGACGTCACGCATCAGATGGCTTTGATTTAAAACGCGCCTGTCGTCCCCTAAATCCGTTTCTCAAGGCCACCATTTAAAACACCAAGAACCAGGATTCGTTATACACCAGCTAAAATCCAGCCAGCGTGGAAACCTCTTAGAATACACACAATGACCCGTAAGACACCAACAGAAATGGACCACATGGAACAGATAGAGGAGACACTGGACATGGAAGAGACACGCCAGTTGGTGGATTCGTTTCTTCAAAGGTTGACCCAGGAACAGCTGGAATTTTTTAGACTGGATAAAGATGATTCTGCCACAAAAGTCCTTTTAAGCGAATTCCTGTTGGACCTTATACTTTTATTGGCTAAATGTGTCCTGATGAAACTAAACAGAACAACTGTATCCGTGTCTGAGGAATATGTGCTGTCCACTGTGGGCGACACGCTTCCTCAGACTTTTACTGAGGCTCTGAACCTTTCAAATGATTTCTACAGTGGCAGCTCAAGGAGTCTCACAAGCCTCATTAGTCTTCAGGTTGCAAGAAGTGTCAACTCTGCACTTTCTGCTATGTCCGCTAGGTCTGCTAGGACAGAGAGCACCGAGCCTGTCATCGACCTGAAAGACACATGTCCAGGAAGCCTAAATGCCATGGTCCAACAGGCCAGTAAAATGATTCAAGACTCGGCAGGAAAGATCCAAGCACAGTACGCGTCTCCGCCCGATAGGCGAAGAAGCTCAATCAGCCCCATGTCAGACAGCAGTAACGAATACATGAAAGACGGCAGCGAGACACCTGACAACTTTGTTTATATAGAAAGCTCTGAGTCTGCAGAGGACACGCTTTTGTCTACGACATCCAAGACTGTCGAGGACGTTCTGATGAAGGAGGTGAGTGACCTAACCGAACCCCTTCTGAGTGACATGTCAGACGAGGACTTTGCGCAGTTGGAGACTGACTCACTTCCTAAAATCCGAATGGTCGCACAGGACATTGCTGAGTCTATAGTTGATGATGTTAAGGCTGCAGAGACCTTTGCTTCCCCAAAAGACAAGAAGCCAAAAAAGGCCAAATTCAACAAACTCGGCAAAAAGATGAAGAACTTTTTTACTAACCAGTTCGCGCAAGCCTCAGTTTTTCGTATAATGGCAAAAGTAAAGGCCAAGTTCTTTGACAACAGCCAGGTTCAAAGCAGCCAGTCAATGCAGGATCTCATGAGCAGCGTGGAGTCTGTGTTCCATCCAAAAGACACAAAAACAGAAGATGCAGTTTACGAGTGCAAGTGGGTAACGGAGATTTCCAAAGGCAAAGACCAGATGTTTATTGAGAACCTCACTGGTCTCCTGGGAAGTTATACAGATGGGTTGAAGTTCATTCCGGAACCAGACAAGACAAGCCCTGGTCAAACTCTAGTGCTTGTTACTCCACCACGTGCCACCATAGCTGCCTACATCAGGGAGAGGGTGCAGCTTTTTGTTGGACTCATGAATTGGTGGCAGAAAATCCAGGCGGAGGCTCTCATTAAAAGAGTAACAAAACTGGCTGTGGAGGACACTTCTGCGGCTGTCTCTGTGTCTTCTCAGATCCTTTATAAGATAGAAAAGGAAACAAGGGACAAGGAGAACATGAAAAAGATGTATGTCATGGTAATAGTTCAGAAGCTGCTTACGAGGATCCTGAAGAACACGAAAATTGTCACCACGGTCGACGAGGACGTCATCGCAAACCAACTGTTTGACTGCATTTGGGCGGAAATTCAGTGCGACGAGTTTGAAATAAGCGAGGAAGCACTGGAGCACTTTGACAAGCAGATTTTGAAGGAGCTCTCCAAAACTTGGAACAGTCCGTGGGAAGTAATGGTCGGACTTATTTCAAGGGATCCACAGATTGAACAAAATATCGCCTCCTTGTTCAGGCACCACCTAATTAACGGACCAAAAAAATGACACATCATCTTCAGATTCTCCGCCTCCGGTTCACTCAAGTTAAAAAAGTACATCTAATCTGTTGGATTAGATGAACTTTGTCATCTTCAAAGTTCCAAGTCCTGGCTGCCTCCTGCTTCAAATCTGTGAAAGAAGATCTGTAGATATGAGGCAGGACGTAGCCATTTTCCTTAGGCCCATGTAAATGTCTTTAACTTTTTGAGAAAATGCTACAAGTGCTGGAAAAGCCTTTTTACACACAAGTCCCAGACCAGCTTATTTGTCAGCAGTGACGTCACAGGAGGCAGACAAGGGTCGAGTTTGCACGCCGGGTACTTTGGCGGTGTGGGTTTTCGCCATGTGCTCCGGTTTCCTCCCGCATCATTCACCAAGCAGCAGCTGCACACTTTAAACTAACTGATGGATTAGAAATTGAATAAAACACAACAACAAAAAAAAACTCTTCTGCTTATCTCTCTGAGTCATGACATCACATGCACTTTAACTTCTCAGCTTCAACTTTTTATCTTCTATTTCTTGTTTTCTTCACTCAACATCATCTTCATTATCTTTCATTAACAAGTTATATATTGAAAGGTTTGTATTTTTGTGTTCTTTCAGGAAATGTAACTCATAACAACAGGACTTTCGGTTCTTTCAGTATTTGGCCAGAAGCGGAGAGAGTGAGGTCTCAAACTCCCATTGGAGCCCATTATAACAGAGGTCCAGCAAATCTGCTCAAATCACAAACGAGCGGCTTTAACGTCGCCGCCCGTCTTTATTTTAATGAGTATCTTCAAATAAAGTATATCACAGTGTTCGGTTAAGTTTGCTCATAGGACTAATACTTTTTCACATTTTGCACATTTTGTGAGGCAAAGTCTGAGCAGAGACTCAGAAGGTTCGAATGATACACAGTGGAGACACACACACACACACACACACACACACACACACACAGGAAAAACACTTTAAAAAAAGCCTTTTTATTACTTTTTCAAGTGTTTGTATTGGTTAAACACCAATAAATGGAAATTGCAACAGAAGTTAAATATGTGTGTTTTGCAGCTTGAACAGAACGTAGATTACAGATGTTTGTACTTTACATTTGAATTGTATTATTTTGGAAGCTTTTCAAATAGTTTCATCAGGGAGCCTCGAGTTTTTCTTTCCGCTTTATTTTGTTAATGTAAGTTTGGAGAAATAAAACAGATGATCTCCAATTTTTTGCCTTTAACTAATACCACAGTCGACAGCAGACGGTTAAAGTTGAACCGGGAAAATCCTCGCTGGACCACCTTAAAAGACCACCTTAAGGCTTATTGACCAAAGGTATGCATTCCTCCCTCGCTGAGCAACAAGGCAGATGTTTAGGGTGTGAAAGTCTCAGTGCACCCCATCCCTTCAGCCTGTGGTGAGTTTCTGTGGATTGAATCTTTTATAATACTCAGACGATTCACTTAAAATATTCAGCTACTTATTTTACGTGTGTAGAGGTTTTGTTTGCTGTTGTCTTAATAAACTGCTTTATTTCTTCAAAACTCTAGTTTGAATCTTTCAGTAGAGCCTTTTTTTCTGTGCTCTGTCGCCTGCTGTTCGAGGGGGATTTTAGTCTGTGAGGTCTTTGTTATGTAATGTGCCTCAGGAGGATTTTGTTATTAATATGGAATTGAATTAAATAGAATAGTAGGATTTTAACCCTCATGATCGTTTTTACACTTGGAATCTCTCACATTCTCATAGCAGGAAAAAGAGCTTCATTGTGAAATCGAGTTGCAACATGTTTAGTGGTGACTGTTTCACAGCTGAACCCAAAATACTTTTGTAATGAGTTTCTGAGGCTTCTGGTTCTGACCAGGATTTATGGAATGTGTAAATTACAATGTGGATACACTCTGATCCTGGTGGATTCCTGCAGTAATCTAATAGAAGCTAGTATACTGCTAAACAACTGGTTCATTTTCTGATCTGCTGTTACTCTGCAGTAGAATCAATAACTGGGCCTCATGTAAACACCAAATCTTTTATTCAGAATTTAATCAAACCACTAAGCTCAAATGTACCAGGTCTGGTTCTCTGTTGGTATTGGGGGGGGGGGGGGGGGGGGGTACACAACGCCCTTAAGGGTAGAAATACCACAATACAGAAATACTACACTAAGAAAGGAAATGCACTTAAAAAGTATGAGCTTTCAAATTAAGTATCATAAAACAGAATCTATTAAAGTACAAGTACTGTACCCAAACGCAGTATGAACAAAGCAGTACTTCAAGTGTTAAATTAAACTTTCCTTCGCTTCCAGTATCAGTAAAAATTGTTTTCGTGTTTCTGTTTTGTCTTTCTGCATAATGAAGTTAACTGGATCATGACGAGGAGAAAAACGGGTTTAAGGCCATGAACTTTCTGTGCGTGTTCACTGATTATACAGGAGGTGAGTGAGTTAATAACTATCTAACTAGTACCTGTCTAATGAAGAAAACCCACAATAACTGCATCAAAATGTTGAGAAGTATTGGCACAAAATAGGATTAAGTACTAAATTGTACTGCTTGTGTAAGTGTACTGTATCATTCTGTTGTGTGTGTGTGTGTGTGTGTGTGTGTGTGTGTGTGTGTGTGTGTGTGTGTGTGTGTGTGTGTGTGTGTGTGTGTGTGTGTGTGTAGTTTCCCCCCGAGCACAGTGTGGCACCAGCTGATGAAATTTAATCTGAAGGATGACTGAGGTCATGTGTGTTTTGTTGGTCCTGCTCTGTCTGTGGATGTTAACTCTTTCCAGAGGAGGTGAGTGAGGCGTTCACTGACCCTCTGTCACTCTACTGTAAACAATACTTTGTTCAAGTATGAAAGGGACTAAAAAAAACAGCTTGTTCAGTTTTTCCAGCCTTTAACTTCACTTTAGTTTACATTCTGTGAAGTGAAGTTAAACTCTTTACAATGATTTTATTTATGTTGCTCACTGGTTACAGATGTGATTCTATGCTCTGAGGTCCAGACCAGTGATGAGAGTCACTTTTTAAAATATTCTTTGTTCACATTATTATTTTTATTGGCCCTAGATTACTTTCCATCGCTGTTTAAATGCTTCATAAAGACAAAATGACTTAAATATAACATCCCAGTTGTATCTAACAGCCTCTTCTCCCTGATGTGTTACAGATACTGAGGTCTCCTGTGTTTACATGCAAAGCTGCATCTTACCGTGCAGCTACCAGAGCAGCTCTGAAGAAGTCATCCGCTGGTTTCAGTTGACAGAACAAAACCATAGTGTCCATGTGTACTACCAAAACCAAGACCAGCTCGGCTCCCAGTTCCCGCGCTTCAGAGGCAGAACGTCATTATTCAAGGAGCAGATCTCCAGAGGAAACGCCTCACTGCAGCTGACAGGGGTCCAGGTTCCGGATGAGGGCAGATACAAGTGCTACGCCAGCAGCATCAGAGGAAAGAAGGAGACATTTATCAACCTTAAAGTGGACGGTAAACACAGGCAAATACAGACCAACACACAGAGAAGTCTGCAGAACACCATCCAAAGTCAAATGCTATAAACTGAATTCATGTTTTTCAGCTCCAGTCAGTAAAATCCACATTGACCAGGTGGGAAACAGGATCACCTGCAGCTCAGAGGGGATCTACCCTGAACCTGAGATCACCTGGTCCACCAACCCTCCATCCACCTTCAAGAACACAACCAGAGTCCAGCAGACTGAGCAGCAGCTCTACAACATCAGCAGCTCTCTGATAGTTGTTCCTGATGTGAACTACATGTGCAGAATCAGCACTCGCAGAAACAGCAGGAGAGCAACTCTGACGCAGAAGTGTGAGTTTTACATTTAATCTGGGTTTTTAACGATAAATCTGATTCATATCTGCACTTTATTTAGTGTAGAAGTTCATCTTTCTGGCTGCAACAATAACCGTTTCTCTCTTCAAACCCATTTTCTCCTAAAGACTGGAGCCGAGCTCTATTTTATCAGAGCTGCTTGTTAAACTGACCCAAACTGCTAAACATGCTGCTACTTGTTCTTGGACTCTTTGCTTTTGGTTCTTAGCTCCTCTCTTTTCCTGCTGTGTCTTTGTTCTGGGTTAGCTGCAGCATTCTTTGCTCTTCATAATTCCAACTCATCCCTCGTTATCTAGCGAGACAGACTACTCCTGATAACTTAATGTAACCCTGAAATACACGGCCGATATGAAACGTGTGACTTAGAGTTGGAGGCTCAAATAAAGAGGCCACAACATCCAGTGTGGGTTAACTGCCATAATAACTAGTTAATAAAAACAAAACAACAAATTCAAATCCTAAAATTGAAGGAGAAGAAGAAGACAGATCATACTACGGCTGGGAGAGCAGCCACCCATTGGTAGGGGGCTGGGAGAGGATCGCGTATACAATATAAAGTAAGTGAACTCCCAGTTTAACAACCACATCCACGGCTGAAAGCCACAAGCTGCCGCAGTACTAGGAAGAAAAACAAGGACTCAAAACAAACTCTATCCAAAACTAAAAACTCAACATCGTATTGAAGGATCCTGGAATAAACGGGCAAAGCACTGTTACAGTACACACACAGGGAAATAAACACAGTACATAGAATACTTTTGCTTAAAACACCACACTTTAAAAAACTTTGACACCAACTATCTGCAGACAAATCTGTCTCTTAACCAGTTTGGTGTTTCTCTCATTCTATAAGTTCTAATGTCTCCCTGCTACATTCATAAATTCCTCCATCAGATCATTTCAGCGTCATTGTTTCCTACATATCTGTTCTGTGCGTGAAGGTATTAAGCCGCCAAATAACTTGTGTTGGATCATTTTAGCCTCTATCATTGGCCCCGGCAACGGGACAACACTCACCTGCAGCACCTCCAACTCTCCTCACATGATGAGCCTCATCTGGAGATTCAACCACAGTCAGATCATCCTGAACCAGACTAACGTCGGCCACACAGTGTCAGACGAGTGGAGGCAGCAGGTGAAGAGTGTGTCGGAGTCCGGTGGGCTCACGCTACAGGAGCTATCCACGAAACATGAGGGGACATACACCTGTGTACTCAGCGACAAAGAGGAGACGCACATCACCACCACTGTTCTGAGGATGGAGAAAGGCGGAGGTAAGGGAACACACACATATTAATATCTGTGGGAAAACAGAAACAGCATCAGTTCATTTAACCCACTCTTTTCTATTTCAGGCAAATCAAGCAGCTCTGGAGCCACTATAGGTTTAGAGTTCTTCGCCATTTTGGTGCTAGCAGCAGGAGTAGCCATCCTGGTATAGTACTGTAAAGAGAAACAGGTAAAGATAAAAGTTCTGCTTGTACTTTTGAACTCCTTCCGTGTATGTGCTCTGAAAACATGCTTCAGGTTAACTGGAACAGAACTGGAGAATCCAACACTGAGGAAACTCACGTATATCAAATGTTTATATTAGAAATACACCAACTGTGTGGCAATAATCTGCCTTTTCCACATACACTGACAAATATGACACACTGTCATTAATGTAGCTGTTTGTAATTTAAATAAGAATGAAATGAAATTACTGCATCTTGAGCTTGAAGGATGAGAGAAGCGTGTGTTCTAGGTTTGGACTGGAAGCAGAGAGGAGCCTCATATGCTAAAACGTCTCCTTGTTGCTCATCCAGGAGCCTGTTGCTTCTCTCTGCCTGAAACCATTTTAAAACTGAACGTATAAACGTCGTTGCCAGGAATCTGTGCTCATGAGTCTCTCTGTTTGGGTTTTGTGCTGAATATTATTCAATTTCTTTTGCAGGGAAACTCGGCTTTATGATGCAGAAAGAGGAAAAGAAAGAGTTTCTCCAGTGAAGACTGAAGGGAAGTTGCTGTGGTGGGATAAAACATTGTCCACGTCACAATGTGTCCCTAAGCTTATGGAGACCCAGTATATAATCATTTACACTTTACATTTAGTCATTTGACTCCTTTATCCAAACTACTTACAGAGTTCAAGTCAACTCAATTAAACTTTATTGATATAGTGGCAATTCACAACAAAGTTATCTCAAGGCACTTTAGACAATTCCCCCTGGAACAAGCCATAGGCAACAGTGGGGAGGAAAAACTCCTTTTAACGGAAGAAACCTCCAGCAGAACCAGGTTCAGGGTGGACCCCCATCTGCCTCGACCGGTTGGGGTGAGCGGAAAGTGAAGAGAGAAAAGAACAGAGCAACAACCATCATCTGTCAATGTTCTTCTCTCTTCCTGGATGCTGAAGCTTCTTTACACTTGAGGTGTCTAAGACCACATATTGGCATTTTTGCCATGACACTAGCCTTAAAAGTAAAAAGGGTGTCTGCCCCCCGAATCCGGATTGGGAGCCGGTTCCAAAGCAGAGAGGCTCTGCCTCCCATTCTACTTTGGGAAATGTCTGCATTCTGGGATGGAAGTGCTCTATTGGAGTGATATGGTACTATGACGTCTTTTAAATGTGATGGAGCCCAACCATTAAGAGTTTTCTATGTAAGAAGCAGGGTTTTAAATTTGATTCTAGATTTTCTGGGAAGCCAATGGGGAGAAGCTAGTGAAGGAGAAATATGATCTCTTGCTAATTCCAGTCAGCGTTCTGGCTGCAGGCTCTTGGGGGAGTTACTGGGACTGACTGCAGACTGATTCGGGCAGTGATGACAATTGTGCTGTTTTTGGTATCTAAACAGAAAATGTATACATGTATCCAATGAGTATTATGAAGTAAATTAGACTGTTAACTATCACAGTATGAAACAAGCATAAAAATCCCACTGACATTAAAGAACTACAACCAAATTCAGGAACAAATGAGCTCATGTTTTTGTTTTTTGACTCCTCGGACCCGCATCAAGCTGTTTAGGCAGAAGTACAGCGACAGCATGTTTCGAAGCCTCCGCGTGAGAAATCCAATGATCCTCCCCAAAGGAAGCGTCACACCGATCTACTGTCATTCAGCCCGGTCAGAGTTGCAGAGTCTGATTTGATAACACAGACTTTTTTAATGGAGGAAATAACAATGGCAGCATAAAAGCATCTTGAATTCTGATCAGCTGTTATTCTGCCCGTTGTGTAAAACATGGGAAACACTGAGGACCTGATGCTTCAAAGCACCAAACCATTTCCAACACAATTGTTTCATATTGATACAGAAGGTTCTAGTTTCTCCAGCACTAAGCTCAGGTTTCAGCTGCTGCGGTGAGGAAAAGGGCTCAAAGCAGAACATAATATCCTGTATTCATAACCTCTCATCAGGCCAGAAACCTCCTGTTTCCTCCTCCTGCTGCTCCTCCTCCTGCTGCTCCTCCTGTTGCTCCTCCTGCTGACCTCCTGCTGCTCCTCCTGCTCCTCCTGCTGACCCTCCTCCTGCTGACCCTCCTCCTGCTGCTCCTCCTGCTGACCCTCCTCCTGCTGACCCTCCTCCTGCTGACCCTCCTCCTGCTGCTCCTCCTGCTGACCCTCCTGCTGACCCTCCTGCTGACCCTCCTGCTGACCCTCCTGCTGCTCCTCCTGCTGACCCTCCTGCTGCTCCTCCTGCTGCTCCTCCTGCTGACCCTCCTGCTGCTCCTCCTGCTGCTCCTCCTGCTGACCCTCCTGCCCTCCACATTCAAGTGAATAAGTGGTGAAAAAAGTGACTGTGATTGATGAAGAACACAGCAGTGGTTACAGGAACAGGTGCAGCCACAATAAGATGTTGTAGTGAATAGTGAATATTCGATCTCAACATACAGAACAGTTTAGTCTGAGAAACGTTTTTCAGATTATAATGCCATTATTTTAATTGTAAAACAAATTTTGTTGTATCATCACAACTTTAGTGATGATACGTTCATGAACGACTTGGTTCTTTTGGACGGTTCGTTTGTAGCAAGGACGGGATCCGAGTCCTAGCGGAGAGACGTTCCTGTTGTGCCCAACCTTTACAGTCTGTCCTTCATCCAGTCCAGTCCTATTTACGTGACAGCAGACGGACGCAAGAGGAAGACAATGTCGACTGTTACGCCTTTGATTCTTTACAGACTGTGTGATTTCTCCGTAAGTGTCCCTAAACGCGCCATGCAGGTTTTCAGTCCTATCTGCGTCAGCAGTGTGTGTGTGTGTGTGTGTGTGTGTGTGTGTGTGTGTGTGAGTGAGTGTGTGAGTGAGAGAGAGAGAGACTCTCCACATTATACGCGCTCAGGGTTTTCGTCATGGAGATGATTAAACTTTTTTTTTCTCTCTTAACAAAAACGCATTTCGATCAGCCGAACTCGGCTTATAACGACTGGGCACGTGGAGTTTTTAAAACCTGGTAAAATCACCTCCTAATTGATGATGATCGGCCTCAGACGTTCACTGGTTCGGTTCGTCTTAGGTTTGTGGAGTCTGGCAGCAGGAGGTAAGTCACTTACAGCCCGCTTTCATCACCACCGCTTCATCACCACACGCTTTTGTCTCGCAGACCCCCCCCAAAAAAAAAAACAAATAAGGGTGAGCTGCTTATATCTTATAAGTTCATAATTAATCTTGTACTTTTTAAGTTTTATTTTCAGAAAACAAGTAACTTGGACCTGTATTATTCAAAACCTCCTTTTTTCCCCTCACCCGACACATGAGGGTGGGTCTAAGTAACATTCCTGGCTGTTGTTCTGTGCGTCCCACCCACATCCCACCCACGACTGAAGAACCTGAACACGCACGTGAAACAAGTGTGTGTCCCTCGAGCTGAAGCCTTGATCCTCACAAACTCTGGTCTCAGTACAGTTCACATTCTGGTCAAGAACAGAAACCTTCACTTTTCTTCCTGTATGTGAAGACTTTGCCCTGATTGTCTCCTTATTTATCCCGCCCACTTCTCCCTGTCCGTCTCTGTTCCCTAGTGTTCGTTTTTTTCTCCACTGATATCTGCTGTTGACTATCTAGTTTAAAGAATTCCCTTAATTGTTCACAGGCCAAATATTTCTGTGCAGTTTATATAAAGATGTAATAATATACTTGTAGCCGATGTTCAAGTCTTTAGCCTCCATAAACTTTGCTGTTTCAGAGAGTTTGCATTGCCCATCTGCATTTATGTCCAGGCCAAGTCTGGATTTTGTGGAGGCCACTATGACTAACTGAGGGTTACAGTACCACTGTGTTTGGGATCATCGTCATGCTGACTAAGAGGTTCCCAGTCAGACCCTTTCCAGAAAGAATGGCATAAATCCCATTGATTAGGACTCTTAGCAACTGCACAACTGACAGGACTGCAGCCCAGAACCATGACAGACCCTCCCCAGGTTTCCCTGAAGGCTGCAGACACTCATTCTTCCTCTGTCCTACTCTTCTTCTCACACCTGAGCACTCGGATTCTTCCCTCCGGTCTTTGTGAGAGTTTGTGTATCTCAGCATTTCTTCCAGTTCCCCTTTGGGAAAAAGTTGGTGTTTCTGGCTGCTCTCCGTACACAAAGGCCACAGGGCTTCTTCAGAATGTGGAAGGACCAGTTGCAGCTGCCAAGAAGCAGCATATAGGAAAGTCCAAGAGAAACACATTACATTTTCTCAGTTTTCTTGATCTTTGATCCCTTTGGATTCATTATATTTTATTATAACATATCTAGTTTGTTTGCAGTTTCTAATTCTGTGAACGTACTTGCACAAACTGCCTATATTTTCTCGGTGGCTCATCCCGTGAATTCAGGGTCACCACCAGGGGTCTCTAACCGGTAGCTCACCAGAGGGTTCATGAATCCTACGTATAATCCAACCTGATTAGTGACATTTCAGTGGTCACTTTGCAAACCAGCTTCTATGTATATCCATTCAAATCCACAAGTGTCCTGCCCCCTTCTTACACAACAAGGATTATTTGACACTTAGTTGTCAGTCAGAGCCGACTTCCCCCCAACCGCCGCGTGCAGACTGCTAATGAAATGAATCTCGCATCCACGAAGCTGCCGCTGGTACCAAAACCGGTGGGAGAATACAAAAGAATGAAGTGCATACACAGACTGAATTGTGACGCATTAATGCAAAATGTGAGTTGCAGACACCTCAATTTTTAAGGGTCAGGAAAACAGCTTCCCAGTTTGTTTGGGTTGAAATAAGCTGTGAGAATAAATGTTACCAAACATGAGCAGCTCTCATTTGAGACCTTAATGTCCACTCCTACTACCACAACCAAGACCAGCTCGTACACCAGGACCAGAACTTCAGAAACAGAACTTCGCTGTTCAAGGAGCAGATCTCCAGAGGAAACGCCTCACTGCAGCTGACAAGGGTCCGGGTTCAGGACCAGGGGAGATACAAGTGCTACACCTTGACCAAAATCTGGGAAAACAAGGATTCCTTTATCAAGCTGAAGCTGGACGGTATGAAACACACAGTGTTAAAGGAAGCCATCGATTTGTGTTGTTGATCTGTATGAGTGTAGTAAAGACTGTAGCTCATGGACTGTTTTAAAAAGATTGGCTGGAGTAGATTTCAGCTCCATAATTCACTGACAAATGCAAATCTTTATCTTCCAGCTCCAGTCAGTAAAATCCACATTGAGCAGGAGGGAAACAGGATCACCTGCAGCTCAGAGGGGATCTACCCTGAACCTGAGATCACCTGGTCCACCAACCCTCCATCCACCTTCAAGAGAACAACCATAGTCCAGCAGACAGAGCAGCAGCTCTACAACATCAGCAGCTCTCTGATACTTTCAGATAATGTTACTGATGTGGACCACAGCTGCAGCATCAGCACTCGCAGAAACAGCCGGACAGCCACTCTGTGGCACATTTGTGAGTTTTACATAGATTCTGGAACCTGAACCTATGAATCTGGTTGATAAACACTTTGTTTAAAGCTCCTGTTAATGAGAACCTGAACATGTATTTAACTAACGTGGTGAGTGAGGCTGCCTGAACCAGCTGCTATTAAAACACTACTCACATCGCAGCTATCGTCCTTAAAATGACTTATTCTGATACACAAAGAGTCGAATCAAATCACTGGACACCTCCAACATGCCACAGACCCTTTTCAGTTAGTAAACATCGTGACTTTTTTTTATGGATCAAGTGGAGCTGGAGGCAAAATAATTCTCCGAACATGTTCACTGAGTCTGGACATAAAGTTTTGTTGGCATCTATTTTAAATAGGACTGAAAAAAAGTTTGTGTTAATTCATTTCAGTATCTGTCAACGGTTCCAGCAGTGAAAAATCCATCAAGTGCACTGACTCAGACAGTCCCTCAAACTTCTCAAGACTTCAGCCTCATCTGGACATTTAACCACAGCCAGCTCATCCTGACCCAGACCAGGTCTGATGTCCCTTATACAGTGACAGACGAGTGGAGGCTACATGTGAAGACTTTGTCGGAGTCTGGAAGCCTCATCCTACAGGGTTTATCGTCACATCAGGAGGGAACATACACCTGTGAACTCAGCAGCAAAGAGGAGACGATTATAACCAACTCCTGTGTGAAGATAGAGGAAGGTACAGCAGAATACGTTACTTCAGGTTTCAAGATTCAACCAACTTTATTGACCCCATGTGGAAATTGTGTGAAAAGTAGGAAAGACTTACTTTTTGTCTGTATGAGCAAGAACAGTTATTATATGTTATTAATATGTCCTGTATGAGCTGCTAAAATAAATCAAGAAACACCATCATGGGAATAAAGGGACAGTTCGCCACTGTAACTCACTTTTGTCCTATTTCAGAGAATCCATCCAGGGTTACAGGTATTGTAGGTGGAGCGGTCACAGCCATTTTGGTCAAAGCAGCAGCAGTAATCTGCCTGGTGCTGTACTGCAAAAAGAAACCAGGTAAAACCATGTTTCATTCATTTGGAGTTTCATGCAGCATGTGGTTGGTGCTGATGGGTCCGTCTTTGTCAGGTCAAAAGGAAAACGACGGCTCGGATTCAAACACAGAGAAAACGTAAGTAACCGTCCAGTTATTAAAGACTGTCTGAACCATGGATATGAAATGTGAAGTTGCTGTCACATCAGGCTGTGTAGAGTTTTGCCTTTCTTGTCTGTTAGTACGTTGGATGCTGCCTTCTGACGTTTTTGTGGTGATTCTGAAACGCGTAGCCACAGTAGGTCAGTGCTGCTGCAGTAACAGCTGCCTTGGTCTGATGGTTTAAGTTTGCTCCCATGACATTATTTGTACTGAAGTAGAGTGATGTTGTACAGCTTTACCTTCACGTGGTTTGTTTTTCAGCGGACTCGACCGTAAACAGGCGAGAAATGAAGCAACGACACAGGAGAAGCATGAAGACCTCGCTCACCCTCCGTCAAACACAGACCCCGGTCACAGCAGTCAGTCTTAAGCTGGACCTGAATTCAGTGACTGCAGGGATGGAGATATCTCGTATGGACAAGAAACACAAATCTCTGCAGCTGAGTTCTTCAGACAGGGGAAGCCCAGAGGAGAAGAGCTTCAGTTCAGATGGTGAACACCTCCTTCTCAGGCTGGAGACACTTTGGCTGCGAGACTCTGACTGCGTCTTCTGCACTGCACCAGCCTGAACTCATGTTGCACTATAACTAATTCAAACACTTTGTTAAGTGTCATTACAACGTTGTATGGAGAACTTTGCTGCCATTTCCTTGTACTGTAACTTCCATTACTTCCTACGTTTGGGTCCAGATGGGCAGTGAATGTGCGTGAACGTGCGCGTGTGTAATACTTTTACCTCTTTACCTTTGTTACTACATGGTGCTGTACAGTATTCTTCACAGTTTCATTGCTACTTTACTTAAGCATTGTTGGCCTTGTACTGTACGTTCACTCTTCTACATCTTAGAAGGAAACATTGTTATTTCACCATATTTATTACAGTACAGTTTTAGCTACTTTACAAATCAATTTATTTGCAACAAGTGGAAATAAAATGACGACAAAACACAGGGTTGTGAGGCTGTTACTCTAAACTCTCTGGGCTCATTATCCTCTGAATTTTAAAAATGAATCAAATTATCCATCATCCGCAGGTTGTGCTTTATTTTTTTTTCTGATTGACATCTGTAACCTCTGTCAGTAGTTTTTGTCGCAGAATCATGAGGTGCAGCTTGTTGTTCCTGCTCTGCCTTGTGTCCTGACGCTTAAACAATTAATTATTAGCATTTTCTAAATGTGAATAATTAGATTCCTAATAATTAATTTTCTTTATGTATGTTGAAAGTACGTTTGATTAATGTGAATGTTTTTATGACATCATGGGACCGTGAGACAATGGCCCCCCTTGTCTCTTCTGGATCAGGTCCCTTTAAATCGGGACCGTCAGGACCTGGTTTTCAGGTCTCAGCTCTCAGTCATCATGCCAGGAACCACTCGGATCATGTCTGTAGAGCTCATTTAACGCCGGTGGACATAAAAACTCATCAGCTGTGCTGGTTTCTTTCTTCCTCACTTCACCATCAAAGACCATCCAAGCTCGACTGGACAGTGTTGGACACACGACTGTTGTTACCGTACAGAGGATTCACCACAACTGTGTTATGGATCCTGGGTCCAGGATGTGGATGTGGAGTCTTGCAGGAGCAGGTGGGTTTACATGGAGACTTTCCAGCCAGTTACCTTCAAATCGTTTCACACGGAACTTTTGGCTCAAAAAAATCCATGATTCTTCCTGAAAATATAGATTAAGCTGCGCTGCCTCCATCCGGGAATTATTAGTTTAATTATTCAACACCCTCACTTTTTTAACGTTGTTTAGCTTCACCAACATCATCTTACACTTAAATGGTATCTTAATTGTTAAACTACAACACTGAGTTAGAAATAACATCACTGTGAAATCCTGTAGTATCACCGTCTCCTGCTGGTAACAGTTTAGTTTGGAGAATTTTTATTGGCATGAGCCTCAGGAAGTCACGCAAAGGGAGAATGAGCTGGACATTTATTGTTGGTGGATAAAAACAGTTAGATAAATTCACTAATTGATATGGTTTGGAAAAGTACATTCAGTGTCTTTACGTTTAATGTCCAACCTCTGAAAATAATAAAACTAGGAATAAAAGTAATAAATGTGTAGGAGGAGAAGAGTTCACAGCCTGCAACCACAACCTGACAAAGATCAGATTATTTTAAATTAAACCTTAAAAGATGCTCAGTGCACAGAATAAAAATACATGTACTTTACTTCCTGCAGCAGCAGAAGATACAAACAAACACAACAACAACAAGTTTTAATTTATCTAGGAATTTAGTGACAGACGTCACATTGTCACATTAACTAAATAAGGAAATAGGGAAGAACAATGCTGACACCTGGTGGACATCTGGATTAAAGACATGAGGGAACTGGGTCAGAGACAAGAGCTTCAATGTGCTGCTCGGTGCTTAAACAATCAACTGGTACCGCAAAAAAATATATAAAAAAAGACTTCCTATTCGTTATGAAAGAGACGTGATCTTAAACAAAACCTCAGATCATTTGAATGTTTTTAACGAACATGTTCTTCTTGTACCTGTTGTTACAGAAGCTGATGTCTCCTGTGTTTTCATGGAAAGCTGCAGAGCGACACAGATCTGATCATCCACTGGCTTCAGACAGCAGGAGACCTTCATGTCCACTCCTACTGCTACAACCAAGACCAGTTTGTACATCAGGACCTGACGTCCTGACTGTTCAAGGAGCAGATCTCCAGAGGAAACGCTTCACTGCTGCTGACAGGGGTCCAGGTTCAGGGCAGATACAAGTGCTACGCCAGCAGCATCAGAGGAAGTAAGGAAACATTTATCAACCTCAAAGTGGACACAGTGGCACATTAAATCACTGCTTGTGTTTTTCATTCACTTCTGTGGATGAATAGAATGTGGTTCTCAGTCTGTCTACAACAGACATTATTTAGTATTTGAGCTGCATATAAACACTGCAAATCAAAAGAAACTTTTATTTTCCATCTCCGGTCAGTAAAAGGAGGGGGGGAAGAGGGGGGGAGGAGCGGTTACGCTGGAAGCAAAGGAAAGATTGGGTTTACCCAGCACAATGGGAGGAAGTTACGTCCAGGGTCAAAAGGAAAGTTGGACACCAATTTATGTCCAGATAATCTCGTCAAAGTTGAAGCTGCAGTTGATCTAACAACAACCTGCTTCTTTTTACGGACAATCATGAGAATATGGATATTTCCCTACAGGAAGGTTAAACAATCACAACCACCAGACTCATCACTTTTCTGCTGGAGCTGACACTTTGGATCATTTCCATTTACCTTATCAGACTAACGAATATGAAAACCACTTCAGCTGCGTACGTTTATTCTTTCGAGCTTGGACAGGTGCATTTCAAGACCCCCGGGGCTCCACTTGACAATAAACACATGGGCTTTTAGGATCAGTGGATTAACACAATGGCTGGGTTCAGATATTCGCTGGTTGTGTCCGTCCTGTGGCTGTGGACTCCTGCAGGAGGAGGTAAGTGAACAGTTTTCAGTTTTTCCTGTCAGAGTTTTGTCTGTGAAAGGGGCCTATTTTATACAAAAACATTTAGACTTAGAAAATATATATACACACACACGTGTATACAGTATATAAATGTAAATACATGCAATAAATGAATATACAATATTCAAACTGAAGTCAGGCTAAAAAGGTGGGTTTGAAGTTTGCTTTTATGAACATTCACACTTTTTGTTCTGAGATTTTTAGGCTGTTCCAGCAGCTCGGGGCATAAACACTAAAAGCTGCCTCCTCAAAGGTTTTTAGATGTCTGCTTTGGTTTTTAACTTGCCCCCCCACCATTAAAGGATTTTCATGGAATACACTGCCAGCTCACATCAGGAACAATGTTTAAATCCTTAAACATTGGTTAAAAATGAATCAGTCATGAAATGTAGCTATTGTGCTAATTCTACCGTATTCTACCTAATTATTCTCATTTCTCGTAAGGTTTATCTGATCTGATCTTATCTCACAGGAAACAAGAGGATGTGATAGACAAGTAAACCACATCAGTCTGAGTGTATGAAAAACAACGTAGAGTTGCTGAAAACTGACATCAAGGATGTTGAAAACGGGGATTTTTTTTTTAACAACCTGACCTGAACATACTTACTGTACAAACAATTTGATTTCTGTTCTTTAACAATGATGTGTTTTTCGTACCTGTTGTTACAGAAGCTGACGTCTCCTGTGTTTTCATGGAAAGCTGCATTTTACCGTGCAGCTTCCAGAGCGGCACAGATGTGGTCATCCACTGGATTCAGACAGCAGCAAACCTTCCCGTTCACTCCTACTACTACAACCAAGACCAGTTTGTACATCAGGACCAGTATTTCAGAGGAAGGACATCACTGTTCAAGGAGCAGCTCTCCAGAGGAAATGCCTCATTACAGCTGACACGGATCGAGGTTCAGGACCAGGGCAAATATAAGTGCTATGTCAGCACCAACAGAGGAAGCACGGAGTCCATTATGAAGCTAAAAGTGGACGGTATGAGAAACAGTGTTGGAAGAAACAGTTCAGTGCATAAATATAAAGTAGCAAATACACAGTGAAATAAATGTAGTTTAAGGTCTTTTTCTTCCAGCTCCAGTCAGTAAAATCCACATTGAGCAGGTGGGAAACAGGATCACCTGCAGCTCAGAGGGGATCTACCCTGAACCTGAGATCACCTGGTCCACCAACCCTCCATCCACCTTCAACAACACAACCAGAGTCCAGCAGACAGAGCAGCAGCTCTACAACATCAGCAGCTCTCTGATACTTTCAGACCATGTTCCTGATGTGGACCACAGCTGCAGCATCAGCACTCGCAGAAACACCAGGAGAGCGACTCTGTTAAAACCTGGTAAGTGACTTTAAATCACTGTGGAACTTAATTATAATCTAAGATTAATAATCTAATAATTAGAATAATCTAATGTTGTGTCTTAAGACAGACATGAAATAAAAAGCAGAGACAAAGAAAAATCGCTGGACATCACCTTCACAGAACTGCAGCGTTGCAGTGTGTAGAGTCACAAAGGAAAAAAAGGATGTTGTTAATTTCTTTCTTTGACTGTCCTTTGCCTCTGTGTTACACTGACCTAACTTTGGCTCAGTTTATGGTAAACAATGTTTATAATTGATGTAGTTGATTGTTTTTTTATTTTGTCCTTTCGGCCTCTCCCGTAAGCTCAGGGAGAGCCAGGCGCGAACCTCCGACCCAATGTTAGGTGGGCGGCCACTGTACCAACTGAGCCACTGACGCCCTTATACTCGCTTCATTTTTGTGTCTCATTGTTTCAGCCTCTGTAAATGGTTCCAGCAGCGAAATCTCGGTCCCCTGCTTCGCCTCAAACACGTCCCCGACAGACTTCCCCCTCATCTGGAGATTCAACCACAGTCAGATCATCCTGAACAGGACCAGCACCAACCACACAGTGTCAGAGGAGTGGAGGCCACATGTGAGGAGTGTGTCAGAGTCAGGGAGCCTCACGTTACAGCACGTATCTTCAAAACAGGAGGGAAGATACACCTGTGAACTCAGCAACAAAGAGGAGACATTTATAAACGACATCTTTCTGAGGATAGAGAAAGGTCAAGGTAAGTTTAAATACATGTATTAGGAACATGTGGTAATATCCCGTATAACCTAAATCAAACCCCATCGTGATGGATTTAGGTACAGTTAACTCACTCTTCCTGTTTTAGGGAATTCAATCGGTGTTGGAGGTACTGTAGTGATGGTCATGTCCATTGTGGGAGCAGCAGCAGCTGCAGCAGTTTACAGCCTGGTGCAGTACAAGAAGAGCACAAGTCAAAATAGTCACACGCAGTCGTCACGGACACAACGGTAGTGACTTTGTAATGATTTTGATTGATTTTTTTTGAGAATTGCAGCTCTGGCTGTCACAGTCCCCGTTTTTGGGTTCCAGTTTTCTTTAGCTTTACTTCCTGCTCCTGGCTTTTATTTTGTTAACCCCTCTACACCACTTCCCAGTTAGTTTCTTTAGCTTCTTGTTTCTTCTGAACCCTGATTGTTTTCACCTCTGGCCCCTTGTATTTATACCCAGCTCCCCCCACCGTTTGCTGCCAGCTCATGTGTCCCTCCTCCTCTGAGAACATACCTGAGCTGATTCTATGCTTTTGGACTTTCCCACTTATGTTTGCTTTCTTGTTTAATACAGTGTTTAGGTTTTTTCTGTTATCTGCATGTTTAGTTTGCTCGTGTCTGCCTCCCCTTACTTCCTGAGTTACTTCCTGAGTTACTTCCCGTGCTTCCCTTGCACTGTTTAGATAATATTTTCCCCCCAGTGTGTTTGAGTTCACGCTCTGTTTGACTTTAGTTATTACTACGTGTGTTTTTCCCACCCTCCTCATGGAGTGATTTTAATCGTAATAATAGCTTTATTTATAAAGCAGAGTACAAAGTGCTGAACATTAAAAAAGAAACTAAAGATAATTAAATAAATAAAACCAGGTTAAATATAAAATCAAAGAAAAGCACAAAGTAAAATACATCAGTGATATAGATAGAATATACTATTTATAGTAAAACAAGAATCTCACATCTCAGGAAAGACAAATCTATAAAAATGCGTTTTCAGACGAGACTTAAAAGATGACACTGAGTCACTGATTTCCTCAGACAGGTTATTCCATAGTTTTGGAGCCATGATGGAAAATATTCTATCCCCTTGGTTTTTAACCGGGACACCACAGTCTGATGATCTTAAGTTTCGTAATGGCACATATGGACTTAAAAGATCAGAAATATAGAATGGCGCTAAACCACGCAGTGATTTATAAGTGATCAGTAAACGTCCTATTCCTCTATTTAATGTGGGAATAGGGCCCGGAATAAAGACAGACCTGCCACAGGTACTGAGAAAGGTGAACGTCATTAAAATCCATTTTGTGGACTGAGACTGTTGACGGCAAGTGTCACATGATCCCACACTCGAATGATGGAGGATGAGAGAGCGTGTAACAGTTCAGGGAGATTATGAAGAATGACCGGGACTGTGGCTCCTGGGAAACTAAGTAGCTGCATTGAAAAATCTAGAGTCTCCCACTAATAATGTGGTTGGAGAGAGAAGAGGCTGAGGAGAGTGGCCACCGAGGCCGTGACTACCTCCCAAATTGTCGCAGGCCACCCAGGGGGAACCCCGGTCCTGGGCCACAATGTCCAGAACTTCAAGTGCAGGAGATGGGGAGTTCCGCATAGGGGCAGTTTCCCCAGGCCTGGAGGGGGAATCCCAGCTGAGTCCGAGGTCGAGGCAGCTCCAGAACGCCTAAGCACTGCCTCCCTGAGACGCCACGGTGAGAGGTTGGGTGATCTGAACGCTACCCATGTCGTCAGGCTGCACTGTCGGCGGACACCAACAACGGTGGGGGTTCCAGATCTGGCGGTGCCAAAGGAGCATCGGCTGGGTGGCTCGAGGCATCGCTGGATAAGACAATGAGCCGCTGTGGCGACCCTGAACTCACAGGATAAGCTGAAAGGACAAAAAAAAAAAAAAATCCAAAAGTGCAATTCAAGTGCTTGAGTCAACTTCACTGGAAAGTTTGTGATTTATCACTGTCGTGAGTTTAAATTCATTACTAATGTGTTGCTTAGAAACAAGTGTGAAACTATTCATCTTAATGCATTTGTGAGTAGCTCTTTAATTTTAAATGGGTTCATAGTTGATTTGTAATAAACAGAAACATGCCAGAAACAAAGACAAATTAAGGAGGCAACCAAGTGACTATAGTAGAAATTAAATTATCATTCTATCGAGATTTAAGCACATTATGTTTGTTTAAAGTTCTGCACATTTGATTGACTATGTCAGGGCATTTTCTTTGCCACCACCTACATGACGCTTAGTAGACAAAACACACACACACACAAAAGTTAAGTTAAGTTAAGTTAAGTTAACACTACCCCAAAGCACTGATCGCAGATGCCTCTCCAGCACTGTGCTCCAGTCTTCTGAAACTCTGCAGTGAGATAAAATATTTTAAGTAGATGGGGATCGAGAGTTCAGTGTGAACCTTTTTCACAAAGTGTGTAGTAAATTTACTTCAGATGCTCATATATGTTGCCAGCGTGAACAAGGTCTGGGACTCAAAGTGCAAGCAAATAAGGTTAAGGTTTAAGGTTTGGATTCACATATGAACAGTGGACTATAGCTATAGATTTTACTAGTGATGATACTTTCAGCTTTAGTAGAGCAAAGATTTAGACTTGATATTTAAACTTTGGGGCCCAAGACCTTCATTCATGGACTGTCTGAGCCATATAGCTCAGAAGATACGTGGTAACTTAAGCCATCGGTCTGCATCCACCTGTACAGCTGGACTGAGGTCAGGTGACCCTGGAAGTGCTGTGTGTATGAACGCGTGGATGTGGAATTAAATAAAAGAGCCTAAAGCCAGTGCTTTAATCTCCTTTCATGTTAAATACGATAAACCACACAGGCAAAACAATCAAAATGTTTGACTGGATAAACCATAGGCTGTACTGTACGGTGTGTCTTCTAACGGGTTGCCAGTTTTATCCTGGTTGGTTATCACCAGTTTATGAGGTGCAGTTGTGCGCAGCCTCAGTAATCCATCCTCCATGATGATGATGTCAGGGTGAGCGAGTTTCTGCATCAGCTTTCCCATGAAGGAGCCGCCTACAAACAGGACACAAATCACTTGTTACATTAAACATTTATTTTGGTGAACAATCTGCATGAACAAACACAATGTTGGCACTGCACACATTTGTGAACCCAAAGACTGCACCAAAGCTTAATAAGTCATAAAATACAAGTCCAGTCACCCTACAACTACATAGAAGGGTTTTCATCACGAAACCTCGTGAGCAGATGTCCCTCTTGGACACAATGACTGATACACATCTGTGCATATATGTAAAAAGGCTGTTTCCCAGGAGGAATAGAGGAGAAATGCAGAAAACTCAGCATTATATTATAATACTTTATATATTATAATAATATTATATTTTCATAGTGTTTGTATCAGATACAAACACTATGAAAATATAATGGATATGTATATTTGTGTATTGCATTACTGTTACTCTATGCAGCAATTTAATCATATTACAGCATTTCTGATCATTTCTGTGGGGAAACTAATGTGGTACAATCCACACAGAAACCTCCTGTCCCTCCTTTCATTATTATGTTAACTTGCTTTATGCCAAATAAAAAGGAAATATCAGAGTATTTTTCAGTCGGTGAGGTCTGAGTGACAGTTTTCTTGGTGTTGAAATTTGACATTTTGTGATTTAAAGCATTTTGGATGTAAGGTTCATTGTGCTGAGCGACATGTTTGCAAAGACTCAGTGAGAGTTAATGGCCATAAAAGCTGCAATAAGCAGGTTGATTAAACACAGATCCAGTCACTGGACGTCACACTGTATGAGTTAAAACCCGTGTTCTAAAAACCAGTAAAAACCAGCCGGTCTGTGGGGATTCTCAGTCCTCCAGGTCACGTTATCCCAAAGTGCTGTTCAGTGGAAACTGGACTTCTGCTTGTAGTTCTCCAAGACGTGTCCCCTCTCCTCTGAAACCTTGTTCAAGCACAAGTGCAGTTTGGCTGAGCCCGAGCTGAGGGCAAGGAAAACCTTCTGATACAGACAAATCCCTTTACGCACACACAAATCTTGCAGACGGCAGAAGAGTAGCAAAAAATCCACCTGTAAAAAAGCAGAAAATTGTGAGGTCTTCCAGCACTTGTACTTAAAACCTAAGTGTTTTCTCAGATTATTAGACATTTACAGTTAGTTTTTTGAGTTATTACATTTGCACATTATTTTACATACACACAAATATTATTTACAGTTACAGAGTTGTGTACAGACACACAAGTCTAAGTACGCACACACACAAATCCCTGTACACATACAAATAATTTTGCTACTATTCTACTTCCATATCAATGGGCAAAAAAAGTTTTTTCACCACTTTAGCTGACTGTGATCCTCAGTCTCGGTAACAGCAGCTTCTGCTTCTGAATTGAAGTTCACAATACAAATTAAATTCACAACTCATAAATACTTAGAATTATATAAATATAAAGGAAATTTAGTAACATTGTAGTGGAAAAGCAGCATAAGGTCAAAGTTCAAAGCGTCTAAGCACTTTCACAGACCGGATTGTTAACAATATCCACATCGGCCCGTGACGAATGAATTAGCCTGTAGGATGGACAGTTCTCATATGTCTATGCAGGTTTGTGGTGGAACCTGCTCGTAAAGTAATTTTCCTCTTGCAGCGAACACACTGTGCTTTGCTGTTTCCATTGTCTTTAAACTGGAGCCAGATGCTGCTTCTCTTTCGGGTGTCACTCATAGTTTCAACTACGCCAACAGTACACACTCCCCTCACCGCTATCTGACAGTTAACTTGCAGTGGAGCGCTGCTCCACTTCTCGGCAGCCGACTCTCTGTTTTTACATAATGGTATGATCCCATATCCTCACATCTGATTGGCTGCGATGCCATTGCTGACCAATCAGAGCATCTTTTGCTCATGATATCACTATTAGCCGATAACAAATCTCTCGATAGAGAGTATTGTGTGCTGCACAGGATAACTCCTGTTCAACAAGGTAAGATGTCCAGTCTTATTTTCAGACCTTACGTTTAATAGCTTTTGCATTGTCAAATTTATGATTAGTGTCATGGACTACAGGCCAACTCCACGTGCTTTTTACCAGGGTAACTCCACGTGCTTGTTACCAGGGTAACTCCACGTGCTTGTTAGCTAGATAACCTCACATTTAACTTTTCCCAAACCCATATCTGGCTCCATATCCTGGAACTAATAACATATTTTCAAAAGCATTTGGTTTAACATTGAATCTCAAATGTGAGTTAATGTCCATGCATGAAAGCAACTGTACAGAAGCTTATAACATTCCAATAAAACATCAGTTAAATATCGAGGTATCCATATCACTAAAGATGTTTAAGTCAGTGAAACGATGAATATATAGAAAATACACTTTGTGAGTGTAAATCTAAATTTGATATGTGGCTGCAAAGAGACCTAGATATTATACTGTGCAATTTACAGGTTGCACAATGTGGATTTGAAGGTTTGCTTCATTTGGGCTCCTATCCATGTAGGAGAGGAGGGGAAGGAGGGTGTTGACATACTGGCCAAGCCATCAAACAGTTGAGATGCAGCTTTTAAGAAGGATCAGTCATTACCTGCCTAAGCTCAGGACACACAGGACTTAACCAAACACTACCTAAAATATGCAACCATTCAACTGGATTGTGACTGCACTGTATTCAACAAGAATCTGTTCAACACATACTGTATTAATGGAGTTTAGTTTATTTGAGGAGTAAAGGCAGAAACTCAGATCTGCACTAAAAGAAGCAAAGTATAGTTTTACACTAAAGAATCTTCTTGGGCAAGTGTATAGTTACCTAATCGAATATCCAAAAGAGACAAACTTAATAGAATCTAGTTTTCCTTTTTTTCCCCCCCCTGTCAATCTCTTGTTGTAAGGTGGTCTGCCAACCGTCAATAACCCTTAACAAAAAAGAAGAGTAAGAAGGAGACGATGACTGGGAGAGGATATTCTTTGAGTTTGCTCTTTTTCCTGTGGTTGTGGACCTTTGTCAGAGGAGGTAAGTGAAAATATTCCGATATTTGTCCTTTAGTATCACAGAAGTTGTGCTGCTGCTTGTTTTCAAATTAGTGACTGATGTTTCAAAATCACTCACTTCTGATTGACCTTTTTTTGACAGTGGATGAATATTATACAAAATTATCTAAGTCTGATCCATCAGTTAGCTTTTTTCCCCACACACTCACTGATCACTTAATTAGGAACATGTGCTTATTCCCACAAGTAAGCAGTGAAATGTTTAAATCATACAGATACAGGTCACTGCTGATCATCTCTAGGGAGTTTCATCATAGTCATTTCTATAGTTTTTTCAGAACCACAACTTCCTGTGAGCAACAGCTTAACAAACAGAAGTATTGACGTTGGAAGAGAATGACCAGCCTGGATTAAGCAAACAGGGAAGTTGCAGTACTTAGATACTATTTACAAAATGGTGAGCAGAACAGCATCTCAAAATGAACTAAACTAATCAGGCTCAACTTCAAAATGTTTCAGATTGAATATGGAAAACATTTCTCTTTGTGGCATCATTTTAAATTGTCAAAGATAAAAGTTGGCAGAAATGAAAAGATGTGAAACTATCTGCAACACAGATAAAATTGAGTGTACGGTGTTAAAACTATGTAGATATTTTGTTGTAAACTGACACCAAGGTTGTTGAAAAAGAGGATTTATTGGACAGTCTTTGAACTAAAGAGTCAGAAGTCTTTCGTTTATTCTTCTCTAACTTTATGATGTGTTGAATTTTACCTGCTGTTACAGAAGCTGATGTCTCCTGTGCTTTCATGAAAAGCTGCGTCTTACCATGCTATGTCCTTGGCGACAGTGATGTCATCATCACCTGGACTCAGACAGCAGAAGATGTTCTTGTCCACTCCTACTACCACAACCGAGACCAGTTTGCACATCAGGACCAGCATTTCAGAGACAGGACGTCACTGTTCAAGGAGCAGATCTCCAGAGGAAACGCTTCACTGCAGCTGACGGGGGTCCAGGTTCAGGACCAGGGCCGATACAACTGCTACACCAGCACCAACAGAGGACAAAAGGACTCATTTGTTGACCTTAAGGTGGACGGTAAGAAACATAGAAAGTACAGAAACTCTATTACAGTGACTACTGACACACCATAACATGGAACATATTGAAAGTGACAGACAAGAGAAAAAAAGTCATTGTGGTTCCACAAAGAAACATCACTAACCCACTGTGATCTGGAGAGGCCTGGGTAAAGAATCTGAAGAAAAAGCCTCATTTCCAATAAGCCCTTTGTGTATGTATGAAATCTTTAAAGCACTTTTTTAGGTCCCTCTCATTGTTGTTTTCACGCATTACTGATTTTGTTTGTCTTACCAGAGCTAAATCACATTGTAGCAGGGAGGAGACCACAGACAGAGGAACCTGACACAGACATCCTGCCTGTACTGATATAGGGAAAATACTACATTCTTAAGCCTAAATGATACATCAGCATTTATTAGTTCACAATAGTGTTATTAATGTTGTGACTGATCAGTATATAATGTCAAATATAAAGCATTAAAGAATTTTTTTTTTTTTTCCAGCTCCAGTCAGTGAAATCCACATTGACCAGGTGGGAAACAGGATCACCTGCAGCTCAGAGGGGATCTACCCTGAACCTGAGATCACCTGGTCCACCAACCCTCCATCCACCTTCAAGAACACAACCAGAGTCCAGCAGACTGAGCAGCAGCTCTACAACATCAGCACCTCTCTGATACTTTCAGACCACGTTCTTGATGTGGGCTGCAGCATCAGCACTCGCAGAAACACCAGGAGAGTCACTTTGTCAAAACCTGGTAAGTGTATGTGTTGTTTATTAAATTCTTCTTGTGGGCCATGCTGCCTTAACCAGCTGCTATGAAACTTTTAATACCTTCTTTCCACATTAAAAAGAATTAAATCATTAAATGGATTTGTGAAAATTAAGGATTTAAATGGTATTAAAAAGCAATAAATTTGATTCTAAGAGCAGAGAAGTAATGAGGAAATGCTAATTCCAGCATAAGTGGCTGGAAAACAAGGAATTCAGAAATGGCTGCAGCCCGTTGTTGGTCAAGATGGAGAAGAACTTTGCAATGTGTGTTTTAAACAAAATAAAGCTCTGAACAATGAGTGTCAACGCCGGAAATGTCACATGCAGACAGCAGGTAACTCTGCCTCGTTGCTTTTCTGTGACTGAAGAGACTCTAGAAGAAAAGGTGTTGACAGCCTTCTGAAGGATGCTGAGCAGGCTGAAAACAAATCCAGCACACTCATGACTCGAATGCTAACAAAATCTAATATTCTAAGGAAAAGATACAGGGACAAATGCAATGAACTGAAAAATGTCGAGTCAGAATTGGAATCAAAAGCTAGTGACACATGTACTGATCCTCTTCTTTAAAAGAACCTTGGCTGTAACATGTCCAGTAACATGTAACACTCTGTAGGTTCTGTTCTGCTTTTTTAAAATTTATTTATTTGCATTGACTGTTGATGGCATTAAAATGTTAAACATGGCATTAAACGGCTCATTGAAAAGCATTAAATGAGATTTGCTGATTTCAGCAGAAACCTCGTATTATGCCAACGTGTCAAAATCCTTAAACATCCACAGTATAATCAAAGTGAAGTCAAATGACTGGACTGTGCCTTCACACAGAACTGGGTTGGCTTCAAATAGTGACTGTTTGCAAAACCACTGAGTCACTAATTAAATCACAGACAACAAATTGCTCTAGCGTTATTATTTTTATTGTAATTTTGAGTTAGGGTTTGTACATCACCTGTGCTACATTGACCCAGCTTTGATCTGGAGTGAAGAAACCGCTCAGAATTTCTTATTGGAGGCATTTCTGTAATTTCAGCTTCTATCAATGGTTCCAGCCGTGAAACCTCAGTCCCCTGCTCCACCTCAAAAACCTCACTAACTGGCTTCAAGCTCATCTGGAGATTTAACCACAGTCAGATCATCCTGACCCAGACCAGGTCTGATGTCCCTTATACAGTGACAGAGGAGTGGAGGAAACATGTGAAGACTGTGTCTGAGTCTGGAAGCCTCATCCTACAGGGTTTATCTTCACATCAGGAGGGAACATACACCTGTGAACTCAGCAGCAATGAGGAGACGATTATAACCAACTCCTTTTTGAGGACAGAGAAAATTAAAAGGTACAACAGAATAAGTTATTATCTGTTAGTGCTATGTCCTGTATGAGCTGCTAAAACAAATCAAGAAACACCATCATGGGGATTTAGGGACAGTTCAGTTACTCACTGGTTTCGTGTTTCAGGGATTCAGCCACAGATGGAGGCGTTATAGGAGCAGTGGTCATAGTGGTCGTAGTCCTTTTGGGTGTGGCAGCAGCAGCAGGCCTGGTACTGTACTGTAAACAGAGTTCAGGTAACATAACTTTGATCCTACAGTTGAACTCATGTCTTGTTTGGTGTTTGTATTGATCATTTTGTCTTTTGGTCTCAACATTTCTCAGGAAAAGAAAACAGATCACCAGACAATGTAAGTAACCTTAACTCTGAACTGTGTAAACTGTAGTAAATACAATGTGAATACAGTACAATGTACATGAACATCTTAAGAGGAATAATTGCCACAAAGTTACAACTTTCAGCTTCCATAAAACATGAAATATAAAATCCAACTAAAGTTTCATGATCACTGAGACTGTTTTGTTATGTTGCAGTCAGAAATTAAACGTGTGTTTTGATGCTGATTTTAATTTTATTTTCTTTACAGAGAAACGGTTGAAGAAACACCTTCAGAATTGTGGACACTAAACTGTGAATCTTCTTTTCCTTTGGGCTGTTTCCTTTCAGGTGTCTCCACAGTGAATCATGTGCCTCCATCTAACTCTGTCCTCTGCATCCTCTTCTCTCACACCAGCTAACTTCATGTCCTCCCTCACTACATCCATAAATCTCCTCTTTGCTCTTCCTCTAGACCTCCTGCCTGGCAGCTCCAACCTCAGCATCCTTCTACCGATATATGCACAGTTTCTCCTCTGAACATGTCCAAACCACCTCAATCTGTCCTCTTACTTTATCTCCAACACATCTAACATGAGCTGTCCCTCTGATGTCCTCATTCCTGATCCTGTCCAACCTCGTCCCTCCCAAAGAGAACCTCAACATCTTAAGCTTTGCTACCTCCAGCTCTGCCTCCTGTCTTTTCTTCAGTGCCACTGTCTCTAAGCCGAACAACATCTCTGGTCTCACCACCGTCTTGAACCATCATCGTTCTCCACTCACCTCACGTTCTTCACAAACTCCACTTCTCTTCCTATCTGACCCATGGTAGAACAACTTGAACCCTGCTCCTAAGCTTCTAGCCTGCTACCTTTCCACCTGGTCTCCTGGACACACAGTATGTCCACCTTCCTTCTCTACATCATGTCAATCAACTCTCTAACCTTCCCTGTCATAGTCCCCGCATTCAAAGTCCCTACTGTCAGTCCTACACTCTTAGCTTTCCTCTTCTCTCTCTGCCATCTTTAAAGTGTGAATGTGTTAAAGTGCAATTACTTAAGTCTCAAGTCACTTTACTGTCACTTTTGCCAAGCAAACTTTAAAACCAAATTTAAATTTTTTTACTGTAAAGGTTTACTAATTTTTCATTATCATAATGTTTATCAAAGTTTAACCACATCTGTAATTATGATCCTTGTACAGCGGGTCACCATGCTGGCCTGTTTGTGTTGTGTACAACTCTAATTATATTAATTTACAAGGTGCCAATTCATATCACTTGATCATTCACAGAACGACACTAAAGGAACAAACTTTTCCAAATTAACATTTTAATCAATTTATATGTTCAAAACAACTCTAAGCATGACTGGGCTATACTTGACACTTTAGTATTACTCATTTTCTCATTATTTATGTATGTTTTTATGTTGTGAATCTTTTTTATATTTTCTCTCGTCATCGCTTGATGTTACTATTGCACTTTGATTTCACCAATAAAATTTCTTTAAATTTCCCACTTTCAGATATTGGTCCATCTATTCTTCCATTTTATGAAGTAGTTGTACTTTATATGCTTCATTATATGAACAGATTTACATGAACGAGTTTGTGCTTGGTTCCTTTAACAGTAATGAAGAAGCTGGGACTATGATCTTAATGTCTATAACAAATTACAGTACAATATCATCCAAATAGATTTACCTGAATTAATTATTACTATGTACAGTGGCATAGATTGAATGTCATTAATATATAATAAGCTCCTTACTTGGTTTACTGGTTAATTTTTCTCAAGTATTACTGCATCCTGAGGCTTCTGGCTGGGATTGTTTTTTACCATTGATCTAATGCTTTTCAGATTAGACAGACTCGTTTACTCCAAATAGTTTAGGTTATGGTTTTAACAGAATGATTTGCTCTGACCAACAGTCCAAAACTAAATATGTTCATTTAGTATAAAAACACAGAAATATATATATATATATGCAATGATTGTGGCCCCTTCACTTACATGCTGTGCTGATCTGTATTGTGCAGTTATCGTTTGTGTGGATCTAGATTCAGGTATTTGACTAATAAAATCCACCAGAGAAACGTTTCTCCTCCACAATCGGATTAAACAGCTTTAAATCTTCCCTGAAACATTTCATCAAAACAGAAAGTTTTGTCTGAACTCTGGGTTTTATTCCTGTTTTTTTTGTGTGTCAGTTTTTTTCCATAAAGGTCAGTGAATCCGTCCCCTCGCTTCCCCGCCCTGCGTCACTACATCTGCGTGCTCTCGGGCGCTTGTAGCGACACGGACTGTTTCTCTGAAAATACCTTTTGACAAAAATTAAAACAAACGAGCTGAAAGGATTTGTTACTTTTTGGTTTAACAAAAACCCACCAGGTTTTAGACCTACAGGACTAACGGAGGCCACAACAGGAGGTTTGAACACCAGCGTCTGTGTCTTCTCGGGATTTGGGCGATGACCGGATTTTCTCTGGTCTTGTTCTTTGTCCTGTGGTTGTGGACTTTGGTCCGAGGAGGTAAAGGAACCGTTTTTAGTCAGTTCTCCTCACAAACCATCAAACGAACCTTTGTCCTTTTGTCTCACAGTAAAAGTACAGAAGTTACTGTTTTAAAATCACATCTTTTCCACATATACTCCGTTATTATTGCAGAAATGTGGCCTATTTCACACACGTTCAACGGACTCTATGATTCATAAATACATGATTTTTTAAAAACAAACGCAGAATAAATCAGCTAAAAATTGTAACAGAATCCTTCGATTTCCCTGCTCAGAATTAATAAGCAGGTTATGGACGTTAATAAAGTAGCGGTGAGCAGATCTGCTGTGATCTGAACTGATCACTTTATTAGGAACATCTGCTTAATCCTTAAAGTTTTCCAATGAGCAGTGAAATTATTAAATCATACAGATACAGATCACTGCTGATCTGGATGGAGTTTCATCACAATCACTTCTATTAAAAGCAAAACCACGTGACTTTCTCCCTGTGGATCAGTGCTAGTTATGTTAAAACATGTAAATCATTGTGCATCTACTGAAATCACTGATCATTTCTCAGCATCAGATGTCACTGTGTGTCCCACATCACATGGTTCCTATTTTCATTTGCATATTTTATACGTCAATATTAATTTGATGTTGCTTTCAAACGGAGACTAGGAGCAATTACTTAACATCTATGTTCAGCTTCCATGAACAAATGTGCTGCTTACTGAAACCTGATAAGCAGTGGGGGAACAAATGAAGTGTATGGAGGGAGGCAGGCTCAGGTTTTAGTGATCACTAACTGCTTAATGGTAGTAGACAGGCATTCAGGCTGTTTTCCTGTGGACCACCAATAAAATGTCCAGAGAGCTGGAAAGAAAGTGAGGACGCACAGAATTAAAGAGCCACACAAATCACATAACAAGGAGAAAACATGAATGCAAAGGTCTGTGCTTCTCCTGGAGCAATATTTCGTTTTTTGCACCTGGTTTAATCCAAGTGGATGGTTGTAACCTCACTGCACTAGTGAATAATGTGTGAGTCAGCAGGGACCAGCTCTGGCCCAGCTGTCAGTGCAGGAAGAACTGGCTCTGCTCTGCTTTATATGTCCCCGTTTCTGAGACAGGGAGGCAACACAGAACGTTTGGAGGCTGTAGCTGGATGTGCTTCTGCACAGTGAATGCAGATCTCAGCAGGCAGGTCAAACTCAGCACCATACAGACACACCGTGATAAGACCAGTACGGCCTGCGTGTCGGCCCACTTTGACTATATTTGGTCTATGATACAGAGGAGTCAGATTTTTGGTAAAGGGTCACTTCACCCTCAACCTGAAGGCCTGTTATGTTTTTAGCTGCAAAGATCAAACGGCCGGCAACACTTACAGATTCTACTTCATGACTGTTTTGTTATATGACCAACATGTTTCGGCCTCCATCAGGGTCTTTACAAGCACAGAGTAAAAATAGAATTTAGAAATATCTTTGGGTGCGGAAAGAAAAATTTAAATTATATTTTTTACATTGTACGTTCAAAACTATTGATTTTTTTTAAATAAATATGTTTTTATCCTTTTTATATCCATTTTCCTTTTACTGTTTTTACAGTAATATCACTGGCCATTTGAATGGTTGATGGGTTTTTCTGGTTTTCCTATATGATTGATATGAGCAGTTTATTTTCTTTCCACACCTAATTCTATTTAAATGCCTTTTTCCTCTGTGCTTTTAAAAGACTCTGATGAACACGTTGGTCATATAAAAAATAAAGTTGTTCTAAATCTGCCAGTGTTGCTGGCGGTTTGATATTTTTAGTTTGTGTCCCAACATCTGTGCTTCTGGCAGCCGATTGCCCCAGAGGTTCCTTTTTTTTTGCTGCAGGAAACGGCACACAAGCAGTTATTCAGAGAGCAGCATGGACACAGGCTAAAACACTTAGTAGGGGATTTGACTTCACTTTGACATATTTGTGCAATTTCACTTCGTAAATGAATGGAGCATATTAAATAAATGATAACATACCAACAATTAAAAGCTGTAGTTGTACAGACTTTAAGCCCTGTAAAGACTGACACTAGGATCAGCTGTGCAGCAAACATTGATCGTGTCTGTACTGTTTGTAAATTATGAATAAGGGAATTTAGTGTAATGATAAGTGGTTATTGTTAATGGTGAACAGTCTGCACTTATATAGTGCTTCTCTACCTCTTGGCCCTCAAAGAGCTTTACACTGCTTCTCATTCACCCATTCACACTCACAATCTCACACTGATGGGGGAGCTAAGACTCACCGAGAACAACTGAGTTGGGCTTCAGAGTCTTGCACAAGAACATCAGAGGAGCCGCGGATTGAAGAGCCGCCATTTGTTAACAAGGAAGGTGAAGATGAGCATCTCTGACCGAAGTCGTCATTGGAAGAGTATTTAAGCTGAATCCTTCCTTTCAGTAAAGTGACTGTAGCTGTATACTGTGGAAGAAAAGAAGAAAGATTAAAAACCACGTTACCTTTGGCCCAATATTTGTGCCTCAGACATGTGACCGGTTTGCAGAACAAAAACTCTGACTCTTTAGTTGTAGATGTGTTGTGTTTAAAAGCAATTATATGAAACAATTTGATTTTCTTTCATCTGTTAAAGATTCACTTTAACCTGCATCTTTGATTGTAGTCAGTGAGAATTTCACTGCAGCCTGTTAGCAAACACATTCTAATTATCTTTCAGGGTCAATAAATTCTAGCGATGCAGCACATAAAGTGTCCGAGAGAAACCAATCGACTTCAGCACTTTCCTGTCTTCCTTTAAACATTTAGGACAAGTTTTGCACACAGTATGTAGACTTTTTAGATCTGTTTGCTGGTTTTCGTTTGGTTGTTTATCTGGAATATATGGGTTTTATTTTTTGCAGTGTTTGCAGTACTGTGGCTCCTTTATAGGGACAATGTGGTGCAAAAACAAATGCATCCCCTTATTTTAAGATGGCAAGAAGAGGAAAACAAAGATTGTTCCAACATTTCCAAATAAGTAAATAGGCAGGATGCTGCTGTGGAGCAGCTTGCACACAGAAGGAAGTTAATCAAACCAAGAAAAGCAGCAGGAGGCATGAATTCACTTTAACCTTAATGTTGTCTTTTAATTTGATGTCTTACAGACACTGACGTCTCCTGTGATTTCATGAAAAGCTGCATCTTACCGTGCAGCTTCCAGGCAGGAAGTGAAGAGATCATCCACTGGATTCAGATTCCAGGAGACATTAATGTCCACTCCTTCTACCACAGCCAGGACCAACTCGCCTTACAGGACCAGCGCTTCAGGAAAAGGACGTCACTGTTCAAGGACCAGATCTCCAGAGGAAACGGTTCACTGCAGCTGACAGGGGTCCAGGTTCAGGACCAGGGCAGATACAGATGTCACACCAGCACCAACAGAGGAACCAGGAATGTATTTATCAACCTAAAGGTGGACGGTATGAGACACACAGTAATACTGAAAACTATGTATATGGCTCAGTTTTGTTTTTTGTTTTCAATGAAAAAATTTTTATTACATTATTTCTAAAATAGTTTGTATCTTGATGCTGTTTTTTTTCCAGCTCCAGTCAGTAAAATCCACATTGAGCAGGTGGGAAACAGGATCACCTGCAGCTCAGAGGGGATCTACCCTGAACCTGAGATCACCTGGTCCACCAACCCTCCATCCACCTTCAAGAACACAACCAGAGTCCAGCAGACTGAGCAGCAGCTCTACAACATCAGCAGCTCTCTGATACTTTCAGACCATGTTCCTGATGTGGACCACAGCTGCAGCATCAGCACTGGCAGAAACAGCAGGAGAGCGACTCTGAAACACATGTGTGAGTCTAACTATTGAAATGTCAAGTAAACTACAGATACTGAACATCAGGTTAATAGTTGTAATATTTGTACTGTAAATTCTGCAGCTGGGATGGAACTAGCAAAACGCATCTAAAGATCAAAGCACCAGTTTGGTCCAAACTCAAGTGTCTTGACAACTATTGAAATGAATTGCAGACGTTCGTGGTCAAAGAAAAACTCCTCTCACTTTATATCATTCCAGCTTCTCTCAGTGGTTCCAGCAGTGAAATCTCAGTCCCCTGCACCGTCTCAAACATGTCACGGACAGGATTCAGCCTCATCTGGCGATTTGACCACAATCAGATCATCCTGAACTGGACCGGTCACAACTACACAGTGTCAGAGCAGTGGAGGCTACATGTGAAGAATTTGTCTGAGTCTGGAAGCCTCATCCTACAGGGTTTATCTTCACATCAGGGGAGAACATACACCTGTGAACTCAGCAGCAAAGAGGAGACGTATGTAAGCAACACGGTGCTGAAAATAGAGGAAGGTGAGATCAATACATTTTTATTTGTAGCCCCACTTCTTGACGTCCTTTCTACTTTCTGCAGCATTTGTAGAGGCTCTTAAAGTTCTGCAAATACTCCTCTGCATCATTACATATCAATTATTTATTCTAAATTCTACTCAGCAGCTTCACTCACACATTTAGAAACTGTTGCAACTTTTTTGCTCTGCAACTTCCTTATAAGTCAGTTACCATCTGACAACACAAACACTTCCTCTCCTGGTTGTTGGCTTTCAATCTCTTCTCCTTCTGTTTGCTTTACTTGTAAGTAGCTTTGGGGTAAAGTGTCAAAATGTAGATCTATTTCCTACATAAGTATCCAAATAAAAGCGCTAATTTTTGACTAAATTCCATTGGGATTAACTGAAATTGAATAATGTTACTGCTGCAGCTCCAGTTGTGTAGCTTTTAGTAATGAGGTGCAAAACAGAGTCATCCTCCACCTCTGGATCCCAGGAAGGAAACAGAGAGGCCTTCTGAGGTTTATGGGACATTCAGGTTTAAACCAGTTCACAGTAAACACTTCCTCTTTCATGAAGGGAACATAAGGAAGAATTGTTTAAGTCTCACACCACTCAATTTGTCGTGAAACCAAAACTAGAGACATCAAATGCAGCAATGCTTAAAAACACTTTAGAGCATGTACATTGTAACTCAACATAAAGTTATGAAGTGGTACTTTTACTGCACTGTTTGTGGGCTAATTACTGAATTTTTCAGATAACTAAAAGAGTAACATGGTAAAATATAAAGTATGTACAAAGTAAGGCCAAATTTAACTAAAGCATAGTACTTGAATGAATTTGCAGGACTTTCACCACAGTTTAATGGTTACAGTTGCATAAATTGGTTTCATCACCTGCTTGTTCTTCTGTCTCAGGGAGTCACACAGGCTTTATTGTAGGTCTGGTGGTTGTACTCATTTTGGTTGCAGTATTACCACCACTAGTTGTGTACTACACCTGTAAAAAGGTAAGATTCTGCCTTCAACTGCTAATTAAGATTTGTATATATCATTTGTACTGATGAGAATGTGTGTGTTAGAAATCTACAGGAGCAGGAGCATTGGTGAGGTTTCTCTCTTCAAAGTGAATAGTAAGTAGTAGTAATTTGTTATACTGTATAAAATAGTGTTGCTGCTCTGTAAAACTTGCACAGGTTACAGTAAATTAGTATAAATTAACTGATCTCACGATGAGTATTTCACTGTGACTAACCTTTTATATGTGGACCCAAAAGTAACAGAGAGAGGGATGTATGATGAAGGGGAATCTTTAATATTAAAGCACAACAAGAAGTGAAGGATAAAACTACGGGGACCAGACCAACAGACAGCAATACAGAGACACAACCCACTACATGAACCCAGAAACTAACTGATTACATGGAACATCAAAGGAATAAACTAGAAAGAACTTCAACCAAGAGGGTGAACGTGGAAGCAGACGCACAGCGACACTGAGTGATTACTGGGGAAACAAAACCCAAGACCTGGGTGGGCACTGATCAAGTGGAAATAAAGTGACAAACAACAAGAGTAAGACCAGACCTAGAAGACTCGCTGTAACAAAGCAGGTGGGGAAGCGAAACAAGACAACAATCCAGATGATATTTAACCAACTACAGCGACAGTGTGACAGAGCTACAAATAAAAACAATAAAACAGTAACCAAACCTCAGACCAAGAACTTGATAACAGACGTCCACAGGAACAAGAGTCAGGGATTCCCAAAAAAAAAAAAAAAAAATACCCATGAGACAGGTAAACTAGAAAACAGTGTGTTGTATAGGTGACAAAGTCAGTGATCCGACGGGGAACCAAGGGGAGAACTGGGTTTTAAAGGCAGGTGAACAGGTGAAAACAATTGTGACTGTTGACGAATGGTGAAGCTGTAGAAGTTAACTGCTGACAGGAAGTGGAGAAAAGGAGATACAAAATAAAAGTCCAGGGCAGGAAGTGAGTGTGAGGGTCAGATCATGACACTTTCAGACACAACTCTACAACGGTGTCTCTGTGCTCTGAAACATATCATATCAAAGGGGCAGTAGAAGCATCCAACCAAGCACAGAAGTCTGAACTGAGGAATTCCTATGTCTGAGGAGACTTCAGGAAGCTGTATCATGTCAGATGTGTTTTACCGTGAAGGGAGGTGATGAGAGAAAACAGCCCTGGTTATTTGTAGGGATGTTCTGATGCCACTTTTTCCCAGAGTGAGTCCAAGTACTGAACAGTTTGGTTTCTAGTATGAGTTGCTGGACAGTAAAATTCTCAAAATATTAAAGTTTTTTAAAAATTCTTGAGAGGAATAGACTGTCAGTACCTAGATCCTAAGACTAAAGGCTTCAGCTTTACCTTTGTTATCGTCAGTTATCTTACTACAAACGTTTCCCTAATTGAAGCAGAGCAGGAGCCTCACACGAACATTTTGTGTGTGCTGATTATGGGAATGATCAAATCAAACAGGTGGTATTTTGTCAGTCGGAATCAAAGATTTGAAGCACGTTTGTGCAGTTAAGACAGTTTGGTAAGAAGAACTGGTGCGAACAATACAGAGAAATCTAAGAAAACATGTACTTGAATCTGATTTAATAGCAAGACATCGTATCTGCTGATATCTGCAAATCAGCTTTTACCCCCAAACTGCAACATCCATCAGCTGTTCCTCCCATTAATTACCCAGGATGTGGCAGCTCACTACAGTGCAGTGTTTCCCATCATTTTATTAAAAACGACCACTTAGTTTAAACCTGTTTTGGCCCTGACTTTCGTTATCAATGAATCACTGCTTCATGCTAAAGAAGCATAAATCAGACGTTAATTCTGTTCAAATTGTGTTTCATTCACAGATCAAAGTTGAAGAATAGTATGGTAAGAACAGACAAGGTCAGATGGGAGGAGGAGGCAAACTTCTGGCTTGATAACGAACTGGAACCTGCTCCACTAACGTGAAGTCACACTGTGCTGCTCTGAACTGTGTCTGTAGTAAAATAATGGGAACAAATCTCCCACTGAGACATTTGTACGAGGAGCCAGAACTCAATGCACAAACTGCATACGAAGAAAAGAAATAACAACCATTTTCCTTCCTCTGTAACGCTGCAGCCTAAATCAGATGCCGAACAGCCTCAACTTGCCTAATTATTTATATTTTGCCTCTGAATAGACATTCAGACCCAAAGAAAAAAAAAAATCTTTCGAGCAACAATGTCTCTGGAGACATTTCACATGATATCTCGTGTGATCCGATTTGACAACTGCGACAACAGAGCTGGTCGACGTGAAAGAGACAAACTAGCTGCAATCAGAGATTTACTGGATAAATGGGTCGAAAGGGAAGATATCTGCATTCCTCAATATTTGTTTTCACCGAGAAAGCAACAGTTTTTTTTATGCTGCACAAAGAAAAACAAGAATGTTCTTGTCATGAGCACAATGCACACAGCTGCATCTCTGAGCACAATATAAGACAAGAAGCCACAAATGATCCTGGACTACAACTCCACCAAAGGAGGAGCTGACAATCTACACAAAGTCACAGCACAAGACAAGAGAAGTTGGCCCTTGGTGATGTTCTACAACATTGTGGATGCTTCTGCTTACAATGCCTATGTCCCGTGGACCGAAATCAACCAGCAATGAAATGCTAGCAAATTGCACCAACGTCGGCTTTTCCTGGAAGAACTGGGCAACAGCTCTATCACTCCCAAAATCCAGAGGCCAGCCAGGCCAGCTCGGTCCCCAGCAGCTGCAGCCGTCATAGAAAAGGTCAAGTTTGTGCCATCCAACCAATCTGCAATGGATCCAATGGATACATGTGTAAAGAAACGGAAGAGATGGCAGGACTGTCCCTCTCAAAAGGACAGTAAAACAAGCACCGTTTGTGTGAAATGCAAGAATTACATCTGCATCTACAGTTACATTATGTCCATCATTGAAAATCTCAGAAAGTGGGGCAAGTTAAAAAGAAATGTGTTTGTGAAGAAGGTCAAACTTTAACTAAAAATAGTTCTTACAAATAGTTCTGGAATTTCTAATTGTATTGTATGTCTGTTTTTTAAATATTGATCTAATGGAAAATAAAGTTGCTGTTGTTTTAACCCAGTTTTTTGACAGTTCTGAGTGGATTAACAACATAATCAGTGATTTTTTTTCAACATAATACAAGGGTTAAGTCTATACAAATGATATGTTTTTATTTGTATCCTAAGTTCTTTGGTCATTTTCTAAATTGATCATTGACACTAAAACCAACAATGATATTTCTACTAATATTTGGTGACTGCAGCTGCAGCTATAGTTATTTGTCTGCGTATTAATAAAACATCATCCAGCTCCATTGGGTGACATATTTTTTCATTATGAAACTGAAATTAGTCTGACTTTCACTTTACAATTTAAATTCCCTTTTTGTTTTACAGATTAACCTTGGTTGTGTACACTGCTGCTGATTTGGGGCTTTTAGTACACGGCTGAACGTTTTGCTAAACACTAGTTTATGTAGACACCTGAAGTGTCTTTTTTAATTAAACTGAGTCAGTCATTTCAAGTCAAATGGCTATAAATGAATAAAAAGGACGTAATTCTGTGGTGCAGACGTATCGACTGTCTTTTTAGGACAGTTGATGCCGACAAGCTGCTTTTCCAGACCACACAATCACATTGAGCATTAAAGGCCAACACAACAAAAGCTCTTTGCAGTTTCCAGCACTTCACAAAGTAAAAGGCCAAAAACATTTGAACTACGCTGTTTGAGTTTTAGCACTGATACTATTAATTTATTTTTTTGTATTATTTTTATGGAATAATTGTAATTCAACATCAAACTTTTACTAAGATAAAACAAAACAAAACTTCCCACTGGTGAACGAGTACGAAACAAATGAAATGCACTTTAGTTTCTCCTGTAACATTGATTATTATTTTTAAATGAGTTTGTTTGGAGAAAGAAAAGGAGATTAAAGGGAGATTTTTCTCTCCAGTGTTGCCTAGGGCTTGTTTAAGGGGGAATTGTTGGGTTCTCTCTATACATCTTTATAATCTTGACTTTATTCTGTAAAGTGCCCTGAGATGACTTTGTTGTGAATCTGTGCTATATAAATAAAGTTGAATTGAATAAGTGGTACAGATACTGAATGGATGCATATAATGTTTTTAGCTAAATTATAAATGTTGCAACTGCATTTATCAAGCTTCAAAAAAAACTCCAGAACAATCTGCAAAGCATCAAGACGTTTCTCAAGTGATTAATAGTGAGGTGGAGAATCTTTAAGAGTAACTCTCAAGCAATCAACTTATTGCTTTGTCTTCCACTGGTGTTCAAGTGTCAGAAAGAACTATATAAATTTTAAGTATTATTATTAATCACATTATTATTTAATATAATGGAACTCTGAGACAAGGATTCACTAAACATCTAGTGTATTGTTCCTTTATTATTACATTTTATTCTCTAAATGCTGCTACTGCTGCTTGTAGGTGAGACTCACAGGAGACAATAAATTAGCTCCTGCTACATTTATGTTATTGCATCTCTAATAACTTGAAGAATATGACAAAAGCAAAAGGTGCAAATAATCAGCTACAGCTGCTGAAACCTAAATTAAACAGATTGCTACATCTACTTACCTTAGATGACTCACTATAGGAGAAGATGTAAACAGTCAGAACAAATGTAAATCAAAGTAGATGTTTATTCAAACCACACAGAAAAAAAAAGAGGGAATAATATACGGATGTAGATCACTTCAAAAAATAAAATAAAATAAGAAAAAAAGCCACTACATGTGTCTGGGAAAGTTAAAAGAGAAATAATTGAGAAGCAACAAAATAGATAGTGTTAAATATACAACTGTCTGTGTGTGTGTGTGTGTCCCTGTTACAGCAGCAGCCGTGGGTTATCCTCTCTGTAGTTGTGTGGGTCTCCTTGAAAGGGCAGATGTGGAGGGTGGTTGTAGATTCCCCATCAGGAAGATGATGATGGTGCCGAAGGTCATCACCGGAGTAACGAGGAAGAGGCAGAGACGGTCCACGGTGCGAGCGATCCCACTCCAGTTATCTTTCTCCTGTGGAGACAATGAATCAGTCGTTTGAATTCTACAATATATGTGATATATCTGTCGGGGTGAGTCTCCTGTGAGTCACACCTACAAGCAGCAGCTTGGTTTCAAGCTTTTCCGCTAATTTTCCACCCTGCTGCAGAAATTTGCTCCCGTTCCCACAGAAGAGTAGTGAGGTGCAGTACTGAGGCTTGGTGCTGTACAAGGCAACAAAAATCTAAGGAGAAGACATTAAAGTCCAATCAGAAAAGTGTTGTTTGTTACAGTCACTACTGTCCTGCAGATGAGATTAGAAGAAAGGTAGCTACACAGCCATGACACAGATTTAGCATCTAGGCAGCACAGCAACAATATAGTGCTCGATATAAAAGAGTGGTAACAGTATGATGACTTGGAGGAAAAGAACCAGGACATCCAGGACTTTTCTTAAAGGCAGAGTTATTGTCACTGCTAAGATTTTACTGATGAAACACAGCTGTGAAGGAATCATTTTTACTGATGTGAAAAAAGGAGCTACATGCATCAGTTGAGTAGATCTTACTCTAATTATAATAATTTACATGTTGCAGATTCATCATCACCTGATCATTTGCAGAACGACACTAAAAGAAGAACAAAAACTTTTGTAAAGAACATTTTATTTATATGGTCAAAACAACTCTTAGCATGACAGGGCTACACTTGACACTTTATGTGCAAATTACACTTATTCTGGTGACGTTAAAGTGACCTTTGCTTGTTTTTTCCCCCCCAAATGTCCCCTTGTTACAGCAGGGTTGCCAGTTTTAAAAGTCTTTCTCTGTGTCCGACTAATGTCTGTAACATCCGTTAGGTGTTTTTGTAGCACAATCATAAAGTGCAGCTTGTTGTTCCTGATCTGGCTCATGTCCTGAAGCTTAAATTATTTAGTATTACTCTATTATTTATTTTATTTTTTTAAATCTTTTCTCTTTTGTCATCACTTGATGTCACTACTGCATTTTGATTTCACCAATAAAGTTTCAGATATTGGTCCATCTATTCTTCCATTTTATGAAGTAGTTGTACTTTATATGCTTCATTATATGAACAGATTTACATGAACGAGTTTGTGCTTGGTTCCTTTAACAGTAATGAAGAAGCTGGGACTATGATCTTAATGTCTATAACAAATTACAGTATAATATCATCCAAATAGATTTACCTGAATTATTACTATGTACAGTGGCATAGATTGAATGTCATTAATATATAATAAGCTCCTTACTTGGTTTACAGGTTAATTTTTCTCAAGTATTACTGCATCCTGAGGCTTCTGGCTGGGATTGTTTTTTACCATTGATCTAATGCTTTTCAGATTAGACAGACTCGTTTACTCCAAATAGTTTAGGTTATGGTTTTAACAGAATGATTTGCTCTGACCAACAGTCCAAAACTAAATATGTTCAATTAGTATAAAAACAGACATTAGTGAATAAATGACCAACAGAATTAATCATAAACAGAAATTGTTAGTGTGAACATGCAATGATTGTGGCCCCTTCACTTACATGCTGTGCTGATCTGTTTAGTGCAGTTATCGTTTGTGTGGATCTAGATTCAGGTATTTGACTAATAAAATCCACCAGAGAAACGTTTCTCCTCCACAATCGGATTAAACGGCTTTAAATCTTCCTTGAAACATTTCATCAAAACAGAAAGTTTTGTCTGAACTCTGGGTTTTATTCCTCTTTTTTTTGTGTGTCAGTTTTTTTCCATAAAGGTCAGTGAATCCGTCCCCTCGCTTCCCCGCCCTGCGTCACTACATCTGCGTCCTCTCGGGCGCTTGTAGCGACACGGACCTTTTCTCTGAAAATACCTATTTTGACAAAAATGAAAACAAACGAGCTGAAAGGATTTGTTCCTTTTTCCTTCAACAAAAACCCACCAGGTTTTAGACCTACAGGACTAACGGAGGCCACAACAGGAGGTTTGAACACCAGCGTCTGTGTCTTCTCGGGATTTGGGCGATGACCGGATTTTCTCTAGTCTTGTTCTTTGTCCTGTGGTTGTGGACTTTGGTCCGAGGAGGTAAGAGAAGAATTTTTAGTCAGTTCTCCTCACAAACCTTTGTCCTTTTGTCTCACAGTAAAAGTACAGAAGTTACGGTTTTAAAATCACATCTTTTTCCACATACACTCCGTTATTATTGCAGAAATTTAGGCCTATTTCAACCCCCCACACACACTCAACGGACATTGGAGCCACTCTATGATTCATAAAAACATGACTTTTTAAAAACAATAAACGCAGAATAAATCAGCTAAATAATTGTAACAGAATCCTTCGATTTCCCTGCTCAGAATTAATAAGCAGGTTATGGACGTTAATAAAGTAGCGGTGAGCAGATCTGCTGTGATCTGAACTGATCACTTTATTAGGAACATCTGCTTAATCCTTAAAGTTTTCCAATGAGCAGTGAAATTATTAAATCATACAGATACAGATCACTGCTGATCTGGATGGAGTTTCATCACAATCACTTCTATACTTTTCTAGAGCATTTTTATCTGGATGCTTGGCTCTGGAAACTGTTCAACATCAGTTATATTTACGCTCGTTTTAGTGGTAATATTTCAAATCCACAGACGTATGTTGGGAAAGTGGTGAAACACAGAAAATACGGAAATTGAAAAGGACTCCACACTGACGTTTGTACTTAAGCAAAAGTAACAACTACATGGTTTATAATTTACTTTGAGTATTAAAAGCAAAAGCACGTGACTTTTTTTCTCCCTGTGGATCAGTGCTAGTTATGTTAAAACATGTAAATCATTGTTGCGTTTTTAAAATTACTGATCTACTGAAATCACTGATCATTTCTCAGCATCAGATGTCACTGTGTGTCCCCCATCACATGGTTTCTATTTTCATATTTTGTATGTCAGTATTAATTTGATGTTGCTTTCAAACGGAGACTAGGAGCAATTACTTAACATCTATGTTCAGCTTCCATGAACAAATGTGCTGCTTACTGAAACCTGATAAGCAGTGGGGGAACAAATGAAGTGTATGGAGGGAGGCAGGCTCAGGTTTTAGTGATCACTAACTGCTTAATGGTAGTAGACAGGCATTCAGGCTGTTTTCCTGTGGACCACCAATAAAATGTCCAGAGAGCTGGAAAGAAAGTGAGGACGCACAGAATTAAAGAGCCACACAAATCACATAACAAGGAGAAAACATGAATGCAAAGGTCTGTGCTTCTCCTGGAGCAATATTTCGTTTTTTGCACCTGGTTTAATCCAAGTGGATGGTTGTAACCTCACTGCACTAGTGAATAATGTGTGAGTCAGCAGGGACCAGCTCTGGCCCAGCTGTCAGTGCAGGAAGAACTGGCTCTGCTCTGCTTTATATGTCCCCGTTTCTGAGACAGGGAGGCAACACAGAACGTTTGGAGGCTGTAGCTGGATGTGCTTCTGCACAGTGAATGCAGATCTCAGCAGGCAGGTCAAACTCAGCACCATACAGACACACCGTGATAAGACCAGTACGGCCTGCGTGTCGGCCCACTTTGACTATATTTGGTCTATGATACAGAGGAGTCAGATTTTTGGTAAAGGGTCACTTCACCCTCAACCTGAAGGCCTGTTATGTTTTTAGCTGCAAAGATCAAACGGCCGGCAACACTTACAGATTCTACTTCATGACTGTTTTGTTATATGACCAACATGTTTCGGCCTCCATCAGGGTCTTTACAAGCACAGAGTAAAAATAGAATTTAGAAATATCTTTGGGTGCGGAAAGAAAAATTTAAATTATATTTTTTACATTGTACGTTCAAAACTATTGATTTTTTTTAAATAAATATGTTTTTATCCTTTTTATATCCATTTTCCTTTTACTGTTTTTACAGTAATATCACTGGCCATTTGAATGGTTGATGGGTTTTTCTGGTTTTCCTATATGATTGATATGAGCAGTTTATTTTCTTTCCACACCTAATTCTATTTAAATGCCTTTTTCCTCTGTGCTTTTAAAAGACTCTGATGAACACGTTGGTCATATAAAAAATAAAGTTGTTCTAAATCTGCCAGTGTTGCTGGCGGTTTGATATTTTTAGTTTGTGTCCCAACATCTGTGCTTCTGGCAGCCGATTGCCCCAGAGGTTCCTTTTTTTTTGCTGCAGGAAACGGCACACAAGCAGTTATTCAGAGAGCAGCATGGACACAGGCTAAAACACTTAGTAGGGGATTTGACTTCACTTTGACATATTTGTGCAATTTCACTTCGTAAATGAATGGAGCATATTAAATAAATGATAACATACCAACAATTAAAAGCTGTAGTTGTACAGACTTTAAGCCCTGTAAAGACTGACACTAGGATCAGCTGTGCAGCAAACATTGATCGTGTCTGTACTGTTTGTAAATTATGAATAAGGGAATTTAGTGTAATGATAAGTGGTTATTGTTAATGGTGAACAGTCTGCACTTATATAGTGCTTCTCTACCTCTTGGCCCTCAAAGAGCTTTACACTGCTTCTCATTCACCCATTCACACTCACAATCTCACACTGATGGGGGAGCTAAGACTCACCGAGAACAACTGAGTTGGGCTTCAGAGTCTTGCACAAGAACATCAGAGGAGCCGCGGATTGAAGAGCCGCCATTTGTTAACAAGGAAGGTGAAGATGAGCATCTCTGACCGAAGTCGTCATTGGAAGAGTATTTAAGCTGAATCCTTCCTTTCAGTAAAGTGACTGTAGCTGTATACTGTGGAAGAAAAGAAGAAAGATTAAAAACCACGTTACCTTTGGCCCAATATTTGTGCCTCAGACATGTGACCGGTTTGCAGAACAAAAACTCTGACTCTTTAGTTGTAGATGTGTTGTGTTTAAAAGCAATTATATGAAACAATTTGATTTTCTTTCATCTGTTAAAGATTCACTTTAACCTGCATCTTTGATTGTAGTCAGTGAGAATTTCACTGCAGCCTGTTAGCAAACACATTCTAATTATCTTTCAGGGTCAATAAATTCTAGCGATGCAGCACATAAAGTGTCCGAGAGAAACCAATCGACTTCAGCACTTTCCTGTCTTCCTTTAAACATTTAGGACAAGTTTTGCACACAGTATGTAGACTTTTTAGATCTGTTTGCTGGTTTTCGTTTGGTTGTTTATCTGGAATATATGGGTTTTATTTTTTGCAGTGTTTGCAGTACTGTGGCTCCTTTATAGGGACAATGTGGTGCAAAAACAAATGCATCCCCTTATTTTAAGATGGCAAGAAGAGGAAAACAAAGATTGTTCCAACATTTCCAAATAAGTAAATAGGCAGGATGCTGCTGTGGAGCAGCTTGCACACAGAAGGAAGTTAATCAAACCAAGAAAAGCAGCAGGAGGCATGAATTCACTTTAACCTTAATGTTGTCTTTTAATTTGATGTCTTACAGACACTGACGTCTCCTGTGATTTCATGAAAAGCTGCATCTTACCGTGCAGCTTCCAGGCAGGAAGTGAAGAGATCATCCACTGGATTCAGATTCCAGGAGACATTAATGTCCACTCCTTCTACCACAGCCAGGACCAACTCGCCTTACAGGACCAGCGCTTCAGGAAAAGGACGTCACTGTTCAAGGACCAGATCTCCAGAGGAAACGGTTCACTGCAGCTGACAGGGGTCCAGGTTCAGGACCAGGGCAGATACAGATGTCACACCAGCACCAACAGAGGAACCAGGAATGTATTTATCAACCTAAAGGTGGACGGTATGAGACACACAGTAATACTGAAAACTATGTATATGGCTCAGTTTTGTTTTTTGTTTTCAATGAAAAAATTTTTATTACATTATTTCTAAAATAGTTTGTATCTTGATGCTGTTTTTTTTCCAGCTCCAGTCAGTAAAATCCACATTGAGCAGGTGGGAAACAGGATCACCTGCAGCTCAGAGGGGATCTACCCTGAACCTGAGATCACCTGGTCCACCAACCCTCCATCCACCTTCAAGAACACAACCAGAGTCCAGCAGACTGAGCAGCAGCTCTACAACATCAGCAGCTCTCTGATACTTTCAGACCATGTTCCTGATGTGGACCACAGCTGCAGCATCAGCACTCGCAGAAACAGCAGGAGAGCGACTCTGAGACACATGTGTGAGTCTAACTATTGAAATGTCAAGTAAACTACAGATACTGAACATCAGGTTAATAGTTGTAATATTTGTACTGTAAATTCTGCAGCTGGGATGGAACTAGCAAAACGCATCTAAAGATCAAAGCACCAGTTTGGTCCAAACTCAAATATCTTGACAACTATTGAACTGAATTGCAGACGCTCGTGGTCAAACAAAAACTCCTCTCACTTTATATCATTCCAGCTTCTCTCAGTGGTTCCAGCAGTGAAATCTCAGTCCCCTGCACCGTCTCAAACAAGTCACGGACAGGATTCAGCCTCATCTGGCGATTTGACCGCAATCAGATCATCCTGAACTGGACCGGTCACAACTACACAGTGTCAGAGCAGTGGAGGCTACATGTGAAGAATTTGTCTGAGTCTGGAAGCCTCATCCTACAGGGTTTATCTTCACATCAGGGGAGAACATACACCTGTGAACTCAGCAGCAAAGAGGAGACGTATGTAAGCAACACGGTGCTGAAAATAGAGGAAGGTGAGATCAATACATTTTTATTTGTAGCCCCACTTCTTGACGTCCTTTCTACTTTCTGCAGCATTTGTAGAGGCTCTTAAAGTTCTGCAAATACTCCTCTGCATCATTACATATCAATTATTTATTCTAAATTCTACTCAGCAGCTTCACTCACACATTTAGAAACTGTTGCAACTTTTTTGCTCTGCAACTTCCTTATAAGTCAGTTACCATCTGACAACACAAACACTTCCTCTCCTGGTTGTTGGCTTTCAATCTCTTCTCCTTCTGTTTGCTTTACTTGTAAGTAGCTTTGGGGTAAAGTGTCAAAATGTAGATCTATTTCCTTCATAAGTATCCAAATAAAAGCGCTAATTTTTGACTAAATTCCATTGGGATTAACTGAAATTGAATAATGTTACTGCTGCAGCTCCAGTTGTGTAGCTTTTAGTAATGAGGTGCAAAACAGAGTCATCCTCCACCTCTGGATCCCAGGAAGGAAACAGAGAGGCCTTCTGAGGTTTATGGGACATTCAGGTTTAAACCAGTTCACAGTAAACACTTCCTCTTTCATGAAGGGAACATAAGGAAGAATTGTTTAAGTCTCACACCACTCAATTTGTCGTGAAACCAAAACTAGAGACATCAAATGCAGCAATGCTTAAAAACACTTTAGAGCATGTACATTGTAACTCAACATAAAGTTATGAAGTGGTACTTTTACTGCACTGTTTGTGGGCTAATTACTGAATTTTTCAGATAACTAAAAGAGTAACATGGTAAAATATAAAGTATGTACAAAGTAAGGCCAAATTTAACTAAAGCATAGTACTTGAATGAATTTGCAGGACTTTCACCACAGTTTAATGGTTACAGTTGCATAAATTGGTTTCATCACCTGCTTGTTCTTCTGTCTCAGGGAGTCACACAGGCTTTATTGTAGGTCTGGTGGTTGGACTCATTTTGGTTGCAGTATTACCACCACTAGTTGTGTACTACACCTGTAAAAAGGTAAGATTCTGCCTTCAACTGCCATTTAAGATTTGTATATATTGTTTGTACTGATGTGAATGTGTGTGTTAGAAATCTACAGTAGCAGGAGCATTGGTGAGGTTTCTCTATTCAAAATGAATAGTAAGTAGTAGTAATTTGTTATACTGTATAAAATAGTGTTGCTGCTATGTAAAACTTGCACAGGTTACAGTAAATTGGTATAAATTAACTGATCTCACGATGAGTATTTCACTGTGACTAACCTTTTATATGTGGACCCAAAAGTAACAGAGAGAGGGATGTATGATGAAGGGGAATCTTTAATATTAAAGCACAACAAGAAGTGACGGATAAAACTACGGGGACCAGACCAACAGACAGCAATACAGAGACACAACCCACTACATGAACCCAGAAACTAACTGATTACATGGAACATCAAAGGAATAAACTAGAAAGAACTTCAACCAAGAGGGTGAACGTGGAAGCAGACCCACAGAGACACTGAGTGATTACAACAAGAGTAAGACCAGACCTAGAAGACTCGCTGTAACAAAGCCGGTGGGGAAGCGAAACAAAACAACAATCCAGATGATATTTAACCAACTACAGCGACAGTGTGACAGAGCTACAAATAAGAACAATAAAACAGTAACCAAACCTCAGACCAAGAACTAGATAACAGACGTCCACAGGAACAAGAGTCAGGGATTCCCAAAAAAAAAAAAAAAAAATACCCATGAGACAGGTAAACTAGAAAACAGTGTGTTGTATAGGTGACAAAGTCAGTGATCCGACGGGGAACCAAGGGGAGAACTGGGTTTTAAAGGCAGGTGAACAGGTGAAAACAATTGTGACTGTTGACGAGTGGTGAAGCTGTAGAAGTTAAGTTAAAGTTATCGGACAGGAAGTGAAGAAAAGGAGATACAAAATAAAGGTCCGGGGCAGGAAGTGAGTGTGAGGGTCAGATCATGACACTTTCAGACACAACTCTACAACGGTGTCTCTGTGCTCTGAAACATATCATATCAAAGGGGCAGTAGAAGCATCCAACCAAGCACAGAAGTCTGAACTGAGGAATTCCTATGTCTGAGGAGACTTCAGGAAGCTGTATCATGTCAGATGTGTTTTACTGTGAAGGGAGGTGATGAGAGAAAACAGCCCTGGTTATTTGTAGGGATGTTCCGATGCCACTTTTTCCCAGAGTGAGTCCAAGTACTGAACAGTTTGGTTTCTAGTATTAATTACCCAGGATGTGGCAGCTCACTACAGTGCAGTGTTTCCCATCGTTTTATTAAAAACGACCAGTTAGTTTAAACCTGTTTTGGCCCAGACTTTCATTATCAATGAATCACTGCTTCATGCTAAAGAAGCATAAATCAGACGTTAATTCTGTTCAAATTGTGTTTCATTCACAGATCAAAGTTGAAGAATAGTATGGTAAGAACAGACAAGGTCAGATGGGAGGAGGAGGCAAACTTCTGGCTTGATAACGAACTGGAACCTGCTCCACTAACGTGAAGTCACACTGTGCTGCTCTGAACTGTGTCTGTAGTAAAATAATGGGAACAAATCTCCCACTGAGACATTTGTACGAGGAGCCAGAACTCAATGCACAAACTGCATACGAAGAAAAGAAATAACAACCATTTTCCTTCCTCTGTAACGCTGCAGCCTAAATCAGATGTCGAACAGCAGGTGTAAATGTGTGTGTGTGTGTGTTCGGGGGGGGGCTGGTGCGCTGCGGTGGCAAAGGTGGTAGAGATAAGAAGGGGGGTTTGGAGAATGGGACAGGGCATGAGCAAAGGGGGAAACTGAAGGTGGTAGGTGAGAAAAACAGCATTGACTGTGCTGCTACATCCACCCTGTGTATTTTTCATGTCTACTTTTAATTTTTTACTTTCATTTCAGTTCTGTTGAAACCTGTGTTATGGCTTCATTTTGCTTAAGTCTATACAAATTATATGTTTTTATTTGTATCCTAAGTTCTTTGGTCATTTTCTAAATTGATCATTGACACTAAAACCAACAGTGATATTTCTACTAATATTTGGTGACTGCAGCTGCAGCTATAGTTAACTTATTTGTCTGTGTATTAATAACACATTATGAAATTGAAATTAGTTTGACTTTCAGTTTACAATTTAAATTCCCTTTTTGTTTTACAGATTAACCTTGGTTGTGATTTGGGGCTTTTAGTACACGGCTGAACGTTTTGCTAAACACTAGTTTATGTAGACACCTGAAGTGTCTTTTTTAATTAAACTGAGTCAGTCATTTCAAGTCAAATGGCTATAAATGAATAAAAAGGACGTAATTCTGTGGTGCAGACGTATCGACTGTCTTTTTAGGACAGTTGATGCTGACAAGCTGCTTTTCCAGACCACAATCACATTGAGTATTAAAGGCCAACACAACAAAAGCTCTTTGCAGTTTCCAGCACTTCACAAAGTAAAAGGCCAAAAACATCTGAACTACGCTGTTTGAGTGTTAGCACTGATACTAATAATTAAATTTTTTGTGTTATTTTTATGGAATAATTGTGATTCAACATCAAACTTGAACTTGCACTAAGATAAAACAGCCTGAACAAAACTTCCCACTGGTGAACGAGTACGAAACAAATGAAATGCACTTTAGTTTCTCCTGTAACATTGAGTATTATTTTTAAATGAGTTTGTTTGGAGAAAGAAAAACGTGGATGAGTTTCACTGTAACTCTTGTGAAATAAGAAACATTTATTGATGTTTTCAAATGTTGCCACGTGATGCTACAAAAAGTCATGTTCTTCTTTTTTCTTTTCGAACTTATTTGATTGTCACTTTAGCATTTTAGCTTCTATTCCTACACCTTATGGAACAATCCTGTAGGGGGCGCTGTAACCCCATCAGTTACTGTATTTACTGTGAAATGCCTCTTGTTTAGCATCATGGCTGTTGATGGACTGATTTCTGTGTTTCAGCACTGTCGCTGTTCTTCGTCAGTTTGTCTGTGATACAGCAAACATTTAGCTGATGTATAGTAATGTGTGAATCAAAGGAAAAACAAGGTTGAAAAGCTGATTGATGCATATTTTTGTTTTCTCCACAGACAGTTCACATCTTTTTTGTAACTCGCACTGGTAGATTACGTTTCTGCATAGTATGTTTTCTAATCATTTTATAAACACTCCTGCAAATTAAAAGCTGGGATAAGCTCTCGCCCACCCTTGACAGGATAAGTTAAGGGTGGGAAATGGTGACGGACTCGTGCGCTAAGCGCATTGCGTCACTTCCTGTTTCTGCACACGTTTGGGTTTCTACCAATTAAACGCAGCTCTTATTTTTACTTAAATAAGTGATTTCTTCACACAATAATTAATATTTGAGTCGTAACATACGATTGTATTACACAAGCACCTGCTCTTGTAAAACATAACCAGCTAACGTTTACAAAATCCAAATTTCACCTATATTAGCTTCGCTAGCTTAGCAGTTATCCGTCAGTAATGGCTTCTCTGTCTCTCACTTGCTGTGTGTGTATGTTCAGTTTTTCCTCTGCCTCCTTTAGTGATAATGGTTTATGTAATAAGTGTAAGGGTTTTGCAGCTTTGGAAGCGCGGCTCCGCACTATGGAAAATAATCCAGCTAGTCAGGCCCCGGTAGCTGGTGCGGGCCGACCTAGCGTAGCCCCTGTTAGCTGTCCTCGAGCAGCCGGGAAGCCAGTCGCTGGGTGACGGTTCGTAAGAGAGATAATGCTAAACGCCCGACGTTCACCACCAGTCGGTTCTCGTTTCTAATCGATTTAACACCCACTCACCGACACACTCGCTGAGAAACCAACTCTGGTCATTGGCAGCTCTATAGTCAGAAACGTGAAGTTAGAGACTCCAGGGGCTGTAGTCAAATGCCTCCCTGGGGCCAGAGCGGGCGACGTTGAATCATATTTGAAACTCCTGGCTAAAGATAAACGTAAACGCAGTAAGAGTATTATTCAACCGGGAGTTAAAGACGCCCGATTACGCAAATCGGAGGTCACTAAAATGAACGTTGAATCGGTGTGTAACTTTGCCAGAACAATGTCGGACTCCGTAGTTTTCTCCCCCCCCGATGCACTGAGCTGCTCTCCTCCTCTTGTCTCTTTCTCTGACTCCCTCCCAGGATTCACTAAACATCGTGTCTTGTTCCTTTATTATTACATTTTGTTCTCTAAATGCTGCTACTGCTGCTTGTAGGTGAGACTCACAGGAGACAATAAATTAGCTCCTGCTATATTTATGTTATTCCATCTCTGAATATGACAAAAGCAAAAGGTGCAAATAATTAGCTACAGCTGCTGAAACCTAAATTAAACAGATTGCTACATCTACTTACCTTAGATGACTCACTATAGGAGAACGTTTAGGTTTTGTTCCCTTACATTTACCAAATCAATGATTTGCCTTGGTCTTTTACTGAAAGTGGAATTTCCTTCAACTGTTTGATCATTTTTAAATAGAAATAGGAGAATTTAGTACCTTGAAGAAAACAAAATATTTACCCACTTCATTGTTGTCATTCCCATAATGGACAAATGCAGGAAAATAGCAAAAAACAAACCTGAACGTGAAATGAATTAGTAAAATGAGCATATACATAAACTTCAGAGAATACAAATGATGATGGATCTGTGATGTTGTACAGTGTAATCAGTCCAATCTCAACTCACTTTCCACCTTATCAGGTGAACCTGTACAGTCCAATACAATCCAACCAGCAGCTCTGCCTCGGATTCTATTTTAACAGTTATGATTCCCCAGTTTTTAAGTTGAAACTATAAGAAAGGAGATAATTCTGCTATGTGTTTATTGATTTTAAAGAGGGCGACCTAAACCTCTGTCCCTGCTGTGCATCCTGTCATCTAAAGCCAAAAGAAGTCCAAATGATTGACAGACTGTTTTCTAGTGCAGACAGCAGCAGCACAGCTAAACACATTAGTGTCTGTAACTTTCTTCAACAGTTGGTAAAATTTGTATCTGATTACAAGTAAGTTCCTTTCTAGGGTTTTAAAATGTATTACATGTCTGTATACATCTATGAAATGCTAGAAGAGGTTAGAAAAGTGGAAAACATGTAAACAATCCAAACAAATCTAAATCAAAGTAGATGTTTATTCAAACCACACAGAAAAAAAAGAGGGAATAATATACGGATGTAGATCACTTCAAAAAATAAAATAAAATAAGAAAAAAAGCCACTACATGTGTCTGGGAAAGTTAAAAGAGAAATAATTGAGAAGCAACAAAATAGATAGTGTTAAATATACAACTGTCTGTGTGTGTGTGTGTGTGTCCCTGTTACAGCAGCAGCCGTGGGTTATCCTCTCTGTAGTTGTGTGGGTCTCCTTGAAAGGGCAGATGTGGAGGGTGGTTGTAGATTCCCATCAGGAAGATGATGATGGTGCCGAAGGTCATCACCGGAGTAACGAGGAAGAGGCAGAGACGGTCCACGGTGCGAGCGATCCCACTCCAGTTATCTTTCTCCTGTGGAGACAATGAATCAGTCGTTTGAATTCTACAATATATGTGATATATCTGTCGGGGTGAGTCTCCTGTGAGTCACACCTACAAGCAGCAGCTTGGTTTCAAGCTTTTCCGCTAATTTTCCACCCTGCTGCAGAAATTTGCTCCCGTTCCCACAGAAGAGTAGTGAGGTGCAGTACTGAGGCTTGGTGCTGTGTCTGCAGATCGTTTTGCCACTGAAACACTGAAACTGAAGCTTATTCTTAGAACAAGAATCAATCTTTTGTGTCCTGCTCACCTCGTTGTAGTCGTTCTTGTTCCGCATGTGTTTGATGATGTAGTTGGCTCCCTCCACAGCTGGCTTGATCTCTGCATACAGTTGCTCTGTCACACCTCCCTCTTCCTGTGGCTTCACCACTGGAGACAAAAACACACACGTCAGGTTAATAAATCTGGAACAAGATCCCAATTCAAGTGGACACGATCACTGTAGTTTTTTTACTCATGGTATCAGCGTAGCAACAACGGTGGCCATTACTTACATCCATCAAATGCTGGTTCTAGCTCCTCTTTTGATATATTTAAACCCTATTTCTGATTTTCTGCTGTTTCCCTAAATACAGGTATAAAAATATTCCTAGTACATTATATCCAATGTTTCGTGACGTCTCCAGCCCTATTTTGCACCAACCGGCAGCATGTGTAGGTCGTGCTGTCAGTCCGTGTCTCTCTGACTGTTTCTCAAACATCAGCTCGCTGCGGGACTTGACGCTGTAATACTCCTCCGCTGTGGCGATGTAGCCCACGGAGCTGGTTCGCCGTGGCAACGCTCCGTCCCAGTATGGCTCTGCCTCTGCAGGCTGGGACATACGCAAGATCCGGGGCAACCGCTCAAGGAAAAACTGGAGACCGAAGAAGTAAGAAAAAAAAAGAAAGAAAAGCACAGATGGTAAAAGAAATACGTTGGAAATTATAATGAGAAATTATTTCGGTCATTTTATATGTGATCAATAATTACAGTCATGTGATCATACGTGTGCTCCATTTACAGATAAGACAGGCTGATATCCCTAATTCTGTGGACTGTGTCAACCAGCTGACTTTTACATCTTTAGGTTTGGTTTATCAAACCAGATCAAAGGCATCTTTCATAAACAACCACATATGGATCAAACTGCTCAATGTAAGTCAATACACTGATACGATGTGCGCGTTACCTTTTTGGTCCACTCAGTCATGACGTGTGTGCTCGGTGTCCTGAAGTGCAGGTTGAGGACAACTACACAGTTCAGCACCACCACCGTGACCAGCACCATGTTGAACATCAAGTACCTGACACACACGTGCACACAAAAGACAAAGCATCTCACAGTTTGTTGAGCAATTTTAGGATAAGTATTGTACTTTAAGCAGAATCAAGTCAGAGTCTGGTTAGTAACAGAGTACAATTACTCCAGTGCTGTAGTTAAGTACATTGTTATGTAGTTTACAGCTGTGCCATTACTATTACTTTTCTTTTCCATGATTATCATCTTAAAGACGGTGAAGGTGAAACTTAGGTTGAGTCATAACTGAACAGCTTTCTTCTTGGTTGGACTTCAGCTAAGATGAAAGTCGTCGCGTTCTTGACTGGACTGTAAATTCATTTTATTAACACCATCAATTTCAAAACTATTTAAAATACATTGTTTTGATCTTGTAAAGTACATTGTAGCAAATGTACTTTTGTGGTTCAACTTAAGGAATTTGAAGTGGTTCCTCTAGTGAAGTATTTTTTTTAGGCAAGGACTTACATGGGTACTTTTACTTACAGATAATATTCAATCCACAGTATCAACTAATACATGATGATCTATTGTCGTGGATGAACCACCTGTCATGTTAGGAAGTGACTAAAATCAGCTCCATCTTTACCAGCTGCTCATTATTTTCCACATAAAGTCTCTATTGTAACAGAGATTGTTGTCTTTCGATTTTTATTATTAATATTTTTGGTCACATCTTTCACTTTTGAAAGTTTGTCAGACACATATTTCTTATCAGCATCATATTCGATACTGTTTGAAATAAGACTGTACCCGTGCTTACGACTTTCTCATTTTCTAAATGTATAATTTGACCACGATTTATTTTTGAATTGAAAGAAGCTATTTGCTGTCACATCATTATGATGATTACTTACATTATATTTTAACAGAGGTAAATATTACATAAAAGCACAGCTAATAATAAATATTGCAGCTAGATTAGAAGTTAAAAAAATGCTACACTTCTGTCATTATTTTCTTTCCTTTGGAAGAAAGACCACAGACAACACAAACAATCACATGAGCCAACAACACCACATTTTGTGTTTCATGTCTGTGTGTCCACCTGAACTTCCTGATATGTGTTTGTGTGTTGCCTACTTGACAATAAGTGGCACAGACATAGACGTCTCCGGCAGCCGCTGAGAGATCAGCAGCAAGAAGACAGACTGAGCCAGCAGCACAGAGATGGACAAAGTCATCTTCTCACCACCTGCACACACACAGGAAAAAAGATTCACATACAAATTTGACTGAAAGAAAAAAAAGAGCTGCAATCATTTGTCGATAATTGAGATCAAATTAATTGGCAGCTAGTTTGTTAAGTACATAATTTAAAAAAAAGGTGAAGATGAATTTTAGGTCACTTTGAACATTTCCTTGTTTTGCATTACAGAAATCCCAATAATCTGTGCAATAAAACAAGTTCATCCTTTGCAGATTTAACTTCTTATCACTGAAATTCTTAACACATAGCATAAGCTAATCTTATTCAAAACTAAACTATTGATACCATGGATTCTCAACATAATCATGCAATTTCAAACCATGAAAATGAATATTGAATAATGAAAATAACCACACACTTTTTTCCATATTAGCCCAACTATCCCCTCTATAAAACATATATCGCTGCATTAAAAAAGTAGAACCATGTGCATAGACATAAGAGTTACAGGGGTGAACAGCAAGCGTGCACTGACTGTCGGCGGGCAGGTAGTAGACGAGCGAGGCCAGGAAGGAGATGAGCACACAGGGGATGATGATGTTGACGATGTAGAAGAGAGGTTTGCGTTTGATGATCAGGTAGAAGGTGATGTCTTGGTGCTTGTTGCTCTCCATGGAAATGTGCTTGTAGGAATTTCTCTTGGCCGGCCTGTGGATGATCTCCCACTCCCCATTCTCTGTCAACACCACAGAGGAAGCGGCACAGAATGAGGTCTGGATATTGACACTACAGGTGATTTTATTGTTGGTAACTTGTAGACCATCATGTAGGGAGATAATATTTCTAAAAAGGTTTGGTATTGTTGGGCTCCTTAATGCTCCCCATATCAAAGCACCACAGGAAGGTTGTGACCATTAATACTTTACTGTAAGAGACAAAACGTTCTTAAGAGATTCTTCCCACATGTGAGGTAGAAAACATTTTAGTGGTCAAAATTTAAGGACATCTCTAAAAAGTCAGAATTCACTCAACCTTTCTGATGGAATGAAATACAATACTACATGAGTAGTATTGTAGTATTGTTCCTGGTAAAACACCATTTTATACATACTCGTGTCAGAAAAGATTCGACGGTATAAGGACAAAAAATGGCAATTTTGTACAGACTGTAAAGCCCCACGGTGCAAATTTGTGAACCTGGTATTTAAATAAAACTGTCGCACATGCCAACATTTATCATTTTAACCTACTGTAACAAGCATGTTAGAACCAGAAAGTCCCATTATTTTGCATAAGCAGAGAAAACCTCACTTTGTGGTAGTGCCATTATTTCATATCTATTTAAAATTCTAGCAACCATCAACATCTCATGGTAAAAAAAATCTGAATTACTCTCAGAGCCTCTGTGGTATTTTCTGCATATACATTGCTCTGTGTGTGTGTGTGTGTGTGTGTGTGTGTGTGACTGGAAGGACAATCACCCGTAAAGCTAGCAGGGTCAATGATGATCCACTCCACTGTCCATTTCCTGGTTAGTTCTGCATCTTGTTTCAGCAGCATCCTGATCTCTTTGGCATTGTAAGTCAGAGAGCTGCAAAGAAACATGGGAAATGGAGTTTAAAATTAAACTTGATCATCTTTATCCAGGGGAAAGCTTCATGAAGAACCATTGTTAAACACGAGTGGCTATAAAAACGACCAATAATTATCAGCTTTGCTTTGCACTTTTATGATCAAATCATCCACATCTAATTCCAGATTTTCTCTCCACTGAGTGTATGAGTGTGCTCATGCTAAACAATTATTATCTGTAATTTGCCATCTACACTATAGACAATATTATGAATATCATAGAAAATGGTTTTTGACTATGTTCCAAAAAAGGCACAGAAACAGAAACAGGGAGAAAGCAGGGAACAAGCAGGGAACCACAGCCTGTATAAGAATACATGATAGCACCTGGTGTAAAACTTACACAAATTTGAGTGTGCAGTTCTGCCAGTCGAAGGGAAAGTAATTGACGTTGATGGAGCAGGAGGAGCGAAAGATGGCAGGAGGCAACCAGTAGCACAAACCATCTGGATACACCAGGACATTGGAATAGTAGGCCACCTTAAACTGGGCATCGTTACTGACAGAAGAAAGGAAAATAGGATTTTTTAAATTAAAAACTAACAGTACAGCACATAGTGTCAGAAGCTCTAACTAAATAAATAAGTGATTTAAAAAAAAGTGAAGAATGGAAACTGCATAACACTGGTTGTTTTTCTCAAGCGTTTGATCACATCAAATTATTTTTCTAAGCAGAAGACGTCTGCATGGACAGGAAGTTCTGGAACTTCTCAGATGCAGAAACAAGGACGTTTACAATTCAATAGAAACTGGTCAAACTCCGGTGATGAATCCTTTAATTAGAAATACCTGAGGCTGGAAAAAACACTCAGCACAGTGAGGAGGATTCAAAAGACGAGTCAAACTGTGGTCTGGAAACTGAAAAAGATCTCAAGCTCAAATAAAGGGCTGAGAAGCTGAGAAGAGATGCAGATTCTCTGTCAGCTGATCGCTGCCACATTTTACATTGTTTTCCAATGTCATTTGACTTTATCATGACATGTGATGGCTGCTTTAAACTCAAGACATAACGACAAAGCTATGTGCACCTTCAAATAATGCAACATTACATCCTGCAAGGCCTTCGTTACAAAAACTACACCATCCCAAGGTAACAAATGTCAGTGTGCTGACCAGCCACAAAGTAACAAACTGTGTTTATTACAGATGCAACAGTTTGGAAGGTTTTTTTTTTCTTTCCGCTGATAAAAAGTAAAACTGAATCTCACTTGTTTTCCAGCACAATCTCCGGCAGCCAAACCATGCTGGACGGCAAGCGAAGCACCTCAATGCCGTCGAACTCTGTGGAATTCCACGACAGCCGGTAATCATTCCACGTCTACCGAACAATGAGACAAATACATGTTCAGGATAAAGTCAACCTTAATTGGGAGTTTGAGCATCTATCATTTGCTTACATGATCTATCCATACGTTCGTCAGCAGCGTCTCATCTACCTCTTTCTACACATAAAGGAAAACAACACACAGATTAGAAGAGGACCAGCACCAGGATAAAAGAAACACACACTGCCCAGCTCCAATTAACAGAGAACTATTATGTAGTAATTTGTAATAATGCTTGAAGCTAAAAAAAAAAAAAATAAAAAGTTGTCATTGTCATTATTGGTGAATCTGCCAACAAATTGTACAGTGAATTAGCTGTTTGGTGCATAACATCAAAATAAAAAGGCCAATCCAAAGTTTCTAAAGCCCAGGTTTGTGTCAGCTGCTTATTTGGAAAACAGCTTCTTTTTAATTTGATGGCAGTAACACATCTCAAAAAAGTTGGAACAGGGGCAACAAAAGGCTGGAAAAGTAATTGCCACAAATGAAAAACAAATTGAGCATTTGACAACTATTTAGGTTAATTGGTAACAGGTCAGTAACATGAATGGATGTAAAATGAGCCTTTCAGAGATTCGGAGCGTCTCCAACGTAAAGATGGGCAAAGGTTCACCGAGCTGCAACAAACTGAGTCTACAAATTATGGAACAGTTTCCTAACATTAGTGCCTATGGTGTGGGCATCTGACACATCTGGAAAGGCTCCATCCATGCTGAAAAGAACAGAGGTTTTAGAGCAACATGTGCTCCCATCCAGACGACGTCTCCTTCAGGGAAGGACTTGCACGCTAAACCTCGTACAGCTTCGCAGGAGAGGAGTCCGGGTGCTGTACTGGCCTGCCTGCACTCCAGACCTTTCACCAATAGAAAAGATTTGGCGCATCATAAAATGAAAAGTCCAGGGACAAATCAGCTAGAATCCTGCATCAGACAAGACTGACATGCTTCTCCTAAACTCGAGCAACTGGTCTCCTCAACAGACGTTTACAGGCAGTAAAGAGGGGATGTCACACAACGGTACACATCACCCTCTTCCAACCTTTGAGAATGTGTTGTTGCCATCAAATTCAAAACCCATCTAATATTTTCCATGAAATTGTAAAATCACTCAGTTTCAACGGACACAAACACTTTGTACCAGAGAGATGAGGTTGGAAAGTGTGAGGGCAAGATAAACGTCAACCGTTTCCTGCTGGTTCTGGACAGGACGCAGCTCTTTGTTGTATTTTCTTTCATTGAACAGGTAGTTGATCAGACGCTCCTCCTCGTTCCTGCACCAGCTCTCTGACACAGAACACACACATTTGAAACACAATTCACACCTTTAAAGCCACTGATGAGTAACAAACAGCACATAGTAGAAGATGGAAGACCATGATTCAGTCTCAGCTCAGTAAAATTGTATGTAAGGTATTGAACCCTACACCTCTGTTGTATTCAGGCTGAGAGGGATAAAGCTTTCTATCTGAGTGGTTGAAGCGTGATCAGACTTTCATAAAACTACATGAAGAGAACTTAACTGACCAAGAAAGAAATGTGAACTTGTTCATTATTGTATGAAACTCCAGTGTTTCCAAATCATTTGTAGGGTTTGAGTCTGGAAGGCTGGAAGCCTCTGTCTTATTTAAAGAAGAGACCACACGTTTGTAAAAATGCCTCACAGATCAAACGAAGCACTTTTTAAAAGAAGACGGCTGATGCTCACCAGGCTGGTAGGGGTTAAAAAAAAACACTGGAGTCTGGAGACTAGCAGGTCAGTGTCAATTACAAGAATGCACTTCTGAAAATGCTGCGCAAGTGGTTTCTTCTCGTTGAATGTGATAATGTGTTAATGTGAACGTGAGCGGAAATAAGTGATTCCTTGGCACATATACACACTGTGGAAAACAAACAGGGGGTCTGAATGTGCGTGAATGCTTTCATGCTGCTCATATATCAGTGCATCATGCCAGCTGCCTCGCAGTCCAGATACCAACTGTCCTCTCCACTGTCAGTAACTGGGAGACATTTTTCATCTTAACGCTTCTGCCCATATTTTTATGTGTGAATATATGAACTTTTTTTTAAACAAATCGAAGTCCAGTCAACATTTGTCCTTTAATAGGATACAATGGAGTTTCCTAACATCCAAAAGATAGAACACTCATGATTAATTCCCTGGTTTATAATCTGTAATGACACAAAATGCTGTCAAAACTTCATAAAGCGCACACTGATACTGTGTATTGCTTCTTTGTCTCCAACTATGATAAAAGACTAAGAGACGTGTTAAAAAATTGACTTTTGAGAAACTCAAGCCAAGAAATTTGGAGAATTTCTGCTTCACTAAAGGTCTTAAAAACAATAAACCAGTTATCAAAATTGTCGACAAACTCGTTTATATCATTTCATTTGTTGCATACAATCAGTGCAACATAAGCCGCCAGCTTAAACATTAAATAACTAAACTTACCAGATGAGAGCAGTGTGAGCAGGAATACAGTGACAAGAGCTGCATGCTGACGCTTCATGGCTGACTGGTTGCTGGGAAGTCAGGAGTCCTTTAACCACCGACCTTCTGCCAAACACAGTGACTGACAGGCAGCAGCTGCAGAAACACAGGGAGAACAAAATAGAAAGCAGACACAGCAGGCAGCTGCCATCACCTCTACTCCGTACGGGAAACAGAGCACGAGCGAGAAGGGGGCTCAGACACAGTACTAACTTCATTACAAACATCTGAAGTTGTGGTGTTTAATTGGAGGTAAAATACATTTTTAAAAACAGACGCTACAAGTCACAGTTTACTCAGTATATATTTTTGTAACAATTCTTTAGTAACCAGGAAAAAACATTTGAGGAATGTAAAGTCTAAATGGATAGAAAATAGGATAAATACACTAGTATATGTCAACATGTGCACAAATGATCCACTGAGCGACTCTGAACTCACAGAAGCCGAAAGGACAAAAACTAAATGTTTCAAAAGTCACTTTTTCTCATAAAGTTACACAAATTGCAACAAATACTTTCAAACTCAAGCTTCGCTCGCCGTGCTTGGCTTATGTGTACAGTACCAGTTATCAGTATTTTACAAATTCCACCCACAAGTCAAAAGGAGCTGCATTTCCCCATCCCCCAATGATCCAGTCCACCTTAAAACACAACCTGTCTGACTCAATTTAACTTTGAAAATTGTTCCACTGACTGACAGGATGAGGGCGCTACAACTAAACAGCAGACATTTTAGAGCTCAGTATTTTCCCAGAGTGTAAAATACTACTTTCCTTATGGCCGAGCTACACTAGTTTAAACTCAACGGGGCTGAAGAATTGGATACAAAACAACGTGAAAGGTGTGTAAGTTCTCACTCACCTGCTGATGAAGAACCTGCAGTGCAGCTACTTTATCAAAAGACATCAAGTTACTTTCAAAAGACACTTATGACATTAAACAGGGGCTGTACACTTTGTATCTACTGTGTCACTGGCGTCACCTAGAAATGTTCCATTCTTCCTAGTTTTTTTTATCCTAAGTGGTTAAAGAGTGTTTAAGCCTTCACAATATTACAGTTCACAATAATCCAGTGAATTTGGAAAACAGATTCCATCTATCTGATAAGATTCCAGACTCTCCGACATCACCTGTGCACAAGAAAACCCCTTTTTACCTGACGACCAGTTGTCATGGCTGGTCAAAGTTCTGCGCTTTAGACTTTATTGTACAAACATCACAGAATTGAAATCAAATTTATGATTTGAATATTGAGCGTATTTAAGGTTACTGGTTGGAGTTGCTGAAAGGTTTTTTGAAGCATCCTGATGCAAACAATCTCATCGACAATCTCATTTCACACAACTAAGGATCCTCAGTTCAACTTTTATCCTTTGTGGATAAAACCTGGTCTATTTTGGAGCCAAGAACACTATACTCATACATGTATTTTCCTTTTTTTTTTTTTTTACAAGCACAATTTCATAATTTATTTACCAAACAATAAAACGCAGATGTACATGACGCATACAATACATATAATACAAGGTTGACTTTAAAATGTCCCATTTATATCGATAATTCCATCAAGTTAGTTAAAGTTTAAACATTAAGCTCATAGTCCATGTTTATTTAAGAGTGTTTTAAAAGAGTTTTAAAAAAGTACTTTTCCCCCGTCACTCATCTGAAGCCTCGTGCAGCGTCAGAGCGACAGGTTGACGTCATTCTTTATCTTGCCGCTGCTGAGGCTGTGGATCATAGCAATCATCGCAGAGTGTTTGTTCAGCTCGTCCTCCCTTTGCTTCAGCTTTGTCTCCAACTGGCTCTTCTGCAGCTCCAGAGACGACGCCTGGAAAACAGCAGAAACCCATGTTGTACTGCAGCTGTTTCAGATAGCAAATTAATGATTGGTTATGGTGACAGTATGAACTGCAAACCTTGTTGAAGGGCAATGAGGTACAGTTTGTTAAAAGAGAAGCAACCAGGGAAAAGAAAGAAAGAAAAAATGGCTTCGGATAACACAAATTTGTCACTAATGCTGTCAGAAACTAAATCTGATGAGAATTAAACAGGTTATAAACCCACTTGTTTTACAAAATACAGGTGTATAGTGTTTTTGTGTATGATTTGTTGTGTTTTAGACAAGTCTGACAATTTCTGTTTTTGCTTTCTCTTGCTTGTTTACCTTGATGCTGGCGTCCTTCCTGGCTTGCTCCGTCTTGTTAAGCTCCTTTCTCAAAACATCCACCATCTCCTCCAGTTCCCTCCGCTCGCGATCCTTTTCTTTCACTTTGTCCTGTTCCGCTTGCAGGTCACCACACAGACCTGGAAGGAATAAGCACAAGCATCCGTTGAAGCAGCAATGAACGGATTAAAACATCGCCCACAGCCAAGCAGTGTTCTCTGAATACAGAAAACTCTAAATCCCTTCACCAGCTACTAGAACACTGCTGTCCATTTATGTTGATGTCAGACAAACCTGCAATGTCACTTTTCTTCTGTTGAATTTCTAAATGAAGTGATCTGTTCTCCTCCTCTCTCTCCTCCAATAGTGATGTCATTCTATAGACGAAAGAAAGAACTGAATACAACCTAATAAAATATTTGCTTTTACACCAGTGGTGAAGCAAATAATGCATAGATTATCATTAGTAATGAAATTTATAATGCCTTACTTTTCCTTTTGCAGTTGGAGGGCTTCATGGTTCTTCCTCAGAGTGTCGTTCTGTTTGGTGAGAGAGATGTGAGCCACCTGAAGCTCCTTCAGCAGCCGGTCACTCTCATTGAACCTGCACAAAAGAACAACCAGTTACACTTTTCACCGACACATTTGTGCAAATCCAAAGACTTTAATATTGTATATCTGTGTACAGAGTATAATCCAATGCTTATATTTCCTTATATCCTATACTTATATACTTCTAAAGGTGGGTACAAAGGTTTGCTATTTATTTTGAAATGTCAAAGAACAAAAGATTTTCTTTTCAACCTGACTGTTATTTTATCAGAAATGTATTTATCAAGGGGGATGCAAACATTTGCACTAATGTACTTTTCATTATTTTACACTCCTTGACCATTGTTGATATTTTTTAATGATGAAAGCATGCTGATAGTGCTTCCTTATCATGTTAGGCTTTGGGTTATATTTGCACCTCTCATTTTACTTGCAGTTACTTGCAGCTACAATGTTTGTCTGATGCAGAGCAGTTTAACCAGCGGACTGACCACAGAATTAAGCATAGAGGGACAGATGAATTAACTTGTACGAGGTCTTTGTGCAGAAATGTTGCCCTACAGTAGATGTACAACATTTATTCAATTACTTGTCAGTTTACCATCATTGTTGAGGGGAATTTTTTCACATAAATATATAGACTGTTTTTTATCCCCTAGCATAAACTTTCATTTGCCCACACCAACCTCAGTGTGCTTCAACTCCTTCAGTGCAAATGAAAAGCAATTGTAGAGCTTTTTTTATTCACTTCCTTTTTTTTAAACATTCCTCAGATCACCAGTTTAACTGTTTTCAAAGATTTATGTTCACACAGGGTTTATACCTTAGACAGTGTCTATAAGTGTTATAGTGCTTCCGACCTGTTGAGCAGGGCATTGTAGGCGCCTTTAAGGGCCTGGTGTTCTTCAGAGTCCTTCTGCAGTCTGGCATTGTGCTGCAGCAGCTCCTCCATGTCGGCCTTGGAGCGCTCCACCTCCAGCACCTGGCTGCTCAGCTCGCCCTGCAGATCCTCACGTCTACGCTCAGCCTCCTTAAGCAGAAAGCCCAGCTTACGAGCCTACAGACAAAGACGCAGAAAATAAATATCCGCAACAAAAAAGCATTCTGACTGTTGAGACTGACTTGTCTTAATCAATCCTGTGGTTTACGTGTTGTAGAAAATCACAATGAGTACAACTAATAATATTTCTGAGCATCGTGATTGCTACTTACTGTGTAATTGCAACATCCCTTATTTAAGTCTATTGCATTTCATTAAATCATTTCTCTGATTAAAATCAAACAGCATCTGGTGCCCATTCATCATCAAAACAGATACATTGCATTATAAAATTGCTCATAAAAAAGTTTTTTACTTAACATAAAAATTAAAGTTTTAATTCGACATTCTGGAAATGATGCAAAGGAAACGTATTACTTTTGTAGATAAAATGACCACGGTTGTGGTAGGTGTGTTAAGTTACCTCAGCCTCAGCTTGAGCTCGCTGGAAGTGATACTGAGCAATGAGACGATCAGCCTGAGAAAGTGCTAAAGCCTTTGCCTCCAGCAAGTCCTGCAGACGGCTCTCCTTGGACTAACATGGAGTCAAAAAGAGAAAGGACAATTTTAAGATTTCAATTCCACAACTATTTACCAAGCTAACATGAAACATTAGCTGTGTCTTACATTTAACATACTCACCACAAATGCTGAGAGCTTCTGCTCATAAATATCAATAATCTCAGACACATGTGAGTCCTTCACCTGCTCCTGCAGCTATTAACAACAAAGACAAATTAGTGATAAAGCAATTTTACACCCAAACCAAGCACAAAGCATCTATCTGACTATAAGCTCGTCGCCAAGTCACCCAACTTTTATTTGCATAATTTAGAAAATGTTATTTTGCAACTTGGATCTGTACAAAGAATCAGCAATGGGACCCTTCATACATATCACAGTGAACCTGCCGTAGAGCGATCAAGCAAAACATATTATCTTTCTAATATCAACTGAACACAGAAATATTCTGCCAAGAAATATTCTAGGTTTAAATATATAACTGTGAAAATGAATCATCGATTATTAAAAAGGCAGCACTACTGCAGCAGTCTGATATGTAGTGTTTATTCAAGCTCGATGACGCTGCTCAGACCTTAACAGACACGCACTTAACTTTGTTTTTTACTTTCTGTTTCACACACAGAGGACTTCTTCTTCTCACTATTACTAATGTCCAGACCTGTATGACTGTGGTTTGGTTACAGAACATCACAGGCTGCTCAGCCTGTGAAGTAAGAACCAAACCTAAATTTGAAACAATAGCAGAGCTAAGCCCTCTGCCACCACGCTGCCTCTCTTATGGACATAATATTAGAATAGATTAAATATATGAGTTACTTTCAAATAAATAACCAAATGTGATTTTGAAGCCCTAATACACACGTGCGCACACGCACAGTACCTCCAAGCCATTTTGTATTTTCTCAACCAGACTGTGGACACTCCTGCTGGAACTACTGGAAGAGTCCAGTGAGCTGGTGTTTGTCCGGGGAGGTGGGACTTCCTGAACCGCAACACGTTTAACAGACAGCTCAGCCTCCCTCTGGCGATAAGCGTTGTTGGCAGCAATGCTTTCTCCCAGCCTTCACAAATACAGTTGGATAAATGGCATTTAGTGCAAAGGTTTGCACATCTATCAAAAAGATTTGTATTCACACACACACACACATAAAAAAAATATATATATATATATATATATATATATATATATATATATATATTTTTTTTTTTTTAAGCTTTCAGAAAACTATTATGTGTGGAGATAGAATTCACAAAACTACGACACAGTGTGACACTGAAGCGACATTCTACATGTCAGGCAGTGGCTGCTTTTAGAAATAATTTTTTTTTGCCAGAAGAACTTTTAAATCTTACCACACACATTGTTATACATGTGGTGCAAATGTAAAGACATTTTGTGGCAGTATATATTTGCAAATGTAGTTTCTAGTAAGCCACTCACACCAGTGATGGAAAGTCTGGGAGGGGAGTAGCCTCAAACAACACAGATAGACCGGTCTGCACACACTCTCTTCGATGGGACGTCAGGGCCAGAGAAAGTGGGGTTACTATCCTCTGATCCTGACAGAGAAAAAGAAAACAAGTCAGACACTGAAAGACAACTCAAAGAAGGTAAATAAATGATGTGTGCGTACCTGTAACATCCTGTAAAAGCTGGTCTCCATGTCTTTCACTTGTTGTCTGAGTTTGCTCATTAACTCCAGGGTCTTCAGCAGAGTCTCAGCACACACTTGACTGAACATTCAGACAAAAACATACAAAAAACACACAGCTTAAAACAATTCTGTCCAGAGTTCTCGCCAAACCAAACAGCAGCAGTGACAGCAGTGTAAAACTGGAGTAGCAGCCCGTGTAGTAGGTTGAACTTCCTCAGGTACCACAGAAAGCACATCCTCTGCTGAGCCTTTCTGAGGACAGAGTTGATGTTGTTCCACCACCTAACGTTTTGGAGGATGGTGGACTGGTGGAAATATTGGGGAGGCTCTTTCTGAAATCCACTCTCCTCTCTATAGGCTTAAGCATGTTTAGCTTCAGGTGGATGTGACCTCACCTGATCAACCTCCAGTCACTGCAGTCTCATTAAGAACACAGATGAGGCTGATAAACAGTCCTGTCATCTGGTGACAAGCTGGTGATCCACTGACAGACGGACAGGGATAAAGACAGCAAGCAAGATAGTTTGGAGGATAGGATTTCTGGAATAATAACAATGATATTGAATGTTAAGCTAAAATCCGCAAACATGTGTCCCATGGTTGTCGAGGTGTTACAGTCCCGTAAGATTTGCATCATCTACTGAGCTGTTTGCCCTTCAGGCAAATTGCAATCAGCCTTCAGTCATTTAGTCATGCGATAGACGCTTTTCTTAAGGGGCTGTAATTATGACATAATGTTTGAAGGTAATCAGTTCAAGATTCAGGTGAAAATCGGGGCCAGTTGTTCAGCAAAGGTTTTAGACAGGTGGGGGTGTGGAGATTAAAACCACTAGCAATCTAAACTGCTGTGTTGGGATCTTCAGAGAGCTGTGAATAAGCAAATGCGCAAAAACCTAAAGCAATGTTGTAAAGATCAAGGGCCAAAATTCCTATACAATGTTGCAAGAGACCAATAAAGTTATACAGAAAAGATTCCATGAAGTTAATGGTGCTAAAAGTGGATCTACAAGCTATTCAATCATTTTTATTTTTAGCTCAATTTTTGTTAAATAAATAATTGCGCAATAAAAAAGTAATGTTACTAGTAATGTTACTGACTTTTGCACATGACTGTAGATCACAAATTGCAATTTTAACATACAGTAGAAATCAAACCCAGCAAAACACAACTCATACTCTTTTAAAATCACACTATGAATGTTCGTTTGATGGCACCATTACATTCACATATGAGCTTTAACAGGATTCTACAGAAAACAACAGCATCCACTCACCTGAGATCATTGTCTGAGGTGGGAGGTAGGCGGGTAAGGGTGCTGTTGCTATAGCAACAAGTGAGGAGGGATTCAACCAGTGAGAGACAGAGCTGAGCGCTCACCTGACGTGACACCAGAGACCTGGTAGAGTCCTCAGCACACAGGAGTGACGGTGTTAAGGCTTCAACACAAACAGAAACACACAAATAGACTAAGTGGCACAGTTGGGGAAAGGATATCGAGCAGCAGACTGGTAACGTATGTGATGCGCTGGCAGTGTTTTCTTAGGGGAGCGTCTCCCTCTGCAGGATCGAGTCCCTTCAGCAGCCCCAACAGGACCGGAAGAAACATATCCACAAAACTCAGCACACAATCAGGCATGTTTTCTTCTCCCAGTGCCTCCTGGACACCGAGTCAGAGACATGGTCAGAAAATGGGGGGGAAGAGAAACAAAGAGACATGAAGAATACATGTCAAAACGTGTGGGTTAGTTATACGAGGTGAATTTTGCCATCAGATTCATGGTCTTGATTACATAGTTCGATGTATAAAGATATTTTTGCCAAGTTTAGACTGCATCACATTAAATGTAAAGCTGTCACTGTATTGAAAAGTTTTGCTTTGGAAGAAAAATGACGTGCTGCTGGTCAAGTTAAAAAGAAGTAGACTACTACTACTACTACAGTTTGTATCCTCCTACTCCACATGAACTTCCTCGGAGGAGTGTGTGATCTGTTTAAAGTCAGTTACTGTGTTTGTTTGGACCTACTGTACCTCCACCAACTCAGTCAGCAGCTGCAGGGCCTGAAGTGAGCATGACTCAGCACCCTCCAAAGGCGAGCTCAGCCACTGCACTAGGGCCAGCCCAGGCTCTGCCTTGTGCCCCATGTCCAGTCCAGACCCCTGTTTGTGGCCTGCAGCTCTGAGTTTGGGTCCCACCGGTCTGAAAACCACGTCACACAGGAGTGAGCGCAGGCCTGAGACACTGCACATGGCCAGGAGTAGCTCCAACACCTGCAAAAAAAAAAAAAGAGAGCGTAAACTGTGATTTTTTTTAAATTATGATTGGGCATCTTAGTTGGACCAAATGCTGAAAAGATCAATTGAGAAAAAATATTTGGTGGGTTAATTTATCAGTGAAATAATTAAATGAGCAACTTTCAAGACAGACTGTTTAAATTATATGAGGCTCTGTAAACATTATTCTGTTCTGTGTCTGTGCTACAGAGAAGTACACAATGTCAAAAGAGCAAAATCAAGAATGGCTTACAAGCTTTAATACAACCTTTGCTTCAATTTTGTTGTTTGTGTCTTTATGTTAGTTTGGATTTTAGTTGGACTTTGTTTTACAACAGAGGCAGCATGTTGTATCCTTCCTTACAGTGAGCCACTTCACTCAGCTGTAGCATTTTCCCACTCAAATCGAGTATTTCTACGCCTCATATTTGCTCATTAAAGTGTCAGAGTGAAACAACCAGAGACAATTTAATCTGCGCTGCCGAATTTCAGAATTTGCTCTATTTCATATGCACCATTAGTGTGACGAAAAGTACCTCCCTCTGCTGCTGCAGAGCCCGTATTTTAGCATTGTGTTGGTTTCAGTGCCTGTCCAGTGGATACACTATAAAGCACATACACACCTATCTATTGTATAGTGTTACAATTGTGTGTACAATGGTTTCCTTCATCTCACCTTGGCTGCAGAGTCTGGGTCTTTTGAGTGCAGCAGTCCTAAAACTTGTGACACGCATGCTGAGAAGTGCCGATACCTAAAATAAAAAGGGTTGCAACACACATCACTAATAACAGACCACAAAACAAGTACTGCAGCTAATTGCCCCAGATCTGTTTGAGTGGGTGTACCTAGAGAGGAAAGCTGCTATTTTTGGGTTCTTCAACAGGTCTACCAAAAGGTCAACGGAGTATTTTCTTGTAAGAGTACCGTCTCCGTTCACAATGATGTTGAACACGAGCTGGAAAGTCTGGTGGATGTTCTTTGCATCAAAGAGCTGATGGGAAAACACACAAATGCAAAGAGAGAAGATCCGTGAGAATGATGTGTCATAAGGAACTAAAACTGTACTCATACTAAAACATTTGGTGAATAAAAACAGAAGCCAAAAGAGGAACAAACTACCAAATGGAAACAGTTGCTGAGAAAAAAAAAAAAACCTAGAAAAACATTCATTACAACTAAAATACTACTCATAATAGGTTTGCAAAGCAATTGTGCAACACAGCTGCAAGATTTGAAGATAAAGTTTTCGTTCTGCACGACTCCTACAAAGGCAAATTGTACATGGTCTGCTTTTATATACTACTTTTCTACCATATCAGTTCCCAAACTGCATTACACTGCTTCTCATTCCCCTATTTCAAAACTCAATCAATTAACCTATAAACGCCCTCAATTCTACACTTCAGTATTGCTGTTTGGCAGCAGTGTGTGTGTAAAGCACTGCACTTTGGGTACAGGTAAGGTACAGTATAAGTGCAGACCGTTTACAATTCAAGTAAGATTTTCCCACCTACCTTTTCTCCAACCTTCTCATTCAGAGTGAGGCTGGCCAGGATGGACAATGTGAACACCACAACAGTAAGACTGTTATGAGCGAGGAAGTTGATCAGTGTACGATAAAATGGCTTCACGTTATCCTAAAGGGATACAGACACATAATAAACACAAAAACGTAGCAGTGAGACCTGGATGTGCTGTTTGTCTGATGTTTTTAGAAGAACTCTACCATCTATCTTTATGTACAAAAAAAACAATATTGGGTGCGTTACTGCATACAAAAGGCAAAAGTGGTATTAACACTGCATCAGTGCTTTGCTAAGAACCCACAGATATTTAATTAACTGTCACATAAGCCGGAGAACTTGGAGCCAAAAAAAACAAACAAACTATTGGAGTCAATTCAGTTCCATTCTAATCAATTAATCCATAAATTCCTTCAGCTCTAAACTTCAGGCAAAATAAAATGCAATGTGTAATGAACTGCATTCAGTCAAAACTCACCAGAGATTTGATGTGGCTCTGCACCGAGTGGTTGTCACGACACAAATTGGCCATGAGCCCTAGACATGGCATGATGATCTCATCCCTCTGAGACTGTCTGTGGTGAAAGACCCAAGACTATATGGTTAGTTCAATGTCCAAAATAGAGAGGGGTTTTTACCCACACTATTCATATTTGGAGATGTGGTTCTTACATGTTGGTCATAAGAAAGGCAATAAGCTCATGAATGTAGCTTGTACACTGGAGGATTCGAGTGTTGTAGGTCAGTTTCTGCAGCACCTGTAAACACTAAATACAAACACAATACAGCACTTGGCATGTTACTGATATTACCATGCAGTGTGTCTGGATGATGTGGTTTTACTCGTTTTGAACATAAAATGGAGTCTACAGTATAGACGCATAAGCTAATCCAGGGTACAGACTGAAAGACCCTCACGCGGGTAGAGACGATTCATTTTTAGTTTTAGTGTCTGGGGACTGTTGAAATATATAGAATATTTGTCAATAGCTGATTTCTAACAAAGGCGTGTATCATAAATTTACGAGCATGTATCCTTGTCGCTGACATAAAAACTTTAGACAACCCTCATGATAGAGAACCAGACCAATATCTGAGTCAGGTCCAATGTCCAATGACTAATATGTGAGCTGAAGACGGATGAGCGATGAACACCTAGTAAGAGATATGGGATGCATCCATTGACCTACCTGCAGCACCAGAGGCTCTCCAGGTGTGACACTATGGTGGTGGATGACCGAGGCCAGGGTGCTGGTGATGTTATAGCTGCTGTGAAGCATTTGTCGACTGTCATCATCACATGCTGAAGGAAAGAGCATGCAGGTAAAACAAAGCGATGGCAGTTCACTTTTGTAAAAACAATGCTACATTCTACCTCTACATTCACATCACTTTGGAGAATACATAACCTTAGCTTGGAGGTACTGAATACGTGGACAGTTTGTCACAACTTTCATGTATTTCATGAGTCATTAACACATGTATTTTTATGTACTCCATTTGTAATTGTATCTAATGCTCTAAAAGCATTTCAGAAGTTACCCAGCATGTGTGGTTTTTGCCTAGGTCGCTGTGTAAGATGCCATTTCTTTTAATTGCGACTTACTCTGTAAGAAGGATTAAGTAAGCCAACAGGGGTGACACGATAAAAATGGACACTATGTCAGGTTCTGTAAAAAGTTAGCCCCAAAAAAAAACTACAGAGCATTTAGGTTATGTACCAGGTACCTACCTAGATGTGCCAGCAGGGAGATAATAGAGCTTGTCAGGGCCGGGCTGGTGTTTGGGTTTCCAATAAGCTCCACTAGACCACTCACACACTCACTGGGTAAAAGCTGGCCTGAGAACAGCAGCTGGTCACATTTGAGACCTGAAACCTCCTGCAAAAACATACAGTTTGTTCACTGCAGAGAGTAAAGATCCCCCAAACATAAGTCTACACAGGGTAGGTTTGGACCACCAAAGGCGGAAAATCATAAATATAAAGAAATGTATGGTTTGCAGAATCATAACTTTGTATAACACAGTACCGGTAATGTCACAGCTTTCAGAAACCATAAATCTGACTTCTCTCTATCAGTCTCAACAAAAACTGAATGTGTATTGCAGGGTAGTCATTACACTATTGATTTGCTTAATATATTCCTATAGCTCCAAGTATTAATTGAATATACAACATTTCATAAATGTCCACTGCATAAGAATTATGATTTCTGTTAAATATAAAGGTGTGTGTGTGTGTGATTTTTGTACACACACATTAACAGCTCTAATGATAATTCAACCACAGGGAAATTTGCACTGTTTATAAAATTAACCTTATGCCACTCTTCATAATTTGTGCCTCCTCCTGTCTCAAAGCATTATAAACTTACATCAGTGACGTCTGATGAAAAGAAGAAATAACTTGAGCATCCGACCGTGTGACGCAGGCGGCAGTGCTCACCTCCACTTGTCTCTGGAGCTGCGTTGCGTTGTGGGCTGTCCTGCTCTCTCTGTACTGCTGGATAGCTAGCAACATAGACTTCAGACACGTAGTGATGTCCATCCTGAGGAACAAACCTGTGAGTCTGTAATACTGTGATGACACAGTGGCTCGCAAAACTAAGTCAATTTTAATTTACAGCAACTGCTTCAATGACGTCCATTTTAAACCCATACGTTAGCTTTAGTGACGTTGTTAGCTACGTTAGCCCTGGCTAGCAAGTCTGTCTGGTAAACAGCAACAGCAACTTAAACGGCCTGTCGCAAACGTGTTTTATACATATTAAAGCAACTACATGACAGACTGTTGTGCTTGTTTGTTGAACAATACCTGATGTATTTTTTTCTTTCTTTGAGCTTCAATAAGAAAAAGCTTCAATGACAGCCAACAATACAGCAGCAACTTCCTCCCGCGTCGAGCTTTGAACAAGGAACAGACCATGTTCGAGAACAGGGGGGATGAGTCAACGTTCAATGGCAAAACTAAAATCCTTTGAACTAATGGAAATGACTCTATTTTATTATAGTTTAAGCTGATATGTATATAACTAAACACATAGTAAACTTGTGATTGTGTATTTTTGATAAATTATAATAACTAAAGTTCCATTCCCCCCAAATGGGCGTGTTGGGTAAGGCCAAGTGTTAACCACGTAAAGTAGTGGGCGGAGCCTTGATAATCTCCACGGTTGTAGTTCTTTGTAAGACAAAATCCGTTCTTCCATCCATTTAATATCAGTTCAAGTTATATTTTTAGGTTACTTTATTTAATATGATTGTAGTCCTATACAATCAAAAACAAGAGCTGTTTCTAAAAACGTTACTTGCTTTGCTTATTCTGGTTTGAGATTGAATTAATTCAGCTCTGTGGTTTGTGGTCCAGTTTCACTCTAGTGAACAAGACATGTACTGTTTACTTATGTTTCGAAACCTGAAGGGGAAAGGACAGAACAAAACTGTGAAATATAATTCAGTCTAGCATAAAAAACAAAACTGAAATGAACACAACTGTAAATCGGCATTGCTCTAACCCAAAATTTAACACTGTACGCTTGAAAAAATTAAATTCATGGATTAATATTTAAGTTGCATTGAAATTGCATTGATGAGTGCTAGTCGTAATCGAGAAATAGTATCGGGTAAAACCTAATGAATGAAAGACCAATATCAAAATTGGGTAAAAATATAATTTTAGCCAATGTTCTGCCATGTTCACACACACATACATTATCTTATAAAAACACAATGCAGAAAAATTATGCACTCTATTACATATAGTTTCACCCTGTATTAAACCTATTTATCCTGTGTATCCTGCACTTTTATATGCTATTTTTTCCCATATCTACTGCACACCCCTAACTATTGTCACTTAAACTACGTTCATTTACTATAGTTTTTTTTTAATGGCACATCTGTGAAAGCCATATTAGCTGTTAATATCTGGCAGCCCGATCAACATGAACAAAATTTAACACCAGTGAACCTCACACCTTCCTTTCAAACAATATAATCATGGTATTCTGATGTTGCAGAGTTCGATGCCTTAGATAAAGAATTTTAGACAATTTTGACTGATGATGACCAACAATCAGGGTGGGTGGACCCGTTTTCGTTGTGTGTGGAAACTGTGGTTAAATTGTGTAGAATAGGTCAAAAGCCCACCACAAAGTTTTCCACTTTTTTTTTTCTGCATGTGTCTGGTCACACAGATGTATATTCACAGCTAATGTGCAATGTTTGGGGGGTAAAACTAAACGAAAGAAAAACTAACTAACTCCTCTGACCAAAAAAATATGAGGTTGTGACCACACTGGATTATGTCTGTACAGACAATCGTTCATGTGGAGTAAAATTTGACCTGTGCAAACAAAGAAACAAAACAAAAAAAACTCCTAGTTATGTCTGTCATGAGGAAATGGACAGTCACAGAGTTTCAGGTTTTCTTGTTTGTGTTTTTTTTTACATTTCACATAACAGTCGCTCAGTTGGTCGTCCACAGATCACAGGGTCAGTGGTTCCATCCCCGGTCCCAGCTATATTTCAAAGTGTCTCTGGGCAAGACACTGAACCCCCAACAGCCCTTTCCCATCCCCAGCTGTGCAGTGTCGATCCCAAGCCCGGTAGAAATTGAGGAGGGCTGCGTCAGGAAGGGCATCCGGAGTTAAAACGGTGCCAAGTCAACATGCGGACAATGATCCGCTGTGGCGACGCTGAACTCACGGGATAAGCCGAAAGGACAAAAAAATTAAAAATAATAGTGACAGTGAATCACAAGGGTTGAAAGAAAAAAAAACAGTCAAGAACATATTATAGATATTTAAAATATAATAATTTACAGTAAGGGAAGAAACTATTAGGTGGGCTGACTGACTTCTTAGCAAGTATTTTTAATTCATTTCAATTCTTAGTTTTCAATTCTTTCCCCCCTTGTACAGTAGTTTAAATGGCTAAAATAAAAGCATAGAAAATGTGGCATGCATGCAACAACCTCTAACAACATTAACAGCAACCTGTACCTGAGAAACAAAGGTTAGACACAACTCTTCTCTGGTTTCACTGAGTCAGACTAACTGTCTACTTTAACTAACATCCCCTTATCAAGTTTGCACAGACAAAATCAAGTTGTCTAATTTTGGAAAGAGAAGTGACTTGACGTTTTCTCTACTCTGACGATGACCTTACTATATGTAATAAATGTTAGGATAAATTCAATTAGTCTCACATAAAGCTAACAGGTCTTTTATGCATGGATCACTGAATTGTTCTACTGGGCATAGACCTAGGAGCCCAAAGGGTGAGGGGGGGGGTCCTGTAAACATAGAAATGGTAAAAGAGATGCAAAATGACTAGAGGTGCAAAACTGTATTTCAAAGAAGACACAAGAAAGAGATGCAACAAATAGAAAATGCAATAATGACACAACAGTGATAACAGAAAGCCACTACTCCTACAAAGTCAAGGGATCAACAACAGCAGCAAGATGCATCCTCATGGGAACAAAAATGTTTGTATAGATGTCATTGCAATCCATTTGAAAAACACGAGCAGATGTTCCTTTTTCATTATTCTGAATTCGATTCAGTCTGTTCCTCCTGCCTCTCGACCATAGATCCATCTGTTCTTCTCAGAATTACTTTATTTTCTTTATACCGTCTTCACGCGCTTGATCCTGACGTCACAGTGAAATTTATTCAGGGAGGACTTCAACATATTCAGACTCAGGAGCATCTAGAGGAAAACACAGAAAAAGGTCAAATACACCACGAAGCCAAGAAGAATCCAGAAGAGCAGTAAAAATATAAGACATACTCTCGTAATCATGCTCTTCCTCTTCTTGTGCACGTGGAGGCGGCTCCACTCTCTGCGGCCTTTCCGGTGATTTACGTTGCTGAATCAACAAGGCCGTTTTCCTTTTGACAGAGTGGCGCAGGTGTATGGCCAGACCCTGGTTCCTTCTCTTATAGTGACGAATCAGATCATCCAGCGATTTAAAAAAAGTCTCCTCCAAACCTCCTACCGTCTGAAGGAAAGAGAGCGGCAGGCCGTAAATAACACAGTGGGGAAGAGTGAGCAGCACTGCAGCTATGTGATTTCTCACAGTAAATAGTCAGAAATTAGCTTTTTGAAGTGGTTTCTCTCCTTGAATCGTTACACGAGGTAAACGTAACTAGAATTCTGCAGAAACCCTATGAGGCACGTGTGGAGCACATTTGACACAAACACCTTCCTTTGGTACTGAGTTACTGTCCTTCTACCACCTCTGTAAAAAACATGTTAGTCCCACTAGAGCGGAAACTTAGTCACTAAACAAATAAGCTGACCAACAAACCTACACGGAAGGTTTCCAGAATAATCAATGAGATGCATTGTGTGTTTTACTGCCCGTTTCTATCGCTATTCTAAACTTCAAGTTGAACTTTTTTCAGAAAACGGAACCGCAGCATGTTTGTAACGAAACATTAAATATGGACTGAAGTGCCTGTTTACACTGACGACACATTTGACGTAGCTCAGTTTTTGTTAAATCTTCACCATCAGAGTACAAGAGCAGTATGTTTGAATCCTTACAGTGTATACGTGGTAGTCTGGGTGTAACGGGTACACAGTACTATGTGTTGGCATGTATTATATTTTCCTTTGCATCCAGAGGTAAAGTAACATGTCTGGATGCCTAAAGGTGACAACACATTCATTCATTCAGTTATTGTTTCATTCAAATAATGTAATTGCTTCTTTCACTTCACAGTTCACTTGACCTACATTCTTCAATTTGCATCTTATGGGCAACAGTTGAGAGACCTGGAAGGTGACATCTGCATACTTCTGTTTGTATGTAATTAATACAAATGTATTTGTTGGGTGATATGGAACAATGTCCCCACCTCTCCCCCAGACAGGCCCACATAGCAGTGTGGTTTGTATGTAAAGCTACGTCATAGGAGTTTCCTGTTTATGAGGCTGAGCTTATAACTGCTGAGTTTCCATTTTGGAGGTAAAAGGCTCTTTTAAATATCAGGAGTTGTGAGCTGTCATCAAAAACGTTTTGCCTAAATATGCCACGTTTAAAAATGTTGAATCATAACCTTTAACACCGACACAGCTTTTAACACTGCTTTTTGTTTATTGCTGTAAATCTGAGGAATGGGTGACACAGTGTACTACAGACAATGACATCATTTCCACAACGTACGAGGGAACCATGTCCTCCTCCTTATTTCTGCACCTGACCTTTATTGCTGAAATTGATAACAGCATATTCTTTGGGGACAATGTTTGTAAAGTACATTAGCAGTAAGCTTTGCTCTCCACCTGTTAGTGGCTTTTTAACCTGTTTGAAAAAAAGAACTGGTCGGATCAGAAGAACGTTCGTCAGACATTTTTTCTTGTTTACCAAGCACCTGTCTCACCTCCAGGTGTGAGGAGAATCACAAGCAACCAGGATAAACTGAAATTTTAGTTTTAGGCTTCAGAGAAAATGACATGATTCCAGATTTATCTAACAGGCCAGAAACGCTTCTGCGTAACTTTGACTCAGAATTCAACTTTAGGGCTCACGTTAGCTACTAAACCTGCTTTTTATTAGCTCAAAATATGCTTCAGGTGCGTTTTTACTTTCCTAGTGACTGTAGAATTATTTAACTTTAAAGCGCTTCATGGTTTTGCAGACATGTTCCCAGTCTGAGAGGTGGGACGAACTCTCAGCTCGTCTGAGTCTTTTGGTTGGTGCAGGAGGAAAACGTTTTAATGAGACACCTTTTAATCTGTGCGATCTGATGTGTTTAATATAACTTATGACATTAACCTACAATTTTACTCTGGTTTGTGGCTGTTTAAGGATCTTAAACAAAATTTGCAGTGATATGATCACATGGTTTTTCTACAATGCAAATTTCAAACACAGAGGTTTATGGGTCCTACATACTATGAAGGGCGTTTTTTGTTATTGTGCTTTATATAGTTTGGAATAAATTTTTTATTATTGGTTTTACAGTAGGTGTGTATTTTCTTTATGATGTTGAGTGGTTAAAATTGTTGTGGGCATTTATGTACATGAGAATATTTAATATTTAATACAAACATATTATTATTAATATATGTTATTTAATTATTATAAATGCGGCAGCTAATAGATGATTAATATGACAACTTTCTATATCGCATGGGCCATATTTTAAGGAATTTGTATTATTATGTACCTGACTCAACATTTAGAAAATGAAATGGAGGATGTATTGTCAGTGCTGCGCCTGCTGATGTAACTGTCCGCTCGGTTTCTTTTCAGCATCAGATCAAGTTGCAAAACTTGTTTGGTCTCGATTTTCTTCCCTATTTGTGCAGCAGACACAGGGGATGAGAGAGATCTCATGATATACTTATTATACTGGCTGATTCCTTTGCATTTAGATTTAACACATTCATTGGTAGGCAAATGTTTAAAAGTATATTTTAAAAATATATATGAAACTATGTCCTGGTTCAGTGCACAAGTAGAATTTAAATAAGGCAACTTCTGATCGACAAATGAGGAAACAAGATGTGAGAGAACAAACAACAACAACTCTGATTACTTGATACTAGACGAGCAAAACTGTTAAACCTTAATATCTGTGTGAACTTTTAGTTGTGTAGTGGTGTCAAAACAGCTTTTTGATTTCAGGGACTTTACAAACATAATTGAACAGTTGACTAATAAAACCAGAAAAATCCAATTAATCATGATGCACTGAACTAAATGGCCACAGCGCTGAGCGTTTTTGTGGTGTGTGTGTGTGTGTGTGTGTTTACCGTGACAGTATATTGTCCAGTGTGTGTCTGAAGTATTCTGTAGGTATACACCACCTTCTTTTTACTGCAAAGACAGACAAAGCACATGTCCTTGGTACATGATGTCTTAGACATTCGATCTCTTACGACAAAAAGGAATTTTAGCTGTAGTTCTTGTCTCTGCGGGACGAGCTGCCTCGACGTATTTTAACACTATGTTACTCACAGGCAGCTGTAAAGGCCACGCTGCTGTTTGTCAGTAGCCCCAGAAATTCAGTCAAATATTCAATGCAATCATTAAATATGCTCCACATGGGACTAAATTATAATCGGCATACAGATGATACTGTGTGCAACTGTATGACATACACATTACATTTATGTCCCTCGACTTCCTGCCCAAGTAGTGAAAGTCCAGTGTGCACTGAAAGTTGAAAAGTCAAAATAAGAAAAAAATGAGTTAAGAAACTATGCTTATTTTTAGGTTCATATTTGCACACGGCCCATGACCTTCCAAGCATGTTTCCTCGAGTTAGAGTTAGTAAAACCCAGTTCATAGAAATCTTAGCTCCATTTTATACCTGTAGTAGTGGAAGTAAAACTAAAAGCAAAATGGAAATACACAAGTAAAGTATTTCAAAACTGCACTTGAGAACAATGTTGGAGTAAATGTACTTAATTAGTTGGTTACTGGTTTCTAGATGAAACATTGGCAATAATATCAGAAATATCAATAACTATATCAATTATGTGTTTATTTTGGCTATGTGAGGGCTTTTCTCATTGTTCTAAATGATAAATTATGTAAACAAAGTTAAAAGATATCAGATCACATTCTGCTTTATGGAAAACAATGTTAGATCAAGCGAACTTAGAGACTGTTCAAGGAGTGTGAGACAACACACAACCTGAAGCTATTGAAGGGAAACAAGAGCAGGTCCTCAGATTCCACTGAGACAACCTTCTTCTGATGGATTGTTTGCTGCAGCTTCCGTGCAGTGTGTTAGATCCACACCCCTTGGAACCTTCCGTCCAGCCATGTTTTACTGAGAAAAACCTTCTTCGCTCACAGTAACAATCTGATGCCATGTTTACCTGTTTCCCAACACTGTTCCGCAGGAACATTTTTAAACAGTTCTCAGTTTTATTTGATTGCAATTTGATGCAAATGCATTTCCTTTTAACTGTGTAATGAGGAAATAATGATGCAGTGGAGCCTAGAGGTCTGAGCGCATTAACATTTTTTGTAAAATGAAGACGAGATATTCTTTCTGCAACTCTGTGGCAACTCCTTTGTATAATGCTCAGATCTCCTTGAGTCCCAGTCAAGCTGCAGCCATTGTTCACCCTTATTAAATGACACTACAAAGTGCAGTGTACAATAATAACGATAGCACTTACACCAGTTAGTTATACAGATATTCATTTTTCTCCTTTCAGCTTATCCCGTGAGTTCAGGGTCCCCAGAGCAGATCATAGTACTTTGCCCTTCCTGACGCGACCCGCCCCAATTTTACCGGGACCGACACTGCACAGCTGGGGTTGGCAAAGGGCTGTTGGGGTTCAGTGTCTTGCCCACTTCAACATATAGCCGGGACCGGGGATCGAACCATCAGTGGATCGATCCCCGGTGATCCGTGGACAACTGCCTTACCAACTGAGCTACAGCCACCCCACTCACACCTATAGATATACTCTAAGTTAAACAGAGCTTCATCATGAACAATTAAATATTAGACTGATCATTAACTGTGGTGACAGCTGTAAAATTACAAAAAGCTTAAAAATAAAAGAGCCAGTCAAGAGCAAAGGTGCCACATCAAAGTCTAACCACAGTGCACTTACTAGACACACAGGCACATGGCTCCCTGGATGGTCTCACTGTCTCGAATCAGGTAAGCTCCATCCTTGTTCTTCTTTCCCAGCAGCTCCTCACACTCTTCCCTGCTGATGGCACCGTGGTAGCACACGGGCAGAGCTGCTGCCATGCTGAGGACACACCGTAACAGACAAACCTCCACCACAGAGCAGACGTATCGCCACCTTGTGCTTCCTCAAAGCCTCATTACCAAGAACTCTCAGATGCCTTCGAGATTTAATCGGTTGGGCCATAGAGGTCCGGTCATGTTGCTGAAGGATTTTGTCCCCCGACTTTGCAGTGGGGCTGCAGCACAGAATGAAACTCTAAAGCCAAGTAGAAAGAGGTCAGCGACCAATTCAAAGAGGTGTTAAGTGAGCACAGTGAGGAAGCACAAAAACCCACTGACTAGTTTCACAGGAAGTAAGTGTATGTGTGTATGAGAAAAACATCTTGATTGTGAATACCGGTGACAGCACTAATAGGAACAAAACTTGACGTATTAAAATGTGAAGTGGTGGAACTTACTTCTTAGAGATAAGACGATTACCCAAAGGGTACAACACAAGTGTCACAGATAAGAGCCCGCGGCAAATATAAGAAGCGACAGTGCAGAAAGAGCAACAGGAAAGTATCATCACCTGCCATAACAAATGGAATAAAACGGAACACATTCATCACGGGTTTGTTTTTAGAAGATGGTGTCACACTTGCAATGGAGGAAACAGGATGCATATGGTAAATTCTTAGTCTACACTGAACTTTTTTGCCTTAGTCGGCACTAAATGAAATTGAACGGTAAGGGAGCTGGAATCCCAAACACACTGAAGCCAACAAAGACTGGAGCAGCGGTGTCTTGTCAATACTTGTTTGTGTATTCACAGGAATTCGTACGTATGAGCTCAGTGCAACACCAACATCCGTTCACTTTCTCATTAAAGTGGTTTTCTGTGGGATACCTGATAGACTGGGGTTCACGGCTCCTAGGGAAAACATTTGCACATAAAGCTCCGGCAGCTTCACCTCCACAGTGTGGTAACCCCACACTGTAGCTGGTTTTAAAGCTCGTCGACCCGATGCAGACCAGCCTTTGGTTCTTTTGTGCAGTCAGCTGACTGCAGGTGGGGGCACAGTCTCCAAAGGTACAGTAAGCTCTTCAGCTTCAAGAGCACTGTGACCGTGCAGTACACTGACCTTTGAACCTGGCTGCCAATCACCTGTCACTGCTGGTCTGCACGAACTAACAAAATCAACAGGAAATCTTAGCATCAAGCTTAGAGAAAACAGAGAAGAATTAGAGTCATTTGCAGGATAAATTCACACACTGTCACAACCAGACCAAACAAAGCTTGAGTGATTTATATGGAAAATACTGAATAATTATTCAGCAATAGAGAAAATCTTATAATGATGCCTTTTATCTTTATCGCCACAATAAAGGTTCATTTACAGCTGTCGCTGTGCTGCCTTGTGCAGATTACTGTGACAAAAGTATAAATCCTTGGTTTCTGGGCTTCTGTGCAGGTTTTCATTTAAAGGTTTCAGTGGGCACAGTAAACCTCAGCTCAGTTTTACTGCTCTGCATAGTAAATTACACGTCTCTAAGTCACGTTCAGCGAGTACAGGGCAGGATGGGCTGGGTGCACTGTGGTCAGAGTTTGAGGAGCTAATAATACACATCACTCGTGTTGCTACCATCAATCGAATGTTATTTACCAGGTTTTCTAGTTTTATGCTTGGTGGATTTATTTAACTGTGTCTGGTCTGCTTCATGCAAACAACACCTTTATGAGCTATGACACCTCAGATCTGCACACTTGTTACAGTGTTGATTTTTTTTAAGCCATTTGTCAGAAAAACAAATCCACAGAAACGTGCACTGTGGCATTAAATGTGCAGCTCTGTTTTTACACTACAGAACTTTATGAGCACGCAAATAATCTGAGCTCAGGAGACCTGGGTACAAGAAAGGGAATATAAGGGAAAAAACGATCGAATGATACATTATTATCGTCCATTTACAGTGTAGGAACTGCAAACCCACAAGTATGAATCATACACCAGAATGATTGGTAGCTTCAGCTAAGTTTGTTTGCGTAATCATTATTGTTCAAAACAACAAAAACAGCAAAAATACCATAAACGCAATAATTGTGTCTTTGAAAGCTACTGCGATGGACTGTATGTAAAAATGTTGCATGCATTATTTATCAATCACACAGCCATTTGTAAACACAGACCCCTGCAGTTGTAGCACAAGAAAATTACTGCTGAAAGGAAGGAAACGTTCTGTGACGGCCAAAAACAACCTGGGTGGTTAAAACCGTGTCTGAAGCAAATCACCCCACAACTCGCAGAAAGTGAAGCTGCAGGAAAACTTCAGTTTTGACTATATTTACGTATTTCTTGCTATGTGTGCATTCTTTCATTTATCCTAGGAGCCCCCCACCCCCCCCACCCCACCCCCACGCCGTTTGTTTGTTGTTTTCTTATTATTAGTCACAAAATCAGATGCAAAACTAACCAAAAAGAGGCTCAAAATTATCAATGCTCCATTCTAGCTTCTTTTAATTTAACTTATAGACAATTCTTATGTCCTTAGTTTGTTTTTGTTTGTCATCATTATTTCTCTTTTGCTCTCTCCCTCTGTCTTCTCCTCTCCACCATCTCCCTTTCCTTCCTACTCCCTCTCTCCCTCTCACACACACACACACAAACACCAGTCCCTCCCTCAGTCAGTCAGTCCTGCATTCAGAGCTCCTTCAGTTAGTCTCTTTACCTCGATTGCTCCGGCCACATCTCTGCCGCTGTAGGAAGGATGCTGCTCTGCAGACTCCTGGGTTTGCTGGGACTCGTCGTTCTCTGCAAAGGTAAGAAAAAAAAAAACAACAGCTTCTTTATTCTGTTACTGGTTATTGGGAAATATTAAATCTGGTCACAGGCGGGTGGGATCCAACTGTTAAATAAGGAAACAAGATGAAAAAGTTCTTGTTGTTGTACTCTGAATACCCACAAATCCACCGTTTGTGTGTGTGTGTGTGTGTGTGTGTGTGTGTGTGTGTGTGTGTGTGTGTGTGTGTGTGTGTGTGTGTGTGTGTGTGTCCCCACAGACAGACAGAGCTTAGTGAGGTGTACAAAGAACAGATTATTTAAAGTCAAACCCCCTATCTGGTCTTGTTTGAAGTTTAAAATGGAAAAGCCTGTTTTGGCCTAATGATGTGGACGTAAACACACACACACACACACACACACACACACACACACACACACATATGCACAGTCTGTTTTCCATTTACAGTACTAATGTGTGTGTTTGGAAATGGACTGGGGCCATTTCCACTCTTTGGCTCCGCCCTTGTCCTGTGATTGACAGCTGTAATCACCTCTTGTGGGGATGAGGTGGGTTTTTTATAGCAGCCTGATCCTATTGAGGGCAGTGTCGCACCCGTGTGTTATAATGGCAGTGGGGAGTTTGCCAAGTGCCACAGTCAGCTAAGCTTGATGCTAAATGCTAACTGCTGGCTCTGGTACTGAGAGTTAGGTCGTTTTCATGTGTGTGTGATAAATATTATGCAGAGCTGAGCGGTAGTTATCTTAGCATAAGGAATCGCTGAATATTGAACAACTTCTTCAGTCAGACAAGAAAAAACTACGTTTCAAATACTATTCTAATACTTTTCAATTTCAATTTCCTTAACAACGGTTTTATTAGACACATTTCCATTTGAATAGATGTTCATGGTTCATGGTTCCCAAATGTTGGGGAGTTTTGTCCAAAACAGACACAATTACCATTCGACCCAGCTGTCTCCTGTCCTTTGTGTCCAGGCGAGGAGGAGAGTGGGGCAGGCGAGTCCTGTGACAACTTCACCGACCTGAACCTGTCCCACTGCTTCATCGGGACCAGCCTGTACGTCCGGCTGCTGCTCTACACCCGCTCCAACCTCGACTGTGGCCGTGAGATCAATCACCACCACCTGTCCACCCAGCCGCTCCTTAACCTCTCCCTCCCTACTGTCTTTGTCATCCACGGCTACCGGCCCACCGGAGCGCCCCCCATCTGGATCAACCACATAGTCCACCTGTTGGCTGAGCAGGAGGACTTGAACATCATCGTGGTGGACTGGAACAGGGGGGCGGCCAACCTCAACTACTTCACCGCTGTGTCCTACACGAGGGAGGCAGCTCACAACCTGACCGGCTTCATCATGACGATGCAGGTGAGACATTTCTGTTCTCTGTCCTTAAGCAGTGGTGGAAGAATAGAAGTAAGAACAGAAAAGTATTATCACAAAAACACAGCACTTTGTATTTGATGTTAGTCTGAACGAGTAGCTACAGCTGCAAGTCACTGTTAAGAGGAATTATTCAAGCCCTTTATCAATAAATTCATTGTGACGGCGGGTTTGAACGTCTGCAGGAGGAAGGAGCCTCTCTGAGCTCAGTGCATCTCATCGGTGTCAGTCTGGGAGCTCATCTGGCCGGATTTGTCGGAGCAAACCTGAAGGGAAAGATCGGACGGATCACAGGTGAGAACATTAGCACGCAGGTTACTGCTGTGCATGTACCTGTTGTGTGGGGTGTCGATGTTTGTGCACGTGATTTAATCCAAAGGTGAAAAGTGTAATATGTAAATCAGAACAGGAACTGTGTGAAACAAAGAGAAAAACAAACCTCTTTCCTCTTCCCTTCAGGCCTCGATCCAGCAGGGCCCATGTTCACCAGTGCCACACCAGAGGACAGACTGGACCCCTCAGACGCCACGTTCGTGGACGTACTTCACACTGACATGAACTGTAGGCATAAAAAAAACCAACCGTACTGATCTTAGCACATGATTAATGTCTTGAGACTAACACAAGTATAAATTTGTTGTGTTAAGATCAAAATATAAAACTTGTGACTGTTGAAACCAGCTCATCCACAGCTACAAGCCCCCCCCCCCCTAAAACGTGTGTTTTCTACCTGCAGCATTTGGACTCAGAGGAGCTCATGGTCATATTGATTTCTACGCCAATGGCGGAGCCGACCAACCAGGGTGCCCCAAAACCATCTTTGCAGGTGTGAACGCACACACACACACACACACACACACACACACACACACACACACACACACACACACACACACACACACACAGGAAGAATAAAATCCCCCACTCACTAGGTTTCATCTCTTCCTCCTGCAGGTAAATCCTACTTTGTATGTGACCACCAGCGCTCTGTGTTTCTGTACTTGTGTGCCCTGAACCGCACCTGCAATCTCCCGGGTTACCCCTGCTCGTCCTACGGCGATTTCCTGGACGGCCGGTGTCTGCAGTGTGAGGCCTTCAAACCCGCTTCCTGCCCTGTGCTTGGTAAGTGGCCTGAAGTGGTTTTCATCAGTAACTGCAACAACAAAACAACACTTATCCTTCATGCAATCACAATTCAGCCCATTCTCAAAAAGGCTGCTGTTTTTATGCACCTCCTCCATCGTGAAGTGCACGACAGGAACAGAAAATAAGTACACAATGGAGTAAACTCAAAACTTTTTAAACCACAACATGCACTATAACTAAAGAAGTCCATGCAGGAGAGGTACGATGCAGAGCTGCTGCTTGAGGTGACAAAATGCGATATGTCAGTGTGATATTAATGTGATATTAATAAACACTAGATTTCCGTGTGTGTTTTTTCTAAAACCATCTCCAGTAGCAGCCTGTAAATGAATCCAAATGAAAAGTACTATGTGAAATGGTAACTCGACTGATCAAAGTGTGACGTGTGACCCGCTGTGCTTCTCGACTGCAGGTTACAACGTCAGCCAGTGGCGGGACACTCTGCTGAGACTCGGACAGACCCGAGTCTTCTTCAGCACCACGGCCACACTGCCCTACAGGAGTGAGTCCAAACCTTTTCACACATACACATCAATAAACAGGATTGTTAACAGACATTGGGGCCAGTCTGCATCACGCTTCAGTTCGTTAGTTAGTGAAGCTAATTTTCCATAATATGTTGTGCTTTTCAGTAGAAAAGTAATTACTAAAATGTTTGTGGTAAGGATGCAAGTAACTGTAGATACTGATACTTTCATGCATATTTACACAGATATTAAAAGAGTAGGTCTCAGGAAGGTGACACTGTCTTGGCCTTGCACTTGAAATAATGTTGAAGTTAAATCTTTCATAAAGCAAAATTCAAATCTCAAGACCAAGTTGAAATATTGTGTTTGCTGCTCGTCTGATGAGAATGCAATGCTGTGTCTTCCACGCAGAGCTGAGCTACAGAGTGGACATGGTGACCTGGAACCAGTATCTCCGGTGGGGGGTTGTCTACATCCGGCTGCACAGTGGCAGGAGCGTCACAGAGACTCGAATAGACCAGTGAGTGTGTCAGTACCTGTTAACATATGTAGCATAAGAAGGTGCACGGAGTCACAGAGACTGGTCTCATCTAACTTATCCGCTGGGCCTGGTGAAGTTAGAGAAGTTGGGGGATGAGCTGCACTGCTCGGTGGGTCGTGGTGTTTAGGTGAAGCAGCCAGTCAAGCCAGTGGGGGTCAGTCACAACAGCTCAGCCTAAAGAGACCATGCAGACATGACGCAGGCTCAGGATGCAGAGTATTTCCCCTTTGCTTGGGTGAAGGCAGGAGTTAAAAGCAGCTTTAACGAATGTTCAGTCAGGTTAAAGATGGAGATTGGTTGGTGTCGCCTGTGCTGGGACCCGACAGATTCATGACCCCCTGCATCACCAATCACCAATTAAAGGTTCTTCACTTGGATTCTCCTCCTCTCTGCTTCCAGTAAGCTCCTCCGGTTCGAACAGTACACCGCCACGCGACTGCTGGCCCAGTTTGACGACGATCTGTCTCACGTCCAGAAGATCTCCATGCGCATCAACACCGGCAACGTAATCGGTCCCCGATACAAAATCCGACTGCTGCGGATACGATTCACACCTCTGGACCATCCTGACAGGTCAGACATGTTTTATTTGTAAAACTTTGCTTTCATGACACAAGTATCTGCGAGCGAGTGTGTCTCCATTCCAAGTAGCTTTTCTGCTGCTAATGCCTAATAACAGTTGAGCCTGGTTTGGTTGTATTTTTGGTTCTGGACTTTGAGACTTATCAGCTTTTCACCTTCGACTTCACTCCTGTCTAACCTACCAGTCGAGTTCTTCCCTGCCAGCCAGCATCTTTATTGTAACAGTAATCTTACTGCCCCGATTTCCCTGTGTGTGTGTGTGTGTGTGTGAAAGAGAGAGTCTACATTCAAGTCCTTTACCTGCCTAGTGTTAACACACTTGTCAAAAAAGAATCTGGCCAACGTGGACTCAGCAGACTTCACCAGAGAGTTCCCTGTAATTGGGGGCACACTAATCCTTCCCGATGGAACGACCGTGGTTAATGGACTTTACGAAGTTTGCCAGTTGGTTGCTGACGTAGCCTTGCGTGCCAGTTTCCAGGCTTCCCTGGACTTTTCTGTTGCTCCCTCTGGGCCTGCACATGCCCCCTAGACGCTTATAATTGGATCTATTAGGACTTAAACTCTCTTGTCCTCCCATCGTTAAGATGAGGCAGGCAGACCTGCTTGCAATGACCACCTAGCCCGAGGCCTTGAACATGATCCTGACACGCTCATGCTTACATGCCTTGCGAGCAGTGTGTAGCAGTGGTGACACCAGGTCCTCCAGTTCTCTAGCAGACTCAACATTCAGGATTCAAGCACCTCAGAGTCCCCTCACACCGCGTCAGGCCCAGAATCCGCACTCGCCACTTCTGTCATGCTCCACACAGTGGCCAAGTTCCTGTCTCTATGTAAGTCAATTCCTGACCTGATTCCGACCCCACTCCTGTTTCTGGCTTGGCCGACGCCCTTACACCTCGCTTGCTAAGCCCCTTCCTGTCCACAAACCAAGCAGCACATCCACGTTCTTGCCCAGAGCACCGGTTCCTGTTTCTATCCCTGCTCCGCAGCTTGTTTACAGTGGTACAGTTTGCATTCCCCTGCATGGGCTGGCTGATGCCTATTCTGTCCCTGAGTCAGCCAAGCCTGTTCCCATGTCTGTGTTTTGGCCAGACAACCTGTCTGGTTATGTCCCCCGGCTGGTCGGTAATGACAGTGGACATTGTCTCAGCTGGACCCGCCTAATTCTGTTCATGAGAAAGCAAATGCCAAGCTTGTGCCTGTCCCCTGGCAGGTTGAGTTCACGGCCTCCATAGTAGCTGCTGCCCTCAAGGTGGTGCGATGCCACAGCGCCAGCTCTGGTCCTCTGTCAGTGTCTCTAATTAAGCCACAGCACATCTACAAGAGCATTATGTGCTTAAGAGGTCCGTGTATGCAGAGGCCCTCCAGCCCATCCTGTCTTTGCTAGAAGCTTCTTGCTATCCACCCTAGGGCACTGATTCTCCCAGACCCACCTCCAGGCCCCCTCCACCAATCCTTCTCAGCTGAAACCTGGACCATCTGAAATCCAGATTGTTGAACACATTGCCTAAGAACACCTGAGCCTGTTTGTCTCTGCATGCCTAGTATTCTTGTACCAACTTGTGACAGGTCAGCTCAGCACCAACTTTAATAGCTTAATGAGTCACCAGGTCAAAAACGGTGTCCAGGACGTGTCCATCACAAGCACTGCCTCCATTGCAGACAAGTGCAGACAATTTGGATTGTGGGTGGGTTTTTACAACATGCCCCTTTCTCTGAGTAATTTCACACTGTAGACTACATGGAGGGTTCAGAAATAACTGTCAGATTCCACGTTGATACTTATGTTCTGCTTTCCTTCAGGCCTCTGATGTGCCGTTTTGACATCATCATGGATGAGAACATGGAGGTGGCGTTTCGCCCCCTCCCCTGCGATTCTCGCCTTTAAAGTCTACAACCTCAAACACATTTAAACTCACTGCCAACCCTGTTGATGGATGCCCAGTTGTCTTCTGCGTGTAATTGCGTCTCCCAGCCCCCCAGGAGGAGCTGCAGCTTCCTCACGCTGGCTGAGGAAGACGGCCGTTGCTGTTACATACGATTGAAGTCAAGTCTCCGCTGGTGCTGACGGGATTTTTAAGAGCTGATTTAAGAGCAGTGAATTCTGGGAACACGGCAATAAGATCCGTAATGAGATTATGCAAAAAAGCTGCTGCAGGACAGACTTACGTCACTGCGAGATCAGTTCTCCAGATGAACCTCTTGGGCTCCATTTTCCGGACCCAGAAACCAATTCACCTGTAACTGTAGGAAAACCCCTCAAGACTACTACACATCTAACAGTAGTAAGAGATTTACAGGTTACCTCAGGTATATTTACTTACTTTCATGGAGCATTTAAAGTAACACAAAGTGCTTACAATAAAAGATGGAAAAATAAATATTTTATAACTGAGACAGGCAAAACTCAGACTAAATGTAAAAGTCTAAATGTATTGTGATCTTTCCATGTGCAGCGTTTCCTTCTAGTAACAGAATTATTTGTAGTGTGTGACAAGTGTCTGCTCAAAATATCTGTGCAGTAGGTGGTTAACATTTGGAGTAGCATGAAGTCCTGCCCCTGATTTCCAACACAGAACCAGGCCTTCAAAAATGGACCCGTCAAATGTGGAAAAAAAGAACTAATGACTATTAAGTGCTAAAACATGAATTTGCAAAAGACTCCAAAAAAACAAAAGTTGGGTTTACTAAGAGCAAAGCTTTGCCCGGACATCAACACCATCAATATAAATATCTCACATATCTTAAGTTTGATCAGTTTCAGTTTAGACTAAAAGTGCAGCCTTTTTATTCTGTGCCTTTTTTTAATCAACAGTTCTGAACCTTAAATAAAGTGAAGTCATTTCTCAACACCCCTTCTGCTTCAGATGGACACATATCTCTATATCTTTCATATGGTAATTAGGTCAGTTTCAAACTCAATTCTTTTCTCGTGTGTGTGTGTGTGTGTGTGTGTGTGTGTGTGTGTGTGTGTGTCGGGATGGGTGGGGCGCAACCTTGAGGTTTTAAAGCTGCTACAGTAACAATGACACTGCAGTGAACTTTGGCCACAGCAATAATGACCAGATATAAGCTGTTGTAATAATTTTCAATTGTAAAATAGAAAATTGTGACCTTTGTAATTTAAACGTAAGCTACAGTACAGAACGTTCTATTTTAAATGTGTTTAGGGACTTCAGTGTCAGTGATCGATGACTGAAATGACCAAGTATTCACATAACTTTACACCATTAGACTAGACACTTACTCAGAATGACAAAGTAAAAACACATCCTTTCTGCACATTAATCAAATATAAAAAAAAAAGTGCAGTTTTCTTTCATCTCTCATCTCTACCTGAAGCAAAGTAAACCTACCAGATGTAGAAAGATACACACACTTGCATGTGTGACATCCTCGCTCAACACGAGACATGAAGTCAGAACTGTCTGTACTAATTTATAGTAACATTTGGTGGTGAGATGAATGTCCGCATGAGCACAGCCGACTAACAACTAAAGTGAAATGAGTTACGACTTGAGGAGTCCTACACAGGACATTAAGGGTTTCAAATATATATTTTTTAAATATTTTTAGAAGACTGTTGATTTTACTGAAAAATATTGTCATTTGTAAAAAGAAATGTCAGCTACACTTTTGTAACTTACATTTTCACCTAATAATTGAAATAAATATTCATGTCTTAACACATTTGACAAAGTGCTTTATTCTCAAAGCTCCACAGGAAGCAGATTGTTTTTTAATGTTTCATAAACTTAAACGTCATCTATGTTGAACTGCTGCTGCTTTCACTGACCATAGCGGTAAAAAGTCATAGCTACAAACCCTGCAGACCAAACACCTGATTTCAGCTCCAGATATAAACACGCAGGTTTAATCACAGTGACTGAGCAAAGGACCTGATCGGTGCCTTTCAAGCTAAGACTTATCTTCTAAAGGATCTTTATTTTTACCTTGCAAATGAACGAAAACAATTCTAATTTTTTTTCTAGTGCTTTTAACTCTGGCAAAGTTGTATCATCAAGTGTATGTGAATTGAGGATGTTAATGACATTTCAAGGAAAGTGCCTGTGATAGCATCACAATTAAGAGGAACAACAGAACGGAGCCATGGTTAAAATACCACTTGTGCTTTTCATCAGTGAAAACTAAAATTTGTTGCGTGTTGTTTTGTTAAGTGCAAAATTGCGGCCATTGAAAACCTCACTCCTTAAATGTCACAAGGTGAACTCTTAAATGCAAGGACACTCAAACAAATTGAAAATAACATTTTTTATTTGGACAATAAGCAGAGGTGAATTAACTTCAGCAGAACTATGTTGTCAATTTGTACTTAACCAGGCAGGAAGATTGTTTATGACGTGACAGATAAAATCAACTAATGTACAATTAGTTACCTACAATTGTATTTCTGTAATCAAACGTTCACAGTGGATTTTGTTGACTTCACTTTAAACTCCCCCTGTTTCAAGGAGATATTCAAAAACACCCTAATATTTTTGATTTTATCTTGAGAGTTTTAAATGAAAAAAATACATAAACATGAGGAGGAGAGAGAGAAAAAGTAAAAGACGGATGAGTAATAGACACAAATCAATAAAACACAGAACAGAACACAAAGTTACATAATGTAAATCTCTGGCACTATTATGTATAAAAGAAATTCACCACTCAGTCAACAGAGCGGAAACTTTTTCAGAGTTCAAAATGTCATTGCTGTGCTGCTGATCAGACCCCAGGCACAATTCGGCCCAAGACGAGGATAAAATGCCTCAGGTTTAACTGGCTGTTCATCATGTATCGAGTTGTAAAATCATTTATAGACGCAGACACACACTCCAGCTGTCCGATCACCAGTTTGGACCTAGGAACCGTTAAGATAGAAAGAGACAGAAGAGGACAGAGAAATTCAGGTCAAAGTCAGGAAGTTTGGTGACTGTGTAAAGATTAATCATGAACAATAAGAGGATTGGACCAGCGTGAATGGAAAAGTTCAGGTTTGGTTAGAAGCTGATAAGTGGGACGGCAGGGAAACCTGCTTAAAACGGTGAGGAGTCAGCAGGTCAAAAGGGAAAATTCCGCTGCCCAACAACCTCAGCATGAAGTTGCCAGGGGGAATTGCAGAAAAGCTACAACGCCGTTACACAATAAGGATAAACAGAGCTCAACACAGAGCAAATCCGACTAAATGTGTCACACTGAGGCTGAGCGGAGGAACTGAACTGTTGTTCGGAAAGAAAGACACCAACACAACATGGTAGGGGAAAATGTGGTTCTGATATTTATTGAGTTCAGACAGGGTGAGAGGTGGCATTGGTTTCAGAGTAGCGTGAGCTGGTATAACAGCTTTCATCTCTGCGGATGCAATGACTGGAGAAAACAGTGTGCTCACACCAATGGAGATTATTCTGAACGGGTTACTTCATACGGCATGTTAAACCCTGAGGACCAAATAATTATTCACGCAAGCTGCACAATATCCATTTCATGTGTTGCTGTGTTCCTCAGCGTGTAGCCTGAACAATCCTAACCAGATAAAGTCACAAGCTGCAGCCTGAGCGTTGCTGTTACGGTCACTAATCAAATTAAGTTTTATGTATGTAGCAGATTCAAATTAAGAATTAGCTTTAAGGGGTTTTATGAACTATACAAGAGCAACATGCAGTTTTTTTGTTGTTTTTTTTTTAGACCTTTGAATGTGATAAAGAAATCTTCACCCAAAAAACATTTTCCAGACATAATAAATAATTAATGAAGGAATTTTAAAAAAACAAACAAACAAACAACAACATTTGGTGACATGGGTGATTCCTTGTTATCCAAGTGGTCCGTTTAGAAAACCTCTTTTGAATAAAAGCTGTTTAAATGGTTAAAATTCAATGTAGATGGGGAGCGATAAAGAGAAAGAAAAGGGATCCTACTTGAAGAAATAAAACTAGAAAGACTAAACAACATCTGCTAATTCACATGCTGTCCTACTTGCAAAGGTGAGACAGCACACCTCTGCTGACCTACTACGGGAACTGCACTGAGCTACTGTGGCAAAAGTTTTTAGCTTTAAAGGGAAAGTCAAAACACAGCCTGTAAATGTGTAGCAGCCAAGATAAACAGACCACATTTTACACCAGATGATGCACACATCCTACAACACTGTGTGATGGTAATTACACATTTGTTACACAACAACTGAGCTGAAACTGTTTAGTCACTTGTGAGCACTTTCATGTCCTCACAAACAGCCGCATAATGAAATTTAAGTCATCGGAAATATTGAACCTTTATTTTATGAGTCATAAAAACCAAAGATTATCATCAACTATAAAGGAGGAGTTGCAGTTGTTTGTTTGGTTTTTTGTGAGTTATACAGACTGAAAAACCTAATGCAACTGCAATGGGACACAAGCCAGAGAGAGAAGAGGAAAGCTAAGAGTGTAGGACTGACAGTAGGGACTTTGAATGTTGACTCTGACAGGGACGATAGAGAGGTAGTGACATGATGTAGAGAAGGAAGGTGGACATACTGTGTGTCCAGGAGACCAGGTGGAAAGGTAGCAAGGCTAGAAGCTTAGGAGCAGGGTTCAACTTGTTCTACCATGGGTCAGATAGGAAGAGAAATGGAGTAGGAGTTATTCTGAAAGAGGAGTTTGTGAGGAATGTTCTAGAGGTGAAAAGAATATCAGACAGGTTGATGAGTCTGAAGCTGGAAGTTGAAGGGGTGATGTTAAATGTTGTTAGTGGTTATGAACCACAGGTAGGATGTGAGTTAGACGAGAAGGAGAAATTCTGGAGTGAGTTAGATGAAGTGATGCAGAGCATCTCCGGAGGTGAGAGAGTGGTGATTGGTGCAGATTTCAATGGACATGTAGGTGAAGGGAACAGAGGTGATGAGAATGTGATGGACAGATTTGGTCTTCAGGACAGGAACACAGAAGGACAGATGGTGGTAGACTTTGCAAAGAGGATGGTGACATAATCTGAAGGATTACTGTTGAAAGATCAGTGACTGCAAAGTATTGGTAGGGGAGATTGTAGCCAGACAACACAGGATGGTGGTTATAAAATGACACTTGTGGTGAGGACGATGAAGAGGACAAAGGCAGAGCAGAGGACGAAGTGGTGAAAGTTGAAGTGATGGAGGATGGAAGGAGAACTTTGAAGAGTTGATGAATGAGGAAAATGAAAGAGAAGAGTAGAAGAGGTGACTGGTGTGGAGCAGGAAGTAGCAAAGATTAGTAAGAGTGAAGTGAGGAGGACGTTGAAGAGGATGAAGAGTGGAAAGGCAGTTGGTCCTGATGACAAACCTGTGGAGGTCTGGAAGTGTCTAGGAGAGGTGGCAGTAGAGTTTCTGACTAGTTTGTTTAACAAGATCTTGGAGAGTGAGAGGATGCTAAATAGCTGATACACTGGTTTGCAGACGTGTTAAATTACCTGCATGGTTGTTTCGGTTGTTCTGTCGCCTCATTTGTCCACCCCGGTTACTACCGCGGTTGTTTCTGCGTTGGGGGCCAGTGTTCATTCTCGAGGGAACGTCTCTCCTCTGTCCCTAACAAAGGAGGGTTATAGCTTTGAGAATTACTTTGTCCGCCCCAGTACTTGGAATCTCTATCAAGAAAACTCAAACAGGTAAAAGTTCACAAGTCAAACTCCACTGTTGCACTTCAGGACTTCTCTCACCATGTTGCCTTCTCGTCTCCTGCCTTTCTCCTGGGGCCAATTGGAGAATCCTTCATCCTCCATCTGAGCCATCTCCTCTTTGTCACTGTACCCCATACCCAGCTCACTGACAGAAGATGAACAAGATAGAGAAAATCTGAGCGAAGAAACGCTGAGATAGTCACCTCGATGCCACTCAAGTTCATTTTCATGTCATTTTAATTGCTGCAGCCAAATGTAGTTTTATTCTGCCAGGGTGGTGTTAGCAGCACGTCAGCTGAGTTACTGTTTGGTGGCAATAATCTCAGTGAGTTGAACTGCACTCAAGCGTGGCCTCACCTGAGTGGGAGTGGGGAGTGAGCGGATAAACTGTTCCCTGGTATTGTAACTTTCACCCCCTCAAGTCTTTCCTGCCGCCTCCTCTCAAGGTCGTGTCTCAGGTCCCCTGGGTCTCGCACCGGATGCTGATTCAAACCCTGTCATCACATCAATAATTAGACTGATATTTCATCATTACTCCACTCACAGTACCTGTGGGTTCAATCAGATGCAACACTGACATTTCCTAACCTAAAATAGGCACCTGCATGATGTAAAGAATCTTTAAAAGGGGTTTCTTTCCCTCCTTTCCTCCTGCAATGTCCCCCCCATTAGGATTTTTAAACTGCTTATTAGCACTTTTGCACAGCTGTATATAAACCTTGTTTTGTGAAGTTTAAAAAACGTGTTTTGAACGCTACAATTTCTCTGTACATTTTGGTGGATTTAGGAGACTGAGGATGTTTAAATTTATTTACCTGCATGGGCATGATTCTGGAGAACAGGGGTACGTCATCATCAAGAAAGGAGTTCATATTTAAGCTGAACCCTCTGCAGAGAAAAAAAATTAAAGGCTGGTATTATTATTAATGGTAAAAATAATAAGGCAAAAAGGTCTTGTTTTACCATGCTATCATATTTCTAACTATTTGATGAGGATTATGATTCAAGGATGTTTTTTATTGCACTTCATGTGGCCAATTTGCCAAAATAATTAAGAAGTATTTCATTTCATATTAAATAGGTGTCATGCTACTGCTAGTGTGAGCAACAAACATTATTCCCATATGCCACTTTCAGACATACCTGTTTGAGGTAAACCTCTCGTCCAACATTAGCACATCCAACTCTTCTTCAGAGCAGCTGCCTTTTTGAGGAGCTGAAAAACGCTCATTGAGGGTGACACCATCATCTCTGAAATACTGCTCTGTAAATACATACATTAGGAATAAGTTTTTGTTTTTTAAATTGGGTTGTTTACATGGCTGAAATTAAGTCAGTAGTTAACACAAGGTCAAGTGGCTTTCATGCTGAATTCTCCTACCAAACTTCATCAGCTAATACCCTGTGTACATCAGGGCTTTTATGTGTTAAAAAAAGAAGGTTGCTGACTAAGGGCTAAATGAGACAATAGACGTTGTTGGGAACATTAAATGTTATGTCGGACACAGAGATCACGATCACAAGCTACATCAGGTCATGAAAATTCAACAAAGGCTTTGGTAGAAATGGTAGGTAAACTAAAACTTACAAATAATAACAAATTACAAGATGTGGTTTGGATACAATCTGCTAATTTACAAAGTTTATGAACACAACTCACACACACACCTAATTTAATCATACAGCGAAATAATGTAAGCAGATTGGCACTGGATGACAAGTTATGAACACAGGGGAGCTTGAGCATTTTATGACTCTTGCTATGTTCACACACAGCAAAAGTCATTTAAAAAAAAAAAAGTACCTGACTATACCTAAATACGTACATAGATACGCGTCTATGCCGTACTGACCTTTGACCTGATGCACCAGAGTAATGATTTCCTGGGCAAAAGTGCCAGTGTGCATGGCAGTTTCTCGGTACGTCCCAGAGTGCTCCAACATGGGCAGGAAGTCCAGACGCTGACGACCCACATTGACCAGGTCTAAAGACAACTGCCTGTCCGAGGAGTAACACAGCGAGCTGACAAGGAAGAGGAGGAGAGTCAACACCGGTAGCCAAGAAGCAAAACTAACTGCCCTTAACATCTGACCTTCATTGAATAAGGCAGTATTGTCTAGAAAAATATTTGTCTAGCAAATTTCGTGACTGTAAAAAAAATACAAAAACAAAAAGAGAAATTAGCTCGCAGTTCTTCATGTTGAATTATATTACTTTAGAGAGTACTGATTTGCAGTATTCACCAGGGAGTTGCTTGTTCTATTCTAGCTTTTTTTAAACAAAAATAAAATAAATAAAAAAAACAAAATAATAAAATATTCTGCCCTTGCTAAATCTGAGTAAAAAGAAAAATATTACCTTACCAAATACTTACCTTTTACGGGATGCTCAACTGGTAGGTCTACAATAACTACACTCGACGTGTTGACTCAAAGGGTGAAACCCACCGTACCTCCAGGAAGTTGTGAGCGCAACAAATAATTTCCCCGACCCCCCATGAATTCCCACGCGACCTTGCAATTTAAAACAGCCTACATATATAGCAACACGCATTGGAATTACTTTAAGTACAAAGAGCTGTAAACTCTAGACCCCCCCCCCCCCCCAACTTCCTGGAGGGAAGGCTTATAAGTACACAAATACATACCTCTACCAATTAATATTTTTATGGATTAGAAAAGAAATAAAAAAATATGAAAGTGAAAGCCGTTGGAGATTAAGACCTCTCACTTTTTATTATACAGGTGAGTTTGAGGCTGGGTGAAAGTTCACACTGTTTTTCTTGTGAGATCCATTCGATCTTCACTTTGGCTTCTTCTTCTTCTTGTTTTCAGATACTGTATAGAGATGGACTCCAGTCATGTTTTATGAATCCTGTGGAAAACTGTATTTCCGTTGACAGACTGCCTTGTCCAGCCTTTGGTCAAACTTACCCCATCGTTTACCCAGGATTGATTGATCCTCCTTTAGATTCTGAAGCCATTTAGGGTTGTTTTTTTTTGCAGAAGTTTGCACATCTTTGTTCACCAATTTCCCACAATTTCCAGCACTCATGTGCTCGTTGCTCGGAGTTCTGTTTTTCCAGCACTGATAAAAGGTTGCATCTTCTCCTCCATCAACACTGATGTTTTACCTTCCTGGCTTGGCCATGGCTTCATGGGATTTCTTCTTCAAACAGTGCAAATGTTGTGCTCCATTTTAAAGCACATTGTGGCTTCAGCAGAACTGACGATATTTATTGCCACATGTTTCATGTCACTTTCTTCTTGCAGCAGAAGTTTCCTTGTAACAGCATTGCACTTCAATTTTTCATTGTAATTACACGTCCAATGTTTATGTTCGTTGCTTATGTTTATGTTTCTGTTGTGAAACTAGGACAACACCGTATGCTTGTGGTTGGAAACATCTTGCAGTAGTTGCTCAAATGAGGACAGGCACCAATTCTACCCATTTTACCACACAGGTTAAGAAATCATGTTGGTTAGCATGTCCTTCCTCTTTGGCCCATAGCCTTCAAATGTGCGCAGGCCCGTTTTTGATTACAGAAGTCAAAAATGGCATGCAGACCAATGGCTTCCTCTTCCCTACTTGTCACGCATCTTCATTTCCCCCTTCATCTTTTCGTCACAGAACACTTTGACATTAATTTACCACAGATTCTCATCTCCTGTCTCGGAACATTTAATGCTTTGTCCTGAGGCCCGTGTTGCTTAAAAGTTGAAGCTCGCATTTCTGAGCGTTCAGGTTTAACCCAATCCTAACCCAGTCTCTCTCAGCAATGATGGACATCCCTTCCGAAATAACAGCAGGCCGCCTTCTCCACCAGGTCAACTGGGTAGGATTAATCTTCTGTAACCAACTTAAAGGACAGTGAAGAATGTCTTCAAATTAGGAGCAAAAGTGAATATTGGGAGAACCAGACGTAATGTGCCACATGGTTTGTAGAATGATCACCTGCATACACAATCCATTGTAGTTATTGGGATCGTGAATTTGCACCCCAACAAGATCCTGCTTACTGAGTGATGACGCATTTTACAATTTCTTTGAATATCAACAGCTCTTCTTGATGTTTTATGTCTTCAAAAATCAGAAATACAGTGCATAATTACTGTCTTGGTTCATCTCTGCAGAACATTCCCCTTCAAATAGTGAGATTTCATGGTTTTACTGGCCTGCTGAGTCAGCATGCATTAGGAGAAACATTATGTCTCTGTCTCCTGGTCATTCGATCTTGCCAAAATATCCTTGTGTACTGTTGAAGCAGCCTCCGGCTCAACATGCAGAGGAGGAAAACATCCGACACATTATGGTTCCCTTTTGCCAAACATCTTTCTTCAAGCTGTCCAGAGTTGTTCTTGATAACTGCACCACTGTGTCGAGTTTTTCACATTAGAAAATGTGGATTCAGTCATCGGCAGGTTCTGTATTATTATTCCTTTGTGCCAATTATCTTCTTTCATGTGTAGAATCAGATGCAAGTAAAACTGCAAATCATGTCGGTTGAGGTGATTCCAGCTTGTGTACGACAGCGACACACTACCAGTTTCCCAAAACACTTCCGAGGCTCTCCTCCAGGAATGCATACATCTACTGGAGACCCATTTCTTCAGCAAGGGGTTTTCTTGAGTGTTTCATTTGGTAAGAAGTATGTTTCTTTGTAAAGTTATGTCACTCCAAAGATTTTTGAGTGGAGACCATTTCACTTGAAAATGTGTTGCCACCTGAGCAAGGTTCTGTGAATGGATCCAACTTGGACGATGAGATGAGACAGTGCATATAATTTGGTAGAGGCTTGTACCAGCGATGCCTTGCATTATAGACACTGGAAAACATTTCATGTAAATGGCCAGAACCTGGCAGCGTTTGGATCAGCTTCAACCAATCCAGCTGACGAAAACATGTCTTCTCCATTCCCCATGGTGCTTTGTTCCTCTTATTTTCTTCATGAGCATAGACTAAGAAAGTGTGAACTTTCACCCATCACCCCTATTAATCTGATTTAAAATAAAAATACTCTACCTGTTTTGGCTTACAGGTCGGTTCATGTCCACTTTGATGGTGAGCGTTTCCTCTGCTACCACAGTCATGTTATTTGTTTTCTGATTGTTCCATCCATGTTCCCTCTGACGGGGCATTTTAGGGTCCAAGTCCTTCCTTGGTGGGTATCGGTCCAGACTTCCAGGCCTGTCAAGTTTCCACTGTTTGTGATTTTCAGACCACTTAGGCTGTTCAATGGGATCCTCGTAACAATCTTCCTTGAAGGGTCGACACCCTGTTCTTTGCTCTTCACAAGGAAGATCTTGGTATCCCCGAGAGGCTTGCTGTAGGTATGGTTGATTCCTTGGTGGTCCAGTCCTTCCACTCTGTCTGAGATCCAACCTCCCCCGTGCAGAGTTAGGACCATTCCTGTCCTTGAGGTTTGTGGGACCATCTTCATTACCATATTTCGTGAGGCTTGGTTTAACTTGTTGTATAGGGCTCCTTCTAGCTTCAGGATAGTTTGCCTGTCTTAAATTATGTTGAAAATGGTATCCCATTGTGTCCTCTCGATCACCCAACCTGCTGTCTGAGGTCCTAAAATGTTCTTCTTTGGAGGCCAATGGGCGGGGACTCCGTTGATGATCAAAGTCAGGGTCAAGACCTCTGCGGTCTTCAAACTGTTCCCACCATGGCAACTCTCTGCTGTCTGTGATGCCATGACCATGTTCGATAACAAGTGGTCCCAAGTTCCGCGCACTCATGTGGGGGAGGCTCCCCTGACGGTCCCCTCCAAACCTATCTCTGGGTGTGTCCAACGAGTAATGCTTGACCCCAAAGTTCTCCTCATCCCTGTACCTGTGATGGCATAAGAGGAGGTAACATGGTTCAACAATGACACATGGATCCATTGTATCCTCACATCTCGTTTTAACAGTGCACTTGAATTTAGCTATGGATTTTTCTCATATCAAATTTCAGATTTACCTATCAACTCTGTAGCATGAAATCTTTAAAATAGTTTTGGCAGTAATGCCACTAATGCTGTTTGCGTTACCATCGAAGGGTCCCACACTTGAAATGCAGAACTTTTACAATATCAGCAGAGGATCTTGCAAAGAAACATTTTTACCATGCAATATTTGTTAGAATACTGTTCTGCATCATGGAAAAAGGGCATGATGACAGAGTGAGCCTGAGACTTTGCTCTATGGAAAATACGAAAGATGAGAATCCCCTGCATTCTCCATTTTCTTATTTTCCTGTAATAGTGCTGCAAGCATTTTCCTTAAAATTTACCCAAGGTGACTGGTGTCATCCATTTCTCTTCTTTGCCTTTTTAAGGGAGGGTTCTTCTCCTGATGTGGTTCTTCCCTACGTCTGTCTCTGTTGATACCTTGTGAATTCCTCCTTCCTCCTCTTTCCCTACCTGTTCCCCCTCTTTTGTCATCTGACCTTGCACGGGGACTGAGATCTCTGAACCTCCCTCGATCTCTGTCCTGCTCCTCTCTTCTCCAGCTCATCCCCGCCTCTCTCTGTTGATAGTCTGAGTGAGAGTGTGATGTTGGCAGTGATCTTTCCCTTGCCAACCTTGGAGGTGATTGGGGCGACCTCCCCCTGTTTTCAAAACGCTTTAAGCGTTCTCTAAAACCTCCTCGGCATCCTTCTCCTCCTCCTACATCACGCAATGGCGAAAGCCTCCGGTCGTCACAGCCCAGCACATCAAAATGGTGCGACAGCCTCCTTTGGTAAAATTCCTCCTGTTCTGGAGGATGTCGATCCCTAAGCCTATAGTCATCAAGGAAAGGAGGGGATCTTCTCTGGCCTTTTGGATACACGTCTTCCCTGAAGTAGTCCCAGTGCTCTTCAGAAACATCTCTGGTGCGGTTGCTCCTGTCCAATGGATTCCCATCCAGTTCAGAAAGGACTCTGTAAGGATCAAAGTCTGGTTCCTCCCAAGGGAACCTCCTGAAATGATAAACAGAAGGGAAAAAAATTAAGAAAAACTCACTACTTGTAATCACTTGAATCGTGTGAAATATTAAATTAGCATTTACACTGTGAATGAAAATTATCAAGCTGACAAAAATATGAGTATAAAAATAAATGTAATGAGTTATACCTGTAATGTGGAGATCGCGACCGTGGTCTTGACATTTTCTCAACCTGTAGGAAAAAAATCGTAAGTTTAATTACGAGTAAACCACAATGTGCCGCAAAACATTTAATAAATTAATCAAAGTATCTTAACAAGGATAGTTATTATTTTCATAGTATATGATAAAAATGTTTTTCCCCAATTGTCTAGTTCATGTGAAGAGGGTCGGGGGGATATTAACATGAACCCTCAAAATTACACATAAAAGTTTGTTTCTCATAAAAGCATTTTAATGTATCAATCTATCAGGGAAGAGTCTGGAATCGTCAAACAAAGAACAATTGCTGCAGAATAATACGACATTGCTGTAATTTTCAGAAAAATATTAAGTTGTGTGTGTGTCTTTAAACAGTTACATCATAAAATTAAAAAAAGGATTTAGACAGCACTGGTTTGGCTTTGTGGACTTCCATGAATTCAGCACAACAGTAACATCCATCCATCCAGTAACATCCATAAAAAGTGTATACATATTTATATGTGTGCGTATAAAACTTTAATGTTACTGACAGCAAACCGGATTATATTAGCTTAGCACTTTTGAAAAGGAACTCAAGGCTTTTAATACTTTTACAGGGTCTAACAGGAAAATGAATTCAGAAAACGTCAGCGACCTCCAACTGTCTTCATATCCCATCAAAGTGAGATGACAAGCTAAGCTAAGCTAACTCCAGTTTAGATTCCTCTCTAGCTAAGCTTTGCACGTTTTAAATGATTGTTTCCCTGAACACTTGGGGCGCGTCAAGAGCTCCTAACACAGCCCATGCTGGGCTTTCCGTTACAATCCCAAAGCCTCTGCGGAGCTAAAGCAAGCGGTTTTTCCGTATGCTAACTCTTCTCTTGCTAAAAGCTAATGAGCAGCTAACGTTACGCAGTTGTCTGTGGTTGGCTTACCTCTGTTGACGATACACGCCAGGCGGCCGCGGCTAAGCTTAGCTAAAACGAACACATGCACAGCGAAATACGGCAATACACCAGTTAATAATGTTTAAATATAACCCTATTTATGAGCAGGCGTCACGTGAAGCGAGCTGCATGTGCCGAGCCTTCCACCAAGGTTCGGAAAATGGCTGAGTTCGCGTACGGAAAGCGCCACTATAAACAAGCCACGCGCTTATGATGCGGTCTTTTCAAAATAAAGCTACTGGTTGTACAAATCCACAGTAAAAAAACAAAAACAAAAATAAGGCGATAAAAATAATAATAAAAACATGAATAACACGAAGTAAAAATACACGGTATACGTCAAGCATGTCAACTTTTGCTTATCAACAATCCACAAAATCAGCAGATTGGCCCTCACCGAGGTTGCCTGTAATAATAAACCCTATTACCTTTAATTACACCAATTTCATGAAATTCTGTTTGTAATAATTAAATAACACACATACATAACGCTGCCCTGCCTTCATTTTATTGAGTATCCTCAAATGGGAGGGAGAGTGTTCATCAGAGAAGAGAAGGAGCAATCATAATTCAAATGTAATAAAACAATATGACTTTAAAGTAAAATTTATAAACATATAAATGTACTGTATTATTTTATTACTTAATTCAAAATCTATCACAAAACAAATGTTGTAGTGGGTTGAACTATTATAAGTTTTAATTACACTCTGTACTGGGTCCTTTTATAAGCTTGACATGTAACATAATTGGGAGAAGAAGAAAATTATTAAATTTGATATAGTATTAAATCTAATCTTTATGTCATGGTCTAAATTTAATTAACAAAGGTCCCTAATTTCATTACCATATGATATATTTGTTTTACCAAAGTGAGTGCGGTAGTCAAGTGAGAGGCTTAGCAATTGCTTGTATATGTCAACTAGTTTTGTAGTATTTAGCAACATCTGACTACTCATGGTATTATGGAAAATCCTAGTATTTAGTTTTAGTGTAAGATGCATTTCTTTATGCTTTTAGAGTTGCAGTACTGTTTGTCCCCAATGTAGTATGTGTACTGGCTTTAAATCAGTTCAGATGCAAAAAGATCATGTGAAGTTATTAACTAATCACTGCCATGGTTGCATGGTCCACTACAGCCCATTCAAACCGATGGTTTCAAAGTGCTTCACTTTGAAAGCCGATGGGCAGAAGTCTGGTTCTGATGTCAATAATACAGACCAAATATATTCAGGGCAATGGAGCTGTGGAGTGCAACAAGCAAAAATTCCTTATTCACTTACATTTTTGCAGATCAGGTTTAATTTCAGTGCAGCATAAAGTCAACACACAGTGAGTTATAATGATAAATAAATGTGGCGGCATTACTATTTCATACATCATCACGTGACATAATTGTCACACGAATGTAAAGACTAAACAATTTTATTTTCTCCTTGATGTTCTAAAAGGTGTCTGTTCTCCAGTATTATACATTTATGGATTTATCCAGCTCACTCACACAGATGGCTTGATGAAGTTTATTGTTTAGTTTCAGCAGTTATCCATGCACCACATGTATAATGATATATTCCACCAAGCTGCAGTGACACAGAGTTTTAGTAACATTAGAATAAACAATATGTCCTTTATTTTTCTTCATATACAAGGGAGCCCAGGAGACCCTCCTACATTGAGCTTCAGCAGAATCTGGAGGAATAATTAGCAAATGTGGGAAGAAGGAAGCTGACAGGAGTGTTTAAACAATGTGCTGAAGGTTGCAGCAGTGCCCGGGAATTTTTATTTTTCCTCAGGGTGAAACTTTTGAGCAGCAGCAAGACCCATTATACACATGAACCTTCATTAAAACTCACTATGCAGCAGAATTGAAGTTTGGTTCTTTGACTCTAAAAAGTCCCCTTGACGTTCAGATCATACCTTTAACTGTGTCTGTATCAATTCGGTCGTATATTATGTGCAGAAATGTGATGTTGACCTTTGTTGAAACTCTTCGTTTCTCCGGCATCACCAGTCTGTTGTCGCCTTGCGTGGGATTTGTTGGTCTGGACGTTACTTTTTAATGCCTTGAGATAACTCAGTTGTAATGTGGTGCTAACACAAATGAATAGAAATTGAACAGTACGCGTTTGTAATGTAATGATCCACCCAACACTAGATGATGTAGGGACATCACATTTATCAATATTAAAGATAAAACAGTTTAATAAACACACTGTGATTTCCTAATCTATTTTACACAAGCTGATCTTTAAGGTTGACTCAAATATTTGGTTTGAACAGCTAAAGGAACTCAACTACATGAACACACTTTCATTTAGAAGATACTGTTTACAAGAAAGGGGTTTACCTGAATGCTGTTTCTAATTGTTCTAAATTGTAGTTTTAACACAGCTGGTATCAGCACATCAATGTCAAATGCATGAAAATATAACGGTACAGCTGAATGAATCAAAGGAGATTTCGCAGAAGGTTTGGTTGGTGGCTGACCAAGAAACCTAAAGGTATTTAGTATTCACTACCAGAATAAGACATCTGCGTCTAAATCGTATAACAGGGAGACAAAATATGCAAACAAATTTCCTTATCTCTACTGGAGTTTGGTCTAAACATTAAAAGGCGACTGGGCGTATCTGGACATATCATCTCAGTGTTTCCAAAAACCTCCGTGAACATGGGGCTTTTGTGGATCTAGGCAATAGTTGCTTTACTTTCACAAAATGGCCTTTTTCTGATCCCCAATGCTGCTGAAAAGCAAAGAGACTTGCTTACGGAGCATTTGTAGTTTTTGTTTGTCTACTTCCAGGCTCTTTTAGTGGGAAAAGGCCTTTAAACAGTGAAAAGTGCAGATGCTGGTTGAAACACAGCCTGACGGTAAAGCCCAGAAGAGGGAGGGAAAGGAGTTAACTGCAGAGGTTTAAGGCCTCGGCGGTGATGAGCTGTAAGGTGATAAATGCTACCTTACAAGCAGAGTCTGTTGTGAACCTGTGAGGTATATTTCCATCTGGGGACTGATCTAAGGTGGAGATGCAAGCGTCTTCAGAGCAGTGAAACAACTATTGAAACTACTGTAAGTGCACACTATAAACTGGAGCTTGCGCGGTTACAGTCAGTGCCAGGCAAATACACAACACACTGTGTCAATATGTTCCTGACCGACAGATAAAAATACGGGACACTTTATAACGTTTTTTTACCCTTTCAGTGCTTAGGCTTTTTCAAATCCTCATATCAAGTCCACAAATTGTCAATCAGATGACAAGTACCAGAGAGACCAAAGCTAAAGGCTACTGTACGTGTTTCGGGTCAACAGCCCAATTATATTATAAGTTGATGTTTTCTCCATCATCAGGATGAGCAGGAATCTACAGCAGACTGGGTTTTTATAGAAGTCAGAGTCACTGTGAGCAGTACCAGAGGTCAGTGGTGAGATAAACACACAGTAACCATCAGAAACACTGACGAAAAAGAGAGAAACTATCTAATTCCACAGCTTCCCTCCAGATACACTGCTACAGAGCTGCTGCCTCTACTTACGACGACAGGCTCCTCGCTCAGATCTATTTACAGTTTTACAAAAGCAGACATGAGAGATTAAAGCGCCATTGATACTCGAGTGATATTTTGTGGCAATGCAGCAGGGATATATTGGCTTCAGCATGAACACATATACTGGTACAGATTTCAGAGGATTGTTTGGGACAAAACAGTCCAGAAAAGATGCAGCCCAGTGTCAGAGGTTTGATGAAAGGTCTTCGATGCAATAAAGTGTGTAATCTGTAACTGAAAAGACTGTTAATGAGTGCAGATTTGAGCTGACAATGAACTGATCCAAACCCCAACTTGTGTTGATAGGTTTTAGTTTTCACTTTCCCAACTTTAATCTTTTCTTGTTTGCACGATTTTTCCAAACTGTTTCTGAAAGTCAAAATAGCCTATTTGCATTGCATCAATATGTGGCCAAAAGCTCAACAGATATATGTGTGTGTGGTTTGCTAATACAGATTAGAGATCAGGTGTTCCTGGTGGAAATGATGATTGTTGCTGTTGCAGATGGAGGGGCTGGTCTCTTGCACGCTCTCCTGGCTCCTGTTTCAAATGAACCTGACAGCTCCTGAAAATGTCCTAAGGAGAGAGAAAAACACATCGTGGAAAACTGTTCCCAACTGCAAATCGCACAGATTAATAAGCCACATTTCACATTGCAGTGTTAAAGCACTTCACATAATCTGAATGAAGGCTCTGCCTGTTCCTCTGGATACTTTCTGCTTGTGCTCATTTATCATATATTTGCTTGTTGGTCTTCTCATACATATTACAGAGCATGTGCATCTTTTCCTGGTCCTTTGTTGTCTTTAAAGGAGCTCTTTCAAACGAGAACTACGTAACCCAGAGTCCTACAACTTTTGTGTTAGGCTAAGTCACACTGACAGTGCCCGTCTCTACCTGGCTACTGGACGTCCAGTTTCCTCTGGCTGACACTGTGAATGAGCTGAGAGGGTTCAGAGGCAGCACTGTAAGCAATCAGCAGATTCTTGTTGAGGTCTCCGACCCCGCTGCCAGCCTGCAGCTTAGGGTACGGGGGTGTTTCGGCACCAGGTCTTTGTCCTTGAGCCTGGGCCTCAAATTCTGTCAGCTGCTCGAGGGGGCAGCCGTCTGGTGCCTCAGTGACGGGGGAAAAATCATGAGCACTCGCCTGCTCGTCCCTGGACACTGGACTGATGGAGACAGATGGAGAGCTTAAAGAAACAATAATGACAGAGACACAATATTTGATTTATTAGCTATTTCAAAGCACAGCTGCAGCATTAAATCAAAATTCAGTCATTTTAAATAGAAGAATGAAATTTCTGTGTTTGGACGAGGGCTGGACATGCAAGTTTATTATTTGATCATGTCAGTTAATCATTTAAACAATTTTCTAAGTAATAACAGCAGACATCCTCTAGTCCCCGCACATCGGTTCTTTGTCACGCGTGATGAAAAAGCAATCAAAACAAATTGGGCATTTTGAAGAAGCAAACAGCTTCAGTTAATGTGCTTTCATGTCCTGAAGTGTACGTGAAGTACAGTAAGTGAAGTCTTTTTCAGGCAAAACCAAGTGAACAAACAGCAAATTATTGGATTATGGAAATGATGAATTTAACAAGAAATGCATCTCTTTTTTCCTTCCTTTGAGAACTTCTGTTTAAATGAGCAGCACAAATTTAGGATGAGAATGACATGTAAAGCTAATTCAAAGAAAACAAAGAAGCTGTTGGTATGTTTGGAGCCACTGTACTGCAGATAAAAACCCAAACACTGAAATGAGCAGAAACTTACACAAATCTTTTTGTTTTACTCTGTAGATCTGTGCAACAGTAACCAACACACACAGTGTAGTGACAGTTAAAGCAGAGTGAGATGTGTTACCTGACGTCCATGGACTGGACTCCATCCGACAGCTCGTCCACAAAACTCTTATTCTCCAGGGGTCCCAGCATGATGACAGCGGGTTCAGCACGGGTTGGAGCGTCCTCCTCCAAAGCCTCAGCTCTCATGTCAGCTGCTGCCAACACACAGTGTCAATACACTGATATTATTGTCAACCTGAAATGTATTGGTATTTCCTAAAGTTACGGCACACTGGACAGTTTCCACTGAGCTTTTTTTGTGTCTGCTAAATAATACTGATTACAGCACGTTTTTAAGCCTTTTGATTTGGAATTTCTGTGTATTAAACCTCAGGCCCCTGTGAACCATTTTCCCCTTGAGACTGATGCATGAAGTATGAATAACCCACAGTAAAGAATGAGGCTCTTACATCATATTGTATCATTACATGCAGTAAATGTGGTGTTTTGTCTTTTACTAGCTGCTTGTTTGCAATCAGCATTTTTAAAATATGCCTTCTATACGGTTTATTCGATATGTTTTATAGTCCAGCCTTTCATGAATTAGGGTGTTTTATCTTCACTTGGGGAAGGCTGAGGTGATCAAACTGTGGTAATGTCAGTCAGGTCGGTCAACGAGTTCAGCAAATGCTGCAGGCTTTTGAGGTGCTGCTACCATCAGGAGGCACTGTCCCCCTATCTGTCAAACCCTGCTGAGTCACACTGCAGCTGAAACTGATTTCATAGAGCCACACGCATTGTCATGGAAAAACAAAAATGATGAAAAAGATGGAGAATGTTCAATAAATGGGACTGTAAATAAAATCAGTTGTTAAATGAGAAAAATAACGTAAATATAAGACATTAAATTACACTGGGAAAAATAATGAAGCCACTGGGGATGAGGACAGGAGTTTTGCAGGAGTGTGTGTGTGTGTGTGTGTGTGTGTGTGTTAAATGAAAGTTCTATTTAACATTCACCTGAGGCACCAGACGGAGGCTCCACCTCACTCTTCCTTGTTCTTTTCATAATCTCCTCAATTCTCTGGTACAACAAAAGGCAACACAAACAAAATTTAGAGGTTAGTTGAACTTTTTTCTTGGGCTTTTGATCATATATGACCTTCAGTTGTCATAATATTGTAGATTTCCAAAATGTCCATAGTTTGAAAACATGCTAAATGGACTTTGTTCTGATACTCTTTCTCCAAATCCATATCAGGGGAATGTCCAGCACTAAATGCCACACTTGCCACATTTAAACAGGTGCGTGTGAAGGTGAGTCTGCTACCTTCTTCCTCTGCAGCCTTTCCTGCTCCTCCTGAATGTGCAGCAGCTCCCTCTCCTGCCTCTTCCTCTCGGCTTCTTTCTGAGCTCGCAGGAAGGCCTCCTCCCTCTGAAAAGCACCCAGCAACACCTGCTCAAACACCTGCCGTCTACAACTGTGTACAGCTTGGTACTAAGCAGAGTGGAACAGGTTCTACATCGTTTCCAATTTATATCAAAGACAATGTACACCGACCTCTCTGTCCAGCTGGTCCTGCATGTCCTTCCATCTCTGCTCCTTCTGTCTTCTCTCCTCTTCCTCTTTGCTCCTCCTCTCCTCCTCCCGCCTCAGTCTCTCCTCGTCAGCTTGTCTTGCTGCTCTTTCCTGTCGCTCTCTCGCCTCCTGCTGCCTCCTTAGCTCCTCTTCAGCCTTCAGCCTGTAGGAGCACATTGAATTTGAGCAGGCAGCAATCGATATGGCACAGATTTTGGATTTTTTTATGTCAAATTTAAACTTTTAGGACTGGACCAAAAAACCTAGCAACACCAATGACAATATTTACCTAGTTTTTAGCTTTTTATTTGTTTTTAGTCATATGTTGATTTTTGGTCACCTTGTGCTTGTTTTTTTGTTCACAGTTTTTTGTCACATTGAGTGATGTGTTTGTCATATTGTGTCTGTTTGTTACGCTGTAGTTTGATACTACTGTATTTTTACAATGTTTATGAGTTGTTTCACATGATTGTTGTGGTTGTTGTGCATCTCTTTGTGGCCATGTTTGTCTTTTAACTGATTACATTTAAGCCAGAAATGTGAGCAGTAACAGACCGAGACATTAAAAACACACCGCTCCTCCTCCTGTCGTTGTCTCTCCTCCTGCTCCTTCTGTATTCGGGCCAAGCGTCGTCTCTCTGCCAGCAGCCTGGAAGCCTCCTCAGCATCCATTGTCCCAGCAACACTCCTGCCTGTGGGGGTACCTGGAGACTCTGGGGACATAAGGTTTATGTAGACAGGTTCATGGCTACTTAAAGTTTTGAGTTCTGGACAACATGTAAAGGACCACAAACAAAATACACACTATGTCTTTACCTGCAGCCAGTTCTCTGCTGGTGGATTTAGGAATCTTCTTCTCTGAAGTTTCAGATTTTGTTGATTTCCTCTCCAGGGTGCTGTGACCTTTGACCTCAACGTGGCCCCTGTCGTCAGTGTTGGGGGTGGTGGCTCTCTGTCGGAGAGGGGAGGGGGGGTACTGGCCAGGGGAGCTGGGAGACTGTGCATGATTCCTGGTTGACCTCACCCTAAAAAACACAGCAGAGCTAAATCAGCTGAACTCTAATCCTGACTCCCAATCACCTGTTTCCTGAACCTCTCCGCTTCTCGCTGAGACACGCTGCCCATTACCCATCGCCAGCTGTCCACTCCTTTACCGCCTGCACACTAATTCAATTTCAATAGTGAGTGTGTAGTGGTTCAGTGTAATGTTTGCGAGTGAGTCGTACCGTTTCGGTGTGGAGGGGCCCTTGCTGTTGGCCCTGAATGAAGCACTGCGGGCCGGTGTGTTCGGAGTCTCCCCCTGCAAATTAAACACACAGTGAATACACACACACGTTACATCAAACACTTTGAATACTGTTGCATTCCCACAGAAACATGTCACTGGGAGACGAATGCTGGAGATGCTGCACGCATTACCTGACACTAACAATGCAACGTGAATTATTAAGCAGTGTAAATGTAACTGCTGTAAAATAATATGATCTTCACTGTCAGCTTCTTAAGAGCCTGACACTCAAGTTACTGACTTTTCAGAATGATCAATTTCTTCCTGTCTAATCCAGGTCCTGTCATTTTTGCAAATAAACATGTGTTGCATTACCTCACTCTGACAACAGATGCTGTTAAAAAAATAATAATAATTTACAAAAAACAACAACAAAATAAAAGTGGATCGTCCTTAAAGCTTTGGTAGAGTAGCATTTTCCAGCTGACATCAGTTTAAAATGAGATCGCTCTCTCGGGATCAAATCAACTACAGAACATGTTGTGAATAAAGCAGCAAATGGAGAGATGTGTTATTAATATCTCTTTTCATTTCCATTTGACTGTTATCCACTTCCCTCAAAAAAAACCTGGTGATAACCGATGGTAAATTAAAACCTTAATGGAAAAATGTATTATATTCATTTAGTTAACAAAAGACGAGAAGTAATTTGACTGAATCATCAATATCCTCTTGGGATTTGAGGGAAATGTGGCCTAATTTCCAATAGACAATAGTGATGAGAATATTATGGGTTTGAAATAAAAGCAGCAAGTCACTCACTCATACAATAGTTCTTCTGCAGAGGTATTTCAATTCATCTACACATAGAGTAGGACCCTCAAATATCTAGTTTACCGCAGTGGACAGGCAGCGTTTACATATGCTGTATTTTCCAGTCAATTCAATTCAAACTTTATTTATATAGCACAACTTCACAACAAAGTCATCTCAGGCCCCTCTACAGAATAAAGTTATGACATATATGATATATATGTTTAGAGAAAACCAAACAAGTGCTCCTTGAGCAAGTCCTTGGCAACAGTGGAGAGGAAAAACTCCCTTTAAGAAAAGAAAGCTCCAGCAGAACCAGGCTCAGGGTGGGCGGCCACCTGGTTGGGGTGACTGGACAGAGGAAAGAAAAGAGCAACAAAAAGCTGGGGTTGTGTGGACAAATGTTACTTTGTGCAGTCCACCAAACTTCAAAATTAAGATTTGGTTTTAGGATTCAGATCAGAATTAGGTTGAAACATTTGGGGTTGGAAGTTTAACTGTGTTGAGGTTAGAGTGTGGAGCTACCGGATGCAATGTCTTCGCAATAAGACCATGTATGTGTCTTACTGTGGGTGTTTTGGCTCTGGATGCATCTTCAGGGAATCCAGCGATGCTCCTGCGATTAGAGGAACTTCTGTAGGGTCTGTGGTTGTTTGAGGGAGCTATTCGTTGGGACACAAAAGACACTAATGGATCACAGACCGACACACACATAAATGGATAAAAAAAAAAAAAACACATAAAAGCATAACCACAGACACCAACACATTTACACATGAAAATCAGAAACTTCCATAAGTGAAAAAGACACTTGAGTGTAATACAAATCGCAGATATTCACAAAAAAGACGTGTCGTTTCACCATTTTCCTCAGTTTTACCAGTTAGAAAGTTCAAGTTTCTACCCGAAAATCTTAAAAACACGTTCTTAGTAAAAGGGATGCAGTCATTTGGATTAAGAATCCTTTGGAAATGTATTCGCACTAAACAGGTATGTCATGCGAAAATTTCAAGCTGACGGTCATTTTGTGATTTCTACTGTCAAATGAAATTTAGCATTTTTATAACTTAACTGTTTTAAGATGGGGGTTGGGGAACAGAAAGTTGTCTCTGTTTTAACCATCATTTTTGAGAGGCCTGGCGTGGAACTTGCACCGCACAGTGTTCGGCTTCGTACTTTCCTGCTCTGAATGTGAACAATCTTTCTCACCTCTCTCCGGTGAGTGGAGGGCGGCTGATGAGCTGGACAGCTGTTTGTTCATTGGCTGATCCGCGCCAGGTGGAGACAGGAAGTCAACAACTGGTAAAAAATGAAACAAATCAAGTCACCAACACACAAAATCCTTAATGTGAACGCTTCAGCTGTAGCATCGGCCGATGATGTAAACGTCACAAATGTGTTCAATACCCCCCCCCCCCGGTCCCACAGCAAACACCCACCACACGACAAGCACTAAACTGCCAGCTCAAGCAGAAAATAATTCTGCTGATCGATGAGCCGTGCACGCCGCCGAATAAATTAACCTCTGTGATGCAAGACAGACGTGAAGCAGCAGAACAGAGAGAGCAGAGACCGATCGTGGTGCAGCCTGCTTCGTTATGAAATGGAGGGTGAGGATAGAGAAGCAGCCATTGCAGAAGCCCATGAAAGAGGGAGGAAAAGATTTTAAATGGCACCAGGATCACAGAAAAGAAACCGAGTCACCAGCAAATCTGAATTTATAATTTTACCATATTGCTGTGAAACACTAGATCGAGAAAGAAAATTCGGGATGTCGTCGTCTTTTATATAATTAAAGAACAGAAAACATGTTAACTACAGCTAAGAAAATATAATGATAGCATTTATAACATAATGTTATGTGTTTACTTTGTTGCATTCAATCTCTAGAACAATGTTTATAGACTAAAGTTTTAAAATATCTCAGTTTTCTCTGGTCATATGGTGTAAATGTATAATTTTGAGGGGTAATGCGTATTAGGCAACATCACTGTTGTGCTTCTGTTAGCTCATTTTGCAGCTAATAAAACTGTAAAACCCAAACAAACAAGTGATTTTTGAAGGTTTAGGAAAAGTGCAACAGTGCAGGATGAGGATTTCTCCAGTGGCTACATCTGCAATATGCCACTGAGATGACATGATGGTGTCATGGTGCTGCTGTGTGTGTGACAGAGTCCCTGGAAATAGATGGAGGCCAATAGGTTTTCCATATAGCTACAGGGTGAATGTCTGCTATAGTGGAGCAGGCTGTTTTTTTTTTAGACTTTCCCTGCTGAGAAGGATGTTTATGCATCGTTAAACATGGCCCTGGGCAGGGAAGACAGGAAGAGGAGCAGCCCTTTGTTGTGCTGAATGTAAGGGTGGGGTGCTGAGTGTGTGTGTGTGTGTGTGTGTGCAGTCAGGGCTTCAAACCAGACAGTTATTAGTTATTAGGGACAAAGATGAGCATAAGTGGAAATATAAACTGAACTGTTGATGCAAATAGGTGAAGAACAAAAAAAAACAAAAACAAATGTCTTTTACACACATTAAAAAACACAAATGTTGAGGTACAAACGACAAAAGCTTGATTTAAAGCATTTTGTCTTTTTTTCTTTGTCTGCTTCAATTAGCAGCAGCTAATTCTAGCTCTTCATAGCTGGAAGGTCTCTGGTCCGAATGATTTTTTTCTCGCTTCATTTCGGTGTCAGCCAAACCTAAATGCTGCTGGATTTAGAGTTGTTCTAGTTTCTGTCAAACATGTGTTCAGTGAATGTATGTTGATCAGTGATGGAACATGTTGTACTTGTACTGCAAGAATGTAGTGTCCTAATAATATTACTGGCAACAGTAAAAAATGAGTAGAAATTAAAAATAAAAATCACTTTTTACAGGCGGTTTCTTTCCAACGCTGCATTGAATTCACCCACAGATGCAGTGAACATACACCAGGATGATAAAACAGCCAGTGTGACAGCACAAAGACGACCACACACATGCAGACAAAGTAAAAGCCGCAGGTGAGACGGTGAGATCCATGGTGTGGTAGCGGGATGGAGGTGGCACACACAGAGAGTGATCTGTACCGTTATGGGACTGGCTGGCACTGGAAGCAGCAGGAAGCTCATTGGGCTGTGCAGAGCCAATGGCATTGCAGGGCGGGGTCTTACGGTTACCTGGGCAGCAAGTGAAGCGGAGAAGGCGAAGCGTTACACTCTCACACACTCTTTCAAACACACCTCCATTGCTAAAACAAATGATGGAAACACACACCGTGACAGCAGTCGACCTCTTTCCGAACACGCAAACATAAACTGGAAAGAAAAATGTGAGATAAACCAAACTATGCAAGACTCCCAGCACCAAAACCTCACTGAGAATCATCAGCAAAATGGACAAAACAACATCTCATACGCAACAGGAACAGGCCAAGCTGAGGACCAACAGTCTTGGGACAAGGTGAAGCATCGCGCTTTAAAACTGTAACAGTGCATTTGCAATTAGAATGTAAATGTGGCCTCTTATGAATCTGTAGTTTCTGACATATCAGCTGAAGCCAGGCACAACGTCTCCACACATCATTCTTGCAGCTAGAAGGAAACATGGCAATGAGCCATTTCTTTCAGCTAAAACCAAGATCACTGGATCTCATCAGCACGACCATTTGATCATTTTGTGCTGCCAGAAACAAAAGGACATTATGCTTCTCCAAAGAGTTTATCTTAGCAGGATATACAAAGAGAAGGGTGCTATGTGTAACTAATCAGACCTTTCAAATCTCAACCACAGTGTGTTGAGCTGTATGCTGGGCGAGCTGATTGGTTCAGAAGGTCAGGAGGATGGATCAAAATGAATAAAGAAATGGAAATGAGAAGGAGAAGAAGGTAGGGAAAAGGAATAAGCAATAAGTCGAGTGGGTGGGGAAGGTCCCAGTCATTTAGATGGTGACCATACAGTCATTTAGTGACTGAGAAACTGGCTGCAAGATGGTCAAAGGGCTGCATGAAAATCATAGGCAAAATCCCCTTTTCATCAAATTGTTACAGGATTCTGACTATTTCTTTAACTTTCCTAAATTGATAATCCAGCGCCCATTTTATGTTGTGACTGGGAGGCTGTCCTGAAAAAGGAGCCAGGCATTGTTCACCTCTCTCAAACCTTTTTAAAAATTACTACTCATCTATAATTTGTCCAAGCAACCGCATCAAACTCTCTCTGGACAGGTGGACTAACAGTGCTACTGCTATTCCAGCTTTTCAACAATATTACAACTAGCTGCTTCTCTCTGCTTTTCTTTCCAACTGATAAACCAAAATCGTTTTTACCAGATGACGGCGCTAAATAAAAGGTTTGACGACCAGAGTAGGATTCATCCTATCAAAATGTTATACATTTGAATTTGATAGCTACTTAAATAACTCAATCTGGATTAAATCTGCTGACTGACAATTCCATCCCAAGTTCACGCATTACACAAATCCTGCTTCTCTTTGCAGTTGAAGCAAATACATCATCTGTAAATTTACAGTAAAAACATTGTAAGCGGAACTATGATGACAAAAAATGATCTTACATGGCCGTAGACATCTACAGTTTTTATATAGTTTGAACCACAAAGGCACCAGAAACCACACTCTGACATTATCATATATTTTTTTTCTGACTCTTCTTTAAAGCTTCAGAACGTAAAAGAATTATAACCAAGTCTCTACATTTGCACTATTACATCAAATATTTCAGATCTCTTCTTTATTATTTTAAAACTGATTTAGCTCCAAATGAATCCTCATGTTCTTGGAATCATGTGGCTGCACAGCACTTTGTAATGTAAACGTTCCTGTTCCTGTTTTTATCATGTTGATCAAGCCAGTTCGAAGTGGTTGCTTTATGGCCTTGAAGATCAGTTGCCTATATTTTCCTTTCAGTTCATCAGACCAAAAAGCATGTGGCCGCAAATAATTCTCTGGGTCAGACAAACTAGACTGTGGTCACGATGAACTGTCAGAATAAAGAGAGAAGTAGCAGCTGTTATCAGTGCACAGACTTTAAAGTAGACTAGACACAGAAAACTATGTGGCACAAAAGTGCACATGCAGACACTTTGTTCCTTTAGTGAGTCCCTGTCCTTTAATTGAGTGAAGCTGTAAGACGAGATGCTGCTGTTTCTGCTACACTGAGGTTCTACTGGGCCTGACAGATCCCAGAGCAGCCCGTCTGCCAGTCGGCTGGGCCGGACCCAGATAGGCTGCTGGATGGACAGTGATCCCAGGTCAGTGCCGGGACTGGTACTGTGAATAATTGATGTCATTACGAATGCACCACAGCGTCTTGAGCGTAGCTGGTGCCGTGTTTGTCCTCCTGCAGGTTGACATGATGGCAGAAATGCCTCCGAAAATGAGGCGGAGATGCCGGAAAAAAAGAGAGATCATGTCGCATTTTGCCTGCGTTTATGTCTTTGGCCTTGTTTGGTTCAAGGTTACATGTGTAACTCCTGCTATTTGGGGAATGAGATCTGCCTCCCAGCATGGAAACAAAACAACAGAGCAGCGACACACACATAGAAACACAGATCTATTCACTCACACACACCTGTAGCACATTTTTAGGCCAGAACCATGAGATAAAAACACTACGTTCAGTACGTCTGATTCCATTATGAAGCCTTTGTGACTGTAAACACACAGGCTCCTCTAACCCTGACGAGCTTTAGAGACAAAGTGCCGAGCTGCTCCTGCATTGCAGCCTCCACACCCTTTTCCATCCTCTGCCTTCTCCTCCTCCCCACATCTTCACCTTTCTCGCTTTACCCTCACATCACTGGCTCGGTCCTCTGCTTCTACTTTGACTTCCCCACCCTTTCATCCCACCATCCCCCTCTTCCTTTTTCCCTCTGACCTCCAGACCTCCTCCCAGACACCTCTCCTCTCTTCGGATCCTTCCCCAGCCCCCATCTGTATCCACCCCTTTGGCCTCGCCAGTTCTACATCTCAAACCAACCCTCTACATGACATCATCATTCTCCTTTTTCCTGTCACATCATCGACAAAAACCCCACCTTCCATCATACTCACCCTCCAATCCATCAGGCGGTCCTCCCCATGTCCAACGTTTAGGCCTGCTATCCAAGTGGTCCCGAGCCTCTCCGCCATCCTCCCCTCCTCCTCCTTCTCGTCTCTCGGCACCTCCAGCTCTCCGGCGAACTAGGGCCTCCAGCTTCTCCTGCTCGTTGCGTTCGGAAACAGGAAAGAACAGACACTCTCTCACTGAGCCATCGCTACGGCGACGAGCGCCTGGCGATGTGCTCGGAGACTGCTGCGCCATGGTTACCGCATCCAACTGCAGCAGCAACCTCACCCCTCTGTTCTCTTCACAGTTGTCTGTTTACTGTCTGCTGGCGGTCACCAGCGTTCGATAGCTTGCTCCTCTGTCCCTCAGTGATACATAATACAGCTGCTCTGTCTCTCTGTGTTTAGGTAGCACAGATTCTCTCTCTCTCTCTCTCTCTCTCTCTCTCTCTCTCTCTCTCTCTCTCGCTCTCTCTCCCTCTCTCCCTCGCTCTCTCTCTCTCCCTCCTATCCTTCCTCTTTCTCTCCCTACCTCAGTCTCCCTCTCTCTCTTTAAAGACTGAGTCTACTTCACACAACAGAAGGGAGGGGACAAAATGCAAACCATCACCACCCCCAAGTACATGCATGAACACACGTACATACACTGGGGACCACAGACACACACAGATATTTATATTTATACTGTTTGCGTTTGTTTTCTCTTCAGTCAACATTCATGATTAAAACCGTTTTTGATATATATTAAACTTTCGCTAGTAAAACAAGCTAATGTTGTGATTTCCATCTTCTGTCTTAGAACTTCTTTTTCTATTTTCCTCTACTAAGCCTTCTGTTTACAACCACATCTCACACTGTTTTTTCGATACGCGGCCATGTGGCAGCTGTTGCATATGCAGTAATTGCACCGTATAAACTTGATAACACTGGTCTAGAGTACTGTCTATATATGAAAGCCTGTCCTCAGCATTACGGGTTGTGTTGCTGAAGGTGCATGCAAAGTCACGCACACACTGCAGGACGCAGCCGGGATAAAGGGAGGAGGAGGGGTTCTGAGTCAATTAGAAGGATTTAAAGGAAGAGGGGGAGGCAGAAGAAATGTAAGTAGATATGCTGTGAGATATAGATCAAAGAGGAACAAAGAGAAGATCAGATGGATGAGTGAATGGCTTGGTTAAGGGAGCAGAATCTGTCCTACCCCTCTTATGTAAACGCTATACAGCTTTTAGAAAAAGGATCCACCTGCATTAATTCGGAAATTTGAATTCATTGTTTTGAAGTCAAGTGTCTCCATTTTTCTGGAGAACTGTAACAGCTTTTTCCCCATTTTCTCATATTATCAGAATCTGATATTTCTGATACAGAATTTTAAACAATTAAAAGAAAAATGTATAATCTGACTAGGATGAGGGAAAATAATCATTAAAAAAGCTGTAGCTCTAACTGGAACTAATTGATTTGTGAGAAAGCTTTGATCTAATATTTTTACAATAAAGTAAATTTATACAATTAGAAAATAAATTAAAATTAGCTACAGGTATGAATCCTGTATCCATTAATTATTTTCATCAGCATCATCAGAAGCTCATTGATTCTGCAGCTTTATTTTTCCCTTTAGCACTAAAATCTGTGCTTGTTACAGCACTGCGAGCATCGACTGTCTGTTCCAGTAACAGGCACGTGATCGGAAGGTGGTGATGCCATCACCCACAAGACTGACTGATCATCATGTCATTAAGTTATGCATGTGAGTGTGTAGAGGGGTGGGGGGAGGGAGTAGACAGAACATTTAAATCAATAGAGCCAGCAAACAGACCCCCTCCCGTGAATCCTCTGCAGACCACTGACTTATTAACCCTTCACATGCTGCTTAGCGCGTCAGTGGCCACCGTTAATTTATATTATGGGTCAGACTGACAGGGTTATTGCACAGACGCAACCAATTCACGTTTGAGTCTAAGAAGACATCAAAACAACATGAGTCAATGATTCTTAGCCCAGTGACTCATGCAGGGCAACGAAAGTGATGAATTATTGTTTTACTGTGGATGCTGCACAACAACCCTGGACGTGTTTTCATTAATCTTGTCCATTTTAATCAGCTTTTCTGCATCACCACAACATATCTGGTTTACACTTACACTGTACAGACCAACTGACCAATTATAAAAAGTACTTCTGTGTGCGGAGGAAAAATCTGTGTTAGTGTTTTCAACTTTTAGATATTGTTGAGCCAGATAAAACAAACAAAGTGGCTCTTCACGCGGTCGCATGCTCTTGTTTAGTAGTACACAGGTGTAGTCAGTGACTACATGTGCTTCCTTATTTGCAGCATGAACAGTGTGTACGTGTCCTTCAGAGAGCAAGTGGAAACCATGAAGTGTCTTTATGTTGATTTTTTTTCTCCAACCCTTAAAACGCACAGAAAACGAAACACACTGGTTTACCAGCGTCTCACCAACCTAAAAAGGTGGTGATGGTTTGTCAGTGTTGTATTCACAACTTTTTCCTGTCGCCCTCAAGTGACCAAAATATATAATGTTCCAATTAGTGCACAAAGTCCACTTCAAACGAGTGACGAGTTCAGACAAAAGGCAACACACAACGCAACATTTGATGACATTTCTCAACAGGAGGAGACATTTACATACATTTACATTACAAGATGGAGGAATAACTGTCTCCATTTATTCTGGGGCTGAGAACCTCTTGAACCTTTCTCGTCTCAGTTGAATCCACACAATTACCCACCTGACAGAAAGTCAGTAGAGCTTCTGCATTAATTACTTGCTATTCCCTTAAACTCAGGTTCAGCCAAACAACACCTGGAAATATATTCACTTGTTTATGGATCGACTCAATTAATTCAGCGTTAGCGAGCAAAACGCTGAGAGAGAGAGAGAAGAGGGGAAAGAGTGAGTGTGATCGCTGGGGGAAAAGAAGCCAGTGTGTTCAATATTATCCTGTGTGCACTTTCACAGCACTTCTTCACCATGTTGTATGTGCCACTCTCAGCTTCTCTCTCTTTTTCTGATTAATTCCATTCAACATTACCAAACACTCACTATGACAGATTCTAAGGGAATATATTTGCGTTTCTATAATTATCCGAGGGTTAAATCATGTCAACTGGACTTATTTTTCCTTGGTTAGAAACGTTTCACTACTTATCCAAGCAGCTTGTTCAGTCTGAAGAAAGTGGCTGGGGAACCCAGTTACATCCTCCAGAGTAGCCTTTGTTCCACCCAGGCCCGAATAAGCTGCTAAGGTGGGAACAGGGTGGAGTCATAAAGATGTCATGATTACGACCCTAACTCCCCAAACCCCTAAGATGGGGGTCGTTAGGTGTGCTTCTTTATGTCCTCCATCTTTATGACTCCACCCTGTTCCCACCTTAATAATAAAGTGGCTTCCACAGCCACTTTCCGACTTAAGTCTCGGAGGATATGAAACGTGCGGTTGTTAGATGTCTGAGTTCTCTCACATGTGTTGGATGCATCATTGCTGTGCTGTGAACTCTGACCTTCTCTGCCTCTTGCTGCTGCCGTCTCTTCTCCTCAGCTGCTGCCCTGCGCTGCTGCTCCTTCCTCCTCTGCTCCACCATCTTCCTCCCTCGCTCCTCGGCACAGCGCTCAAGCTGCTGCTGCACACGACGCTCCTTATCCCGCAGCACCTCAGACAGCTCTGCACACACGCGGGTTATGCACAAGAAGCGCGGTGAGACGAATTAAGTAAATTCTTTAATATCACTTCTACGGAACTGATTAAACGTTTCTTTTAATAGACATTTTCTTCTCAAGCATTAGGACATGTTGGTTTTGTTGCAATGGTTCGAGAGTATAGACAGGATGTGAGTGTGCTAGTGACAGATGAACAGGACAGACCACATAGAGCTCCACCAGCTGGAGAGTTACCCAGTTACCTTGTGTCTTCTCTTTGTCCTCTTGTCGCTCTTTTACCAAATGGAGCTGGGAGCCTTTGGACAGATAAGGGGAGAATTGAAAGATAAGTTGAGATAAAATCATAGACAAGAAACACAGCAACAATTAGAAATGATAAACATACAAAATGATTGTTTCTCCATCTTGATGCTGACATGTCTCCAATTTTGTCTCCCATGGTTTAAAAGACGATGGACATAAATCAAAGTGTTTAATGTGATCGGAAGTTTACCTGTAGGACTTCTGGGACTGGATGGAGATCGAGAAGGAGACGCATGCCTGTTGGTAAGCAATGACCCGGGAGGAGGGACCAGTGCTGTGTGTTTTGAGGAGAGCAGTCAGAAATGATTCACACTACACTGGCCAAGGGGCAGTAAAGATAAAAATGTAAAGCTGGAGCGGTGAACGTGACTCCTGCGTCAGTACTGAAAAAAATAAAACCTTAAACAGGAAATCACACACACACTGCATATGGCATTCATATACTAAAATACTAAATCTCCAGGCAGCTGCCCATTGTGTTTGGGGTCAAGTGTCAGTATAAGCTTTCAATGCAGGACCTCAGATCTTTTCCTGCTGTTTTTCTAAGTCAACCTCACATAAAAGCAGCCAGAGGTCATCTATTGACATCTGTTTACAGATGCACCTAAAAAAAAAATCCTTCCAACACACACACACACACACACACACATATTAGATATGCAAAAATATACAAATCTCCGCTAAGACCCAAGTGTCCCATGGGTCCGACTTCGGTTAATCTTCAGTCAGGATTACATCATATGCAAAACCATCAGCTGAATCGCATATTTTAAAGGAGGTAATAAGTGTGTTCAGTTGAGATAAGTATGTAAATAAAAAATGCATTTCAAAACATCTATAAGATGATCACAGCATGTCTTTGGTAAGAGTGTGTATATATATATATGTATATATATATACATATATATATGCAAAAAACAGTGTTCAATCGTTTCCATATTAGGGGATTAGACATATACACAGAGGTGCAGCACTAACGCATTACACATTTCCAGTATGTATTGCTGCGTTTCCTGTGGCTTCTCTAGAGGATTGATACGCTTTAAACGCGCTCATCAGCTAAATGCATTGCTTATTTTTCAGTGTATGCCTGCAATTTTTCCGTTATTGGTTAAAGGGTTAATTCTCTTCTGATGGGCTATAGCACAAATTTCGTGACTGACAAATATATAAATATTTAAATACTTAAGATCTCCAAATAGAAATGCATTGCAAATGCTGTCTGCCCCTTGCTACCTCTTGGAAATATAAACCATTTAAAATATTACGTACAAATCCTTGCATGACACAGTGGAGTCTTCACAGGCTCTGTACTAACAGACCTTCATGTGAGCAGGGTGGCTCCCATTACAGGACATTTATTGGGAAATAAAAAAAAATAAAACTATCAGATCCTATTTCCCTTACCTGTCATGGCTGGACGGCTTGGAGCCACTCGAGTCATCGCAGCGGGCGTCGAGTATTTTCAGCGCAGGAAAACTGACAGGAGCCAAAAAAGCGTTGATTGTGATCAAAATCCACAGGAGACCGATGGTTCCGCACGGTGACTCAGTAAACTGAGGGGAGAAAAACAAGGATGCTGAGGCAGCTTGTGGCAGAGAGACGGAGGAGGGAGGAGGGCGTCTTCATTCCTCCGAGCTGTGGCAAGAATCTCTATGTGATGCTGTGGCATGTGACCCGTAACCCAACTGCTGTCACACCGCTGTCAACACTGCAGCCATATTTAAATCTTATGACGACACCGAACGGCGCGGTCTACTTTCCCGAAATACTTGAAAATTAATATTAACCGGTCTGTGTTGCTGTCGATGCCTTGCGTAAGAATGAGAGAAAAATGCACTTTGTGTTAAATAAACTGTGATGTTTGCTCCAATCTCGGCTCGGTTTTAAGCTAAAACTCACAAACATGTGGCCGCTTTACAGTTGGCTAATTTACATATTAATGCGCCGTCATGCGTCGCCTAGTAACCAGGTGTCCGCTGCCAGAGAACGACGCCAGTTGGCAGAGTAGGAAAACTGAATGTTTTTAAAAACATTTAAATCACTTCAACAGTTTTTCATCTGTTTATATCTCTTATAGTAGTAATACACTGTGTTCTCATCGGCGTTTCGCCGTCATTAACACCTCTCCCTCTCCTTCACGTGGCCTGGTTTGGCTTCCACATCTGGCTCGTGTCAGAGCGCACGTGAGCCTGTGGCGGAGTTACGTCGTAGTTGAAGCGTTAACACGTCGATGTGGGTCAGTGCCTTCAGTGCCGGGCACAGGGTCAGCGACGGGCACAGGGTCAGTGATGGGCACAGGGTCAGCGACGGGCAGGGGCCCAAATAAAACTCCTTTATTTAACTTATGAGTTATACTAATCTTTAGTGCAATTTCATTTTGTAACTTTTTTTTCTAGTTATAAAATTATGGCTCTGTGTTCCAACCTCCACTCGCATTTACAATATTAAATTCTGATCTCCTTTTTTAAATTTCTCAATTAAATAGGAACGTGCACACTTTTTTTATTCACACGTGCTCACTTCTTTTTTTTAACAGAAAAAAAAGATTAATCTGGCCAATGGTGACATGAGAAGACTAAACATTTGCATTTAGTTGTTTGTTCTTGAAAAGTGATTAAATGCTGTTTTACATTTTTCATTCTTGGTCTTTTGACTATGAAGTCAATGTTTAAATAATTATTAAATATATATTGGGAAAATTACTACATCACACTCAATTAAACCCACGATGCTTCTACCATGCAGTGCTGAATTAATAAAAAATGTTCGTGCTTCTCTTAGCTGTGAAAAAAAAATACAAAGCCGTTAGAATAACGAGCTTAAAGGAACTAAATGTGAAATTGAAATTTTTGGAGGTGATGGGTTCACAGAATCCAGTGAATCAGTATCTTATGGGTAAGAAGACTTAACATAGGGTCTAAAAATAAAAGAGGCAAACATAATGTTGAAGCCATCATAGAAGGCAGCAAAGCACAAAGGTCAGGCAGGCCAGAGGTCAGACGCAGCTCCAGAGCAGTGGCCCTGGAGATGTTTGCACCACTCTGCTCAAGGTCACATCTGCAGTGCTCACTTGCCAATCGAGCTTCGTCAATACCCAGCGGCCCTGGATGTTGACAGCCTGGAGTTTGGACAGACAGACACCCTGTTCAACCAAGCCCTTTCCATTTCAGCTCAATCTCGCCACCTTCAGACCACAACAGGAGGCGTGTCAGAAGTCGCCAAGAACCACCACCACTAGGTCAGTGGAGTTAAGATCTTTATTGGAAACCCAGCCTTCAAACACCATAGTACATTTCTATTAATTCAGAGTTACAGCAACAGGTCCTAAGAGGTTTAGAGCAGTGGTTCCCAAACTGAGGTGCTGAGGCCCCTTCGGGGAAAATGGAAAAGCTTTCAGAAGAGAAGAAAGAAAATACACGTGTTGTATACAGTGCAACACAGGGGTGGAGTGGTTTTTAGAGGGTTCCCGGTTCAAATCCACCTGCTATCTGTGTGGATTTTGTAAGAGCTCACAGCAGGAACCCCCACCCCACCTCAAAGACATGAATGGCAAGCTCCTTGGTGAATCTAATTTAGTTGTAGTTGTGATTAGTTGTCTGTGTAATTCTCTCTGTGTTGGCCCTGAGATGGACTGGTGACCTGTCCAGGGTGGACCCTGCCCCTCGCCTCAGAGCGGGGATAGGCTCCACCCCACTGCAACCCTGAGCAGGATTAGCAGTTAATGAAAGTGTTGTGTCTATATACATATATCTCTCTCTCATTTTTATTTGATTTTATAGTCTCAGAGAATAAGCTCTGTTGTGAGGTTTTACTGGTGTGCGCGTGTGTGGTGGAAAAGTTTGGGAACCGCGGCTCTGATGTGATACAAAATGGCTGACAGGGCCGAGAGTCACAGAGTTGAAGCCACAAAGCGAGCAGCGAGGAGAAAAACAGCAACAAAGGGTAAACGCACACACAAAGAAGGGAAACAACAAAATACATCTGATACTTTTCATGATAGAGGGAGGGCGGTCACCTTCATCTGGCCATAGTTCAATTCAAACCTAAGCAGACAGTTAACTGTAATACATCGTCTCTGGAATACGCGTAAGATTAGGAGTCATACTCCGTGTTATTTCTTGTCATTAGTAAACACCTTTCAACATGGCTAACACTTTAGAAAGGGGCTCAAAGGCTACAGCTACAATGATACAGACTAGCCACGGAAATAAAAGAACACAAAATGATTTCTCTTTTTATTGGCGAATCCAGAGATTCTGTACTTGCTGTTAAACTCCACAGAGTGTGAAATCAATATAAATACATTTTTAAAAGATGACAGTCTTGTGAGACATTCTGCAGTCGTAGCAACGGCCTTAGCCTCTACAAAATAATGTGTGGACAATACAGGAAAAAAAAAAAGGAGAACTCTGAATAAGACTGTAGATTTGCCATTATTGATGTTTGGTGCAAATGGTAAAAATCTAACAATCCTTCAGATATTCACCCTACAAGGATGCTGGTGATCAGTCTACTCTGCTTCTCAAAAACTGTGTGTGAGCAGAAAAAGCAAACTGTCTGCACCATCATCAGTTGCCAGGCAGCCTGCTGCTTCACCCTCCAGTTGCTACAAGTGATAACTGAGACAGTGTTACTAAAGCGGCATCTCGTATTCATTCATTCCGGTTAACATTATGGTCAAAGTAATGGTGCCATGTTGTGTGGAAAGCACTTAAAATTCTTCAAACGACAAAGTCGTCTGCTGATGGCAAACAAACTGGAATAAATTGAAACATACTGTATTTTTGTAGACTGTATCAGGTTGACATAGGCTGATCTTAATAAAAATATTTATCGGAGAGGCTCAAAATATTCCAATCGTAGAATTTCTAGTAAAATCCCACCTTCCCCTGGATGTTGCAGATCTTTAGATCTGAAAAAAGAAAGAAGATAAAACCAATGATGTAACTTCTCCTCTGTCATTTAGTGAACAGTTACAGTGTTAATATTACAGTTTCAACCCAGTTCTTGGATTCATGTCAGTTCCTAAAGCAGCTTTGTGTGTTAGAAGAAAATAGTCCACCACAGGTTCCCAGATGCTGAATCGATCAATAAATATTATTTATTTCTGTCCAAACATTAGCTGAATATTTTTGCCTTATTACTACAAAAAAGGATTCAATTTAATTTCTAGCTTGAAAAATTCAGACAATAGTTCAGTGTTTATTTTGATCATTTGCATTTTTTGCTTATGCAAAGGTTTTATATGAGCTCTTGCGCTCTAACAATGTAGATAGAAAAGCCAAGGTTTTACTATGCATTGGTAAACAATACACACTTGTTCTCCCAGGAATAAACTCATAAACAAATAAATAAATGAATAAATGAATGTCTTACATCATCAATGTCCTCATCATCGTCACCAATATCATCAAACTGGATCTCATCATCGTCTCCAGGCCCAAAGGTGTCTGTCTCATTGATTTTGGCTGTGAGAAGAAAGATGGTGTTAAAAATTTTATTTTTAATGATGCCGTGAAGTAAAGACAAAAGTCTTAGTTAACCATCTCCATCCCTAAACTGAAGAGAGTCTGAGTCCAACAACAAACTATAAAGAACTCATTTTGATTACACAGGCTGTAAGGGCCTTTACTATGGTTTTTGACCTCAGTTTACATGTGGTTATAAATAACTTTTAAAAACACATTTCACCACAGTAACATCCAGTTTTTGGATCCAGTATCTGCGGCGTTCAGTGTAACTCACCGTGCTCTGGCAGCTCTCCGTATGCTTTCAAACTCCGAGCCTCATCTGCGTTGTACTTAAGGATGACGTCAGCTTTGTTATCCTAAAAACAGGTATTGTGGTATTAGAGAGAGTCAGGCATTTACACCGATCAGGCATAACATGATGCCCAATTAATAATAATAATTAGGAGGAGATAAGACGAGATATAATATTAGGTAAAAGCTGCTACAAGCCCCATTTTGTACAAACTAAAGGAAATTTACCATTTTTTAATGAAGTGGAGATTGAGAAAATGTGTGTGTATGTATATTATACACACACGTATATGTAAATATATACACACACACCAAGATACAAAAAAACATTATGATTGAATTTCTGTCTCAGCAGGAGAATTAAAACTTCTAAATTAAGTAGTAAAAACATGGGTAGCTTTAACATTTCAGATCTAAAATAAGTCCAATGACTGTGTGAATTATGTTTATGCAACATTTAATAAGCTTCTTTACTTAATGATGAAAACAAAAAGAAAAAAGAAAAAGTCAGACTGCAATATTGGATTATCAGTTTTGGTTATCCCTCCCCAGTTCGTCTCCATTTTAAAATTTGTATTTTGAAACGTTTTCTTAAAAACAGAAATATATAAATTTTTTTTAGCTAGAAACTTGCACCATGTCCTCAAAGTGAAGGACAATACAGTGTTATCATCCAATCTATGTCATGTGAGGGCGACCAACCCACCTGGTAATCTCTCAGTCCAACGAGGATGATGTCTGACGTGTTAATCCAAACCTGCCATTAAAAACACAGCACAGATTATTTAGTGAACTTAGTGACACGCTGAACTTCGTGACCCTAACACACGGTCATCTGAGTCCAGGCTGCCACATTAACATAGTCCAACAAGCTGATTCAGCATTATGTTGGAGGGGGGGTCTCCTGTATGTGTGCTGTTGGAAAAAAGACATTTGAGGATGGTCAGGATATTCCTACCTTTTTCCGGAGTTTTCCTCTGATGTGACAAAGCCGCTTGGTTCCATCAAAGCACATGGCCTCCAGACGTCCATTCCCCAGCATTTTGATCACCTGAGCATATTCTGGAGACCACACAAGAGCAGAGACTGGTTAAAAAAGGGGATTAAAAAGACACCGTTTTACTGGCTAAGAAAATTTGCATAAAATCAGAGACTGGGACATCGCAGCAGATCTTTCAGATTTAACAATACAGAAAGGGAACAAATGTATTTCTGCACTTAAATCCTACTATTGACAATTTAATTAATGACTAAATTATTTTCAGCCAACCACTGGAAATGTCTATTCAAATGCAAAAATTTGGTTAGTTTATTAAAGACAACCGTTCATTAGCAAGAAATGCCATGAAAAACTGAAAATCTAATTCACATTTGAAAAACTGAAACTGTAGCATTTTGAAATTTTCTCCAAAAAGGGAAAAGGATTGATTCACAATGCAGATGCAAGATATTTCTCTGTTTGACTAATCGAGCCACTATTTCAGCTCAGGGCAGATTGAGATTTTTAACCCTTATAAATATCCAAATGTTCCTCTAACCTGTGTATTTAACACTATGTACAAGTGCTGACATTGAATTCATTGACTCACATCTGATCAACACATTCAATCAGTGTTGAATTTTTAACCGCAGAGCTGTAAGTAACTTATTTTTATTAAAACAAATATATTTATCCATTTTTTCGACTATTCACTTTATCTATAAAGTCTCTATAAAATCGGCCACATTCAAGGGGACCCCTTCAAACGTCTTGATTTATCTGACCAGTCCAAACCACCAAATTATTCTAACACAGAAACTAGATTAAAAATAATTATCTTGTAGATCAGTATACTGTTTATCTGACAAAAGAATCATACTTAACTTACTTAGATCTGCAATTTTCTACCAAAATAAATATTGCCAAGGACTGAAAGAGTGACATGTTTAGCAGAAACCACATTTCAGTTGCATCATGTCAATCATTTGGTTTCACAAGGCAGAAAAATCAGAGTGCGTTGGGTAGAAATACAGTTTGATGTAACCGAGTACAGTCAGGTGACAGTGTCCTCGGCACAGATTCCACTTCAGATCTTTGTTCAAAGCAAAGAACATATCGTGTCTCCAATAACACACTCCCTTGCTTATCTCTATGCATCTTTAAGCAAGTGAGGAAAAGTACATCACGTACAAAACACTTAGGATGTACAAACATTAAAATCTAAATAAAAGTAGGCTACCAGAGTCGTACAGTACGTACCTTGTCCATCCTCTTTGAACACCAGCTCTCTTTTCTCAGACTCATTCTCGTTCTTTCCACGTCGCCTATTCTTACCTCCCTTACCTGTAAACACACAAAAATTAATAAGTTACAAAATGTAGCACATCAACCATGTATGGATTCTTCTGACCTTTAGGTTCATAATGTGTGAGATATAAATCGTGTCAATAACTTGTCAGACATAGCTCTTACATTGGCTTCCTCCTGTAAACTTACATTAACCAACACTCAGTGTGACAGTATCAGCCGCTCTCTGTTAAAACCTACTTAGAACGTTAGAGTGAAGGTTCAGTTGACGTTAGCTTACTAATTTAAAGAGAATTTATTTGGTGGCTCAAAATTAACCTCTAAAGTTACATAATACCGTTGTACAAGTTTACCTGGAATTAGTAGGCGTTCAGTAAAATAAATACGCAGATGTCACAGGCCAGACCGGGTGGGGTTTAACTAATAGCTAGCTAACGCTAGCTACTAGCTAACTGTGTCAGCTAGCAACAGCATCACAAGTGGAATTTGCTTAGCTGGCCGTCTCGCAACGCACAACGTTTAAGACGACTTTATCCTAATCTAACCTGATTATCACCTTCGCTAAATTCAAGATTGTTTTCACAGACAGGGCTAACTAGCTGCTGTGGTGAAGTCATGTTGCTACCTAGCATCAACGGTTAGCCGCTGGTTGTCACGTTTTCACTGCGTGTGTCTTTGCGGCGGGCTCGACCAGCGCGAAAACATTTAACACCGACACACATGATAACACCTCCCTCCGACTCTTACCTTTATTTTTGGGCATATTCTTTTAGGCCTTGGTCGCGTTAATACCAATCGTTAGAAACGAATATCTTTTGAACAAAAACTGTTTACAATAACATGCGAACGCACTGACGAGAAGCTAACTAGTCACCGCTGTAGCGCTCCACCGGTCTGCGCATGCGCCCGCCAGGCCATTCAAACTCTTTATACAAAGCTTTATTGTAACAGGGAATTGTGACAGAGACAATTGACAGCTGTTTCTAATCAGAATCGGAAATAGTTTTAACAAACAAACAAATAAATTAGCAGTGGGGAAAGTGTCATTTGAGGCAAATCTGCAGCAAGGACGAGCGGTCGTCCACCAATCCGAAGTTGTTGGTTCGAGCCCCAATATTTAATTGGGTGTTCTGTATAATTTCATTTTTAACAGTATTTGATTTTTACTTTCATTTTTGTTATTGTGCAAGTTGCTGTAACATGTATGTATGTCTTGAGAAATATTAAATATCATAAGGCTTGTGCGCGTGTGTGTTTCCCTTCATGACTTTTGGTTCTGGCAACAATTTGAATGCACTTTTGCTGCCTTACAACTGTAATCAAAGTGTTGTGTTCAGGCTGCTCATTCTCAATAAGTATTTCACTGGTGGAAAAACAACTCATTTTCATTGTTGTAATACTCCGCGCCGCCAGAGGGCGACGTGTCCCTTCGCGGTGCTGTCACAGTTTGTATTTGCTCAGAGAGGGAATAGACGTTTCGGAAGAAGCACAGCAACGAAGCCCTTTTTTTCCTGCAGCAAGTAAAGGTTAACTGCCTTTAGTTTTTGAGCATTTACTAATGCATTCCACCGCTAATTAGCCAACTGTTGCATAGGAAGGGAAATTATTTCGGCTGGGACTTACCGCCGCTTCTGTTTGCACGTTAGCTGCCGCGTCGCTGAGCTAAGCTGCAGCTGTGTTTTCAGCAGCGATGGCTGATTTCAGCAGCAGGATTATGGTAAGTGTTTGCACGGACTGTTTACAGGGGAAAACAGCAGAAGTCAAGTTTGATCTCTGCAAGCTTTTTCTGCGGAATTTAGCGGAATTTGATTTGCAGCCAGCAGAAGGGTGCAAATATTTTCACACACCTGCTGTCATTACTATTTTTTAATAATATAAAGCTTATGGTGCTCTTTGCTTTGAAGTTTAAGATGTGTTTTGATGATTTATTCCTGTAAAATGTTTAATATTGATTTAAACAAAGAATCAAACTCTTTTGATACAGTACATATTAAAACCAACAAACGTGGACAGAAATTCCAAAAGATTGTTAGACCTGATTTGCAGTCTTAGAACCTCCGACTTGAACTTGAAGGGAACACAGGTGGAAGGAAGTTGGAATATTAAATATTAATATTAAACTAGGCTATTACTGGTTAATTTCTGCTTTGCAACACTGGATTTCCAGAAAAGTCAAATTGAATTACTTTACTGCAAAAAACCAACAGATTAACCATTCCGAGCATAGTGTCTCTTGTTGTTGTTTCCTGGGAAAAAAATAAACACATTTTTTCCTTTTTCTGTCAGATGTCTTCTGGACAGCAGGCGGTCAGAGTGCCATCGTCTTCAGTCTCGGCAGGAAACTGGGACGGTGCAGGGGCCATGGACCAGATAACAGTGGTGAGAATAGATGACACTCACATTGCTGACGAGCAGTCTCACTCTGGGGGGAAGGTTAAGACCGACGCCGCAGACTACTACGAGGTGGAGTACTCTGTGCCCACAGAGGACGAGGTGGTCGAGGAGGAGGAGGACGACGGCGTTTATGTGATTGAGTATTCAAATCCTGAAGAGGAGGGAGAAAGTTACCAGTTTACGATGTCCGTGGATCGTTCGCTCCCAGTGAAAAAGCCCATTATTAAACACCCGTTGGTGAGAGAGGGCGGCAGAGCTCCTTTACCTGTGTCCAAGCCGTCCAGCCCAGGACTGGAGGTGAGACCGGAAAGGACGCTGGAGAGGACAGCAGAGGTGAAAAAGGAAGAGATAGTGAGTAATAAGAGTGTGCTGGAGCTCGGAGAGAACTATACAGAGGTGATGGGCTCAAGGAAAGGACAGCTGGTGTGCTCCATGTGCCCGCCGCCCGGAAAGTTCTTCAAGAGGGCGTCGGGTTTGGCCGTGCATTTAAAACACATGCATCAAATGGAGGAGAAGAAGACGTTTTTCTGCACATACTGCAAGAAGACGGTTCGTACTCAGATCCAACTGGACGCTCACACGAGACGGCACGCCAACCAGGGCGCCGTGTTCACCTGCCTCCTCTGCTCGGCAAGCACAACGGAGTCGACGGGGTTCAAAGGGTCGAGGAACGGCCTGAAGAGACACCTGGAGAACGAGCACCCGGGCGTGGTCCCACGCTGCGACATCTGCAACCGGGGCTTCAAGTCGCTGGTGACGTACCTCGCCGATCAGTTCAGGCACGTGGGGGTGTCGCCGTACCACTGCGCCAAGTGTCAGATCTATGAAATGACTGAGAGGGGTCTGAGCGTGCACATCAAAAACCACAACAAGAAGAAGAAGAAGAAGCAGGAGTCGGGGGAAAACCACCCGCACACATTAGGAGAAAACTCTGCCACAGATGACTCTGACTTCTGAGTCCAGAATTGGATTCTGGTTTTCTTTTTTTGGGGGGGGAATCTAATCACAGCAGACACTTTCCAACATATCACAACAACTGTGATTAACTACGATAAACTATGAGAAATTGTATCATGTTTCTAAAGCTTCAGACAAGATTACACATGAATGTTTAAGTGCAGGAAAACTGACTGACAACCTGACATTTGTCTCATTATCCACAGAGTCGCAGCGTAACTAAAGGCAGCCAGGGGATAGATCTTATTGTGAGCTGAGGAGGAATCCACACTAAATGTGAGCAGAGAATGACATGTTTACACTGGCAGGCTGATCAGAAAAGACACGGTCTTCTGTAGCAAACTAAAAGGTTGCTGAACATCGTCATCGTCAACATCGAACATCATCAAAAATGTGCTTCAATATGAACTGTGTGATGAGAAGAAACATGTCAGACAGTCTTAGTAATGCTGGTCTCATCCTGGTCCCAAACAAATTCTCGAGCAGTTTGTTTGCCTAGTGTGCTAGTTTGAAACCTGGAGGAGTTGTGTGTTTTAAGGACAGTTACTCTTCTGCATATGGTCCGTCACCACGGTTACAAGCTGAACCGTGGTGCACAGCATTTTTCCACTCATAGGAATATTACCCGGGTCAGAACAGGATCTTGTTCCTGTGTTTATTGTCTTGGTCCCGCCCCAGAGCCATTTGAACAATGAGCAGACTACGACGTCTCCGGTGGTTTGTACAGAAGCATTTCGATTGGCTCAGATTTTTCATTGGTGGTTCACAGACTGCAAGTTTGAAAACTCCCCAAGTAACCTTTCATTTTAAATCCTCCGTCTCTGTAAATTCTCAAATAGCAAATGGAGCCTTTGTTTAACTCGATGTCTGACTGAACTCGGTCTATATTTCCTTTGTTAAAACTCAAGTTTTAAAAGCTGACTTCACACTGGACCTTAAAGGACAGGTTTTCATGTCTGTCTCGTCCCCCCAACAGAAACTGGTTTTGATTACAGCAAATGCCGCCTGTGTATTAAAAGGTGAAGACAATTAAAGTAACACAGTTGCAGCATTTAAACATTTTTTTTCCCCTCATTTGTTAAGATGCTTTTAATGAATTTGGGTCGAACAGAAGTTTCTCCACAAATGTGAAACCTCATGTCCAACTCTGTCAAACTTCTGATCTGAGTGTTGTTTCAGAGGTCAGAGATGAATCTGATCAGAATCACATGGAAAAGTTTTAAAGGTCGAAAACTTATAACTCATTAAAATAAACAACACTATTGTTCCATCTTTTGATTACTTTACCTTATTTATTTTACAGATTTCCTTTGTATATTCAGAGGCCCAAATAACTAACTCTTAGCTAAAAGCAGAAAAATGAGAAACGTTAAGTAGAAAATATGCATAATTTATAAACTTATGACCATTTCAGAGGCCACAACCTGCAGTTTGGGAACCAAAAAACTGCATCATACTAACACAAAATTAATGTTTGATCCAAATATACATGTGAAACAAGTACTGTATGTTTTTTATGAGTTAACATATATTTTGCACTAGGATTTAAACAAAAACTTTGTTTATAATCTCTGAGAAACACTCAATAAGCCTTTTTTGATAAAATCGACCCCCCCCCCCCCCCCCCCAAAATCAGACTACTTACTTTTTAAGTATTAATGGTGCAAAAATGGCCAAAATATGAACTAAGTTTGGTGTAAACACTGCAACAATCTTTTTATGAAACATACAAAAGCTGTGATGTTTTTTTTTATTTTAAATCTTTGTGTAATTTTTAAGATTTGTATTCTTTGCTGTAGTTTAATTCTTCAGCATCTTTTTTTGTTTGATTGTTTCTGATGTAATTAAAAAGGAAAACACTACAAATATATATCACTGTCCTTTTTACCAACTGGTAAAAATGGTATGTATTAGGAAGAAATTTGTATTTTAGACATTTAAATTATTTTATAAATAATGTTAACACTTGTTTAAAACCAATGACCTGTGCACTGTATTATGTATGTGTTTGAATCAAAAGTACATTTTTTTTAATAAAATTACTTTTGTCAGCTTAATTTATTGCATATTAAACTGTGGCCTTTTGTCCACATTTGTACATGAGCTCGGTTACTTTCCTCTGCTGTTTAGGAGAATAGATGGTGCAGAATTAAAAGTCCTTCACCACAGATTTTGAGCTGATTAACCATTTTTATTATTTTTAATAGAAAGTCCAACTCTCACTGCAGGTACAAAACAGAGAGCTGGAATAGCAGCAGGGCTGAATATATGGAGGAGGAAGAAAAAAGAAAGAAAGCTATTCCCTTGTTCATAATTACACACATCATTCTTTTACATTGCTTTATCCCAGAGCTGTACATTGATAGACGAGGAACAGATCCACATTTATATGTTAGACAAATGAAGTCTGATCTCTGAGCAAGAAAGTTTCATCCCTTTTTGTTCCATGACAGATGAGGAAGAATTCACCTAAACATGAGTTATGAAAGATTCAGGATTAAGAGGAAGCCTTTGTTTTTTTTTGTTTTTTTTTAGTGCTCACTGATTATCTCCAGTCTGTCCATCGTGTCCAAACGTGTGTCCTCTCACATAAATCCAAGCTGAGGGCAGTGCATGAATGGATGCTCGTCTCTTGTTGCCTCTTGCCATGTTGGAGCTTTTCTGGAAATGCAACTTGTCCACATCCACGTAAAGACTTTATTTTTAAGTGATTTTTAAAAAAACGGAGCAGTTCAGCTATTGTAAATAAAAGGCTCAGTTCACCCAGACTATAAACAAACTGTTCACTTCTGACTTTGGACTCAGCAGCGTGAAATCAAAACAAAAAAACCCTTCAAATTCTTCGTGAAGCTTTTAACTAAATCTTATGTTTGAAAGCAATTTAGAGAGACTTTGGGCTGAGAGATGTCTTTTGTGTTATCATGCAACAGTTTCTCATTTTTAACAGAAAAAAAAATCTCTTTGCTCCCTAACACCTACTTCTCTATTTGTTCGTCTCCAGATGGAGTCTCTTAGTTGTCACACAGAAAATTATATTAACCACATAATAATACATCTCAGGTAATAATTATTTATCTGTGTACTACGTGAACGGCACCATGCACTGACTGAGGACAGTCATGAGAAGTGACAGAAAGCTCCAGAAACACAAACTTTCTGTTGGGAGTCTTGTCAAGCAGGTGGTTTTGCATGTTTCTCATTTCCAATAAGGAAGATTGTTGCTTTATGTTGTGAAATACTGGACAGTTTTAATTCTCCAGGTCACAATAAACTAATAACTAAAACGGACAATAAAAGTAAAATTAAAATAAACTTATCTGAGTAAAGAATTACAGGCCATTGAGTACAACTGACCTACACTAATGGTTCATCGTACAGAAAGCTTTGCTTTTTTAATCTCTGGATTTTCAGAAATCTTTGGGATTTATCAATCCAGGCCAATGTACTGAAATTACATGAATAAAATGAATCAATAGAAAAAAACAGAACCATGTGTTTGCTCAGGATATTTAACATCTTTCAATGTTTGGATGAACCAGTTTCTCCTGAAGAGTCACAATTAGTTCAGTGGATTTTTAAGGTAAATACAAAAACTGGAATCTGAGTCAAGATTTTTTTTTTTTTAAACATCTAGTTTTTTTTCCACAATATACAGCAACGCAGCAGAAGTGTGTAAAGTGTTACATATGAGCATGGATGAATTACAGAGTGGGAGTACTGGGCACAAGCTGATGGACTTGAGAGGTTAGGAAGACCCTGGTCCAAAACAAAGCAATATTTCTAGTTGGAAAGTCACAGAGTCTCAGTTAAAAGATGCACGATGAAAAGACAAAATCCAACAAAAAGAGAATGACACAAAAAATGAGCATAAAAGATACATGACTGCACCAGAGTAGCTATAAAATGAAACCACAGATTTCCAATCCAAATGTGACAGACACAAAATGAACCTAGAGACAAAGACGTGTGCAAATAAAACCAAAACGCCTGTAAACGGTTAAGAAACAAGCAAAAATAGACAATGGCAGCCTAATTTAGACAAAATGAACCCAAAAAGACACGAAAACTACCGGAAATGGCCCAAACGACAAGAGACACACGACCTAAAACAGACAATAAATTATCCCTGAGATAAACAAGGACCTTACTAACAACAAAGAGGCACAGAATGTCCGCAGACAGTCGAGTGATGACCTCAGTTAGAAACCTGTCGACCTAAAACACAATGACGAGATATCGTCCTTTATGCTTGTTTGTCTTTCCCTGTCGGGCTCCTGTATTGGACAGGTGGGTGGGGGGACCCTTTTTTTTTTAAATAATCCATCCATGCCCATGATCATACAAACAAAACAGGAAGGTGGAAAAAAAAATGCTCCCAATGATCAAACTTTTAAGACACCGATGTCGAATGTTTCCCATACGGTCAAACTACTTTCATGTGATCCAGTGGTTTGTCTTTTAGTGAAGTGTGTGAAGGGAGCCTTTCCAAGATGGCGTCAAACGTGCCTGAATGCAACTGGAATGTTCTAAATGTGTTTGAGTTTTTAAAGGGCTCAGCTGACGGACGCAGGGGACAGACCTGACAGGTGGTCGTTTTGCCCCGTAAAGACAAAATGCATCAGTCGGGTTTTGGAATAAACTTGGTCTCATCCTTTCAAAGCCTGTGTGCTTATGTCTCTACACCCCGTCTGCTCCTGGACGTAGAAAACTGCATTGTCTTGTTTCATAGAAACCTGAGTTGCTCGACGCATTTATATTTACAGTTCAGCTCCCTGTCAGCTGCACACACAGAGGATCGGGCAGCTCGAGTTCACACACTCACACACACACACAGTGTCTAAGCTCGTTAGGTAACCTGGTCGCCAGGTGTCAACATGTCTCAATTCGCCCACGTGTTCTTTTGCACTTGTCGTGCAAATGTCACCTGCCTCCTCACGTTAGAGCTGCTTTCACGGGGCCTGAAGCCTCAAGGGTCTTTTCCTAAATTGTCATGTTAATTTATGTCAAGTCTTAAAGCTGCACAAACCTAGATTCCTGTTGTTTTATTGTTTTATTAGCCTGGAAGACGCTTTTAATGTTGTTAGCTGTGTCTGAGTCTTCAACTCTAGTATGTGAATTTATTAATTTGTCCAAAACTCCAAGAACATTTTCAGTTTTACCAAACGTAGATTCAGCAGTAAACTTGTTGAGGTCACTTATTTTCAGGGATATCAGGGGTATTTTCAATGGTATTAGACTCCATGCTCCCTCAGAGCAGGTGGGACCACCACCACTTTAGATTCTCCTGGGTTAACATAACTCAAGTCCCAGGTTTAGAACAGAGGGGGTGATGTCATTACAAAAGGTCAAAGGTCAGCCAGAAACGTTTTAATAACACTGAAGAAATAACTGTATGTCTCATTAATTTGCTGGATTTTGCTCTTGAAGAGAAAGTTTCTGCTGACACTGATTCAGTCATTCAGCTGACGTGACCTGCACTTCTTCATTTTTATGTTTATGTGAACGTACGTGAGGCTTTGACGTTAGCAGCAGAGGCGGTGATTTCATTCATTTTTTAGTTTTAGGATGTTTTTAGTTTCGTTTCCATTTTTAAAACTGTTTTATCAAACACATTCTCAGAAAGTGACGCATAAAACTAAGGGCTAACACAGAGTTTAGAGCTGAAACTAACACATTTTATTCACATGCCAATTATGTCCTCAATAATTTTTACCGATCAAATGTGTACAATTTTAGATTTGTCAGACCAACAGTCCAAAACCCAAAGATGTTTAACAGAACTATTTTAATAATAGTTTTTTTCTAAGTAAAAGCACTAAATGACGGTTCTCAAATGTGAACTTTTCTTTTTTTGTATTAAATTAAATATTTGTGTGTCTGTGTGTGTGTGTGTTATTTAATGATGTTTCTGTGGAGCTTTAGAAACAGTTTTCAGATATTTTATAAACTGAACAAATAATCAAGAATATGATCTGTTGAGAAAGAGAATAATTGTGTTTTGGCTTCTGGGAAAATAACAACATTGCTGTATGAGGCGGGGGGCGGGGTGGGGGGGGGGGGGGTGGGGGGGGGGGCCTGTGTCTGATAGCAGAAACACTAATACTTAGATTAGAATGATACTGATAAAGTAATGGTGTTAGAACTGTCACATTATGGCTGATTCCAGATACACTGAGCATCAACAACACTGATGAGGTTTGTCTTATCAGTGCATCTCTACTTGTGCAGGCTGAATCAGTGACATGTGGCTTGTTCAGTCTTTTGCACCTGGAAGGTAAAATACTGGCAGTTTCTCAAGTGTGCCTGAAAATATTATTTTCCAAAACAAAAGCTTGTGGGATTCAAAGAAGAACCTAATTCAGACCCGATACATTCGCTCTCCGGTTTCTGCTTTAGAGGCGGGGGCTGCCCTGCTGAGTGAGGCCTCTCACACTTATTCACACCTTCTGTCCTTTTGTGTGGACGTCATCACCTTAGAGGCTACTTGAGGTTTAAATGCAGGATCTACAGCTACGCAGAACCAAAACGCCAGAATAATAGCGATGATCCTAACTCGTTAAATGCATACATTAGATTTCCCCATTCCTATACTCACGATTTCCCCATCTGGAGTAAATAAATAAAGTACGTTAATTATCCTGATGCCTGCTCCGTGTCTGGGTCTACGAGGCAGCGCTGATTGTCCAAAGCAGGAACCTGTACAGGGTTTACAGGTTTGGTTACAGCTCGGTCCGGCGGTTGATCAGGACTAAAGCCGAGAGTCTACAGTGAGACAGCAGAAGAGGCTGTTACGGGGGAGGAGGTCAGCGGTGATCTCTGTGCTCCTATTTGGCGTTAGCAGTTCCCAGGTCCATCAGTAGTCTGTCCTGCCGGACTGAACTGGAGGGAGGGATGGGAGGAGTAGTCCGGTGGAGGATCGAGGTCAGAGTTGAAAGGGAGAGGTGGGGTGGGGGTGGGGTTAAAGGTCACAGAGCGGTGGAGGTGATCTTCTTCATCCCTCTTCGCTGGGCCAGAGTGGAGCAGCCCACCGGCTCCAGGACCGGAGAGACATTCCTGTTCAAGGCAGAGTAGGTGGCCGCCATCGCACCCTGGAGGGAGAAGACAGACAATTAGGTGATGAAGTTTTTCATTGTGCCATAGTGACTTAATGGTGTTTCAGCTGGAACCTAATATCGTAGTTCACTGCTGTTTTCTCTACTAAATGTTTGCTTTATTTATAAACGTGAAACATGTTAATGTTGCAGCAATACAACTAGAAGTACTTGTATTGGCGAGTACTCGTCTCTGTACGACTTGATAGTCAAGTGCTTCAAAAGATTAGTGAGCTCAGACATGTATGACTTTATTTTCTGACATTAAATCCATTTCCTTGCTAAACACGCTGTTCTTATGATGTGTAAGACAAGATTTCCACTTCGGGGACGTGCGTCTCTCACCTTGGCCAGGTGTGGTGCATCTTGTCTGTTTAGGGTGTATTTGGGCAGCTGGTCCCTGTACTGCACCCAGGGGTGTCTGAGGACCTGACCTGCAGTCAGCCGCTTGTGGGGGTCAACGTGGAGCATCTTAGAGACCAGGTCCTGAGGGGTCAGGGGTCACGCATAAAGCAACTTCCATGGAAATCCAGCATGTACTTGTTAACAATATATACGACCACAGAGCTATTTAATAATCTGAGTGCTCATCATTTTACAGCAAAGCTAAAACTGACCCCAGTTTATTATTTCAACAACTGTTTGTCTGTGTCCACACCTTAGCTTCAGCAGAGACAGAGTTCCAATATCCTCCACTGAGTGAGAACTTCCCGCTGCTGATACGAGCCAGGATCTCCTCCGGGGTGTCTTCTGGACCGTTGGCAAACGGAGTGAAGCTGGAGACGGAAAAGAGGACGAGATAAAGGACAAGAGATATTATCAGGCACCTCAGTCTTTGAGGTTTTCCACTTAGAGACTCTTAGGAAGAAAATTCTGCGTTGCCATTCACATTATCATTAAAAAATGCAAACATTTGCGATGAAGGTATAAACCTATCATCATGAATCATCTCTGCGAGCATCTTTACTTATGAGGTTTTTCACACTGACGTGTTTGAAGGAAGCTCCTCTCTGATGTCTTGATGTTAGAATTTAATCTGCAGAAAAGCTTAAATGTGTTAACACCAACCCTGTTAGCATCGTGTAGAGCAGGACTCCAAGACTCCAGATGTCACAGGCTGCATCATAACCCTGCTTCTTCAACACCTGCCAGGAACACAAAAACAACATTCTCAGAAGGATTTGATAGAAACGAAGCACAGCAGTGGGACGGGAGAGACCTGAAGTGTGACGTACCTCTGGTGCGACAAAGTTGGCGGTGTAGCACGGGGTCATGAGCAGGCCGTTCTCTGCTCTCAGCTGTTTGGCGAACCCAAAGTCGCAGATCCTGATGGACTCGGCGTTCCCGCTCTCGTCCACGTAGAGGATATTACTGGGCTTTAGGTCTCTGTGCACAACCTGCAAGTCCATCATAAAGGTAAAGTCACACGTGCTGCCGTGATGTTCGAATCTTTGTGTTTAAGTAAAAGATGTAAGACCATGACTGTAAATATTCATACACACAGTTTTCACCAATCTTCTGGAATTAAATTAAGTGCACAACCTACTTAATTCCTGTGCCTGTACGTCGCAGTAAACAGACAATAGTGATTCCTTGTGCATGAAACATATCAACCACAACACCTTCACAGATTCTATTCTTAAATAAATCTCGCACAAAATATATCAATTTCTATATTTGTGTTGATTTCCCCCCTTTAAAAATCCTTCGTGCACTTTAAAATTGAATAAATCACAACTCAAATCAAGTCCTCGTTGAGCGACATGAGATGAAATTGCAATACAAATCATAAAATGCTTAACAAGAAAGAGCAACTCATTATCTTGACATGATGCATTTTGGTTACATCCGTGTTCCAGGAAGTGTCCACAGAAATGTCCTCGTCCCCCCTCCTCACTGTGTGAACGTACCCCCTGTGCGTGCAGGTACTCCACAGTCTTTGTGATGGTGTACAGAACAGCGCTGGCTTCTCGCTCCGAGAAAAACTTCTGTCTGAGGATCTTGTCGAGCAGCTCGCCACCTTTCATCAGCTCCGTCACCAGGTACACTGACCGGCCGTCATCATACACCTGCGACAGGGAGACAACACAGCCTACAATGAGCGGCTCAGCTTTGAGAAGATCTAACCTAATGAAACGGCTCCAAGGCTGAAGAAACGGTTGGTTTATGGGATGTTATGGATATAGTTCCATCAGTGGTAACGGGAGTCCTGCAGGCAGGGACCCTAACCTTACCGTGATCCAAACCCTCAGTCATCCAGGTTCACACATTTTCAGCTCTTTAACGGCTGAATTATTCTCCAAGTATTTACTGACTGTTTTATTAGTAGCTTAATTACAAATACCACACTATGTATTAAGATAAGATAAAAAACCATTAAGGTGTGAAAGTAGCAGAGACGACCTACAAAACAGACATTCTGTGTAGATGAGAGTGAACCTTCACCTCTAACTTTGCTAGATGCTACGAGCCGTTTACCCACAGTGCAATAGCTTAATTCCCCTCGCTATGACTCACATCCTTGAGGGTGATGATGTTGGGGTGCTTTCCGTATCTCAGCAGGATCTCCACCTCCTCCGTGGGGTCTCTCTTGCCCTTGTTGATGATCTGTAACGAGGACAAACAGGGTTGGATGTAGCTGAGAGTAGACGTAGTCACGCTGCAGACTGATTGCTTGGATGTTTACCTTGACTGCGTACACCATGCTGGAAGCTTTGTGCACGCAGCGTTTACAGATGGAGTAGGAGCCCACGCCGATGTCCTCTTTGATCTCATAGGCATCTGTGAACTGGGACATGCTTTTGTGCAGCTGCTGCATGCAAAGACACAGACAGACACACATTACTACCATGACTACGTACTCCGCATATTAAAGGACATTTTATTAAAATAACAATTGTTCTACAACGTAATGTATAAGTATATATATTATACACTAAAAATTCCTCACCTGCTTTGTTTTCCTGTCTGTGTATTTTATGATTTAATCATTGTAATCACGTTCAGCAAACGCTGAGACACTGTTTCAGCCTATTCTAGTCAGTCACTGCCTCTGTAGTTACTGCACTCGGCCTCTGGAGGGCAGCATTGCTCCTGCTATTGAGTTTAAGCAATAGCATCTATTCACACAGGCAGGACGGTGGTGGAGTGGTTAGAGCTGCCACCTCACAGGTAAATCCCCCTGCCAGTTATGGCCTTTGTGTTTGTGTGAGTTTCCTCCCACAGTCCAAACAAATGCAGCAGGTTAACTGACTCTAAACTAGGTGAGAATGTGAGTGTAACTGAGCACATTTACTCAGGAACTGGATTGTACTTATTGAAATGTAATTTTTGTTCATTTAAATCCACTACAATTCTATTTTACTTTTTACTCCACTACATGAAACAGAATAATAACTCAGCTCCGCTTTCAGAAAATGTCCTGTTTTTGTAACTATAGTAACACAGATCTCTAGGAAACAACCTTTCATGTATGTGAATCTGTACATGCTGCACCCACTGCACCTGTTCCCCTACAGCACTGATGTCCTACATTACTACACTGCTGTTGTAGCACGGTGGTTGGGATTTGATGTCACATCACGGCATGAATACAGCATAAATACTGCAGATTTTAAAGTTCTATATTTTGGACATTTTGCAACTAACACTTCCAACTACATAACATTATTCTGCCTCGAAAAGTAAGAGTGGCTGTGGTTACGTGGCTTTTTTGTTGGAAAAGTTTTAAAACCTTAAACAGAATACTACTAATAATAAATCAACTGGAATCTGGTACTGTTGATGGATCAGTTCAAAGTGAGCACACTTTTGGTTTGATTGTCATATGCAGACATTTGAGGGAAAGTAGGATGTTTAACACCGTGGATACCTGATATTTTCCTCTGAGGGTAATTCCTGAAGGTTTGTTTGAATTCAGTATCAACCTGAAGGTGTTTATGGTTGCAAGTAAGAAAGCTGTGTTTAATGTCGGCTTCAGAGGAACCCTCCCCTCCCACTGTGGACCTTTTTATAGGCACCGTCAGCTACAGTGCTTATGCTCCATGGAAAAGATGACTTACAACCCATCTACAGTAAGACAAATGTGAAAAACACCGGATGAAACTAGACTGTTTCTCACAGGAATCGGATGCTAATTTCTCCTTTTCATTAGGCTCAGCCCCTTTAATGTATCTGCCTCTGCTGCTTCCTGACTGCATCCAGAAGCTCATGTTTTCGTCCTACAATTCTTTGTTAAACTCAAATGATCACTTTGGCACAAAGTGGCTCTTTTCACCTGCACAATGGTGTTAGGTTGTGGTAGCGTTTCCTCCTCTGTTATTGCCACAAAACTGAACCCCCTGAACAGCTGATGGGCGTTGGCACTTGGAGGTACCCCCGGAGAGTCTGAGACACACACACACACACACACACACACATGTTAAACTTTGCTGCTCAATGGAATTAGATGTAGCTGAGAATATCGTTCAGCAGTGTATGAAGATGAAGAGGATGAGGAGGAGGAGGTGAGGCAGGGTGACAGTCTGTACCTCTGGGTGTTTTAGCTGTGAACTCTGGATCAAAATAGAAAGTGTCGTCAGGTCGTCCTGCAGCCGGTCTAAAAGGAGGGTGGATCTCTCTGCGGAACAGTTTCTGCAGGAAAAGGAAACGTGCAAGAGGCTGAGACATGGAGGCAGAAACAAAAACAGAAGAGCTGTGAATATTTTTTATGTTGGAACTGGTTTCTGGATCTGTGCTTGTGAGAGACCGACATTCCAGTCGATGGTGCTGAAGAACGGATGCCTCTTGATCTCCTCCACCCCATCTGGTCCTGCTCCTAAACATAAACAACATAATCTGTAAGGCCACTACAGCCCAGTGCAGACCAGTAGAGGACAGGGTCACTATTGTTATACTACTTTACTGAACTATTTAAATATTGTAGTTTTTACTACTTTAAATTCATGGGGGCCTGGTGCCCGTGCTCAGTGGTAGAGCATTGGGTTGGGATGCGGAGGGCAGGGGGTTCGGTGCCGGTCCCGAGCCCAGATAAAATGGGAGGGTTGCGGCAGGAAGAGCAACGTGTGGAACGTGTTCTGCTGTGGCGACGCCTGAAGGGACAAGACGAACGCCGCTGATCTTTACTACTTCAAATTCATCTGTCCGTTACAGATGCTGGTCACTTTTTACAAACCAACGTATACAGAGCTTATAGCATAAGATGCTTTGCTAAATAAAACTACCACTGAAGCTGAAACAAATGAATTGATTCATTGATGAGTAACTGACAGAATATAAATGAATAACTACTGCAGCATAACTACTAAGTATAAAGTAAAATACCAACTAAATTGCGCTTCCAGTTTCTCCAGTTGAAGAATTTACAGCTTTTTTCTGTGACTATTTAAATAATATGTTCGGACAAACACTATGAACACGTTGCTCTTTTCTCACAATTTCCCCCAGTTTTCTAATATTTCACAAAGCAAAAAAATCCTTAATAAGGATTTATAACATTAATGAACAAGTGTGAGTTTAAAGAAACCTCCCACACCTGCCCCTTGAAGATTTACCTAATCTGTTGGCTGGGTTACGTTTGAAAAGGTTCCTGAGGAGACTCTGAGCTTCTGAACTCAAAAACTGTGGCATTCCCAGCTTGGCCCTGCGAAAACAAATATTTCATTAAAAAGGGACAGAACAACTGCAGCTGTTATCAAATATCCATACTGCATATCCAAAGTGAGAGTACTGTTTCTGAAAGACTAGCTGGTATGTCACAGACACACAGGAAACACTCAGCATTCTGCAAACAGTCTGCTCAGCATTTTCTCTACTAACAGACATCAAGAGTGAACAAAAGACGACAGAGGAAACAGAAGGGGGTTAATATTTCCTGTCATATCTTCTATTTTTTCTTCTGAAAGACTAACATGATTAGACTCTCACTCCTCTCCTCCATCCTAATTTTCTTTCACCTCCTCCATCTCTTCTCCCACGGTTTTAATTAGCTATCAGCACACTTGAGCCCATTTCTCTTATCGCTCCACCTCCTCCTCCTATCTCCTCTTCGACCTGAGTGCTGCACTTCTCCTCTAATTTAAACCCTTTACTCGCACTTGCTCAGTCTCTCACTTTCTCTCTTCTCGGATGTACAGTAAGCTGTAATTAAAGCTGGTAGGTGGTGACTGGATAGGAGCTTATGGGACAGTATAAAGTGTCTTACTTGAGAATCATGGTCATCGTCTCTTTCCGGTCTTTGCCTTGAAATGGCAGCGTTCCCGTCAGCATCTCAAACTAAGGAAAATGAAAAAACACATCAGCAATCGGGACATTTTTACAGCTCTCGTACTGCAGATACTCGTGGGCAGGAAAGTTACTCGTACACTTAGAGTGCACTTCATCATAAGCATACTGATCACAAAAATCAACTTCCACATCAATATATAACCAATTAAAAACTCTTAAGGGCATAACATCTTGTATTTTGATTGCTTAGAGGGTAAGTATATATTTTCCAAGAGCCTACTCCTGCCTTGGGGCCCTGTTTACTAATCCAACCATGCATCTCTGCTTCCATTTTACAATGATACAGGGAATAAATTTACCTGCAAATCATTAAAATGTATTTAAAGAAGGGTAATCAGAGCTTCTGTGTAAAGAAGTCAAATGACTCTAACGTTCTCTTTGTGTAGCCCGTTAGCAGCAGCCTGATCAGCCATCACATCAGCATCTTCTCACCATGAGCACGCCGTACGACCACCAGTCAGCGCTGTGTGTGTGTCCTCGCCGGTTCACCACCTCAGGAGCCATATACTCCACTGTGCCGCAGAAGGAATAGGCTTTGTTCTCGTGGTCTATTGACTCCTTACTCAGGCCAAAGTCTAAACACAGACATAATAATAACAAAATACGCAGTAATAAAGGACTGATAACTGCCTGAGTCAGCAATAAGAGGCAGCTTTGCGCTGTTTCAGTGGCATGTTCCAGGAGCACGCAGAGACAGAAACATTCAAAAAAGGTGTACGATTACACACCGGTCAGCTTGATGTGTCCTTCCTCATCGAGCAGGATGCTGAAATAAGAGAAATGCTTTTTTATATTCTGAAGGCAGCGTGTGCAGGCAAACATTCATAACGCACCACGACTGTGAGCGTGACTTACTTCTCTGGTTTGAGGTCTCTGTAAATGATGCCGAGGCTGTGGAGGTGATCGAGGGCCAGAGCGAGTTCTGCCAAGTAAAACTTCACGTCCTCCTCCGTGAACATCACCTGCAAGGCACAGTGTTATTAAACTTATTATTATAATTATTATAATTAAACTTGCCCTTCTAACTAATAGCAGAAGGTTAATTATTTGTTTTTGACAGGTTGGTTTTGTACTATTCTTTCGAGGTTTTTATGTTCTGTCTTTATATTACCATAAATAAAATTAATAAATCTACATATAGCACGTGCATCTGAATAGAAGCTTTATTATACACACTGTTTCTTATTGTCAAGGCCCACTGTGCACATACCCAAGGGTCGGACAGGTCAGTGGGCCTGTGTTTGGTAAAGCTGATGCTGATGGTTCTTGTTTAATAGTTCAGTTATACTCAGTCTGGACAAAAAATGATCACAAATGCTTAAAAAAGAATCACAAAACAAAAAATCATATATCAAAAATAATCGAAAAACGACCCAAAAAGGACATGACCAAAAAAATGATGATGAAAAATTACTACCAAAGGATATGGCAACCAAAAAGACTTTTATTTGAAAAATAACCAGATAAATAATAAAAATGATCTACGATGAGAAGAATGAAAGATGATCTTATGGTGGTGATGGTCTTATAATCCATTAATACATGACAAGAGATTTGTTTATTATTTTGTATGTAGTTGTTGTTGCAATTTTTCTCCATTAAAGGTTTTTCCTTCCCTTATCTGATTCAGGGATCTTAAGGACAGAGGGCTGTGGTGTTGTGCAGGGAGAAATACCTCTTCAAGCAATATTGTGGTTTGGGAAACTGGGCCGTACAAATAAAAGCTCATTTAATTCGATGTGATTATTGCCACTGGGGCTTCTCATAGCAAACTGCTCCTCACCCACTGCACAACTGTTGTTCACTTGTAAAGAGATTTTTAATCAAGTGTTGTTTTCAGATTTGTGATAGTGACAAATGTCCCGTGAAGAAGCGCACTCACTGCAAATTAACAGGACACTCATCACCTCACTTTGTTTTTTCAACTGCTTCATGAAATGTTCCATTACAGGCGATAAATTGCTCTTTAATGTAGAGGAGTTTCTTTTTATGCTGAATGTGGATTTTCTTGCATTTCACATTCTGCTCAGTCAGATATTTTCAGCTCTTTTCTTTTTCTCCGCACAGTTAAACCAAAACAGGTGTTACCTCCTTAGAAAGACGAGTGAAGAGATCTCCTCCTCTGAGAAAATCCAAGATCAAGTAGAGCTTCCCCTCTGTCTGAAATGCTGCAGGAAGGAAGGAAAGCAAATTAAGATGCAATCGGAGAAGTTCTCCACTTGCTGAACATTTGCATTGCCAAGTTGGTTGCCTGCTAAAAAAGGAGTAATTGGCTGGTGTGATCTTAGTGAGTCATCAGGGTGGTTTGCTGTTGTTGGACCCACCATAGTGCAGTTTGACGATAAAGGGATGGTTGACCTCCACCAGGATGTCTCTCTCCATCTTTGTCCTGACCCGGTCACGCACTGGAAAAACACACACACACACACACACGGGGGAAAACGTTGAACACCACATAGTTTTGCTTCTTTGTTTTTTATCCTTTCTGAAGAAATTCCCGAATGGGAGCAGATGAATAATCGAATCACAGGGAAATAGGAAAAATACATAAAGCAATAAAAAAGGAAAGGAAGAAAAATGGAGAACAAAGAATAAAGAAGAACAAAGCTGTACAGGAGCATGTATTGTTTCATCCAGCAGATGGTGGTTGAGCACTTGATGAATATATTTCTTCTCCTCCTCTCTCACTACACCTCTTTGGCTCTTTGTGTCCCAGGCTTTAACAGAGCAAACCACCTGAAAGACTCCGGAAACAAATGCAGATGACTTCATTCCCAATTGGTGCAATGGTGCAGGAGGTGCAATCTAACAAACATGACCATCACTGAGCACCTGTCAGTCTGTATCAGCCTCTGAGTCTGAGAAACACTTAGCAGATTGTGCTAAGTGTTTCAAAAAGCCAAAGCTACTGAAGACAGGAAGACAGGGGTACTGTGACATTTGGTGTAAATCAAAGGCAGAATCCCACAAAAGTGGATTCCAGTACGACTCCACCACCCACTAAGACCTCAACAATGAACGTCCCAGTATAATCACTTTTCTGACATTTTCAAGCGGCCAATGAGTGTGTGATGTAGCACCATCATACACCAAGTGACTGACGTATGGGTGTAATTCAGAATGAAGTTTCAGTTTGACAGAGGTTAAACTGAGCTCACCTCCATCTCCTTCAGTATCACCCTGCTGATAACAAATCTTACATGACTATTCCACATAAACTCAGTGTTGCCTGTTAAAAATTATCTGAAACGACTTGTCTTCTACTTCATTTGTCCTTCATGTCTGTTTTATGGAAGTGATTAATTCTTGTAGAGTCAAAGACATTTCAGACCAGAAACCAGAAAAGGACACAGTGAAATCAAGTAGAAGCAAAACAATAGTGAGTGTGGGGGGGACTTTGACTTTTTCTGATGTGCCGTAGAGATTTAATGTTAGTCTTTTTATTCAACAAGCAGATGAGCTGTTACAGACAGATTCACAGTTTCTACAGTAAATCTATTGGGAACAAAGTGGCTGTGTCCAGGATGAGTGCAGCACCACCAAAGCTGTTGTTACAGCTTTCAGGCAAAACTCCAAATTGTTTTCTCTGATGAGTCAGTTATTACCAAGAATTTCTTTATTTCGATGCTTGAATGCAAAAATATTGGTACTGCAATACTGCAAGCATGAACTTAGAACTTTGAATACTTACTGATCTAAAACCTATCAGCCTAAATTATTCATGCGATAAGAATGGGATAACGTGACTCCTCAAACTGACACAACAGGCTCTTCTAGAGTAGAGACCGGTCATCCGGCTGGATTTTCTGGAACCAGGCTACAGTTTGACTCAGTTAATGTTGTGCAGCATTCTAACAGTGTCGAGCGTCTCCCTTCACAAACAATCTTTGTTACAGCGAGAGCTTTAACTTTTACAGAACCATTAATATTCATAACGCCTGTTTGTGAGCACAACGCTGCAAATGTTACCGCTAGTCACTAAATTCAGAATGGTTGTTGTACTATGAAGTACAAGTAAAACTCATACGTTTATCTCCTACTAACCCTTCAAATAACATGTTTTTGCTTCTGTCCCATCATTCATTAAGTTCGGACCTAATGTTTACGATAAAAAGATGATTTCTGATCATTCTGCAGCACTTGCAAATGTGAATTCAGATTTCAGTAAATCACATTTTGCCCATGTGAGAGGACTTTTACTTTGTAGATAGAAAGTTCGCTCTCTTTTTATACCTTTCAGTGTGGCCTTCTTCAGAACCTTCATAGCGTACAGCTGACCAGCATCTGTTCCCGTGATCTTCCTCACCAGAAACACCTACACAGAGAGAATCACACACACATGGTTATAAATGAATGGGAATCAGAAGGAGCAAATACTACTGAATGTGTATCTGCTTACTCAGTGTGTGGAGCTGTTTGCGTGTTTGTGTGTGTGTGTGTGTGTGTGACGGAGAGAGTTTGTTTGGGTTAGCCTGTATTTTGAGGTCACACTTATGTCGATCATCAGAAACAGAAAGAGAAACAGACACACTGAGCTCAGAAAAGAGGCTAATTGTTCATTCATAAAGATGATGGTACTGAGCGGGAGTGTTAAGGGCCCTCGTCTTGGTGTCTCCATGACGACAGGCTCTCAAACAGCGGCAGGAGGGAAGCATAATGGGCGATTCGAGTGCAAGTGAAACTCACACTTACACAGACACTTGAAGGACACTCTCACACAAGCAGCGACAGGTACACAAACACACACCTTGCCGAAAGAGCCTTGTCCCAGGACTTTGCGCAGTTCAAACTGACGCGAGTCGGCTTTTTCCGATCCTTCCTTCACATGGTGAGTGATGTTTATTTCCTTGATCTGAACATCATCCTGTATAAAACACACAAACAGAAATGTCACTCAATGAACTGGTTTGTTAACAGAAAGCAAACTGAATGACAGTCATTTTATTCAACATTTTTGATGTTTCAGTCACTTCTCAATCAAATGTGTCAAACATTAGGTCGTTTTGCATTTTCAAAAGTACCGATTCCCTGCTTTGATTCCTTTTTTTTCCCGTGTCCCTGTTTTTGTTCATCTTTCCTTTTTTATACAATCCTCCTAAAGGTCCTGTGTGGGAGTGTAGGTGTATGTAAAATCTGTAATATTGTTAATATAATTAAAAAATACCAACATACAATATTGAACTTCATTTTTTTTGTTTCTATAAACCATTTTTGAACTTAACTTCATGAACATTTACAATCCTTCACAGGATCATCATACGTGTAAAGACCAAAACATAAACGTACATATTCTGTGACAGAAGACTTTTATCAACACTATTCTTCCCTTATCTCACACGTTCACTGTTTCACTTAGCAGCCGAGTTGACAAAAGAAACAGAAGTGAGAACAAAAAGGGTCCAAAGTGTGCGTATAACCAAATACAGGTCTAGAAGAAAAAAAGAATGATGTGGAAACACTAACATTACACTTGAGTCTGATTTTGATTCAGATAATTAATCTGCTGCTCTAACAGCCTTCACTTCTCATTAGTGCATTAGAGCATTAGTGAGGCCTGATGAAGGCCACCGTTGCTGGTCTAGTTCAACCCAGAGGTGCTGGATGAGGTTTAGGTCTGAGCTTTCCACACCAGGATGGGAAACCACCACGACCAACTATTGTACATTACAGTGAAACACTGCATCCGGATTAACCAGCACCAATGCACATTTTGTGAGTGAGGGGAACTTTTACTGCACACGTTAGGTACATTACGCTGATAACACTTAACTTCTTAAGAAATAAATTGCTGGTACTTGCGTCAGTTTAAAAAAAAAACTTTATGAATAATGAGCGATAAAGGATATTTTATTCATTAATAACTTGTTTTGATTTTTCTCACCTATACCCAACCTAGATTCCCCTCCGTCCTGGAGCAGCTGATTCAGAAGCTATTGACATTATTTAATACTATTATTTATGCTGAGTTTGAAAGAACAAGGACTCAAAATCACCTGTAATTGAGGAAGAAGTCGTGTAATCAATAATAAATATTTTTACTGTTTATTGCATTGGTACCTTAACCCCCATTCATAACGGTTTCTATCAGGCATGTTCTCTGATTCAGGTAAAGTTCAGGTAACAAGCAGACAGCAATGTTTTCATATCTGTGGTGCATTTTCTTTTCACTCATCATCCAGACTTCCTCATATTCTAGTGAATCATGCGACAGGTTGAGCAGGGTTCCTAAATGCCCGTCATCCGCACAATGGGACATTATAATAGGCACTGGACACACACACAAACACACACGCACACAGAGTTGTCATGGAGCCACCCCCGATACCTGCTTCCCGATGTAGCTGAATGACTAATGGTTCCATACTGTGTGAGTCTGTGTGCTCAGAGACACCATCCCTCCTTCAAACTCTTTCTGCAGCTCCCCAGCTTTCTCCTGCTGTGTGTACTTTGAGGAAATCGATGCAATAAACCAAGCGGGTAAACAGGTAAACACATCCAGTCTGGTCGACACCGTCTCCTCTGCAGCCCCATTTTCCTCTCTATTCTCTTTCTGCCTGCCCACTCCTCTTTTTATTTCTCTTGCCCATGCTCCTTTCATCATACCTGCAATTCCCAGCTGTTAGCTACCGGGTGTCCCAGTGCATCATGGGTCTTGTAGTCCCGACTGCAGCTGAGGGTGTGTGGTGCTAACATGTTCCTGTGCTTTGACTGTGAGGCGACAGGATGGAGCCGGCTTCTGCTCGTCCTTGACACTTCTTCCTCTCCCTCTCTCTAACTCGGCGTCTATCTCTCTTTCCATCAGCGTGTTCCTCTCCTCCCATGTTCCCTCCCACTTTCTCACTTTTTTATGTCTTTTTTTAACTATTCTCACCTCTCTCATGGTTTGCACCTCTCTCTGCCTCTCTCTCTTCCTCTGTTTCTTATTCTCTCCCAGTCTCATTTTATTAGACACAATGGAGAGGAGGTGTAGCCACATCTGCAACTGGAAGAACTATTCTGATACTTAACTAAAAGTATGAATTTCGCACTATGAAATATTCAATTTCAAGTATAATTCAAGCAAGCAAGCTATCGAGTAGGTTTTGATAACAGCTAAGCTAAGGTTAGCAGCTCACCTCCTTTCTGTACCAGCTCAGCTAAGGTAATGTATCATCACAGGTTATACAAGATTCTCCAACGTGCTTTCAGCCACACATATGGACACGAACGTGCCATTTACACTGCATGCAATTAAGAATGGTATAATATATGTAAATGAGATCACTCATCCAGACTGAGCTAATTGCAGATGAAGCCTCTGCAGAGAGCTGCACGCAGCTGCTAGGTGAACAAACCCGGAGTTCGGACACTGCTGACTGTCTGTGAAAATAGGCTAAATGATGCTTGAAATGCTGAAGAGTGTTGACATTTTAAATATATACTGTATGTATGATTGTGTGTGTGTCTGTGAGTCAGAACACAGATGGAGGATCTGAGCCCAAGCAACAGGATGCTCACGTAGCACCTCTTAATCACAAGAATAAAATTGCAAGCCCTGCACCTGCGAGCCAAACACACACACATAATCGGATGCAAAATAACACGCATATATACACCTGCATGCACATCCCACATCCACATTTTACCTGCTTCTTCAACCTGTTATTGTCCACGTTTATTTCCGTCTAAATTGTGTGATATGGAAACACTCACCCAGAAGACAGAAACATTAACAGCTTAAGACCTCGCTAAACGGCTGACTAGCGAAGTACATCTGGGTGTTTCACACACACTCATGCAAGGAAGTGAGTGTGTCCACAATACAAACAGCACAAACTCAGATTATGAACAGTATGAAATCATTATTAGTCACCAGTTACCTATTGTCATTAAAATAATAATATGCTCAATGGTCAATCAAGCTTTTGATCAAATCACATAAGACTTTTAGAGAAACAAACATGGATGACGTTTGTGAGAATGACAGGTTGAATGTGTGTGGCTTAAATGAAACACAGCTGTTTTGACTGTATTGTGAGTGATCACTGTAAAGTTGATTATCATCAGCATATTGATGGATACAAATGCCATGTTGTCAGATGAAGTGAAGTAGCTAAAGTAGAAGATGAAGAACAGGGATATGCTGATGCTGATACCAGTATTGGGCATCGAGTCAGATACTTCTGTACCAGTACTCATAGAACTTCTCCTATGTTCCACCTCATACTGCATTAACAACTGCAGTTAGGCAGAGGTGGAAAAATGTCTGTGGTTTAGAGCTGTTTTAAGATAACGCACGATGACAATAGTAAAGCTGAATGCAGCACTGCTCTGCTAAAGTGCTAAGATCCAGTTACTAACAGTCATTCTCAGGTTTCTAAAAAACATTTTAAGCATGTTCTATATTTACAACTGACTAAGATCCACTGGAGCTACAGCTCCACCTGAAATTCACCCCATGTTCCTCTGTAGACTCATTAAGATCTCATTACAAAAACTGTGCTTTGTTCATCTTCTTTTCTTTTCTTTTTGCTACTTTTTGCAAAACTTGCTGCCAATCACAGTCATATTTGTTCTGGCAAAACAACATGCAGGATTTTGCAGGTTTGTGTACCTTTGAACATGCAGTCTTTAGGTGGGCACTCCTCCACGGTCAGTGACTGTAAATCTGAGTTAAAGTCGAGACGGCATCTCATATTACATTTTATGTCTTACTGCTGCACTGCATCCCTGTAAGTGTTGACAAATAAACAACTATGATTTTGTTATTACCTTTTTGTTACTATATTGTTTGCATAGTATCAAATGGTGACTAGATGATCAATTTGTCCTTCCTCGATGTTCTGTTGGCCTTTTCCGTTCTTTTCAGTTCGCGCCATCTTCAACAAAAGTAGCTCTTTTATTTCATCAAGTACTAAAACTAATTAGAAATCTTGACTTCAGGACACGCGACCTCCACTTTTGTCTGTGTGAACTGAGTGTGTTTGTGAAGTGAGATCTGATCAGCTCCAACCAGCTAACCACAGCTGAACGGAACAAACGAGCCAACATAAGCTTTCATAAACAGGGGGTTCAACAGGTTGCTACTGAGTGGTCACTAACAGCACAGCAGCTCCGCAACACATAGTTTGTCCACCGTCAGATTTAATTAAGACGCCTCATGAGCAGAATGAATCAGTATGATGTTATTATCCTGTTTTGCACACATAGACGCAACAGAGCCCCTCAGGAGGCATATTACAGCGATCGGATTAAATTAACAAACACTGCACACGTTTTTAACCTCTGGTCAGGAAAATCAAACGAGTCAGTGTGTGTCTGGCTGCAAGTAGATTTCCTTAATATGCACAATCAAAACAGAAATGTGTAATACAGGCTTGTGTAGTCATTATTAGTCATATTATTATTATTAGTCATTATTAGTCATATTATTATTATTAGTCATTATTAGGGTACATTTAAGATTGTTACAGTATTAAGTGAGGCTACAGACAAAGATTCAACGAGTGCAATATGCGGCTTTAATGGTTTGAGAACTTTCAATAGACACTCTTGATTTTTCAACCACAAAACAGTATTGGAGTCATCAACATGATGAAGCTGACTACTTCTGTGAAACACACAACAAAGCTGTTCACAGTTTATAGAAGGTACTTGATGCAAATATCGGCGCTAAAAAAATAAATCAACAATGAACAGGGTTGACTACCTGAGAGGGGAAAAAATGGCAGTGAATACTTTGTTCTAGAGCTGTTTTAGTTTTTAAATTTAGAAATACCCGAAGTTACAGGAGAAAACATGCAGACAAAGGCCGAGCTGTGTGGCTTAATTCGTTATTCACTAATATGGAGGTACTGGATCTATTTTTCTGTTACCTTTTTGATGCCTAAACTACTATTAATTTTTAGTATAAAATAATCTTTTTTATATTTTCCTCAAATAATTACTGGGACTAATGTGAAAACAACACAAACATTTCCATTCTAATACACCACAGTCTGATTAAATCAGAACAAAGCTGACATTAGGACACGTCAGTGTTAGAGCGGATGAGAGTAACATGACTCCCAACACCCCTCACTGCCACAACTTACTCACCTAGCCACACACACACACACACACACACACACACACACACACACACGCACGCACCAAGACAACTATTAAAGGGCATATTTCTGCCTGTGTGCTGTTTGGTTTCCAATATTTCACCCCATCAGGTGATTTCACAAACAGAAACACCAACCACTTCAGTGAGCTGAGCTCCAACTAAGACATTTTAACAACTTGTCGTTGGAGAACACTGTTGGTACCTGGTGTCAGAACATGAAATATGATGTAAGAGTCGATCACTATATGAGTTGAATTCCACTCACATTTATCCAAAATCAAACTGTGAGGATGGTTTTCTTGAAGCTACAATTTGTAACTTTGTTTTTCTGAAAGTATGTTCAAACTAATCTGAATCTGGTTTCAATGCTCCTGTTGCTCAGTCTCAGAACAGAAATGGCAACGATGCAGACATTGTTTTATAGGTCAGTTAGCCAGGCTCGTCCTTTTAAACTGAATTTCTCAATTGCTTAAGAATTTCTGCACAATTTGGCAAGTTTTCTTATTCACTGCAATTTCATAATCATACTTTCGCAACCATACTTTAAGTAAATGAGTCATGTTTTACAATCTAACCTGTAAAACAAGGCCAGTAACATGCACACACATAAAAAAGCTGAGCCAAGATGATGCTTGTGTGGCACCAAAGATCCTATCACACACCCATTAGTACTCACGGGCCTGCTGAGGTGTGCTGCTCCAAAGCTTAAAACTTTCCCTGTCTGCTTCCTGTTTAACAGCGCTATTTGCTCCCTTTGCCCACCACCAATGGTCTGGGCTGGCTGCTGGCAGTTGGCATCCGACCCGGCGAGCAGCAGACGGCATCGCAGTGACTTCAGTCGATTCCTCAGCGCTCTGACAAGGGCGGCGATGGCACGCGCGCATGCCGGCTTGGCCTCGGCCATACGGTGTGTCATCACGAACAACGAAGAGAGAAGAATGGAGCAGCACTGTGACTGGGAATGGTTTGGAGTGGGACAAGAGACCAAGTGTGAGTCCAACTGAGGGGATACCCAAAGGAAGGGGAGGGGGGACAAATCCAAATTTGGATGGGAAGTGGGATCTCCCCCCACTTGCCCAGCTGTAACCTTCCACCCAGTGTTTCCATCAGGTGTCGTGGAGATCCCCGTGTACACACACTCACATTACTCACTGGCCAGTGACTAAATGTCACTTAAACTTCTCTGTTCACACATACCGACTCAGGTTTTGCAAAATGGCCCTTAACATGCAAATTCCTGCCAGAAATATCAGTTAATTTGTAACCTGATTTTATGACCATAAATTCATTGCAAAGTAACGTTCATGTATTAATTCTCGGCCATTTTCAACCGTCCTACAAACCTGGGAGCTGCTGTTAACACATACATCGCAGTAGCAATAAACACCTCTCTGAAATGTCACGTCCGAAAAAAAAAAATATATATATATTGTAAAAATCTTTATTTAAAAGTTAACATGTTTTTGAAATATCTTGAACAATTAATACTACATTGATTTCCTTAACATTTAGTCAGCCAGGCAATTATCTATCAAACAGTGATGCACAGAAACACAAAGCAAATGTTCCAAAAAGCCCACTATGATGTGGACTCACATAGTGCCCACCCCAAAACCTCCACCTGTCACAAAAGCCCTCCTGCTCCATTCACAAACACAATGTACACAATGCTGGTGTAGACTGTCGACAGGACGTTTGACATTTCTTGGATTACTTCCACCTGTTGTCGCCTTCCCTGACACTGCACTGGTTTCCACACACACCACTGAGGAAAAAAGTGGACCGGTTCAAAAACATAGAGCAACATGTTTTTAGGGAATTACTGATGTAGAATGTAGAACATCTGACATCTTTTCATTGTAATTTATATTTTCTCTACTTGCTCTTTGATTGATGTTTTGGTGTATGATACCTAACATCGATCCATTTTCTCAACCGCTTAGCCTGTTCAGGCCGGAGCCTGAGAGGCAGGGGACACTCTGGACAGGTTGCCAGTCGAGCTAAGGCCTAACACAGCAACTACACACACACACACACACACAACTATTCACGCTCACATTCACAGGCAATTTAGGGTCATCAATTAATCTAAAATGCAGGAGGAAATGGGAAACTCACACAAGCTTGGGGAGAATGTCCACCCTCCACACAGAAAGGCTGCAGCCGGCCTGGGATTCAAACCAAGGGCCTTCTAGCTGTGAGGCGGCAGCACTAACCACTCCCCTATAGTGCTGTCAAATATTCTCAATATCATTATTATTAGCTTAAAAAAAAAGAAAGAAAAACAATACAAATCCACTTTTCACTACCTGCTATGTAGAAGAAGACAGACACAGTCAGAGACCAGCTGGTGAACTGTTTGGCAGCTAAAGACCAGTGGATAAGGATCAAACACAGAGCAATAGAAAAGCAGAATACTGGATATATTTTCATCAAATGGACACAAACACCACGCTGAATTACTGTGCTGCTGGATTTCTAAATAATAAAATGACAACTGCTAACAAAATGGGTTTAGGATGTATGTTTTAATATTTCAACTTGACTTCTTTTGCCAAATAACAATCAATTATTAAAACTTCAAATAAGGAAAACAAGCACAAACACTTGAAGTAGCAATATCATATTTTTTAATTATTTAAAGAGTAGTCACCTATTTTCCAAGCAAAGACATTAGCTCCTTCAGCTTACAAACTGTGAAAACCTTTTGCTTTTCTTTGTCTTATGTATAAAACTAAAGTGCATATTGAGTTTAGGTCTGTTGCTTGTATAGACCCCGTTCTGACTCTGGGAAACGACAGTGGCCAGTTCATTGACTAAAATGATTAAATTATCAAGAATATAATGAGCAGATCAATACTTAATTAATGCAGTATAATAAAGTGTTTCCATGGACCATTAAAGCAATGGAGTCTGTATTTATAAGCTAAGCAAATAAATTCATTCATTAACAGAAGGATGTTCAATTCAGCAACCTTTAGCTGAGAAGTGTCATTGTGTTAATGAATTACAGTGCTTGGCTTGAAAAGGTACCTGTCAGTGAACGGGTTTATTAGAGCAACGTATAACAAGTGCTACTGTGTCAGTGTGTGTGTGTGTGTGTGTGTGAGGAGCAGAAAGGAAATGAGTGAAATGTGATGCTACATTTCCAGCATCACTTGCATATCCTTTATTAAATGCCGTAGTAAAAATAGATGCAGGTGCAACTTTGGTAATAACACAACCATTCATATATCTATTGTTTGTTTGTGCGTGTGTGTGTGTGTGTGTGTGTGTGTGTGTGTGTGTGCATATGACACACCCTGGTTGACTAATGGAAGATCCTTCTATATAATACCAACATAGTGACTGTATAATGTGGAACAACTATGTATCCAACATTAAAGCTTGAGCTGGTGGTTTTCACCAACAATCTTATTATTATGTTAGTGTGCAATTTGTCCAACAAAGGAATAGCTGCTAAACACATTTCTGTAATTTACAATCTTAAACGTAAATTACATTTTGTTTGTTGCCATCAAGTAACAGGATTAACACCAAAAAGCAGGAGAAGAAATATGAAACAGATTTCAAACTAATGACGAACATTGGATCAGGCTACTTGCTGGTGCTCAACAAAGGTTTAGGGATAAACAACCTGTATAATTTATAGTGTTCTACTGTAGGATATACTGCAGTGGTTCATGTAACGCAGTTTTTAGGATGTAGAATGTGTTAATGCTCAAAGCTAAAGCTCAGTTTGAAGACTTAGAGAATACAAACTTAGTTTGTTAACATACATAGTTCTTAGATACCAGTTTTATTATTATTGTTCTCGTGTAAGTCTCCGTGGTTAAGAGCATCCGGCGAATGCCTCAAATGTCAATATGTTGTGTGTCTTCGAACGTCTTTGTATGTGTGTTTGTGTGGAAGCTTCTCCATGGCAGCAGCTTTCATGGATTGACTGAACGGGATTCCATTCCAGACAATCTGTCCCTCCTAAGCCCGTTACGCAATCAAATTAACAGGCCGGATGGGCAACACACACACACGCACACACACGCACACACGCGTGCACACACATACACACATGCAAACACGTTTGATTTATCAGGTTGGAGGTATAAATTGCATTTCCATTGGCCTTGATCAAGGATCAAATAACACATATACACAAAAGACACACAGCCACAGGAGATCTGACAGTTCCAAATATATGAAAAATATATTAAGCACTTTTAACACAAGAAATAAAAAAAATATTTCTGAGCTCACTACAGCTGCACCGATTAGCCGCTTGTCAGAAAATTTATCATTTGCATTTTTAGATTAAAAGGTTCGAGCTTTGAATTTTGTGAATTCGAAGCCTTTCTTCAACACTGATGACAGTAAACCGTTGTACTGCGATTACAGTTTCTACAGTTTTTCTCTTCCCATTTATATCAATAGACACTTTCAAACGGGAGGAACTTTGTCATGTTCTCCAAACTGATGCACCGAGTTCCTCGTTTTTTGTGTGTGTGTGTGTGTGTGTGTGTGTGTGTGTGTGTGTGTGTACACCATCTATTTAATAATTAATTCATATTTTGTATTACTTGAATTAAAGCAAGCAATACAAATAAATCACAAATGAGGCCATTTCATATTGAAATAATTATGTTTGTTATGACAGAGAAAATTTTCTGGGAACTTTTTTTGAGAAACTGTATCATCACCTTTATTCCATAAGGTTATTTAGCAGACAAATCAAAACACTTGCAAAAATGTATAAAAAGGTTTAAGGATGGGTGAAGAAAACTGAACACAAAAAAACTAAACAAAAACTAAAAACCTAAACAACAGTAAGACACAGACAAAAAAGGGAGACAGATGAAATAATATGAGAGATGTAAGAGGGTATCTGATGAAAGAGAGAGGTGGATATGATTTGCAGCCGAGGCCAAACTTTAAAGTACAGAGTGAGGGAGCATTAAGTATACATGAGGAAGAGCAGAGGGAGGACATCATCATTAATTCAGGAGCTGGCAAGACAAAATCCTCAATCACTGCTCTGCACACACACACACCCAGTCTCAGCAGCATTAGATGAAGGTGTGTGTGACCTCTCCTTCACTCTGCTGTTAACTGATCCACCAAAGGCTGCACACAGTGAACTAGACTGAGTGGATTCAGGGGACAAAGCGAAGTGTAAGTTGGAAGTTTGGTTGAAGAAAACCTTTCTGGCTGAGTCATCAGTGCAAAAGATGGAAGAAAAAAAAAAGTCTTACAAATGATCAATTTTTTGTATTGTCCATAAAAACGTGTGTGTGTTTTGGTAAATCATACAGTTTCCAATGACAGAGCTAAATTATTTTGTAGTTTTCAAACCGTGAGCTCGAGATCAATATATGACAAGAAACAGAAATGAGTAGTTTCCCCAGCATTGCATAATGGTTAAGCAGTTAAGGAGGATGGTTTTTTTTTCTAAAGCAATCATATTAACACAAACTGAAACTAACAATAAATGTGTGTGTGTGTGTGTGTGTATCATGTTTCTTCATTCAAAATTCTTGGATGAGATGTTTTAACAAATTCTCTTTTTCACAGTAACTTGAACTGAGTCAGTGACCCTGAACAAGCCAAGATCCTGAAAACGTTATGTCACAAAATGCTTTAACACCTACACCAGGATTTACTGGTGAAATATTTCTAAGGTCGCTCATGGCTCTTTACCAAACTGACGGAAAAATTAATTCTCAGAAACAAAGTTAAAATCCGATTATAGTTTTCTTTTCAGTGACCAATTTTATTTCCAGCCAAACTAGACAGTTTCAAGTTCCCAAATGTGAGAATGTGCTGCTCTTACAAGAGTTCAATGACCTTTATTCTCATCTTAATACGGTTTCATTGAGAGGGAGGGAGAGCGAGAGAAAGAAAGAAAGAATCAGAAAGCGAAAAAGGAAAGAGAGGAAAAAAAGAGAAACTAAATGAGAGTTAAAAAAAGAGAAAGACACACACACACTCACACAAACAGGGGGCGGGGGCTGCTTTAACTTTGTCACCATGGCAACCTTGTTGACATGGCAATCGGTTCATAACAGATACACTTTACTGTGATCTGTCGGACAGTAGAACCACTGTCTGCCCCCCCCCCCCCCCCCCCCCCCCCCCCCCCCCCCCCATCCTGTCTACAACTCGCTTCACCTCTGTCTCACTCACTCCTGCATCTCTCTTCCCCCCCCCCCCCTCCCCCTCCCCTCATTAGAGAGAATCAAAGGGCTTCATCTGTTGCCAATCAAGCCTCTTAATTACAACATATACAAATATGCAACATGTGAGAGTGTAAGCCATCCCAGCCCTGCACAACCTGGTTCCCACAGAAATATATCAGTTTTATTTAGAGTCCTTCAATAACATCATACATGAACATGTGCACATACGAACATGATCAACGTATTATCAACAATGTATGTGTGCAGGATTATAATCCAGCTCTTAAACAAGAACAAGCATTGTGGTGTCGTGGGAGATATCAAAGGTTCTGGATCTATGAAAAGAGAAATTATTCATTGTTTCTCCTTTTTGAAAATGTAGCATTAGCAAGCATTACCTAATGTGCAGAATATGGCAGCTGCTCGTTTTTCATGAATATTGATGTCTGATTTCATAAAGCAGACATTAGAATATCCAAATGCAAATGTCTGAGCTGATTTCAAATGAGGCATTTGTCCGAGTACCTGTGAATAAACTGATGAGGTAGTAAAACAATAAAACACACCTGCAGCACATAGTCCATTTACTGTTAAGCCTACAGTTAGTGGTCTGCTTACAAAGACTATAAAGGCTTTAACTCCCACATGGTACACACAGTATGTTTGACCAAACCCTTGAATTCAAGCTGCCAGTCTGTACTTAGAGCACATCTGGACTGTTTCATTGTAAATCCCCTGTAGTGGTGTACAGAGCTGAAACATAAACTGTGTCACTGCTCAAACACTCACAGATCTGACTATGCACAGTCACTTCCCAGGCTCAACAACAGAAACACATCTGTGCCGAATGCAAACTTCAGCACCCGAAATGTTCACATAGCTGAACCAACAGCTCTCTAGAAAGTCCATTTTGTTTCATGTGTTGTAACTGTAGCCATTGTTTGCCTTAACACTGTAGGCTTTGTGCTTTATTCTTGCTTCATGCCTGGTCTTGCTTGTCTTGTATGTTATGTGTTTTCTTGTTGTTTTAAATGATTTGACGGAGAGGCATCGGTTATAAATTTGCCGTTTCACTGACACTGGCACATTTACAGAAGTGTTGAGTAACCACGTTATATTGAAAATGCACAAAAAAACAAACAAACTCAAATACATATACATGAAGGATGGTTTAATGCAGAGCTGTTGGGCCCTGATGAACTGGAAACTGGAAATGTAATGTTCATTATTTGGCTTCTACTTTTCTAATATCAGTCAGGGTCTGGATGGTTTAGCACCTCATCTACACAACGTTCTGAAAAACTAAACTAAACACTCAATCCTGAACTTTTCAACTGCATAACGCTTGTTTTTCTTTCATGAGAAGTGTTTGTACGATGTCACAACATTAACCACGTCCCTCATACCCCACCGTACCCACCCACGAGTCCTCAAAAAGCAGACAGATCGGGAACGTAACCTCACATGAGCATGGCGGCCCTGCCAGGCCAGTACCCATGTAAATGTTATAAAGGCTGAGAGTTCAGAAATTATTTCACTCTGTTGCCAAAGATGCATGTCGAATCACAGCACCATGCTAGAGGTGAAACACACACACACACACACACACACACACACACACAAACACACACAGGAATGTGTTGATGATCACTCAACAGCTGCTGTGGTCAAGTGATTGAACCTTTTATTTTTTTAATTAGATGCATGACTCTGATGTGCTGTAAATAAAACACAGTTTACCACAGATCAGGTTTTATATTACATTGTGCCTCCTTTGCTCACTGATCACACAAGGAAATCCAGCTTACTTTCCCACCTGCGGACTCTTCTCACTCGGGCGGTCTGCCACTGTGAGTTACATGTGTGAAAGGCCACTTTGGATAATGTCCGAGGCTGAATGCTCCTAACGTTGTCCTCAGAAACGGGCCTGAGACTATGGGAATCCCAAAGAGTCTGTGTGAACAAGGATACAAATACAGACAGGCAGCAAACCACAGTCTGTTCTGTTATAGACATAGTCTGTGTGTTCTACCTGCTTTTCTCTGTTTCTGACAGGACATAAAAGTGTGTTTATCACACTTCTCACACATCTCTATGCTGCTTAAATTGATTAACTAATGACCTTGTTACAGTGCGTTGCGCAAAGGGAAACACACACACACGCACGCACACACACACACACACACACACGCAGACACAGGAAAACCCTCCAGCTGTTTGTCATTTAAGCATGTCCTGTCATTGTTTCCCTGGCAACAACATCTGCACAGGAAGGCACACATCTGTCCTTGGAGGCCCCCTGCCAGCTACACACAACTTACCATGTGTCACTGCAGGGACAGGGAGGAAACAGTGAATACGACAAACTTTGAAACTGTGGTGTGTGTGTGCTGCATTGTATAATAAATGTATCCAAATGTTTTTTTCATGAGTGGAGGCCCTCTGAGCTATGATACTGTGATTTCCCACTGGTCTGTAAATGTATCGTCTCTCTAATCAACACAAGACACAGAAAAGGTTATGGAGTTGACACAATCAGCAGGGGAGAAACAATACAACAAATAATACCTGCAGAATGGAAATAGGAGGGATGTTGAAAGGAGAGGATGGAATAGGAGGGATGAGATAAGGAGATTAGAGGGAAAAAAAGAAATAAAAGAAGAGCAGGTTAGACAAGGAAAAATTCGAAAAAGAAAATAGCATAACAGGAAATGAGAGGGGAGAGAAGAGGAGAAAGATAAATTAATGAAAAGTAAGAAAAAGAAGACAGACTTGTGGAAAGGAAGGAAAGGAAGGAAAGGAAGGAGGGGGCAAGTAAGGAAAAGAAACACAAATTAAAGGGCTTAGCAGAGATCAGCTAAAGAAAGAAAAAGAAAGGAAATGGAAAGACAAAGGTGCTTAAAGGGAAACGAATGAAAAAAGAAAAAACAGGAACATGAAAATATAGGAATCAAGAAAGAAAAGGGCAATGGAATGGAAATCAAAGAATAAGGGAAATGAGTGGAGTATAGAGAAGAAGAAGATAATAATAAGTATAGCAAGGTTAAGAGAATAAAGGACAGGGAAAAGAAAAAAGATAAAGTGAGAGCATGAGAGGAGAGAAAAGGAACGTTTAGAAAAAAGTAAAGACAGGAAGAGGATGAGAGGAGGATTGTGGAACAGTAAAACTGAATAGGGGGAAATCAAAGTCCAGAGATAAGAAGAGGAAGGACAGGAAAGAACGGAAGAAGGACATGAGATAGAAGGTACAGAAGAACAGAGAGAATGAAGAGAAAAGGACAGAAAAGGAAGAGTCACAGTCAAACTATGATAAAAGGAGGATCTGTAAGAGTGTGAGACAACACAGACTTGGTGGAGGAGGATGGAAAAGACATGTTGGGTTAGTGTCTGTGCGTTAAATTCCAGGTGAGGTCAGACACACTCAAGTGGGGGGTGGAGGCTCCGGCATTCTTCTTCCTCCTCTCTTTCCTTCGTCTTCCTCTGTATGTGAACATACAGGGAAACTCCCCACTCCTCCTCCTCCTCCTCCTCCTCGTCCGGTGGAAACTGACAGACAGACTGCGTGTTTGTGAAGTTTTTAACAGTTAATCGTTTAAAAGGATGAGCTTTAAGAAAATAAAACAAATGTCTTAAGGTAATGCTGATTACTTGAACACGTGAAAAATGCATGAATATTCACCACCTGTAAACTAACTCACCCAAATCACAACTGGGGCAGCCAGTTGGTTTTAGAAGTCACACTTCCGGATCACCTGAGTGCACTGATTGTTTAAAGTGACTGAAGTAGAAATGTCTGTGGAATCAACATCCTGACTAACTCCCAACTACATCACGAAGACAAAAGAACAACATTTCTAAATGGGCCATATTCTTTCCATTGTTTTGAATGCAGTGAAGAAACATCTACAGAAGAACTGTGGCAAGTTTGAAGATGCTTGTAGCAGTTTTACTGTCAAATACCTTGTGAAACTGTGTTCAGTGGCAGAATGGAACACAACGAGAGGTCACGCTGGTTTTATTTCTGTATACTTTATAGGAAGTGAAATGAAAAACAAAAACTATTATGTATTATTTTGAAAGCATCCTGCACTGTGCTGTATGCTAGTAAGTTGTTGCTCTGTTCCTGGAGAGAGAGCTGTGTTCAGGAAAACCGGCGCCGAGTTACACAGATTACATCACCACCCCGTGACCTCACAATGGCAAAATCCACAATGCCTCGTTCACAACACGGACACACACACACACACTTATTACCACTGAGGAATGCAGCGACTGATCCGGACAAAACTGGGAGGACACAAGTATTTGTCTTCTTCTTCCTCTAGCTCCCTTTTTACGTGCCTCTTCTTTCTAAAATACACAAAGACCAAACTCACACAAACAAACAAACAAACACACACACACACTATGCCTCTTCCTATCAATCAATATTTCCTCTTTCCCTCTCTCTCTCTCTCTCTCTGCAACCATCAATACTCACTCTGGCCTGGTGGTGAAGAGGAGGTTTCCATTTTAGGTGTTTAGGCCTGAGTGCACACACTTCCTCCCTCTTTCCATCGCGCACACACACACACAGATGACCACAGATGCAGACAAATAACCACTGAGTGCCAAACCCAAACACTAAAATAGCTCCTAGTACTAAATAGTAACTAACACAATGTCCCAAACTGAGGACTTTTGTTTTTCTGCCCTTTTGTTTGTCTAGATGGGCGCGCGCACACACACACACACACACACACACACACACACACACACACAGAATAACAGAGTTTCCCATTCCTAGTTCAGAAGTTGTGACCATCTAAAGAGGATTAGTTGTTTCCGAGGAATGTCTAGTCTATCTGATACCTCGCAGATGCACACACACACACACACACTCACACACATGTTCACCTGAGCACGTTGAATAAGAGAGTAGAGTTAGTGCCGTGTGTGTGTGTGTTTGTGGGCGTTTAAAAGACGCCAGAGAAAGTCAGTCCAGATGGCCGAAGAAGATTAAACACCATCTGCCAGCAAGAGCTACGTACACAACCAACACACACACACACACACACACCCAGAGGAGACAGTGCAGTGATTTATAAAGTCTGAAAAATGACTTCACTAATAAAGAAATCCATTACATTTTAGCATTTACGATAAAGGCCTTTTTCTTGGGGAATAATTAATAATTTAGTCTTCCTTAGGTAATCTGTCAGGAATCAGCAGCTAAAGAGGAAATTAGAGTCCACGTGTGTCAGAATTCATTATACTGCGTGTTTGCAGCTGCGGCAGGTTATGTGTGTTTTACTATTTACTGCTTATGTTATATTACATTTGTCTGCTGCAGCAAAAATGAGCCGCACGTGCAGCTGGTTCATGTGCAATGTCACCGTGGGCAGATGCTCTTTATCATTATGTTCCTGGTGTGAATCTATATGTCCAGGATGGCAACTAATGGCTACTTCTAATATCATTTAATCTGTTAATATCTTTTTGTCTTCATCTGGTTATTCAGCTTCCAAAATGTTAGATACAGCAAAAAATGCTGTCCAGGGGAAAACTTAACTTTTCTTAAAACAATAAAAAGGTAAAAGTTAGACAGAAACAACATTACTAAAGAAAAGAAAAAACAAAACCCACACACACACACACACACACACACACACACACACACACACAGGGGAATTGCCGTTTTTCAGTACACATTTAAAATTTAAAGCAGGAAACAAAACACTGGTTTCATTTTGTAATTTAAAACAGAAATTTCTTCACCAATTTGTTTCGCAGGTTTCAAACATACCGTAGTAGTGAACTTATTTGTCAGATGCAACTGAATCATCAAGTATTCAAGCGTAATGTCCATACTTTCCCGAAGACATAAGACGTAGGAGTCTCTAAGCCACTTTGGGGTGGGGGTGCTTTTAGAGACAGCAGCTCCTCCTCTGAGACCACTAATGCTCAGCCTTACTCTGGAATCTTGCATGTTTTACTTTCTCTGAGTGAACAAAATTTGATAAAGTGGTGACTTTCGTTCTACCTAAACCTGCTTTAGCTACAACTGATCCAGTCTCCATAATGTGTATTAGAGCCACACGCTGCCCCCTTGCAAACAAGACGTAGCCTGATGCTCAAAAGGTTTTTCTTTACTTAGAGCAGCAGTCGGATTTCTGACACTTTCACTTAGTTTTGAGCTTCCCCACTTTCGCAGTGCTAAATAGCCAGAGGTGCTTTGGTGGAAACACGAGGTCGGGCATATTTTTAACAATCCCAAAACCAATGGCTGCAGTTTGATTTATTAAAAATAATAAAAATAAAAAAACTATTATAGGTCGATTAAACCCACCCAGGCGTAATGTGAATGTCTGCTTCAGTGGATTTGCTACAGGTTTATTTCTGCCCTACAAAAATAGCAAAACATGAAATATTTCCTCTTTAATTTAGATGTCAGAACCTAGTGTGTCTGTAAATGATTAAACTTTCTGATTATTTCCAGGTGTTATATGTGGACTCAGACTTTCAGACCTCACTGGATCTATATGCAGTTTGTGTACAGAGTACAAATACCCAACAAAATGTGTATAAGACTTGGAGAAACAGGAGAAACAGGGACTCATACACATCAAACCCCCAAAACCCCAAACCCATGTGTGTGTGTCTGTGTCTAGGTTAAAGTCGAACTGACCTCATCTTGTGGCCAAACATGATACCCCCCCACCCCCTCCACACACACACACACACACACACACAGCTTAGCAGCAGCAGATGGTAGCAGATGTTAGTTGGTCCATCAGAGAGCAGTGATGTTCCTAACGCTGCCTAACATTTCTGCCTCGCTGGGGGCATCAACGGTGTGTGTGTGTGTGTTCCTGTGACAATGAGCAGTGGAGTCAGTGTGTGAAATGAATGTGTTGCCTTCGTGCATTCATATTATCACTGACGATGAGTGTGTGTTATCAACTCAACAATGAGCAGCAGACTTGAATGTGATGTAGGTGTAAGGATTTGTACTAATTGGATGTGAGTGCTGAGCTGTGTGTCTGTGTTTCTATAAGCTTCACGTGTGATGACATTTGTGAAAGTACATACAGATTTGTTCATGGTACTATTTATACAAATTTTGAGTATTTTTTTATTTTTTATTTTTTTGTTGTGTATTTCAAGATGGAGCACTTGCATGTAACAGGAAATGGGGGGAAAAGACCGTGGCATCAGTAGTGTTACACAAAGGAATATATTTAGTAACAGGATTTCATGTTGTGATAAGGTAACCATTTTGATTCCCAGCAGATATTTTAGGCCACCTTTTACTTTAGTTCTGATTTTCCTTGACTAATAAGTTAAAAACAATCTTTAGGTCCTGGGGAGTTGGTTAGCATTTACAGTAATAGCTGCATCTTGAGGTTCTAGCAAAAAGTGACTGCAATTTAACCATCATTTGTTGTTTATGTGATGTTTTATAGAACAACTATTAAATGTAGTTTGAAAATATGATTTAGTTGCAGCAGTAACAATATTTTGTAACACAAAATTAATTTGATTTCTCCAGTTGTATAGAATTATGAGCTTTGTCAAAGCCTATTACACATGAAAGTGGACCCTCTGATTTACATTTTTATGCCAATGTTAACAGCTGTTAACCACGATTAAGTGAATGGTACAAAACTCAAATTTGTTCACAAAACTACAGAAAGATATGCACACGCACACAGTCAGTTAGAGTTGGTGGAACAATCTAACTCACTCATTAACAGCTCTGTAATACATTCAAGCTTGCACACGCATGCACACAACATATTGTTCGTACTGTTTGCACATCTACTTCTAGCCTCAGAGGTTGAGTGAGTGTGTGCACTGCAGACCCTGGAGAGTGAGGTAATGGGTGCTCAGCTCTTCTCAGACGGTCAATCGGTAACCCATCTCCACTGCATTTAAAAATCGATGCATGCAGCTGCCCTTCCGCCAACACGTAATCACACGCACACGCGCTGTGAGAATAGGAAGACCCTCCGGATCGAAGGCAGATTCTGGTTTGTGGAAGGCAAGATACCGTACACTGTTCACCAGTGATTCCAAACCACGATGACAATTATTCCTACAAAGTCACGCAATAATTGAGGGAGGGTAGATTGTGTAAAAATCCATGACGTTAATGGAAAGTCCAGGACTTTGTTGTTCTAAGCCTGATAATGTCTTATATATAAATGATTTGTTTAAAAAAAAAAAACACTCAGATGGGAAGGAGCTCATTTACGTCCGGACCTGCACACCTTATTGTTTCGGTAATATACATTACTGAGTAAAGGTATCAAGGAAAGTTGAAACTGTTTAATAATAGAAAAGGTGCACAGTCAATTGAATCCAGAAACAAGCTCCTTGTTTAAAAGACACAGTTCACTGCATCCTAGTTTTCTGTGTGCAGCGTGACGCAAATGTTACCATTAATATTCAAATGTCAAGCCGATTTTCCCACAGTTCATCGGTTCAGCTCCAGTCGAAAGTCATTCTCATTTTACTAAACTCCAGCTGTGTCTGCTGCTCTTTTGTCAGTTAGGGAATAAGACAGTTTACAGATTAGCTGTTGGACAGACATGAAGCAAAGCAAACAAAATCATTTCATCTGATTGGGATTTGCCAAACCAAAGTTGTCAAATCCATCAGGTCAGATTCAATTTTTAGTTTAATCTGACAGATGTCACAGTATCAAACATGTTCAGTGCACTTGAAGCTCTCGCTGAAATGAACTGAAAATTAGATTGAGAAAACATCAGTGGGGACTTCGGTAATCATATTCCGTTCTCTGACTGATGGAGACAGGACACAAAGAGTGTTATAAATGTATTCTGAAAACTGTAAACAACAGCAGCTGAATCCTAACATATGGTATTTCTAGGCAGATGTAGTTGGTTCAAAATGGAAAAGCAATAAAGTTCATGGACACTATATCCACTTAATGCAGTGCAGAACGTAAACAGAGTAAGTAACACAGCTGCAAATATGAACGACGTCTCCATAAAGATCTCAGTAAACAAACCTAAATATTAATTGTTAAAATACACTGAAATTGAGTATTTAGTTCTTCAGCATGTAGAAATACTAGCAAACAGTTTCATAATGAATCCAAATAAAGTTATTGTGAAAACTGAGTGTCTGTCCAGACTCATATTTTAATGAGTACATCCATGAGTCCAAATGAACATTTGTGCCAGATGTAATGAAATTCCCTCCAGACATTTCTGAGATTTAGCTAGGCCTGGGCCATATATCAGAATATTTCAGTTGATTTGGCAACAATTTGACAAAATAGACATTAATGTGTGTGCTAATGGAGTTAGCTTTGAAGGAGTTAACCTTAAAAGAAACACATACAACATCAAAACCCAGATCCGCAATCTTTAACTTCTACTCTCCTTTTTACTACGTTTTTTTTTCGTCAGGTATTGTTGTATAATGAGCTGCTGTAACAACTACATTTCCCTCTAAGAGAACAATAAAGTCTTATCTTTCTTCACCCGATTCCAGGGAAGAGTCGAATGAACAACAAGAGATTCTGCTGGTTGTAAAGATATGTGACAGAGGGATGTGTCTTTTCACCTACAAACAATCTTTGACAGAGTCCAGTCAGCAACTTGGAGCCGGCACATTGATCCTTGCAGACATTGAACATTTTAGCTGGAGCAAGCAACAGTCAGTGCCAGCTAAACACTGAAATGGTCTAAAACTAAACCAACTGCGGAATCCTAACACTGGGATCGACTAGATAATGGCCATCAATAAAGTGCACTTATAAAAGTGAAAACTTTATTTTAACATCGGTTCTAAAAACTACAAAATAAAGTAAAAATTGGTGTATGACATCATGGAGTAAGACTAGGACACAGGAAGTAAGTGAAGAAGGGTTTACCTAAAGAGTAAATCATCCCAAAATAACTCCTGGAATATGAACATCACAAATAAATGATAAAATCGAGCTGAGCAGGGGATCTGAGGGAGGATCTTTTTTGCTGTAAGATGACTCATGAGTTTAACAATGAGCCACAGAGCTTCTCTTTCATACCGGCAATTATCTTTCTAGAGTAGGCGTCAGTCTTCTCAAACAGTGGATAAATAATCAAAGAGAGAAGAGCTCTGCTTTGAGTGAATGTAACTGAAACTCACACACACAAAAAAAAGAATTCAAAGAATCGTGTGTGTACAAATGACTGGAGGGGCTGTTTACTCATCAATAGCAGCCAGTCAGACTCATGTATCTGGGGTTAGCTCACACACACACACACACACACACACACACACACACACACAGCTGCCCATCAGTGAGGTCAGAGTGTTACACTGCTGAATACGAAACAGAGCACTTGCTGTGTTTACAACTGAAGGCCACTAAATGTCAGGAAACACTTACAGCAACCACCAAACACAAGCTGGAGCCTCCTCTGTGTTTGACGTTAACACTAAACTCAGAACGGGAGGTGGACTTACGTTGCAGGCAGGCATCGAATCGTCCTCGCCCACCGAGTCCTCCGCATCGTGATGCGCATCCTGTAATCACACACACAGAGACGTCACACATTAAAACACACACTTGATTGACAGCAGGGACAGTGTATTCAGCCACTGTTCCCTGTGAGATTCAGCCAGGGAGCAGCAGCGTCACTGCTACAGGCTGAGACATGTTCACCTGCACAGCAGCTCGCGTGATAGAGGAAAATACCTCTAGATGACTGTATGGGCTTGTTTCAGGCAGAGTGTGTTTGCTGTAAACGATGCAGACAGCATCCACTTTATTCGATACACCTTTAGAGTCTAATCCAAGGCAACACAACTGCAATAAAGTCTACTTTTATGGCACTTAAAGTGTTTTTTGCAGCATTTTTTTGACATTACAATAGAATGTTGATTTAATTATCAATTTTTCCGCACTTGGGCATTTATGGCTGACCCTACACCCTCAGAGAAGGACATGTAGTGAACGTTCTGCTGGAAGCGTGCATGTCTGTACGTCCCCGGGTAAAAGCAAAATGGCTTTTAAACAGGCTTTAAGATTAAAAGGCAGCTGGGCTTCCACTGTGCAGCTACCTTATACATTGCAAAGTTAATGAATTTGTCTGCACCATCTGTCCAACGACATCACACAGCACAACAGAACAGCATTTTCCAGCTTTAAAGTAGAGTTTTAAACCTCGACCTCCAGTGGGTCAGCTATGCTGTGCTAGTGAGAAATTGGGTGATTGGGTGGTTTATAGGGAGAAACAGAATGAAGACAGTCAACACAGGAAATAAGGGTGGATTTTATGCCTTTGAGAAGATAGTGATACGATATGCACAAACCAGACTGCAATGCTAGAGCTGGATACACCATGCAGACAGCCTAGTGAATAATAAACACGTGCATAACGAATGACAATCACAATATTGTTGGAGTGAAAGAAACATTGTTTAAAGCTAAAGTGTTTGGACAAACAGCATGAATAAAACACCACAGATACACACGGAATCAGCCATCCACCTTCATACAGCAATGAGCCGCTCTATGCTGCAGGACCACTGTGTAGATCGAGTTCTGCACAAAGATTCATTCTTTATTCACTGCCCACATCCTTGGTTTGTTTTCGTTTTGTGCTTTCAATCCACTGCGAGATTAACCAAGCTGCTAAATGATCAGGCGTCTTTCATTACGACACCCTCTTATCACTGTCCCCCTCGATCTCGCGGTGACAAGAGAATCAAACAAGAGTTCAAACTAAAACTAGTCCCCAGACGGCCAGAGTGTGACATTTATCAGCAGGGCTACCGAACTCAGATCTCTTTCATCTCATCTGCTCGGCCAAAAGGGAAAAATAAAAACAACAGATATGAATTAGCATTACGTAAGGCAGATTAGCAGCCTGTCTGCTTCCCTGCTGGAACAACAGCTGTGATTCAGACACTGATAGCACTGATACTACTGTCTGACAAAAACAATAACAACAATAAAAAGCGATTATGGTGATTATTTACTTTGCTGGTAAGTGCAGCATCAGGAGAATGAACCTGAAATCTGCACAGCAGGGTGAGAGCGAAGGATCGAGGAGAAAAAAAGGAAAGGGAGCGTTAACTGATGAGACGGATGGCTGGCAGACAGACAGTGTGATGGATAATGATGAGACAAAGGAAGGAAGATGCAGAGAGAGGTGACAGAGAGAAAAGAGCTAAAGACGGAGAGAAAAACTCTGAGTGAACTGCAGAACCTGATCCATGAATAAAAAGAGAGCAGCTTGTCTCTATATGATCCTCCTCTGACAAAACTCAGCAAACTGCACCCACCCACCAACACCATTGCCTGACTCGACGCAACTTTAAATGTTGAAGGCACCACAAGCCATTGTCAAACTTCCTGCTAAAAATTAAGCTGAATTAGCTGTTGACAGTTGCTGTTTGCAGTGTACCTGTGGATGTACGAAGGAAAAGTCAAAAATGTTGGTGGAGTTGTAAGGAGCAGCTCTTTTCAATGCAGATTTATGGACAATTATTTGCAAATGACGATGTCCTGAAAAGTGTAAATGACACTGAGAAGAGCTGCAGTTTTTAGGCAAATGACAGCATTAGAGCATTAAGGACTTTAAAATACAGCAGCTGCCTGCACAGTGTCACAGTCACTTCTTCTCCAACGGCTGACAAAATCATTCTGACAGACCCCAATGACAGTATCTAACTTGTGATTGTTTGTCTGCAGCTATCGCTTTCATCTAAAGCAGTACTGGCTTCTCATTTCCTCATCAGCTGGTGCAAAATGATCAACTGCATTGGCATTAAATCAACAGTGTCCAGTATCCTCCTGCAAAAGTATGCAGAGGAGCCCAACTTGACTTTTTCCCCTTTTCTGTCACACTCACTTACAGTGTTATGTTACAGCCTCATTCCAAAACGGATCAAATTAATTATTTTCCTCCAAATTCTGAAACAAACAATACCCCGTGATGACAAGGTGAAAGCGTTTGTTAAAAATCTTTGCAGATTTATTAAAAATAAAGAATTTAAATAAATAAAAACCATGTGTACATAAGTATTCACAGCCTCTGCAATGAGCTCTGGTGCATCCTGTTTCCACTGATCATCCTTGAGATGTTTCTACAACTTGATTGGTGTCCACCTGTGGGAAATTCAGCTGATTTGATGTGGTTAAGAAAAACATACACCTGTCTATATAAGGTCCCACAGTTAACAGTGGATGTCAGAGCACAAACAAAGACATGAAGTCCAAGGAAGTGTCTGTAGACCTCTGAGACAGGATTGTATCGAGGCACAGATCTGGGGAAGGGTACAGAAAAAAAACGGAACTCTTCCTAGAGTCGGCCAGCCGTCCAAACTGAGTGATCGAGAAACAGGGCCTTAGACGGGGGGGTGACCAAGAACCTGACGGAGCTTGAGAGGTACTGCAGAGAAGAATGGGAGAAACTGCCCAAAACTAGGTGTGACAAGCTCGGAGCATCATACTGAAGAAGACTTGAGGCTGTAAATGCTGCTAAAGGTGCTTCAACAAAGTATTAAGCAGAGGCTGTGAATACTTATGTCGTTTTTGCTATTCAATAAATGCGCTAAAATTCCATCCAAACTTGAATGAATTTCATCCATTTTGAAATAAGGCTGTCACATAAAAAAATGTGGAAAAAGTTAAGTGCTGGGAATCATTTCTGATTCCATTTCTGGTATCATGTGTTTTATTAAATGCTTTGTTCATCCTATATAAAAGTTATCAGTCAAAGCAAGACATTACACTTAAAGTTATTTTACTCCAAAATGACCCTTTTGTTTTACCCTAAGACATTTCTGAACCTGAAACTGTCATAGTTCCAATTTCAAATGTGAGAATTTGCTACTTTTCTCAGGTGTTACATTACAGTTAATTATTAGTTGTGGGACAATTGATTGAACAAAATGCGACGTCAACTTGAGCTCAAATATTTAAATAAGGAAACAATCTCCGGCTGATAGCAATCATTAGTTGCAGCTTTATTTACTCACCAGGTGCTTGGCAACATTTTGCCAAGTTAAAAAGTGCAACTTTCCGCTCAGCAGAGGGCTGGATTTAACCGTTTCTCACGTTCTACAAGATTTCAAACTGAATGTTGGAGTTTTACACTGCTGGTTGCAGAGGCACAAAAAAAGTAGACACATTCTTTACAGATTTTGTAACAACAACATCTTAAAAGCAAAAAAGCAGAAGTACTGAGTCACTTCTTTACTCAAGTAAAAGTGAAGAAGTACAGGCTCTGAACTATAAAGTAACTTCAGTGTGAAGAAAAGATATATTTTAAGCTAACTTGACTTCATGTGCCATAATATAATTAGGACATTAGTAAACCACTTTCACTTCTTAGACTGAAAATAATGAGCATTAGCTTTGTTAAATCCATTTTCAATGTCTGCGACACCACTGCTTAACCTGGAAAGGATGTTGAATTTGACTATTTAGTTAAATTTTAGGAGCTTTCAATACCAATTTAGTATTATAATATATCTATTTAAATATTGTGTGCACTCACAAAAATGCATTGGTTGAATGCAATTTACCCAGGCGGCATTTTTCTGCATAAAAATGTAACAATATAGTCGTGTCGCATCAAGTTGGTTAAAATGTTTATTAAAACTTATCTATATTACATTGACCTAAAGCAGTTTTTCCAAATCAATCGTTTTCATCTAATATAGTTTCCTCAACTTAACTATAAGAAATTGGAAAGTATAATAATCTGACATCTTTCTATTATTTATACACCTACAATTCATCAGTAAAGAAAATCCTCATTTGTCAAATCTTTTAGCAAATCATTTCATCAATCTAAAATTAATCATTAGCCTTTTAACAAACCATTCATTTTTGAAGTTCTTCTGTGAAGTCTGTCGTATGAAATGAATATTTTTGTGTTTTTGACGGTCGCTTGGCTAAAACAAACCATTTGCAAGTCTTTTGTGTGGTAAGAAAACCTGCAGAGGGCAGTTTGATCCACACACATCTTTGTGTATTTCAATAGACAACAGCAGCCTCACTACGCTGTCTGCGTGTGGTGAAGCTCCTACAGAAGCCTTTCATCTTCATTCCACAGCTTTTTGGTCCTGTGGTGGCCTAGAAGAGCAGGTAGGACAGCAAACACTGCAATGACATGTTTCGCTGCATGTCAAAAGGCTTAGAGGTATTACACATGGGTCAAGGGTTAATTTCTACTGAGCAGAGCACGTTTGTATCTGGCTGATAGAGAGGTGAAAAAAATGGGAACAATGAGAGCAGGTATGAGCCTGTTTGGAGGGGAGACAAAAAAAAAAAAAAGAGAAGCCAGCTGCAGTTACTCAGAGCATTTGGAGTCAATTGTGAATCAGGTTTGCTTACAGAGCCCCACACACACACACACACACACTCACACACACAGCCATTTCTCCATGCAACCCTTGTGACACTTCACACAGGAAGTGGATACACACACAACAACGTAAGCTCTTCCTGAATCATGCGGGCGCAGTTGCAACGCCTCCTGCTCTTTATCAAGATTTGAAAACTTGTAGGAAAGAAAGAACTGGAAAAAAAACACAGGCTTTTTTTTCCTAATCTCTGTTTTTGGAGACAAAGATCTTCATCCAGCCAAAAGAAAAATCTTAACAAGAATCACATAACAGCTGTAGGGGCTTCTGCACACTTGTCTGCTTTATTTCAGCACGTGCATGTGTGTTCTTTTACAGTGTCAGTACATGTCAATAGTAACTTTGTTGTCACTTCTTTAAAGCTGAAGTAGACGATTTTTTTTAAATCACTAATTCATTGTCTAATTCATTTTACAGGAAAAAAGCCAAATATTTAACTTGTTACTGAATCGGCTTTGTCCTCTACGCAGGGAGGCACAAATAAGACAAGTCTAACTTTGTCCTCCAAACTGACAAACAAGTGTCAAACAAGTGCCACAGACTACGTGCGGTTAAAAAAGCATATCACACTTTGGTAGATTATTATGCAACTTTGAGGTATTGGGGCAGCGTAACATATCTTTTAAACTGTGTCACAGTGTGTTGCTGTGTCTCGTAGTCTTCCAGTACCTTATGTGGCCTTTGACTCAAATGTCCTGTCACTTTGTCATCTCCATTGCAGGCTAAAGACTAACTACTGCTGTTACAGCTGGCACGGAATAGTGGCCTGACTGTCGGCTTAAGGTGCATCATTGTTAATCAGTTATGACTTTCTTGTCACATTTATGCACTTTATGGCATCCCCCCACCCACTTACACTGTAACATGGCCACAGCATTCCTGAGGAAGACTGTGCCACATATTTTGTAGCTTCACGGAGCTTTCAGGTGCAGCATGATCATGAGCGTGCTCAGGGCGATCTTTTGACACATGGCGTTATTAATATAATTTCTGTCCCCATAAGAGCTGCATCTGTTGCACTAATGAATAATGACCTGATTGTAGAATGACTGCACCTTCTGTGCATTTTCAGTGTCGCAATTTAGCGGCTTTGAAGAGGTCTTTGAAGGAGACGCAGTGTAAAGTGCGTTTGGTACCAATAAGTAGAAAAGCACCATATAAGTGGAGACCATTTAAAATGTTTTTGTGTTCTTGTGATGCTACATAAAGTTTTTAAATCACATAATCAAATTTAACACACGCTACACTGCCCTTATGGAGCTGCTCTGGCTGCATTTGTGCACTTTTCAGCCTCTCTGCTTAGCACTGTAACCAGACTAAAGTGGTTGTTTTCCCATACTGAAGAGCTTAGTGTATTCATGACACTCGTATGGTTTTTAGATATGCAGGTCTTATTGAATCAATTCAAAATAGTAGAATAGTTCAATATGGAGTAATACAGACCATCAGTGTGCTTAAAGTCATCTTAAACAGGTTTTAGGGTCTTTTCGTGTGTTTCTTAGCTTCCGGCGTGGTCGTGCAATCTTACAGCATCTCTCTTAATGTTGCTGCTGTATTAGTGCAGCTGAACACACTTTAGATCCAAACGACGGTGACATAAGGGCAAAGGTGTGGTGGTAATTGTCACGTTTTAATTTCACTTTAAAACTCGATTAGGAAGCCAGTGGCAAACCGAGACTGACAAACAATAGCTAAGCAATAACAGGTGTGCCAGCTGATTTTTCAGGTGCATCAGGTGGCACATTTTCCGCATTACTACATATTTGTATGATTAGTGTGAACTCACTTCGTAAAGCTCTTTTGTCCCATTTTGTGTCTGTGTAGCTGCTGTTTTCAATTGTCCCCCGACTAAGATGTTAGTGCGCTCAGAGTGTCTTAGTGATGCTGTTTAGTATGTTTTAATCAAATTTGGTCCCTCTTAATGTTAATGGTCTAATAATGACATTAAAGGTGCTTCTAAGCATCAAGTGGCATCTTTTTACGGGGTCTCTCTAAAATGCTGCCACCACATTACTGCAGTACTGTCCAGCAAGAGTGAAGGTCAGTGAGCAGACCAGGTCTCTCAGGTGGGACCCTAACTCCAATGAGTTAATGACAGGACTTTGCTTTGATGTTTTCTGCTGGACTTAGATTCTTGCTGCCTTGTACCTCACATGTAAGTCGCATTGGATAAAAGCAGCTGTTAAATGACTGTGAATGTGAATGAGAATTACATCTGGTGTTTCTAGGAGCAGCGTGTTCCTTTCACCGAGCATTATTACAGCCCCCGTCTTCATCATCGGGACATTAGTCCAGGACGTTTTAAAACAAATGTGGAAGTTTCCAGTGACACTTGTGTAATGGTGTAATTCCCTGTCTCCTCGAACGCTGCCCCATGTGCTGTAGCACTGTTAGAATGTGTCTGTGTTGTGCAATACCGCATGTTTGTGTGCTCCGAGTCCCCCTCGAATACTTGGAGGTGTCTCTTACTTAAATCTGGTGTCTCCCTGGGGGCGTTGAGGGCAGCTGCTTGTTACCTAATGGCGATTTTAAGGCTTTTAATCGTCGTGTGTATTTCTACACTGTGTCTAAATGCTGCTACCACGCTACCGCAGCTCCCTCCAGCCCAAGTCAAAGTCACACAGCTCAGCTGTCAGTCAAAGTGTCCCTGTCTCTCCCTGTCGGGGTTAGTAAGACTGGCTCACCTCTCCTGCCGTCCTCACCACCGGCATCTTCTGCCAGGGGTCCGCTAACTGAGCCAGGGGCATCTTGTCCTCCTCCCTCTACTTTTGGTCCCTTTTCGGTTTGTATTCCTCTTTTCCTGTCGACGCGGTCCGTCCAGCCGGCTTGTCCCCCACCTTTGCTTTGAGTAGCTTTTTCTGAAATGTTTTCAGGTAGTTTAGTCTCTCCGTGTCCGTCACTTGGAGCCCAAGCGCCGCGGAGCAGCACCAACCAACCGATCGACCGACCGACCGACCGAGCAAGCCGAGCCCAGAGAGCACGGTCTAATTCCGGATCTGCTCTGGCGCTGAGACCGCCTCTTCCTCCGGCAAGACAAACATGAGAGAAAGCACCGAGGAGGACGCCCTTTTTCGGAAACCGGTTGACTCAACACACACGGGTATCTCTTCATCTGTTTCTCTCTCTCTCGCACGCACGCACGCACGCTCTCTCTCCTACTTCCGTTGTTTCCCAATATGGTGGCCGGTGTCGGCTTACCTGTCCGTCAGACCGCTGCGTCACGTCGCCGTCACGTCAGGGGGCGTCATTAGGTAAACGAGACAGCAAACTTCCTTTATTATTAACTTAGTTTGATAAAAATGACGGTCATTACTCTAATTTGGAAGAAAATCAGAAAAACAAACCAAAACAATTCATTCAAGTAACATTGATAATGTTGGCAATGCATAACATCCATGTGTTTTTGTACTCGTGAAGGAAACCAACGGCCCACTAACAATATTTTCCTTCCATTAGAAACGATATAAATGTGCTAAATTAATTTTTTATTTGTAGTCATGGATGGCTTGATGGATGGAGCTCCACTGAACTCTTGGTGGACGGTGTATGAAGTAAACTAGTAGGAAATGCAAACCGCCAGAAAGACAAAACAAAAAGAGAAGTAAAACCACAGAGATCTAACAGGTCAGTGACACCAAATAGTTTTGTAAAGAGAGATCTCAACTACATGCAAAAAACAAATCAACCTGACCATTAACAGGTTATCACAAAGAGGCAGCAAATCAACCAGAAGCTACACAAAGTGACCACATGTAACATGAGCACAACACACGCAAAACAGAGGGGAAGCAAAATGACAAGATGTTACAAGACATGCAAAGTGACGTCCCAACACCTCAAACCAGAAAAAAAGAAAAATAAACACAAACGTAAATCTCCTTTATTGTTGACAATAATAGGCCAAAATGAGTTTAGAAGTTGTGTGAAATTATTAAAATCAAATTAAAACACCAATATTGACGAGCGCTGCAATGCTTTGCCAATGAAGCAATTATTCAATTCAATTGATCAAAATCACTGCAGCTTCAATGATGATGATGATTCTCCCTTTATTACGGCAGTTAATTTTACTTCCTCGGAAAATTAAACCTTAAACAAAACCATTTATCTGATCATTAGTTTCAGCCATATAATTACAAATAACTAGTAATTACAGGCTGCAGCGACACCTAGCGGCAACAAGAGGAGCAACAAAGCGCATTTGTCGGTTTTAATAGGATTCTACAGCCCAAATTTCAGGTTAATTGGCACATTTCTTTCGCAATTAATACGTCAAAGGGTAACGCAATAAGACATTTCTATCAACCTAAAATGGTCATTTTACATTTGTTTGAAAACTCCAATGCTCCTGAGAACAGGAAGAAAAAAAAACTAGGCAGACACATTTTTCTCACCACTTTATTTTACAGCCATAGTGTCTCAGTTCCACATACAGGAAGACAAATAAATCTTCATATCTGTACAAGTTTATAGCCATTAACCATAAAAAGTGTGCTGTAAAGAACAGTGGCGAAGATGAAATGAGGAACAGAAAATTCAGTTACTTCTGCTTCATTTCCCCACCTCAGATTACTGTAACAAGCATCCGCAATTAGCTTTAGTGCATCTTGACATGTAGCGGACAGTTTTCCAAACCAGATTCCCCCCCCTAAAAAAAGGGGGCTCCTGGAAACTGGAAAATGTATTGCATCTACACTTTTTCGGTGAGTAAAGCAACTAAAAATGATTTGCAATTTGGGCTAATGGAAAAGGGAACAGGTTAACCTTCCAGAGTTTACATTAGTGGTTTCTTGCTTTTCCATTAAAAAAAAAAACAAAAAAAACACACTGAATAAAACCATCAGCTTATGTATGAAACAAGTAGTTCAGACATGTGATTTGTGGTTAAATGATCCAATATTCACCATAACTTCCTCAAATCTCACAGCACACTGCAATTCTTCAGCTTAAATACAAACTCTGTTCTCGGCTCATTTGGGACTGCAATGTATTTCACACAATATAATTCTTCCTGTTGTACAATTAAAATGGTTTTGGTTTGGTGCTACGACAAGTCAAGAGACTGAAAAAGCAAAGTCATCTCTTTAGGAAAGACTGTTAATTCAACTGCAAGTTGTGAATGACTTAGAGGGAGGAAACTTAAAGTGTGCGTTTACAGTGCTGCCCTAAAACCAGTTAATCTCACACACACACACACACGCTCTCATTTTAAAACATCTTGATTATACCAGTACAGACTGAGCAGAACAAACATACATCTAATAAATCTATAAAACTATAACAGGTTTCAGGTGTAAGCTGAGTCCCACTAAGGTGCAGAATGTTGCTGAGGTCTAACATCAAAGAAGGAAGAGCTGAAGGTTTGTTTTCCATTTTAACAGACAGCACATCAGCACGAGTGAAGGGTCCGTTTAGTACTGGGAGGAGTCTACCTCTGAGAAAAGTCAAAAGACCAGTGCACAAGTACACGTGACTACAGTGGGGTTGAAAGGTCTGAGACCACACTGAAAATGTGATATTTACACATAAACCTGGAAATAATGGTTGAACAGTCAGAGACACAGGACATAGGATGTAAAATGTTAGCACTTTTGTGGCACTGAGTGTGTGAACTTGGAACTGAAACTGGTAAAACACCATGTGTTATGAACACCATGTTCTATAGTTCTCTTATCTGTCGTATTCCAAAATGATTATCAACCCCCCCACACACACCACCATAATCACATCAAAGCCAACTACAGCCAAAGGTCTAGTTACTGTCGATCCGTTGCTGCCGATATCAGTTGTCAATAAAAACACGTTAAAATAATCTTGTAAAACATGAGAATGGCTCTTAGCAACTGGATCTTGAGAGCAGTGCTTACAGTTGGCTTTGCCACTTACGTCTCTGTAAACAGCTCCAAACCACACACACACACATTTCTCTGCTCAACCAACATGATATTAACGTCGTACTGGGAGCAGTATTGGAGTATGAGTACGAGTACACCTAAGCAGTACTAGACCTGATACTATATTTGGACATCTCTACTAAACCAGCATGTTAGTAATTTAGTTTACACAGCATGCTGGACATTAAATGTCTCTACAACCTACAACCAGGAGGTTCCAGCTGTGTAAAAACAACATTGGGGTGAAAAACCAGCCTTGTCAGGGTTTAAACTTTACAGACATGTTCGTCCCAAAGAGAATAAATAGCAATATAGCAGAATCTCTGTGTAGAAAGTGCTTAAGTCTTCAAACTTTCAATTATTTCCAGGTTTTGATGTGGGCTTTTGAACCTTACTGAAATCTGGGGGTGTTTCTTGTGAGTCTAGCTGACAGACTTAAGCTTGGTCCAGGGGTTTGTCCCACGGACCTCCAGTGGTGGGCTGTTGTTGAAGATGTGGTTGCACAACTCCTCCAGTGGCGGCTCGGGGTCTGATGTAGCGAACTGAGCTGCATCCTCCACCTCCTTTCTGATCGCAACATCGATTTCCTGACGAGACAGAGAAATCTGTTCATTTAGTCACATGTGTGGGGGACAACCGTGTCAGTTCTCAGAGCTGCACCTAAACAAGCCTACAGGTTTGTAAAAAGTACTGAGGAGATGCTGCAACAGCTTCCTTTGAATTACATTTATAGACCTTTCATTGCTTGTCACTACATCATGATGAACATGTAGGTGCCTGTGTGGTTCTGCGTTTCCACTGAGGTCGGCTTTAACTTTCTTCTAAGAATATCTTTGACTCATTGTCAACATCCTCCACCAAGACTTTCTGAAGAAACTCTGATCAGTTTTCAGACCAGAACTGCAAAGCCGATAGTTTCCACGAGAGTAAGCGAAAAATCAATCGACAATGTTAAGTAAGCGATACTTGGGTCAGCAGTAAATCTGGCAAAGGCTCATCTAATGTTTTTAGGCTTTAACTAGAAAATAGAGAAACGTGTGCTATGCAGCACACACTCCACCGCCATATCCCAACTGGATTATACAGTTTAAATACACACAAATTTAAATGTTGTAGGTTGTATTTTTCACAGTTATATGAAGTCCGTGTAATTAACTGTTTCTGGGTCAAAGCTGAACTGAACAAAGCACCGTCCAAGTATCTTCCTCTGTGATGACTTTCTGGTAAATGCCAGTTCCCACATGAGTGTCACTGGGACACACAGCATGTTTTTAAATGTCTATATCAAACTGATTTGAGATTCATTTCTACATAATTTGGACCAGACTGTAAAATAAGTGATAATTATGCAAATTAAGTTATCCAGTTATGCATTTTGGCCACAATCATGGACACAAGATAGGGAGACTCTACAGTTCATACGATAATCTGGAAAGTTGTGTGTGTTGTGTGGACTCACTTTTAACTCCTCTGCTGATGCCATGTTGTTGCCAAGCATTCGCTCCTTCAACATAGAGATGGGGTCGTTCTTGGTGCGAACCTCCTGTATCTCCTCTCTGGTACGGTAGCTGCAGGACAGAACAATTTAAACCAAATCCAGCTTTTTTGTTGTAAAGTCTTCACTACTGAGAACATAGAAATATCCTGTTTTTAACCCTATCAGACATAATATGCAAAGAACAAATTATTGTAAAAGAAAAAATATTACCCTGCAACACACAAACCTCAGACTCTACGAGTTCTTTACGGTTAGAAAACCAAGGATCAAGCCTGGTGAGACAAAAACCTTTATCCACTCACTTTGTCACTCAGGGAAAAAGTGCTTTGTTGAGAGGAGTTCGATGATGAAGAACAGCACTTACGTGGGAAGAGCATTACCTTCCAAATTTTAAATAGCACTTTCCTAACTGGAAAACTCTGGAGTTTTCACAATAGAACCTGAGCTGAGTAAGTAACTTTTCTAGATTAGCTACAATGTGCTTCACAATACATTATAACAGAAAGTGACATATAGGACCGAAAAAAAGAAAAAAAAACAGACAGTACTTAACCTACCTGATACCTGGGTCACTCATGCTGTGTCCATGATAACGGTACGTCTGCAGCTCCATTATGATTGGACCCTGACACACAGACATTTCAACGTTATCTAAACTGAAGCAAATCCACTAAACCTAACTACTGTCTGTCATCAGCACAAACTGGATAAAATCTACAAAACGTTCTCTTAGAACCAGCTTCAGCCTCATGCAGCTACACAGAACCGCTTCAGAAAAACATCCAATACTGAAGAAGTTAAAGAAGAAACAGTAATGTCAGATTCTTGGAAATGTAAACACGTGGGTGCATTAAAGTGTGTAGTAACCAGCACCTAACCTCACAAAAAGATGTGTGGTGATATGTTGCTGTAACACTGGTATCTGTACAACTGCTGACAAAAGAGGAGGCTGATTTCTTAACTGTCCAATAAACAAGGAATCTGTCTTTTGTTAATGAGGAAGGGGATAAGAGAAACCTGAACCCCCCCGGTAGAGTTCTCCGGTAAAACCCCAATTTCTCTGCATGTATACGTGTACCTAGGTTTGTATTTAACTTCGCAGGCATTTGCAGGCAAAAAAGAAAAAAAAAAGCCTCCTCGTGTTTTAAATAAGTCTGAATGAAGATTCTATGTGTCCAAAAAGGTCGTTTTTTTGTTTTGTTTAAACAGTTGAATATCATTTGTTTCACTGTGCTGTCAGTCTGCTCAAAGACAAAAAACATCTGTCACTATGTAGGTAAAATCTTTAAGGCACATATAAGTAAAAAAGAAGAAATCTGATATTCTGCATGTAAACAGCGGTTTACAGTAATCAGGTTACTGCAGTACTTGTAAACACTTTCCCTGATTACCTGCATAACCCGATTAGTACATGTGAAAGCACAGCTAGCTACACTTACAAAGATTTGATCTCTGCAGGTTCAGCTCACCTTGCCAGACCTGCAGTGATCTACAGCATACTTGGTAGCCTCTCTGACACAGAGGACATCCATCCCATCCACCTGGGTAGAAAAGAGGAGGGAAAACAGTCATAAGATGGGACTTTTCAACCAGCTGCTCCGGCAGCACAGCTGTGTCCATTTTTAGTGAGCAACTAAAAACAGATGTTATGTGCTGATGTTATAAGAATAACCACATATAATAATATAACGTCATCTTGGTTTCACGGTGAGACGTTTGTGCGCAGTATCATACATGAGCATCAGACAGCTATATGAATGCTCACACCTGCAACTGCCAGGACGGAGTGTCAGCCTCCTCCTGTTATATTCTAGGTCCATACAGGCCAGCTGCAGCACACAGTCAATGATGACACACTGCAGCTACTGCCCAAGACCCAAACGCCTAACATCAAACTCTAAGAACAGTGGCAGCAGAAGTGTCTGTTGAGTGTTGGTGGCTCACTCTGAGTCCTGGTATGAAGTCTCCTCTCTTGTAATAGTCTGTGCTGGCTGAAGCTCTCTCCACAGACGTTCCCATGCCATACTTGTTGTTCTCACAGACGAAGACGCATGGCAGCTTCCACAAAGCAGCCATATTGAAGGCTTCAAACAGCTGACCCTGATCAGATCATAGGACACAAGTAGGACAGAGAGAGTTATTCCACATTCCTCACAAAATGACCTCTGTACAAAAGGTTTCACTTCACATTATGTTCAGTGACAGACCTGAACTAAGCCAATACATCTAGGCAGTAATGAATTTGGTGGAGGAGGAGAAAATGCGACCTGTACCCATAAAGATGTGATTCTCATTGTGCATGATGAAAAATGACAACTCTTAAAAGGCCAATCCATTCTGTGCTCGCAAGGGTCCACATAAGGTAAAGGGGCCATGTCCAAAAATGAGTGTCCACATACTGCAATTGTGCTTGACTACACGTGCACCAGACAAGTAATGTAAGTGCTTGTCGTATGTAGTGTTTATTATAACAACATTGTTGGCACTTTCTCGCTCTGTTCACTTTCCATGCTGTTCACATTAAACAAAGACGCTCCCCATCTTGCTGTCAGAGGTCACCATAATGTTTTGCAGTCTGCATATGCATACGCAATTGTTCTTTGAATGGAAGAGCATCTGGACCCACATTAGTACCACCCCTACATGCACACAGTCTGTCCACGTGTTAGTTTGCGGTGGTATAACACTGTGCTCAATAATGCTTGGCACATTATGAAGGGCACATTGTACTGTTGGCAGAGCGTCACTAGAGAAGACAGCCAGCAACTGCCATCGTTTGCTGATCACAAACATAGGAGCTTTCAGATACATAACATTGCTGTGTCCCACACATGGTCAGGGTCAGAGCAAGATGTTAAGCTTTCTGCATCTCACCTGATTGGCTGCTCCATCTCCGTAGAGCGTGACACACACCTGATTTTGGCCTTGGTACTGACAGGCCAAAGCGATGCCAGCTCCCAAGGGAACCTAAAAAAAAAGTCGCAACCAAGTTAGAAGAGTCAGGTCAGAAAAATTGGGTTCATCACATTTAGCTTTAATGCAAATGAGAAACAGCAGTGAGCTTGATAATAACTGAACTAGTCAATATTGGGTACAATACATTTTTTTGTTACATTCATGTGCTAATGCTGCCGTGTGTTTACCTGCGCTCCCACGATACCGTTGCCTCCGTAGAAATGTGGCGCATACATGTGCATTGAACCTCCCTTCCCTTTGGCCACGCCACCTTTACGACCTGAGGAGGAATGAAGAAACAAAGTCAGAACCACCGAGGGAAGGCAGAGCTGCACATATTCTGACTCAGACTTCAGAATCTCTCACCTGTGAGCTCAGCCAGGATCTCTTTGACCGGCACGCCTCGGGTGTACGTGTATCCATGAGCACGATAGGCTGTGATCAGGTGATCTGTGGGGTTAAGGGCTGCCTCGATGCCCACTGCACAAGCTTCCTGTAAGAGACAAGTAAAAAAAATAAATAAATGAAAAGACCTGTGTGTATAACAGTTTCCTTAACTTACAGTACATTCATCCATTATCTGTGACTGCTTACACTGTGCAGAGGCACAGGGGGCTGGAGCCTGTCCCAGATGTCACTGGAGGGAACAGGTGAGCTACTCCCTGGACAGGTTGTCTTCAACTTGGATTTAACTCACAAAACCTAATACCAAATGTTTTTCTATGGTGGTACACAAATGCTGAAAAGAGCCATGGCAGGCTGCATTTTCAAAGTGTGGCCTTGAAACTCCAAACTGGAGTAGGTCCTACTTTTTATTCTGTGGCATTTTAATTGTCTGTAAAGGAAAAAAGGCCGATGCAATAAAGCTCCCCAGCAAGGATGTTGTAATTAATTGTCCCAACTGTAACCCATTAACAGGATCTACACGTGTTTGTACCTGTCCATCATACAGGTGGCAGAAACCTCGGATGATCTTCTGTTTGTAGAGCTGATCAGCTTTGAGCTCCATTCGTCTCACAGTCTGCATGGTGCGGTAATACTGCAGGCCCTGCTCCCGAGTCAGCTCGGCCCTCAGCGGAGGACCTTCCTCCAGCCGGTGAAGGTCGCATTGCTATTAGTAAAATCAGCAGGATCAGTTAAAAAATACCTCAGTGACTTACTTTATTCCTAGTTTTCCATTAGTCCTGTGGGGCCATTTTCTCTCCAACTCCACATGTACTTTAAAATTGTTTTAACTCACCTTGATATCAAACGTGACCTGAGGAACAAAGTCAGTGAAGGAGCGGGAGACCACGACTCTGGCACCCTAGGCAATGAGGAGGAGGACACAGAAAAAATTAACAAAAATAAAAACAGACATGTGGTTCAGGGTCACTGCGGCATCGCAAAGTTAAAGCACAACAAAACAGTCACACAGCAAAAGGGCTGCCCTGCTCTTCACAGCAGGTGGAGCGTGACGAGGCTGTGGATCGGGTTTTGGTCGGATGGCTCACAAAGGCAGCAGCTACAAACATCTGTAACATGTGGAGATCAGCAACATGGTGGGAGAGTGAAAGTGATTACAAGTTATGGTTTTAAGATATCTAGTAAAAATAAGTGTGGCTAAATATCACATGTCCAGCATTATGAGGTTAATCAGTTGCAATTTAAAAACATTTTACCATTTTATGAGTTTTAGAGATTGAACAATTAAAGACATTAAGGTTCATAGATCGTGAAAATAACTTAGTTACAGCCCTGACAGTTGATGTAAAAATGTAAATATCAGGTACCACCATACATGCTGAATCAGGTTTAGCTTGTTGTGACAATTCATATTGTTAATACAGTCCTTTGAGGGATTACTGAAAACTGAGGCTTCCTATTTAAAGGAGGGACAGAACCCACAGTCCTACCGACATTGTGGACTCTGGCGCTTTCACAATAAGGCTTTAGAAAAGAATAGTTTCATGGCCGATATGATCAGGAAAAAGATTCAACAATTTCAAGACAGGACCATAAAAACTGTCCAAGCTTTTTTTTTTTAAACTCATTTGAAATGAAAATGCAAAACTCAGTTACTGAGAACCTAAAATGATAAAAGCAAATATCTGTTTTAAACAGCTTTAAGAGCAGAGTGTACAGCAGAGACAGGTCAATCAGACCTGTCTCTGCTGTACACTCTGCTCACTCTGATCATCAGGCACACGTGGACAATGCTGCACGTGTTCTCTCTGGTCTGTCTTGTGAGCTGGACCAGGTCCTAACTAGCCAACTGTGCAGCAGATGCTCTAGTACTGACTGGTGGTGGTTTAGGAGGTTGCCGCTGGGTCTGTGACAAGGCAGGCGCCACTGCTGAGGTTAGACTGACGTACTCTGACAGGTCAATCAGCAACTGGGGAGCACAGGAGCCAACCAATCAGAGCAGAGCACAGCGACAGGAGCTCTACAGTCTACAGGGTGATGACACATCTACAAGTGAGAACAGAAGAATGGAGAATGTACACAGACAATGACTAGCTCCTAAAAAGCTCAAATGAAAAGAAAAACATGGAGTCTGGCATCAGCCCAACAGTGTCTACATGAAATGTAATATTTTACCACTGGCACATAATTTTAATCCTTTTTTCGGGGTTAGAATTGCTCAAATTAACAATCAGTAATCATCTTATTCTCAAAACTCAAAAAAAAAAACGCTAACATTTTATTAATTAACATTTTGCTTCAGACCTTTAATTTTTCAGTTCTTTAAACATCAGATTATTGGTTATGGACATTGAAATCATTGCCTTGGGTACAGATAAAGGTATGTATAACACAGTGAATGTCCTCACCAAATTCATTTTTTCTCAACTTCAAAACTGAATAAAAATACTGTTTAGTGAAGCATTTAGATTTTTTTTTATTTTTTTAAATCTGAGTCTGTGGTTGTGGGAAAAACCTATAGAATTTGGTCGAGTGGATCTTCCGTGAGTTCACTTGAAGGTGAACTGTATGTCAGGTAACACATGAGAGGTACAAGCACTTTAGTTTGTCTATGAGTCGGTAGATGAACATTTCAGGATTAATGTAGAGAGTAAACTAGCTAAACCTTCCTCTAGATGTCGGCTATTATCTGACCATCTCTTCCAAACCTCAACGAAGTTTTAGCTCCTGTCACGATGGATGTGTAACTAACTCACTGAGCTGACAAAAATGTTAAATTCTAATATAAAATATCTATTAAAAGCTTTTGCTGTGCTACAAGGACAGAGTAGATGATGGTTTTACTAAGTACCTCACTGTGTTAAGACAATAATAAACAAGGCAGATTTTTTTGGAATACGAGTTGGAGTTTTCTACTCAGTGGAACTTTTATTTATTTTTGTTTCTAAGAGTCTAACGGCTTTGGCTTTTCACACAGAGTGAAACTTGTGCAGTTTTTTTTCAGTATAACCCGATTAAAAATACAGGTCAACAAAACACACTAGTAAGAGGAACAATATTTTAAGATCTGTTATTTACAGTTTCATTCTCCTGCACCTGTTTCCCTGTTGAGAAGCACCTTAGAAAAAGAGCTCCATGGGAAACTGAGCCTACAGACAAACATCAGCAAAGCGTAGCTGCTTACCTCTGACACTGTCTGGGCTCCCTAGGGTTCAGGGGACAGAAGCAAGACATAAATAGGGATTGTTGTGAGTGAGACAGGGGAAAAAGGGAGGTTTAAACAACAGGGGAAAGAAGTGAAAGCATGTTTGTACTAACACGAAGCCAAAAAACAGTAGTGTTCCTACAGTCCATGGAGCTAATGATGTGCATCCATCATAATCAATGAAGTGACATCCCATATATTTATGGCAATGTTTCTACCAACATGGTCTTTTTCACCCATAACAATTTTTTTTTCAAATGTAAAAATAATTACAAATCACTGTAGTAAATAAGCAGTAAACAGGATCTGTGTAGTTAGGGTGCAGCACCACACATGGTATGATCAGGTCTGTCGCAGACTCAAAAATGGAACAATACTGGTTCACAAAAGCATTTTAAATAATATTTTTTAATAAAATTGCACTTATAGTACTATGTATAGTACAAATACATCAGGTGTCATATCTATACCTACTATCAAGTAATTAAATATTTGGTCTGAGAACACTATTGTACACTTTGCTAAGTCTCTATGAGTTATGAGAAAATGATAGGAGTGAGTTATGCTAGTATTTAATATATATTTATATATTTTATATTTAATATATATTTAATATAAAAGCATTAATAAAACATCCACATTCAAATGGCAAAGACCTTGTTGGATGCAAGAAATTATTTTTTTTAAACACAAAGTTTTGCACCAAATACATAAAGTTTAAATAAAAAAGTTTGCCAATTTCAATTCGCAAAACAAAAAAACCAAAAAATTGTTTCTTCTTGGAATAGCAAAAAAGTAATTCCATATTTGTTTAAGGTTCAAAGCAAAGCTTTTGAGTTCGAATTTAGTTACCAGGACTGTAGAAAACCTGCTAACAACACAGACAACGTGCGGCTGCTACCGAGAACTCACGAAGATGCACTGATGCGTTTTGGGCAAAACACACATCTGTTCTCATAAGTTTCATACGTTCGGAATTTCGGGCTTCAAAGTAGCTTGATCATTTAAAGTCGTTTAATAAGTGGGTCAAACCAATAGAAACTGTACAAATTTACAGTTACAACATTACTGCATCATTACTTTAATTCCACCTAAACCACAGCAGCGCATCCCGTGCCGCACGTCTGGTACACAGGTTTCAAAAGCCCCAGTTTGTGCCGCTCACGTATCGGCAAATACGGGCCTCACGAGCACAACAACGCGTTCAGCTAAACGTTAACTGGCCGGCGATGGTTGACCGACTCAGAAGAAAGTTGAAAGCTACTTTCTTCAGGGTCACTTAAATCTCCGCCAAACGGCCGGATGATTAAACACCTCGCCACGACATTCAGTGTTTTCCGAACATCGCTGGTTAATTAAGTGGAATTAGACCGACGCTAGCACGAGAGCGTGCTAACGGGCGACATGAGAGGCACCAACGCTAAGGACACGTTTTAGGCGGCGCTTATTCGTGCACAAATGCTCCCCAACAAGCAGCAAAACAATAGTACGCGAGCATAGAACATTCTGGGCCAAACATGCAAACTGCAAAGCAAGAGCCGAGCTAACTGCTAAAGCAGGACGCGCAGGAGGTCAACCCACTCCCAGCCAAACGAAAGCCACCAGTTAGCATTAAGCAGTTCATCTCCCAAGCAGCCCGCAGCTCGACGTTAAAACCAGCTCACTCACCACATTTCTGCCAGTGATCCTACAAAGCGCGTTAGAGATAATGGTTAACATATTTTTCATGCTATTAAATGGCAACCTCACACATATAGGATTAACAGCCGTTGTTAGACGCTGCTCGCTGCTAAGCCCTTATTCGTGTCCGTCCTAGAAAACAATCCGGAGAAAACAGGCGGCGGCAGTGGTTCCCCAAGGCTCATATAGCCCCTCTAATCAAGTTTTCCTTTTTCTTCCCAAGTTAGAATAATTTTAAAATGGGCTCCATTAAACATTTATTCAAAAAGATTGGATTGCACGAACAAATACAATAATGTGATAAACATGCTAATTATTTTAACAGAATAAAAAAAAGTGTGTTCGACTAAAGGCACAAATTCAATTACAGGAATTCCAGGCTAAACATATTTGAGTCGATAGTTTAAAAGGTTCCCCCTAGTTTTTCTCTATTCTGACTTGAATAAGAAATTATCTTGTGTTTTTTCTAAAGAAACTAATATTTCACTCAGTCTAAAATATACCAAAGCAAAGACACCAGCAGGAGTGTTAAAATAAATATGAATACTTTAATTGCATTTGAGTACATACACAACTAAGGACAAAACATTATCCAAATTGTGCTTGCAGACAATGGAATATAAAAATATATTATACTGCAATGTAAAGCCATACATAACATGAATCTACTATATAGGAGGTTACAACAAGGCAGGAAAAACTTTCAGTAAAGTTTGATCTTATCTTATGATCTTCTCAAGTCTTATTGGACTGAATTGATGCTGACTGGTTGTAAAACAAACTGTGATATCTGTCACATTGATCACAACTGTGAAGCAAGTGTCAGTATAATAAAAGTGAATAAACAACATACTAAGTATGTGAACAAGCAGTGCTGCAAACTGAAGTGTAAACCGTATTAACTTAATTCGTTCTTCTCAGTCACACTCGCACCTCATTGGCCGTTGAAAGGTTTAAGGAAACAGTAGATTATCCCACAGTTTGGTTAAAGTGTCTCTTTCCATCCAGGTACAACATTGACTCTGTCACACACAAAACAACACCATTAAACACTGTAAATGCTGAGGTAACGACATTTCTCTGGTTTGAGATACAGAAGCAAAATCCCTTCGGGTCTGCAAATTAGTGAAAGAATATCTATAAAACTTTTTAATTAACTCTGACGGCAGAAGTTTTTGTTTGTCACAAATTGTGTCTGTTGGCTCACCTCCATATGTCTTTGGGATGATGTTGGGCACATCACAGTCAGAGACGAAGGTGTAGTGGAAGACATTGGTGGTGTTGTGTTGTTGGGTCAGTGGGTCGAACACCTCGCTGTGAACTCTAACCTGGATGTACCTCCCCTGAGTGTAACACACCTGAAACAACCATACACTGCATACGTGAGCCTTCAGCATAGATCAAAAGATATACTGAGACATGTCTATCCACATTACAATGCATCTGTGCTCGATGACTCAATCAATCTGTTTCTTTTTTCTTTTCTGATCTCGTCAACATACACAACAAACACCAACTCTGACCTGGGATGAGAGGAGCAGCAGTGAGCCGATCTCCACAGGTTTCTGGAAGAGAATATCATCAACGGCCACGAGACTCGGTCTGCAGCCTCTGCAGAGCATCAATGGAAAGACAACATTTTACTTGAAAATGCTGCAGCACACAAACATTGAGTTGTTCATTTGAAACAAATTAAATCTCTTACCCGTAGGAGCAGGCATTGGCCCAACCCAGTTCATAGGCTTTCCTCATCAGAAAGCCTCCAAATATTCTGTTGAAGATGTTTCTCTCCTGGCACAGACAGAAACAAAATGTACTGAACTAAAACTTAAAAAACTGAAGATAAACAGAAAACCTAAAAACAATGATTATTTATGCAATCACTTAATTGTTTGTAGCCTATTTAATGTAAAAATGCCTTAGCATGTCTTTTTTTTCCCAACCAATAATTAAAATCCCAAAATATTGCAGAGAAAAGGAACAGATCGTCATTTTCAAGAAGCCACAAGTAAGAAATGTTCACGTCACAAAATCACAGCAGAGCAAAAGAAGGCGAGGCAGGATTTTGTGTAATCACTACTACATCTTAAGTTAAAGTTAGCGTAGAACCATCAAGCTTCAAACGTCTCTTTGTTTTCATCTCTTCCCTCCTCTGACCTCAGGATGGCAGATCTCCAGTCCTTTCATTTTGGCGTCTTCCATCCACACTGAGTTTGGAGGGAGAACTCTGCTGCGGAAACTGACCGTCCTGGAGGTGAACACACACAGAAGAATGTTGTGAAAAAGTGAATACAAGTTCAACATGTATGAATCTTTCAATTTCTACTTTATGCTGTATACATTTAATTTGACTTTAGCACTTGTTAGAGCCAGCAGTGTTTTCCTAAGGTGGTGTACGTACAGTAAAACGGAAGCAACATAAAACAATAAAAAAAGTAGCCACACAGCTGTTTGTGACTAGTAACTAAAAGATGCAAATATTGTAAAACGTGTTTTAGTTAGTATCAACTGTATCTGCAATGAAGCTGCTGTTCTTTGTTCTCTTAGTGAACAAATGCATTGATCTTCTGACGCTGTGCTCACTTCTGGTACTTGATGTGCTTTGGTTACAACTGATTCCGTGTGTTAAGGCCATGCAGACATTTTCCTAACAGGGGAACTCTAGGCTCCTAGCATCTAAAGGGTTTATCAAATGATCAAATGGTGTTAAAAATATCAATCAAAATAAATTTCAAAGAGAAAGAACAAACAAACAAACGAAACATCCTGCCTCTAAGGCGTATCTCCAGATTGCTGCTCTATGAGGACACCGAGATCCTCTAAGGTGACGGCACTGAACTCCAATGTCAGTTAGATCACATTAGCAATGTCAGCCACATATAAAGAAGTTTTTAAATGAGTGTTCTTCATTCATTCCAATCAAGCATTACAGCAGAAGCAGGGAACGTTATAGTTTGCAGTTCTACTTTGTATCCAGGGTGTTGAGGAACAGACTGTGAACAATCTTCCTCTCGTCATCTGTGGGAGCAACTTTCAGCAGTGACGCAGTGCTCAGCTCCACACGGCGGGACTTATTCGCTGGAAGCACAATAGAAGGAAAGCAGTAGACAAAATGTTGGCATGAAAAGTGTAATTTTATCCGAACTCATATCTCATGTCCCGATCTCACCTTCTCCTTCCTGGAACAGTCTTTCTTCCTCTGGTCCGTCTGGCGTCAGTGGATTTACAAATGCTGCCCTGGAATAAAGATGGAAACAAACAGCAGCACAGAGGATTAGGAAAACATGAGCGAAGGAAATAAGAGACACACACCGAGACTGAGGCTCATCTTAAATCACCTGAGGCCCCACACACATCACTCCATTTATGTGTAAGTGCAGAGGAGGTCATGTGACCTCTCATTCAGCTTATTATAAGTTCATTATAATTAAAGACACATGTTCACAGAATGACGAACACACATTTAGGAGATCACAGGAAGGGCAGTGAAGACGTCTTTTAGCCATTCAGACAACCTGAGGTCTTCAGGAAGGCTGTTCCCTGGTCTGGAAGCTCGGACTGCAAAGCCTCTGTCACTTCCCTCATTCAGTTTGGACTTAGGAACCACCTCGAGTCGATGGGATTACAGATCTGAGGTGTAACTCAGAGTCAGACCTATCTTGTCTTTAAAAGTAAGCAAGTCTAATTTTAAAAATAAACCCTTAAAACTAACAGGCAAATGATGCTAGGATGAGCCTGTTCTTGGTTTTTGAGCCAGTAAAAGGTTTTGGGGTCAGATAATGAGGACCACATACTTCTGTTGTATATTCCCTTATATTTTCTATTAATGCCCCTTTTGTGAAAAGTCTGGGCTGCTCCAAAGATTTGCCACATCCCAAGGCTGTGCTGCATGTCCTACCTTTTGTTCTCTGGGTCTCGGGCCACCATGACAAACGTAGCATCCAGAACTGGGGCGTACGCTCCACCGTGATACTGGAGGAAGAGACAGAGTCACTTATCAAGATTATTCATACGATTAGTGGACATTTAATTTACAATAAGATAACACTTCATTCATCTCACATGTACAAACAAATAATAAAATATAATATTATAATGATAAAAAGTGCTTGTGGTCAGATTAGGTAACTTTGGTTAAATTTGTGTCACTTCTTGTGCAGCAGAAAATGATTCCAAACTTGTGTTTGTTGTATGTAATTTACATTGAGTAAACTTTAATGTACAGAACGATGGACACAATAATGTATACAGTATGCACTGTTTATCAAGTGTACTATTATTATTATTGTTATTATATTTTATATGGTTTTATTGTTGTGTTTGTTTGTTTTCAAAAGAAAGATCAAAATAAAGTCAAAGTGATGTTTAACTTTATGACTGTCTTGGATGCTCGGCCAGTATAACTATATATAATGCAACAGCACTGATTTCTGTGCTGTATGTGTGTGTGAAGGCAGGTATGTGTATCTACCTGAGACATAAGCATCTTGGCTTCAATAGAGCTCTTTCCCACCCATGTCACATGACCAGTGAACTTGATGTCGCAGTCAGGATAGATGACGTGCTGCCTCATGTCTGAGCAGTGTAAAAGACAAAGACAGGCGTTGATTTCAGAGCCACCTAAGAACCTAAAGGTTTTCAGGAACAAACGTAATGCAGAAAGCAGGCACAGAAGGCACCTTCAGGAGGTGCAGGAGAAACAGAATGCTGTAATTAGGCTGCTGATTATAGTGACCGGCAAAACTCCTAAAAATTCCTTTTGCATGTTACACAGGTAGGAGGGAGGGAACAAAGGGGTTGGTGCTGCTGCTCTCAAAACAGACGTCTCAGAATCTGCATTATGAGCATTATGCGTATTATGCTTTAATTAAACCACACACACACACACACACACATCTACACACCTCAGACTGGCTGGTTTGTCCACCTGTTATACAGTACAAGAGACAACACTTTACTAGAGTTCATTAATCCTGAGTGTCCTTTTTTTTCCTTTTCATTCTTTGCAGATTGTTCAGGATACTTTCATTTGCAATAATGTAAAGTCACTTTAGTCACTTCTTGGACAAGGGTGCAATCTTGTAAAGTATGTTGTTTGTTTGCAATTCTATATTCAATTCAATATGATACTTTTTAATTTTATGGCTCAAAATCCCTTTAAATATTTAGAACGGGATGTAGACGAAGAAGAAAGAGGAAGACGAAGAGGAAGAAAAGACTGATATATTTATAACAACCATAATTATAGTCCAATTATTCCACCTTTCATACTCCAACCTGTGAATGCTTTGGTGGTTAGCATTGATGAATCTACTCCAAAAGCTTGAAGGTAGATCACTGAGGAAACGAAGTGTGTTTCCATGAGTTTATGTTTTTCCCGATGCCTGAATCTAAACTAAACTTACGCTGCTTTTAACTCTCCAACCCATCACCAACAACTGCAGGTATGATTAAGAACCAAATATGAGAGTCTTACCTATCTTGTCCACCAGGGCAGTGACGATTGATAATGGAGACCTCTTCAACGCCGAATTATAAGTGTGAGAGTAAGAGATCAGGACTGAGGAGAGAAATGGATAGAAAATGTTTGACGGGAAGCAGAAATTTAAACTTCCTGATGGACTGTTATAGAAATATTTAATATGATACCTGCTAAACTATCCAAGTCCTCCAGGATTCTACCAAACCTGCATAAAGACAGAAAATTAGTTGTACACAGGTGTGAGTCCTCTTTTTTGTTTGGTTGTCTGAGTCAGATGTGTGTTTATACCTGACAGTGTTGTGGAAGTTCAGGTATTTCTCTCTGAGCTGCGGCTCAGAGCCTAGTGGCAGGTAAACTTCAATAAAACTGTCCTTCATCCTCTTAGCCGGAAGGTCATTTTGAGACTTTGCCAACAAGCTCAACAGTGACACACGCTCTGCCAAGGCCTGCTGATGGTCACTGCAGACAGGTTTATAGAAGACGTTACATAATATATCAATAATATATCAATGTGCCGACATATCAACCAAAAAAACAGGAATACAGCTGCCAGAATACAAACAAGTACAAACAAGAGACTTGACTAAAAAGGAAAATGTTAAAGATTAGGTTTTTGACAATTTAACTGCTGAGTTGTACTCCGGGTACTGCTTGTGTGTGAGTTTTGTGTACAAAGAAAACATGACAGTACTGTGCAAAGCATCAGAAGATACACTGAACCAGGCCCAACTAACTGACCGTGACATGCTTCACACAGACCAGTAATCCGAGAGCTGTTACAACTAAAAGATACAAAACACAGATTATGATTTTGTAGTGTTTGGACACAAATGATTCAGTACCTCCAGTTGGTGGAAGCCCCCACTATTTCTCTCAGCTTGTTTCGCACTGAAAGCACAGAAGAAACAATCAGAACTTCTGTCTATCTGTGTGTATCTGAACAAAACGTTCAAGGATTCATGTTTCATACTGGATCTGTTGGAGCAGGTTTTACAAATGTATAAGGGCTTAGCAATCAATTTTTGCTAGGACATGCCCAAACAGTGGCAATAAAGAACAACAGAGAAAAGAAAACGACTATCATGTGGCAACCAGCTGTAGTGAAATACTAAAGCTCAGCACCACAGAAGAGAGAAGAAAAAAATGTGACAAAAGCCAAGAAACAAAGTGTTTGGAGGGTTTAGGTTGCTGCAGACAACAGGGAGAAATCCAGCTACACTGAGAATAAAATCCAGATCTACCAAAAGGCAGAACAGGTGCAGGGTAAAGCTGCTGTCAATGGGACAAAGAATAGATGGTCTGTCAGTGTAAAAATAGAAGAAGCTAGAAGAATTAATGCGCAGTGTAGGCAAATTAGTAAATACTGAGTAAATAAGATACTTAGCATATCGTCTGGTTTTAACAACACACACCATTTGAAACATGTAAAGGTGGATGTCCTGTGGAGAAACAAAAGTGATCAAAAAGGTTCACAGGAGACGTTTGGAAAAAAAGGGAAATCAATATTAGATTCATTCACATAGACATTAAATATATCAATGTGTGACAATGAATGAAGATATTACATTTCTCAAATCTGGCGCCTCATTTAAAGTAAACAATTGATCCATTTTCCCCAAATATAAAAATGTTTCTCTTAAGTCTTTTTCTCCTATAAAATACATGATATGGACAATCAGCCTAACACAAAGTTTTTGTGCCAGCCTATTTTGCTGGTGACAAACGAGCCACATTGGTGACAACAGACCACATTTAAAAAAAGAAATCAATTTTTTTTTTAATGGGATTTGTTGATGTTCAGGTCGTTTTAAAAGTCACCTCTCAAGTCAAGTCAGTTACACTGTGATCTGGTGAAAAACTGCAGAAACCTCAGTTGTTGTTGTTTTTACCAGCATGCAGCCTGTGTCTATGACAGATCTGTTAAAAACCAGGTAGGGGTCATTCAAGTCACACAAGAAGCCTGATGGTGGACTCACCCTGAGCCATGTCCAGCACCTTTCCCTGTTTTAACACAGCCCCTGTGCTGAGCGACCTAGTCGTCAAGGACGCTGCAGACCGCAGCATTAGGAGCCTGCAGAAGGACAAAAACAAACCCACAGGTGCAGTTAAAACCCAGGAGCCTCGTTAGAGGATCCACATGCATCCTCTACTTTACACAATAACTCTCCACGGAATTATAATTTGTCTGAAATCCTAAAGAACTGAGCACCGACAGACACTCTCACTCTCACTTAGAGAATGCAGTCAGACTGATGTGTGGAGAACGTTGTTTACTTGCATTTAAAGTAAATTTTAGAGCAGGTACTTTAACGGCTATTATTTGGACTTTGTCAAGTGTACTGACTTTATGTGCTGTCACTTCTGAACTATTTCAGTACTTTTTCTTGCAGTCGTTTCAACATTACACACCCTCTCCATATAAATCAGTAAATCACCAGCCTATTTGGGCCTGGCTAACTATTCCCAGCAAGGACTGCTTTCTTTTTCTGTTTTTTTTTTTTTTTGGTCAGTATAATGCATGTACCAGTTCTACAAACAAAAGACCAGCACAAATGATTGACAAGAATATTCCTAGCATGAATTAACTAGGCGGCTAGTAAACATGCTAACGATAAACAGAACTTTAGAACACATTTTTTAACAACACTGACCTCGGTGAAAGCATTGTAGAGTCCCAATTTATAGAGTTAGATATTTACAGACTCCAAATGAAGCACATGAGCTGGTTAAAAAAGAAGAGAGAGCACACGTTTTCTCTTTACAGTAATGCAGTATCAAGGTGTCAGCATTTGGTTTCCGTGTTGGGTTTCAGGCCCCGCCCTTCGGACGATGACGTAATACGCCGGGTATTCTTTGCACCCTGGTTACAGCTTGTCAGGCACGTCTTCAAAATTTATAGTAATGAGTTAGCGCCTTAGAAAAGTCAGTGAAATCTCCCCTTAAGGACAGAGTTGGGTTTGGCTAAAAATCAAATTACATGTTGTATGTTTTGTAATTATTTGAACAGTTCCGGTTATATTGGTTGAACTCAAATTGCTTGACACCTTCATCAGATTCAGAATCAGAAATACACTATTAATCCCAGAGGGACCCCTCTGCTAATCATCACATCCTCATAGCTCATAGCCTTATCATTCTTATTTTTTTATTTTAAGAAATCCCTTCTCACCCCTGCAGGTGGCATACGTCTTCTTTAACCTCGGGTCCTCTTCATAGAATTATATACAGCATAGTTTTAGCAAATATACATATTATTGTATTATTATTTTTACATCAGGTTCCAAAAGTCAGACCAAATTAAAAAGTGGTTATGTTTTTAAATTAGGAAATAACGACAAAGTTTGAGGTTTCTGAACCACAAGAAGTTGTGACAGGTATAATGTTAAATTATATAATATAATGTAAAATTTTGTTGGTCAGCAATCAAATTTAAGCACATATAGCTTAACTATTAACTTATCCTGTTAATTTTAATGTTAATCCAAATGTCAGATCTTCATATGTTTAATCCATTCAGTTGAAACAAGTGTTCAGGTGGCTCTCAGTGGGATGTTAGAATCACCTGCTACTTTAAGCTTTATTATTCGTTAATAAATAATGTTAACATGTTTTATTAATCAGTTGTACTTCTTTTAATATGCATCATCAAAACTCCTCCCAGCATCGCTTGGATATTGGCTTATTTTGTGGAGAACATTGGTGACAACATGTTAACTTCATATTATATGTTATGTATTCATTAGCTGTTCGTTTTTGTCATGTGTTATGCCTAAATTATACCATATGTCAATATCAAAAATGTCCAAACGAACTAAGCTCTGTTGAAACTATTTATAGGCCATTTTTAAAAACCAAACCAAACCATTAACCAAAAATCGTTGGTTACTAAGCTGAGAACATGAACCATCCTGCTGGCTCCTTCTAATTCTGTTGGAGTACTAGTACCTACAGCTAATACTAGTATTACTCCTGTCTAGTAACTTTACAAAACTTTAAATTTAATTTGAGTGACTGTTACATGAACTTGAAGTAAAAAAGATTTTTCCAAAGCGTCTCGATCAAAATAAAGATCGAATGACCGAACGCAAACTATTTTGTCACGTGAACGTTCGTCGGCGTCTCATTCGATAACTGACGGCCACAGATTGTAGCTGATTCGTCAGAAATCTGAGAGCTTTGACAACTGGCCAATCGCGTCCCATCGCCAGTCGGCTATAAATACCCGGATGTAAACAAAATCCGAGGCAGTTGAAGGACAGCGACCCGGCCGTGGGGTGACTTTTACTGGATGTTCCTGACTCGACAAACACGACCCTACCAGAGGCTGACTGTGGGAGAAAAGCCACTCTGAAGCGAATGAAGAAACAACTAATATTTCTCTTCACATACAGAGGACTTCTAACGAAAGGGAAAAAGAGTAAAAGAAGAAAATGGAGTGTAAATTACGGAAAGCAGAACCCAGAGACGTGTCTGATATCTTACGACTGGTGAAGGTAGGAAGACCGGAGCACAATAAAGCCGGTGTTTGATCCCAAACCGCCTTAATGTGATCAGATTCGACATGAATGCAACATAACGGTAAATGGAAATACCGGGACTGAGCTTCTTCGTTCCAAAGGCCTCGAGTCGTAGGCCTAGTTTAGCTGTAGTAGTAACGTTAGCTAGTTCCCACTAGTTTTACCACAGTGACGCAAGCTGCAGGGAAACGACGACATTAACGTTACATCACGTTATATTGATTAAGCGGCAGGTGGAAAAGGTCCGGACGGTTTCCTGTTCGTGGCCTTTGTTCACGTTCGGACCACTCATATCCGCTTACGGCAGTTCTCCATATATGGCTTGTCTGGCTTATGTACTTATCCACGGTGACTCGGAAGTGTGTTATTACAGCTGCGTAACCGCTGGCTGACATTATTCATATGGAGCGGGCTCAATAATTAGGAATCTTTTTAGAGTCGCGTTCAGGGGCCAGTCGGTAAAATGAGAGGGGATGCGGGAAGTATGGTTGTCACAAGGCTGGAAAAACAACTGAATTCGCTTACTTAATAAAAGTCTTAATTTCAATATTGATCCATATGTTAAGATTTTTTTTGGGGGGGTTGTTTTTGTCGTCGTCTGTTGGTGCGTTGTTCTGCGTGTGTTCATGGCCGCTCATACAGCGATGTTTTCATCCATTCACACACTAATGTGTGTTGGTTGCCATGCAAGGTGCTCACCTGACCCACAGGGAGCTACTTGGGGGGTTTAGTGTCTTCCCCGAGGACAGGAGGGACCAAGAATCGAACCACTGACCCTGTGCCTCGTGGACAACTGCGTAACCAGCTGCCCCTGCTTGTGATGCGTTTCATGTGTTGGTGCCTTTCTAAATGTCAGTTTTGCGCTCTGATCGTTCTGTGACTGTGTCCTCTTGTAGCCGTTTTGCATATGTTTATGGTCGTTTTGCATCTGCTTCTCGTTTTTATTGTTGGTATACAGCTGTTATAACGGCTTTAAACGGCAAATACAAAATTGATTTCTCTAAATATAATACTTTATTCAAACAAATTGCTATCTCAAGCAAATAAAAGTTAGTGTATTGTAGTTGGTGTTGTAGGTGTGATTGACTAATGATTGAAGGTCTATGTATTTGTTTTTCGTACAGGAGCTTGCAAAATATGAGGAGATGGAGCACCAGGTGACACTGACTGAAAAAGGTGAGCCTTTGACCTATCTGTATACACAAATGAGCCGCTTTCTTCATTGTGCGCTTATGAAATGTTTCCTTTTTCAGAACTCCTTGAGGACGGATTTGGTGACACCCCGTTTTACCACTGTATCATCACGGAAATCCAAGGAGAGAACAGTAGTGATGGTAGGAAACAACTACCCCCCCAAAGCTTCTCGGTTTTATGAAATACAAATTTTACTGTATGTAGAAATTCTATATCAAAATGTTACTGCATCACATAATCCGTGTATATCTAAATGATAAAAATGCCTCAATGAGTCATATTCATCATTCAAACAACTTTATTGATCCCATGAGGAAGTTGTGATGCCTTGTTACAGCTGCTCTACAGTACAAACTATTGATCAATAAGTAAAAAAACACCCAGCTAGAGGACTCAACATGAAATAAATAAAAACAGTACTGTTCGTCCATTTAGACCTGTCAGTCCCCCTCCTTTTTACAGAAGGGGGAAAATAATTGAACTATTTTTAATCATTGTGTGCTTTGTTTCTGCAGCTCCGAAGGTGGTGGGCTTTGCCATGTACTACTTCACTTATGACCCCTGGGTGGGCAAACAGCTCTACTTGGAGGAGTTTTATGTGATGGATGAGTACAGAGGTAAAAACGATTCCTTTGTTCTCTACACAACATGTAGCTTCTTAGCTTCTGTGAATAAACTCTCCTTCTCTTCCTGGTGGTCTCCCTGTTAGGGCTTGGCATCGGTTCAAAGATCCTGCGTCACCTCAGCGATGTGAGTATTTCATTTTCACAGAACCCATGTGATAGACCAGAAATTAAAAAAAATGATGAAATGGCAGTGGATGAAAACGAGCCTTTTCTTTTCCAGATTTTCCTTGAAACGCCTTTTTAACATTTTAGGCTATGTTCATATGGAACCAACTGTTCCTGTCCTGGACTCTCCTTGTTTCTAAATTTCGAATAGATCTTATGACATTTCGCTGGCACCAAACACAGCAGTGTCCTGTCAGCATTGTTAGTTTACTGTAAACAGCCAGGGACATGGTAAAAAGGCCACATATGGGAAAACACTTAGGATGTGTTAAGTGTGGTCAAAAATCTGTATCCTAACAACTTTACAGACCCAAAATGACTGAGTGCAGCTTTTAACTCTTCATTTTGTCTTTCTTCTTGCAGCTGGCAATGAAGACACGCTGCACCGGCATGATGTTTGTGGTAGCGGAGAACAACGAGCCGTCCATGCAGTTCTACAAGCGTCGCGGTGCCGAGGACCTCTCTCAGGAGGAGGGCTGGAGGCTGTTCAGGTTTGACAAGGACAGCCTGGTGAAGATGGCCACTCCACCAGAGGAATGATGGAGGTCCAGAGGAGGAAACATGAGACAGAGTTTGTCATCTGTGTCTGACTGAGGCTTTTTTTCTCCGTTCAGACTTGTGGAAAATCAGATTTAAAAAAAGGGAAATTCTGTCTCTCAAGACTGGGATTCTTGATGTACTTTACTATCTGAGTCATGATTTTAGTCTATTCCATAATCACATTTTTTTTAATTGCTAATATTTGTGAATCGCATGTTTATTCTAACTTTTAATTATCCTTTGTTAGTATTAGTGCGTTTGATGTTCAGGGAGAGTTGAAACCTAAAATGATGCAATAAAAACTGATTGCACACAGTTGTGGTCTCATTCTTTGATACATTGGTTAGAAAAGTAACTAAACTTTTTTGTTTTCAGAATGGTCAAAATATTAAAGGTAACAATCATCAATGAGTAACTATCACTTTCAGAATAATGTATATTACTGGATAAAGGAGGGAAAACAAACAGTAAAACACTTCAGCTCACCACACCACCCTATTACACTGAGGAGGTCTTGGATGCTTCCTACCTTATGTACCTGTGGTCACATCAGCACAAAGAGAATCAGACATGATTATTGTTTCAATTCTGAATTCATCAGGACTCTGTCACAAATTAAAAGACAAAAGTCCTCAGCTTTTGGAAAGCTGTGTGTGCTGTCCCTAAATGTTTCTGCAGCTACTGCACTACAACCGCATGTGCTTTAATGTGTGCAGTCGCTGTGTGAGCACATTTTCTTTAAATTAAAAACATACTGATGTAAAACGATTTCTTTAGATTCTTCACCCAGACTCAAGTACACGCTGCAAAACTGAAATACTACACTGAGACATTTCTGTGGGCAACAATCTTGAGTTTCTGAAAGACGCAATTTTCAACACAATTGAATTTGATGCTGCTGATAATGTGAAGCTTCCATCCTCAGGGTGGAGAAGCAATTGCCTCAGTGTGTTGACTTTATCATGAACCGGATGTTTGCAGAAGATCCTCCTCAATTTCAGCCACATGCATGATGGCAGCTGCCTGGTTCGCTCACCCCCGCTTTTACCTCATGTTCTCTATAATCGGCATGTATTCATCTTATACTTGGCCTGGACTGTACCAAGTGCCTCGTTAAATGCAGGGGGGAGTAAATAATGGAGAAGTGTATGCTCTATTTCTTATTGTTAATTTCAAACGTGTTTGTGGTGTTACTTTTGTTGCCTTTCAACACACTAAATGATTATGTTGTTAGCAAGCTGTCTGCCTCATGTTTAGTAATAGTAGTTTGTCCGGGTATTGGAATGCAACCACCCCTTGTCTGTTGCAGGTTTGGCCAACCAGTATATATACTGCATGTTGCCCTATTTGCATCGCTGAGTTCAGGTTTTGTTGAGGCTCAGAGTTTTTAGTATTTTAAGTTTACTTATCTTTCGTCATCTCTTTCATGGCCGAACCATATTAGTAATTCTCTTTTTATATTTTACTCCCAGCATCCTGTGTCTGCTTGGTTTAATCTGCTCTTCACCTTATTGGCGACAGAGCACGACATGTGTTTAGTGCAGTTGTATGAGTTACTTCCACTTTAGTTTATGTACAAAAAAGCTCACGTGACTCAGACTTGTCTGTTACTCCAGACTGAGATGTCTTACTGAGTAAAGAGGAAACTATGCACGTGAAGAAGAATGTTCTGAAAGATTTAGCTCAAGTCCCAATAAAATCATTGAAAGTCTAACTAAAAGTGCCCACTTGGTTGTTTTTATACTGACATGAAGAGTTATTTAAATCTGACATATGGCACTTTGATGCAGTTTACATTATTTTATTTCCAAATGAATGTGCACAACCCGACGAACAATATAAAATGTAACACGCCCCATCATTCCTCAGGTGGAGTGGCCATCTTCACCAGGCTGTGTTTGTTGAACCTGAACAGCCTCCAGCCCTCCTCCTGAGACAGGTCCTCAGCACCACGACGCTTGTAGAACTGCAGGGACGGCTCGTTGTTCTGTGCAACTACGAACATCATGCCGGTGCAGCGCATGTTCACCGCCAGCTGCAAGAGTGAGCACAGGAAGTAAGTCAAAGGTGAAGTCCTGCAGGTCCTGCTTCCCACAGCTCAATAACTGGACCCTTTTTGCTCATTAAATGCCTCCAGGTTTTCTCCAGCTCTGTAAAGTGTGGCCAAAATCCTATTAATGATCTCCTTCATCTCAGCAGTGACACAGAGCACATATTTTTAGAACTGCATTTTAAAATGCACATCCATCTAAACAAGTTCTGAGTAAAAATCAAAAAAACTCGGATCTTTACATGAGTATTCACAACCTTAATTCAATACTTTGTAGAAGCCCTGATGACAGTGCTGATGGCTTCCAACCTTCTAGGATAAGTCTCTTCGAGCTTCTCACACTTGGATTCAGACAGTTTATCTCATTCGTCCTGGCAAATCCTCAGAATGTTCATCACACTGGATGGAAAGTACCTGTGAACTGTCATCTTCAGGTTTAATGTCTAAGGTCTCATTCACTTTGGAGCAGAACTTCGCTGCATTGGGCTAAATTCATTCTTCCATTGGTTCTGAGCAGCATCCTGGTCCCTGCTGCTGAGCACAGGTCACCACCACCCCCAGCCTCCTTTCACCATAGGAATGGTTTTAGCCAGCTGATGAGCAATGCGTCCATTAAACAACTCTAGGAAGAGTCCGGATGGTTACAGACTATTTCCTTTGTACAATTGTTTATATATATTTAAACACTTGTGTATTTACTTTATCCTGATACTTTTGTAAATGAAAGATTTTAGTTTTTGAGTTTAAATTCTTTATTGAAAAAAATAAATATTTTCTTTTAATGGAAAACATATATACAATAATAATAATAATAATTGGAAATCGTTCAGAGCAATAGTTTTCATCATGAGTTATAATGTTCACAAAGATGGTGAAATGAAAAACAACAAAGTTTCACATTTTAAAATTAAAGTAGGAAAATGTGCAAATGTAAATGGGTGTGGGTACTTCCTGTCTGGCCCAGATTTAACTAAGGTGGTGTGTGTGGTAAAAATATGTGGGTTGCAATTTCTTCATTTCTTATAGCAAGAATGTGCAATGATAAGCTATTACGACATCGTTATGAAACGTGGTTTCAAACCATGTTCATCCTTAGTTATTCGTTAATGCGGAAACCAGTCTATGAATAAGTAGCTGCAGAGAGACAGTTGTGGGCTTTAAATATGTACAGACTACACATTATGATCAGCTATTTTATACAAATACAACATGCACATAAACCCGATGCAACAAAAATGAAGAAAAATACCTAAATGCTGGCTGAAGTTTCTCACACAAACCAGATGAAACAAAAATGAAGAAAAATAGTTTCTCACACCGGCTCTGAGTTACATTTTCTTTTCTGCTCTGGACTGAGAACTTCAGATCAGTAAACACACACTCACCTCACTGAGATGCTGCAGGATCTTGGAACCGATGCCAAGTCCTGCAAAGAGGAGGAGGAGAAGAAAGAAAGCGTGTGTATCAATAAACTGTTAACACAAAGTCATCAGATACAAGTGTTTTCTGTGCCACCTTGCAATTGTGTCCAATCACTGCAACGTTGTCTCGGATTTGACCTACACTCTGAACTGCCCCTGAACACCTCCCACCTCCCCACCAGACAGCAGGCTGCTCATGCAGACAGTGCTGCTTTCTTAATGTAAAGCCTGTCAACGTTTATGGGTTTGTGTGCCAATAAAGAAAATCACTTAGGGTTAAAGAAGCTCGATAAAATGTCACAGTGTGAAGAAAAAACGCAACTATTTTAACTTGATACCATAATTTCACTGCAAAAACAAAAAAAGCCTGTAAATATTATTTACATATATATTATATTATTTTTAGTATTTACCACTTAATTAGGCTGCAACAATCACAATAAGTAGAAACGAGTTGTTTTTACCTCTGTACTCACTCATCACGTAAAACTCCTCCAGGTACAGCTGTTTGCCCACCCAGGGGTCATAAGTGAAGTAGTACATGGCAAAACCCACCACTTTCGGATCTGGAAAGAGGCACAGAATCAGTAGACAGAACATAAAAACCATAAAAACACACATTAATGTTAAGTTTTCTTCACACGCTGCTACGCAGAACTGGCTTCAAAGTTGAACGACAGAGCTCATCACATATACTGTATCTTGTCTTACATATTTGGCTTTAACCTTTAAAACCATGAGCCTCTTTCTTATGACTTCATGATGTAAACTGTCCCCTCCGGCAGTAGTTTGAGATGTGTTCCAGTTTCTTGGAATGTGCCCCAAACACTTGATGTTCATACAGGGTAGAAACTGTCCTCATAATAACAAGGTTGATCTACATAAAACAAGCATCTGTACGTGGCACAAGTGTTAAATTAGACTTTGTGATGCAGTTTGAAGCCATGAAAGATGAGTGTCTACAGTGGAGCTTGTTTACATGCAGCCTCTCTCTGCTCTACCTGTATTCACACACCATTTAGCCCTTAGGTAAATATTGGTCTGTACAGCCGGAGTCAAGAAGTGTCATGCTGGAAGATGAGCTCTTTAAAGAAGCTCAAACCTGTTTGGACCTGATAATACTGCAAGTGCCCAGTGAAAAGTTTTTGAATATTACTTGTTAACTAATGTTACAAAACTTTTCTCAATCATTGCGGAGCAGAGAGAGGAGGGTGTGTCACGCTAACATGACATAGCTTCAGTCCCACATCGTAGCTTTAAGTGGCATCTTTCTGTACATTTATAAATTATTAATGTATTTTATTTGAGCAACCTTAAATATCCTAAACTCACACATTTGAAGTATTGTGGAAACGTTTTCTGATGCTGTTGTTCAAGAAGCTTGTATTTAAAGGTGGTAATGGCATAAAGACCAAGATTCCTTTACTCTGAACACATGATTCGTTACAAAATGACATATTAATAATTAATACCAATTATTAATATTAATTAGATAAAATGCAGTGTATGCTGCAAGTACTCATATTCAATACTAAGACTGTATTTCCAGTGACAGACTTTGCACTCGGTGTTTTATCTGCGGATGTAAAACTCTTCTAGGATTAATTGGCCATAGTGGTTTTTTGGTCAGTCCAGTTAAACCTGCAGGGTTGTGTAAAGGTTTGCCGTTGAGGAAATAAATTCACGACAGGCGAAAACAAGTTTGCTGGAGAAATGAAGGAAATTTCACGGATGATGAACACAAAGAAAACGATTCTGAGAAAGAAAATCACCTGCCTGCAGCCGGATGACTGAATCTACACATGTATAAGCAAGAAGCCTGTGAGATGATGGCCTCTTTTTGCTAATATTTGATTGAATGGTAAAAAAACAACATTTGTAATGATGGCATCATTTTTTATTTCTTCCCAAAATGTGGTTTTTGGTGGAAGACGCTGGGAGGAGAGAAAGACGCTGTATCATTCATGTATTTCTTTTAAAGAAGATGTGCTTTTTCCTACCATCACTGCTGTTTTGTACTTGGATTTCAGAGATGATGCAGTGGTAAAACGGGGTGTCACCAAACCCATCTTCAAGGAGTTCTGCAAAGAAAATGACATTTGTCAAACACAAGAGGATGATTACTGATCATTTGTGTGTATACACAGATGAAGGTGCCTTAACTTACCCTTTTCAGTCAGTTTAACCCGATGCTCCATCTCTTCGTATTTTGCAAGCTCCTACAACAAAGAGAATCACAAACTTACTGCAAACTTAGCAAAACTGGATGCCTTTGTAAAAGCGGCAGAAGTTCAACGTTTCTCAAAAAATATTTTTAATAAAGACAATTTAAATGTTGTTTTCAAAGAATTGTGACCACAATATGCACTAGATGCATTTCTAGCAGTTATTACAACTTTAAGTTATGCCACGTATTTCTGCATTTTTTTAGTTAATTTGTTGTAACTAAAAAGCTGCATGTTTTTATTGTTTGTTCTATTGCATTGTGTGTTTATTAACAAACATCCCACTTACATGTTTAACTTAAAGAATTGATTTACACACATCACCTCGGTTCGGGGACTTGGCTGTGCTGTAAAGACGCTGAAGTGCACTTTCATCTTTCTTTTTTGCCCATATAAGGCTGTTTAAGTCCACTTGCATAAATGTAAAGCTGATTTATTATTTTAGAAAGTTTGGTGGAACCAGAGAGGCAACCGCTGTGTTTTGTACCCAGATATCCTGCTTACTGTTCACCTGTCTTCCTACCTTCACCAGCCGTAAGATATCAGACACGTCTCTGGCTTCTGCTTTCCGTAATTTACACTCCATTTTCTTCTTTTACTCTTTTTCCCTTTCCTTAAAAGTCCTCTGTATGTGAAGAGAAAGATCCGGTGTTTCTTCATTCGCTTCAGAGTGGCTTTTCCACCACAGTCAGCCTCCGGTCCGACAAATACATCCAGCACACACTACCCGCTTGGGTGGCAGCCGCTCATCTGTCCTAAGCCTTGTTTACATCCGGGCATTTATACCCGGCTAAAGCTGCCATGCGATTGGCCAGCTGGCACCGCTGTCGCTTTTCTGGCCAATCAGCGACAACCTCGGGGCCCTATGTTATCCAATCGGAAGCAGAAGAAGGTTCTCGTGGTGGAATGTAAACATCCTGACATCTGATCTTTGTTTTGATGATGAAGGTAAAACTTTGGAAACTAGTTGGTGCTTTAAGTAAAAATAACAGCTCGTGCTAAATATACATTAAAGAATTGAATGTAATGCTGCTGATAACATAAATGTCCAGCTTTACTCCAGATAACACATTTATAGTTATTACTAAAAATATATATAACAGTGGAGGACAGAGCATGAGCATCGAGAGTCCTGCTTCTTTTTCTGCGAGTCTTTTTCCGCACTTACATTTATATTTAGTCACGTATAGCACTTCTCTCCTCAGTCAGGTTGTGGTCAATTTGTGTGGGTGTATGCAACAAGTATGCAAAAAAAAAAAAACACTCCTTGTATTGAAATATTCCCACCAGATTTCCCTGTGGGCATCGAGCCCTCTCCTGCCTGTCTCTTTAATAACCCAACGTGCCCTTTAGGCCATGTATATCAATGCAGCTTATGTTCGGTGGAAAACTGGAGGCACAGTCACATTTCCGACGGGTGAAGAATTGCTGCATGTTGATTTACTGGAACAATGAAGAAACCCTGCTTTTAACAGAGAAATGCTGTGTTACTATTGATTTGATTTCACTTGTCAGGATACTCTTCTGAAATGTGTCTTACATCACAATGTAGCCATTACAAAACCTTCAGTGTTTACAGAGATCCAACATTTAACAAACCAAACGCTCTGGACGTAGTTGTCAGTTGTGTTGCACTGGAAATTCCTGTTTCTACAAAGCCCAGATTTGAGTGTAGACATTACAAAACAAAAGTTGTCGATTTTAGATTTACACTGTCTAGGAGGAAAAAGATGTCCACGTGCAGCTGGTTGAACGTAGATCTGCCCTCTGCATCGGAGGGGCAGCTCTTAACAGTTTGTCCTCTTTTTTCTTCAGTTTTCAGATCTTCTAGTTGCAGGTGCAACAAGTTAAGGTGCTAAACCAGCTCTGATATAAAAAAGAAGAATTTGGGTCACAACATTTGTTTTTCTGAAAATGGAAAAAATGTAACAATAGAGTAACAGAATGACCTGAATCAGTTGAAACACGATGTAACAAAATGCTGTGACCTTGAACCTTGAACCTTGAGCTTCTCTGCTACTTTTTGGCAGAGGGTAGCACAAAGTTCACATACAGTATGTGTCAAATACAACTGAATGTTACTCTGAAGCATTTACAGATGGCTTGAGGAACTTTGAAACATCTTAAGAAACACGATGTTCTCCCCTCTTCCTCCACAGAAGGTTCAGTGACTGCTTGCCGAGTTACTGAGTTTCATTACAAAGTTCTTCCATTTTACCATTATTATGCCTAATGTGCCCCTCAAACATTCAAAGCCTCAGAAATGGTTTCATCACTTGTCCTGATCTAGTCCCTGCCACAAAATCTCACCGTGGAGGTTTTTGTCCTGACATCCACAGTAAGTTCTGGGACCAACTGTGGAAACAGGACAGATAACAGGTGTCTATTTTAAACTGCATCCAATCAGTTAATTTAGTTTAGTGCAAATTAGTTTTTGTTTTTGTACAGAAAACACGAAGAAAAGTGTCATCTCAGTCATTTTTTGGATTATTTTACAGCATTAAGATACATCATCATACAGTAAATATACAGTTCATCATTGGACACCAAGTTGAAAGCACGATTCATTTCATTTATAAATCAACATGGAATTATTTGACTTAGGTTTTTGCTGCCTTGTACCTCACTTGTAAGTCGCTTTGGATAAAAGCGTCTGCTAAATGACTCAATGTTAATGTATTTGTCTGCTTACTGCCGCACAGTTCTATTAGTGGCATCACAATGTGACAGTGCGAAGATTCGATCCCGGAGATATTATTCTGCTGAAGGCTATACAGTGAAACTCCACCAGAGAGAGCAACAAAACACACGCACACACCCTGAGAAACTGAAACAAATGAATAAAAAGTGTCACTCATCAACATTACAACTGTGACAGATTTTAATCATCACACAAAGACACCAAAAACACAATGACTGTCTCCTTATATGCAAACATGGTTTAGTTAATTTCTCGGTGCCACAGCTCTGTTGCTGTCCAGCACATATCAAAAACACATCAGTGTCCACGTCATAAACAGAGGGAGTTTATCTATAAACACCTCCACAGGTTAAGATCACAGATGACTCTCACACTTCCTGTAAGTCAGAGATCACCTCTTTTGTTTTTTGACGTTTCAGATCACTTACAAACAATTTTGTTGAAAGTCTCCACAACCGTCCACTTTCCGCTCATATGTCACGTTTAGTTTACAGTCTCAGTATCAGTGTGTCACAAGTCCTACATTTAAAGTTTTACTGAAGTAAACGTGCAGCACTATTAGCATCACACTTTACTTCAAGTAGCAGTAGGTGTTTTACTAATCACGTCTGTAGATTTATATTTATTTATAATTTTACATTTCAGCATTGTAGTGGTTTATGTTTGCACTAACTCCAAGTGCTTAGCAGCTTAATGTATAGAACTCTGTGTCATAATCATGTGAGTAGAGTTTCTGTCCTGCAACAACCACATATTTCCCCATAAAGGAACATTTACTGTCAGTTTATCAGGACAAAACAAGATAAATATTATGTTGTTGGACAAAATTTTATTATTCTAGTGAAGGTAAACGTACAGAGAATTAACCTTTCGGCTTATCCTGTGAGTTCAGGGTCACCGAGTTGAGTAAATGTACTTCATTACATTCCACATTTCCTGATCATCAGCATCTACATTTTGCCTGGGGGCTGACAGAGATGCTCGCATTATCGCATGATCAGTAGACGTTTGCATCTGCCGTCACCCTCAGTCTCTTCCTGTAAGCACGTCTCTGCTGCAGTTCCTCTTCTGTAAATACCAGCTCAATCCAGATCATTTTGTCCTTCAAAATGCGGGTCTACATACAAAAATAATTCCTATATGATTCAGCTTTTATTTTCACCCAATATAAATGTAGGACAATGTTTGAACCCTTAAATCAAAGGTGAACAATCTAATCAATGAGTGTAAATAGAGCAATGGGTCTGAGCACGCTCGGAGACATGCTCAGAGGCCTCTGCGTTTCAGGAAGTATTTTTTAGAGACTCTGAAAGTCATCTGCCCTATTAACCTGTGGAACTGTTTACAGATAAACCACAGTGCACATATGTTTTTGCAATGAAAAAACATGTCAGCCAGTGCAACTGTGTGGCTACGGGTGTGTTTTAAATCCATTCTGGACAACAACACAGCCCTCTGTCAAAGAAGAATCAGATTCTGGAGACAAAATTGTTTGGCCATTTTATGGGTCTTTGTTGACGATGATAAAAATGTGGAAACCAGCCTCGTTCATTACTCTCCAACACAGACTATTAACAAAGACAAACATAGCTTAGCATAAAGCCTGACAGCAGGGTAAAACTGTGAGCCTCAATTTAATTCATTTAAATATATATATCGATATTTATAGATACATAGATCTATCTATCCATCTATGGAGATATATATATAATTTCCTCTATCTCTATCTAGATAGATAGATCTATATATCAATAGATATAGACACACACACACACACACACACACACACACACACACACACACACACACACACACACACGTGAACAAATCCCCATCCTTACTAGGAAATAACCTGGCCTTTAGATTATATTATGAGAAACTATTGAAATAAATGAGAATGTCCTGATGACAATGTTATCATTATCAGAGTCTGATTGAATTCTTCCAAAGATATTCAATTTACTATGAAGTTAGAAAATTCTGATTTCTGAAGCTCAAACCATTAAACATTTGGCATTTTTGATTTCAAAATACTAATTTTTGAAGTATTTTACTTTGATTCATTTTTTTGTCAATTTATTAATAGATTCAGATCCATATTTTTATGTTTTCCATTGATTTAATAGACTTAAGTCACTGTCATGATAATAATCACTGACAACACTTGGGTGATTTCTAAACTGACACGACGTACGTTAAGTGCTACTTCCTCTCATTTACATCAGTCAGACTGGAACTGAAACTCTAAATCAGATTCCTCACGCGCTTCATACACAGGAAAACACACTTTTAGAGTAACATGGTTACTACACACAAATGAGAGAGGTTCAACAAATTTATCCCAAAAAAAAAAAGAAAAAAAAGGAATCAAATCACATCTTGGAGCAGGACGGTGGTGTTGGACCTGGATGGAGGCAGCTTCACATACACATTTGAAGAAGCATCTGGATGTTGCAGGACAAGCTCACAAGTCCTGATTAGTGACTGGGAGTAAAACACGCAGGTCGTCTACAGGTGTGAACGTGCATTACTGGAAAAGTGAACGTCTCTCAGGATGGAGAGCTGTGCGTCTTCTTGCTGTCTCTCAGCTGGTCGTGTCATTGTTCTCCGTTTTCTCTTTCTTCTCAGACTTCCCCCCCCCACCAAAGAAAGGCAAAACATTAAAGGTCCCAACGGTCAATACAAGAACAATAAAAGCTTTGAATATGAAGAGACACCGTGACCGCTGAATAAAGACTCACCTTCTTTTTGCCATAAGGTGGATCTTTCCAAAGAGTCTCCAAAGTCTTGTGTCCCTCCTGAGCCCAGGTGTACCCGTAATCTCGACTCACCTGGTGGAACAGAAACACACCATTAGGTGAGAGCCCATCACGGACAACTACTTTCATTAATCATAGATCATGTGTGAAGGCTTAACACTGAGGACGCTGAGTGTGTGTGTTATTTGTGTTTCCATGTTTCCAAAATGTGTTTCCATCATGCTTTTTTACTTGGATGTCTGAGCTCCATTGCAGAAACATCAACAGTTTGTGTGGACAGAGCTAGAGTTGAATAGAATACAGTTGATGTGCCTCACATCCACCAACCAAGGAGCTTCACCACAGGTGCCCACGTCTCTCCCCTGCATGACTACAATCCTGTCTCTGCAGCAATGACCCTCTCAGCGGAGCAGGTGAGGCCAGAGCTACGCAGGCTTCACCCCACAAAAGCTGCAGGTGCTGATGGAGTCTGTGCACCACAGCTATTTAGGATCCTTCAGCCTGTCCTCAACCTGAGCCTGTAGCTGGAGAGGCTGCCTGTGGGATGTAAAGCATCAGGCCTGGGGCCAGTGACAAGTGTCCCCAGTGACTCTCGACCTGCGGCTCTAACCTCCCACATCATGAAAGTTTTGGATAGACTGGTCCTGGACTTCCTCCGTCCCCTGGTGAAACTCAGCTGGGGGAGGAGGATGAGCTCATCTACCTGCTACCCACCTGGACAAGCCTGAGGGGTCTGTAAGAATTATGTCCTTTGACTTCTCCAGTGCTTTGAACACAATCCATCCTGTCCTGCTGGGGGGGAAATTAAAGAGCATGCTAGTTGACACCCCCATGATTACCTGGATTTTGGACTACCTCACTGACCGGCCCCAGTACGTCCTGCTGCATTGTGTTTGACCATGTGACCTGCAGCTCAAGTGCTCCCCGAGGGACAGTTCTATGTCCCTTTCTGTTCACCTTGTATACCTCTGACTTCAGGTACAACTCAGAGTGAAGATATCAAGGAGTATCGATCAGTGCTGGACAGTTTTTTTCATTGTTCGTTGAACTGGTGGAGGACTTCAGGAAGTCTGGGACTCCTGTCAATCCTCTCTCCATACGGGTGAGAGAGACGGGTGGACGTAGTTTCAGAGTAAAAATACCTGGGTGTCCACCTGGACAATGGACTGAACCGGTCAGTTAATGTAGCATCAATATACAAGAAAACTCATTTCCTAAGGAGACTAAGGTCCTTCAACATCTGCTGCAGATGTTTTATGGTAGCCCGCTCCATCTTCTGTCCTGTGTTTTACTGGGGCAGCAATATGAAGGTGGCAGACAATTAAAGACTGGACAAACTAATGGGGAGGGCTGGTTCTTTCTGGGGGAGAAGCTGGACCCTCTGCATGTTGTGGCTGAGAGGAGAATGTCGTCCAGACTCCTCTCAATCCTGGACAATCCCTCCCAGTCCACTGTGAGCTGGATGCACAGAGCAGCACTTTCAGCCAGAGACTGATCACAGTCAAGTTCTCCACAGAACAACACAGGAGATTCTTTCTCCCAGTGGACATTAAACTGTTCAACTCACCTCCGTCTGTAAAAGGATGGGGACTGAATGGTCCAAATGGACAAATAGGATTGTTTTTGTTTCATTTACATTTACTCCTCTAGCTGGGTTTTATCTTACTTCATGATCAGTAGTTTGTACTTGTACTTGTCTATTGTCTGGGTTTGGTGGAAGTTTTTCCTTTCCTTTCTAACTTTCAGGTGGAGAGAGCATGTTTTGTTAAAATGTTTTGGTTTTTTTTTTTAATTCAAAGATCAACATTGTTCCGACACAGGTTAAAAAATTATACCAGGAAATGCTGCAGTGCACACAGACAACTAGACACAATCCATATCTATCTAAAACTAGAGTAGGGGATCCCGACCCCCCACAATTCAATGATTCCTGTCTTACTCCGTTTTAAGAATCATTAGCTTTTCATAGTTTTTATATTTCCATTGTTGGAATTTTAAATAATAAATAAAAGGAAGTTCAAACTTAAAAATAAAATGCTGCATCTGTGTGAGAAATGTGCAGTTTTCTCATGTGTTTTCACAGTTCAGCTGTGAAAACACATGCCCTGTTGGTTTGTTCCATCTCAGTATGTATTTACTGAAGTACGATTGTGTCAGGGTGTGTCCGTGTTTGTCCATCTCGGTTTGGCGCTCGTTGGCCCTCTGAGTGGAAACGGTACATAAAATGGCCCAGACATGGTAGAAATTAGCAACGCGAGTCACAGCCAGCGCTTCCTGCAGGAAAGCACAACCCTTTCCTATAACGGAACAAGTCACAGATCAAACAAATACAGACACAACTACTGTGTGAGACCAGTGTGAAATGGCCCTCAGAGCTTCAGAAATACAGTCCCTAAGGTCAAGGTGTGATTTTCCTCTGACTCAGAAAAAGCAAAAACGTAATAAAAGCATAATAATCCACCTACGTATTTTTAGCTAAAAACAAATAAATGTTATTGTCCCTGCTTTCACATCTGTTTCCTGAATGTATTTCAGTACTGGGTGAGACATTAAATAGTTGACAACAGATCTTTTATCTCAATTTGATGTCAGACGTGTTAACAACTGACACAAAGTAACACATAAAGCTGCTTGTTTTTAAGTTATTGATTATTTGTGTTTTTTATTTTTTGCTGTGTGAGTTTAATAGTAGCACCAGTCTCATTTTTTGTAGCTTTGTGAAAAATATAAGTGAATGTATAGAGCTGCCTCGTTACCACGACACCGAACACCACAATCAGCCCAGCTTTTTGGGGAAGCTGTGTCTTCCGTGTCTGTGGCTGAGAGACGATACCCAACGCAATTCTGTTCAGCACTTACACACCTTCAAAATGGATGCAGCCTCCTGAGGATAAAACATGGAGGCACTCAGAGCCATAAGTCCAACTGGAAATATGAGCCGGTTCATCCTGGAGCCTGAAACAGAGACAGAGCGATGCTTTTAAAGGTTTCTATGTTAACGCACGGTTTAAGATTCTGCGTTGTATCTATGCAGATGCTAGTTGGCAGTGGGATTTCTGTCACGCATAAGAAGTGTTTTCTGAGACTAGGCAAAGACACATTTATCAGGCCTTTAATGTTCATGATTCAGATGGTTAGGAAGTTATATTTCTGTCAATGAATAATCACAAAAGTGAAACTTTTTAGCTTTTGCTAAAAAGGAATGTTGCTTATGCCGAATTCCCTTTGACCTTAGCAGATGTCATCTTGTCTGCATGTCACTGTTTGCATGAGTGAAGACTTGACATTAGTTACCTTTGGCCAAATAAAGTCCTAGGAAGCCAGAGAAACCCACCACTGCCACACTGGGGTAGAGGTCAGGAGGAGGGTCACTGAGGAACTGATATACATCTGAAAGACGAGGAAGGGAAAATGTGAAAACAGGGAGACAGACTAAAACAGTGTCATTCCTACGGGCTGATTTGTACATTTGCTGTTTGTCGAAGTGGAAAATGTTACTCATGCTGAGGATTAAAAGATTCCATCTGATGGGGAGTAAAACTAACTATGGAAAGTTGCGGGTTGCATTGTAGAAGCTGGCATCAGAATCATGTCGTCATTGTCCTCACATTGGCTAAAATGTCATATCCACTGTGACCCAGCGGTCAAAGGTTCAGCAAAGGACACACTGCAGTTGCCCTTAGTCTAATTCTGTCCAGTTTCCAACTCAAACTATATTTATTGGGTGTACACACTACTCTGCATGCACTGACTGAAGTCATGTTTAGGACTTCACAAATGGGACCCCAGTGTGTCTTCTCACCTGTCGCTTTAGTTATGGACGTGTTGATTGTGGGCTCAACTCTCCGGTAAAATTCCTGTGGTCAAGAGAAAATCAGAAGTAGAACGGGTTACTTTTATCTGATAGACTGGATTTATTGGAGAAATGCAATTTAAAAAAAACATTTTTTTAAAAATCTATCCTCTAACAGCAGATGTTATATCCATGTTACATAAATTAATATTTTCACAACAAGCAAACAACAACAGCTTAACAGCATAAAAGACCATGTTATTACATGTCACTAACCTCCACCTTCTCCAATGCAGCCTGGCCAGTTTGCTATAAAAAACACCACAATTTCTTTTCAGTTTCTTTAACTCTCCAAATCATCACTCATTGAGCAGTCAATAAACAAAATGATGTGACCAAGCTACTGTAGCTGGGACCTTCTGTATTTGATGCCCCGGACATAAACAGAAACATAAATTTTTTCCTGTGCATACAACACAGTATTTAAAGTTGCTTCTAAAGATAAAGGAATGAAAAGGATCTTTAAATCTGTAGGATCACAGTAGCAGAACTTAATCCAAACATATGCGTTTGTGGTGCTGCAGTTGATCTCGCTCCCTTTGCATTATATTACAACAACCAAACCATCAATTTGGATGAACCTGAACCCTTCTTTCAACAACATGAAAATCAAGGAAAACATTAATGTAAAATAACAAATAACAGATTTGCACCCGTTGCCAGTGAGTTCTACTAGTTTTTACAAGAAATTTAATGTAACCTTCTTTGGTTCAGCTGTGCTGGGAAAGTTTAAGCTCCAGTTACAAGACACAAACATGAAAGGTAAACATCTGGAAATCTACAGATTTGTGCAGCTGCAGAAAAATATTTAAAGTACGTGCGCAAGAAATGTGGCTATTTTGTCTTCATAAATGCAGCACAACACCTTTAAAGTAAATGCTAAGAAAAGCGTAAGTGTAAGCTGAAGCAAAGTTTGATCACACACAGAGCAAGAAGCTGCTAACATGCGTCACACACCACACTTCGTCGTAGTATTAATGTATGTCATTGGAGATTTGCTGCTAAATTACATAGATGGCTTGTGTACACAAATGCGTATTTGTGTATATAAAAACTAACTACAAAAAAGTAAATCTGATAACATTTTATGTAATTTCTTATAGATTTTCAAGCTCTCTTTGGTTTGTGCAGCTTACAGATTTCAGAAATAGCCGTGTTTGGGTATCAGGTTGCAATTGACCATGTTCAAGGTTAGCTCGAGGTTCCTGGTTGATATAATTATCTGATTGAGTAATTTGATTAATTTTGATTTGTCTGGTCATAACACATGAACACACCTGACACTTATCTGTATATGGTTCTGCCCATTTCCTCAGGGATGTGACGTACTGCTCCATTTGCCCTGCATGTGGCGGCACATACGGAGGCTCTGCTTCAGGGGTGGTGTATAGAGATGGTAGCTAAAAGAAAAAAAGATAATGGCTGCTTCATAGTCGCACCTTATATTAAAGCTGATGACAGTTTGTAAAAGTAAAAAACAAACACACAAAAAAAAGGTACAAAGACCAGTAAAAAACATCAGAAAGAAACAGTCACATCGACCCCTCGTGACTGGAAGAACCTGTCGATTATCATTCTACTTGGTGGAAGTTTGCCCCCCTAACCCAGACTTTAGATGCCTGACATGCAATAAATCCTGTGGATCCAGAATCGGGGATTAATAAAGTGTCTATCTATCTAAAACATTTTAGTTTCACATTATTGAGCATTTTACATTCTTGCAGACACTTTTTCTATGATCCACATGTGGAACAAATCTGGACCAGACTTGTACATTCACGTTATCAAGAGCATCAACTTCCATAGTGGTTAAGATACTTTGTGTTCTTAGTGCAGGTTAGTGGATGTACTTAAACCTTCGTGAAGAATTTAAAGTTATAGTCGAGTATTTTTCAGGCAAGTTAAAGAAGGTAAATTTGCTAGGACAGTGATTTGTTAACCCACCTCTTCGAGGCTGAGAACAGGCTGTGAGCTGCTCCTCTTCGCGTCACTGGCCGCCAGCACCGAGCCGCTCAGCAGGCCCGTCAGGCCCGGAGCTGCAGCACACAGCGACACCTGGCGACCCACCGGCAGAATACATGAATAAACGCGGTGGAAAATGAAGCCGTACTGATAAATCAGAGCTTTCAGACACTTATTCAGACACACATCGACACAAAGACTGTTTTGCGACGGGTCCTCTTCGGTGTAAAAACGCTGTGTTTTTCTGACATGTTAGCAACCGAAGCTAGCGACACGCTAACGGTGGCTGTTGGCTAATTTCGGAACATTTAATTCACTATTTGCAGTCGGATCTTATTGTGCAACACTCTACACACTCGTTTTAGTGGATGACAGCCACTGCTTAAGAATTACACATTTTTTAACAACAAACAACAACAGATAAAAATAAGAAAATTTACCAGTTTCACATATGACATGACCACCGACCTCCGTTTCGCTTTTCTACGGCAAGCGGCAGGAACAGCACGCATGCGCATTGTACACACGAAGCTCAACGTTGAACACCGAAAACTGTACTAAAACAGGCTATTAAATCATTTTCTTCATAACATTAGCTCTTACTGCCACTTGCTGGTTACATTTTATTGCTTATTTACAGACGTAGCAGAAAGCGAGTCTGTTTGAATTGTCATGTCACATCATCTCATTAATAACCTATTGCTATTAGTTTTCATCTTTTCTGCAATGACCGTCACATCTCGTTATTTAAGTGATTTCATGTCAGGTGACAGATCGCAAGATATATACTGTATTATTCCAATTTATGTAATTTATTACTTAAAACATTTTAAACCTTTTATTGCCTTCTTTCAGTTATCACTGCAAATTGACTCTTTAAATTGTGGGCTGGTGCTTTGGAATGAAATAAATTTGAAGATATGACCCTGTTGTCTGCTAACTTGTAATGAGAATTTTACCCTATTCTCTGACACCATTCACATAACTGAAAATTTAAATTACATGCACTTCTACTCATCACATAGTTTGGTTTATTGTAATACCTTTCATGCAGTCACTTCCAAAGGCAAACATTAGAATAATAATTTCCCCCGTTATTTCTCTCAAAGCACGTGTACATTTTTGTCACTTCATCTCCTCAGAGTATTAATTCCTTAAATTGCTTCAAGCTCATAAATAGTATGAAATGATGTTTTCATTTTGATGCCATTTTTTTAATGAGGATGAGTAACACACACAAAAAGCACTCGGAGAGCCAGGTGAAAGTTGACCAATATGAACATTTATTTCTGGAAAGAAGTTACAAATCGTTTCCAAAGAGTTTCTACTCAGATTATAAGATATGTTAATCTGATTTTACTTTCTTTCTCGGATACAGTCATAGTAGCAAGGTATGGTTTTTTTTTTACTCCTCTATTCAGTGTTCCTACTGACAGACTAAAGACTGGTGGACTAAAGGATGCTGCGCTATGATTGAATGACTCAAATCAGGACAGTAGTACTTTATTGATTACATGTTTCGTTGAACAGCGACATGAGAGCAAGAAGAAGGGCAGCGAGAGAACTGCGTGCTGACAGATGTGAGGTTCATGGTCTCAGATGCAAAAATAAAGTGACACATACATAAAAGGGACGTGGAGTCAAAGATGCAGTTTCCCATCCAGACCTGCGTCTGAGAGAGGGTTTACCACATGTGATGCTTCTGTGGTTTTTCTGAAGGTTGTGGAGGTGTAAAAACAAAAGTGCAAAGTGTAAAAATAAGAAGGGGAATGGAAAATGTCTGGTCATTAAAACCACAGACTGTGAAATGTTGTGAACCTGCAAAATTCCAAACAAACTAATTTGAACGGGACAGATGTTGGAGAGAGGGAGGAGCAGGAAAACCTTAAAATAAAATGTTTTTTTTTTTAAAAAAAGGGGGGGGGGGGGATTGAAATACTTAAAAATGTTGGAAAATAAAACCAAAGGTTGTGATGTGCTTATTGTCCTTTTACTTTATTAATCTATATTTGATTTTAGCTTGACTATGCCAAGTTGTCAGTAGTTTAGAAAAGCAAAAAGGGACAATGTAGCTGCTGTGCCATGGCCAGACTTAAATCTCAGCAACTCTTAGAAACCCACAAAACTGCTGGAAACAAAGTTCTTGACTGTGGAGTGATTAAAAAAAAAAAAACTTAAGGATGTCTTCTGTTTGAGATCTTTAGCATTTTTCAAATTTAAAGTCTAGACTTCCATTTTATTGTCAGATTAAAGCAACAGTGTGCAATGTACAGTTATGCAGTGCTAATGTGGAACTTGGACAGAGTCCTCTCTGTTGTGTCCAGACCTACCCCCCCCCCCCCTCCCCCATAATACAGCTTTACTTTGCTCGATACACTGCACGCCCTGTACAGCCCTTCAGGTAGTCATACTTATTAAATAAAGCCAATTACCTTATTAATCTAGAAGGATTTCTCTGTCTTGTCTGATTGGATGAGCCTTGCTGAAAACACTAAAGCGAATGTCTCTTTACTGCCAGTGCTGTATGATGAGTTTCTGTCAGCAGATGCTTCCACTGCAACGTTCCACATTAACACAAACGCGATATCATGTTTGTATTTTAGAAAATGTGATAATGTTGCACACTGTATCTTTAATCAATTTAAATACAATCATTGGGTGGAGTCTCACTAATTTTGCATCATTTCTTTTTTCGCTTTCAGACATTTTCCCCTTGAATGAAATGATCAGGCCTAGAAAGGTTTGTGTGTGGACAAAGTGTTTCTGAACCCTTTCACAATGTGCCACCTTCAAACAGGGCTGTATTTTAGCCTTGATAAATCTCAAAAAATTGAGAATTTCACATCAGGTAAATAATTTTCTACATACAGGATGGGACTCAACAACAACATTTCCAAATACTTCCACTACATGCTCACTGACTATTTAACCATCTTCTTAGTAACCTGCTGAGTTTACACTAGAAGAAAGACTATTCTCAAAGCCTCCATTCATTAGCCACATGCAGTGGAGCTGAGGTGGAGAGGACAAACAGCTGAGGATGAGGAAGGAAGGAAGGAAAGACAAAAAAAAGAAACGAAATTATGGACAATTCATCATAAACTTTTTTCATAATAAATAACCCTACCACTGTTACTGCATAGCTCGCTGAAAAGCAATAACTCTGAAAATAAATAACTTAAATACACAGCTGACAGAACTGCATATGTGCTCTAGCCCTTTTCACAGTTGGTGCGTTAGAACCAAAAGAACAAAGAAAAAGTAAACATCTGGAAAAGACGAGGTCCACAACATTGAGCTGGTCGTTGAGCGGGTTTTGCTGACATAAAGGATCAAGGCGCTGAACTGCTTGGATGTAAAAGCTATGACGGAGAGTTTGCATCTGCTGCATTAACCTGATGTGACGGAAACACTCCAGGTGGCATTTCAGTGTCTGAAATTAACACGACTGACTGTTAAATGCTGGTAAAACTCAGCTTTGGTCAAAACACTGGCTGGTAAAATGTTCACAGCTGAAAAATTATACTCTGGTTGTTCATTTGAAATACACAGAACCTGGTTTTGCACTTCACTAACATACCTAGCTGCACATTTAATGGTGGGCACATTTCTTTCCCTGTAACATTTCAGCCAGAGGTTTAATATCAGACACTGACAAATGTCCGCACCATTACACCATGTTGCAATAAGACGGCTGCTCAGGTGTTTAGCTGGTAAACAGTACTTACACCCAGCATGAGACACAATAGGAACCGATAAAGTGCAGGGAATGTAGACCAGAGGAAGTAAAACACTGCCAGTGACTAGACAGAACCAGGGCTGCTCTGAGAGAAGCATCTTGATTCCTAAGCGTCATCTCCAAGAAATAAAAACGTCCTCTACAACTTCTGTGGCGTCCTCATCTCCACCGTCAGCATTTCTAAAAGCAGAACGGCCTCTCGTGTAAAACATTTCGTAACCTTTTCTTCCTCCATTCTTGCGCTTGGCTCTCGCTCATTCACACATACCGACACACAGTATTCTCGAACTACGAGAAGCGGGGACACGGAAAGACACGGTGATGTTATATGAACATGAGCACAGTATGGTAGATATTTGGAAGTAAAGAGCAGAATTAGGACTAAAGGCTGGAACGCACTGGAAGCCCAAACTGATCACCAAAATTTGAGAGCTGGCTGCACATTGAAGCCTCAACAGCACCGGGCATAATATGTGTTCTCTATGGTCTGCTTCATATATTTGGAGACATACTAATTAGCTTTAGTAGCATTGAGATTATTTGGTTTAAACACCTGATAGTGCTTTAACTTCAAGTTATATATGGCACAGGATCACTTGTAGTCACGTCTGTCACTGAGCTATTTCTCAGTTAGAGCAAACCGATTAACAATAAATAGGACGGTTGTTTTGCCTCTGAATGCTGATCGGAAATCTCACGACGCAGCAAAAAAAGAAGCCTGATTCAGTCAAGATCTGTGATTTAGCTGAACTAAATAAAGCAGGTCCCTTTGTAAATGCACAAAACTGATGCTTCCAGTGCGTTTCTGCAATAAGCCCGACTGGACAGCCTAAATACAGTAGGTGAGTAGTAGAACAGGAAACTGACCACAGTCCAAACATAAACCAGCAGAATGAAACATTTTTTTTCCTCCCCACAAATATTTTTCCTCAATTTTCTGAGAAAGCTTCACTGCTGACATGTGACACCTCGACATGCCACACTTCACTTGCTTTCACTGATAACAGCAAATCTACGACCCGCGTCATCTTTTTTTCTCACCTTATGCAAGTGCTGGTCTCTAGTTTAAAAGCTTCAGTCTCCCAGCTGTAAACACCTGATCTCCTGATGCGAGACGGTGGTGCTTAAACAGTGCATTCCCATTACTATAAAAAGGAGGCGTTTTGTGAAGCAGACCTCAGCTGCAGCGTCTGACGTGCTCTAGCACATACTCTGGGAAGTGCAGACTGCAAACCTGCAGACCGTCCAGTTTGCAAGGCATCCTGGGGTACTCGTCCTCCTTCCATTTGTTTTCGTCAGGGTCGAAGGTGAGGATGGAGTCACTGTAATGGCCATTGTAACACAGGCCACCCAGCACCATGATCTGCCTGTCCAACACTGCCACACCGTGGCCACTGCGCCCGATGGGCATGGAGGCGAGGATGGTCCACTCGTCCGTCTCTGGGTCATACACCTCTGTGGACGGGCAGCCCTGTGACTCAAAGGAAGCCCGCAGGATGACGCACACCCCCCCAAACACGTACAGCTTCCCGTTGTGGGAAATCATCTTATGGAAGCAGCGGGCATAGTTCATTTTGGATTTGTTTTCCCAGCAGCTGGCGTGAGTGCCGGGCAGCAGCTGGCCACGGCTGGCACGTGTCCTGTGTGCTTCCGAGCCACCTGAGCTCCCTCCTCCTCCCCCTCCTCCTCCCCCTCCTCCACCACCACTACCACCACCACCACCACCACCACCACCTCCTGCTTCTCGCCCAGGATCGAACACACAGACCTGTTTGGAGGTGGAGGAGGAGGTGATACCGCCGGTGATGTACAGTTTACCATTCAGGACCGTTCCCTCGTGGCCGTACTTATTCACAGGATACGGGTCCACGAACTCCCAGCGGTCTTCTGTAATATCGTATCGCTCTGTGGAGTAGAAGGTTTCGTCTCGTGTGCGGCCTGCTACAGCATAAATAAATTTGCCAATGACGCCCACAGCAAACTCTGACCTGCAACAGCATCAACAAACAGAATGAATATATATTGAAAAATAAATAGCTGACCGATGCCTCAAAGTCGTCACATTTAAATTAGCAAAACGTGACAAAGAATCAAAAAACTAACATAGCACAGACATCAAGGATTTCAGGTTCCTCTAACCTGGGCACAGACATGTCAGCCATTCGCAGCCAAGAGTTCTGCCGAGGGTCGTAGCGATAGACCTTAGAGGAGGCGTGAAACTCCCCGTCTGGCCCCAGCTCCTCTCCACCTAATAGGAAGGCAAAGTTGTTGACGATAGCTAAACAGTCCGGTCGCAATGGCACCTGAGGTCCCTCCAGTTCCCACCACACCTAAAGGAAGAGGGTACGTTACTGAGACAGACTCCGATTTCACATTAGATCAAATAAACACAGTTAACAGAGGGATCATTGAGCCCTTGTAGCCAATTGGCTGCAGTGTTTGCCATAGAACTGCACCGTCCGCTGTTCAAACCAGACCCTGGCCCAATCCCTAGTTTATACCCCTACCCCTCAATTTTCAGTGCTCCCTCATTTCTGAGATTCACCCCAAAACACAGTCAAGGGGTTGTGATTGGAGTATCTCCATATAATATTTTGGCCACCTCATTCATTTTAAATAGTGTGGCCAAAACATTAGAACCACCTCTTAATATAATACAATCCAGTACAACTCCACTACCCACAATAATAAAACATTACTCACAAAAACATTAGAATTATCACCTTTTTGACAGTTTCCAACTAAAAACTGCGAAATTATAACCTTGTAAAAGTAGAATTTATGGCAGAGCCGCTGTGTTGAATTGCATGAAATTGCACAGGTGGTCATAAAGTCATGCCTGATTGGTGTATTTGAGCGTTGTGCAGAGGCAGCTGTGGAATTTCGGAAACACCGTCAGACTTCACAGATGCACATGCTGTTTCTTCCCCATTTATCTCAGCCATGCTGCAACTTACTTTGTAAGAAAGTATTTTAAACGAACCAAAAATAACCACCACCCATACAGTCTGACAAGCCCCTCGGAGGCAGGAAAATGAGCAGAAACCTTTGGACGCTGCAGCAACAGGATCTTGCTGTTGACCATACTGTGACCAATCATTCCCCTGAAGACGGCGGTCTGTGGGCGGACAGAGCGGATGCGGTTGGAGCGCGTTTCCACCAGAGGCTGCTGGTTGACATCATGGAAGTAGCTGAGTGCCTGGTCCACCTCCTGCCTAAGCTGTCTGGAGTAGCGGTAAAACTCTGACGTCTTCACCTGCGAGGAGGAAGACAATGGCAGAAGACAAGCAACATTATATAATGTGGGGCCTACATACAATGCAGTGTAAATTCCACTTCTATAAAAATCATTTTACATGTTTTCCCCTATATACAGAAGCGCCTACAGCAAATATACTTTACAAAATTGACAGGAGTTTACAGATTAACGCAACCCTGCCTACAGTATATCTCAGTACTCACCTTCTCAAAGATATTGGCAGGAGTCATGAGACAGAAGCGGATGGACTGCACGATTGTGTCCGTGTGCCTCCAACGCCGTCTGTCGTGTCTCAGCCATGCCTGAACGGCTTCATACAGCTCGATCTCCGGGAAGCGACTCATGGCATCGCTATTCAGGTACGCCTGGTTCACAGAGAAAGCGAAACAAAGTCTGATCTTGGTTGACTCAGGAAAGTCTAATGAGTTGCTCCTAAATTAGGTGCTTATTAATTAAGTCCACAAGGGTAAAGTGTAAATATTTTTAATTCAAAATAACCTATAATGTATGAGGCAGAGGTTAACCAAACATTTTCCTTCACTGAGTACATTTTTAACACTAACGCCGGCGCACAGACCTTATTATTTTTGCCTTTCGTTTGTATTGGGGAAATGCTTAACCTTCATAATCAGTAGTTTTTTTTTTCACAGTACGCTGGACAACGGAGATGTTTAACTGAAATTACTAAAACTGTGACTGTGTATTTAGATGAACGGTTGCTACAAATCATGTGAAATTTACATATTGCATTGAGAAATTGAGCCATTTTTTACAGTGTAAGATATTCAGGCTGCTTTCTGCCCCAAGCAGCTGAGGGTTTCTGTTCAGTCCACTGTTACAAATGACTCCAAAATGCCTCCATACATTTAAAAGGAGTATTGCTTCCAAACAGATTAGCTGTGACGTTGGAAAAGAACAGATGCAGTCTTTTAAAGTTTGTTTAAATCAGCTTGTTACTAATCTGAACCTGCAGTCTCTCGAGGCTGAGGTAGGACAGGAAGTCGGGTCGACTCATGAGAGGGACAAAGTTGTCGAGTAGGAAGTTGTCGAGCTGCTCCTGGACGCCCTCCACACCCACGCTGAAATCCTCCAGGAGGCGCATCACCTCAGCACAGTTCTCAAGGCAGATCTTGGCCAACAGGAAGGAGCAGCAGAATTCCACTGCCTCCGTCAGCTGGACATACATGGCTGCCTGCACACACAATATAAGACATTGCAATTTACTTTAATACCTAATAGTCAATCTACAGTCTGAGCTAAAATAGAATCACAATTGAAGTTGCGAAAGCTGCGTGAGGTTACCTGTAGGATCTCTTGGACAGTGGGCATGCTGAGCTCCAGAGAGCCGTAGTACATGAATCGGAGGATGTGGCCAAAGCCAACTGCTGTCAGCCCTTTCATGTGGATCTTGTCCTGGTCCCGCTCCCTCATGTCTGCTGTGAACATAACACGGAAGTAGTCGCTCTGGGTGGCCAGAAGGGCTTTGTGGGCCTACAGGAGGAGCGAATGCAAAGGACAATTACATGTCTACAGACTGACACGGGTTTAAGCAAAAACTTGTAGTTATGTAGTTAGTTAATTTCAAATTTTAAAATACTAATTCACCAGACAAAACATCAGGCAGCTTTCATGTAAACAAAAGTATTTTCACATTTTTTATATTAGTTTTTTTTCCAACCCTTTTCCAACATTTATGACTATTCCAAAGTCCATCTTTGTTTGAAATGAACACTAAATGCACTACATTTAAAATAGTTCCTAAACAAGTCCTGTTGATTGATTATTGCTAGATTTTAGCTTTGTCAATATTTATGCTGTTGCAACATTTATGAGTTCCCTGTGCATTTAAATGAATATGCAATCGTTTAGAGCTTTTAGCTTTACGCAAGTACCTGGAAGTGGTGCTCCTCTATCAACAGTGTGACATCCAGCAGCAGACGCTCCTCGTACAGGGCCCGGAAGCCCGACGACACACTCCCATCGTGCACCTGGGACAGGTACACCTCCACATCCGCCCCCGACATAACACACCTGGAAGCATGAAGGACAGCAAAAAGCCGGACAAACAGGAGGGGAGACAGGGTAAAGTGTGAAACCAGCTCTATAAGGTTGGAAACTGAACGTGGCTACAGCACTTCAGTGTGAAACATAATGCAGCGGTGAACTACGGTAGAAATAACTCAAAATGAACGTAGCAAACAAAAAGACATAGGTCTCTTCAAGGAGAAGATTACGGTTGTATGAGTGTTGCTGAAAACAGTAAGTCTATGTGTACAATGGCATTCAATAGGACTTTCAGCATTAAAAGCTCAGCACTTCGGCTGCTGCATCCTAACAAGCTGTTACTGTTTCACAGCCAATTGTGTGAGATTCTGCAGTGACGCACTGGGGAAATACCCCACTCTACTGCAGCAAAGTGAGGTTGATGGAAATCAAAGATAAAGAAAGGTAAACCTTTAAATAGCATCATGCATGTTGTCAATTCAGTAGCTTTACCATGAAAACACAGAGCCACACACACAAGAACAAGAAACAGTAGAAAACATAGACACTGTCATCTGCACACATACACACATACACACATCCAAACGCTCATTAATAATGCAAATGAAAATAAACACACACACACAGCACACTCACCTCTGATTGGCCACGGGCATGTCAGAGGGGGTTGTCCGAGCCAATCAGAGGACAGTGCCCCTTGTGTCCAGAAGATGCTAACAAAGTCCCTTTTCTGAGCTTCAATCACCTGGACAACAAAGGCAACACAACCGCCACATTAAAGCATGAATGTAAGCTGCAAGAAAAAGGACTTCTGCAATTGTAAAATGTCCTAATGTGGACATCCAAAAAAATACACGATTGTGTCCACTTACCTTTGTGCATATTGCCTATATAAACATAGGAATGTAGGCCATTTGTTCAATTAAAGCAATTTAGCAAAAGACTAATTATAGGAAGGAAACTGAAAGCTGTTACTTTACTCTTATTATAACAATAATGTTACATAGTGTTACATATTTTAATGTTATAGGCCTTAATTAAATTATAAATGATGGATTTTTTCCACTTATTACAACTTGGGTCTTTTTACCTAATAATATGCTAATTGATGAGACATAAGAAAGCACATCCTAAATGCTAATAAAAATTCAATTTACTTGCAGATTAATGTGCAAATAATTTTCTTGACAAGTTAATTCCATATTTAACTTTAATATTTAAAAATGGTCATCACAATTTTTCAAGAGCCAGAAGTAATATCTTTAAATTGCTGTAAATCCTACACATCTGTGCAGATCTAATAGAGAAAAAAAATTCAGACAATCTCATTCTAGAGCTAAGTAATTACTTTAGTGAATACAGCGTAATCATAGCTGACAGAACAGCAATCAGTCTCAAGTCAGGTCAAGAAACCAGGATTTCTAACTGAACATTACTATTTTAGCAGTAAATGAAATGGGATGTGAGGCCATTGAATGTAGGGCAAAATGTTAAATATGTAAACTTTTTGTACAAACAGCAGTGGACATGAAAGTGGGTCAAACGTGAGCCCAGCTGGAAATATACTGTAGGTACTGTAATGTACGAAATTCCACCCCATGAAGCAATACACCAGCTCTAATGCTTTATGTCACTTTTACTGACTTTCACATTTACGTTCTACGGGTAATGATGAAAAATGATGCTCTGCTAACTCTGCTAGTGCAGAAAGGCCATGCTCAGCTGTATAACATGAGCCAGGACACTTCAGCAACATAAGGACTGTGCTGACAACAGAGTCTAACCTCATCTACACTGTCAGCCCTAAATACAGTGAACCGAAATGAAGCAGATGGCTGAGAAGGGGTGTGAGGGAGGAATGATGGCTAAAATGGATGTCGAGTTAAAGAGTGACAAAAAAGGAGTTTGCTCAGATTTAATGTGCAGGGCAGCAGAGCGGAAAATCGTACCTTTTGGAGCCCGGGCAAACAATCACAGGCTTTGACGGCTGAGCACTAAGGGTCCGCTCGCATTTCCTGTGTTTGTGTTTCCCTGGTTCTAACAGAAGTCAGAGAAAAACACATAAAGTAAGACAAGGAAGAAGAAAGAGGAGCTGAAAGCAGAACAATGCAATTAAGTGCCTCATTAATGGCTCCAGAAGCTACTGCTGCAAATATCAGCTGTTAAAACATTCAGCCATGTCAGTCTTTCACAATGTAAACACTGTATTTTGCCGAATACAATTCTAACCCAAGACAGTGTTCACTGAATTAATCGCACATTATTTTCTTGACAAACACTAGCAAACAAAATAAAGCAGTTAACAATAATGAGAAAAATAACCAGCAAACTTCTAATTGGTAAAGTTGATCATAGTGAGTCAATAATCAAAAGTATTTGCTGACAAATTAGCTGTTAATGTTGAATGACTGGTTAATTCACAAAATAATTCTCTAGATACTCGATATATTTTATATAAACCACACATTTTTAAGTTAACATACGATGGTAAACCCAGGAAACTAGTTATACGTTCTTGGCATTTGGCTGTTACTGGCAAATTCTCCCTGAAACACCCACAAATTCAGCTGATCACTACTCATTCTGATGATAACTGCAGTATTCCACATTACTACTTAATGTCATGGGGCATTTGTTTGAGTAGAGTTTAAAGCATCATGTCCAGAGATGGCGCAAGTACAATGTCAACACAAACCTCCCACTCTAAGCAGAAGTACATTTATCTCTTATCTGAAATGTAGTGGAATAAAAGTAAGAAAATGGGAACACTAAAGTAAAGTACAAGTACCTCAAAACTGTGCTCACAGTACATGAGTGAATATAGTTAGTTACTTTACACCCTTGTCGACAACCGTGTGGTGACTACTACTCAGTAAAAACAGGACATATCTGCCAGCAAACAGCTCTCAAAATAAATGAAAATTCCAATGTAGAATCGTATTACGGTGTCTCACCTTCTGACTGACCTGTTCTTTCCTCTTGGTGTGAAAGAAAAACAACAGATTGTGCACAAGACTTTGGCAGAGTCTTGTAACTGCAGGCTAACCTCCCTCTGTGGATCAGCCTCTCACTATACTTCAGCTGACTGGGTTCAGATTTCACTTATAAAACGACATTAATTCGGCTTATATGAGGGATCTTTCTGTGTGTGTTACTGTGTCCGACGAATCACAGTCAAGACAAAACAAGGAATCTGCCTCGGAGGAGCCAACGCTAATGCTAGCAATGAGGAGGTAAACGTGGTATTTGTGGTATTTGTGACATTTGTAGCTACGTTTGAACAAACACGGTCAGCACAACAGCAGTTGTGAAAGCTGATCTGGGTTAAAATCGTTAGTTTTTATTAAAACGACATGTAACGTTAGAAGTGTCCTAAAGAGACCAGCTAAGATTAGGTACAGATCAATAACAAAGGCTCAAGCTAACCTCACAAATGACGCTACATACAACTGTAGGCGACGGTGTTCACTACCGTTTGCGACTCCTTTAATGTTGTGTAAAAAGTAATTCAACACAACAAACGCAGATAATTTACTTTTAAGCTAGCTACCTGGTTAGCCACATTAACTGTCACGACTCTCAGCTGTGCTAACAGGAGCTAAGGGGGGATTCGATACTGGGGACCGACCCGGGGAGCAACGTTAGCTTAGCGGCCACATCCAGCCGTCTCACCTCGGCGGTGCGAATCCCCACAACCCCTCTTCGACCAGGCAGCTCTGGCGCCTTCGGACATGAAGTTGCGGGTTCGACTCCGAGATCAAGAAAGCGGACGGCAGCGGTCCACTGCCATGTTATCATCCATCTGCATGACGGAGAGAGCCCCCCCACTCAGCTCTAAATTAAAAGGGTAACAAACCACAGCAGGTTACAGGATTTGCAGACGCCATTTTCTGCACCTGCGTCATTTCCCTTTTGGGCGGAACTGAAGGGCGGCGGTGTGCACCGATCTCTAAAGGTTTTCCCCTCTTGTGTATTTCATCTTCTAAGTACAAACGTGAGAATATAGAGGAATAATAAACAATAAAAACAAAAATACAGAGAAATAAAAACGAGTCTACAATAAATTGGGGTTATTTAGGAAAGCTTCTTCAATAATCATAAAGGTAAACTGCAGTGTTCAAACTAATTTTATTTAAATATGTTTCCTTGAGTGATTATTTATACCTATCATCCATTCCAGCAATAATACCACCTGGTGGTTTTAATATAAAATGCGATATTTATTTTTATTTAAGAAAATATCAACTAATAAATGCTGATATATCATTATGGGTTAACCACCTGCAGTGATTAAAATCAACACCAAAATCCTTTACTCTTATTTTGTAATAATGAATGTCCAAGTTTTGCCATAACCAAACAAAGAATTGTTTAAAATGCATTGTTTTCCTGGTGGAGTACTTTTACTTTTGTACTTTATTAAAATGTATGTAAACTGCTTAGTACTTGAGAAAAATAATTGAAGTGGTACTTGCAGTGGAGAATTAGTTTAGGCCACTGCTTGCACTTAAACTTGAGTATTGAGTTTGTGTACTTTAACCACGTCTTCACACAATGTATCATATTTTGCTGTAGTATATGGAGCTGCGTAGTTGCTGATTCTTTTGGTTCACCAACTATTACTACTACCAGTAATAATGTTGTGGCTGATCGCTCTATATTTTCATGTAGTCATTTGGTAGATGCTTTTATCCAAAGCAACTCTTGAGTAATGTACGCATCAAGCTCATCATGCGCTGTTTCCTGGCAGAGTGCTGTAGAGGGAGGGAGAGGGATTGGGCTACCTGGAACATCTAAATGAGGTTGTTCATGTAGAAAGGTGATGTTGAGATGGCCATTTCGTAAGTGAGTGTGAAAGATTTGAACCTGGAAACCAGTTCTGAAATATGACTATGGGTGTTACATGTAATCTTTGATTACATATGCAACTCTGGTGGTCCTGCTTGTAGGCCCTGCAGAGGTGAAGATGTGAAGTGCCTGTGCTTTGTGGATATTTTTAGCTGGAAAGACCACGATGTCTGTCAGGGAATAACTGAATTGGAGATGTTGTCCTTTTATACAACCAGATCTCACATTCCCAAATTTAAATCTTTTTGCAAATGTTTACATTCTACACATCTTTAGCCAAAGGTGAAACCAAAGTTCCCCAGTCCATATTGCAGAGAAAAATGATCCATATATACTTATTTATTATTTAATTAATTATTTCAATGCTTTATTTCTTTCTTTCTTTCTTTCTCTTTTTTTACTGAAACATAAAACTGTGCAAATGTTCAGTGTCCTCACATGGCTTCTTATATATAGCCCAAAAATGCACAGAAAGGCTAAGCAATGCTGTCCTTTTTCGTAATTATTTATATGTCTATCAAGATTTTTTTTTAAGTTATATCATTGGTCTCATATTCACAATTTTGATGTAGATTTTGATGTTGTAAAGTAGTTTGAATGGTTGTCTATGGTTGTTAGACAGAATTCAGTCTATAAACTGTAATCACAATGTATTTACTGTCATATAATGTAGCCCATATGGTAAAGAATAGCAGCAGACAGAACTTGAAAGATAAGATGAAGATGAAATTAAAAAAAGATTATGTTTTTTTAAGTAAGTTAATTTGATTACACCAATTGTAAACATAAATGTAGACAGGTAGGCTAGTATTCGTTTTTAGGAGCACATTTTGAAACAACTACAAATCGCATCAATAAGACTACAAAAAGAGCGCCCGTGACGTCATCGTCCGACGACGGACCTAACACATGGATAAAATGTATTTCTATATTTTTTATTGGTTTGGAAGTGGTGAAAAAATCTAGTTCAGTAACAAACGGCTGTCAGGAAACAGATATTGACCGTATGCATACAACATCCGCGTGTGATGGTGGAAGAAAGTATCATTTCCAGTAATCATAAATTGCATCAGCCTTTGTGAAAGGACCCCATTTTTGTATTTGTTGGAATCACACAAGTAGCAAATCCAAAAATACATGTATGCATTATCCATCGTGTTAAACACCCGATATTTACTTCTATCCGTGTAAAAACGAAATCACGTTTGATTTAATAAATGGCTGTTGGGTGAAATGAATGAATAATTCTCCTCGTCTGATCTGGCATTCGCCGCAGTCGCCCTCCGTATTCCTTTTCATTCAAGATGGCGGGCGATGAGTCTGGTACAACTCTTGGTCAGCCTCACCTGTCCAAACAAGACCTTAGTTCTTTGGTAAGTGTCCAGTTCAATTGTTTTTATAGGTTTCTTAGTTAATGTCGACAGCTGCTGGTCCGTCGTTTTTCCAAAGCGGTTAAACGAAACGTAGTTACACGTCGTTAACTGTCGCCGGTGGTTCTTCGCCACCACCCGGCACACGACACCAGGCCAAGCAGGGCGGAGAGCTGAAACAGCCGTTTTCCTCCCAAGGAGGATTCGACTAAATGTTGTCACGAGTACTAAATGAGACGGATGGTTGAATGTATAACTTGTATTTACAGTCGTTCTATTTGCTTCAACGTATCTAGTGTTTCGCTGGTCCTCGTTGACTCATGCTAGCATCATTTGTCCGATCAAGTGAAGTCGGTGTAAATGTGAACAGGATTCGCAACGGATCCGAATAATCCTTCTATTACACAAACAACAGTTGTAAAAGACACCTGATTAAAACGTACGAGCTTTGTTTTGCGTTGTTTGAATCGTGTATTGATGAAAGGGGAGTGTTTATTTTCTACCCTCCCCAACTGCTCTTTTAGTTTACTGTGTTAATGTAAAGTCTGGTACCGGTGGGTCAGTATCAGCCAGTACCTGCACCCAATAATGATGTAGGTCAGTTAGGCACGAAGTGATGATGTACTGACTTTACCTGAAACGTGAGTGTCCGGCTCATGTTTACAGGATCAGTGTAGGACAGTGTTAGCATGTCTGCCAGAGTGCTGGCCTCCTTTGTTCCCGTTCATCTCTAGGGTTTAACAAAGGAATACGGGCTGCTATGGCTCCGAGCGAGAGCCAATGCAGTACTATGGTGTTTTTCAGTTTATCGGTCTAACGTGTTTTGTTCTCTCGGCAGAACGTGTCCACCCTGACACCTTTGTCTCCAGAGATCATCAGTAGGCAGGCCACCATCAATATTGGTATGGAAAACAGTCACAACTTGATCAAATCAAGTGTGAAAGTTGGGTTATACACAAGTAAAGGCTTTTTGTTTTGTTTTTAATTTTGTCCTCCTCTCTCTCAGGTACCATCGGTCATGTGGCCCATGGAAAGTCCACAGTAGTGAAAGCCATTTCTGGTGTACACACCGTCAGGTTCAAGAATGAGCTGGAGCGGAATATCACAATTAAATTGGGATATGCAAATGCGAAGGTACCGATGGAAACAGGCTGCTGTGTTTAACTGACCTTTGCGCCATTGCCAGAGTGATTTGTCATTTTTATAACGGTTTACATTTGCCGTGAGTTAAAGTAGAATAAAACCTTTAAGTGATGCCAGTGTATATATATTTTTTTTTTAAATCTGCTTGTAGTTGATCTCATTCGTAGAATCTGATAATTACTCCTGTGTGCTGTGTGTTGTAGATCTACAAGCTGGATGATCCCAGCTGTCCCAGGCCAGAGTGCTACAGGTCGTGTGGCAGCAGCACTCCTGATGAGTTTCCCACAGACATCCCCAGCACCAAAGGAAACTTTAAACTTGTCAGGTGAGGGGGAGAGAGAGAGAGAGATCGTGGCCACTAAGCATTGGTGAAGGCAGTTCAGTTTAGGGTGCATGTTATTAAACGTGTCAGTTTCACTGTAAAATCTTCAAATATTTGTCCATTTATTAGTGGAACTTTTTCTTTCTCTCAGACACGTGTCGTTTGTGGACTGTCCTGGTCACGACATTTTGATGGCAACTATGTTGAACGGAGCTGCTGTCATGGACGCAGCCCTCCTGCTGATTGGTAAGTCCCTAATTGCTTAAGACCCTTCAAGAGCCCAAACGTTGGTTTAAGTAATTTACTCCCAGTGTTGTTGAAAATTCAACTGAGTCTTGCTCTTGTCTGTCTTCTAGCGGGCAACGAGTCATGTCCTCAGCCCCAGACATCAGAGCATCTGGCAGCTATAGAGATCATGAAGCTGAAGCACATTCTCATCCTGCAGAACAAGATTGACCTGGTGAAAGAAAGCCAGGCAAAAGAGCAGTATGAGCAGATCCTCGCATTCGTACAGGGTTAGTCCACATCAACCTACATCGTCAAAAGAATTGGTCCATCGGGGATTCTTTCAAAATCTAAAGCAACTAATTGCCTTTTATTCGGAAACAATCACACAAAATATCTTTACCAAAACAACCTGTTTCTGTCCATCTGAGTATCTTTATCCGTTTTTGAAATGGTAACAGTTAATGAGTCCACTTTAAACATAACTGCACTTGAAAGTGTTCCACAGTGCCACATAATGTTGATCCAGAATTTTTACTTTGAGCTTCAATGGAATTTTCTTTACCTTGATTTATTTTTTAAATTTTTTTTTTCCCTTTAGAAGGTCGTCCACTAAGGTTTGTGTAATGTACTTCTTGCAGGCACAGTAGCAGAGGGTGCTCCCATCATTCCTATTTCAGCGCAGCTGAAGTACAACATTGAGGTGGTTTGTGAGTACATTGTCAAAAAGATCCCAGTGCCCATCAGAGACTTCACTTCTGAGCCCAGGCTCATTGGTAAGAACACTTTTTTTATGGCAATAAATGTTTTTTTTTTTTTTTGCTTTGTAAATGCAAAAACTGTGTTATAATGTCATCCACTTTGTGTGTTGCAGTCATCAGATCCTTTGATGTGAACAAGCCCGGCTGTGAAGTTGATGACCTGAAAGGAGGTGTGGCAGGAGGAAGTATTTTGAAGGGTGTGCTTAAGGTGAGCGTTGTCCTTGTTAACACCAAGAAGCAGCAGATGCTCAAACGTCAACATAACATTAACTTGGTTAAATAAAGCGGGGAAAAAATGTGAAATGTCCCCTGTTCACCTGGGACCATCATTTTCTAAAATCTCCTTGTTTTCTCTGTGTAACTTCCAGGTGGGTCAGGAGATAGAGGTGCGACCAGGTATCGTGTCTAAAGACCAAGAAGGAAAGCTCATGTGCAAACCCATCTTCTCCAAGATTGTCTCACTGTTTGCTGAGCACAATGACCTGCAGTATGCCGCACCTGGAGGCCTTATCGGTGAGCCCATGTTCATGTCTTAGCAGTCTTTATTAGTTACTGTGCCCTAATGAACCTCGCATTGACTTCTGACGTTTACACTCAGTCATTTGGGAGATACTTTCATCCAGATGCTTTTTATAATGGGATGGGGATGTTTCTGTTTCTTGAGACGTACTTATGAGATCTAAAAGAAGAAAAGGCCATTTCTGAGTTCATCTAAAGATTTCTGTTTTCAAAAGGTTTTTCCAAGGTTTAGTAGGTTGTTTAACTATCGTTGGATTACTGAGCTGAAGAACTTCGCTCAGGATCTTTTGCTGTGTAGCGTAGGAACCACCAGATGCTGAAAGTTAGAGTAGAGAGACCAAAGGACATACTCCCATGAAATAGTTTGAGCCAGTCTCAGAAAATATCATGGTTTTATTATTTATTATTCTGTTATTGTCAGTTATAACAACCTTAAAGGGATAAAAAAAAAAAAACAGGCTTTTTCCCCAGTGGTGGAGGAAGTATTTACCTTACATAGTATGTAACACTATAAAAGTAGTGTTAGTAGTAAAAAAATTAAAAATATTTAGGAGAAAATAATCATATTTAAATATTATCACAAAATGCACTTAAATGCGCACAAACACACACACTTATTTGAACAGGCTTAGTGTGTGTGTCTGTCCCTATGTCGGATGAACAGAAAATCAGTCCCAAGATCAACGTTCAGAACTGATGGTGAAAAACTGTTTTGTTTTTTTCATTTCATTTAGTTCTGGTAAACCACTGCTACTCTGTGTAAAGAGAATTATTAACAATTGACCTGAACAAACCCAAAAATATCTATTTAAGTGACATATTGTGTGTTTTGGTGCAGGTGTGGGCACTAAAATAGACCCGACACTGTGCCGTGCCGATCGTATGGTTGGTCAGGTGCTGGGTGCCGTCGGAGCACTGCCGGAGATCTTCACTGAACTGGAGATCTCCTATTTCCTGCTTAGGAGGCTGCTGGGAGTCCGCACAGAGGGAGACAAAAAGGCTGCCAAGGTAAGTAAGCTGTGCACCGTGCGATATATGGTGCAAAATCTTGGAAAAATAAGAGAAATGTGTCTTGAGCTGGTAATGTTGGTGACTTTGAGAAGACAGTGTGAGCAGGTCCTTAAAAAGGCTTGAATTTGAGGTATTGATATTCAACATTTTGAATCAGTAGCATTTAGTGCGTTTGTGTAGAGATGGTTTAAATACCTCAGTTGTTATTTTGAAATGGGTCTGTTGTATCCAGAAATCATGAAGTGTGTGTGTGTGTTTGTGTGCAGGTCCAGAAGCTGTCTAAGAACGAGGTGCTGATGGTGAACATCGGCTCATTATCGACAGGCGGAAGAGTCAGCGCTGTTAAGGCTGATCTGGCCAAGATCGTCCTCACCAACCCTGTCTGCACAGAAGTCGGAGAGAAGATTGCTCTGAGCCGACGTGTGGAGAAACACTGGCGGTAAGGATCACTGTGCTTTTTTCACATATTCACAAGTACGTCCCTCATTAAATCCTGCAAACGTAATGTATGATGTGATCAAGCTGGTTAGAAGGATTGAACAGATCTGATCTTTATTTGTCTTTTAGTTTTATTTTTTTTATTTGATTTTGTCTTTATCTTTATTCTTTATTTGTACAATGTTGCTCTTAAACAGGGCTTAAGCTGTGCAGTCTCTGCAAGTTTTATTAATCGTGTAGGTTGTGTCTTGTGCACTACACCTTCTTGATGCACATCACGCACCACCTTTATTTGCTCCGTACGATCAGTCGTGCACTGGAGCTGCCCCGGTCCCCCTTATCCCCTGACAAACCCACTTAACATTCAGACAAGATGAAAGCAGTCTCAACAGCAGCAAGAGAGGAAGGCAGCTTTACTTTGTACAATTCTGCTTAGAGTGACAGAATGTGAGAAGATGCAGAGATTGCATCAGTCTGTTCTGCTGTGAAGTTGAGTTTTGCATTGCAGCAGTCTAATCTCCAGACAGTTTTGACCACAACATGTAAAACACTCTTCAGACAATATTAAAATTGGCACAGCACGGTTTAGCACATGAGAAAAATCGGACCGTGCAACTGCTCAATTTGCAAACAGAATTTCTTACTTGCCAGAAGTCCACCAAATTGTCCCAAAGCCAGTCGGGTGGGAGATTGGCAGAACAAATGATCTGGACAGATTCTGAAATTTCTTGGGCATAACCGATGTGGGGGGGGGGGCTGAAACTTGTCTTAAGCTGATCTGTGTCTGCGCCACTTAAAGCAAGCAGAAACTTCTACAAGTTAAAAAATAAAACAGAACAGCTATGAATAAAATGAGAATCCCAGAATTCACAAATAGGAAAATGTGATTTAATTTATAATAAAACGTTTGGTACGGATGTGGGAATTCTGAGCCCTAATTCCACATATGACCCACTATGCATTTGTGTTGAACGTGAGTTTTCCCTATTGCCATGTATACATGATGTCTTCTTCATGCTAAGTTCTCATCAAACATAAACTTCCATATGTAAAGTTTAACGATTTATGTATTTTTCTTCTGTCCTGTGTTCGTCCCTGTCAGTCTTATCGGTTGGGGCCAGATTAGGAGGGGGGTGACCATCACACCCACAGTGGACGATGACTGAGGAAAACAAAACGTCCCGTCCGCTGGGAAACGCAACCATCTCACACTTCTTTGGCTTTTTTGTTTTGTTTAACCACGAGGAGGAAGGAAGGGAGCAGAACAGGACAAGACGCCTCCTCCCTCTGCACTGCTCTTCTTTCTCTGCAGTGACACCGGGAGGTTTGTGCTGCAGATGAAGAATAGCGGAGGAGGAAGTTCAGACTGTTAAAACAATCCTCCATTGAAGGTTCACCTGCTCTGAGTGAATCATCGTGTTTGTTCAGTACAGAAATGATCCTGTACTGTCCACAGATTTCAGCCACATTTAATAAAATACATTTGGAAGAAATGTGCTTGTCTTTGTGTCTGTCCAGTTGTTAATAAGAATTTATATTTTATATTGCTGCTACCTTTTACTCCTTTGATGGAATTATACTGTAAGTATGCAAAATACATAAAACCCCAGATGGTCGTCAGATAGTAGCTAATTTGCCAACTGACCAATTACTTTTTATTTCTTTTACTTTAATCCCCATTCGTTGTCCACAGTGAACAGTCAGGATTAAAGGGAACCTCAAACATCCGAGGGCCACTTAATGTTAACACACATCCTTCAGCTGGGTTCAGCAATTTCTAAATCTGAATCTGCTTCAGTAATTTAGCAGTTTGTAAATAATTATTTTCAAACAAAACGCCGGGTTTCGGGCCTGTTTTCTGATAATACGTAGGTAAACTTTCCATTGCAGTACTTTAACTTGTACCACAATATTACTCCACCGTGGTTTTTACACTCATACTTTAGTGAAACAAAAATTGATCCCTAAGCAACGTGATGCCAACGTTTACTAAAGGTGTTGTGGCACTTCCGGGATCCTCCACCTGATGAGCACCTGACGTGACGTCAAAGCCGGACCCGCGGAGACGTTAAAGAGTTTATTTGTTCCCCTAAAACCGCATCAGAGTTAGCGGAGGCTCCGGGGATGTGCAGGCTGCAGCTGATCTCACATCTCGGAGCTAATCGCTTCATACTTTCTCATCTTTTGTTCGATCCTTGACACCCGCTCATGGAGGCTGCAGGTAGGACGAGCTGCGCTGATGTGTGCGGTAAAAACAACGAAGCGATTTCTTTCTACTTCTACTTTCCAGCTTCTTCGTGTGTAGCCTCGGGTTTAGAGCCACTGATTGAACAATGATCTCCAACAAAGAATAAATGAGTTCAATAAAACAAATGTCGATAATTCTTCACGTGGACATGAATCACTTAAGAAAAGTTGACCTTTTTTAAAAGTGGAACAAATCCGGAGTAGAGCTGTACTTTAGTATTATCAACTTCATCCGTAGTGTTTTGTTTTTAAATACTTTCTTATTGAAATACTTGTACTGTTGGAGCATCTATTTATATAAACGACTATTTACCATTTATTTAGTTCTCTAACCTCTAAACACTGAAGTGGTACAATTTGTCTGTTGATTTATGGAGAATCTTGTAATTAAGTGACTTAATTCCTCACTTTACCTTTGTCACACATATTGTACATTCACAGTTCTGTGTTTTAAACCCCACTTGACTAAAGCCAGGTTTTCTAAAAACTGATAAGGTTGGAAGTGATAGAGAATAATACAGCCATTTTACATTATTACTTAAAAAATGAACTAGTTTTTAATATAAACACAATTTAAAAAAAAAATATTACCCCAACTTTTAATGTTTTAACTATGGTGTTTTAATGATTCACTTTTGATTAAATGTGGATGTTCGTGTGTTATTACCAGATGGACAGCGGGGCCGGGACGGCGGCACTCAGAGACGCTCCCCACTCGACCTCATCATGAGCCAGATCCGCAGGAAACGCACCGCCTCGGACAGGAAGCCGCTGAGACGCTTCCTGTCCCAGACCCCGGACCAATCAAAGATCCCAGAGGATGGCGAGGTGGAGAGCAGGGAGGACAGAGGAAAAACATCAGGTGAAAATGGAAGCTCGAGTCACAGAGAGAGTTAAAACGTGAAGACACAATAAAGCTGTTTGAATCTCGAATCGTGAACAGGTCATTCGCTGCCTCATCAGGCTGTGCGTGTGTGTGTGTGTGTGTGTGTGTGCTGCAGGTGTTGCAGAAGCAGCAGACGGCGAGCGAGACGTCGGCTGGGGTCGAGTGTGTGTTTTCCTGCAGAGGTTGGGGAAGAAGGCCGACAGCAGGAGCCTGAGTCTGGCTCATTGTGATCTGACGGCGACAGACCTGCTGGAACTAGGTGCAAACACTCACTTCAGATGCTTCCTTTGAATCTAGCATATTAAATACTAGAGCATTATAATATTTGCAGAGGTTTAATGTGACACTGGTGTGTACAGAGAATCCTGACAAAGCTTGTTTATCAAATATCAGCATAACTGATATCAGTTCATGTCTTTGTTCACTGATATCTGCAACCATGTCAAACCCCCACTGTAAAAATCAAAGTTCATGTTTTCAAGCTGCAAGTGTCCTCAGCAACAGTGAGGATGAAATAAAATCTGCAAAACCTGTGAATGAATAAGTTTACAGTGAAATAAATGATGCTAACTATCACATATTAGAGGAGGAGTCTCTGACAACTACTGTCCAACTGATGGCAGCACTTTTCTTGTGTCTCCTCCTCAGCAACATTGCTGCAGTGTCTCTCACAGCTGGAGGAGATGGACCTGTCATGGAACGAGTTGATTGGTGGAAGCTTGAAAGCGTTGACCAGTTACCTTCATCATGTCAGTGGGCTCAGGACCCTGAGGCTGTGCAGCTGTCGCCTGTCCCCTGATGACATCACTGCATTGGGTGGGCTGTGATGTTGGGTTTGAATAAAAGCCTTTTTTTTTCTTACAGCTGTTTCCTTTCAGGTGTCTCCACAGTGAATCATGTGCCTCCATCTAACTCTGTCCTCTGCATCCTCTTCTCTCACACCAACTAACTTCATGTCCTCCCTCACTACATCCATAAATCTCCTCTTTGCTCTTCCTCTGGACCTCCTGCCTGGCAGCTCAGCATCCTTCTTCCAATATATTCACGGTTTCTCCTCTGAACATGTCCAAACCACCTCAATCCTCTCTAACTTTATCTCCAACACATCTCCCTTGCTTTCTCTAAATCTACAAAGACACAATGCAACTCCCTCTGACCTTCTCTGTACTTCTCCATCAGCATCCTCAAAGCAAATGCTGTTGTTCTCTTTCTAGGCATGAAACCATATTGCTGCTCACAGATGTTCACCTCTGCCCTTAGCCGAGCTTCCACTACTCTTTCCCACAACTTCATTGTTTGGCTCATCAGCTTTATTCCTCTGTAGTTGCTACAGCTCTGTTCATCTCCCTGGTTCTTAAAAATGGGCACCAGTACACTTCTTCCTCCAGTCCTCAGCATCCTCTCACTCTCCAAGATCTTGTTAAACAAAGTCAGAAACTCTACTGCCACCTCTCCTAGACACTTCCAGACCTCCACAGTGGTTTCAGCTTCTTAACAGTAAAAGTTGCTGGATTTCTTTAACAGTTTTCTGTCCAAGGGAGCAAACAATTATTTAAAACCTGATTCAGAAATGACACTAAATTAATCGTGTCCCCAGCTTCAGCTCCTACAATACGGGATATGTTTTGGAATATTGGATGAATATATGTACCTTTTAAAAAATCCTTACCTTACATATGTATATCAAAAGCCACATTTGAGTCACATTGAAATAATGCCATAGAATTTATATTAGTTTTTTAAGATCATATACACAAAACAATTAATTGGTTAATCATGAAATCTTCAGACAAAACCATCTATGTCCTTTTTTTTTGTTTTTGTTTTTTTGCAGGTGAAGCTCTCAGCTGCATCCCTTTTTTGGAAATCCTCGATTTGTCCTGGAACGGTGGCGTCGGTGGCGGAGGATTGCAGTGCCTGCTGGGTAAACTTCCTCCACGACTGAGGGAGCTTCACCTGGTGGCCTGCCAGCTCACTGCAGCGGATGCTACTGTACTGGGTACTCACTGCGACTAGTATTCAGCCCTTTTAGTGAAGTAAAAGCCGAAGTACTATGATTTAAAAACTCAAGTTCTGCAGTCAACAGAAACTTAGAGAATCAAAGTAAAAGTAGTCAAATTACCAGAGCTCGCTTACAAAATAATGTGTATTTTTGTTATTGGATTGAAATTTGTCAAGTATTGTGTAGTTGACTCATTTTAATTCATTTAACTGTTGCAAGTTTTTTACATTTAGTCCCATCTAAACATCTAATAATATACTGTATTATGGGTTAGGAGTATTCATCTGAATCTGCATGGTACAGTTTGCACAGCTGTCAGATTAAGAAAAACTAAAATGTGTCAGAAAATTAAAGTAAAGACAAAATTAAAGTAAAAGTACCTGAAAACTGAGTTAAAGTAAATGTGCTTCACATGTTCTTGTTGCAGTCTGACAGAGTTTCTACATAAATGCTGTGTTTCTCCTCCTCTGTGTTATGGTTGGCTCCCTCAGGAGCGATGGTGTCAGCTCTGCCCAAACTCAGTGTGCTGGACGCCTCCTGTAACCCTCAGCTCACACAGCCGGTCGGCCCCGGCGGCTTCAGAGAGCTGGCTGCTGCTCTCGCTCATGCAACCGCCCTCACTGTGCTTCGATTTCAGGCCTGTGGGCTGACGACGGACTGTCTTGATGCTCTCGGTAGGAGCTTTACCGCTGGATAATAGTTAACATATATTATTGACCAGGTTGTATTTTACAGGAAGCTTATTTTAGCTTTTAGCTTATAAATTCAGGTTTCACTGTGCCATTCCAGGTGGTTCGCTCCGCTTCCTCGCCTCGATGCGAGAGTTGGACCTGTCCTGTAACAAAGGCCTGTCTGGAGGACTGAACTGCCTCACAGTACACCTGTCTCACCTCACACACCTGGAGAGCCTCGACCTTCATCTGAGCTGTCTCACATGTGCTGATTTAGAGGCCCTGAGTGAGTCTGTCTGAATCGCAAAAATCAGTTTCCATGTAGACGAAAGTGATGAGACGATCTGAAGACACCTGCAGCAGTCATGTGATTTGTTGTCTCCAGTCCAGGTGCTCCCCTCTCTGATGGCGCTGACGGAGCTTGATGTGTCGTCCAATAAGGAGGTGGGAGCCGTCGTCCACCCGCTGGTGACCACGCTCCCTCTGACACAGATGAGGCGGCTGCCGCTCAACAGCTGCAGCCTCAGCGAGGAGTCCTACACAGCCCTGGGTACACACACACACACACACACACACACACACACACACTTTATTTTGGAGGGGCTGGAGAAACAGAAGCTTATAAATCATTTTCAAACGCTGGGCCTGGTGTGGCACTTAGCAGCAGTTTAAGGGAATTTGTGGCACATTTTCTGGTCAAACTCTAGAGTTTGATTTTGGCAGCTCTGCCCAGTATCATCCTCTATTCTAACACCTGACAGTGAAACAAGACCGACAGTAGCTGGAATCAGGGATGTTTAACACCTTCACCTTCTTGTCATGGAGTAGTTTTGGGTTTTCTGCCTTCTGACAGCAGTGTCAGATACTCAAATACTCATATTACACATCTGTAAATGAAACCTTCCTACAAATGAAGTGTAATAGAAACCTTATCTAAGCATTTCACGGGTCTGAAACAAGCAATTTACAACACATTTGAGCAGTAAAGAGTCTGAAGCTGATATAAAACACCTATGTGAATAATGATGATTTCGTGAGTTTGATGCCTGATAAACTTCTGACATATTTTCATTTTTTTTGCTTCTTCTAAATGAAAGAAATGTTGAATCTCTGGATTGCTATACATTTTCATTGAATTGGACTGAAGTCAAAATGGTTAAAAATGTGATATAGAGCCTTGAAGTGTGTGTGTGTGTGTGTGTGTGTGTGTGTGTGTGTGTGTGTGTGTGTGTGTGTGTGTGTGTGTGTGTGTGTGTGTGTGTGTGTGTGTGTGTGTGTGTGTGTGTGTGTGTGTGTGTGTGTGTGTGTGTGTGTGTGTGTGTGTGTAAGCCCTGGTGGTGCCGTACCTCCGCAGTGTGAATGTCTCCTGGTGCAAAGTGGTCAGCGGGCGTTTAGCTCTGCTGTTGGATGCTTTGCCATCAGTCATCCTGGAGCTTCATCTCAGCAGCTGTGAGCTCACCACTGACGACCTACGTCACCTCGGTAAATCTCACAATCTCAGTACTGTACCAAAATCCACTAAAACACAAATTTACCTCATCTACTTTACACAACAAGGGCGATTATCAAAGTGAAGACCAAATCTTTTGAGTCGTATGTATAATTGTTGAAGACAAGGAAAAGACATAAACATGAACAGTAACCCTTTTGGAAAAATGTGAAATGACAATAACCAATAATAAACCAGTAAAGTGAGCAGTAAAAAACACAACTAAAAGTACAATATAAAAATTACAAAAGTATTTGGAGATGTAAAAAAAAAAATGTCCACACTGTACAAACAGTCACGTCCTGTGATCCGTCTCTGTCCCGTGCAGCTGCAGTGTGCAGACGAGGCTGTCTGTCCTCCCTGCGTCTGCTGGATCTCTCCTACAATGGCTCTGTGGGTGATGAAGGGTGGGCCGCCCTGTTTGCGGCAGGAGGTCTGGGCTCGCTGGAGGAAGTGGACCTCAGCCTGCGGCCTTCGAGCTCCGCCTCCTGCTCAGCCTGGATGCCGGAGTTGCTCTGCGCTCTGCCTCGACTGCCGGCGCTGACCCGGCTGTCGGCGCAGCGATGGACGATTAGCTCCCAGGATCGACAGCAGCTGAACCACTGCCTGAGGAAGAGGAGCGTCCTGGTGGATTGGGATCTAGACACTACACTTAAACATCAGGAGAGTCCAGAGGAGTAGAGGTCAAATGTCATGAAGCTACACTTAGAGACATTCCCAGCATTTATTGTATGCATTTGTTCCAAATCATTCACACATACAGCACATGAAAAACTGTTGATATTTTTTTCAAATGTCCAAAAAGTTTTGAACAAAAACTCTCCAGATTTTATCAATACAATTACAGAGTTATGACACTGTTGTTACGTAACCTGATGTGATATGTTTTGTTTCAAAAACATGATTGACATAATTCACATTCATGTTTCCTAGCAACCTATTCCCAGCTTTCGAACAAAAGAAGCTGCTGAGGAAGAGCTTTCTTCACTTTCTGTTGGTGATCTTACCACTGAACACGTGGCCTCAGCTCATTTTTATAAGTTAATTCACTGCGATTTGCTCTAAAAGGAACACTCAATTATCACAGTTATCAAGTTTATCAAGTTTTTTAAATCGTCGTGCACTCAACAGTTGGAACTGTTTCACATGTATCCACAATGTATTTTCACAAACTTAAGCCCTTAAATACGTGAGCCTTACATTCAATTGCAAATAAAGATCTCAGGATGCAAATTTTCTTTTTTGGACACATTTATTTAAAGACGTCTCATTCAGAAACTCGACTCTAAGTTTTTCGTTTCCACGTTCCATCAGGTTTTAAATCTTGGTGTGTTGTTGGATTTCTGAGCCTGTGCAGCTGTATGGTGTCTCCTCACACTGTGGAAGACCTCTGCGAGGAACACGTGACCGTCCACCTCGTACGCGCTGACGTCTGTCTGCTCTGGCAGCAGGCGGCCGCTGGATATCAGCTCGCTGAAGGCCTGAAAGAGAAGAATTTTCCATTTCATAGATTATGTCAGTTTATGTGCTGTAGTTCATCAAGATGTTACCTGGCAGACCGGCTCCTCCAGGTGGTTTCCCCAGATGTAGATGTGGGACAGGGATGTCTTAGCTTTCCTAGCCCGAGCTAAAGCCAGTAAACCCTCAGTCCCAATGTTGTTACTCTTGACAGACAGCCTGAAGGACAGAGACAGTGTTAGTAAGTTACAGGTACGTGCTTGCACAGTCGAGATGATTGAGTGATGTGCGGCCCAGGACCTTCGGGCTCATTGGGTAAAGGAAATGATTTCACAGGAATTTATTTTCTATTCTCCTTACTTAGGCTCAGTCTTCCACTGTTTTCTTTTTAAGTACTGCAAACTTTCTCTTCAGGGTTCTAAAGTCCTTAAAGCATCTGAATATCTACATTTTGACTCCGAGCTTCCAAATATATCCAGAAAACAAAAAAAGATCTCAGGCTCATGAACCTGTATAGATTTAGTGAAATCTCTATACTTCAGGCCTCTAATAATCCTTTGTGTTGATGATGTAAAAGTTGGATATTTAAACATCTTAAAAAAGTGGAACTTTGGAACTCTGTGGATTTGAAGGTGAGGGTTGAGCCAATTTTAAAGTTCTGTTTAATAAAACAGCCCTTTAACTTTTCATTAACTGCTTAATGTTGTCATGTGTGAGTGCGTGAGCCTCACTCTGTCAGGATGCAGCCTGGCGAGGTGATGGCTTGACTCAAATACAAAGCACCTTCATCTTCGATCCGATTGAACGACAGATCTACTATCTCCAGAGTCCGGTTCCGCTTCAGCATCTCAGAAAGGTGGAATGCGCCATCACGACTCACTCGGTTACTGCAGACAAACACAGGCTGTCAGCGGTGAAACGTGCCGATGTTTGGACGCGCTGGGTGTGAGGGGACGCTCGTGCTCGTACCAGTGCAGGTCCAGGTAACGCAGGCCGTGATTAAGCCGGAGGCCTTCAGCCAGCCTCTCCATCCCAGTGTCGGTCAACCCCATCTTCCCCAGGTGGAGCTCCACCAGGCTGCTGTTCACCACCAGCATCTCAGAGAAGTGCACCAGGCACTCGTCCTGGGAGACAAACAGGTTCAGGTCAGAGTCCTACATCTGTCTGTCTTGTGTTGTCACAGAAACGGAGGAACACGGCACCAAACCAAATCCAGCTCTTAAATGTTCTGTGTGATTTCAGGGTTAAGGTCGCAGCGTGAGTTTGTACCTGATGGCTGAAGAGCAGCGGTCGGCTGATGTCGAGAGAGCGAAGGCTCTTGTTGCTTTTCAACACAATGGCGAATGCGATCACACTCTGAGTGGCCTGAAGGTAACACAAGGCAAATGCATTTATTTACTGTAGAACATATTGAATAATAAAAAAAGAACTTTCTGTTCCTTTGGTTTCTAATGTAATAAAGTATTTAATACAAGCAAAATATTGGATTTTTGTACAACAAGAAATCTTTAAAATGTTATAAAAACTGGACATAACGGCTTTGTGTCTAAACTTTAGTGAAATATTGGGCACTTTCACCTTTTCAGGCTCCTAAATAACTAATAAATTAGTCAAATTTAGGTATTTTTGTTTACATTTTGCTACAAGTTACTACACACGGTGTCATTATGATGTCAGTAACCAGCCTGACCACCAATACTCTGTGTGTGTGTGTGTGTGTGTGTGTGTGTGTGTGTGTGTGTGTGTGTGTGTGTGTTTACCAGGTCACAGTCAGCCAGCTCCAGCTCCTGCAGAGTGCTGTTCACCTGCAGCATGCTGGCCAGGTGCATGGCTCCTCTGTTCCCGACCTTGTTACCTGACAGCGTGAGGGAGATCAGGCTGCTGTTACCCTGTAGGCGAGAGCAACACAATGGGGATGATATTATTATTATTAAAACGATTATGAATTTCAAAAGAGAGAGTGTGGAAGGCCCACCAGTGAGAAATAAACACAGCAGATATTAAACGTTATTAGAGAAAGATTTTCATGGGGACAAGAGTTCAGCATCCGGCTGTGACAAATACTACAGACCAAGTGTGGATTTGTTCGCATTAAAAGCATAATAAGTAAGTAGGTAGTGTGTGTGTGTGTGTGTGTGTGTGTGTGTGTGTGCGTGTGTGTGTGTGTGTGAGAGAGAGAGAGAGGGAGGCGTGAACCTGCAGGCTCTTGGCGAGGACTTCAGCTCCATCTGTCTGTATGTTGTTGAACATCAGGTCCAGAGAGCACAGAGCTGAATTCTCTTCCTGAACAATGAAATTATACAGTTCAACAACTACAACACAAATTACATGACATATGTCAAATGTCTTGGGCTGTAACAGTAAACACCACAGTCCCAGTTAAGGTTTCCTTCCTTTTTTAACCCTTAACACGACTCTATCCAATGGGACAACTCAATTGTTGTGCCCTTACGGTCAAAAAGCGGATCACGTGCTTTAGTGTTACTAAATGTCTGACTGTCTGATTGTCATAGTCAATGAAATATCCCACATTACCCACCTGTAAGAGGTCAGCAAGGTGTACAACCGCTGCATCTGTTATGTTATTGTACTGCAAATGAAGACCTGCTGACATAACAAAGGTTAAAATAGTCACAAGCATCCTAGTTTAGAGTTCGCTGAATCGAGCTGCTCACCTCTCACACGCTTGCTTTGCAGACATTTAGAGAGAACGCGGACGTCTTCATCATTAAGCCTCTGAATTTGTCTCAGTCTGTTGTTTCCTGGCAGTTTTAAGTCAAAACTTCTGCCAAACACAAAACAGAATTTTATTGATTGTATAATCAGATGATGCCTAGTACTGCACAAGCTTATTTAGCCTAATTTCTGCAAAAATAAATTGAAACAATCTGTGATCTATGACCTATGTTTTTAGTTGTTTTCTCAAATTAGCTGCATGTAAATTAAACTAGCAATGTAAGGGTATTAAAGTTTATTGTTGCACTTAGCTGAAGGGGCCGTATCACACTTTTAAGAGCTGCATCATAGGCAAAAATAATAATAATAATAATCAGAACTAAATTTATTGTTTTTTTTTAAATTATTTTACAAGCTTCTCAAATGTGATTGTATACTTTATTTCACTTTTGGTAGCATCTTCTAAACAGGTGTCAAGTGAAATAACGCTGCCTTTAAAATGTGACAGACCTTGAAGGCACCATTAAGTCCAACAGCTCGTTTTATTTTTCTTCGAAGCTAAAATGAAAATGTACCTTTGGCCACTTACCCAGTTAACGTCGACTCCTTCAAAACCCCCAAAATGTGTGGATTTATTTGGGTCTGGTGTTCTGCGCAGACAGCTTCGTAAAACGAAGAAAGCTTTTCGTTATCTAGCATCTTGTCTAAGGCAAAGTTTGGGTTTCTATGGTAACGAGTGAGGACAGCGTCTCGTCGAGGACAAAAAGACTTTCTTTGACGTTTTACACGAGGATCAGGTTAATATTTAGCCAAGATTTATTAGTATGTTATTGTCAGCTTTCCACGTTTAATAGCATTTATGACACGGACGAGTTGGAACCAGTTCCCCAAGTTGTGTTTCCTTGTTTCAACTTGTGTCCTGTCAAAATAATGGGCTGGCCGCCATTTTTGTTTTGATTCATAAACAACTTGAGGAATTGGTAAAAAATCATGTTCAAAATGAGCATTTTGATGATTCTACAGATTATTTCAGACCATTGCTAATTACATAGAACTCCCATAGCGTCCAGTACATACACACACAAACACTCATTGTCTTAAGACTTGGTCTTAATGTTTTGGCAGCTTCTTTTGCCTTGTTTCCTTTTGCCAGTGTGATTTCTTTTAAAACGCTATGTTTAAAACCTTTTAAGGATTTTCCACTTACTATGTGCGAGGTGATTTGAGTAGAATGAGTTTCTTGTTTAAGGTTTTGATAAAGCAGAGTCGAAAATATTAAAGTAAAAAAAAAACTTAACAAGTTGTTAGGAGACAAACCTTTTCGGATACAAGTTGAATTTCTTTTATTAAATTTCAACAACACCTCTACAATTCTTGCTGAGATAATCACATTATATTATCCCCTTATCTCTTAAATCATATTTTCTGTTCAGTTGTACAGTTTTTATAGAGTAGTGAACGTCTATGTCAATTCACATTTCTGTACAATAATGCAACATTTTGTCCAAAGTAAAAAACAAAGAAAGGAAACATACAACAGCTACTTCCAAGTTGTATATCAACAGTGTATAATGCAGTTTTTGAAGCACAGACACTTCTGCTAAGACCTGAAAAAGCTGCTTTAAAAAACTCTATCACACTGAAAAATCATTTTGGTTTGCATTAACAGGGGCTGTGTACATTAATAAAGCCTCTATTACATGTCAAACACTTGCAGGTGAAACATAAATGATAAATAAAATCATAGTATGTCATAACTAGGCTCCTACAAACTACATTATCTATTACACAATGCAAAGGTTGTAAAGAGTGACCCATCATTTCTTTCTTTACACACTCGTTACGCTAATTATTCCTTCCAGTGAGAACTGTTAACACAAAAGTTACTCCAATCTTTCGGCTTTTGGTTAGGTAGTGGCTAAAAATGGAATCATATACACAGGAGGTGAATGTGGGCAACCTCGATAACAAGCTTCCAATGCTGTGAAAACACTGAGTTACAGAGGGACACATCATCACATTAGGTGATATACATGAGAAATTACTGCTGAAAAACGGAGCTGAGGGAAATTAAGACCGAAGAAAATTGTAAATGTGCCACATACACAGGATCAGTGCGTCTCTGATGAAGATCTGGTGAATTTGTTTTGCGACACACGACAGAACACAAGTTGGTCTTTTAATGTCACTGCGTTGTCTTGATGTGACTTACTGTGTTCAAATATCTTAGCAACTAACTTTGGAAGTACAGTATTTTTTTTACTGATATGACAAAACTAAGAAAATAAAACCTCCGTTGTAATAAAAGAAACATCCTTCACTGGCGGATGACCAAATGTCTGTTACTTTACAGGAATAAACGGCTGAATTGGGATCCCCGACTTGGCTGTAGCTGCTATGTTAAACAGTGTTAAACAGTGAGTATGTTCCACCAGTGTGACCTCTGACCCTCCAGTACCCTCACTGTTGAGAGGGGTGGTTTTCAGGGGTGTCCACCGTCCTAATGATGACGATCTGCTCCAAGCTCTGGGCAGGAGAGGGCGGTGGCCGCAGCTGCTCCACCAGAGCGTGGAGGGTGTCTGAGTTGATTGTTTGCTCTTGGTCAGTGTCGAAGGTCACCTGCTCGGGGGTGGTGATGGTGGGGTCAGTAGGCTCCGTCTTGAAGTCCTCGATTATGTCGCCGGCTGTGGTAGTGGTACTGTTAATGGTTGTGACATCAGCAGTGATGACGTCTGCGGACGGCACGGTGGCTTTGGGGTTGGGGGTGGCCGGTTCCGGGTTGGCTGGCTCGCCTTCAGGGATGGAGCCCAAACCTTTGTTTTCCTGGGAGAGTTTGCTCTGGACGAAGGCCACAGGATGACTGGAGGCCAGGAGGACAACTGCTCACACACACAAACAGAGTCAGCAAAAGAGAGACAAAACTGAACCTTAAGTGCTGACTCTGTGAACGAGTCCACGTTGGCCTCACTCCCTGCTTACAGCCCTCAGTTTTGGGACCCTTACTGGGACATTAGAACAGGATGGGTCAGGATTTTTCAAGTTGGTCTTACTACAATATCGAAGTGGTTTTGTGTACATGTCAGTAGTTTCTTGGCTGCTCTAATGGATTTCGACTGCACTGTAGGAAATTCGGCCAGAATGCACATGAATATGAAACTAAAGTCCCACGTTTCTAAATCAATTCGGTATATTTCAAAGCTTCAACATGTTTACGAGATTTTCCCAGTTGTGTTTCCCTGGTAGTAGCTTCTGCACAAGCTACAGCAGATCTATACCCTTTTCTTCTTGGGACCTGGCTCTTTGCTTCACAAGTTGTGAACAGACTGAACTTTAAAGCAAATTAGCAGATTCAACAGCTGAAGTATTTTCGCAGTTTGAGAAATCAAAACAAACCAAAAATTCTGTTGAAATGTTTTGATGTCCATTGTCTCCCTAAAGGACACTTTGGCATTCGCATTACAGATGCACAGAAAAACATATAGACATATACGATTCACTTGCTTGCAGGAAGGAGGAGAACATGTAGCATCTCTATCCAGCATAATACCATCACTCACATTTCCACATAGTGTGTGTGTCAGAGTTTTGTAATCAACATAAAACATTTTTTCTCACGGCCTTCAAGCTCACCAGCTCTGGCTCTTTCCTTGTGTTGCCGCACTTCATCAGCGTGAGCCTTCTCCTGGTGTTTGATCATGTTCTTCACACTGGCAAATCTGTTTCCACACAGCAGGCACTGCACACCATTGTTCCCCTCTGAACACACACAGGCAGCACAGCGGGAGAAAGATTACATCATCAACCCTGGTGTTTACTCTTTTAATTCTCTCCATGGAATCAGAAGTTGCTCTCAGAGCCTGTAGCTCGGTGGACACTGTGAATTCTATTGCTGTTGTACAATATGTTTACTCATGTGTTAGCTTAAACAATTCGACATTAACAGGAAACAAGTGAGAGTAATGTGGAGCCGAAGGGAAAAAAAACAATATTAAATCATTCTGGTTTCATTACGTGTTCTGTGGCTAAAGTCTAATCTGAGATCAGGAAACTCACCTGGGTGAAGTCGCCGCATGTGTTTCTTCAATTCGGACGAGGTCACAAAGCTTGCGTCGCATTTTGGTTGCGAACATTTGTACGGGGTCTCCCCTGAAACACAATCAGAACAGCTGCGTTGAGCCAAAAGGTGACGAGTTTGGCCCGTTACAATTCTTGCTCAGTCGAAAACGTTCGGAAGAAAATCAGAAGTGCTTGTTCCCTCGTTCAGACTTCAGTGGGTGAAACCCGCCTCACCTGTGTGTTTTCTTGCGTGAGCGATGAGAGAGGAGGAAACAGAGAAGGACATGCCACACAGATCACACTGATAAGGTTTCTCTCCAGTGTGCCGTCTCTTGTGGTACGTCAGTGTGCTGGACTGGGCAAAGGCCTGCCCACAGATGTCACAGACATACGGTTTCTCCCCACTGTGCAGCCTGTAGGCAAAGAAAATGACTTTTCAAGACTTGTCCATGACCTCAGTTAACTTCTGATGGGAAGTTAACACTATTTTCTGTTATTTTATGAACCAAACAACAGTGGATAATTACTGACTAAATAAGCAAACTATGATAGCTTAGTCTTTGCCCAACAGTTTAAATCTGGCTCCGTCTGTCTTTTTTTAACGTTCCCAAACGGACAATTTGTGTGCACGCTATTAACAGGCACAGCACTTGTACCTGATGTGTATTTTGTAGTTGGACGAGGTAGCAAACTTGAAACCGCAGCGCTCGCAGGTGTAAGGCTTCTCCTCTCCGTGGTGCATTCGGCGGTGAGCCACAAGCTGACACTTCTGAGCAAAACACTTGTCGCAGTCCGAGCAGCTAAACGGCTTCTCTCCTGCAACAAACGCCGCAGAGAACCGCACTCGTTAGTCAACATGTTTGAGCTGGTGCTGAAAACCATTTAACAACTAGAAACCCAAAACCTTTAAACTAACTTCAAGTGGATCTTTTGGGAAACACGTGTTCGGCTGCTCAGTCAGTCATTTGCTGAGCTGAATTAGGACGGATCCAGATGCAACTCATCTCATTATTCATGTCCATCAGTTAATGCTGCACCGCTGCTTGTTTTCTGCTAATCAGTCTAAGAATCCCTGTGATGTTTAAAGCTAAGGCCCTTTGTTTCAGGCTACTCACACTTCTGCTAACACGTGCTGTAGAAAACTCTGGTTTAGTCGACTTGTTCAATTGTTGACGAACACATAGCCAAATGTGCATTTTCCTCTGTCTGACATTTTCTTTGCCCTTTCCCCTAAATTTAGGAGATTTTCATCGAGGTCTGGCAAAACAAGGCCTTTCAATAAATCCCCTTTGGTTCTGTCAACTCTGATTACACCCACTGCACTGAGGAAGGATCGATCAGCTAAACGCCCTGTTAGGTGTTTATCAATACATTTTTTTCTAACTCACCTGTGTGTATGCGCAAGTGTGTTTTTAGCTGGGTGGCTTGTCTGAAGGATTTAGAGCAGAAGATGCAGACAAATGGCTTCAGCCCCTTGTGGATTTTCTCATGTCTGCGCAGGCTGCTTGCATCTTTAAACAGCTTGTTGCACTCGGTGCACGACAGCGACATCTCATCCATTTCTGACGGATCCTGTTCACCTATCTCACCCTCCTCCTCCTCCTCATCGGCCCAGAAGGAGCCGCTGTCCTCTCCCTCCTCCACGATCTTCTTTCTTGGTCGGCCCCTGCCTCTCCCTCTGCCTCGCCCCCTCCCTCGGCCTCTTCCTCTGCGTCCCTCCCCACTGCTTAGCCGTGGTTTCTTGGCCTGGAACTCATCCTCCTGTGAGGGGCTCCAGTCTGCAGAAGTGTCTCCAAAGTCTTTCACACTCGTGTCTGAATCTTCCCAAGACTGATCTTCAGTTTTGACACCACCTCTCCCTCTGCCCCTGCCTCTCCCTCTGCCTCTACCCCGCCCCCGGTAGCTCTGAATTTCGGGTGTACCATCAGCAGAGCTGCTGGGCTGCACTTGCTCCACGCTGAAACTCTTAGGCTTTCTACCCCTCTTCCTGCCCTGCCCTCGTCCAATGCTCTTTAGTGTTGTGACGGTGTTTTCTTCATCACTTTTGTCTCCCTCTTCCACATCCACAGCTTTGGCCTCATCGTCCTGCTCCTTGCTGTCCTGCCCCTCCTCCTGGCTGTCTCCTTGAATGGAGATGATTGACAGGGGACACTGGAAGCTGGGGCTGCCAGGAGAAGCAGGACTAGGGGGAGAGAAACCACTTTCTTTATCAGTCTCCGACTGGGACGTTTTGCTCGGCTCGGCCCAGTGGGGGAATTCCTCCAGATACTTTGTGGCCTCAGACATTCCCAAGAACACGGCGGCTCGACGTACAGCTGCTTGCCTGGTGCTAAAACCATGACAAAATTAAAAATTAAACACTTTTTATTAAGTTAACTGAAAAATACTCAATTTCGACCAAAAACCTGTAAAACAAACTAGGTTTACCTGCTCAGATTCATCTGTCCTGTGTAGATGAACTCCAGCAACTTCTCCAGAGCATATCGGCTGACTTTGTCAGGGTCCAAGGTTATTACATCTTGACCTTTTTCAGCCTGGGATGAGAAGTACTTGCTGAACGCAGCCAGGATGTTGCGGTGAGCTCTAAATTCCACATCTTTCACCATTATGGTTATGTCACACAAAAAATCCATCTCCCGCTGCTGATGCAAACGCTGCAAGAGCAGCTTCCCATGACTGGAGACATGAGCCATCTCTGCTGCGTGTTAATGACATTGAAATAGTCAAAATTAATACATTTGTTTATATTGACATGAATAGGCAGAACATAGGTTCTTCAAGGTGCAATAAAAGCCCAAGTCTATATCACGCAAGTACCAATGTACAACGAAATGTGGATGGCCTACGCTGATGCTGAGTCATTAAAGTAATCTGCAATACTTATTAAGTTTTATGAGTTTTTCTGCATTTCCAACACCAAAAAGTTAAACATTGAGGCTAAAGTCTACTTGACTGAAGATTTATTTAAGTGCCCAAACCATATTTAACGGTTGCTGCATGAAAAGATGCAAAACTACGGATTTAATACCGTCTTATTTTTGCCACCTCACGGTGTGTGCTGACTTTCCTACCCCGTCTGTCAAAGGCTCTCATTTTCAAGCCCCCTACTCCCTACTGAAGAAATTATCATTATAAAACATCGCACAAATATTTCGTTTGATATAAAAACAGGCCAAATAACTGGCTAAAACTGATTTTTTTTTTTCCAAAAGAGAATGAAATAGTGCATTTATTGGTGACTGTTTTCCACATATTTTAGTTTATTCCTGTAATTTTTATAGTTTTGGACAACAAAGGAGCTGTGAGCACAGAGGAATACAATTAAACAGAAATTCAATTCAAATACCTGTTAGTAGCATAGACTAATTGATGCTTCTGGTCATTTCGTGCTGACAAAAAGCAAAATAGGAACCATTACCAGGCCTCTCTTTTCCACGCAAATTATTACTTTGACAGAAATAACAGTAAAAACAATCCCAAATGACAGAAATGATGTTTAGCTAATTTTAAGTCTTTAAAACACAATCAATTAATAAAAACACTTACTTTCAGTAGTGTGTCAGTGATGCTGAGAAGTTGAGCCACAGCTTCACCTCCCGTTTAACTGTGGATTCCTCTGTTGGTCCCAGTCAGGAAAGCAGGGGACAGTGTGGGGACGTGGAAAAGAAGCAGACAGTTTATGAGACTCGACATAGATCGCAAACACCAAAATAAACATTTATCAACTTGGAATTGTCTGTATCAGCAGTCTTGACAGGTGAGATGGAGAAACAGTTTTGGAAAATAAAAGCTCCCGCCTGCTTCTTGAGTAGGCCTGTGGGTCAGGCTAATGCTAACAACAGTGTTGGAGATACGTCCAAACGGCTTCTGGTGATTGTTTGCGATATCACGCGGGTTTCTCAATACTTTTCGGGCCGTGCAAGCCGACTCGTACGCGGTTATAGTCCTTTGGTGGCTACAGAGAGAGGATAGTTCCCCGAGCGGCAGCTAACTGTTTTCGTAGTGCTAAAAAGCGCGGAAAACATTGTGCTCTTATTTCGAAGGTTCGACGGTTTCTACCGGCGGTGTCGACGTAAGTTGGCGCAAAACGCTAGAAATGCTTATTTCACCCATGAGCCGTGGAAATAGCTCGCAGATTACAATACGCGTATCAAGTAAATGCGCTATTTCCAAAGCAAAGAAAAATAAAGCAGAAAAGTACCTTCTAATATCCGTGATCTCCAGCCATTATCCCGTGACGTCGGTAGTTCTCGCGAGACTTCGCCGTTCGTCAAAGGTGTTCAGTTAGGTCAAGATGAACACCCCCGTCCGCAGACAACGGGCGGGGAGTAAGGTGTGATTACTGTCGGAGACATTTCCTTTGAATAAATCCACAGATTTAATCGCTTCAGTTGACAGCTAGACTATTTATAGGCTACAAACAAAATAACAATAAAATAAAATGCTCCCATTTACTTTCTGTATGTAGTCTTTATTAGTTTATCATAACTAATGTAGCTTTTAGGATCAACTGCAACTTTAACTCTTCTTGTGTACAACCACAAGTGGGGGCTGGTGTATAAATATACACTAATGAGGGACACTGTTATCAAACAGTGTAGTGTAATAACTTATGTCCCCACATTTGCTTGCAACTACCAGACTGTGTTATAAACCATTAATTCAATTTTAGGTATTTATGAAGGTGTTTGACACATGTTTACAAAATTACATTTAATGAAATGTAATGTTAAAAGTTGGCCTTCTCCATAGACTATGATGTTTGCAGATGACATTGTGATTTGTAGTGAGAGCAGAGAGCAGGTGGAGGAAAATCTAGAGAGGTGGAGGTCTGCTCTGGAAAACAGAGGAATGAAGCTTAGACAGTAAGACAGAATACATGTGTGTGAATGAGAGGGACCCAGGTGGAACAATGAGGTTACAGGGAGCAGAGGTGAAGAAGGTGCAGGACTTTAAGTACTTAGGGTCAACGGTTCAAAGCAACGGAGAGTGTGGAAAAGAGGTGAAGAGGCGAGTGCAGGCAGGTTGGAACGGGTGGAGAAAAGTGTCAGGTGTGTTGTGTGATTAAAGAGTATCAGCAAGAATGAAAGGAAAGATGTTCAAGACGGTGGTGAGACCAGAGATGTTGTTCGGCTTAGAGACAGTGGCACTGAAGAAAAGACAGGAGGCAGAGCTGGAGGTAGCAGAGCTTAAGATGTTGAGGTTCTCTTTGGGAGTGACGAGGATGGACAGGATCAGGAAGGAGGACATCAGAGGGACAGCTCATGTTAGATGTTTGGAGATAAAGTCAGAGAGGCCAGATTGAGGTGGTTTGGACATGTTCAGAGGAGAACTGTGAATATATCGGTAGAAGGATGCTGAGGTTGGAGCTGCCAGGCAGGAGGTCTAGAGGAAGAACAAAGAGGAGATTTATGGATGTAGTGAGAGAGGACATGAAGTTAGTTGGTGTGAGAGAAGAGGATGCAGAGGACAGAGTAGATGGAGGCACATGATTCACTGTGGAGACACTTGAAAGGAAACAGCCCAAAAGTTGGTCTAAGACAAACTTCACATTCTGGAGCACAAAACACATAAATAAATAATGTTTGATTAAATATCTAAGACTGACCTCCTGTGACTATGATCATAACTATGAAGATGCAGGTTTACGTTAGATTTACAACAGATATGTAGTCTGTTCTACTAAACATAGTTTAGTAACTTTGGTAACTAAATGTAAATGTAAATGTACATCCAAACCCTATACTCACAGGCGTCACCAGGCTTAAAATGCTAAGACGGCTTTCTGTCTTTACCTTTTCTGATCCTAAGAGCATTTTACGATAAACACGTCTCCTCTAGTCCTCAGCAATCCTCCCCCTGCAGAGGGAATTAAATCCCAGCAGGTGGAGTTTGATAGGAAGATAATTGAGCTGAATATTACATGATGTTTCTCCGCATCTTCTTTTATTTCCCTGCAGTTTCTCGGCTTATGTTAAATGCCATTGGACTTTCCCACAGGTTTCATAATTTTTTTTCTTTTTGCCTATAAAGGTATCAAAATATGACTTTGGGAGCATAGCACTTTACAAATTAGTCTTATTCTTTTGCACTAGAAACCTCCTTTTGCAGCTTAGCCTGAGAAAAGTGTCATCCAGAGAATTGGTTCAGCTCATGAAGGCCATCAGTAAAGCTTCTCCCCACACTCTCCCTCTGATGCAGAAGAAGATAAAAGCAACACAACATCCTGTGGCCTTATTTATTGCTGACAGGCAATGAAACTTTTATAATCTGAATGGACTGAAGCACTAAGCATCACAGAAACCGAATAACCAATCTTTTTTTTTCGTGTAATAAGAAATGTTGATTTAATTTCACCCACATGCATGAACACAAAAAGAGGCTAAATGACAAAATAGGCAAAACATTACTAAAAAAGAAACAAAACGCATAAAAATGCATAATGACCACAAAGAGACACAAAACATCTAAATATATAAATATACATGAAAAACTACCAGATTCTTTTATGTTGGTTTATGTTTGTTGAGGGACCTTCTTACACGTCTCTGCTCAGGAGCCTGTTGTCTCATAATCCATCCACTAAACAACTGAGGAATTCTGCCTCTCTCTCTCCAATGTGATGTTGTACACAGATGTAAGGCTGGATTTAGGAGTTTGATGTACAACATCTAATCAGTGGTCATTCATATTGATATTTATTTATTCAGCAGGATCAGCAGTAATGGGTTTGCACAGGAGGACTTATAAAGTAGCTTTCGACAAAACATTTATGAACATTTAATATTAAAAATACAAATAGAAGAACTTGAAGTAAATTGTGTCATTACATCACAGACCCTGATGCTTTTTTGGTACAGAATAACCGGCCAGCAATGTACTAATGTTTGTTCTTTTGTATCAGTATGTCCTTTAATGGGGAAGGTCTGTTGCAAATAGGCTCAGAGTAATTGATAAAAATGTGATTAAAATCATCCCCACCCTACTCTAAGGTTTATTTTTCAGCCAATTTGGCATTTATTTTATCATTATTATTATACTTTTTTGGAAAATAAGATAAACTTAAAAACATTCAAAATATTTACTGATAAATTCTGCAACAGGACAACAGAGTCTGTGTCCATCTGTCTGCAGAGATGTTGCCGCATGATCTGCAGGAATGTGAATTTATACACTAAACATTTTCATTATCTCTCACACACACACACCTGATTAACCTGTTTCCCAGCACTGCATATTTATGGTTTTAGAGTCCAAAAAAGTTTAACATACTTTGTTCTTCTTTTGGAGTACACTTACACAGAACTATGAGAAGAATGAGAACATTCACTGAATATGTACCTTAGCGTTGCACTGGTAACATTTCACAACAGGAAAAAACAACATCTCAGCAGCAGTAAAACAGTGTTTGCATTATTTGGCATGAACTTCATCAGTTACTATAGCAGGATTGTTTAAGCTCTGAGAAACTCGGAAAATGCAAATAATGAGCTGTGGCGACACTGACCACAAAATGAGAACAATAGAAGAAGTAGATGCTTGTTAAATAAACATGATGCAGATTATCAGTCTATTTTCAGGTTTGCTGTTGACTTTTAACATGTATATAGATGGAATCAGACATACTTCTCCTTGTTGAGAGCTCCAGCTGTATGGGAGTATGTTAGCATGTACATAATGTGTGCCAGTGTTTATGCATATAAATGAATGTATCTAGACATCTGATGGAGCCGTGTGAATGTGTATTTGTGTGTGTGTGTGTGTGTGTGTGTGGGGGGGGGGGGGGGGGGGGGGGGGGCTAATAAAGAGGGGAGGAGAGTGAGTGTTTGAATGTGAGATAACAAAGTGGTTTTACTGTCTCTCTAGTCATAGTCATAATCATAGTCATAATTGTACATGGAGGAGGAAGCTGCAGATATAGCTCAAGGAGGAACATTGACATGGGACAATTTCTCCATGTTTTGCTCTGTACCAGACTGAATGTGCAGATAACCCTGACGATGTATGGATAGTTTGAAAGCTCCTAGTCTGACATTTTAGGAACCTCTCCTCCAGGCACCAGCACAAGACTAAACATGTTGCAAAAGAAAAGAAAAGGGACAATAATGACTAAATGAAACACAAAACAACTAAATATAGACACACAATGTCCAACAAGTGATTCAACATAAAAACAGATACACACAAAATGGAAATAAAAATCGATGAAAAGTCACAAAAGGAAAAACAAAATGACAGCAGTTGAGACATGGCCCCACACTGACGCAAAATTACTAAAAAAAGATAGAAATCAAAGAGAGAAACAGACAATTAAATGGAGAGCAGTGACTACACAAAGTGACTCATGTCCTTTGACCTTCAATGTAATATTTTATTATTATTATTACTATATAATTTGTAATGCTTCCCATCATCTGCTAATTTAGCATATTTTGGAACAACTCGCAGGTTAACTGTTTAGTCAGTTCTATAAAGAAAGCTTCAGGGTTCAGGCGTGGTGTAGAAGGAAGCCACCAATGGTGCTACGTTGTAAAGTCAGAGACAGGACGCACGATTATGATCCAGACGTAGGGCACGTTTCCTTCCAAAATAAACGTCTTAATGAAAGTCCTTTTTAGACCCTTTTAGACGATTATTTTAGTATGTGCGTGCACTGCAGTTAATATGGTGGGAGATTTCTGTTTTTGCATATCTTAGTTAAAAGGGGCGGAATTAAAACAGACACAAATTAAGTAACAAAAAACAGTCAAATAACCAGAGGTGTAAATTAACTGGTGACTGAAGTGTTACCTCGGAAATGTACCGCCCCCCCCATCTCTTTCCTCATTTCAATGTGTTGCTACCCGTCCATCAATCTACACCAACTGTCTAAAGTAGAGAACAATCCGCCAGCAAAATGCATTTTAGTTTACGCTGCCCCTGGGGATTTTATTTTGAAAGTAAGGCCGCAGGAAGTCAGTGGTTGGCCGCTGTTCTCACTGTTCTTGTGGTTTTGCTCGCCGCTGGATCTCCGTGCCACCGCAGTCCGACGAGCAGCTTCTCTTCGCTTCAGTTCACAGGTAAGAATAATATTCAGACTTTCGCTTTTATCCACAAACCTATTAATTCCGGTGTCTGGCGGGATTTTTTTTTTTAACACGTTTTCGTTTGGTAAAGTTCGCTCGTGTGTGGCAGCGCAGGTGCGTAAATGCGCAATTAGTGATAATTGTGCGTAAAGTTTGTGCACGACTGGCGCTGCAGTGATGAGAAGCAGCGGTGGCGATGTGATGGGTGTCTGTGTATTTTTTGGCATGTGAGGGGATCCGTCCTCCGCAGGGATCCGGCTCAACATCCTGCTGTTGGGCGATGGACTGCGGCGCGCAGAGATGGGCCATGTGTCCGTGTGGGAGGCGGTGAAGTGGGAATAATCATATCCACGTAACCAGGTCCTGGCCTGGAGGCTGGTTGGGGTTTCCTGAGGAGAATCAGAGCGTGTCAGGCGTGGATAGTGGATCAGGTGCATATTACAAAGAGCTTCTTCCTTTTTCACTCCTCGTTAGATTACTGATAAATCTAACACAAACCACTTCCTCCAAATCATTCGGTCCGTCACACAACTTCACATCCCCCCTTTACTCATCAAGCCTCATGTGAGGACTGACAGTTGTAAACACCAGGTTTGCAGGTTGATGTAGAACATTTAAAGAAGGAAAACAAGCAATCAGCTGATGTAGTCAAATACATTTCCTCATACCTGAACTGTGCCTCCCTTCACCTACCGACTTGATTAACACTCAGCAGATCGGCAGCAAAACTACTGAGAAGTCAGGGCTCTTCCCAGGCTCCTGGGCCTGCATTAGGTAGGTTATGATATTTCTTGTTGGCAAGAGCTTATTTCAAAGACACAAAATGACCTCGAAGAGGGACACAAAGTTAGTACAGAGAGATAAAAAATACACGAGGTGACTGCACACACAATGATCTCAACTCCCTTCACATACACAACAAGCACCGAAAAGTGATGATCGGAAAAAGAGGCAATGAATTTCGTGTGTATTTACGACCAGAAAATGGCCACAAAGAAATGAAATATGACGTGAAAGGAAAGCATAACTGAAATAGACACAAAATAACTGGAAACACTTTACCAAGAAGAGACACGTGATGACAATGCACAGACCAAACATGAGCACAAAAAAAGAAACAGGACAGTGATAAATGAAGACAAAATAAACCCAGTGATGACTTAATTTTGATGACTAGATAAATGAGAACTAAATGATGACTTCATCTTAGTCATTTTGGCTTTCTGTCAGTCTGGGTGGGGGCCTTTTACCTCACTTGGCTCAGGGGTCTGTTGTCCTCCAGTCTGTGTGCGCTAACACCAAGCGGCAGTTCTGCCACCGTGAAGGCGGCTGTGTTGAGTTTGGCTTTGTGGAGGATGCAGTTTGTGCTGCCGATTAGCCGCGCAGTCAAGCAGTGCCAACACAAACCACAGGGAGGATTTAGTGCCGGACACACTGAACTAGTCTGTGTTAGTTTTAGCTGGGTGTATCACTTGGTAGATGTTACACGCAGTAAAATATTGTGCACTTGAGCAGGAACAGTTTGTAACCGTTTCTCCCATTTGAGAGCGGTGACAGTGTTTTGGACACTGAACTATGAGCCGAAACTCGGATTCTGCATCAGTAATTAGAGCAGCCTCAGTGTTCCCCTCAGTCTCCTGGGTACTTCTCCAACAGTGTATAGGCTTGTGTAACTGGCTCCAGTTTCAAACCATTCTCCCGTTTTTCCTGGTAGTTGTGGGAATGGCTCCAAATATTGTTGTACCTGCCTCACAGAATGTGTTGCCATAGTTACCAAATTCATCCGAAATGGCCCAGCACCTGACCAGCTAAGTTGAAATTAGCAGCTTTTCACGAGGCGCAGCCTCAGCTTGTTAGTAGCAGTGATTGGATGTATGAGAGATGAAGACGTGCACGTTTGGGTTGTTTTGTCCGTTTGTGGTCGTCCTGTGTTTCTCTGGGCCATTTATTTTTGGAAACGTGTGGTAGTTTTGCGAGTTTTCCGGGTGGCTGTGGTCATTTGGTGTCTTCATATGCGTGTTTTGAGGCTGTCTTAAGACATTTTAAATCTCTCTGTGTTTTGTTTGAGGCCTTTTGTGTATCTGTGGTCATTGTGTGTTTCTTTGTGCTCATTTTATGGCTCTTCATGCATATGATGGGTCTTTGTGTGTCTGTTTGGAGTCTGTCATTGTGTGTGTTGTACTTTTCTGAATTTGTTTCGTTTCTGAATTGTCTGGGCTATTGTAGTTTGTTTCCTACGTTTCGTTATTCTGAGCTTATTTGGTCATTTTGCAACCTTTTCCTGTATTTGTTGTTTTCCATCTCTTTAATGCCTTTGACTAACTTTCCTGAGGTGATAGCATCGGTCACAGGCATCAAGCTGTGGAGTTTCAAGATCAATTAAAACTGGAAGGGTTTTTTGTGTCAGTCTGCATCAAGCACCTTTCAGTTTTTTACTGTCCTGCTGGTGCAAGATGCTTGAGGAAACTTCTAGGCCACTTGGGGTATGAAGACATTGTTGTAATTTCACTGTTACATGAGATAGAGGAAGTCTAGGAAGGAGAGAATAGGCCTTTCTCAGACTCAGGTTGTGTGGCAGTGTGTTTCATAAAGACCTGTTCCTGCAATATTGCTGTGTGTAGTTTTGTAATGAGAGTTAAATAAAGACTGTGTGTGTGTGTGTGTGTTGGGTATAAAAAAGCAAACGCCACCCACAAAGTCAATTAGACACTCCCATCCTGTGGACTGTGTGCTGTAGAAACTCTAAATAGAAAGGAACAAAGAAGTAAGGCGCAGTGATCGAGCTGACAGGTATTTAAGTCACCTGGTTACTCTGAAAAATCCCAAGTAATCAGGGAGGATGTTAACATCCACTGTAGGTAAGTAAAGTCTAAGTGGCACAGAACAAGAAGTCAAGAGGAAAAAATCATGTTTCAAAGGCCCATTTAAACAGATGACTAATGAGCTGCACGTTTTAAGAGTCATAATCACCAGAAACAGTCACATAACAATAAATAAACACAAAATGATCCCAACCATACTGTACACAAAGGTGACTAAATAAAGACACCAAGTAACCAGAAACCAAAATACACAAAGGAGCGTTTTCAGAGCGTCCTGCAGAGGAGCCTTTTACCCGTCTGTGCTCAGGGATCCGTTTTCTTAAAACACCATCTTTGCCAACACCGAGATAAAAACGATGCAGCCTTTTTAACATCTCTCCTAAACGCACCGAAATGCCATGATAAAGGGAGAGCAAAACCTCCAACCCGATGTGAGTGTGGCTCAGGGTTACGGCGTAAACAAAAGGTTGCAGGTTTGATCTCGCCGGCAGCAGCAGCAGTGGCAGCACGTCCTGTTAAATTAACTCTGTAACACGCTGAAGGGCTTTTAGTCTCCGTCATGTCAGGATGAGAAGAGGCCTTGGTCTCATGAGCCACATTCGCCCGTTTCATTGTGTATGAGATGAATTTCTGTGACAGGATTTACACTTTGTGGTCGCTGAATAAAATTGGAGCCAGTGTGTGGCGACAGACTTCACGGTTGATTGAATCCAGCCTCTGCCGTGTCTGAATGTCCACCATCAGCTTTTGACACAGTCATTAATCAGCTGCTGTGCTTCATTGTTGCTGCAGGAGGCAACCAGGACAAGACAAACCACCCACAGCACGTCAGCTGTAATGGCAGCTCGCACGCCCTCAAAACGTCTAATGTGAACTCGGCCACTATGCTATGAAAACCTTTTACAGCACTGTGTTACATTTTATAACCGTGTGTTTAATTTTTATGGTCAGTTATCAGAAAATAACACACTGTAACGGCTTTCAGCAAGATGAACCCAGGTTTTGAATCCCTTTGCTATTCTGATCCATTTGAAAGGTTAGATTGGAGGCGTGTGGGACGCCTTGTGTCATGCCAGGTGTGGCCCCGCTAGGTGTGGCCCCGCTAAGCCCAGCCACCAAGGGCCAACTGGTGCCGGTCCCAAACCTGACGCACCAGCCTGAGGCACCAGCCTGGGGCTTGTGGCAGGAGGGGCATCCGGCATAAGAACTCAGGCCAAGCCAACGTTCAGAACACGCTGTGGCGACCCCCGAAGGGACGAGCCGGAAGCCGTTGATTTTTTGAATATATAAATGTATTTGTCTTTGTTACTGATTTAGTCATTTAAAAGTGCACAAAAGCAGCATCAACCTGAAGTAAGATGGACCCGATACTGCGCAGAATATCCTTCATATTCCGCAGTGAAACTCAAGGTCAACGAACTATTTGTGACTGTGTTACTTTTTCTCCAGTTTATTTGGGGGGGGGGATCCAGTTGTGCTCACCAAATTGCAACATTGACCCAATACAGCCAGTGATATTACAATCGATACGCTGGTTATAGACAGTATGGTAATGTTTTTCAGCTGTGCCGTTTAAACCAGCCCAACGTTTTCTAATTGTTTTTGACTGAACTTGGCCAGTAATGTGTGAGTAAGAGGAACAGAGGTTTTTGTGGTATTTCAGTGATGCATCAGCTTCCTCCTGAAGGGCCATAATATAATAGAATTGTGGTGTTTCAGAATGTTGTGGAGCTGAATGCCTGAGACGTCTCAGTAAACTGAGGTGACACAAAGCCTGTTGTGCCTCTGGTTTGGCTTGTGATTCTTGTGTTGTCACGTGTCAGGTGATTAAGATCATCTGATGGAAAATAGGAGGAGACTTATTGTCCACACAGACAGAGCGCCGGAGAGAAACGAGGCATTTGGTTAATCTGACCTCAGATCAGCCCTGACACACACACACACACACACACACACACACACACACACACACACACACACACATTTACTCCAAAAGAAACAGGAAGTGTGCTGCAAACCCACACCACATGTACTAAATGAGGTGTTACTAAAATGGACATGAGCCAGTCTGAATGTTGTCCCACTCGGTACAGTTTATTACACAGTTGACACATAAATCAGAGAAGGTCATTTCTTGGCATTTTGTGTGACAGTTGCCGCTGTTGGCTCAAAAACCTGCAATCAGTGAGCCTCCACTGCAGACAGGCTCTTCTGGTTAAAGCTTATAGATCCTGGGCCACAGGGATGACATTGTGTTCCAGGCCAAAACAGAAATTAGCATCTTCCTGGTTCCCCTGACAAAAAGCCAAGGGGATTTCCCCATTGGTATTCATGATGCTACATAATACTCTAAAAGGTGGCTGCAGGTTGATTACTCTGAGTCAGTCCAATCCACCCGAAGGTCACCTGAATGTGAGCTTTAGTTGATGAAACTCGAAGACATCTGAGCTTTAGTACAAACGTGTTAATATTGTGGCAGTACACCAAACTTCCTTCTCCTTCATTTTACATCCCAGAATGTCTTGTGTTTCTAAATCCTCGAAATAACAGCTTATTTCCATGTTTTTGATGCGGTCTCACACACACACACACACACACACACACACCACATTGTGTATATTTATGATTGGATCTGTCTGGCACATACAAAGGCACAATCAGAACAACCCGATTTGACAATGTACTGTTTGCAGTCATGTAGTAGTTCTGACAGCACAAAAAAAGGAAATTATTCAAGAGAATTGTCTCAGGAATTAGACTGAGCTCACTGTTAAAGTGCAGCGGAGACTTTTATGAAATATGTATTTAAACAAAAACTGAAGTGTGAACACAAGGAAACTATCAGGAACAACAATGAAAAAACTTTGAGTTTATTTTTTTTTTTTTACCCTGCACTTATTGACATTAAGAGATAATGAAATCAGTAGGTGGCGTAGCTGAGAAGCTCACATCTCATAAGCTCATACTGAAGAAGATCATACTGGTCTAATGACCTCTTACCTGGTTCTGAAGTTAAGTTCAGAACTTTCGGGTTCTTACTAAAGACCATGTAGGCTGCACAGCGCCGACTTTACTCCATCAATGTTCAGTTCCAGCATAGAGCAGCAACAGTTGGTAGAATCACACACTAGTTGATATTAACAGTTTGTCTTTATGATTATGTGTGTTTTTTTGTTTTTAAATGAGAAAATATGTTGCTTTTCCAAACATATGTATAGTTAATATAATGAATAATGTTTGGATCTTCAACTGCAGGTCAGGGAATAATATGTGTATTATGGACACAGCCCTCAGGCTCCAAGAAGCTGAAACGCTTTCATTGTTTCCTGATGTTGCAACATGACAGTAAACCAGGAGCTGCTGCCTGCTTCAACCCAGGTGGTATTTTAGTTTTTCATAATTAAATTTAGACTCTAAGTTGAGTCATGCAGGAGTAAAAATGATGACTGCATGAAGCAGAGCCGGTCAGTAGGTGGCAGTGTCCCACTGTGTCCTCACTGTGATCATGTCCTATAAACCTTCACATGCCATCAAGCTTCATCAAAAGACTTTGGATTTTCTTCTATCAATCTGATCTAATAGGTCGTATTTTAAAGGCTCCATGAGTCATTGTGACAATAAATCACTTTGTTCTCCGTGTTTGTGTTTTTCTGTGAATCCGTGTTGCATTGGCCTTCTGCCATCCCACTGCAGCGGCTCAGCACCAGTGGGGCATAGAGATAAACACGTGTTTGTTCAGGACATAAATCACTAAACAGCTGTGAAGAAGGGGGGGAAGGAAATGTGACACATGGACTGAAAAAAAGGAAACAACCACTGTAAAATTACATGGCGTTTTCCTACATTTAAATATAATCCAGCGTAATTATGTTCCACCTAATGCTGCATAAAAGGAAAGGAGAGGAAAAGAGCTGCTTTCTACACAAAGCAACCGGACAAGCTGAGCGTCTCTCCTGGCGTGTGGGCTAAGATTAGTCATTAAGACGTCAGATGAGACTAATGGTGGAGCTGGTGGCTTTGTAATGAACAGCCTTAAACGGACGAGCTGTAAATGAAATGGCAGTGTGCTGTAGAGGAGTCAAATGTGAGTCTCATTTCGTGCCATGTTCTGCTAGGTTTGTTGTATATGATTCACTTTATTTATTTTGTTAAAACAGGACATAGTTTGAAAAACGGGGACATTTCATTGCGAATCATGATAAGGCCTGTTGGTGCCTGTAATTTTACAGTTGGTGACCTTCAGTTTATGGGCACTGTGGGTGTTCGAGTTCCCAGGACACTATGATTGGACATGATGGCAGGAAGGGGACAATGAGAATGGATGGATTATCTGGGATCGTTAATGCTGTCTGCCTCTGAAGAATATATCACTTTTTTTTGTGCTCTGCGCCTAATGGATTCGTTTTAAATGCAATCTTGCTTTTTGATATGAATGTTATGTCAGTGGGATATGAGTCCACCTGTTGATGTACAGCTCACCTGCACTTGGGTGAAACACTGAGGGTTTGCACGGTGAGGTACAGAGAGATTCCACGAAACATCTGTCTGTCCTACTTGTCCTTCCTCATGGCCTCACAGAGCTCAGCTGTGGAATCAGTCCCAGATCTACAACTTTGTGACTGAGTAACACAAGGATCTGTGCTTGCGCAGAGTAAAAGGCAGTGTGCCGATGATCTTTGAACTAAACTTAGGAGGATTTGAATTTGCCCCACGTTTCATTTTTCTGTTGCTTCGTTAGGAATCACTTTTTTTACTAACAAACACATTTTGATAAATCAATGGCACAAACGTGTAAGTTGGTTGTTTTTTTTTTATGAAAGTTCAATTTGCCAGTTACAGTCAAAGGAGTTTATTTAGTTTCCATGTATTAGTACATGAAACTTCTTTTCGAGAAACAAAAGCAAAGTATCCAAAAAGATGTAAAATGGTAGCAAAGATGCAAAAGTGAATAAAAAGACATAAGCCCATTCCTAACCCTGACTGCAGAGATATCAGCTAAGAGCTATTTTTCTCCTTTTTGTTTTTCCTTTTAATTTCCTGCTTTTGTAGGTTGATAGTAGTACAAACATTATTACACATTCTTTCCTCTTTGGCTAGTTGTGTGTGTGTGTGTGTGTGTGTGTGTGTGTGTGTGTGTGTGTGTGTGTGTGTGAATGCTTTGCTCTTCCTCTAGAATGTCAACAGTAAGTCTTGTCGGCCTTCTCGTCGTCTCTCGAGCGGAGAAACACACACACACACACACACTGAATTCATACTGGTTCTGCCTGGTTCCCTAAACAACGTTCATTTGCAGCGTGTGTCATGACCTTGATACTGATCTGGGGATTTCTTCTCGCACTCGGGCTCCCTCAGAGGAGTTTGTTGTCTAAGCTTACACAGACATGACTTCTGTGACTGACACCGACTTTTGTGAGTTCTGTTGGCGACCTTATGAAAAAACACTTTAATAGGTCTTTAATATACAACAACAAACAAAAAAGCAAAACATTTTCTTGTTTCAGTTTATGATCTTTTGCATTTTCTGCCCTCTTATTGGACTAAGGACATATACACATGCATATATAATAATAGTTCTGTTATGATAGCAAAAAAGAAACAACATTAATGTTAACAATATCAATAATTAATAATATTAATTTTGATGGTGATAATGGTGACAATGATAATAATATCAAGCAATAAATTGATAACAGCAATAGCAATAATGCAAAGGATACAAAATGCAAGCACAAGCCAGTGTCTTCTTGTGCCAGTCGCCAAGCGCTGGATAAATGCAGAGCATGTCAGGAAGGGCATCCGACATAAAACACGTGCCAACTAAAGATGGGAATCATGACTTTAAAACCGAAAACTACTCCCATACCGGATCGGTCGGGGCCCGGGTTAAAATCCACCGCCACCGGTGCTGTTGACCTACAGGGTGCCGGTTGAAATTGGAATACTGTTGGTCGAAGAAGAAGAGGAGGAAGGTGTTCATAGGCAGAGAGAGAAGAGGAAAGCTAAGAATGTAGGACTGACAGTAGGGACTTTGAATGTTGGGACTCTGACAGGACGATAGAGAGGTGGTGACATGATGCAGAGAAGGAAGGTGGACATACTGTGTGTCCAGGAGACCAGGTGGAAAGGAAGCAGGCTAGAAGCTTAGGAGCAGGGTTCAAGTTGTTCTACCATGGGTCAGATAGGAAGAGAAATGGAGTAGGAGTTATCCTGAAAGAGGAGTTTGTGAGGAATGTTCTAGAGGTGAAAAGAGAATCAGACAGGTTGATGAGTCTGAAGCTGGAAGTTGAAGGGGTGATGTTAAATGTTGTTAGTGGTTATGAACCACAGGTAGGATGTGAGTTAGACGAGAAGGAGAAATTCTGGAGTGAGTTAGATGAAGTGATGCAGAGCATCTCCAGAGGTGAGAGAGTGGTGATTGGTGCAGATTTCAATGGACATGTAGGTGAAGGGAACAGAGAAGGGAACAGAGAAGTAGACTTTGCAAAGAGGATGGAAATGGCTGTAGTGAACACTTTCTTTTAGAAGAGGCAGGAACATAAGGTGACGTACAAGAGCGGAGGGAGAAGCACTCAGGTAGACGACATCTTGTGTAGACGTTGTAATCTGAAAGAGATCAGTGACTGTAAAGCATTGGTAGGGGAGAGTGTAGCCAGACAACACAGGATGGTGGTCTGTAGAATGATGCTGGTGGTGAGGAAGATGAAGAGGACTAAGGCAGAGCAGAGGACGAAGTGGTGGAAGTTGAAAAAAGAATAATGTTGTGTTGTTTTCAGGGAGTGTGATGAAGATGGATGGAGTATGTTGAAGAGCTGAGGAAAATGAAAGAGAGAAGAGTAGAAGAGGTGACTGGTGTGGAGCAGGAAGTAGCAAAGATTAGTAAGAGTGAAGTGAGGAGGACGTTGAAGAGGATGAAGAGTGGAAAGGCAGTTGGTCCTGATGACAAACCTGTGGAGGTCTGGAAGTGTCTAGGAGAGGTGGCAGTAGAGTTTCTGACTAGTTTGTTTAACAAGATCTTGGAGAGTGAGAGGATGCTGAGGACTGGAGGAGACGTCTACTGGTACCAATTTTTAAGAACAAGGGAGATGAACAGAGCTGTGGCAACTACAGAGGAATAAAGCTGATGAGCTAAACAATGAAGTTGTGGGAAAGAGTAGTGGAAGCTCGGCTAAGGGCAGAGGTGAACATTTGTGAGCAGCAATATGGTTTCATGCCTAGAAAGAGAACAACAGATGCAGTATTTGCTTTGAGGATGCTGATGGAGAAGTACAGAGAAGGTCAGAGGGAGTTGCATTGTGTCTTTGTAGATTTAGAGAACGCGTATGACAGGGTGCAGAGAGAGGAGCTGTGGTATTGTATGAGGACGTCTGCAGCGGCAGAGAAGTATGTTAGAGTGGTGCAGGACATGTATGAGAGCTGTAAGACAGTGGTGAGGTGCTGTAGGTGTCACAGAGGAGTTCAAGGTGGAGGTGGGTCTGCATCAAGGATCAGCTCTGAGCCCCTTCTTGTTTGCTCTGGTGATGGACAGGCTGACAGATGAGGTTAGACAGGAATCTCCATGGACTATGATGTTTGCAGATGACATTGTGATCTGTAGTGAGAGCAGGGAGCAGGTGGAGGAAAATCTAGAGAGGTGGAGGTCTGCTCTGGAAAACAGAGGAATGAAGCTTAGTTCATTGACTTTTCAAAGTCAGCTATTTTTTAAACATAGGCAGATGCAGCTAGCTTAGCTTTAGCTCTGATAATGTTATGGATTCTTTCACCAGAGCAACATAAATTATGCTCACATGTTCTTTCAGAAGTTCAGGTATTTAGAATTAACAGCACGTTTCCAACATCCTGTCCAAGTCATCATACAGCTGCAGGGCCAACTCTCTGTCTGCAGCCATTTGTACCGCTCCCAGAGCTCAGGGCCGTTTCCTGACGTATCCTCAGTGCGATGTCACTTTCAGTCACAAGCTGTCCAACAACTATTGTGGTTACTTTCTCTAACCAGAAAACTGGTTCAAGAACTGGTTACCCCTTTCATGCAGATAGTTGCCTCAAACAAGGAGCGACCCCTTCCCCGTGATTGGCTGCTTTTTCACCTCAGGAAGTTTCTCTGGCCAATAGCGTCTCGTCCCCTCCCTCCCCTGAGCATTTCCCTCATCTGTCTGTGTCACTGCTGCACTCCGCTCTCAACTTCCCCAACTGTCTCTCAGTGCTCCAGTCGGTGTGGGTGTGTGTCTGTGTGTGTCCATGGACTGTGTGTGTGTGAGTGAGGAGATTTAAAGAGGAGAAAAGACGCTGCACATGAGGACAGCACTGGGATTGTTTGGACAAAACATCGTGATGATGATGATGATGATAATGAAGGGCTTCCCTCAGCCTTCGCAGGCTCAGGTCAGTGGAATCCTGATACTATGGGTCTGCTGCCTGACATGCTTGTGTGTGTGTGTGTGTGTGTGTGTGTGTCTGTTTGTGTGTACAGTGTTGGTGGGACTGTTGGGGGTTTGACTGAAAAGTGCGTGTGTGTTTGTATAGAAGTATCTGACTGAAGATCTGGGTTGTGAGCCCAGTTTAGTTTTTATTGATTTGGACATCAAAGCACCTGTAGGAGTCCAGCTCCTCCATTACGTCTTCACTTCTTATTGAGAGATGATCAACTATTAAATTCCCCCAAACTATTCACTGCTGCTCAGACATACAAACTGCACCTTGACTGGTTGGCAGAGTACGATCACCGGTTTTGTCTTCTGAGAGGTTGATTGTGTTTTACGTGACTTGTTCTGGTTCAGGTGTTGCCTAGATATTTGGTCTTGGTTACTGATGCGTTCATTAATCTCAGCCTTTGTTAGGTTTAGTGATGAAGTGAAACATCAGATTTATGAATCTGTGAATCATCAATACAGTATTTTCATTTCATTATTATTATTTTTGTTGTTGTTGTTGTTGTTGTTTGTTATGGTGGAGCAGTACTAGTTTACCTGCCGGGGGTTAAAATTCATCTATTCTAACATTCTAAATATTGATTTACAGTAAATAAGCTGATTGCTGGGATTGTCCTTAATTACTGCCAAACTTAGAAGATGTGGAAACATAGCAGTAGGTTTGAGAAACTCAGAAAATGTGCAACTTAAAAGAGGAAGAGGAAGGGGATTTTTTTATATTTGTGTCTAAATAATTGTGACCTTGTTAGTTCTGTGTGTGTGTGTGAGAGGACTCAATAGCTTGCCACCTGGTTGGTGAGTGATGCAGTGGGAGGGGGGGATGCTCCACACCAATTAACGTGAGTGCTCACTGAAATGGGAATGATGTTCAACACACACACACACACACACACACACACACACACACACACACACACACACACACATATACACAGACAGACTGCTGCCTGCATTAATCATCTTAAAAGATTTTTCTGTAGTTTCCAAGGTTAATAACAAAGCCTTCAGCTCAGTATTCTTTTATGATTGGAGTCACGTAGATTGAAGTCATGGCCTCCGTATTTAAAGAAGCTGCAATAATCTATAATCTTATATTAACAAAGTGAAGTCCTTTAGGTCTGAACACACACAGACGTCTGCGGGTCTGTCGAGTTACGAAGGCTCTTTGGCTCCTGAACTTTTGTTTTTTGTACCACATTGACCATTTGGTTCTAAGCCTAAAACCCGGTTCTTCCCTATCGGCTCAGCACCAGACAGCAGACAGACACAGTTAGACTGAAACACAGTGAAGCGTTTAGGAGCTAAAGAGCCAGATTGTAAATAGAGAATGTTGCTCTTATAAATAATTAAATTTGAACCTGCTTTCTATGGCTTTAGTTTAGTGTGTAAACGTACGCTAATGCATTTAAACTTCCCTATGACTTCCCTCTGCGCCTCTAGCTGAAAAGTTCCCTCAGTTAAAATGACATCATCTGGAGGAGCTCTGGAAAAGCAGGTTGACCGTGATTACAAACTCCACAGCGTGAGCAACACTATGACCTAATCTGAACTCAAGGTTCCTCCAAGTGACGTCATTTGAAGGCCGATATCAGCCAGAAGTAGAGGGACATTTTGATACAGGGCTGTCAGAGGGACGTTTAATGGCAGTAACTTACATGTACTACTCGAACTAGATCCATAAGAAGTGACGGCGTCCTTTAAGTTTTAAATGTAGTTCATCTCTCGAGCTTTAAGACAGTGACCATGTCCGTCTGACTGTGATGGATGCAAGAAAGTTGGGTTAAGCAAGTGAACTGCAACATTTTGCTTTGTCATCACATCCTCAAACTCAACCACAAACGTTTTGATGGTGTTTGACAGTGAGCTGTGCTGTTACAAAAAGTTGACTCCGTTGCTGTTGTGATGTAAATGTCCCTCTATGCCCGGCTCACTGGGAGCTCATATCTGTCCCATTCTCCTCAACGCGGTGTCTCAGGGGACACCTGGAGGGGATTTGATGACATCTGGCACAAACATCCGCTTTGACGCATTGATGAACCGATGAGAAAACGAGTCTGGACAGACATCATGACTGGTTCTACCTTTAGTTCACTGATGTGTTCAGAGGTTTTGTGAGTCTTTTTCACAGTTTGGTTGACAATGTTTGGAATTATGGCTTATTAACTCCTCTTCACATCGCTTGTATTTTTTGTTTTTATCCTCTGACACAGGGAATATTCTACTTTCCATGGTTCAAACTACAGTTTGGCTTCTGGTAGTGACTCGGGACTGTCCCACGCAGTAATATTAATTACACATTGTTGCACCAATGTAGGCAACATGCTGTGATTTAAAAAAAAAAATCCTTTCTTTTTATTCTGATCAAATTCCCTGTATCACCGGTTTCACCAGCAGCTGTTGTTAAACGCCTTCAGACACACACCTCAGGTGAACTTTCACACACATTGCCATGCAATGTTTGCGCAAACAGACATACAGTGTCTGCGATATGGAGAGTTTGCATTCTACAGCTTCTTTACTGCGTTTTTATTTGCAACTTGTCTTTGTGGAACTATGGTTGCTGTGTTTGCAGGTCATTACTTTGTAATGAGAAACACTTAGTGAATGTAGGTGCTCTTCCAAAAAAAAAAAAAAAAAAAAAGGGTGCAGTTTTCTCTGAAATGGCTTGAAACCAACAAAATGTATTATTTATTTAATTTTGCTTAACTTAGATTTAGATATTTGACCCAACTGACTATTTAAAAACGCACAACAAATGCCAAACAAAACCAAACAGCGGTGACTAATTACGAGAGTGATTAAAAAGATGTGTGATGCTAATTACATGAAAATATCACTATAAACCTTTGTAATCTTTAGAACAAGTGATTTTGGGCTTCTGGCATTTGTTGTATTTATGCATGTATATACAATTTATACAGTAAATACATTTGTTTAATTTCAGCTCGTGTTCAGTTGGTTTAGTGAACTTCGGGGTTGATTAGAGGCTTGTTGAGGTGTGGAGGTAACAGTCCAAATCGGAAACAAGAAACAAAAAAAACCTTTCGTCTGTTTTCATTAAGAGACGGGGACGTGTGGCTGGTGGTGGTGTTTTGTGCAGGTGGAAGTGAAAGCAGCCAAACCACAGCAGAACAACATTTTACATGTCTGCAGGACGAAGGCATTGCCCACTTTGTTCTTAGAGGTTCACTTTTGTAACTTTAAAACACTTTTGAAAAGGAAGTGCGGCAACTGTGGTAGATGCACTTTTAACTTCTGCGTGCCGGGATTATTTTTACATAATAAAATAATTAGGTTGGAGCTTGAGTAACAAACACAGTTTCCCGCTCTCTCACCTATTGCAAAGTTTTAAAGATTTTTAAACCTAATTCCTGACTCTCACAGTAGGTAATATAACATTTCATCCCTTTTACCATGTCTGCTTTTTAAATTACAGACGTTGCACAAACATAGAATGACATAAAACAGCTCTTCTGATTCCATATTGTTATCAAATGGCTAAATGAAATCTGAAACCTAATGACTTGTACTAATGATCTAGCAGAGAATTACCCAAATCCACAGCTACTCTTAGTACTGTGTAGCTTTAAACGTCTTCCACATCCTGGTTTGGTTTTACGGAGTAGAGCTTTACTGTTTGGCAGCACGACTGCAGAACCGTCTAACTTACAGGTCATCAGGTTCTGTCCTGACCCTCTTTATGCCTTTACTTGCTGCGACTAATAACATCTCTCTTTCAATCTTTCTTTCACCTCCTCATTTCCCATCTGTTTGAGCTGGTTTTGGCTCAACAACCAGCAGCTCTTCCATCCATCTTTCTCCTCTCAGCCTCAGATCACATTAGACGAGGTGCTAATCCAAACAAGAGGATTAGCAGAGGAGAAGCACAGGAAGCAGGGGCCTTTCTAGCCACATTCGTCGTTATAAGTGTGTAGGGGTGTGTGTAGTAGAAAAAGGGGGGGGGGGGGGGGGGGTGCACATCAAATGGTGTCCATTGTCAAGAATGAAGAGGATTGATTGGAGGGATTTTCACATAAAGTGACCCAGAAACCCGGATGTGACAGTGATGCAGTTGGAGCCTCAAGCTGATGGAACACGAGCAGTTACAGGTTTACTGGAAACTCAGCAGGAGTGTGGCAAAATCTTGGATTTTCCTTATGGATGAACAAGAAACGCTGTATTTTTCTGCACACAGAGTGATAAAATATCTAATTTTACAAGTTGTAAATACCCTTGATTACTTTTGTTCAACTCCCCTTTTCTCTACGTACCTGCCTCTCCAGGTGAGCCCCGGGCTCCAGGCTGAGTGTTAACCATGCTGCGTCAGGAACAGACCTCCAGCACCCTGCAGCTGGTTGCCAACGACATGACTGGCATCATGGAGAAACTAGACACCCGCGAGCTCGACCTGGGAGATGGCGAATACGACACGACGGACACCAGCACTGCAGGTGTGTCCATTGTGTCAGTGTAGTCTAGTGTTCGCCTCACATAACTTCAGACTGTGTTGTCATACTTTGATATGAAATCTCTTTTGTGTCTGTGTGTTTTTCTTCAGCCGAGCGTTTGCCTTTCACAGCAATCTACCACACGGTGGCTTTCAAGGAGCCCAAAGCCAAAGTGTTCCTGTCCTTACCGATCACCGCCAAGATCCTGGAAGTAGAGCGGTTCACCTCGGCTCAGGACCGCTTCAATGTCACCACACAGAGGAGCGTCAACAAGGTGGACACAGACAAGCAGTTCACTATTCGCATTATTGAAAAACATCTTGGCCCAGATTTGTCTTCTTATTTAAACTTCACAGACGAAAGTCATGTGGATTTGAACGGTGGTGGATCAGTCAATCAATTTCCTCATCTGACAGTGTCTCTGTCATTTTTTTACTGTCCACTGTACAACAGAATTAACTTCACTGAACTCACTGAATTGAATATCTGACAGGGGCCTCTACTCTTTTTTATTAAGATTTATGGCTGCAACTCACTGCCAAAGCCATCTGATCGTGTTATAGACGAATCGTCCTGCCAATTGATTAACGGCCAAAAGGGATTGAAGTCTTCTATTATGTTGCCAAATCTGTAGCACTGAACAAGAGAAAAAACACTAAAATGTGACAGAAAAAAAAGGTGCACCATGAATTGGTGATTTAGTAAAACCATTGAAACCATCTCACTGCGTCTCTGCTGTGTGTTCAGTCGATGCCAGCGGTGTTTAAGATAGAGCTGAAACATGGGGAGTTTACGTGGCTGGTGAAGAGGAAGGAGAAGCACTTCATGGATCTCCACAGAGAGCTCAGGACGTACAAGACCTTTATGAGGCTGCCGCTGCCGACCCGCAGGTAAGCACTCCCCGTATTTTTGTTCTGGGTTAGATCAGGTTTTCAGGGCAACGTGAGCTGGGTTTTATTGGTTTCACTGGAGTCCACATTAGCTTCCACTGAAGGGATATAACCGAACACAGATCAAACCTTTGTTGCATCAGACCTGCAAGACATATTTCATTTTTAGTACATGGTTCTGCTTCTTACCTCCATCATCCCAACAAACACCGCAGTTTCTCCACCAGAAACAAATGTTTTGTTACTGTTTCTCAGTCACACGATAAAGAGGCAAACGGTGGGAATGGGTGAGGTGAGGCAGATCCCGAATCTACCCCGAGGAGGAGGAGAGGAGCTGAACAGAGAGGCACAGGTTTCCAGTCGCAGGGTACGACTTTGACCAGTCTCCCTTTTTTTCACACAAGTTAATGTTCATTCTTATCGCACTGACTGGCTGTTCGTTTTTTTTTTCCAGAAACAACTAGAAGATTACTTGAATAACCTGCTAAAGATGCCAATGTACAGAAACTACCACGCTACGGTAAAGATGACTCAGGAGTTTTTTATAGATGTCATGGGTCATAACCTGTACAAGACCAAAACATATTGGAGACCATAATGTACTGCAAAGGTTCCTGAATGTGCAGATAGAGGAAGAAGCTGGAAGCTGTTGGTTTCAGATCTTGTTTTGCATGAAAACATTTTTTTTGTTGTTGTTTCAGATGGAGTTCATCGACGTTAGCCAGCTGTCCTTTATCCATGACCTGGGACCAAAAGGATTGTAAGAACAACTCAGTAATGTCAGGGGTATTTGGCATCTAGTTTGGGGATCAGTACAGAAGTCAGCAGCTCTCTTGTCTTTCAGAGAAGGAATGGTGCTGAAGCGATCCGGCGGCCATCGGATCCCCGGGATCAACTGCTGTGGTCGGAGCAAGATGTGCTACCGCTGGTCTAAACGGTAAGTTGTGATCAACCGACCCAGACATCGAATGGACCCTTAGTTTTACTCCTAACCTTGACGTTATATTTAATTACTTAGATCTAAAGACACAGACACTGGGCAGGAACCAAATAGACTATGCAACAAATTCTAAACTGGATTTTGACAGTGTCTGTTTGATGTTGCACTGAAAGGACCAGGTTCCTTTTTACATTTGACTTGAAGACACTTATTCCCGGTGTTGTTTCTTACCCAGAAAAGTGGCTTTGATTATTTTTTGGGGATTTTAAAAATAATTTTTTCGGGATTTTAGTTGCAACCAGTGTGTTGATACCTTAAGAACCTGGTTTTTCCTTTTGCGTATCTGGTAATAAGAGAGTAAGATACATTTTTAATGCTTGCAGCATCATGTACAGTTAAAACATTTGAAATGGGAAGAGTCAAAATATTACATTTCTGACTGTCCTTGTGTGCAGCTGGCTGGTGGTGAAGGACTCATTCCTGCTCTATATGAAGCCGGACTCCGGTGCCATTTCCTTTGTGATGCTGGCCGACAAAGAGTTTGATATTAAGATGGACTTCAAAGACACAGACACCAAACATGGCGTCCGGATCGACAGTCTCTCCAGGTCTGTGACACATGAACATGTATCAGCTGACAGAAAGTTCAGAAAAACTAAAATCACTATAGGTTTACATGCACTGTAACAACCTGGTTACTCAGCAGCAGATCAGTTCTTTGGTCTTCTACAGGCCACTATGTGCTAGCTTCAGACTTAGATCCCGGTGCATTTGTTTCACGCGTTAAAAACACTGAAATGTGTTTGTTCGTGCAGGTCTCTGGTGCTAAAGTGCAGCAGCTACAGACATGCCCGCTGGTGGGGTCAGGCCATCGAGGGCTTCATCCGAAAACATGGCTCCGTCTTTATGAAAGACCACCGCTTCGGCTCCTTCGCCAGAGAGGAAGAGAACATCCCCGCTAAATGGTAAGGACGGCAACCAGCCACCACGAGCCACAGGTTTCAAGTGTTTTTAGGACTTTATGTAAGGTTTGTGAAGAAACCCATGTAATAATAGAGGTGAACATTATCATTTTTAGTTTGATGTATTCACCATCTTCCTAAACTAAGTGGTTTTATCTTAGTTCGATTTATTTTCTTTTTGTTTGATACCTGCACATTTCAGTTTAATAGTTCAGTTTGTCGCTAGTTATAGATACACAAGCACTGTGCAAAGCTTTAATAGCTCAGCAGCTTGTTATTTATGGTAGGATTTAACACGCATACAAAGCACTGTGACCCCCAGCTGAGTAGATAACAAGAAAATATTGTACATCAAATGTAATTTCACTCAAAATATGTCAATGGACTTTTGTTTGTACAGTACTGTGCAAACTGTGGATGTTTTCTGTTCGTATCCATCACACAAAACAATCAGGGAGGCATCTGATTTGTCCTAAATTCATTCGGCTACACAACATTGAGCCCAAACAAGCAGCCTGAGTCATCAGAGCCCTGATCTCGACATCATGGAGTCAGTCTGGGATCACATGAGGAGACACTGAGACAGATTCAGTCCACAAAAGAACAGTGGCAAAGACTTCAGGATCCAGGAACAAGTTACCTGTCGAGTACCTTTGGAAAACTTTGCAAGTGGATCTTTTGCGCAATACTGTACATGTACATGTTAGTAATGTGTAGTGTTAGAAAAAACACTAAAATAAGTGTGTGTGTGTGTGTGTGTGTGTGTGTGTGCGTGTGTGTGTCTTGGTGGAGTAATCTGACACAAATAAGAGGGAAAGTGAGACTTGCCTGCTCATCACCTGTCCCCCTGCTGGGCAACATTATACTATCTGTGAGACAGACGTGTGTGTGTGTGTGTGTGTGTGCATGTTTGTGTGTGTCTGCTCGTGCACGCATGCATAATAAACAGTATAAAGATCCAACAGATGATGGACAGATTGGAAAGTGAGAGGAGGAAAATGTGTGTGGGGCTAATTCTTATTGTCTATATGTGTGTTTGTACATTTGTGTGCACACGTGGAAGTAATTTTCTGTATCTGTGTATTTGTGTGTGTGTGTGTGTGTGTCTTTGTGTTTTCTACAGGTATGTGAATGGTAGAATGTACATGGAGGATGTCGCAGATGCTCTTGAAGCAGCAAAAGAAGAAATATTCATCACAGACTGGTGGTGAGTGGGTTTCTGTGGAGAGTTAGCTAATGACAGAGAGGGTGTGTGTGTGTGCGTGTGTGTTTAAGAGTGGCGGTCACCTCTACAAGAGGTTTTCTGGTCACACATATCAATTACGGCTGGAGGCTCGGACTACTGTTATCTTAGTGTACACACACACACACACACACAGACACACACACACACACGTATATCAATACTGCTGTTGGATTTTGCTTGAGTGGAAGCTTGGTGATATAGAAAAAATGCAAAAGTGCTTCAACAGTGCTTCATATTTTCATGATTTGAACTCTAGAAAAAAGAGCACGTAGGGAGACTTGGAATAAATGAAAACAGAAAGATTGGAGAAGACAGGAAAATTGGGAAATTTTGTTATGTGAAGGAAAGAAGAACAGGCAAAAAAGCAGGAAAACTGATCAAAAGAGAGAAGGAAACGACACAGAAGAACAAATCTTTTTTAAATTAGCTGAAATGCACTGATGTAATATCTCACAGTGAGTTTTGTCCAACAGGTTGAGTCCGGAGATTTTCCTGAAGAGGCCAGTTGTCGAAGGCAACCGCTGGCGTCTGGACTGCATACTGAAACGCAAAGCGGTGAGAAATGTCTCCAGTCATCTTTTTTTTTACGCTGACTTTCCAACACCCAGCAGCATACGTGAAAATGTAGATTGTTCTTTGAATTTTCCACTGAGGCTGCTGGTAGATCAGTGTGTTCAAACTGTGGCTTTTGACTTCAACACAGAGGAAAACAATTGAGTCAAATTATGAACTCGATAGAAACATTATAAAAGAACCTTTTAGCTACTTAAGAGGAAATGAAAGTTTTGTCGTTCAAACAGCAACAAGGAGTGCGAGTCTTTGTGATGCTGTACAAGGAGGTGGAGGTGGCTCTGGGAATCAACTCAGGCTACAGCAAGAGGACACTGCTGCACCTTCACCCCAACATCAAGGTGTGTCTGCGCTTCAGTGTTACGCTCTGCACGTGGAGGTTTCCAGTCTGAACTCGGGGCTTTTTTCCTGCAGGTGATGCGTCACCCAGACCACGTCTCGTCCACCGTCTACCTGTGGGCGCATCACGAGAAGATCCTCGTCATCGACCAATCAGTGGCCTTCGTGGGCGGGATTGACCTGGCATATGGACGTTGGGACGACAGGGAACACCGGCTGACAGACGTTGGGAGTGTGACCCTGTCCAGCTTGGAGCAGGTGTCTTTCTCTCTCCCTCACACACTCACACACTCACACACACACTGTCCCACACACACACACACTGAACTACATGACTACATTTCTGTTTCTCGATGTCCAGCTTTTTTTTTTGTTTAAAATGTTTAGAAAAAGTTGATCCTGAAAAAGGGGACGTTTCCATTTATAAGAGAAGTGTCTGCAGTGCTGTTGACCTGCTCACTGAGCATGAATCGCAAAAGATAAGACAATTAGTAATTAGTGCTTTGAATTAGTGATATACTGTAGCCTGAATTCATCCCCATTTTGGGGAATAAGGTCAAAAGCAAAGATAGTGAGTTTTCAGATTCCAATACTTTAGTTAAAACGAATTGAAAAAATGAATTGTCCTTTGTCAGATCACAACATATATGAGATGTTTTATCCATAAGCTCTATGATGACAAGTGAACCCATCCTACATAGGTTAATAAACATCTAAAAATGGGTTAATAATTTTAAAAACTTCTTAAAGCCTGAGGTGCATCCACACACACCTGAAATGTCAACCTGCAAAATTAACAAATTTAGATGCAAAACAATTACAAAGAGTCGCACAATGAGTAAGAATACACCAGCAATTATGTAATGTAAATTTACCTCATAGACAAAGAACGTGATGCACAATGATGCCAAAAAGCAAGATTTGGAGTCAAGGACTAAAAACAGACACAGAATACCTAAGATAGATAGAAAAGAAGTATAAAGAAACACAAAAGCAGTATGAGATATGCAAAACCTAAACAAGATGTGCTTTTACACATCCCCAGGCGAGTGCGGCCTCCACTAATGACGTCCCAGCCAGCGGCGGCAGCGCTACGTGCGAGCGCAACGGGACGGGGTTTTCTACAGTGACGGACGCAGTGGAGCAGCCCAGGATGAAGGGTCACGGGAAGTTGAGGAAGAACAGGTTCAGCATCAAGAGACACCTGCAGAAGCACGGCTTGGCTCAGCCCGACAGCGACAGCGACCTGGAGACTGAGGAGTGTGAGTGGCAAACGCTCGTGCACCGCGTCATAAACAGTAGACTGTGTTCCGAACGGTCCAGGTTCATCAGGCAGCTCAGAGCAGGAAACCAGTTAAACATCAGGGTTCTACTTCGAAACTGCAGGACGTTTGTTTTTTTTTGTTTTTAGCAGAAATATGCATCAAAGCTGATCCTAATGTACAAAGGGGCTATTTTTTAGTAATTTTATTGGGGAAAGACTAAAACCTGAAGGGCTGTGCAGAGCATAGCAAACATGGAAGAACGTAGCAGAGCGAGACAGGGAGCTTTACCGTGTTAGACGTTGTAACACGGCTGAGTTGCATCACACTCGCACCCTCTTTAACACCTCACCCACAGTGACGGTAGCGTCCATCTCTGCTGCCGACTCAGTGTTTGTGGCCGCTCTGTTTAGGTTGGTCCAACAGCATCAGCAGTCAGCAGAGTCTGATCCCCAGCAGACTGTCACAGCTGAGAGCGGTCGCGCCCTTCGGCCAGTGTCAAGCTGGTGAGTGGGGCTGCAGGTGGGGAAGGCGGTTGCAGGGTTGCCAGGTCTCAACCGTTCCACTTGCCTCTTGTTTTCCAGTGTGCTTTTCTGTGGTTTTGATCATGGAAGGATTATGGGAAAATGGGCCCCTGTGCACAAAGAGGTAGAGGGCCATCTGTTCTTCTATACAGGCCTGTGCCCACTCTGCCTGTCCACTAATCCATCCATGGTTTTCATCTTGAGTGGAGCTTCCTCTGGGTTTGTGCGTGTGAGTTTTCCTCTACAATCTCAAAATGGGTTAAACCTTTAGCCCGTGGTGGGTCAATATAGCCCCTACACAAAAATATGGGTGACCTTCACCCTGTCCCATGAGTTTTCTTTGGGGATGTATGAGTTACACAAGCACTGGGTCAAAGCTGCTCACTGGTACTGGGTACAATTCACCCAATGTGTGTGAAGGTTCTATATTGGCCCAACACCCAGGATTTCTTTGGTCAAACTTTTGTAGATTAAACAATTTATTTACTAATGGAAAAAAATTAAAGAGGATTGACGTTTGTGAAGTACCGAGGTGGGAAACCAGGCTAAAGAAGTAAAGCTCTGATTAAATGACATATGTACAGGGATACAAATGGAGAAAAGGCTGAAGAGGATTGATTTGTTATTTTCCCTTCTCTACAAAGTCTTTACTGTCTGTAATCATTTGCACAAACGTTCTCCTGGTGCACGTGTTGCTTTTGCAGTAAAACAGATGTTTTTATGACCCAGAGGATGGTTGCTGTTTGTGCAGGCTCCTGTCTGTTGATACTGCTGATGTGATAGATGGGAACTGTCGGAGATTAACGCGATTAACGCAAACAAACGGCCCAAAAACACACGAGCTCATAATTTCCAAAACATTACATGGGATTTTTGGCATTGCTCTACAATCAAAGTTGAAGTATTTTTGCATTAGTGTGTTTCAGGTGAGTCCAGTTGATCCCACAGGTCTCTGTCCGTTCATGCTGTGCCGTCTTATTCCAGCTGCTGTTTCGTTTCTGAAACTGTGCTATCGCAGTTTTTTTCCAAACACATGTATCACTGTCGCCTCCAGCGTGGCACTTAGGTGGAAGCACTAGAGACACATTAGTTGGCTGAAGACACCTTTTATTAACGAGGACAAACTCACAGGATATCAGAGACCTAAATTGTTTTCCTCTGACTACTAATGATTGTCCACAAGTGAAATGGTTCATGAAATGGTAAACAGCTACTTCTGTTTTAGCAGAGTGCTGTGACAAAACGTCCAGGGAATACGCTCAATTCTAATTTTGTTGACCCAACTTCTGACCCATCTATTTGTTTTTAGTTTTTCTTTTTATTCTGAAATCCATCGGTCAGCCTCTCATTGCCTTTCCACTTCCCATTCTCTCTTTATTCTTCCCCTTCAACTTCAGTAAGGTGAAAAATTCCTTCGTATTTCTTTTGTGAATACATACGATATTTGTATTCATGTCATTTGCATGTGTTGTGAATCAGTGGCGGCACAATCCCATTTTTTATTTTTTTCAATCCGATTCCTTAAATATTGGGTATCTGTCCATAACCATTCAGATACTATTATGTAGTCATTCTGCAGTAAATGAACACATGTATCTCATACATTAAATAAGATTTTCTGCAGCTGTAGAAACACTCAGAGCGACGCATCTTGTCTTTCAAACAATCTTTGTCGGACTCCATACATCAACGAGCTACTGACGGATTAATCCTTCATTAGTGTCGGCTGAAAAGACTTTACCATTTTAACTCGGAAGTGCAGCATCAGTTCTGGTTCAAATCAAGAAGCTGCTGCTGAATGTAAATACACGCTGACGCTCGCTGATGATAACCTAAATAATCAGACATACTGAACTCGTGGTGTCTAAGTAATAATGATCTCAAACTTCTGTGTGATCAACCAGACACTTAAACATTGTTTAGACTTCCTGGGCACTTACTCCGTCCTTCTGTGGATACTCAGAAAGACTTTATGAAAAGGTTCCTGCAGACAAGAACAGATTATGGCAAGTGTGTGGTGTCATCCTGTAATGAATTAACTGGAGGCTTTTGGTTTCAGTAAGCGGCTCTGTGCGCAGTCTACATACGGGGGTTGGTGAGCTGTTTGGAAACACTCGCTTCTGGCACGGAAAGGACTACTGCAACTTTGTGCACAAGGACTGGATTCAGCTGGAAAAACCTTTTGATGGTGAGCACCCCACCAAGCGCCCTGTCAGTCTACACAACTGCTGAGTCTGTCTCATTGCCTGCACTTCTCACGTGCCTCTTTCTGCTCTTTCAGATTTCATTGACAGACACACGACTCCCAGGATGCCCTGGCACGATATTGCCTCGGTGGTTCATGGGAAAGCAGCTCGGGATGTGGCCAGACATTTCATCCAGCGGTGGAACTTCACCAAGGTCAGAGGCCATGGGGGTGGTGTTGTTGTAGTGGACTGAGAAAGGGATTAACATGGTGACAGAAGAATGTCCAGTTACCCAGAAATAGAGGAGTGTGTTTGTGGTGATCGTCCAAATCCCCTATCAGATTACTTAAAGCTGATAATTGTTACTTTTTCATACAAAACCTTATTGTGATTAAGTATAACAATGTTAACTTGCAATTTGTAGTTGAAGAAATTATCCAAGCTAGCACTGATATTTTTCCCCCCACAGTTAATATCCAGAAGTGTCAGTAAGTGAAATGAAATTAAACACAGAGAAACAAATGTCAGATTTCTGTCGGAGAAAGCTGATTTCTCTGCCATGGTTTCTTATCGGCTTTCTCCTGCAGACAGAGACGTGCAGCTGAGCGAAAGAATGAATGGAAGGAGAGAGAGAGAGAGACGAGGCAGAAAGCAGCACTTTCCGTCATTATTCTTGTCATTATTGTTCAAATCTGTGATCCAGGCTTCCAAACCCAGTCGGAGGTGGAGGAGAAATGGGGTTGTGCTGCACGTATGCGCAGATTTTCAGTAACCAGGTTTCTTAAGTGCATGTAAGCAGCGTTCCCTGAATACTAAAGGAAGCTGATCTCTCCGAGTCCCCTGGTTACTTAAGTGCACGTAAATGCAGTCCAACAGCAATTCAAATGGAAAAGGAAGGAACTGTTGCGTGTGTGCTTGTAACCATTAGCTTCCATCATTAGGTAATAGAGGCCAGTGGGTACTTTAGATACAGTAATGTACTTTTCAAAAGCAGCCACTTAACTGGAAGCTAAGTGTGGATCCTTAATAAACAACAAGCAGCCAGTCTTAATATATCGAGGGCTCATTCTGCAGACCAGGCTCTGCCTGCATTTCTGCCTCTATCTGTGCCTCTTCCTTGTATGGTTTGTCCTGCTGCTGCATGCAAACCCTAAATTCATCAGCAAAGCCAAAGAAAATGGCTCGTCCTGTTGATTTATTGGCTCCCAGATTGTACAGATTGACTTTGTCTCGCTCAAAGGAAAAAATGATGCTTATGTCTAAAACTGTGTGTCTTAGTTTTTGCAGCGCATTGCACCGAGTTCAAAAGGTAAAAAAAAGTTGCTGTAAGTCAATAAGGTGAAACATTAAATAAGCAGTTTACCCCCTGTTTGAGGGGACGGGACAGCTGTTGCAGACAGAATGACTCAAACTGCAGCTTGAATCAGCCTCCTGCCTGCTGCCTGCTCTGAGCCACACGACACCCATTTACTTTTGCTCTTTTTGTTTTGTTTCTGTACCAGCTCGTCAAGCCCAAGTACAACTCTGTGTCGTACCCGTGTCTGCTGCCCAAGTCTCACACCACCGCCGGAGAGCAGCTATACAAAGTCCCCAACTCCGTCCCCGCCAAAGTTCAGGTGTGTACCGCATGACTTCTGTGATACCGTGGGTTTGCTGGTTGAGTCCTGATTGCAATGCTTGATTAAATGGTACGTTCACACTGAAGTTAGTCACCAACAGTATTAAAAATACCAAATCCTGACATTTTCTGTGTGTTGTGCAGACGGTGGAGATCCTAAAAAGTTTGCTTAACCTTTCAGAGATGTGAGATTTTTTTTGTTAGTTTTATACAGTAAAGCCTTTTTCTTACTTCTCTCAGATCCTTCGCTCAGCTTCAGACTGGTCTGCAGGCATCAAGTACCACGAGGAGTCCATCCACAACGCTTACGTCCATGTCATCAAGAACAGCCAGCACTTCATCTACATAGAGGTCGTTACAGAGCAGAGGCACCACACACCATTTAAATCCATTATCTCCTCAGAGCACATTACCTCAGTTCATATAACCGCAGGCTTCAAAAACATATCTCAAACCGGTGCAGCAGGGCTCCTCAAACCTTGGTTTACATTACAATAGGTTTATTAAACTGCTTGTCTCCATGCTTTTTTCCAACACAGACAGGGACACTAACATAGGAATCCAACAAATATTATTCCAGCTCGGGTCTGAGCCTGATGTAGTGGAATGCAAACTTATCCCTAACGCTCACATAACAATAATGCTCATCCACTGCACTGGTCTTCACTTGTTCTCTTTTAAGAAATAATCTGTTGGGAGCTTTTCTCTTTTCCCAGTAAATAGACAGAACAGGTGGTGCAAATCTGCAAAGCCGGTGTAGTTCTGCACAAAAGTTCTGTACATTAGTCATTTTGTTTAAATTACAAGCTGCCACCGGCTTTCATACAAAGGTTTGCATGTCCTTATTTTAGAATAGTGAAAAAAACATTTTCTTTCATTAACATCACATTCAACGCCTGATTACCCAGTACAAATGTTCCTTTATCATTTAAATAATTTAATTAATTTATCAGGGGGATGCAAAAATCTGCACCAGTGTAATTCTTAATTATTCATTGTTTTCATTTGTTATTTTCATTTTCCTTTTTTTTTTCATTGTTTTCATTATTTAAACTTTTTTCCTGCACTTCTTGACATTTGTACTAGCTGTGCATTATTAGTATGTTAGGGATAAGTTTGCATCGCACTGCATTTAAAGTGCATGCAGAGGGATGCAAACTTAAGGATGACTGATGACTGACTTAACCACATACAAGCTTGTTAATATATGTATATATATATTTAATTTTCCATGATAACTAAAAGGTTACACTCTGTTGCCAGGTGTTGCAGAATATTAACCCCTATTACCTTGTTATGACTGAAATAATATTTCCTGTTGTTGTTATTTTTTTCCCCCCAAGAACCTTATTACCAGAATATTAGTGCTGCTTTCATCCATGTCAACAACAACAGTTATTGCCAAAACATATTAATCTATTATGTTATGCCAGAGTAATACCACCTTGTTACCTTAATTCCTACATTTAACCCCCATAACCTTGTTATTAACCACATATTACCTGCTTTGTTATTGCAGAGCTATAATGTAAAGCGCTACTCAAACCTAAACGTGTAAAAAGCAAATAAGCACTTTCCCAAATTAACATTTTTCCCAGCAAACACAGCGTCATCCTGCTACATCCCTTAATGGGTGATTCTTTCTATAAACGGAATTTCTTTCCTTTAGAAAAATGATTTTCATTCCCCCAATTTTGCAGTGAATGTGAAATGAGAAGCTTTTGCTCATTCGATGACATGTTTGTTCTGCTTTTGATTCAGAATCAGTTCTTCATCAGCTGTGCAGACAACAAACACGTTTTCAACAAGATAGGAGACACGATAGCTGAGCGCATCCTCAAAGCGTACAGGTAACACACGCACAAGCACTTTATCAATTATTAAATTTAATAAAAACACACTGCGTAAACCAATGAATGTGTGTATTTAGCTTATCATGAAACGATTTCCCAGAAACACACAGACACTCTATACAAACACACACACACACACAGTATATTTTGACGGATGTGATCCGGTTGCAGTGTGTACCTTCATGATGATGACTAGACACATTTGTTAATCATAAGTTGCATTGGATTTGTCCTCAGTCTCTCACAGTTTTGTTTGTGGTGATATCAGAGTTTAAGAGGACACATCCTGCACAGTTGGACTCACTCACACCGACACACAAACCAGACTTAATTTTTACTCTGGAGGCTTCAGTGAATAAACAGTCTCAGAATTTCCCACTTTCTTGTTTCGTTCACAGTTTGGGTGCAAGTGGTAACATGAACTTCAGTTCACAGTTTGCTGCCGAAAACAAACGTGCAAAACTAATTTCACTTCCTCTGGTTGAGAGTCAGTACTGTTTTTATGAAGTATTCACAGACTTTACTGTGTCTGTTAAATTGAGTTTGATAAGGGATTTCTGCAGTTTCTGCAGATCTGAACCGTGATCACACAGCACACTCCCATAGAACTTTGTTAGTACAAATACTGCAGAGTCTCCATGTAATCAGTTGGAGGGTAAAGTTAAACAGCCTTTTTTGTTCCCCGTCCTTGGTGGGGTTTTTTTTTCATTGTTGAGTACGATGTTGTGTATTTAAGTCATCTGTGTTTTTTATTAGAGAGGGTAAAAGGTACAGAGTGTACGTGGTGACGCCCCTGCTGCCAGGCTTCGAAGGAGACATCAACACAGGAGGGGGCAGCGCCATCCAAGCTGTCATGCACTTCAACTACAGGTGTGTGTGTGTGTGTGAGTGTGTTCACGTGAGTTTACCCGTATGACGAGAAAGTGGCTATTATTCCGCGTGCTGGTGTTTGAGTGTGTTTAATGAAGTTAAATCCCGGAAGCAGCCACTGATAAATTATCACCACATTGTAGTTCTCTAATTACTATGCCATTATCTGTGTGTGTGTGTGTGTGTGTGTGTGTGTGTGTGTACACATGCCATTCTCTTTGAGGCTGACATTTATTGTCCAGCCCTGCAGCCTTGAGTAAACACTCACACACTGGCACACAAAGCCTTGCATTGAGAGGAATGTGGACCTGCAGCTCATCCACCTCTTGTCTCCCTGTCCCTGCAGGACCATGAACAGAGGAGACCACTCTATCATCACACAGCTCAGGAAAGAGAGTAAGTCAGAAACGTCTCCATCGACTGAGCACCTCCAGGTGGTCCAGGAGCTGGAGCCTGCAGCTCAAACAAAACACGTGTTTGTTACTGACAAGTTTTTTAACATTTGACAGAAATAAAAACGGATCATTATTGGTACGTTTATCAATTATAGGTCAAAGTGCAGTGATGTAGACATGTACTCCAGAAGCTACTCTTTGTTACTATGACAATAAAAAGCAGCTACTGCTACAACGACTAGTGTTACAGCACAAGTGCACTCGTCTGCGTTAGACACTGCTGCTTTTTCTACCAGAGTTGCAACAGTCACTTCCGCACCACCAGCACCACCACTACTTCCTCTGCTTCTGCAGCTAGTATTTTTACATCTATTATCATTATTACTGCTACGGTACTATATTTGCTACTGCTGCTACAGTTTCTACTGCGTCAGATTATTGTCATTACATGACCCTGCCCCTGCACTGAACCACGTTACCTGAATTTAAACAACAGTCTTGACTTTCAATCTGGCTGCTGCTTTTCCTGTTGTGCTCCACTAATATAGCCAGGTCCATACAGTCAGTCTGCATACGTCATCACAAATTGTGGATTTTGCTCCACCTAAACATTTAGCTTTTGGGATTTGAAGCGCATGTAAATGGATTTGCTGCATGTGTTCACTGGCACTAAATTGCAGTTAAAAAGTGTGAGCTGACCCACAGTTGACTGAGTGCAACAGGTGAGCAGACAGTTTTCCAATTGAATTTAGTTTCTACATGAGGTGTCGTGTCTGTGGAGGCATATTATGATCAGTGGGACGTGTTCGGCAGACAGGACACTACAGGTCTGTTTATAATTACTTTCCTTGTTTCCAGTGGGAGAACAGTGGATGAACTACATTTCCATCGCTGGTCTGAGAACTCACGCCGAGCTGGAAGGGAAACTGGTCACCGAGCTCATCTACGTACACAGCAAGATGCTCATTGCTGACGACAACACCGTCATCATCGGTGAGTGTGTGTTTCACGTAGCCCCTAACTCTGTGCATGTTAGATGCTCTGCGTGACACCAGACCCTCAGCTGCTGTTGATGTAACAGCTTGAATTCCTCCACAGCTGATATCACAAGAATAAAGGGTGACAGATGTAACCAGGGAGGAATAAGAAAAAATAACTGATACAAGCCAAAGTTGCTGAGTAGGTTGTGGTGAGGTTTAGGGAGTCGCTTTCCACTGCAGCCACACGAGCTAATAATACGTGTTGTGTTTTATCAGAACACAAGATACGAACAACAACCAGATGTCAGATGTCAGCTGCTTTTTCACCACTAGTTTGACCACATCTGATCCTGTGTGTTTTGGTACTTGACATAAACAAAGTGTGACCAGAGAGAAGTGTTTCCGGGCGTCTGTCCTAATCAACAATTCCTTTTTTTAAGAGGCTCTACTCTGTGCATTATTACTATGTTAGGGATAAGTTTGCATTGCACTGCATGTAAAGTGCACGTAGGGGGATGCAAACTCAAGGATGACTTAACTACATACAAGCTTGTTATTAAAACGGTGTGTTTGTGTGTGTGTGTGTGTGTGTGTGTGTCTGCTGCCTTTTTTAAATGTTGCTGTCTGAAATCAGGCGCTGCATTGCCATCTACTGGTGGACTCCTATCTAACCCCCACTTTGTTCCTCTGTGCACCCAAAGGTTCAGCCAACATCAACGACCGGAGCATGCTGGGAAAGAGGGACAGCGAGGTGGCGGTGATCGTAGAGGACACGGAGACGGTGGCCTCGGTGATGGACGAGCAACCGTACCAAGCTGGGAGATTCGCTCTGGAGCTTCGCCTCGAATGCTTCAGGTACAGAAACCTCCAATACTGGATAAGATAAGATTGTGTGCCTTCCTCCAAACTTCCTCCAAACCAAGGTTTTTTTTTTTTTTTATTGTCTTCATTCTCTCACCGTCCACCTTCTCTGTTCTTTCACCCTCTCAGAATAATTTTGGGCGCTTACACAGATCCCTCCATCAACGTGTCAGATCCCATTAGCAACCAGTTCTACAAAGAGGTGTGGATGGCCACCTGCGCCCGTAATGCCACCATATACCAGAAGGTGAATCTTAGGATTTTATTTAGTTATTATTTGAATTGGTGTTTTTGAATATATTTCAGTAAATGTAAACAGTTTAATTAACTCAAGATGTACTTGAGAACTAACAGCATGACTTCCTGTGGTAGAATTCACACTTTCTCAGACAAATTTAAAACTTAAACAAATCGGTACAGTCAAAGAAATGTATGGCAATGAAAACTCATACAATTGAAACATTTCCACATTAATTGACAACAAGAGAATCAGTACATCCTCTTCTTTTTGGACTCCAGGTTTTCCGCTGTCTTCCATCCAGCGACGTCCATAACCTCCTGCAGCTGGAGAGCTATGTGGCCAAGCTGGGCCTAGAGAGGGAAGATCCGTCCCGAGCCCGTGAGGAGCTGAAGAAGGTCCGCGGCTTCCTGGTTCAGTTTCCTCTTGAGTTCCTGTCCGAGCAGAACCTGCTCCCTCCCATCGGTTCCAAGGAGGCCATGGTGCCCATGGAGGTCTGGACCTGAGACATAGGAAGACACTCACCTGTGCATTCGTGTGTTCATGTTCGTGTGGAAGCGCTTCAGGTGGATAACTTGTTCTCTGGGCCATTTTGGAGGTTCTAGTGGCTGCGGTTTGCTGCACATGCCATTTATGGCAATAAAAGAAAATCAAATATAGCAACTGTTACTGCATGTTCACACGTTTAATTTAGTGTGCAAATCAAAATCAAAACGTTTAAAGCCGAAAGGCATCTTGATATGATTCCTTCATCACGGTGGCATCTGGAGGTTCATTTCAGAAGGACTTGATTTTGGACTACAGACCTTGGGAGAATGTAGCAGATCATAGGTGGAAGGTTTTAATCTGGGCCCACAATCGACAAAGACGTTTAGGATCAGCTAAGGTTAAAATGTCCATCTCATTGTCTCTGATCTGCAGGCAGGTGCCTCTTGCTAATTCCAGTTTCCTTAAATAAACTCATGTGGTCACATCCCCATAATAACCTCAGCATGTCACCCAGAGTAGGGCAGGTAGTGCAATGTTCTGTACATTTGGATGGATTTTTAGTGTTGCATGTTAACAGAAACGTGTGTGTGCATAGAAAGTGGGTAGGTTTCGCCCTGGATTGAGACTTGCAGGAGGCCTTTTGCCCGATCAATCAATTGTTTTAAGTTCATTGAACATGTGAACAGAAGGAAAACAGAGGATGCTCCACCAAGCCAGAGAGGAATATGTCCCAGTTAACCTGTGTTTCACAGATTGGTTGTAGATTAGTACAGTTTTATATTGGTTTTGTGGGAATCAACATCCTGGATGCTTTGGGAACATAGCTCGTGTGAATTTACTGGCGAAAAGGTGTCTGTAAGGGAAAACCCAGGGCTAAACCAACACAGAGCAGTATTTTAAGATTAGAGACCAAACTCATGATGTGCCGCTTTATTTTGTTCATATCATTAGTAACAAAGATCCACATAAGAATTTACAGTAGCTTTGTTAAAAATAAAAGGAAAAAAAAGCCAGAATAACCTTCAAAACGGCCTCAGCTGTGGTTACAGCAGATTAGTGATGAAGCCTCCGTACTTTATGCGCCACAGAATGCACATGAATGACATTCCATTTGCATATGTTACACACACACACACACGTACTACACACAATAGGAAAGGAACCAGCAGAGGGAGCGTTGGACTCTGCAGTGCCTGAAAACCGGTGTAGGCCTCATGTTTACAAGGAGGTAAAAGTAATAGATGTGATCAACAGTGGGGCCTGAACCGTCCTCGTCCTCCTGCCCAAACGTTTAAAGACCTCTGCTACGTAACACTATGCAACGTCCAGGGCTGGTGGACTCAGCTCTGACTCTTCTGTGTTGACACAGACTGAAAAGACACTAAAAGAGACTTTGATGAAGACAGCGGTGCAGGGGAAGAGGGTGAAGAGCTGTTCAGCCAAGTTCGAAAACTAATCTCATATCTCTCAACTCTTGCTTTTAATGTTTATGTCAAACGGAGAAAAAAAATCACAAGTGCCAAAGGAAAGCGATTGATTTCCATTCTTCATAGTGTGGATTCTACAATAAGCCTTAAGTGTTTGTACTCTCATCTGCTCCTTGTTGTAACTTCAGCATTTCATCTTTACTTTATCTGGATAATACTACTGTTACTTAGCTCATATTACAGCAGCCCTACTTTCCTTAACATAACTTATGCACAAGTAAATATTTATTCATTTGTTATTGGAATTATTGTTTTCCATAAAACATTTTATTGTGTTTTTGCGTCACTTTGAGTCCATAAGGCAAAGCGTGGACCCTTGCGTACCTCATCCTAACCATGAGTATGGCACACATCAAACACGAGTTCATGCATAATGAGGTGATGATGCATTTCTTCTAATGTCCGTCTGTTATATCGACAGGTGATATTAGCCTGATATTAACGTTTTAGCTGCTGTAAGTGCAACATTTCACCATCAGCAGCTGCTGTTTCTATAAAATCAAAAGGGTATTTTTTTGATATGATTTACCAGTTGGAATCTGCAGCATCTCATCACAAAGTTTTCTACACAGCTGTTACAGAGCAAAAACATTATTTACCTGCTGAACATTTGTCCAATATTCCCTCTTTCAGCTCTGTTTTTGGTCTTGAACAACTCCTAAAATACACATCTGGCTCCTGAATGGGATTTTCACCCTGATATGGGGCCAGCGACAGCTGCCATTTGTTAATCAATAGTGTCGCCCTGCAGGGCATCACACATTCCACGTGAGTTCAGTGTTGACAAGGCTTCACTTTATGTAAATACACTTCAGCTACAGGCAGGACAGAGTTTACTCCAGTTTACTCCATCATGTGAAGGTGTTCTTTGGGTTATTTGGCAGCTGACGAGTCACATTCAAGGAGTTGGGGATCAAACCCAGAACCAAAAGAGGATTTTGCTGTGTCTCTGCTGGGTGTGTATATAACTAAACCTCTACTCAGCAAATTTGCTGTATTAACCTTAAAAGATGATGATCGTTTTGCTTTGTATACAAAGTGTGTTTCCACTGGCTCCAAAAATCAGATAATGCAGCTTTAAAGTGGTGTCGATAATCAAATTCATAAAACAATTCATAAAGAAAAGTTACGAAAGACATCACACATCTGTACTTGGGAAACTTTCTTCCTTCTGAATTTCAGATTTTCTGACATTTCTTGCAACACAGCATCAGTGTCTTTCCTGTTGGTCTCTATTTAATGCATGAGGCTATAAAGTTAAAGTTTTACCAAAATACGAAAAAAAAACAAAAAAAGATAACAGAGAATACTTGCAGCTGACAGCAGCATGTTGCCATTAAACATTACAGATAAAAGCATGAACCCTGCAAACTAAATGGTTTCCTTTAAAGCCATAGACTGAACAGTGTGCCTGACTACAATCTGTTTGTTGCCAGATACACCTGAAATGTCTCTACTGTTATATATATATATATATATATACATATATATATTTATGAAAAATGGGACCTTAAATGTGCTCTTCTCTTTGATCTTCCTCTCTACCTCCCTGTGGCTCTACCTCCTGCTCCAGTGCTTCTCGACTGATGTGTTTTTAATCTTTGCAATGAATTCCAAGTTTGAACATTTGCAAAGAAGTTTGCTGTTATGTGCACTACCAGTGGGTTCACATCTAAATCGGATGCAAACAGTTCACTCTTGCAGATAAAGCCAATTTGGATCCAAATAATTGAATCAAAAAAATGCAAATATTTTGTTTTGGGCCTTGAAATCGGCAAAGATCGCTGCAGAGGTGGAGCAATGCTGGCCTGTCTTTCCTCCGTCCGTCTTTAACCACTGTGTCTCTATAAAAATGCACTATTTGCACAGACTGTTGTTTTCTTGTGACGACCCCTTAAAATGCAGTTCAACGTCATGTAATGCTGTTTGTCACCAATGGAATAAACAACTGAAGGAATTCAAAAAGTCAGTTAAGGGATCCCATCTTGTTTGTCGTTTTCTGATTGAGTGCTAATCTGCAAGTGGCCATAAAATGACTTGTGTTGTCATAATCAGACACTTATGGTAGTAATGAAAATTGTAAATGTGACAAAAATCATGAGCAGTCTTACCACAAACCCCACTGCCACATTTGATATCAGCCCTTTAAATGCAAAGCACACTTAACCCGGTTATTATTACGCTGGTGATCACTAAAGGAAATAATGCAAATTTTCATCAAGAGAATAAAGTGTTTGCAACAGCTTTTATTTTGAAAGATGCTTCATTGAACAGGGCTGTAATTTCTGAGGGGAAGCTATTTAATGTAGTACTGAAACCGAGGTTTAGAAGAGTTCGTTGAGTTTATAGGACAGATGTTGAATTTTAAAATACAAAAATTGCAGAAAGAAAAAATAAGGATGACAATTGAACAGTTAGTAAACCTCTATTTTTCTGGTGAACAGTGAAGTCAAACTTCATATTCTGTTTCTTAGCGTTTGTGTGGAGACCAGTGTTAAGTCTGAAATAATTCCCCTGTACATTGGCAGATTTTTGAATATTAATTATATCGGTGTCCCAGTTTAGCCTCCTGCTAGTTCCTTATTCTTCCACCAGGTGTCTCTGTCCTCACCTGCCCGCACAACTGAGTTCAGTCTCTCCTCGTTATCTCATCAGTTTTAAACCAGCTAGTTTTACGAGTTGCTCTCATAGAATCTGCGTGTGTTTATAAATAAACTTGTCAATCACTCAAAACACAAAAAGTTGATATGCAGGTTTCAATAAGTGACAGAGGCCAAATCTGCCTCTGTGATCAACTAGAATCTGTTGAACACATATCTATAGTTTATTTGAGGAAAGAGAGAAACTCAGATCTGCACTAAAAAAGCAGAGTATAATTTTACATTAAAAATGTTTTGGGGACGAGCATCATGGCGAGTTTATAGCTACCAAATTAAATTATATCATTTCCCCTGGACCTGCTGGTGTGGACTTCCTGTTAATCTGATGACTGTGTCATCTTTTTTTTCCTGCTGCATACTCTGAGCTGCTCACTGCCACTTCAGGTGACTTAGATAAAGTGGATTAAACCTTCTACCTTCTGCTAACAGGCTTCTAGCTCTAGACTCAGTGCCACAGGCGACGTAAGTCAATGCCAGAATATGGGACTGGACCACGGCATCGCTCCAAAACTTGCCTGAAGTAGCAACAGGAAGTTGTTAAGCACAGCAGCAGATGGACGTTACGATAAGAGATGGTCAGGGTACGACAGCAGGTTGTGAGGGGAAATTTAGGGAAAACCACTGCTAGGCATGAAAACACAACAGTCACACAACACAACTGAAAGAATAAATTACAACAGTCAGAATATTGACTTTGACTTAAGTTTTAATATAAGTTATGCTATAGTTTTTTAGTCTTTAGAAAAATTAAACTGAATGTGGTTTTGAGTTCATCCTTTTACCTTGTCTACATTTAATAAAGAAGTCTCTCTTTGTTTGCACTGATGTTTAGTTTACTTTCCACAGCATTTATTTTTTCTTCGGCTTATCAAAGATGTTAATCTTTCAACCTCAATTAAAGCCAAATAATTGGCGAGATTATTTATTGTTCTAACAGAATATGTGCTGTGTAGTCTTTTATTAGAAAAACATACTTGTATATAGAAGGATGTTTGAAAATCGGCGGTTAGTTTGTGTAGGTACTGATGCAGCCATTGTTTTCATTCCCAACGGATGTAAGACTGTATATGTGCAGAAATTGCATAATGTATGAAAACCTAATTAGGTTTTATAACAAAATGGACTAGAATTTAAAACTCAAGATCTCATTTCGAGCTTTTCTTGTTTCACGGGTCTAAGCACACTTTATTCATGACAGACAGTAAGAAAGGGAAGAGTTGCTTTATTCTGTGAAGCTACAGTGGTCTTCACCACCCATTTGGGTCTTCGCAGCAGCAGGAGCTGGTCTGGTCCTGTACCGTAAACACAAAGGTAAAATACCGTTTTGACTTTAACGTCTTGTGATCACTTGTATTAGTAAATTGTTAAATGACTATAAAGGTGGATTTGACTGCATTACATACATGTTAGCATGGAAAAACCTGGGGCACGTGGACAAACAGTGGAAAAAAAGAGTGTTCAAAGCTAACAAACCAGGCCCAGCATTTGATGACCGAAGCATAGGAGCAACACTCATTTCTTTGAAGAGAACAAACTTGTCTTATTTGTAAGAGTGACTGTAAGGTCCCAGCATGTTAACTAAGCTGTGCCATGACCCCAGCGACACTGCAGAGTGAAGCTGCAGGTTAGTCAGAAACAGGGAAAGACTAGTTACGCAGTCTGTAAACATCGCTGGGCATCATTTCAAAGTAATACCACATAGTTTAGGTCTTATAACAAATAACATTTTAATCATCGTCAACAATATCTTTAGTAATGAAAACTAAAAATGGTGTGTTGGTGTCGTTGTCCTTCCAACCCAGGGCTGGTTGAGAAATATCCATCCAGAGTTTAGGTTGATGAAACTATATTACTTTTGGTTAGTGACTCATTCACTCTGGTGAGAAGAATTTCAAATGATCCTTTTAACTGTTAAGAACACACAGCACATTTGCAGCGTATTAGTCATTGTATTGCAAGGCTACTTCCTGCTTCAGGTTGAGAGCCCAATTTTCATTTTGTGAGGACAAATGATGAGTTTTCACCTTGTGTAACCATGTGGAATTTGCTCTCATGTAGAAAAGCTGTGAGCGGTTTTGTCATTAACCACATGGCTCCAAGTGGTTCAGCATAAGAAGTGGGAACAGTCGATGTGTCTTCGATAAAAATGAGGCATGTAATTTTAGTAGCACATAGATTTTTGAGAAGTAACCTGCATGTAAAAAGTCCAGTTTTCATTGTGAGGTTGCCTGGAGGCTGTATCGCCACAATAGTCGCAACTAGCCGGTGAACTTCCTGGTTTACACCTGCTGCAGATGTTGTCCAGAGGTGTTGATGGGAGTGTGGGAGTACAGTGTGAGATACAGTGAGATTGGGTTGTTGAGTTGTTGTTTTTATACAAGCACAAATATGAGACATAAGCTAAAATATTGAATCAAATAAAAATATTAAAAATATCAATTTTAAATATGGTGGCCAAAACATTAGAACCACCTACTAATGTTAACCAAACGTAGTATGAAAGTACTGCTTTAACTAATTATGAAGCTGTTTTTTTTCCAGCTATAATCAGATGCTTTTTTTCTCATCATGCAGTAACATCGCATAGTGACAGTGACAGAATATTCGCTCTGCTTCACATCTGCACCTTCCTGAGTTAGTCTGAGGGGGGGGGGGTCTCTTTAGCTGTGCGCGCTCCTGTGCAGTGAATGCGGAACTCGGTAGACATTACACACCAAAGAGTACAAGTACTGAGTACTTTGAGCACTTCCAATATGTAAAACGTTTTTTGTCCTTTCTTCGTATCCGGTGAGTTCAGTGTCGCCACAGCGGATCATTTGTCCGCCTGTTGATTTGGCACAGTTTTTACGCAGGACGCGCTTCCTGACGCAACCCTCCCAAATTTCTACCGGGCTTGGACCAGCACTGCACAGCTGGGGATGGGAATGGGCTGTTGGGGGTTCAGTGTCTTGCCCAGGGACACTTTGACATGTGGACGGGAAGAGCGGGACACGAACCTCCGAGCGTCTGGACGCTACCAACTGAGCCAATGCCGCCACACTGTTAATACGTCAAATAAGTCTTTTAGCAGCCTACCTGTGTCTGCTTTAATGAAGCGATTCCTCTGTCTCTTGTTACTGGTTTTCTTTTAAAAAATTGATAAAATTGTATTAGGAATTATGAAATATGTAAAATATGAATCATAAAATATTATGAAATCTGTAAAATAACGTGATTGTAACGTGTAACACGCTTTTGATAAGAAATGTAGTGGAGAAAAAGTTGAAGTAGCAATAATTAAATGTCCTTAAAGTACAGATTAGGTGAATTATCAGCATCACTTTCCTCCGCTGCACTGCTGACTTTGTTTTGACTCCCCATCTGAGACTTTTTGGCAGAATGATTTTATTAAGTTTTTGTGCTGGTACCTTGGCTGGTTTCCACCTGTGACGGACTCTAGAAGCTTTTCATATTTCTCATATTCCAGTGGTTCACAGATGGTGACACAATGCCCAGCTGTCCTTCATTTTTGGTAGAGCCTGCACATTGTCACCTGTTCAAAGCCAAACCAGCTCCATTGCAGCGATGATAATGACGAAGACCGTGAGCCTGGTGCTGCAGCTTTGCTAACATAACTTGTGCCTCACAGTTTATCCTGCCAAGCTACACTGTCACATCATTAAAACAGAAAAATGTCAAATTATGAAGTTGTCCTAGATGACCTACATCCACCTCTAATATATCATTTTTGGTTCTCTACAGCCTGATCAGCCTGTTTCACATGAATTATATGACGTGTCCTGTCATAGTTTCTCACGTTCACTTATTTAAAGTGGAGCAGTGGAGGGGAGTGTATGAAGCAGGAGGTAGCAAGGACCTGAAACTTTCTCTAGGTAGCGGGTGGTAATATCGGTTGCATGGCAACGGTTGCGCAGTGACAGTGTATTCTTTGTGGTATAAACTAGTATCACGTATGACGTCACACTTCATTTCCTTTGATTTGAAAAGGCATTTATCCCCTAAAGCCATTTGTTAAGGCCACCATTTAAAACACAAACCAGGATTCGGAGGAACCGGGATTCGGTACACACCAGCTACAATTCGCTGCACTCATTCGTGAACGCCAACGTGCAAAACTCTGAACCAGAAGACTAAAATGGAGCACACTGAGCAGACAGAGGAGTCACTGGACATTAACATGGAAGGGACACGCCAGTTGGTGGATTCGTTTCTTCAAAGGTTGACCCAGGAACAGCTGGAATTTTTTAGACTGGATAAAGATGATTCTGCCACAAAAGTCCTTTTAAGCGAATTCCTGTTGGACCTTATACTTTTATTGGCTAAATGCATCCTGATGAAACTAAACAGAACAACTGTATCCGTGTCTGAGGAGTATGTGCTGTCCACTGTGGGCGACACACTTTCTCAGACTTTTACTGAGGCTCTGAACCTTTCAAATGATTTCTACAGTGGCAGCTCAAGGAGTCTCACAAGCCTCATTAGTCTTCAGGTTGCAAGAAGTGTCAACTCTGCACTTTCTGCTATGTCCGCTAGGTCTGCTAGGACAGAGAGCACCGAGCCTGTCATCGACCTGAAAGACACATGTCCAGAAAGCCTAAATGCCATGGTCCAACAGGCCAGTAAAATGATTCAAGACTCGGCAGGAAAGATCCAAGCACAGTACGCGTCTCCACCAGGAAGGCGAAGAAGCTCAATCAGCCCCATGTCAGACAGCAGTAACGAATACATGAAAGACGGCAGCGAGACACCTGACAACTTTGTTTATATAGAAAGCTCTGAGTCTGCAGAGGACACGCTTTTGTCTACGACATCCAAGACTGTCGAGGACGTTCTGATGAAGGAGGTGAGTGACCTAACCGAACCCCTTCTGAGTGACATGTCAGACGAGGACTTTGCGCAGTTGGAGACTGACTCACTTCCTAAAATCCGAATGGTCGCACAGGACATTGCTGAGTCTATAGTTGATGATGTTAAGGCTGCAGAGACCTTTGCTTCCCCAAAAGACAAGAAGCCAACAAGCGACAAATTCAACAAACTCGGCAAAAAGATGAAGAACTTTTTTACTAACCAGTTCGCGCAAGCCTCAGTTTTTCGTATAATGGCAAAAGTAAAGGCCAAGTTCTTTGACAACAGCCAGGTTCAAAGCAGCCAGTCAATGCAGGATCTCATGAGCAGCGTGGAGTCTGTGTTCCATCCAAAAGACACAAAAACAGAAGATGCAGTTTACGAGTGCAAGTGGGTAACGGAGATTTCCAAAGGCAAAGACCAGATGTTTATTGAGAACCTCACTGGTCTCCTGGGAAGTTATACAGATGGGTTGAAGTTCATTCCGGAACCACACAAGACAAGCCCTGGTCAAACTCTAGTGCTTGTTACTCCACCACGTGCCACCATAGCTGCCTACATCAGGGAGAGGGTGCAGCTTTTTGTTGGACTCATGAATTGGTGGCAGAAAATCCAGGCGGAGGCTCTCATTAAAAGAGTAACAAAACTGGCTGTGGAGGACACTTCTGCGGCTGTCTCTGTGTCTTCTCAGATCCTTTATAAGATAGAAAAGGAAACAAGGGACAAGGAGAACATGAAAAAGATGTATGTCATGGTAATAGTTCAGAAGCTGCTTACGAGGATCCTAAAGAACACGAAAATTGTCACCACGGTCGACGAGGACGTCATCGCAAACCAACTGTTTGACTGCATTTGGGCGGAAATTCAGTGCGACGAGTTTGAAATAAGCGAGGAAGCACTGCAGCACTTTGACAAGCAGATTTTGAAGGAGCTCTCCAAAACTTGGAACAGTCCGTGGGAAGTAATGGTCGGACTTATTTCAAGGGATCCACAGATTGAACAAAATATCGCCTCCTTGTTCAGGCACCACCTAATTAACGGACCAAAAAAAGGAATCTTCAGGTTCTTCACCAGGCTCAAGTGCTAAGTCCTTGCTACCTCCTGCTTCCTACACTCCCCTCCAAAGTATTGGAACAGTCAGGCCAAATCCTTTATTTTTGCTGTAGACTGAAAGGATTTGGGGTGACATCAAAAGATGAATATGAAGTAATAAGGAGGGATTTGCTTCTTCTGGTGTAGCCCATGTTTGTTCATAAAGTACATTGCAATACCTTCACTCCTGCCCTCTGGGGGCTGTTACTGACGTCACTAACCGTTGTTTTAGGGTCCTTCTTTACAGCTTTCACAATTCTTCTGTCGTTGTCCTTGGTCTACCCGTTCTGTGGTTTGTTTCCTCTTCAGGACATTCCAAACGCTTGTACCGGCTTTGGCCAATGTTTCTGCAATGGCTCTGAATTGCTTGCTTTTCACCCTTAGACAGCTCTCTGGCTTTCTGAAGGGGCAAAACCTGTCAGTCACATGTTCCATTACTTTTGCTCACATGAAAAAGGGGTGGGTTCAAACAAAAGTTGTGTATCAGATCCAGATTTAAATACCTGGAAATAAAACCTGAAATGTTGATTTCCTGTCTCGTATTCATCTTTTGATGTCAAACCCAAATCTTTTCAGTCAGTAACAAAAATATAGGAGTTGGCGTCAGTGTTCCAATACTTATCTTCGGTGAAAAGAAGATACAGTATGTAGATATCTGATTCCCTCCTGACTGTTTGTGTTTTCTCCAACTCCGACTTCAATTCTGCTCTTTTACTTTGACTAAATGTGTTTGACTAATGTGTTAAATTGATATATTATATTTCTTAAAGATTCTTATTTCTATAAAGATGTGGTCATGTGTGGTTACACCCACATATATTAAGCTATATTGTATTCAGCGGTTATGTCACATTGTAATAAATATTTCATAGACAATCTTAAGAAACATGAGAGCGACACATAACCACTGATACAATAACAATAAAGCAGATTCGTCAGTAAAAACAGACCCGGAGCAGCACGAGAAATTATTTATTGGTGTACATGTTCAAAATATGGGGACGCATTTAGTAAAGGATTTAAACAGATTTAAACTCAAATGTAAAAACCTTTCGGAAAATAATAAACTACATTAATAGGCTAATAGTGGGTTTGTGTTTAGTGTCAGAAATGTCAAATACGTAACTTTAACATTTTCATAAGGTAAAAAAACATCCTTTGCAGGAAAAATCTGCCTGGTAACTGCTACAAAATAATACTCTAAGAAAATATTTGAAACCACCTTAAATGCACATAATATTACTTATCAAGCTTCAGATGTGGTCAGTTCTCATTACGATGAAAGTCCTACACCAGGTATTGCACCACCTGATGACTTTGGCAGGAGGTGGCCACTCTGACTTTTGGGGCCCACCCCTCTGGACCCACCCCTGCTTTGTCCTCAGCATTCCTCCACTTTCCTAAATCTCTCCCTGCTGCACTGTCAAACTGGTCACTGGGTGGCGCCACAGAAACCCAATCTGAGTCTTCCACTGCCAAAAGGATGTGGACACCACTGTAACGAGCAGCTTTCAACTGTGGACAACTCTGTAACCCCAGCGTCGGCTCCATAAAGAAGTGGTCTGCACAAATCCCTGATTACAAGGGTTTGTGTGTAAAATCCATATCCGACGTCTTCAGGCTCACCTGCAATGCAGAGTGTGATTTGTGCTCTTATGTTTAAATGGGAACAAATCCCTGCAGCGAGGGTCAACAAGCCCGAAGAGTGGAGGCTTTTAGAGCAGCACATGTATCCCCAACGTGTCAAGTCGCATCTACAGGATGTACAGTTTAGTGTCCACATACTTCTGGTCATTTAAGGGTCATTTCGTGGTTGCACGGTTGGCGGTTGGCAGCCCGACCTTGCTAGATTATGGGATTTCAGCTGCTCAACAGTTCAGGACCTTTAAACTTGTATGTATGATCAGTACAGTACTGTTTATCTGTTTTAGATTAAATTGTAGTACTATTCTACCAGTGTATTCACTTTTTTGCAACAACAGCTGCCTTCGGACACATGGACTGGGGGACAGATACTAAGGATCAAACCACCGACCCATGATTAGTGGGCATCTCTACATTCTGATCCACAGCTGTCCCCAACGTACACTGACTTACTGTAAATGTTTCACTGCACAACGTATAAAATCAAAAGTTACATTTGATTTCAGGCTGAATGTAACAACTGAACTAGAGGAAAAATCATAAAATGAAGCTACACATCACAGTAACCAATTCTAAAGATACTCACTGGTGAAACACTAACCTGGGGTATCGGCCCTTCTGTGTAGGATTTGCTCTGACAGGCTGCGATAAGAAGCATTTAATGGGTGTGTCCTGCTTGGTTCTGCTTTATCAGGTGCTGAGAATCTGTCTGCAGCCGCTGCAGGGAACAGTGACAGCAGGGCGTGGGCCTTCAAACATGTGCTCACAAATCTGGTCCGTGCATGCACTGAGACCACATCCACTAATTGAGTGAGATCACTGCAGACCGTGCAGGTTGAAACGCAGGTCCCGTGTGAAACTTCCTGAACGGGTTCCTAGTAAAGCTCCTGGAAAAATGCAGTGAGTGGGCAGACGTGAAAATTGAGTCATGTTGAAGAAGAATTAGGCTGCGATCACTTTGTGCTCGCCACATATTATTACCCTCACACTGCAGTCACAGAACAGCCTCTCTGGTTTCCTAAAAAACAACTGGGGATCTTTTAGAAACAGATGGTTTTTTACACGTCTGGTGGTTTGTTGCTAGTGGTCTTTAGCCTGTTCCCTGCTGCATTGCACCTTTGTTTCTTAATCATTTGTGCAACATGCACTTTGCTAAACACCATAGTTCTTTTGAATAGTTTAATATCAAGTAATGCATTGTTTTCCTTGTGCTTTAGAAAAAGACCAATAGTAGTTTCAGCCGCCTGCATATTTAAGACACTTTATTGTGTACACCTGTACACTCTAATGCAGCTTTCACCAGCTCTGCCATGAATTCTACTTTTACAAGGTTTAAATTCCGGAAACTGTCAGTGAGGTGATAATTCTACTGTACTTCATGGCAGAGCTGCTCTATTGAGTTGTATTGCGCAAATGTACCTAATGAAGTGGCCAGTGAGTGTATAAGGTATAAAAATAACAGTGAGCTTGCAGCAGATCTATAAGGGGAGGCACAGAGTGAACACAGATACTAATGTCAGCGCTTAAGTGTCGTTTGATGTGACATTAAATAAAGCATGGTCACGTCCCATGTGGGTTTTTAAAGGCCATCTGACAGTCAGAACAGAAAAGGGGGCAGGGTTGGTGGCCCCCCTCCTCACAGTCCATGCTTGAGAGGACGTGATTGTGAATCTTTGTTCATTACCACAGATTTGTCCTTAAAAAGCCGCCACACAGGAACATCCAGCTGTGTCAATTCGCCTGTTTTCATAGTGGAGGCTCGCGTACGCGCGCGCGCGTGTGTGTGTGTGTGTGTGTGTGTGTGAGAGAGAGTGACATTGTGGGCGTCTCTGTCCGTAGCGCAGCCTCCTCTCAGGCCACTCCCGGGAAGCGCGCTGCTGTTCCGCCACACAGACGGACGGACTGAGTGACAGAGTGTGGTTCAGTGCGCCTCGGCTGCTGTGCGCTCCTGCTGCCTGGGTTCGTGTGATTTTCCGTGCGGGTGTCACCCACAGTCCTGTCATCTCCCGTGCAGATTCGGAGCTGAGGCGGAGGCATGTAGCACCGGATTCACCGGATTCTCGGCGCCGAGCAGCATGTAGCACCTGGAGCTCCGCGCACATCGCCTCTCTCCTGCGCCCCTCCTCCGTGCTCTCTCCCTCCTGGAGCGCTCGTTTCTCCATTTGGGAAAGCATCGCCTCCACAAGCATATTCGGGGATTTTTTGGGGGATGGGTGGGGGGATTTATTTATTTTAGAGGAGTGTGAGTGTGTGTTTATCCCTGCCGCTCTTCACCTCCCGGTCGATGGTCGTTGAGGAAGCTTCCATCTTGAGTCCCGTATCTACAGAGAGAACCATGGCGAGCGACTCCCCTGCGCGGAGTCTGGACGAGATAGACCTGTCTGCCCTACGGGTAAATGTTTCCCTGTGTGTGCACGTGCGTGCGTGTCTCTCTGTATGTGTGCCCGTGCGTGTGAAGCTGTGGAGCACCTGCCCACTTTCCCTTCCTTTACTCCCCTCTCCTCTCCATCCTCACCCGCTCGCTTCTCTCCGAGCGCCGCGCAAGGATGCGTCTCCCTGCTCTTCTTCTGCTTTTGCTGAAGCTGCCGCCCTCTTGGTGGTGTGCATGCGCGTGCACGTACGGATGCCTTTGAGCCTATGTATGACTGTGTGTGTGGTTGGGGGCTGGAATGCTCGTGCACGGCGGGCAGTGATTTAGGAAATCAGGTCGGAAATCAAGTGTGTGATCACGCGGCCTCCCGCTGACACTCCTGTTGTTTGTTGATGATGTTGGTTTCTTAACAATTGAGACGTGATGTAATGAGGCCCCGAGCTGCTGCTGCGCGCGTGCACCCATTCCCGAACGCGTGCGTCAGACAGTATAATGCTGTGTCTGTACTATGTGGGGCAGATGTTAAGCTGCCTGCTCACCGACAGGTTCACAGCACACACACACACACACACACACACACACACACACACACACACACAAACAGACACACTTCAAAGCCAATTAGACAAACAGCTACAGAGGCTACATGTGCACGCACACATGCCCGCACTCTGAATAATAGCGATGATAACCGCAACACGAGCGAGTTCCGCCATTTCGTGATGTGGCGACAGCAGCATTGCATCGCTGTTTGTGGGTCTGTGCGCGTGCGCGTAGATAGGAGGCGTAGAGAAGGTGACAGCGCAGGAATGTGTGCATGCGTGTGTTAATGTGTGTGACTGATGATAAACTCAAACATTTATATTCAGATTTCACGTGTGCTCAGTTCAACACAAACTGTCACATGTGACTTGGTGTGTGTGTGTGTGTGTGTGTGTCATTCTGCACAGCTCCTCTTTCCTCCTTTATGTCTGCTGCTTACACAACACAGCTGTACCTGCAGAGCAAGAATCAAGTCTGGACATGATCTTGGGGTGGGACTGCATGACTGTGCCTGTGGGTTAGAGACACAGAAACACAGAAGCAGAGGACACAAAGATGGACAGAAGGATCAGAGATGTTCAGGTTCTCCTAAAAATGAGAATCCTTGCTCTTCGCCTCAGTGGCATGTTAACTGGAAATTAGGTCACCCAGGACAAAGCAGTATGAGCTGGGGGGAACATTTCATTGTGAGGCAAAGCCTGTCACATAGACACAAACACACACACACTCTCACATCCTGTTTGTGCAGAGCATCATGTCCCAAATGATCTCCTGTGTTCATCCCCTCACATAGTTTGGTCCATAGTCACCTTCCCTGTTTATTTCCCCTGCTTGTCCTCTTCTCACTGTATGTCCCATTAGGATGCAGACTTCGTCCTCCACACTAACTGGCTTCACACTGAAGTATGTCAGAGAATGAGTCTAAAGTCCTCTGACAACTCCGGTCAGGGACAGTATTAATAGCTGTTAGAGACATACACGGGTCTGGACCTTGGTAGTCCTTGTCCTTTTCTATATCTCAGAATACATTGAATTAATTCAGGAGAAAAAAACGAATGCCTTTAACGTCATGCTAAAGGGAAAACTTGTATAACTTCTAGTTATATTGACATGTTGGAGCATGTAAGTTTCTTGAGAAAAGTAAAACAGGATAATAGGAAGAATTTGTTATCACAGGTAAAAAACAGATATAACAATACAATTCCAGCAGCCACATGACAATTACTAGCATCATGCTCTGCATCCATAGTTTGTATGATAGTACAAGAATCTCAGCACAGGAGTCAGTAAAACTTGTTGACAACGTGTCCAAACACAGAAGATGTAGCTGTAAATGTGCAAGGGTCTACAGGAATTCTGCATTTCATAGACACCATCTTTCCTATACGCTATGCTAGATGATGTCAGATTTATGGAGGCATAACTGAACAGGCCTTGCAAAACAACCAAAAAGAGGCAATGTGACCAAAAAGGACCCAAAACAACCAAAAACAGATGCCAAGAAACAAACGAGCAAAAAAAAAAGTTAGTTAGCTGTGAGTTAACATGACTGTAGGTGTAATAAAGGTTTTAATCAGACAGACCGTGTTTTTACCACTTCCTGCGCCTTTTTTTAACTGTTCCTAGGCAACCATCTAATTACTGCCATTTGTCAGACCACCAAAGACAGATTCGTGTGGGTACAGGAGACATACAGGGGACAGACCACGGGGAGTAGGACAGCTCGTCCCGGAGATTTGCCCTGAGTTGAACTTTTTTCAACTGGACGCGCTCAGGGTGCTGCTGCTAAAAGCACAAGGCAAACGATTAGTTAGTTACGATTAGAACCTAATGTGTCATTTTTAATTTTGAGGTGAAAAGTGTCCATAGCCATCCAATGTGTGGACAGACTCTCTGCAGACGACTGCGTGCTGGCAAAAAATTGGTGTCCACACAGTCTGTCTGCAGAGATGCTAGTCCAACTGCACATGCTCCAGAAACGTTAACCAGCCCCTTTCATATTATGAAAATATACAAAATAATTGTTTCATATATAAATATATTCCCCCATTCGTACTGTAAATAGGACCAGGTGTGCAGACCGACGGGGGACGGGCTTGAGGACCGTATGAACGAGTGATCGCTGACCACGTGTCACTCATTTTATTCAAGTCTACATGTGTAAAATGCTTCCGAAACGGCCTCCAAATCAAGTTATGTTGTTTTGTGGATTTTTTTCAAACCCTTAATATTCATAGTATTAATAGTTATCAGTTTTCCCTCTGTGCCCTGTGAGGAAAACACACCTATGTAGACCCGGGATCGCTGTCAGAGCCTGGTCATTGCTAGGCCCCGGTTAAGTTTTACATCAGCTCCACTGATCCTCCTTTCTTCTCAGCTGGAGGTTTTCCTTAGGTGTGTGGTCCTACACTTGGTAAGAGCTGTAACAAGCATGTGAAAGTGTGTTTGAGCACCTGTATTTGTGTGTGTGTGTGTGTGTGTGCACGGTCTCCCAGGATTAGCTGTGCTTCTGTTTGACCTTGAGTAAAAAATGAGCCCTGCTTTTTAAGATAATCCCCTTCAGGAGCCTCCACTGTAAAAGTCCCAGTGCGCTGCTGTGTCTTACTCTGTGCTTACACACACACACACACACACCTGTGCTAACGGCAAACACACACACAGGTATGTTTAAAGATTGAGATCTGTGTTTTGGGACTTTTATTGTTATTTAATCGGCATGAAGATGAGATTACTTTCTCCTGTGAGTTTTGCTTGTGTATTTGTTCGCCGGCTGCTTGGACCATCCACGCTTGGCCTGTGTGAGGGGGCCTCACTTACACCGGCCATTTTCCCTAAATGTGCTCAGAAAGTTATCAGGATATGTATTTCGAGTTTTTACCATTACACAACCAAACACGACACATTTCAGGGTGTTAATCTGCTCTGACTCCTTATTAATACACTGATCCTGTACCAGTGGTTTATTGTCCTGAACCTGCTGACAGTAAGTGTGATAGCGCATATTTAATACTGTACATTGTACTTGGATTATTGTCGTGGTAACAGAACCTCTGGGTTTGGTTCTAGAAGTCACACATAATGTGTGATAACTCTGGTTACTACTCATCATTATCCGGTGTTGCCTTCTCTTTCTTGTGACAAGGAAGTTTTCAAAAACGGTGTGATGTAGTTGTTTAATGAAAGAGCAATAAATACTGACCGTCATACGGAGAGTTGGACGTGGACATTAATATCAGTTTCTTGGCTTCTTGCTAACAATAAGAAGAAGCAGCTGTTAGCTAGTCACAAAGACTGGAAACAGCGGGAACAGCTAGCCTGGCGACTGTGTAAAAAGAAACTCCGAATCACTTAAATTTTAATTTTTTACAATTTGGTTTTTAAACAGATTAAATAAAGAGGATATCGTGTGTTGAGCTTTGAAGGACCAGTTGGATTTTGTTATTGCTAGCCAGACCCAGGCTAGCCGTTCCCCCCTGTGTTTTAGCTAAGCTAACTAGCTGCTAGCAATACCTTAGCTTTACAATTAACAAACACGAGACTGATATAAATCTAACTTTTGTAAATGAAAGCAAATATTCCCTAAAATGTCAGACTTTCCCCTTAACAATATATGGTCATCTCTCCTCAGACCAAGACTTAATGTCAGAAAGAGGGTGGGTTGATATTAGCTGGGTTTGCGATGTTACACACTTTTTTTTTATATTTAAGTCATATTTAAATTGACACATCTACATTTAGGAATCAGCCCACTAGTTGTTTGGACCTGACAGGTGTTGACGCACAGGTGCTTCCACCTTGTTTCCAGTTTAGTTATATTATCCCATAGAACTCTCTGTACTGCCATCAGCTCCTTATTGTCCTGTGTCTCTTTTTCTCTCGCAGGACCCAGCTGGCATATTTGAGCTGGTTGAACTGGTTGGAAACGGCACCTATGGGCAGGTCTACAAGGTAAGAAAGACATTTTAATAACCCTGTGCCAGTTCATCTTATATACCAGTAATCTTTATACTTTCATTTTCCATCTTAATGCTTGATACGATAATATTTGGATGCTTCAGCTGGGCCAGTGTGGGGCTACTTTTTACTTGATGTACTCTTGGGAAGCCCATTTATAATATTTGTATAATATAATAAATGTGTGTTATATTTTGTATCAATAATGTGACTTTGCAAACTAACCAAGGCTAACAGATCCAATTTAATGTAAATTGGTCTGCTGACCTTTGCATGTAAGGCCAGCTGAAAAGTACAGTAATTAAACACGGACTACTTCTTATTGTAACTACACTAAAATAAGCCACATTAAGACCAAACTCTGTGTTGTTGCACAGGCCACTGACCAGGAAAAGCAGCTTGAGTGTTGTACACAATACTCTTGTTTGTTGTATTTGATTGAAAGCCGTGAACAAACTTTCCTTTACGTGGCTGCTTGTCTGCGAGGGGCCCAGATGGGTAATGAAATTTATGTCGTTCATGATTCTTTTTGACATGCAGATGGATGGAAAAAGCCTGAATGGGCTTGTACGTCACTTGCAAAGATTTTTCTTCCCACTACACCATGAGCACTACTTTTTTTTAGATACGGCATTTAAAATGACATTCAACATATACGTTTTTTTGGAGTGAGAGCTCAGAGGTTCTGCTGCTTATGTGATCTTTGGAAAACATGATTTGAGACTCACCAGACTTGACGTACTAGTGAGTCACCCTCTTCTTCCTCTGATCCCAAAATGAACTCCCAGAATCAACAACATCTAATTTTTGCGCAAACCTGAAGTTAGTGACTTTCTCCTTTGTCAGGCAGCGGAAGACGCCCATGCAGACTCAAGCAGCATAGCAGAGAAAATGTGTGTTTGTTTGTTCTCCCTTGTTCTCTGTACTTCCAGAGCAATTAACGCGCTCACACGCCTGCTGATACACATAGACGGCGAGCTATTACAGATTCATTCTGTCTGCTGGATGCTCTGTATTGATCTGTTTCTGCACAGTGAGACCTCCCTTTTACAGAAAGGATTGATATAACAAAAATAACACAAGCTGTGAAGTAAATTAAGATATTGAACTGTAACATATCAATAACGCCAAGAAAGTCTTGGATGGATGGGCTGTGGTGGGCAGACTGAAACCTTAAATATCAATACTATATTTACTATCTCTTGACTTAGTATTTGAGCACCAATGTATATTTTTTTTTCTGTTTAAATTGAATTTAAAAGTAGACAAACTGTCTGCAAACAATCGGGCTGAATGATCCTCTGACAACACTGTTTGCATGCAGTGAGAAGACACACAGGTAGTTGCAACGATGGCTGAATGAAGATCGTGAAAATAGAAGAATGCTCAGTATTTGACGAATGATCAGTGAAAATATATTTAGAGATGAAAATATATTCAGGTTGAATGGGATCATCCTCACTTATGGAATATTGTTTATTTGTTTAGGATAAGACATATGGACATAGTGGAAATCGCAGACCAGAAGCTACTTCAGAACTTTAATGTTAGGCTACAGAATAGAACATCTAAATATTACGTTCTCCACCCCAAGTATTCATCAGGATTCTGACCTACTCAGGGAGTAGAGCTATATGAGTGTTTTCTTTAAGAGTGTTTTCTTTGGTAGATTTTTATTTGACAGCTTTCTATCATTTCTAATTTTATGAGTAAGAACTGTCTAATTTGGTACAAATTCTGGTTCTAATTTTGGTATTAAGTCCAGACGTGATCCAGAGAATCACGTCTGGACATTTCCTGGAGTTGCCGTATCTCACATGTGGCAAACAACCGGAGACTCTTTCTGTCTGACACGTTCTTACCTACTGATACTGTGTTTGCTTTGGACGTGAGGTGATGCCTCCGCAGGACGAACGCTGCAGAAACGGCACTGTTTCCATTACAGACCATCAACGCATTAACAACCAGGTGTTCTGCTGTTCTTTGAATTTGACGATTTCAGCATCAGTCCATAACGGCATAAGTTCCCCGAGCTTGTTGTCTCTCTGTTTAGACATTTCAATTGATGTCTTTGTGTTTATTTCACCCTCACTGTTTGTATTCTTCCTGTTTTGCAGCATTCACAAGATTAACTTAAGAAGAAAAACTAAAGATAAAACTGATTAAAATGCCCATTTTCTGGACAATGACCTGTTCTGCACACAGAGGCTAATTCAGTCTATACATAGACTTTGTACCAGGGAGCTGACCGGTTAAAGTCCATTCAATGTTGGGTCCAGCTGATTCAGACATTTGCATTGTCCCTTATAGCTCCTCTGGGTAGTATCTGAAGAGGTTCAGGGTTGCAGTAGTTAATCCTCCTCTTTCAAAACATTGTCTCCAGACAAAACCTACACTCTGAAGACTGACAGGAATGCAGTGTACAGAAAATGAAAACTGTACTAACCACTAAATATAAAACAAATCCATGTGTATATCACAGCAAATAAAGAAGCCTTTTAACTCTACCAAAAGAACTTTAACAATATCGTGGCATTCTCAGAATCCAGCCATGAAGAATTCAAGACCCCAACATTCATGGATTGATTGTTGGTTAAATGATGCAAAATGACAACAAATACAAATGTATTACAGTAGGGCAATAAAATGACAGAAATGACACAGAAAATGGCCAGAAATAAAAGAAGAATGGTCTCTTTCAGTCTGGTGGTCTTATAGGTAGTAGGGTGGGGGACCTTTACCTAGTATCTGTGCTCGGGGGCCCTTTTTACCATAATCCATGCATGCAAAGACAAGATCTATTTTCTGATGAATTCTATCTTAGAAAAACAACATCTATCAACAGCACAAGAAAAGCCTATAAATCAATATTTTCCTAACTCATGCACGATGCAATCACTATAAATATTTAGTCCTATTTTATGTCCTATAATTAGTGCCAAATTATAACTTTCTTTTCAGGAAACTTGCAGGTTTCCTGATTTATTTCCAGCAGTCTGACTCATAAAATATAGTATTACCTAAATATAATTATTCTGAAATGGAGGAGAGGAAAACTGACGATGGTCATGTTAAGTACAAGTACTGGAGTACAACTAGTTAATTGCCAGCTCTGTGACATTTCTTGACCTAGAGCACAATGAATTGTCCTTCATTCTCCGTGCCAGCTTTTTCCAGCTGCTTTCAAATCGTTTCTCTACCCTCGGGGCTGCTGAAGCCTCATCTCCTGGTTCCCTGTTTTAATAAGCTTTACGAGGTACAGACATTAAACAAGCAATAAAAGGTAAAATCTTAAAGATGGTGGAATCTTTTCCCTTCTTAGAGATCACTAGAGCATAAAAATTGTTTGTTTTCCACAGGCATTTCATTTAGTTTGCAAGCACATTGGGGATCTTGTTAAGCAGAATGTTGGAATCTTCAAGGACTAAAGTCTGGGACCCTTTGGGGACACACTTCAGTTTCAGGTGTTTTTAATGATTGATTAGTAAAATGACGTTCACAACATTTCATGAGTTTCAAGTTTTATTGTTTTGTTTAAGTGCATGGACTGAAAATCTTTCTGAATATCTATCTCACCGGGTTAAATGAGCATTGTTTACCAACAACCGTTGACTGATTCTGTCTAAAGCTGGGAAAGTATGTGATGTCTAATAACTTTCAAACAGTGGATGGTGATAAGGAGCAGCGGTGAAGCAAAGATGTAAACATGAAATAGTTTCATGCTTCTCCAAAGAATGTAAACACAAATCTCTGGGGGTTTGTAATCACGGTATGATAAAAGTATCTGAACTATAAGGACTGAAGGCATTTACATTATTTCAGACTTCAAAACACAGACCTCCCTCATTCATGTCTCATTTTCACCAGATTCCTATCAGCTTGGGGGTTTTATTCTGATTCAGCTGCAAACACACAATGTAAATGCAAGAGTTTGATTTTGCTCTGAATTCAAATTTACCTCCCCACTTAAAAAAAAAACGCTAGGAAGCTGGTGTATTTCAGTTCGTTTATTAGCTTGAATGTGTTTGTTTTCACTTGCCAGAGATATATTATTCATTTCCAAGAAAAACAAGGAAGCTATGATTTTATACAGCATGTTCTTCTTGCATTCTTGGTTCTTGAAATGGTTTAAACGCGTTTGGATTACCCAACGGGCCTTACTGTGCACAGGCCAAAGGGCCCTGGAGGTCAAGAGACCCTTTAGCCAGAGCGTTAGTATGAAGTGAGTGTTAATATTTCTTCAAAGACTAGTGTATCACAATGTATTGCCCTTAGTATTACACTAGCCACACTTGTGTAGACCAACATTTTTATTTTTTCTTATCCTGTGAGTTCAGGGTCACCACACATTTGTCTGCATGTTGATTTGGCAGACGTTGTTGGGGGGTTTGGTGTTTTGCCCGGGGACACTTGGACATGTGGTCGGGAGGAGCACGGACCTCCAACCGTATGGTCAGTAGGTGGCCAGTTTACCAACTGAGCCACTGCCGCCTCCTGTGTAGACAAACATAAAGACCTAATATTATATCAAGCAACTTCCATACAGTATAATCTGTTGTTCATCTTATGGCACAAAATTATGACCAGAATCGCCTAATTTGACACAGTGACTGTGATATCAAATGAAAATATTATGTCGAGACCAGGCATTTTAGTTATAGCGTCTGACATTTATTACAACCTTCTGAAGCACACAAATGATTTTGCTATATGTCAGGCATAGATTCAATTGAGCCTTAAAATGAGCTGAGAAAGTCATGGTTTGAGCTTCATTTTTAGTCTCATCAGTTTCTGTCGCTTGTGTGAACAACCAAGTGATGTCTTCATGGAGAAACTGTCAGAAACGTGCAGTTATCCCCATTTGAACAGTTGTCAAGTCCCACTTCTCTGTATAACATTGGATTTTCACCCATTCTTATCAGTGACACTTTTGCCTTTAGATACGGCCTAAAAACAATTGAAACTTATTTCAGAAAAAAAATATTTTTTCCCCTGCAGGCTTACCACACCTATATTTTACTACCTGTTTCACACTCATACTCACACACTCATAAAAACCAGTAGAGACAATGTGACCTAGAAATATTTATTAGATTTCATTTTGTATGTGCGTCCCAACAGGATCTAACAAAAAAGCCCTTGTGGTATCATTCAATAAATTGAGAAAACCTACAAGAATATGGATAAAGTGATTAAATAAATAAAAACGATTAATTTATCCTCATTTTGATAAAATCTTCACCTTTTGATTATGCACTGATGAGATTAGCAGCTTGTATTGAATAGAATTATGGAAAAGGATTAATCAGCCTCCTTCAGCAGGATTTATTATCACAACAATCTTACTTTTAGTTTATTGGTATGTAACATCTTACATTGAGGGCTACATCACCTAACACACAAAGACTTGATAAATTAAATTTAAACTGAATCTCATGCTTTTCAATACCTGAACCATAAGCTACCATTTTAGCATGAGAGGTAAGAATAAATTGAGGCTTTAAAGTGAGGTTGTGCCATATCACATCATACACAATATACCAGTATAAGACCTCCCCATAATACAATTTTGACAATATAGTTTTGTAAAGTCCTTGCACACAGGCTGTCTGATATGTCTATGCATCTCATATGAGCCTATAAATACAACAATTTCAATATAAGGCTGAGTTAGCACGTTAGAGGAGAGTCAACACTCCTCTAACGATGTGTTTCCATTTAGATTTGCATTCTGTCAAATGAAATGAAAATGGGAATTGAAACACATCAAATTTGTTCCACCCCCTTAAGTAAAAATAAAAAACTAGATTTAAGCAGAGTTAGATCATCAAATTTGAGGTTGACAGTAGCGTGCTAATGTCACGAGGTAAAGGTCAAAACAACCAAGTGGGTTGAACGCTTTAAATACCAAATGTTAGTTTTCTTTTAGTTTTAAATTGAGAATATTCAGTTACATCTAGGCTTTAATGCTGTGCAAACAGACCTGAAGGGAATTTTTAGATTTCTTTATACAGTCATCTTTATAAGTGTCATCAGCGAAACAATGAAAAGGGTGTTTATTGAAAATGAATTATTTGAAGATGGATCAGAGGATAGACCCTTAGTATACCCCAGTGATATGAGGTGCTGAGAACAATGAGAAAGCATCAAAGTTGGCTGAAAACGTCCTGTTTGTCACACAGGATTTGAACCAGTTTAAAGCAGATACATATGTACCACTCCCCTTTCCGAGTCAAGAAATTAGAATGCTGTGGTCCAGAGTATCAATGGCAGAACTGAGAATCAGGGGAATCAGAATAAATAATAAGAGTCCCCAGAGTCAGCTGTTAATAAAAGAGCATTAAAAACTTTGAAAAGTGCAGATTCAGGGCTGCGATGTGCTTTAAAACCAGGCTGGACTTAGAAAGGTTGGTAACTGAAGCAGAACAACCTTGGAGAGGTACAGTTATTTAAAAATGGGTCTAAAATATAAAGGAACCATGGGATATAGGGTGGGCTTCTTTAAAAGTGAAAGCACTATAGCGTGTTTGAATTTTTTTGAGGCATTTTCGAATTGGATGATGGTCAGTGGGTTTTCTTTTTGCTGGTGTTTGGATCATTGTGTCTGCACAAGTTTAAAAACTGTCTGCTGTGACTTGTGGGCTAAAATATATTGTTTAATATTTCTATTTTATACCTTCCGCATCAATACTGTCAAATATTGTTATGTCTATACCCTCCGTCCCTTTTGGGAGTTTGGCAAAGCCATATTTGTGCTAGTCACCACTGTACAGGCCTCAATTTGCCTATGACAAGCAAACCTATACTGAACAGTCTCGGCTTTCTCCAATATTTGTCCTGGGAAATAGAGAATATTTTGGCAAAAAAATCCAGGAAATAGTGGCATCTCAGTTCCTAGTATTTGTTGAGTATGTCAATTTAAATAATATTTTGATGTCATAAGATGCAGTATTCTTTTAGCCAAGCTAATAATCTGACCCAAACAATATATAAGCATAAGCATGAGTCAAACCATTATAAGCTGTAGCATCAAGCAAAATGCAGTTCAAAAATAGTGGTGTCATTATGACATGACAAAAAGTGACACTCATTACACATGTTTACTGTTTCCAAACCTTTTTATGTGTTGCAGTGTAGGGACATAAACTCAGCTGGCTCCCTGCCTCTCTCAGTCTGTCTCAGTCCTAATGTGTCAGGACTTGTGTTCACGTCAGGAATGTGAGGCTTGTCTGAACCCAGGACCTGAGATGTGTTTTTACGCCTCAGGCTGCCTCAAAAGGATATTCTGCCCTTTTCCATCTCCAGTCATCCTCCTCCTCACCTGCTACCTCCCCCTGTTTCTGCTCCGTATCTATCTTTATCTCTCCTTCGATGTGTGTGTGTGTGTTTTAATACCTCTTTCCATGGCATCATGATTTTGTCGTAATCTCTCTCTCTCACACACACAAGCACACACTGGGAGCACCGTGTCACCTTTGGGAGATTGTTTGGCCGGCCATCAGTAACGGAGGAAGAGAGATAGCAAAACAAAGCCTCTCTGAGATGATATCTCTTCCTCTCATCTCCCCTGTTTTATCTCCCTCGCCTTTTATTGCTTCATCATGGTGGATCGCTGCTATTTGTCCTGCAGTCACAGCAACACTTCACACACTTAACCTGAGATCCGAGAAACCGTTTTACACAGTTATCTGGGTCGTGCCGTCGCTAAGCAGATCCCAGGAAGCCCACATATTTAAGACTTGATCCGGACTTTTATTCAGCAGCAGTTAGCAGCCCTGAAATCCCTCAGTAAGGTTCTTGAAAAAGGTAAACATGTATAACTTATAACAATTGTTAATTTCAGCTTTGTGCTTCCCGATTTATAGCATACCATCTAAACACTGCTCCAAACTTGGATTTAGCAAAGACTGCGCGGCATTTTTAAGGCAGCCTCTATAAATGGATCCATCCGGTCCAAACTTAAATGTTGTACTGAAAATACTGAGACGTGCTTCTGGAAGATGAATCCAGCTGAGAAGAACTGCTTTTTTGGTCCCTTTTTTGTGGTGGTTTTGCATCTTTTTGGACCCTTTTGCATCTTTTTTGGTCATTTGGCCTTAGTTTTAGGTGGCTTTGTGTCCTTTCATCTGTCTTTGGTCACTCTGGTTGCCTTTTTTACTTTGTGTCTGGTTTTGGTTGCTCTGTGTTTCGGTTTTGTGTTAGTCACTTGACCTTTTGGTTGCTTTGGTCACCTTGTAGCTTGTTTTGGTAAATTTGGTGGCTTTGTGTCTGCTTTGTGTTATTTTTTGTCTTGTAAACTGACGTCTCTGATTTGTAGAGAAGAAATATGAACAGTGACTTCATACAGAGGCACAGGCTTATTGTTCCTCTGACCTTTGGCCCTGGCCCTGCGCTTGCTAGGCCCATTTAGCAATCCACCCATGGATATAGTACTTAAAAACAATACGTCAGCACTGAGGACATGTACTGCCTTGTTGCTAACCCTTTTTAGAAATGCAAATACTTTAAATTAATTCAAAGTGCAAGTGCTATAGATGAAACGAATGCTAAGTTAAAGAAACTAGTGTAATATGAGCAAAGGAGACGATGAACAAAGCTGATCTCAGTGGATGTAAAGTTGTATTTGCATTCACAGTATGTCTGCTTTCTGTCTTGTGACTAGAAAGGAAACAGGAAAAAGACTGTTAAGAAGCACCTCCTCCAATACACTACAATTGCATACTCTCATGTGAAACAGAAAAGTCCTTCTTAACTCATGCATCACCTTTTGTAATAGCATGTTATGTTTGGTTGTGGTCTAATGTATCGTCCTTGTCGTCATAGCAGGAAATTATGACTCCACTTATGTGAAACGTGTGCAATAGAAGATAATATTGCGTAAGAGGTTAATTGTGACCTCTCTACTTTGTCATTTCTCTGTTTTATGCTTTTGCATCCGTCTGAATTTGACATTTTTGCTAAGAGCTGAGCGAGCATGCTTTGCTGTGTCCTAGCTCACTATCCTGCACCATAATCTCTTCTGCCTGCCCTTAAACCTGCTGTTGCTACACTATAAATGAGAGAAAGAGACCAAAGACTGAGAGACAGACAGAAAAAGACACTTTCTGTACTTTGAGGTGGTTTTGGCCTGTCAGAGACATTCAATGTCTGATGCAACACTGAGTAACCAAGACTGTGTGTGTGTGTGTGTGTGTGTGTGTGTGTGTAGCTTACATGTGCAAGTGACCCAGAGTGTGAAATCATGTTTCCTGCTAACACACACAAACTAACACTTGGACACAAACACACACACACACACACACACACACACACACACACACACACACACACACACACACACACAAACACACTACTATCACTTTGCCTTTTCCAACCCTGCCATTCGTTGCCCTCACCAAACAACCTGCCAGGCCTGTTGCTAAGTTACCATAAGAAAATGGTGTGTGTTAGCTGGGTGGTGGCGAGCTGCTGGTGGTGATGTGGATAAATTTCCACTTTTTCACTTTTAACAGATGTGAGACTGACCGAGTTCAGAGTAAGAGAAGTTAGGGTTGTTTAGTTCCACTTCTACAGTTTTATCCTCTCTCTAAGACTAATATTCAACTTGTGAGTTACTCTCCTTACAAGAATCCAAAAGATAAGTGTGAGGGGTCAAGAAAATAGACCACGTCTACACGGCAGCCATTTTCTTCTTCACATTCAAGGCAGCAAGTTTATCAAAAGAATAATGTTGTATTGCTTCCCTCCACAAATATGTGTTCAGGAAGTGTGCTGATATTTCAGAATGAATTTCCTTTCTTTTACCCAACGTCAGCTAAAGTTTGTTGTTTACTTTAATAAATAGAGAGCTATGTTGTCAAATAATGTTAATTTAAATGCTCACACACTGTACAAGTCGATAATTACATACCTATCCTAAGTTGTTGGTGAATAGCAAATGTGATGATCCATCTCAACCAGGCGTCTTCTTTGAAGTGTAAGTCCTGGATGATGCAAAAACTTAACTTTTCTCCAAATGAAGTCTGCTCCAATACACTTGTGGATAGAGCACAGACAGTAATAAAGAACATAATATAATAAAGGATGTATGTTTTTAGAGCAGAGTATGCTCTACATTTGAAATCTGAACCTAAAATAATGGAGTTAATTCTGTTTACCTTTAGAAATCAATGTTGCTGACCTGCATACGCGTACAGGTCATATACTGTGTGTGGACTTTAGACTTTTAGGGCACATCTCTGAATGCTGTCTGGCCGCTGCAGAAATGCAACTGCACATTTTCTCTTATTTTCTTTGAGCTTCTTCTGTGAGCTCTGCAAAGTCATTAAAAGCTACAAACAGTGGTGTGTTGCAGGAGTGTTAAAACAGTGTCTGTATTATGGCAGTCAATCAACGCCGATATGAAGCAATTATGTAATTACTCTATTTTGTGTTTAATTAACTCATTTTCTGGAAGTATGCAACTATCAAGAGTGATCCTTTGTTTCTAATTATTAGCACACTTTCTAAGGACAATAATGTTAATTGTAGATCTCCGGGTGTAAGTGTCAGTGTACAATGTCACTGAAATTACTTTATCAGCTGCAGTGGCTAGTAAAACCAGTCTTAAAGCCTAAACAACCCTGAAGTGATGGATCTGTTTTTGCCTAATGCCACCTGCTACTGCAGCAACACACATATTTGCATATATTTGCACACTTCTAGTTCTTCTTGGATATGAACAAAAACAGATATGAATACAGATAATCAAACTGTGTCTTACACCACTGGCCTTGTCAGCTTCAACTGCAGCGGACAAAGAAAGCTTTATCCTCTGTTGGGGAGTAAAATCAACATGCATGTTATCTTGAGAAATGATTGGATTTGATGCTGTTAGTTCAAAGTACAAAATTGATCTTATTCCCTTTGTTTCTTACGTGACCTTTTTTTTCTGTGTGGTTTAGGGTCGCCATGTCAAAACAGGCCAGCTTGCAGCTATTAAGGTCATGGACGTCACAGGAGTAAGTAACACACAGACACAAAAAACACAAAACTAAAAATAAAATACAAACAATCATATCACACACATCTGGAGCACAGCTGCCTTTTGCCCAGCAGTCTGTCATTTCCAGATTCCGCTGGAAGGTTTTTTTTTTTTTTCCTTATCTGATTTCCTCCAGGAGTCACTTTTTACAATACATTTTATTGAACACTGCATTTATGTATCATTGTTGTGTTGTGTGTGCGCGCGTGTGTGTGTTTTAGGATGAGGAGGAGGAGATTAAAGCAGAGATCAACATGTTAAAGAAGTACAGCCACCACAGGAACATTGCAACTTATTATGGAGCCTTCATCAAGAAAAACCCCCCTGGGATGGACGACCAGCTGTGGGTACGTACATCATGGGGCTCAGGGAGGCCCTGATTCTTCGGGTGGCACCCTGGGTGAGTTTTGTTTAGCTGGATGCATCCTGAGCCTAATCACTGCAGGTTACCTGTTTCCTATACAGAAACGCATTTAGGTTAATAAGCCTGCTGCAGATTCAGAACAATTGAATTATTAATGTCGTTGCTGCAGCTGTGCAGTGAGGCCTGCAGTGCAGTTTGCACAGTTTGACACTTCCTCTCACAATCATTTCTATAATGTGGAGCAATGCAGTGTGGAAATCTATTTTTCTTTCTATTGTGGAGGTTTTGGGTGCAAGTATAGTGGACAGGAGCTGGATCAGCTCCAGTGGGTAGGGGGTGTGAAAAGTGGATGCATAAGTATGGCAGTAAAGACAACTGATAATGCAGAGTGTGGCATCTGGCCACCTGCTACGGCCCAGGGTGGAGTCACTGTTCTTGATTCGGTCGTGTCTGTTTTAAGAAATCTTTAAGTATTTCTTATATGTCTGAAAAATCGTTGCAGTGTGTCATATATTTGCGAGACATACACTTTTCTCTAGGGCACCACTGAAAAATAGTTTGAATAGTCTACATGAGATTTCCCTGGTAAAATAAAACAGCCCATTTGACTGTTATCTCACTATTCAACGGGGGCGTTATCTGTTGTAAGCAGCCCATAATTACGTTTCAGTAGGCGACCTTCTACCTCCCAGTAGTCTGACAATGAGGTGACATCTGGATACAAAGTGATAGTGATAGTTAGTTTGGGGTTAATGTGATGTTGACTTCTTTGGGACAAAGGCAAAAAAAACTGCCATTACAATAAACACCAGGGACCATAATCAATACAGTAGTGTAATAAAGGGGCTATTTTTAAAATGTACTCACTCCAATTTGGATTTTCTGTGATCACTTGGCTGTGGTCAGTCCTCACACCTTACATGCAGTCTACGCCCACTTTAAAACATTTATCTACACTTAGAAAAAACAAAACAACTACAATATTTGCTTTAATTTTTTTAAAAGGACACAGAGGACAAAATGTTCCACTAGCTTAGAGGACGGATAGTTATAAAGGCTGTAATTTCTAATAAGTATTTTAGAGGTGGATGTGAAACCTTATTCTTATGAGCGTAGTAATTGTTTGTGTGTGTGTGCAGCTGGTGATGGAGTTCTGCGGGGCCGGCTCAGTGACAGATCTGATCAAAAATACCAAAGGGAACTCTCTGAAGGAGGAGTGGATCGCCTACATCTGCAGAGAGATCCTGAGGGTGAGAACTGAAACTAAAGTGAAGATAAACACTATCATCATCGTCATCTGTGTGCCAACGTAAAATACACAAAGCATCCATTGTACTCTGTTCCTTATCTTTAAAAAGCAAACTTTCCAGCTGAACCTCTGACAACTGTCTGGTGAACATCTACATTTAATCTCATTCGTCTTTATGCGTCTCTTTTCTGCGGCAGTAAAGTTCCTGTCAGTTTAATTCATCCATTTTAGCTTTTCATATTGTTGATGGCATTTGTTAAATGTTCTTTATAGGTCTAATGATCCACAGTCCCGTAGATTTAATTATTATCATTTTTAGGATCAATTTTAATTATCTTCTCGCATTTAACAGCAACTCTGTCCAAAAACATATCTAAACATTTTATTTCAGTATTATCAACAAAATCTAGTTGTTAACAGTAGCAAATGGTAATTATATGCTAATGTTTGTTAACGAGGTTGCCATCAGATGATCTACTGTAGCTCGAAATAACTGACACTTGTGTCAATCAATAATAGGCAGTGTTTCAACTTATTTCTAACCTTTTGGGGATAAAACATTTCAACACAGGGAATCATAAAGATTCTTTTCCATCACACGAAGCTCACAGTAGTGACAAACTCTTCCAGTTCAGATTACAGGGGCATTAAGCAAATCGTTTTTGGTTTTTTTTGTCATAATAAAGTGTTTGTGACAAGGCCTGGGTTAAAAAACTGAAAATTAGTTTTTTGTCTCCAGGGTTTGACCCATCTGCACCAGCACAAGGTCATCCACAGAGATATCAAAGGCCAGAACGTGTTGCTGACAGAGAATGCAGAGGTCAAACTAGGTGAGACAATGCATAAATTCATGCACGGCTTGCATAATTTCCCCCCTAACAATATCATATAGCTTACTATAAAATCCTTGGTTTGTACAGTGGACTTTGGTGTGAGCGCTCAGTTGGATCGCACAGTGGGACGGAGGAACACATTTATCGGGACACCGTACTGGATGGCCCCGGAGGTCATTGCCTGTGATGAGAACCCTGACGCCACATACGACTTCAAGGTAAATCATTTCTTGAACGTTTCTTGGAAAGAACCATCTAACTTGATGCCACTTCAAGAACAGTAGAGGAAATAATGATTTTTTACTTAGTTCATTTAGTTGGGATCGATTTATTTTCGACTTACAGTTTAAAAGAAATAGCTTTTTTTTAAATCCTAGACTATTTACTGTAATATCTGACAAATAATAACATGCATTTGTTGCTATTGGAAAGCTATTTGCATGGTGAGCTCACCTACTATGCTCTAAGTAAAATCATTAATCACTTGCTATTTAAGCTGATATTAGTGCTACATGGTACCTCTCAGTAATTGTTTTAGGAGATGATATGGAAATAAAGTGAAATGTACAGACCCATAAAACAAAAATGTTTCCTAAAAATTTCAGAGCTTGTGCTCGTGCTGAGATCTCAAATATTGTAAAACATTTTCTTGTACACTTCCCTCCAGTTGCACGTACTGTTCAGCTGCAAACCATGTCCTGTGCACACTACTGATTTTCTCCAGATGATATTGGACCAAAGAATCAAAATTCACTCACACTTCATTCACTCAGTGTGCTTCTACTGATCACGTCCGCTAACTTGACGTCGCTTTCAAATGTCTGCTGATGCTGTGGTTATGCCCCAAAGACCATTTAAAAAATAAGACTATAGAACCAAAACCACAAGCTAAAAGAGGATAAAAGCTGTAGATTCCGAGTGGATTTGGTTGTACTAAGGTTGTAAAACAGGTCTGGGTTTTTCATTATTGTTGTTCTTCTGCTGCTTTCCTCTCTGTGTTGTCGTCTGCAGTTCGGCATGTTCAGTGCTCCGGTTAAACTGAGAATTTCTTGGCTACCTAAGTGAGAACACGCAGTCATTTTGATTTTGTCTACCTAGCAACAAAGTCCACACTGTTTCAGCTTTGCATAAGAACACAACCAAGTGACCGTAAAGATATCTGCACTGTGATCATATCTGTGTTCTTTGGAGACATTGAATGCCTTTTCTCACAGAAACAACTAAAACCGTAGATGTGCAGACCATCTCCTGTAGCCAGTAGTGAATGAAGGATGTGCAGTAATGGGGACAGCACGAATCCCTGTGGCTGCAGCCTGTGGAGGACGAGCACTGCACTGTTAAGACGCCATTAACTCCAACTCTCTGGGGCTTCACGTGTCAAGAATGTCTCAGTTCCTTGTACAACATGAACTTTAAATAGCAGTTTGTAGGCTAAAGTGTGCAGATAAATGATCTTTAAAACAGAGGCCGACACAGAAATCTCCAGTACCCTGACAGATGGGTAATTTTTGTGTCTGTATTTTTATCACTTAACAAGTACACTAGCCAGTGGACCAGCCTCCCCAAAACATGATGTGTTAAATCGCTTTGCGGATGTGAAAGTTTTCAGTTTTGTGTTTCTCTCGCTCTTTCTGCAGAGTGATCTGTGGTCGCTCGGCATCACAGCCATAGAGATGGCAGAGGGAGCACCACGTAAGTGTGAAACATCACTGACTGGACACAGATTACAGTTTGTCTGCAAGTTGTCTGCTTAGTTTAGGTTATTAAATTGTCTCTTTGCTTCTCTGTTGCTGCTTTTTGTTTCCTTTTTACTTAACTCTCATCTCACGTGTCATTAATCCCTGTCTTCCATTTACTCCTTTTCCTTTCCTCTCTTCTCGTTTCCTGTTTCCTTTGTTTTTATCTTTTGATGTTTTTCGTTTGTGTATTTTTCTTCTCTTCCTCTTGTCTCCCACCCTTTCTTTTCCTGACTGCTTGTTGCATCCTCTCTATGCCCCATTGTTTCCTTTCTTTTCACTCGTTCATTTCCTGTCTCATCTTTTCTCATGTCATTGTTTCTATTTAACTGATCTATTAATATTTATTTTTCTCTCCATGTATTATGTACTTTTTTCTTTTCTTTTGTCCTTTCTCCTGCCTGTTGTTTCTTTACTTTACTTTCTTTCATGATGTCTCCTATTTTCTTTTCCTTTCCTCCTTAATGTCCTTTTATATCCTTTGCTCCATTTTCTTTCTGTCCCCTGGTTCCTTTTATTATCTTCTCCTCTTTTCCCCCCCTCCATTTTTTCCTTTTACCTTTCTGTCCCCTTTATTTTTCTGTCCTTTTACTTCCTTTCTCTCCTTTCTTTTTGTCCTTTCTCGCCCCTTCAGCTCTCTGTGACATGCATCCGATGAGAGCGCTCTTCCTCATACCCAGAAATCCCGCCCCCAGACTCAAGTCCAAGAAGTGGTGAGTCACTTTTCACAAAAAACACAGAAACAACTTTTAAGCCACAAACAAAATACACACACACACACACACGAGTCGTTGCTTTGCACCTGCACAGATCAGTGGTTGTTTTCCAGTGTCACATTTTGCCTCCTCGGGCCTTTGTGATTACAGTATGTTGCTTTCATTTTTTCAAATTGAAATGTTGAAATGTCCCTGAGCACCTAAAAGATCTGACACAGAATGGAAATATGCTCAAAAGCAACAATCGTGGACATCAACTTCACAGACCCATTAGTTCTTATAGGAACTCACTGTATTTTATTTATTTATAACCAATTTGTGTGTTTTTTTTTAATTTGCTATGCTTTAATGTAAATTATTGTATTTATTAATGTAGTAATATTTTTAAGATCTTTGCACTAAAGTGAAGATAAACACTTTATCTTCAATACTGTTAGTATTGAAATTTTTTTGATCTTTGCACTTTATTTGATAAGAACACACAGGATAAGCCAAAAGGACAAAAAAATAATAATTCTGTCAAATCTCAGGTTCAGATCTGGTCACTGTGGAGTTTCCACTTCTGACTTTGAGTACATTTGTAGTAGTACTTTTACTGAGATACGAGGGTCTGGGTACTCCTCCCACCCGTGGTCATTTATTTATCTTGTTTGTGTGTCCAGGTCAAAGAAGTTTCAGTCCTTCATCGAGAGCTGTTTGGTGAAGAGTCACAGTCAGCGGCCGAGCACAGAGCAGCTGCTCAAACATCCGTTCATTCGCGACCTTCCCAACGAGCGGCAGGTCCGCATCCAGCTGAAGGACCACATCGACCGCACCAAGAAGAGGAGGGGGGAAAGGGGTGAGCAAGCTCCCTTTCTACTCACGTCTTAGCTGCAAACGTGTGTGAAGCATGTGAATGCTAACCTGAAATCTGTGTGTTTCCACCAGATGAGACAGAATATGAGTACAGTGGCAGTGAGGAAGAGGATGAGGAGAGGGACATCGGAGAGCCCAGGTACTACCTCTGCCACTTACAGTACTACTACTACTGATAGCACAGCATCTGCAAACACTACTACTGAAGCTAATTTTGCTAATGCATTCAGAATTACTACTGATGATTATACTGCTACTACCACTGCGACTACTGCTGCTACTAACCTTACTATTGCCGTTACTGTTAGTACTACTGCCTCTGCTACTTCTTAAAGTGTAGCTAATAACTGCTACTTTAACTACTGCAACTGACACAATGATTGACAGTAATGCCATGAAAACTACTAGTATGGTGACTAACAGTATTGGTACCGCTATGCTTCTACCAGTACTGCTATTGCCACAGTTACTTTTCTACTGTTAGTACCCCAGTACAAATGTACTACTCTCATTACTAGTACTGTTGATGACACTACTACTTGTGGTACTGTATTCACTTTCACTTTAACCGCTCCGTTATTGAATATGAACTTTTGAGAGTTTATTCCTGTTTATTCCTTCAGCAATATTAACTTTTTAAACTAAACACATTGTTTTTCCTGTGGGGTTTCAAAGGAGAACTACAATTATATCATCTTCATTACATTGTTAAATATTCACTTCCTTATCAAACGGCTGATTGTATCATGATGGTTTTCCTTCAGTTCCATCATCAACATTCCCGGGGAGTCCACTCTGAGGAGGGACTTCCTGCGTCTCCAGCTGGCTAATAAGGAGCGTTCTGAGCTGATCCGGCGCCAGCAGCTGGAGCAGCAGCAGAACGAGGAACACAAGCGGCAACTACTGGCTGAGAGGCAGAAGCGTATTGAGGAGCAGAAAGAACAGAGGCGACGGCTAGAGGAGGTAGTTTTGCACAGCTCTGCTTGTTGCCCCATCAGTATCATTTACGTTGTTTTCTGTATAACATTGGAAAGGAAGAATAAGCGTAGTCAAGCATAGCCGACAACAAGTACAGCAGCACTTTAAAGTGTGGTACGGCAGGCTTAAGGACAGAAAATCAACAAAAGCTTTCGAAACATAAAAGATGACATAACAAATGACAGCTCATTGGATGAATGAGAGCAGCTGTGTGCCAGTTGTAATCTGTGGTTGTGAGAAACATTTAAGCTTTATTTATGAAATGACTTATCTTCAGTGACCCAGCACACCTGTGATGTTAGCACCTCAGCTCAGCCAAATGCCAGGGAAGCACACCTGATGTGCGCACACACACACACACACACACACACACACACACACACACACACACACACACACACACACACAGAACTGAAGGGTTATTTTGTCAAATCTTCTCCACCTACAGCAACAGCTTCGGGAGCGAGAGCTGAGGAAGCAGCAGGAGCGGGAGCAGAGGAGGAGGTACGAAGAGATGGAGCAGCTCCGTCGTGAAGAAGAGAGGAGGCACGCAGAGAGAGAGCAGGTAGGAAAACACCTGACTTATTAGTGGTGCATCATCACAGGTGAAGCCTGTCAGCTCTTAAAACCCACTAACCTCTGCAGTTTACCCATCATCATATGATTCACATAACCCAACAATGTTTGCTTCTCCCAGTTAATTAAACACACTTTTATATTGTATCTGAAAAAGGCTTTTCAGTGAAACAGTCGAAAAAATGTGTATTTGATTCAACTGTTCAGCAACACGTGCTTTTTCTCCGTTTGTGAGTCTCTAAACCCACATCAGGCTCTATGAGCTGTGGAAGGACAAATTGTCTAAAAACGATAAAAAATATACTGAATTTGGGGCCGCATGCCCCATGCTGGGAGTTCTTATTTATGAAATAATTAATAAATAGCGATGAATGATTTCCGGGTGTAACAAAACAAAACACTTTATTCTTTATCTTCAACCAAACAACATTAAATTAGAGCTTTTTACATCCTCTTTTGGGCCCAAATGTGACTCTGCCTCTGCTGAGTCACATTTTGACCACGTAAACGAAAAAAAAAGTCCCAGATTAAACTTTTATCACTTTGTTGCATGAACCAAACTTTTACACAGCATCCAGTTTTCACCACACATCCAGAGACACTGGACATCTGCTTCAGGCTGCAAGTTTTTAATATAATATTAATTAAAAATAACAGTATTTATGTTACAGTTATAAAAAACATATATATATAGTTTCTTCCTAATTCAGTTCATATTGATTTGATTTTACTGGGTGATAATTCAGCATATAGCACCTTTAGGACCTTAGGATCTAAATTGTCAGTATCCACCGGAGTACTATTGGTATATCCAACTGACCCAGCAAACCTTTATTAGTGTCACAATTCCGAACAGGACAAACTCAAAACTGTGACTTCAGGCAGGATAAGTATCCTCAGTTTGCCTTTATTTATACCACAGTAATTCGGCTTTTTGATAGGTGAGCAGCTAATCCAGGCAAAAGTCCTCACAAAAGCCTGGAAAGACAAGGAAACAGAAAAAGAATGCTGGCAATCTACAGCTCCAAAGGCACAGTAGACAGTCAGGTAGGGAATAAGGAAATAGGCTGGTATATATACTGAGGGAGTAATTACTGGATGCAGAACTGATTAGAATAAGGTTGAAGAGGTGTCAGGTGACTGCAGTGGCAGGAATGCAGGCTTACTGCAGGGCACGAGGGCGTGGCAGGGCCTGAAACAGAGGCTGAGTGACTGAACCGAGAGCATTTTCATATCATTTAAGTCATTGTCAACTCAGGAAATACAACAGCAAGTAACGTGGGCCAGTCCGAGTTTAATACTTTTATTGCTCCTGTGTTAGTGGTGCCTGGTGCAATGTTTTGGAAGTTTGTGGTGCAGTTGTAAGAAATCGAGAAAGACATGTTGGATCTCAGAGGCAATAGCAACTTGTATTTAGTGTAGAGTGCAACAGATCAGAAACCGCAGATATCTGCATGACTAACAGGCAACTTTTCCTACGGTGCAATGCTTTCTTAATCAGTGCTTCCTTATTCACCACCCAGGGATACATTTCTACCTCTTGCACAGTGGATATCAAGCTGATCTTTAACACCCTTCCTTCATTAATAACCATGTCTTTCTGTTCCACTGATTACAGCCCCCTGCTGCTTCTCCCTATTTATCTCCTCCTCGTCTATTTCTGACTAAGTCCCTACTTTCACACCTCTTCAATAAAGCTACGTTTTTCCTCTTTCATCTTCTTTTCTCCTATTTCCTGCTCTGCTGATGTCACTGGTTGCCTGGGCTCCTGTTCGCTTCTTGCCTGCCTGGGTGCTCTCTCATTGGCTGCTGATGGGTTAGGAGTATATCCGTAGACAGCTGGAGGAGGAGCAGAGGCAGCTGGAGATCCTGCAGCAGCAGCTCCTGCAGGAGCAGGCTTTACTGCTGGTAACGTCACACAAATACACAGTTCAAACTTTCATAGAGCTCTTGTGTTCAGGACCACAATAACAAAGGTTGGTGACCATGGAAACAGGAGGACGTGGCCATGTTGGTTTATTGTTTACACCAAAATTGTGATGTGGCGAAAGTGAGACACACTTGCACATCAGTTTATTAGCATCAGAAAAAAAGGAATTCGTGAGAAGTCAAATGCTGACAATCCCGAAATAAAACTTTATTTTCACTGTGACGTGATCATTTTTTTTCCCAACAACTTTAAATCAGACAGCAGAGCACGTTTATTGTCCCCAACCAAACACTGTCCAACAAAGACTCCAGTTTTACCCACTGGCGTTTTACCAGGAGCCTGTTTCTGAAAGGACACACACACACACACACACACAATTGCTGGCTGCTGCAGACTTTCACACATACCTCAGATAAATGCCAGACATCTAAACTGACAAGAAGGTGTGAGGAACTTGCATGGACAGTTTCAACCTGAGCTTCCAGGATGATGAATCAATGGTATTTTTCAAAGTTTGTTCCAAAATAATATATTAAATATTCGGGGGGATAAATGTGTTTGAAGATGCTGCAAAGATGTTTAAAACATGTACATAAATGTACAATTGATTTAACACTGGATCTAGATAGATTTTTGTGCCTTATAATACTGAAACTTCCTGTAACACCCCAGTCTGGGAAACCATTTTCTCTTTTAGAAATATATTCTTTCCTGTTATCATGTCAGTGCATTTTTCATGTAATGGCAGAAACATACCTATCAGTAAATCAGATCATCCTGAAAACGTTGTTGGCCCTTACACCACTGGAAAGTTAAAGAAATCAAGCAACACATGCAGCCTTTGCAAAACTAAAATATTTCAGGGCCTGTTTAGGTTTTAGTGACTTAAATTACTGCTCTAACCTTTAAATCTAGCCAAAAAAGTGTAGGTGTAGGCTTCAAAAGCAACCCAAAGGCCCAGAGTGGCACAGACCCTCCCAAAATTTGACCGAGCAACCTTGGTGGCTCCCCCGCTTCCCCTGCCAGAGTCAGAAGAAGGTTTGTATTTAGCATTTTCTTTTAGTGAATGAAAGTTAAACACCAAAAGAACTGACCAACTTTTACACTGAAATAATTCATTATACTTTTAGAAATAACATTACATACATTTAAAGTATACTTGTATTTTTGTGGCACTTAAACTTTGGAGCAGGTGCAGCCAGGCAGGTTATTCCACCAAAGGATGGATATGTAGGTTTCTTATAAACACTGTATTGTACACACATAATTATATACAGCTTATTATATTGTATTTGAGTCTTTGCCTCAGTCTGTGCCCACTGATTAGTTGCTGTTTTCCCACATTTACCGATTGTCTTTCCTCTGTTCTGTTGTGCTGTGCAGGAGTACAAGAGAAAGCAGATCGAGGAGCAGCGTCAGGCCGAGCGGCTGCAGAGGCAGCTGCAGCAGGAGCGAGCCTACCTGGTGTCGCTGCAGCAGCAACAACAGCAGCAGCAACAGGAGCCACCAAGACCACCGCAGGACAAGAAGCAGCTGTACCACTACAAAGACCAGGCCCCCAGCAGCAATGACAAGCCTGCCTGGGCCAAAGAGGTAGCACGAACAGCCTGAGACGCACACACAAAGTTTTACACCACAAACCTCACTTATTCATCACTTGCCCTCCTGCAAAGCTTTCTGACAACTGCAGGAAGAAGATTTGAACTCAGAACAAAAATATCTTATGTTTCCCGCAATATTTATTGACTACAGACTAGAATAATGCCCTTTGAAAAAACTAACATACTTAGGTTGAAAAAAATGATGAGTAATGATACATACACTGGTCAAAAATAACTTATATATCTTCTAAAAGTTTGGTATAAAAGCTCTTTTTCATTTATAAGCAGGTAAAGAGAAACTACTGTAATGAGATTTTCTCCATGTTTTTTACCATGATGGAAAAACATAATGGTAAAAAATACCATGATGGTAAAACATTTTTTTACCACGATGGTAAAAAAAACAACATGCAAACGTTCACCTGAGTATCTGTGTGCACAGATACTCAGGTGAACGTTTGCAAACAAAGACCAAAGACAGGTTTGCATGTGGGAACAAGAATCCTCACACTGAGCCACAGAGCCGTTCCAACTGTACATACATTGTACTCGCTCATTGCAAGTAGTAACAGCTGCTTAGCCACAATGAAAGCACTTGAGTTGGTTGTAAACTGGTAGTTTTCATTCATAAAATTACAAACGCACCCAGATTAGGTGGAGTACAAGGCTGGTACAAGCGGAGAGGAGCTCCCACCGGTTAACATGGTGTTTGTGTCGTCTTTGCACTTTTGTTCCCTCCAGGTTTCATCTGAACTGTAGCTCCTGAGGAGTCCGTCTCGTCTGTGATGATTTTTCTCTTTAGCTGCAACAGTGGGACAGTATTTTATGTGCTATGAAAAGCTTTTTGTATGTTTTAATTACCACATCAAATCTTTTGCAGTGAAACAACTGTGGTCATGCTGTATGGAAATTGGACATCACAAAGCCTCATGCAGCCATTATAGAAGGTTACGCTGGAGTTGGCCACTACACTGTAAAGCTACTTTTGTTACATTAGGCATTAGACATAATTTCACCGTGTTAGCATGCAAATCTGAGTTTTTAGTCAGTTAATATTCATTTTATCTGGGCATCTCAGTGCCTTCAACCACTCTTTTGCAAAAGACAACTGAGAACAAATACTTATAGTGTCCAGTGTATTTTACCCAAGCAGTCATCACAAACAGTGCAAAGCTACTGAAAGCAATGCAAATATAAGCCAGTAAGTGTCTCTAACTTTATCACAGTTCGTTCCAGTAAAGTTCACATTTTGTGAGTGTGGAACAAGCTTTAACTTGAACAGGGAGGTCTAAAGGTCATTGAATGCACCCTGTAATCTGGTAAAGGAAAGGTTTGCGGTGGCGCCATAGACGCACAGGATGGTATCATCCAAAAATATGCATTACACTTCCTATTTAGAAAAGAGATTATTGCTGGGACAAAGCCCTGGGGCTTCTATTGGTCCTTGAAAAGTGGCTTAATCAACCATTCGCAGCACAGTGTTGCTTTTTGTCATGTGAGGCAACAGCAGTGAGAGGCAGCAGTATAGTGCTAACGCCTGACTGCTGTAACCGAGGGACAGTTTAGACACAAAGTTTAATTTGATTATTTTCCTTTCAGAGTCTTACTGAAGCTAATTATGTCCATTTAATAATTACACATCTCTTGTTTAAAAATGCTGGTCACAAGTTCTGTCGACATCCAAAATGGCTGCCCGAGGGTGTGTTACATCAACTGAAAGCTTATATGAACCAGCTCGTGAGCTTGTTTTCCTGCTTTGCTGTAAACACTGACCTTGCTCTCCAGGTGATGCGTCGAGCTCAAAGCAACTCGCCTCGTGTCCCTCCCAAGAAATACCACTCGTTCAAAGAGACGCGAGACGCCGACCTCGACAACCTCCTCTTACTCCCAGGTTATAAACCAAGACCCCGCCCCCCCTCCTACCCTGCCCATGTCAGTCCCACTAGGGATCGCCCACATGTTCCTCGTATCCGTGTAACCTGTATCCCTGAACCTGACCTGGAACCCCCTCAACCAGTGATGCGCCGGCAAAGCCCCGATCCTGGGGTCCAGAGCTCAGAATCTAGGGGCCGAGCTCCAGCCCGCCGGGTCAGTCGGAGAATAAACCTCACCTTTTTAATCTCTCATCCTGCAGTCTGTCCAGTCCGACTTATTAACCCTGGCTGGTGGAATGATGCCCTTTGCAATTGCTCAGGACTATTTCTATAAAGTCTCTTCATGTCACAACTTCTCTCTGGTAAATTTCGCCCTAACTGGTGGTTGGTGCTTCCCGTCTTCCAACATTTGATCAGTTTTATTTCCAAACTGAGGCTGACTTCTACTTTTTGCATTATAGCCCTGAATTATATTTTTACTTTTCTTACTGGAACCTTGTGAGGCTGTATGTTAGCTTTTATTAGGCTAAATACTAATGTGAGCATTCATCCAGTGTTAACATGCAGGTTTGTTTACTACGTTTGTCGTCTTAGGTTTGTCGTTTAGCGTTCTAACAATAACTTATTAGCAAAAAGAAAACCAAACATATACCACTAATTCAACTTTTGACCTGATCGCCAAAACTGTTACATTTGCTCTGGGAGGAAACAAAAATATCTGAATCAACATTTAGTGAAATTGGAGTTGAAAGTTGGTTTAGACTAATGCTTTAGTCTGACACAGCTTAGCAAAGAGCTTTAAGGCCAGTGTGGACATGGCTGGACGTCCTCTGAATTAAATATTTATGTACAGTATGATCTCAATTCTTTTTAAGATTAGGTGTAATAGAGAGGACTGATTTCCAGTCCTATACTAGAGCTGGCTTAAAATTCATATTGCACTATTAATTAGTACCTTTCATAGCCATTTTCTTTTTTCTATCCTTGCAACATTTCTGTAATATTGAACGGTTTACAACTTAAAATAATATATTTGGCATTTTGGTCTTTTCTTTGTTAGGGATCCTAAATCAGGAATTTTGCATATTGTTGCATTTATGTTGCATTAAATTTCATACTCCATAAGTATCAAGAAGAGGAAGTCAGCTTGGCTGAGGGTGCAAATAAAACACAAACAATACATACCTCTTGGAAATAAACCACTCACATTCTTCTCTTTTAATGTTTGTGATGCTTTCCCCTCAACAGCTATTAATATTAAAATTAACCTTCACTTTCCCTCCATTATACAGGTTACTGACACTGTGTGGGTGCTGCAGGTCGATTTTCATCACTTGGACTGTTCCTCATCTTTACTGCAGTGGCTCTCACTCTGGTGGTTCCACTACCAGTATTCAAAAATAATAGTAGCAGTAATAGTCAATCATGGCTGAATAAATGCAAACTTTAACGTGTTTTTGTTAATCATCATCACATCAAGCTAGACATTATCATAAACTTGTAACAAAGAAGGCAAGGATGGACTTTTTTTATCTGAATCCAACAGAATGAGAGCCTCTGTTTTATTGCATGTCATGGAGTAATATATATATATAGTGTATATGTATATTTGTAGCAGTTAAAGGAACTAACAGGACCACAGGACCAAGATTCTCTCAAATTCTGTCTTTTTCCCTTCTTGTGTTTTTAATCTCTTCACAAATTCTCTTTAAGCCAAATATACTTTACAAACACGAGACCAAGATGTTAATGATGTGTGTTACCTTTGAACTATTAACCTTTTGCAGGCTTAAAAATTCCTATGTGTGTCCAATGTCATTTTAGGCAGAGTAACACCAGTGTGTGTTTTCCAAAGAATATGAGCGTGCAGAAAGGTCACTGTTCCTTATCACTGTACACAAAGCAGCTCTGTTTAAAAGCACACATTCACATGTGAATGCACACGCATTGAGGGCAGATCTCCAGGTCTGCCCTCTGGTGGCAGCTGGTGCACTGATGTAGGGCGGCTGTAGCTATATCCGACTCTCTCCCTCTGGTCGCGCCGAACGGAAACACACATTCACTGTGCACAGATAGGTCTACCCTCATCTCAGCGTCCCAGGGTTTCTCTCAGAGCATCAGACGAGGGAAATGTTTCCAGCACACACAAACACAATGTTCCGCTCTAAAAACCGATGATCACCTTTTCGAAAATGATACTATACAGGCGACACTACCGTTTAACAGCTTTCAGTTCATTAGCTTTAACACCTGAAACCATATTAACCTTTATAGAGAGGTAAAAGTATTGATCTTACCTTTGCAATGCTTTTACTTGCAATTTTAATAACTAATTTGCCATTATTCTTCTTACATTTAAACCCTTAATCATCATACATGTTAGTAGTTTATCTTCTGCCTGACATTGTCATGTGCTTGCAATATGCAGTCACTTATTCATGAACCTTTATTGACTGTAAGGAAACAGAGACGAGATGCTACCTCACACATTACTTTATTAATTTCAAATGTTTTTAAATAATTTAAAAATTAACGCATTATTTGGCAGAAACGGTTCTGGATAAAACATGCTGCTCTAAAACCCCATGAATCTGAAAGGAAAGAAAAGTTCTATAAAGTTAAATCTTTTTTCGGAATTACAAAACTAACCTCAAGACAAAATAATGTCTCATGAATGAAAACACCTTCTGATTTACATACACAACACATTATGAAATGAAACCCACTCATCAAATGCCAACAGTTTACAACACAACAGTAGCAAGCTCACAGCATGGTGAGTGACTGTGTGGTCTGATGTGTGTGTTTGTGTGTGTGTGTGTGTGTGTGTGTCAGGTGGAGGAGCAATTTAAGATGAGCACACAGACTTCTCCTCCATTGCAGCATAAAGTCTCCAACCGGATTTCGGACCCATCGCTGCCACCCCGCTCCGAGTCCTTCAGCAGCGGAGGCATCCAGCAGGCCCGGACGCCACCCATGCACCGCTCCGTCGAACCACAGGTATGTGACCTCATGTCTTCGCGTGTTAACATGTGACACTATCTCAGGGTGCAGTCGCACTGGGTTGATCTGTATGAAGGATGAATTGAGTTTTGTTCCTGACCATCATTTGTGAAAGTCACACTAACAAACATCTGAACAGGACTTGAAAGCTCTTCAGGAAGACTTACTCATCTCTCTGGTGCATTTGATTTGTTTTGAGATGGTGGGACTTAGTAGACATGGACATTTGTTTCCATTTTTTGCAGAATATCTCAGTCAATAAAAGAATACATTCAGTCTTTTTCCTTTTTATTTGGTAGTTTCAACAGGCTCCATACAGACACTAAACCAACAATGAATTGCCTCCACCCACATGTTTGGGGCCCCTTCACATGTCACATGTCATTCTGCAACCTGGATTAGCTCGTTCTTCTGTGCGCTGTGACATCCATTGTTGTCCAAAACCTATTAAAACAAATCAGCCAGACACACGGCTCCACTTCTCTGTTTCAAAACTCGTGGTGAAAAAAAAATAAAGCTCTGAGTCATCATTACATGTACAGACTGAGGTAAGCCAGTCAAAAGCAAATGTGTGTGTATTGCATTGGAATTATGGTGACTCAGAGCATTTGGGGGAATATTTTATAAAATACCACAACCTCTGAAATGAAGAAACATGTTGTTCAGTAGGTGTGTCTGCCTGATGTGTATTTCCTTTTTGCAAAAGAACTTAGTACAAATGTTACAAAAATCAATAAAATAATTGATGCTATAAAGTAATCTGATCGATGTTGCCAAACTGAAAACAATGCAATTAGATTTTAACATCTGTCAACAATATAAAGATGAGCCATACTTGCAATTCATGTACAAGTTCACAAGGGCATCAACTACAATGTTTCTGTTTTGACTGACCAATCTTTGCAATTACGTGGCAGCCAGAAAGTATTCGAATCGTTTAAGTTTTTCCACTTTTTCTTATTCCAAAATTGATTAAATTCATTATTTTCCTCAAAGTTCTACAAACAGTACCCCACAATGACAACATGAAAGAAGTTTGTTTAAAATCTTTGCCAATTTATTAAATTTTAAAAAATCCCACGTATAAGTGCTCACAGCCTTTGCCATGACACACAAAATTGAGAACAACTTGATTGGAGTCCACCTGTCGCAAATTCAGCTGATTTGATGGGATTTGAAAAAACATACACCTGTCTATATAAGTTCCACAGTTTACAGTGCATGTCAGAGCACAAATCAAGACATGAAGTCCAAGGAAGTGTCTGTAGACATCTGAGACAGTATTGTATCGAGGCACAGATCTGGGGACGAGTAGGGAAACATTTCTGCAGCCTCCAGCATCTGTAAATGTTTGGAAAAGTTTGGAACCACCAGGACTCTTCCTATAGAGCAGGCCAGCCGGAACCTGATGTTCACTCTAAAAGAGCTCCAGTATTTCTCTGTGGAGAGAGGAGAACCTTCCAGAAGAAGAACCATCTTTGCAGCACTCCACCAATTAGGCCTGTTTGGTAGAGGGGCCAGACGGAAACCACTCCTCAGTAAAAGACACGTGACAGCCGACCTGAAGGACTCTCAGACCAGGAGAAACTAAATTCTCTGGTCTGATGAAACAAAGATCTAACTCTTTGGCCTGAATCCCCAGTGTCATGTCTGGAGGAAACCAGGCACTGCTCACCACCTGGCCAACAGGAAAAGCACGGTGGGGGGGCAGCATCATGATGTGGGCATGTTTTTCAGCAATGTACAGAGACGTCCATGATGAAAACCTGTTCCAGAGCATCTGGACCTCAGACTGGGGCGACAGTTCTTCTTTCAACAGGACAATGACCCTAAACACACAGCCGAGATAACAAAGGAGTAGCTACAGGACAACTGTCAATGTCCATGAGTGGAGCAGCCTGAGCCCAGACTTGAACCCAATTCAACATCTCTGGAGAAATCTGAAAATGCCCATGCACTGATGCTCCCCATCCAACCTGATGGAGCGTGAGAGGTACTGCAAAGAAGAATGGGAGAAACTGCCCGAAAATAGGTGGACTTGAGGCTGTAAATGCTGCTAAAGGTGTTTCAACAACGTATTACGCAAAGACTGTGAATACTTACGCATATGTGATTTTTTTTCACTTTTTTATTATATTTGCAAAGATTTCAAGCAAACTTAATGTTGTGATTATGGGATATTGTTTGTAGAACTTTGAGGAAAATAAAACATTTTATTGATTTTGGAATAAAGCTGTTACATAACACAATGTGGAAAATGTTAATGGATTCAAATACTTCCTGGATGCACTGACTATGTAAGAGGACACGAATTAGTGCAGATTTAACAGTTGGGTCTTTGCATTTCAAGCGAAATAAATTTGTTATCATTTAGACATTAACATTTGTCTGCATGCTCAGTGTGTTTTATGGTTGTTTCCTTGCATTAGTTAAGATTGTATTCTGTTAGTTCTGCTGCTAGAGTCTTGTCTGTGCAACTTTGTTAGAGGATATATCGTTCTCGTCACTGAACTGAAGCGCGAGCACTCCAGACATTTTGAACATGATTAGTGTGAAAGCACCCTGAGGCTTGTGTTCCTCTCCTCCGTCACTTTCGTTCTCACCTCATTTCACCCTCCTCCTCATTGCTCCTCCTGCATCTTTTCCGATTTGCATCTTGATCACATTGTATAAATCCTAATCCTGCTCCTCAACCCTGCCTGTTTCCTGCTTGTGTGTGGGTCCAGATGGCACACCTGGTGCAGGTGAAGAGTCACGGCCTGTCAGGGTCCCAGTCCCTGTACGACCCCCACGGGGTGTCCTCTTCCTCGGCGTCACCCTCCCCCTCCCGGCCTCCCATGCCCCGGCAGAATTCTGACCCCACCTCCGACACCCCTCCTCCCTTGCCCCTGACCCGCCTGGCGCCCCCCCTCGACAAGCTGGATCGCAGCTCCTGGTTGCGGCAGGATGATGACATGCCCCCCAAGGTCTCTGCATGTCACAACCTGTGTGTTTTAGTTCATGTTTGTTTGTGTTTCACTTAGTATTGTGGAATATAATGGTGTGTTTTTTTTTAAATATAAATTCAGTTTTTGTGTCATGAGTGCGTTCTTGTCTGCATGCAGGTTTAGCTTTTGTGTCGGTTGCAACAATTTGTTTCATTTTTAGTGTAAATGATACCTGCCTGATTGTAAGTGAATTTGAAGTTTAATTTTTGTACATTTAAATATATCTGCTGGTTAGTCTGTTTTACCGGACTTATATTATTGAAATGTGCATGTAGAAAAAACAAATTTCCCCTCAGACAAAATAGCCATTTTTTAAACCTGTGTATAACAGCCAATGTAACAGCTGTACAGAAGCCATGAAAAGTTTTCTTTCAGTTGAGGCATTTTATACTTGCATCAATGCGTTTCGCACCACAAATGCGCAATAACATCTCCTTATATTTGCTTTTGTGCCAGCTTTAAATGTTTTATCCCCCTCAGTCTAAACACTAGCATGTTTCTGTGCCCACATTCAAATAAGAGGACACTGCAGCAAATGTAAAGCTACAGTGGACTTCACTGCACAGAAATAGAGACAGAAAGAGATCAGCTTAGGTTTACCAGCTCAGTCAGCAAAGATTCTTTGTTTCTTTCTTTTACTGTATCTGGTAGCAAACTGTTTGGGTCCAGACATATATAGAGATGTCCCTGAAGAGAGCAAAAGAAGTTGTGTCATTTTGATACTTTAATTTAAAGAAACAACAGCTAGCTATGGATATGAAAAAGCTAATCCTTCTAATTGCATTAGACGGTGTGTGACGTGTTGTGCTTTTCCAGGTCCCTCAGAGGACGACCTCCATCTCCCCTGCTTTGGTCAGGAAGAACTCTCCTGGAAATGGACCTGGCCTCGTACCTCGGGGGGGAACTCACCTCATACGGGCTAGGTACAAACACACAGACACATATTTTCCACACAAATACTATGCAGTACTACGCAGTGTTACCCTCAAAATGTTCTCACAATGGTCAGTGTTTGATCATTGTGAGAAAAAACACAGATTTTTTTCATTAGCAGAATATTTAATGCTCAGATAGTAGGAATGTTCCTTTATTATTTATTTATTTATTATAGTGAGATGGTATAAAAGGGGATGCAAACATTATGTGCATTATAATGTATAAATGTATAACATATAATGTGCATTATACTTAACCCCAGGTTAGGATTAACCTGGGGTTAAGTATAATGCATTCAACTCGTTCAAACGTTCTTTGATCATCAGAAGTTACTAAAAATGCACCTAAAAAAAGGAGCATATAAAAAAACTCTTATCTTCTTTGATAAATAAATAAAGTTTTATTACTCCGTCAGTCCCCAGTGTTTCCTTGTCAAATCTCTGATATAGTCAGAGGACATGTTATCAAAACTGTGACCAATAAATAAACTTGAGTCATGTGATTTTTGTTTCTTTTGTTTCTTTATCTTTTTGGCATTAAAACAAACTAAGCACATATTTTTAACAAATCTTTACAGTGTGGAGCACACATATGATCATTTCTTCATTTATTTATATTTGTATGATGTTCTTGTCATATGATCTAAGAACATTAATAAATGAAGATGAAGTGAATGTTTTTCTGTTTTATTGACAGAAACAATGTGACAATGCATTAATTTTGAGTTTCATACTGGACGGATTTAAAGCCTATGTTTTCACTGCAGTTAAAAATGCATATAATATAAGCTCATAAAAGCCCATCAAGCTACATCTTCTTCTACTTTTGTTTTTTATATTTTATTATTTATTTGTTAGTGTCCTCTTAGTTTAAGGCAGAAATGTGTTCTCACTGATGAAGCAAACCTCGTACAAGTGAAGCAAACACTCTCACACACACAGCTCAGATGTAGAGCTGTGGGAACGCAGGTGTGATTTTTTTTTTTTAGTTCAGAGCAGGATTTCAACAGTTTCCTCCTGCATGAATGAGACGGCACTGTGTTTGTGTTGCCGTAGCAACCCTGACCTGCGGAGGACCGAAGTTTCCATGGAGACACCCCTAAAGAGGACGAGCAGCGGCAGCTCCTCCAGCTCCAGCACCCCCAGCTCCCAGGGAGGCTCCAATGAGCGAGGTGCACACACAGATATGTTTCTATACTTGATAGGACCCTCACTCACATCACTAGTTTTCATTGCTTTATGGTCATCAGCAAATAAAAAGGCACCTGGAATAAGCAAATACAGCCAAAACAAATGCTTGATACTATAACAAATGCAAAAATATCCATAGTCCAGTAGTTCAGGGTGTATTTTGTCTGCCCTCACATTTGTACTGTAGAGTTTTGAGCACTGCCTTAACTATTCATTCAGTCGAATTTCTTATCTATCCATCCATTATCTTAACCACTTACCCTGTTCAGGGAGTCTATCTCAACTGTCGCTGGGAGGGAGGTGTGTACACCCTGAACAGTTCAGCAGTCTATCTCAGGGCCTCAGTCAAATTTACAGCACATTTTGTAAAACTTGAGAAACAGTTTCTTATTGTTATCTGTTTCTAAAAGTGTATTCACTAATTTCCACTTGTTTTTTCAAAAAGTTTTTTCAAAAGTTTTACTTTCCCCCCAAAAGTCTTTTCAAAATATCCTCTATAATTGAAAAGAAAAACTATTCTTTCTAAAAATGCCATTGCGTTTATCATCTGTAAGTTTATTCTAATTTTCCAAATTATCGCAAATTTCCTCACATTTGAAAAATGTCTTCACTGTCTAAAAATAGCGTTAACTGAAACGGGTCTAATGACAGTGCACAAATACACACGCACATTTACTAGCTAATCTTCTTTTAATTTTATAGTAATTCTCATTTGTGCGTGTGTTCAGGTAATTCAGCCATTAAGAACGAAGGCTCCACAGTTTCTTCCCATGAGACCAAAGACGAAAACAGAGAGGTGATGCGACCCAGCAGGCCTGCAGTGAGTACACACACACATACATACACACACATAAACCGTGGATTTTCTTCACGCAAACTTTGTATGATTCAACAGTGCACATATTGAAAGGTTGGAGAAAATGTAAACACATTGACACTCTGTGACTGACCCGCTCATGTCTCTGATCGAACCACGTTGTTCATTTTCACTGTCTTCCTCTTCTCATCCTTTCTTCCATCCTTCCTTCCATATTCCGTCAGAGCTATAAGAAAGCTGTAGACGAGGTTAGTGACGTTTCTCCTTTTTCAGCCCTCGTTCTTTCTCATTCCCTCTTTCCACTTTAGCAGCAAAGTCACTTGTCTTATTTAACAGTTGGCACAACTTGGAAGGTTATCTGGAAATAGTTCATTCCCAATACAAATAATCACTTCAGCTGAAGAGTGCAACAGTGGCCCTCGGCCGTTTTAGCACACACGGTACTGAACAAATGAAAGGCAGCCACTTTAGTAGTTGGTACAAGACCACCGCTGTGTTACCACAGTAGCACTGTCGATGAGATGCTCTCATGCAATATCTTTGGTCAAATTTTGGCCACAACAACCCAAAAGCATGCAAACATGCAGCATCCAGGTAGATTTGTTTAGCGTGCATGACATTATAGCTGCAGTAATTACTTTCCAGTTGCAAATCCTTGTCTGTTGCATTATTAATTCTTGTAGTGTTTTGGAATATACCTCCTTCCAACTAATTTATTCCTAAAACAGGTACGTGAAACAACTTGTCCATGTTAATGCAGAGCACGGAAAAGTTGACTTAAGCAAACCACAGACCAAAATGTCAAAAAGTCAGAATTGTTATATTAATATTTAAAACAGCACTAGATGTTAACGCTACTGTATAATTGTCCAAAGTTCCTTAAGGGAGTCTCTGGGACTTATCAGATGCCTTATGTTTGCTGTATTAGAAAAGAAGTGTTTCACCATGAAAGAAAGATTCAAAGATGTCTGACATGAACTTATGGTGGACATTTTTGCACATTGTTCCACTTACTGTCAGCTTCATAGAATGTAGGGAGCTACTTATCTTATTCACACTGTCACCCATGTTTGTCTCTCTCTTCCTGATTAGACAATTCTTTGTACTGATCTGTTTTCCTGTTGTATCAGGGATGAAGCTACCGTTCACTTCACTGTAGAAATCTGTACATTGCTACATGATTTCTACAGTCACACACATTCTCTTTGTCTCTTTCTTTCATGTTATCTCGTGTCTCCTTCTCATCAGGAGGAGTTGGTAAGATATGCACCACCACTGTTTCCTCCTCGCACCACCTCAACCACAGCTCATCCTGTCACGTAAACTCTCACATATACAACCCTTCTTGCTGCTAAAATTGAAAATGTCACAGAGGCTGAATCTAAAGGCACACATCTCCTAACTCTGACTCTCCTGCTCTGAGGTATGATGGCAGTTGTTTCTCCTCTCCCTGCACCATCCCGCTGCTCACCCCTCAAGATGGGGAATTATTAATGTGGCTGAAATGTAAAAAGAGTTTGATGACAGCTTGCATTGTGCCACAGTAACCCGCTTTTTCTTTTCTCCTGCTTCATGTCAAAAAAAATTTCGGAATATTTTTAAACCACTGCAGCACATTTAACATTAAGTTGCCCGATTAGCATGCTGTTGCTTTACAGTGGTTCAAAATGAGGGCGTTAGTTCGTAAATTACAGGTTTGAGCAAATGTCATGTCTGACGCTCCAGCTTTGTTATCACAAAAGTAGAAGTTGGCTTCCATGACATGTCAGCTTTTTTTGATTTTTAAAATGTGATGGTAAAGATATACAATTATCCCAAGATACGTGATTTTAGAACTAAGTGTGTCTTAGAACATGGATCCCGCCCCATTCCCAACCTGACTCAAACCTCGATGCAGTTTTTTCTTTAGCATGGCCCTCTTGCCTTTAATATCATGAATCATCGTCGTACATATTACCAAGAGAAACGTAACTAGAGGCCCATCATTCAAATGTTTGATAGTACTTTAAAAAAGAAACAAGGATTTGGCCATTTTACTGTTATTTACAGTTAAACGTATTCGGCCTAAACTAGGTGAATGAAGCCAAACAAGATTTCTAAATGTCTGTCTGTACCTCATCTGAACCATTGGTTACCGACTCAGTTTGGGGATCCACTCTTTAATGTGTCTTTATTATGGTCAGATTACTCATTTCTCCTGGGCCACAGCCGCTGTTTGAAGTGATGTTTTAAAGTAACAACAGTTCAGTTAAAAACACAAATTCCAGAAACCACCAAAAAGACGCATAAGATGATATTGAAAAGTTACAAAATGGCCAAAAATAGACACCATGTACAAAAATACAAAGAAAATAAACCCAGAGAAACCTAAATATGACACAACTAATATATGCATTACTCTACATACTGATATTTTGTTTAATACACTATGAAGTATACAAAGACACAAGACAACCTAAAATAAACACATATAGACAAAAAGTGGACTTTCCTGTAACCCAAGTGTGATGTAACTATCATCAGACACACTGTGATGTTTTATAGGACCTAAAATTACTAAAAAATGCCACATAAAATGTAAATCACATTCAACAGTAAATTACTTCCTCATAATCAGCAATTAAACGCTTTGTGTGCTGGATGATATTGATCTACAATTTAATGAAGCTCTCTACCTCCCAGTAGAGAGCTGGGCTCCCACAGTTTGACCAGACCTTTTTAGCAGCTGTCACAGTCACTAAATACATTTATGTTACAGAAATCCTCTAATGGTGGATGAATCCTCCTTTAATTCAAAGCAACAGGACAGAAAGTCTTTGACGCTTTTTATAAAAAATAAAAAATCTAACAAGCCCTCGTGGACAGCAGCATCCACTCTGTTTGACCATAAGCTTACATTTATTGCATGAATGCAAGCATGACAGACATTAAGAGTGCTACTCTGTGGAGATCACTCTCACCTATGGTCTAGGAGTGTGAGTCTTTGGCACCAGGGCATTATCAACATTCTAGGTTGTCTCCTTCCCCTCCAGGACCTGACAGCTCTGGCCAAAGAGCTTAGAGAGCTGCGACAGGGCGAGGAAACCAGCCGCCCGCCTGTCAAAGTGACAGACTACTCATCATCCAGTGAGGAGTCTCACAGCAGTGAGGATGAGGAGGGAGAGGGCGGGCCAAATGATGGAACCGTGGCTGTCAGTGATATTCCACGAATTATGTGAGTATTTCTGCTTGTGCTTTTTAAAAAGAGGTTGCAGGTGCAAGAACAAGGATCCCTGACACACCAACCAACACAGTGTTTAAAGAGGTCAAACTAGAAGTTATGTTGCTTGGTTTGAGCACCAGGGCTTTCTGAAGGGACTTTACCTGTATTTTCAACAATCCCCATACAGACACTGATACCAACAATGAATTGTCTTTATTCATGCTTGATGTCTGTCTGTCTAGAACGTGGATGTCCTGCAAGCCTGTTTGTCTTTATGGTAGTCCTAGGCTGATGTCCAAAAGCCATTAAAAACATATCAGCCACAGACATTGCTTCACTTGGTGACATGTTTCTTCATTCCAAACTGCAATAATGAACAATAATAATAGTGCAAAGAATAGAATAGAATTGAATAGGCTTTATTGTCATTGCACACAAAAAGTACAATGAAACTGTGGGTGCTCTTCTCAAAAACAATCAAGAGACTATTTCAAAAAGATATTTATACAAATGTTTAACTAAAAGTATTAACCAGTGTTCTGTCTTTTAGGCCACCAACAAGTCAAGGTACCAATGAGCCCTTTGGTATGATGGGGGGTCACAACGACACCCACGGAGAAGCATATGGAAACAGCTCCCAGGACAGCACCCTGATGATGCGTGAGGTAAAGCTTTTTGATTGTGTTTGATTGTCTTTTGCCAGAACAAGGGGAAAAGAGGTAAAAACACAAGTATTAATGCTTTGCTTGTAGACTTTTTAAGTGTGTGCGTTTGTGCACCCTCTGTATTGTGGGTTTGTGAAATTGGGGCAGGAATGATGGAGATATTTACTGAGATTCATGCCAGTTGATTAGTGTAGTCACTATATGAATACTTCAACTAAAACTGAAATAAACAAGACGAGCATGTATGAAGGGATATTTTTCTTGGATGAAAGACTCTGAGTTCAGTTTCCACCACCTGCTTTTAAAAACCAACATAAAATCAGAAACAAACACACCCTCACACAGCAGGGTTCTTACATCAGCTGACCTGTCGATCACAGCCTGGCTGCACAGTAGCCCCGCCTCCATCTTTCTCTTTTTACAGAGACACAGGGAACGGAGGCGTAGCTCTACCGCCAGCAACGGTTTCCCTGGCAACGCTAATCTCTTTCCTGGCATCGCCAACCTCCCTGATTTGGTGCAACAAAGCACCTCCCCCCTGGTCTCCCCTGGTGACTCCTCTGGGGCCCAAGTAGGTGGAGAAGAACCCAAATATCGGCCCTCGCAATCCCTCACTCCTTATCCTGACAGTCACCCTGTCACCCTGTTTACCTTGTTGCCCTGCTCATCCGTCACCTGCCCACAAACCCGTCACCAACTGGTTGTTTGGCCTTTGTCAGGTTGGGAAATTATCATCAGCCACAGAACAAGGACCAATAACATTAAGCTAGGTTGTAAATGAAGTACGCTCAGTATATGTCATGTGAGTAAAGACAATCTTATAATATATATATATATATATATGACTATGCGGTATATTACTGAACAGGTGCTAACTGTACAATAACATTATAACATATATTATCAGTAAATAATTGCTATTATTAATTATTGCGAGATCGGAGTTTTAATGAGCCAGACTTCTACATCAGGAATCAATTTGAAAGGAAATCTGCCGGACTTCTTTGACCACAGTCACATTTTCGTGGTGTCAGTTTTACTGATCCTAATCCTAATTGAATAATCTGTTTCCCACAAGTAGAGAATGAATTTGTGTAAGTTTTAAATTATGACATTGGATAGTTAATAGCATCAAATTTATGTACAAGCCAACAGTATGAATGTGAGGATGTTTTTAAAAATAAAATAATAACTGATTTTTATAGAAAATTGTATAAATAAAAATTATGAATCCGCATTTGCCTTTAAAACCACACCAGTTCTTCTCTTATGTTTGTGGCCATCAGGCACCTCCCTGGTTAGATGATTTAAATTTAAGAAGCTTGCAGTTGAAATTGTGTTTAAAAATTTTAATCTGTTTGCCGCTCTGCTCAGGTTCATCTCATTTTTACTTCTTTATTGGAAATGAGATTTGAAAATCAAAAATGACAACGTGGCACATTTAATTTCCTGCCCTGTCCCATTTAGATCTGTCCCACTACAGCTCCTGTGTTTTCCCCACAGATCATTTGATCCTTCTACTCCTTCCTTCTGGCTCTCAGTTTTCCAGCCTCTGATCTAGAAGGAGTCGTGCACCCTGCTCCTGAGTATCAGAAACACGTAGCTGTCTGACTAAAGGAAACAGTGTGTTGTTTAGTGGTACACTAAAGCCAATATGGATTTCTCCGTGCAAGTTTTCATCATTGCATCACAAGGAAATAATAAACAAGCAAAACAATTAAAATTGCACCCTTCCATCAAAGTCCTGGTAATTTGTAGAACCAATCATTTAGAGATGCTTTTGTGGCAAGAAATGTTCCTAGCCGCACCATTTGTTTCCTTCATTTGGACAGTAGCTTGTTTCATCCAGTTCTCCCAAACTAACAAAGCATCAGATAAGGATGTGACTGACTGTTACCTGTATTTCTGTGATCTGTAGTATGGAGCAGGTAGTGGGGGAGGCTCCAAGGCTTCGTTCACACCATTTGTCGATCTGAGGGTGTATGGAACATCCCCGACTGAGGATGATGATAAAAACTCTGCTTCAGGTACTTCAAGTCGGAATCTGTCCTCACACTGTTAACCATATCATACTCTTGTATTGTCTCAAAAATGTTGTGGGCTTTCATTGCAAGGAGCTTTATGGGTTATATTTAAATACAGTATGAGATAAAAAAGAAAACATTTGATCTTTTACTGCTGTGGTCCCCTGTGGTGTGCCACAAGGCTCTATATTAGGCCCTTATACTATTCTCACTATTTACAAAAAAACAATATCCATTATTAATGTTACACTGACATTATTGCTACACTGATGACACTAAATGAAACATACACGTGTGGCTTTTAAATTGTGTTAATAATGTAAAATGTAGCTGACTAAGAATGCTAAATGAGAGTAAGAGTAAAGCGAGTAAGTACGTTTATTATCATCATTCCTGAGAGTTGTCAGAATGGTTATCTCTTGTCTCACTATCCTCAAATATCTGGCTTCAGGTTATTACAGTTACAGCCTTTTATCACCATTTATTTGTCACATCATAGTGGTTATGGTCACCTGCCACAGTTATCAATCATTTCATCAATTTAAAAGACTAAAATCATGCAGCAGGTCAATGTGGTGTTTGTATTTTGCGCTGTAGCACTGTTCACTGATGAGATGCTGAAGCAGGAACAGGAGCAGGCGCGGCTCAACGAGGCCAGAAAGATCTCGGTAGTCAACGTCAACCCTACCAACATCAGGCCGCACAGTGACACGCCCGAGATCCGCAAATACAAAAAGCGCTTCAACTCGGAGATCCTCTGTGCAGCTCTCTGGGGTGAGACACTCAGCGAAACATCTCTACTCTGATCATATTAATCATCTATACTTTAACAGGAAGTAAAACATGTCTGTTTGTGCAGGTGTGAACCTCCTGGTGGGGACGGAGAACGGCCTAATGTTGCTGGATCGAAGTGGTCAGGGCAAAGTTTACAACTTGATCAACCGACGGCGCTTCCAGCAGATGGACGTCCTTGAGGGACTCAATGTCCTGGTGACCATTTCAGGTTGGTAAACCTTGCTGCACCTTTAACTGTTGGACGAGAGGCAACAAACTGAAAGGCCGCAAATTATATAGAGCAATAATTTTGCCACATTGCAGATCTTCAAATGAGTTTCAGGCGCAGTCCCAAAAGGATGCACATATTTCTCAACATTTTCTCAATATCCTCTGGCTCCTATTCTAGTTTTTTCTCTCGTTTTTCTCGTCTGTTTTTGTTTATCTCTCATTTCAAGATTTCTTATTGTTTTAATGTCTCTCTGATTTTCAAGTGCTCCTCGCTGGTTAGCAGCGCAAATAAAAAACAAAACAGGAGACAATGAACATGACGAGGATGTTTCTAATTTTGTCTGTCTGACTTTTCTCTTGTGTGTTGCTGCCTTCATAAAGAAAGCAAAACTGATCAAATCTGGTTTCGAAAATGGCTTGAAAATGATGGTCTTTGTAGCGATGCAACAATAAGTTGCAACTGAAAACAATAAAAAAAATGTAAAACCTGAATTTCTGAACAGTTTTTCATTATTAATTACTATTTATTACACACCAGGAAAGAAGAACAAGCTGCGAGTTTACTACCTGTCTTGGCTCAGGAACAGGATATTACACAACGACCCCGAAGTGGAAAAGAAACAGGGTTGGATCACTGTTGGAGAACTGGAGGGTTGCGTTCACTACAAAGTTGGTAAGCAAGTTCAGCCGTGTGTATTTGAATATGTTAACACACAGAATTAAAAACTGGGAAAAAGTTAGTCCCCAAAATAATTCACCATCACATTTTAACCTAAACATGTTTTTAAGGTTAAATGCATGACATTTATTTGATTAAGACCTACCTTTGTAATTTGTGTGTCGTTTGTTCATGCTGAATCTGAATTGTTTTTACAATGTTTGCTTTCATCCTGCAGTGAAGTACGAGAGGATTAAATTCTTAGTGATTGCTTTGAAGAACTCAGTGGAGATCTACGCCTGGGCACCTAAACCTTACCACAAGTTTATGGCCTTCAAGGTAGGGACTGTGACACACCAAGCCATGCCAAATAACTATTGGCCATGAGGGCCAAGCCCTGCATTGGCTCATCTTGCCTTTTGTCTGAAAGTGAAAAACCTGGAGTCACATACGCAAACAAAGCAGTGTAACTTACCATTTTCACACTACTGTTGCTCACCACAGTTGGTTTACTTCTAATCTATTAGGGATCTGATAAAAACTTACAAAGTGTAATGGTGTTAATACCCTGGTTTATTCACTGATTCACTAACCTAATCAGAGTGGTCTCTCTCACCAATGTGACTTGGCCATTTAACGTGTCCAATTGCTGAACGCTAGGGAGATGGACAGTCAACACAGAAAGAAAAAAGCTTGCACTGGAAATCAGTTACTCAATGACCGACCGGTAGCTTGGGTGCTTGACCTTTTTTTCTACTTATCTGTATCTGTCAGTCGTTTACTGACCTTCAGCATCGCCCCCTGCTGGTGGACCTGACTGTAGAAGAGGGGCAGAGGTTAAAGGTCATCTACGGTTCCAGTGCTGGATTCCACGTCATCGATGTGGACTCAGGCAACCCCTACGATATCTACATCCCCTCACATGTAAGAGTATATGTGTGTGTGTGTGTGTGTGTGTGTGTGTGTGTGTGTGTGTGTGTGTGTAATAAAGTCATTTTTATGTTCATTTTAGTCAGTATACTTACTATAGTAAACACCCAATAAGTAAACAAATTGACAAGTGAGTGAAAAAGATAAAAGTGACTGAAATATGAGATAAGGGTAAGTGAGTGAGTGAGTGAGTGAGTGAGTGAGTGAGTGAGTGAGTGAGTGAGTGAGTGAGTGAGGGACTTCATAATGATGGAATAGATGTATCAATAATTAATGAATGAATTAATTCATTTATTCGTAATCTTCGGGTTAATGTGTAACTGATTGAGAGAATTGAAGGTAGGAACGAAAACAATTAATAAGGATTATATAAGATTCATCCCACAGTGGGAGAATTTCCGCGTTACAGCAGCAGAAAAAAGGTGCAAAAGTACAGCAAGAATTTCTGTACAACATTAAAAAAACAAAAAGTAAACAGTACAAATAAGTGTACAATCAACAAACAAACAAAGTGTTGCTTTAGGGTTGATGTTATTGCACAGTGTTACATTCAGTAGTAGGAATGTATATTATAGTGAGTATTGGTTCACTGGGAGCAGCTCTGGTTGTAAAGTCTGACAGCAGCAGGGAGAAAAGACATACGATATCGCTCCTTCGGGCTCTTCGGATGTAACAGCCTTGTCACTGAAGGAGCTGCTCAGAGATGTCACTGTGTCATACATCGGGTAAGAGTCGTCCTCCAGCAAGGATGATAGCTTGCCTACCCTCCTCCTTTCTCCCACCTCCTGTACTGTGTTCAGGGGCATCCCCAGTGTCTTCCTGTCTGCTGTAGAGATGCTACTACACCAGCAGACTACGCCATAAAAGATGGCTGAGCCCACCACAGACTCAAACAAGGTCTTCAGTTGTGCTGCTTGCTCTTCAAAAGACCTTAGTCTCCTCAGCCGAGATTGTCTGCTCTGTCCTTACCTCTACAGGGCATCTGTGTTATTTGTCCAGTCCAGTTTATTGTTTAGGTGATAAATAAATGCACTGCTGAGTTAATGTGATGGGGAAGAGAATGAGGACATTTGTGAGTGATTGAAATTAGGTTTGGCAATGACGATGTCATTGGTCAAAGAGAATTTAAATGGTGAGTAAAGTAATGAGTGAGGTTAATTAATTAATGCATGGTTGAGTTCATGAGTAAAAGAATATGATCATTTTTAATGAGTGAGCAAGAGAGTGATTTGTTAAGCAAATGAATAAATAATGGATTCATTAGTGAGTTGGGGATTTTTGAGTAAACGGAGGGTTAAGTTGTGAGTCGGTGAAAGACTTAAGTAATTAGGGAATTTGTGAGTGAGTGAAGAACCTATAAGTGAGTGATGGCATGAATGAGTAAATGAATGAGTGAGCTAGTGAATGAATAAGTAAAATACCGCTGACTCTTAATGTGATAGCATGAATAAAAAGTTGAGTGAGTTAGTGCATTAAAGACTCAATGAGTGAATGAATGTTTATGAATCAGTGAATGTGAATACATAAGGAAGTGGATGAATGACCATGATTGATTATGTGTGTGTGGGATTAAGTGACTCTGTAAATGAATGAGTGATGGAGTGGGTGAATCAGCATCCTCTTCTAACCCAGTACAGTCAGAGATGGACGGGGGAAGGAGACGGTAACTATGGGAACCGCCTCACATTGCAGCCATGAATCATGGTGTGCTCATGTCTGTTGCCATGGTGATTGCATGGCTGAGGAGCAGGAGACTATTGTTGCAGCAGTTTCTTCTCTCTCAGGGTGGGGAAGGTGGCGTTAGGGGCAGGGTCCAGGCTTGTCCCCTTGTAAGCTCATGGCAGCACCTAACCCCCTGCCCCCACCCCCTCAAACTCCCCCTTCCGTGTGTCGCCCTGGCAGATTCAGGGTCAGGTGACCCCACACGCCATTGTGGTTCTGCCCAAGACGGATGGCATGGAGATGCTGCTGTGCTACGAGGACGAAGGCGTCTACGTCAACACCTACGGACGCATCACCAAAGACGTGGTGCTGCAGTGGGGCGAGATGCCCACCTCCGTCGGTACGTTTACAAATCAGCTCGCTTCTCCCTGACCCCTGACCTCTGATCTCTATAAGCGGCAGATCATCTTTCACCCTCACTACCTACCACTTCTCCTCTCCGTTCAAAGCAACAGTCCTCTTTCTCTTCCTGCCTTTTGCTTTCAGTTACACCTGTAAACAAGAAGCCACGACTGTCTCACCTGTTTTATTAACTGCTTAAAGGAATACAGAAGGTTTTTGGGAAATTAGGTAACCAGCTACTCAACTTTATTACAAGTGATGAGAACACAAAGCCATCTACATGTCACTGATTAATTACTATCACAGTTAATGAACAGCAACGTCACTTTATAAGTTTGTTTGTTTGTCAGTTAAGGAATAAATGACAGATGAATGTTGTAGAGACTGTTGTGACTAATATTAAAACATGTGAAATCATAAAAAAAAATAATCACGTGTTTTAACTTATTGAGTTGGCACAACTCTGTATAAGCTCTTCACAGGTTTATACAAATCCATATAATTCCACAAGACGCTTCAGAGGATGTGGTCTTAGTCTGATCCCAAACAAACTCTAAAGCAGTTTGTTTGTGGTGGGAACATGAACAGAACTTGATCGGGTCAAAATCAACAAGTTATAGCTGAACAGCTAGTTGGTGGCACGTCTACTTCTGCTGACATGGTTGTGCTGGGTATATGGTCCAGATAATTACAGTGGCTATGAGCAAAGGCCAGCTGCACCACTCATCCATTTTGCAGAACAGTTTTTTCTCGTACAGGAATATTCACCAGTTCGTAAACTGATCTTCTTCCTGTGTTCACCTTCTTGTTTCCACACCAAATCCATCCAACCAGGCAAAAATGTTCCTGTTTGACTTGTACTGATGGATTTTAGGTCATTGGGTTAGGGGTAGGGGTAGAAACACTTCGACGTAAAGCCAGGACCAGGGATTGAACCACTGACCCTGTGGTCCCAGGATGACAGCCTTACCAATTCAGCTACAGCCGCCACTTTAGTAATGTCAGGAGTAGGATTGTATGTTTCAAAATGCCTTTTATCATATTGAAAAGAAAATTCAATGGCCTCTGTCAGGGATCAGTTACTATGCACTGCAGCAGTAAGAACATGAGTAACATGACAACAGCCAAACTCTTGCACAACACTGCCATAATTATTTGTGATGGTGAGGGATCACAACTTACTGCACCGGTGACTCCCACTTCGACAGGATCTGGGGGGGAGAGAAGGAATAATGCAGGAAGTGTTCTACATCTTCCTGGTGAGGCCCCTTCCTGGCTGCTTTGATACTAACAGTGATGCTTTTAATTGTGTTTACAAGCCAAGTCAATTAAATGCAATTAACTTCCAGCGAGCAGAGCAGATCTCAGCTGCAAAACTCTGTATTTCATACGAGCGGCTGTTAAGATTTCTACCAAAGCATTATGATCCAATGGAGACACACTTTGTTAATGTTCTCATCACTTAACAGATAAACTAAAGGTGAAATAACCCAAAAGCCCTACGTATTCCTTTAATGTCAAGTGTCAAGCATTCCTTTAACACACTCCGCCTTCTGTTTCCACACACAAACCCTCACTGAGTGTGTGGTTTACTTTACGTTTCCATATACGCTGTATCTTCTTGCATTTGGGGAAAATGCTCCTGTGTTGTTTCTGTTGAGTTCTGTCCTCCTGTGAAAAACATATTTCTCATCTATTCTTTCTTTCATCCTTGATGGCATGAGCTCTGAAAAAACATGTTTTTCAGTTTTCCAAAAGTGAAAGTTACACAAGAGATTACAGTAAAGTGCAGTGCTTCTAAACCCAATCAATTATTTATTAGTGCACTGACTCAAACCACATAAGGAGGAAACAGGACACGGCTGAGCTGAGCAGAGCTGAGCACATCAAGGATGGTTCTTGGATCTTATGATCCGAGTCAATCAAAGTTTACGTTTTTCCATTCAGCCTTCACCTTCTGAATCTCAGATGTCAGTGTACAGTATCCTGGTTGATTAAACTTGTGTTTGACTGACTGCGTCTCCGTCCTGCAGCACTGCTGATTATGTGTTGTGCATTTCCGTGTGGACATCATCTCCTGTTAACATGTTCATTTGTATTTTACTGTCGAACCAGAGTTTCTCACAGCCAAGCCCGCCCTCAGCCCCCACCCCCACCTCCCAAACGTTTTATTATGCTTCTCTTGATTTCCGTCCTCGGCAAGTGCGATCAATTTTTCCAGCAGAAATTCAAAAATAGACATGAAAGCAGGTGCAAGCACCCAAAGCAACTTGAAGCCGACACTAGACTGAATCAGGGCGACAAGGAGGAAAAGACCAAGATCTTCTCCAGCTACAACTGCGCCAAGCTATTCTCAACAACTCAGTGTACACCACATTTACAAGGCTGTACTTTAGCCAGTATACACATTAAACATAAATGCAACAGTAAACATGATTAAAGTCAATAAAAGTGAATATAATTCTGTGTAGTAATTGCATGGCCGTAACCAAACATCAGTGGCTATAGTAACAGTGTGTATTGTGTTAGCGATGAGACAGAAAGCACACTTTCCTCTGATTTGCTGTCATTTGATGTCTTGTTAAAGCTGCAGATTCTGTGTCAGGAAGCTGCTAATTATACTTATTTCCTGCTGCTGGTACTTCAAATTAAAACAAGTTTTTACATTTTTGTCATTGAAGTTGTTTTATAAGCTGTTGCCTACTGTCACTGGTGCAGGCCAGAGTCACTCAGTGAGGTTTAGATAATTCAGTCACAACCAGTCAAATCCCAGCAAGCGGTACCTGCTGCTTTACCAGGGTCTTTCCAAATTACCAAGACAAGAGCACTGAGGTCGTGATTGTTCGTATCCTGTTAGAAACTGCTGCAATAATCTCCTCCCGGAGGCGAGGCAGGGGAGGCCTCGAGGTGTGACTGGCTTGGGTGTGAGACTGGTGCTGAGACTTCTCCTTTCCAATCTCCCAATGTGTGTGTGTGTGTGTGTGTGTGTGTGTGTGTGTGTGTGTGTACCTCCTCCCACCCCCGCAGCCTACATCCACTCCAATCAGATCATGGGCTGGGGAGAGAAGGCCATTGAGATCCGTTCAGTGGAGACGGGACACCTCGACGGAGTTTTCATGCACAAGCGAGCTCAGCGACTGAAATTCCTGTCGGAGAGGAATGACAAGGTGCGTCTGACAACATCTGGACCCCACTGTTTTTCATGAGAACAGGTTTCAGGGAACTCGAGCGGCAATAACAGCCACTGTGCCTGAACATTTTCACTGTGATAAACTTTTATTTTCCGTCATCATCATCATCCGAACATTTAACACCAGAACAGTAGCACTTTGCATTATAGTTTGGCAAAAACAAGGTTTTAGTTACAACTATGTAATGAAAAAAATAACATTATGAGCATTACTAAAACAACCAGATATTAGCATGATATTAACAATGTATACGTTTGCAGAAAAACACAATGGTTTCTGTGTATTAACCATGAAACACCCGGAACTACCTGTTGCTGATTAATTTTGTGTTAATATCAGATTAGACCGAACAGTAAGCGCTACAGCAAGAAGCTGGAAATATGGGATCATTTACATGTAATAACCATATAACAAAATCCGAAATGGCCGGTTTCTACTTAATCTTATGATAACATCAAATACCAATAGATATAGTCATTACATAAATTACATTTCTATGCAATAACCACAAACCAGAGCTGGAAAACACCAAATGGCCTCCTTCTACCTAATTTCATGGTAATCTCGCATTTATTAAAGAAACACAGTAATTACCTGAAAACACAAGGTAGTTTCAGTGTAAAATGAATTTTTGTTTGCATAATTTCACGGTACTATCAAAAACCAAGAGCTACAGTAATTACATGGAACCACATAGGTCATATCTGTGTAATTACCATGAAATAGACCTGGAAAACCCCAAATTACCTGCTGCTACTTAATTTTTTGTGAGTGTAAATGGGTGAATAAAAAGAAGTGTAAAGTGCTTTGAGTGCCAATAGGTAGAAAGTGCAGAGCATTTAAACACAGCTGAATAATGTAATGGTACCATGTTGTAGTTAATAGTAACATCAGTATAAACTAACTATAACAATCTAAAGTAATTACCTGGAAACGTGGACATTTTGGTGCACTGCCCATGACACAAGCTGGACAATGTATGATTAGAAAGAAACTGATTACAGTTACCCTGTTACACAGCAGAGCATTGTGCTGAGGGTAATGCTTTTCTCCTTCCTGCAGGTTTTCTTTGCCTCGGTGCGTTCTGGCGGCAGCAGTCAAGTCTTCTTCATGACCCTCAACAGAAGCTCCATGATGAACTGGTAACTGTTTCTCCTTCGATCAGCAACCCCTCTTCTTTACTCTGAACATCGCCAACCACCAGGAAGGACATGGACGGATGGCAGGAGCGGGCAATGTGCGTGTGTGTGTGTGTGTGTGTGTGTGTGTGTGTGTGTGTGTGTGTGTGTGTGTGTGTGTGTGTGTGTGTGTGTGTGTGTGTGTGTGTGTCTGTGTTTCTAGAGGATAAACAACGTGCTGATGAACAAATGACTGATAGAAGAAAAGTTAAAACCACAGGAGTGTGTGCCACAGACAGATACCCTCCAACTGTCAGGGGAGACCGCAGGCCCCAGTGATGGCATCGCTGCCTGCTGAGCAAAGGTGACTCCACACTGTGTTAGTGGATGACACCTTCGCCTTCCCTGTGGACTATTCGATCGGGATGATGATTTGTCTTCACCTTAAAGGACTCTGACATCATGCCGAGTAGCCGTTGACTTGCCCATTTGATGGAATGGGGAGCACTGGATACGCCCTTTGTGTAGCACATAATGATTTTCTTACAGGGTGTTCACACTGCAAGCACATCGGTAGATTTGTCCCTCTGCTCTGCTTGGTGCCGAGGCAGAGTTGTGACTGCATTTACTGCAATCAGACGTTATTTACTGCGCTGTGTTGTCATAGTGAGTCTACGTTTGCTGGCTGTTAAGACAGCATCATTAAAGAGAAGAAAATGTTTTTAGTTTTTTTTTTCATCAGCCCATATAGTGCAACTGAGACATTTTTAAGACATATTTAACTAATGTTTTTCAAACAGTACTGACACAAAGTCATTTTGAAGGCAATTGGAAATGCATCAACACGGAGCCGGTGTTTTATTCAATCCAAAAACTGAGCCATTTAAGAACAAAGTAAATAAATCATTAAACTCTAAAGTGGGGAATTAGTTTTTGGAAACCAGCAGGGACTGTTTTGGCGGAAAACCAGCTGCAAACAAGATAATAACTGTGTTAGGACAGATTTGTCACCAACACAGCTACACTGTGCAAAAATGGGGCTTTTATAGAAGTTGAAATAAGTTGACAATAGTTAAACCTTAGAGAAATCTTTGGTTGTCAATACAGAATGATAATTCTAGACCTGACTGTGAGACAAAGCTGATACAAACCTTTGTTTTGCCAAAGATTTGGCATCAAATATGTGACAATGCCAATAGTTTCTGCCCAAAGTCTAAACAATCAACAAACCAACCATTCAAAAAAACAGCATGACATTAAATAGACACAGTGGCAAGCTTGTGTATTATTACTTCAAATCCACAATGCTCTATTCTCTGATGATGAGCTCCTCTTCCTCCTTTTTTAGAGTTGTTTCTATGAATAGAAGTCCCAGTGACCAAATCTGGTTTATTTTTATGCTGCAGGCTGCAGTAAGATTTGTTCACTTAAGACATTATGTGAATCCTAAGTTGTAACATTGTCATGACGCAATGGAAAAACCACGCTTATCTTCTCCTGTTGTTCAGGTGTTGAGATCTTCATAAAACACAACATTTTTCTGATGCCAATGATTTTAGAATAACCGGGCTCAGTGTGGGAGTTGTCTGTACCACCCTTTAAATACTCTAAGCCGCAGACCAAGTGTTGAAGTCAGATTATAAATATGCTCACTGATGTTATCATCTGAACAACCTCTGATAGTGATGACAGAAGATTCTAGAGGAACATCTTGTAGCAAAAACATAACAATGGCTTCTGTCAGTTGCTTTGTTGACGAAGCAAAAACACATCAGAGGGGCAGAAATGTTTTCAGCTGTGGGTCACAGACTTGTTTCTCTGATCGCTGCTGTCTCTCTGTAGGAAGTGAACACAACCTGCTGGGTCTTGATGACAGTGTTGCTCACAGTGTGAACACTCATTTCAAGTTCTGCTGCTGAAACACCTTTGATGTCTTTTCCCCATTAGTAGAGAAAAATCCTACAAAAATGCAGTTATGTAACGTCACGGGGAAAGGAGACATTTTACACTTGTCAGTGCAGATGCTGCACAGTCGGTTCCCGATACTGCGGCTACTACGTCCTGGTGTAGGGAAGGAAGTTTGTAGATATTGTACTATTGCTGCTGCAACAGCAACAAAATAACAAAATATCCACATCATGTCTCACATGGTGTAGAGTAGTTGCCAACTTCTGGACGTTTTTACTTTTGCTGCCCTTTGTTCTCTCCACCTTTCTCCACCTTTGTATAAATACTCACTTTGATGTTAAAGACAGAATTTACAAAGCAGGTGAGAACACTGAAGAAAAAAATGACGCTTTTTTGGCCATACCTCTATAAATCTGTCCATTCCGTAGTTTCGCCGTGACGGGAGGTTTCTCTGACCAACAAGCCGACCGAGGACTTACACAAATGTTTGGCTTGGGTTAACACTCCGAGTTTGCGCTTTTTCTCTGTAGTTCATCACTGTTTATTTAGTTGTGCATTTTGCATGGTGACATATATGTTTTACCTTTCATCACTTGTTATGAATTGTAATTTGAAGGCAATACACTGCTGGGTCTGACTGAGGAAGCCAGGTGATGAGAAACAGACTTTCTTAAATGAGCTCAAAGCATCTTTCTCATTAAACTGAGCTGATGACTGAAAGTGTTGTGAAATATGAACAACCTAGCATCACATCTGGACTTTTATCTACTGAGTAAGAGTCAGATAAGTCAAGATTGTACACTGGATGACTTCCCATTTACCCTTAGATTTATATTTTAGGCGTTTTGTTCGTTCTCACACCCAGAACAGCTTACAGAGAGTGACCTGAATTGAATGCTGAGTGTCACTTTGTTTGACAGTCGGGGTTTGACACTGTTTTTTGAGATTGTGATCAGCTTGTGAGAGAGGAAAGTAAATAATCTTTTGCTTGTTATTCTTTTATCGTTCATTGATCTTAAAGCGATGTGATAGGTGTAAGAGATGCCTCTTTAAGGCCCGATGAAGCCTTTTACATGTGCAGGATGTTAGCATTAAAACATCCTGTGAATAAAGGTCAGGAGGCAGGGTCACTTTGAGAAATTACCAATTAAAATATATATATATAGTGTAAGAATTTTCGGTATGATAATATCTTACTAATCATTTTAGAGAAAGACAGAAAATAATGTTCACTTAATAAAAGCTTAGTTGTCTTTCTACAGAATAGAGCATAGCTATAAGAATTTCTAAAAAAAAAATACAATGTTTTTATTGTGGTATTATTTGTATTTGTATCTCAATTTTTGTACGTATCAAGACTGTGAACGTATGTAAGGCTGTCAGCCAACGAATGTGTGTGTGTGTTTGAGTGTGTAAGTGAGCAGGTGTGTGCACAGGTGTGTGACATGCATGTAAGTATGTTTTCACCTTGTCTGAATCACTGGAATCAGTCAAAGGACAACCTCAATCTGGTAACACACATCTGTGATGTTGAGAAATTCTACAATAAATGTCCTCTCCCTGTACAGCAACAAAACTTGATCTGCTCATTTTTTCATCAAGTATTTGTACAACATCATATAATCTTATGATCAAGTTGGATGAAACTTTTATATGTTTCGCAAACAAAGTTCCCGCATAGTAATAATGACCGGCATAGAATTAAACGTGAAAACTCTTGCCTTTAAAGAAACTAAACCTCTTGTACATATGCCCGTATTAATAAATGGATCTTAAGTTACTGACACTGTGAAGGAAACTTTGGACTCTTCATATTTGATTTGGACACTATTTGATCAATTGCGCTTAAGTCAGGTCATCAATAATTAGTTAAAAAGAAAAAGTGAAGTTCAGTTTACACAAAAAGGTATAGAATTACATTTTTGTACATCACTTTTACTTTTGTTTAACTACATTTATAAAACACACATTGTACTTTTTTACTCCACTATATTTATGTGACAGCTTTGTTTCTTAATGCAAAATCAGCTATTAAACGATCATGTGTATTTATGGAAAAACCACCTCCAAGTATAAATACACACATAAAGAGTAACATGACCAGTGTAGCCCCTAAAACACAACACGTTAAAATGATTGCTGATGATTTTTCACATTGAATTTATCATAATATTCTGTTTTCCATGAATGTGTATGTGAGTTAAGGGCTTCCTTTTTCTGAGTACATTATCCACTGCTTATCTTAAGCCATAATGACATAACATATAAAACAATGTTTATTATTAATCTATATCCACAGAGTTGCAGCTGACAAATAAATGTAGTGGAGTAACAGATATAGTATCATAACACAATAAATGATAAAATACAGGGACCAGTCATGTACTTTGACACTGAAAATTATAATTTTATTTTATTTTATAAAATAATTAAATAGAAATGTTTTCTTATTGGAAAAAAAGTATTTGTTTTTTTTTTAATAGATGTGCTGAAAGTTATAATCATGCATATCACACTTCTTTAACAGAACAAGAATATTTATGTATTTACAAAAATGTGAGTGTAGACACAGGATCAGCTATGATAGATTCATTACACTTTGTTCATAGACCACTGATGTTTCTATTGTCTACTTAAAATGCTTAATTGCACTGGAGTTAAAAGCCCCGAGTCCATTAACTCCTTTATCATTCATTTGCTAAACTTCCGATAATCAATTTTAAAATATTGTATAGTAGTAATAGTATATATAATAATTAAAAACTAAGGTCCAAATAGCTCTATTGACAAGAGACTCAATGTAGAACAACAGCAGCAGGTTATACTGTCAGGTGCTTCTATAATAAAACATACGTTTTAAACTATTTGATTTTGATCTTTTTTATTAAGAATCTGCATCTGAAAAGTCACTACATTTAAATAATGCTGTCAAATAAATTTAGTCGAGTAGAAAGTACTATATAGCTGTAGTGAATTGTAGTGAAGTAAAAGTCACATCAGTACTTAAATCAGTGTATTCTACTCACTAACTCACCACTTCTGCCCATATAGGACATTACATCACACACAAATCTGTACACTGGTTTAAAGATTCCCGCTATTAAACGGTGTGTTCCTCTGTCCAGTGAACCGAAATCGCCATATACGTTCACTGTAAAACTCCCACATACGTCTTTCGGAGTAAATCGGCTGTAATACAGCGCTGGGTGCTGGGTTGCCGTGTTTCGCCTCAGACCTGGCATCCCTTTCTGCTTGGCCTCCACCGGAAGCCATAAGCGCCCCCTCCCATCCTTCTTCCTCTACGGATGCCGCAGTAAAGTTGGCCGCGCCTGCGCACTTTCGGTCCTCTTTTTCTTGGAAGGTAAGTGTGGCATGGCGCGTGTTGCTGCTTTCGGGCTTACAAACGGAGGTTTAACGGTTTTTTAATTGAACTCTCACCAGAGTCTAAGGTACTAAAGTGCTTGTGTATTGGCTCGTGAAAGCGTGGATACAGTTAATCAATTTCTCACTGGTTGTAGTCGGCGGCAGGGCAGGGTGTGGGTGTCCATGTTCTAGCTAACATTACCAGTCTGAATCAAAGGGACATGCGGCCTTCATGCGGCGCGGTCGGTGGAAGTCGCTTGTCATGCTCGATGCTAATGGCTGCTTTTGCGGTGAATACGCGCTGAGAACCCGCGGTGTTTTCCACATCTAGCATTATCACAATGTTCGTTAAAACGTATCAACAGTTCACACACCGGCTACTGTCGACTGAGCGGCAGTGGGCATTTGATCGCAGCCGAATGCGCTGCTAGCGTGACTAGCTGCTGCTAGCATTGGAGCTAACACGCTCTGATAACGGTACTCTTTAGCAGGGGAGCAGCGACTCGTGTTGACCAGCATTGTACGCTCGCCTCCACTAACCTGAGTTAACTTCATCTAAATTGTTTAAGGCGAGAATCTAGCACCGGCTAGCCAGGCTTATGTGCAGGGACTGATGCGTTTGCACCGTTACCTGACGCTGTTCCACTTGGCTAACTTGTTAGAGCTTTAGCTACTGTGTTACTGTCTACTAAAATCTGCATTTTACCCCCCTAATATTAAACGTTTAATGACAGAACGGCCTTGTCGTTCATTCTGCCAGCCGGCTGGCTAGTATTAAATTAGTAGAGAGGAGCCTAATGCTCAGTTGACGTTGGGATTGCCAACTCCAAAAACTAGGGGCAGATCAGAAAGTGGCGCAGCCTCGTGTTGGGCCGTGCTGCCACATTACGGTGTCCTGCAGGGTCGGTGCTTGTATTGATTTTTTCAAAACTGCTCTTTATATTTTAGGCCAGATTGTAATACTGGCACTTTACATGAATTTTAACTCCCATCAATTAAAACAGTTTGTTCCCTTCCTACCCAGTCATTTTGTTGACGTTCAGACATGGGAGAAGCTGCAGGGATCTTCGAACAAATGCACAACAGGGCGTTTTTAAAGTGTTGTTAATTGAAGGATATGGTTACACTGTCAACTGTGTCCTAAAACAATAGTCAAATGTCCAAATGAAAAGGACAAATCTCACAGTCCTTGTTTTCTTAAATTATGTTGCAAAGTTTATCTGAAGCTACAAGAGCACATTCAGAGGATTCTTTTAAAAGTTGCTCTTTTTCATTTAGTACCACATGTCTCTTTACGTTATCAGACCACTGAATGTCAGCAGAGATGCTGGCAAAGAAATGCAGTGGCTATTTTTATTTTATATTTATTTATTTTTCAAACTTGATTTAAGTCCATCTGCAGAAGCCTCATTAAATTTTAAGACACCTTTGTTCCTGGGCACTTCAAAGGTGCATTAGAGAACACTGAAACACTGAACACTGAAACTATTGCCTCTGTAAATTGTAGCCAAATTAAGGGTGTAGAGTAATGTTTCTTTTATCACTGCATGATAAACTTACCCTACGTCAGAGCGGCCAGAACTGATTGATGTTCCAACTTTTTTTTGTCAGATTTTTCTTTCTAAAGTCATCTTGGTCGCATTTCTTAATGCATTGTCTACTAGATTGAGTTACCATTACTTTGTCAGTAGTCATGTAAAGACAAAGCAGCTTAGCTTTTAAAAGTAGACACTTGAGGTTGGCGATATTTCATCCTTCAGCAATCATGACATCCAATCAAGTTTTGGTTTAGAGCTCACTGTCTATGGCTTCCTGACGCAATTCTCTACGGTAAATGATGGTCTATAATAAAAATGTTTTTAAAAAACTCTTAAGTTAATTTGCTGTAATCTCATGTCTTGGATAAATATAGATGTTAATGTTCCAATCTTTCAGTGCAGCTAATTAAAATGATCCTGCAGTGTTTGATAGTAACGCTAATGTAAGTAATCTGTGAATGTCTTCTGCAGTGCCCCTGACCCGTCGCACCATGGCAGATCCCGATCTTGACTTCCAGACTGGCGAGTCTGGCGCCTCCGCCACCTACCCCATGCAGTGCTCTGCTCTGCGTAAGAACGGCTATGTGGTGCTGAAGGGACGTCCCTGCAAAATTGTAGAGATGTCCACTTCCAAGACCGGCAAGCACGGACATGCTAAGGTAGAATTATCTTTCTAAAGTGTGACTGTGTATCATCTTAATACTTGGACCAGCTTAAAGATTGCAGTGAACAGTTTAAAAATGGAATTGACAAGGGAGAAAGAAAACCTGACTGCTCTCAGATGTGAGAGCTAAGGTTCAGCTTAGGTCTTAAGGGGCTCAGGTTTCAGACCAGTTGGATCCAAGTGCCCTGAAGTGTTCCCGTTAGTAATGCACCGTCCCCTTATCTTTTTCTACACTATGGCCTCTTATGGCCATAGTGTGAAGATCTGTCTGTACATGTAAAGGTATCATGTTCATATCATATCATCATGCTACATCTCCTTATATCTGTGTCCTTAATGTGGGGACACACTTGCAGAGACTTAGTTTCATCACCCAATGTTAATTGTGCTCTCAGTTAACACGTTTAAATCATCCCAGCAATCTGTTACTGTACATCCTCTTATCATGTAATCATCAGAATACTGTGTATCCAAGTTGTTAAAAGGCTGTCACTGACTGAGTAGTCGTGTGCTGTTTGATGCACATCATGTTTGTCCTCCCTGCACACATTCCTTTGATAGCTTTAGCACTGGACATCACTCCAGCGTAACTAAATCTCCTTCTGTAGGTTAACCTGGTTGGTATCGACATCTTCACTAACAAGAAGTATGAAGATATGTGCCCCTCCACCCACAACATGGATGTTCCTTCCATCAAGAGGATAGATTACCAGGTATGCAGACAGTCCAATCCTGTGGACATTCAAGTGTCAGTTATTGACCAAATAATGTATAAATCAAATAATATGACTGTGTTCTCCAAAATGCTCAGTCACATTTATTTTCTTGAGCATACAGCTGAGCTCTGTGTGGCGAGCTTGAAGCTTTGTAGCTGCAGAAACTGTTCTGGAGACTCCCAGGGTGTCTGCATTGTTTATTTCAAATAAAAATTCAGTGGCTGAAAATGTTCTAACAAAGATCCAATACCCACTTGCTAATGTGGACATGGATTCCCTCTAAAGAAGCTACATTGAACATTTGGCACTAAAAGTAACAGTTTCTGTCATCAGAAGGTGAGAGAACAAAACCAGATTCAAATAGCTGTTGCTTTTGAACCAAACTGTGCATAAACGTGTTAAAGGATACATAAAGGACTCTCACTGCATTACATTTGAAGACAAAGTGAAAGTTGGCCAAGATATTCTTAGTCATGTTAGTTGTAGTTTTTCCTCCTTGCATTTTGATATGTTTAAAAGTACTTAGTCAAATACATATTTACACATGACTAGTTGCACACGAGCTGTCCCCCCAGAACCTGATGAGAAGAAAAGTTACCCAGGGCAAGTCAAACCTGTAGAGACATAGGACATCAAAGGGTTACAGAAGCGTGTCTGCTGGACACTCCAGTTTGTTGTATTTCAGTTTTGTTATGCAGCTGCTCAAGTTGCTTTAATTAATAAATGGACAGTAATTTTTAGGAGTAGGAATTAAATGGCTTTAGATTAATTTTATGTTGGTTGACAGATGCTTTTAGCTCTACTGCAGGACCACATAATTAGCTGTTGTACCAGTGCACATGTGTACACATTACACAGCTACCTACATTAAGCGTGACCAAAACATCACAATAAATTTGCGCCTGACTTGTTTCCAGGCTTTAGACTCAGTCTCAGAACCTTTCCATGATGGGTGTTCTGTAGTACTGCAAACAAGGGCGGGGTTACACAGTAGGAAAGAATCAGGAAGTGAGTAATTTCTAAATACTGGCAGAATTATTTGTCAGAACTTTTAAAAGACCTAATTCACAAGTTTTTGCTTTAACAAAACCAAACATTCCTGAATCAATTTACTAAAAATGGCACCACAAAGCGTATAAAAGTAGTTGTATGGTCGTGCTTCAGAGTTAAAACCTGAATGTTTTAGCTTGTACAATTTCATTACTTCTGTCCTTTGTTGCTAACAAAAGTCTGCATTGAGCTCACCCTCGTTATTCTGCATACACTCGAGTTAAGTTACAGGTTTTATTCTGTGATCAGCATAAGTACACTGCCTGTGTCTGTCAGGCTGCAGTCAGAGTAAACCTTCACCACTTAGTCATACTAGCACTCTTTTCATTTATTCTTTCTCACGATCTGTTTCATCAGCCTAAGGTGTGAATAATGATCACTATTCCACTTTCTTTTGGTATCAAAACAGAAAATAAGGGATTTGTTTTCAGGATATAAGAGGTGGTATCAACATTGCCACAAGGCTGCTTGGTTACTTTAAAGGGTCATAAGGATGATGCCATAAATGAATAATGCATTTAGATGAGCTGAAATAGGAACAAGAAAATACACAAAGCATAATCCAACTAGGGTGGATTTGAGTTGGGCATCTTTAAGAAACACTACAGTGCAACTAATGTTAAGCTCGTTTTTTGCTAGAGCAACAATAATGATTCATTTTATTTATACAGCACTTTAGGTTTGTCGACAAATCTCAAAGTGCTACGCAAGCAGATTAAAGCAAGAATAAAACTTAGAATAACAGAAAAGAGCAGGTTTGGGTCTTAATGCTGGACAGGCAACTCATGTGTGCAGTATGGAGCCGTAGTGTCCTGTGTCTGCTCTATTCCAAATAAATGGAACTGACTCCTAGATTTAGGTAAACTGTGTTTTTATATGGATTTTTGTATAAATGACCATTGACTGGAATGTGTTTTCACTGTCCCAGTTGGTTAACATCAACGAAAACTACATGTCCCTGATGAGTGACAATGGAGACATCAGGGAGGACCTGCGTGTCCCTGAAAATGAAGTCGGCAAGGAAATTGAGGCAAAGTTTGAGGCGGGTGAAGAATTCATGGTAAGTATGAAAATGAGCTGTGCATTAGGACAAATTTGTGTCCCCCAGGCTGTGTACGTCTTCTGACTCATGTCGTGTAAGAGACTGACGCCTGAAACCAACTTATGTAAAAATGATATGAAACATTCTTTGCAGCCGTACAGTTACAACGTAGAGATGTAACAGAAATGTGCTTTTATTTTTAATGTTAATTTTCACACTCACCTGAAGCAGTGATTCAGTGTCCTGCCTTAAAGCAAAAACTTCTCCCGCTTGGGGGGAAAATGTGACAAGTGCCAGCTGCATGTGTAAAGTTTCAGATGATTGACTTGAACACGTTGCGTGCTCTGTCTGCAGGTCACCGTGATTTCTGCCATGGGGGAGGAATGTGCTGTCGCTACCAAGGTCTTGGCCAGCAAATAGGGAGATGGACTTTGCTGCCCGGGCAACAAGCACCACCCACAACCAGTCTCTTGCATTCTCATTGGTTCTGTCACCAAAGCGTCGGTCTTCAGACGACCGCAATCATTCTGTTGTGATTTCTCTCATCATTGATCTTTTATTTTCTCCCCTTTTGTTTCTGTTTTCTCATTGCTGTTGGGAATGTTCCACTGCAGCTCGCTGCGTGGTCCTCTGCCTGATCACTGAGGTTTTGTTTGGTAACAATCTACTTTATATAAAACAACTTTAAAAAAATAATGATCAGTTGCTCATTCCTGCTTATTTTTGCCTTCAAAGTGTTGGTTTTGCCACTCACATTCCTGAATGTTTAAATAACAACGGGATTCAGCTTTTGTATGATTATTTTTCTTTTTATATTCTTTAGAATGACTATAGCAGGTCTAAAGCCTTTTAGAGGGAAGGGAGGGAGGGGGCATTTTTGTGTTATAGCAGTGGGAGGGGAGGGTTGCCCCTGTAGATACTAAATTCAGATTTTAGGTTGTCCCTCTAGCATACCGCTTTCCAGCATGGCCTTTGCTCTGGTTCCTGTGTGGATTGGGCATGACAAGGTCCCTTTTCTCCTGGGTGCTGGGATTTCTGGTAGCACTTAAAGAGCCCCAGCATGTCAAAGCTCTAAAACCAAGAAAAGAGAAGTGTTAATTTTTTTTGTTTTGTTTTTTTTGTCTTCCCCCCCCCCCCAGAAAAAAACAGAAACAAACTTCAGTGATTTACCCTCGTGATGCCAGTCTCTTGTCTGTAGAAGTTTGAGGGGCGTGAGGGTCCTTCCATCGTGGCAGTCCAGGGCCCACCCCCACTGCCCCTGCAATTTCTTTTTTTTTATTTTTCCCCCCCCCCCCAAAAAACAAAAGGAGTGTTATTTTGTTTTGAGGCATGAGTGTGTAGACGTGTGGGCCTCCAAAATGTGGGAGGCAGTTTGCAGTGAGGCGTGTTTGTTTTGAGGGACTCAATCAGGTTGGGGAGGGTGGTAGAGTTGCAAACTTTTTGTTCACTCGAGGCCTTTGTCACCTGACTGGAGATGGCAAAATAAAACGATGAAACAAATGGACAAATACTGCAAACTATTGTCTGGTTTTCTGTCTCTAAAATTAACTTTGCTAATCAGAAGGCTTGTAAATATATCCAGAACTAGTTTGTGTCGCTCAGACAACGATTTCTTCACAATGGTGAAGGTGTAGTGATATGACATCAATGTGTTTGAAGCACTCTGCTGCATGTGATGAGTGATTACTGCAAGACTACAACTTTAACAAAACCCATAAGCTAACCAGTTAAAACAGCCAAGGCCTTCTGCTAAAGGGGACCAACGGGAAGGGGACTACGTGAGGGCTGGGTTCTCTGGACCTCTCATTTGGGCCTCAGTCCTTTTCACACTAGAGTCATCTGGAGCTCTGACCTTTTCCAGCTTTGACTTGATGGTAGTTTCAACTTGAAACAAGTCAACTGGCAAAAGACAAAGTTGACCCAATGCAAAATGTTGGAGGAAACCCAAACACCAACCTCCTGAACTGGACTAATCTCTGTTCGCTTTGCAGATGTACATCAATGACTGACTGGTCCAAGTCTGTTTTGAGAGCTGAAAGAGACCTGGTGTGAAAATGTCCAAAATCTTTGCTACATGTAGTCTGCTGTCATGTTGGTGCCTGCAAAAACCATGAAAAATACTGCATTTTGGTCTTGACTTACTTTCAATTCATGCATCAATGACTATGAACAGACCATGGAAAACATTGAAATTATGTTTTGCATGTGTGTTGCATCTCTGCACATTGAGTCAAAAGTGGTTAACTACTTTTTTAAATAGGGTTTCATCCACAGTACCTCAGAATTGATACTTAGATTTGAAATACACAAGGCTTTTACAGGGTTATGGAGTGTAGGTGGGTTAACTAAATGGGAGTTTCATCTATTTAAGATGAATGTGGAAAAGTGGGGTTTGAAGATGTTCTGTAGCTACTGTGAGGGCATATGTGCAGTTATTTCCAACTGGGTTTCCGTTTCTAACTGAACCGCCCAACGTAAGTGTAGTTGGGGACAGTACTTCTGAAGTTCAAAGTAGTGAAAGTATGAAGTTTTTAAATTGACGCATAAAGACTTTTCTTCTGTTGAAGCCATGGTAACAGAGGCGCCTCTACAATAACAGACTGTAACGATCAGATGAATCATTGTTTCTGCGCACTATGCCACTCTGCCTCAATGGAACGAGAGATGCCTGCACTCATCTGACCTGTGGAGCGTTCTCTGACTCATCAGGAGGGATTTTGTGCTCTGTGCGTGTGATCACAGACAGCCAGTGGAATGAACATTGAGGATATCGGGCCCAGGACGCAGCACATACGTGTGTTAAGAGGCTGTCAATGATTGTCCGGGCTCAGCAGGTTTATTATCTGTGTGTGTTGGGCTGCTGTTGAACACTGGCAGCTGCTGAAACAGGCAAAATTCTAACACGGATATTTGTTTTCAGACACTAATGCATAAGAAATCTGAATATTGGTGAACTTTGTTAGCACCGCAGATGCTGCACACAAAATATAAGTACGACTTCTAAAATGCCAACAGTTTCCGCTCGTGAAATTGAGCAACTTTCCAGACTCGTGTGTGGAAAGGTTTATTTCGGCCCCACACGGTGTTTACCATATATGGTAAGCGCTTCCAGGAGGCGCCCTCTACGTCACTCCTGCGTCACGTCCGGGTCCCCCTTTTTCTTCTCTAATCTTAACATGGCGCCGGTGAGTCCAGCAAGCTCCTCCTGAATTCACTAAATTGATTGTTAATTCTTTAGTTTTTGTTCTAATTCCTGTCATTTACTACTTTACCCATGTGCGGCTTGAAATGTACAACCGTGTACGTGGTCGTTAACGGTGTTTAACGGGAACAGAAGGCCAGAAGCTAGCAGTGTTAGCATTAGCTCGTAGCAGTCTTAACGCGTTTCTTACACGTGTTCCATTCATTGGTCTGACAAGAGCCAGATTCCATTGAAAGACAATGTGCTTTAGAACACATCGATAGTTTGAATGTAAAAGTTGCCCCTTAATTTAATTAATATTTTCTATGTTCCACTGTGTGTATAATAATATATTGTCGTTCATAACCAATGAGGAAGTACATATTTGCTGTAATACCAAGTCAATCCTGTGAATTGTCTACACGTTAAAACTTAATGAAGAAAATGCTAATCGATTTAGATACTACAAAGTAATGTATGTTTACTTGTAAGACCAACTGCAAATCAATCCAAACGGAAGCCTTTCGTCACTTTTTACATATTGGGGAAAAAAGTGAAGAAATAATGTAAATATTTTACATAGATTAATGCAGCTGCAATAAAACAATGAATGTCACATCCTAGTTCTTTAATGATCCAGAAGTTATATCATCCTTTCACAGCTAATATTATAACCGTATTCAAATAATAATTGGAAATAAACGTAAGGAAATAAAAAGGAATAATAGAACATAATTAGGTAAGAAGACGAGTATAGAAAATATACTGTAAGTAGTTTCACTGACTGTACAGTTAGATGGTTTTGTTTGGTTGCACATTTACCACTAGTTACTGCTATAAGTTAGTAAGAATTGGTAAGTTATATTAGTTTGGGTATTGATTTAACAAAAGTGAGCGGTTACTTTTTTCTGATTCTTTTTGTGTGTGGTTCAGTTGCAGGTCAAACAAAAGAGGCCAACTGTTGGCAAGAAGGCCAAAAAGGGAGCGGCATGGAAGTTCACCTTGGACCTGACCCACCCGGTGGAGGATGGGATACTGGACTCTGCAAACTTTGTAAGTCTGAATGTTAGAGAAAGGCCGATTTTAGAGCCCCCAGAAATGTTTGTCAAAAAAGCTATTGTATCTTTAACAACCTTGACCATTTTTTATGGAAATAGTCGGTAAAGGGTTAATTAGTGACCTTTATGGAAATATAAAGGTTTTTCTTATCATTAAAAGCAGCTAACCTGTGTCTGGACTAGGGCTCCCTTCCCTAGCTCCCCATTTACTAGGGTTCTCTTCCCTAGTGCATTACTGTGCTCTGTCATGTAGGAAACCTACCTCAAAGAGAGGATAAAGGTCAATGGAAAGACGGGGAACCTGGGCAACGTCGTCCAGGTCGGCCGCATGAAGAACAAGATTAACGTCACGTCTGAGAAGCAATTCTCCAAAAGGTGAGGGATGATGTGATGCAACTCCTGAACTTCAGAGGAATTTGACTTTACCATAATGTTGATGAAAAGCTGTATTTAAAAAAAATAAAATGGAATTAAAAAACCTCCCTCTTCCTCCCAGGTATCTGAAGTACCTAACAAAGAAGTACCTGAAGAAGAACAACCTCCGCGACTGGCTTAGGGTGGTGGCGTCTGACAAGGAAACGTATGAGCTGCGTTACTTCCAGATCAGCCAGGATGACGAGGATTCAGAGGTGGACGAGTAAACAGCTGCAGCAGAGCATCACAGCTGTGTGTGTGTGTCAGGAAAGGAGAATAAATTTGGAAAAAGTATTTCTGTCTTGTGTGTTATTTTAGTTTTGTACAAATAGCCAATACACTAAATCTCCATTAGGTGGTAGTACAGATAACTTTTGCATCTTCCTTGAGGTTTTCTTAATGAACTGATTTCTAAGTGTTGAGGATGAAGCTGCACTTTCAACTTGAAATCTACAGAAGTTGGTACAAAATGTTTTTATTTTCACAATTCTTTAAATTGAAAACACAGCTTTCCCCATTTTTAATATACTTAGTTATTCCTCTTTAACGAGACCTTCACAAATGTTCCGGTCACAGGTTGTTAGTGCTGCACAACCAGAAGGGCCCCAGTTTGCCCACAGTCACTCAGCTTAATTGGTGACACCAAAATACATGAAGGTGTGAAAGAGCAGAAATGGTGGTCGGTCTTAACTGGCCCAGAGACAGAGTGGGCGTTTGTCCTATTCCAAACATGACTGGCTGCTGCACCCTGACTCTTAACTAAATAATGGATGGATGTTTCTTAAAGCCATTTAATTTGGAAGTGATGGGGACCAACATCCATAGTCTTTGTTCTGTGTGACAATGTATTCAAATCTCAAACTGAACTGATGACTGAACAGTGGGAAATGAGTTCAAATGAATTTAGAGTAAAAAAACTATATAATAAATAAAATGGATACAGACTTCAAAGGTTGGAAAAGTTTAAATATATTTAGCATAGATGGAGACAGCTTCCCAAAAAAATTGTTTTCTGAGGGCAGCCTGGCATGAGGACACTGTCCATCTCCCTCCAGCTTTTAGCTCCTGTGTGAGGCTGCCCAACAAAATTCACTCCTATTCTCTCATCTGTTGCGTATAAAGCACCATTTCTCAGGAATGAGTCCACTGTCAGCTCTGCAGCCAACATTGGCTGCATCACAGCAGTTTACAGTTACGTCCATGTGTGAAAAATAAATGTTTAAAAAGTGTATTTCAATGAAAATGTTACATAGCTGTACTTAGTGCAGACAGGCTATAGGGAAACAAGAGTTTATGCTAAGATTTATCAGTAGATTTGTCTTTGAACTTTTAAGGAAAGTTTCCAAATTTATGCAAAAGTGTATTGGGACTCTTTCACTTTTTGCACTAATATGTTGAGTTAACATTCATGGATAAAATGTACATTTCTGCCCCATAATGTCTCAATACCCCATGATGATAAAATGAAAACACGTTTTCATATTTTCTGCACGTGTTTAAATGCCTGTAGTTCCCGACTCTAAACACTATGTCAACGTCAACTCGGCGACTGATGGTGAATGACCTGCACTTATAAAGTGCTTTTCTACTTTATTAGTATCCAAAGAGCTTAACACTGCTTAATATTCACCCATTCTCACTCCCAATCACACACTCACAGCTGTGCTATTACTCACCTTATTAACAAATCATCCTAATTGACTGAAGCCATTTGTTTTTTTATCAGAAACCAAAGAGACATTTTAAAAAGACACAACTCTGAGGCATCTTCAGGGGAGGAGAATAAACCGAGGTTTGGAAAGTATTTATCACTGGGCCGATCCTTTGATTGGATGATGTCAGTGGCATATTAGATTATTTTTTAATTGTTGGAGCTTTTTTGAGTTTTTTTTATTAACAGACCCCCCAATGACTGAACGATGACAGGTACGCACACATACACACATTCAGTCTCAGGTGTTGAATATTTTATCATCCTGGTCACGTGGTGTCAGGTCTGAATGATTAACGCCCCCCTTTTTCACCGTGTCCTGTAGGTCTGCAGAGGACAGGGACTCAAGCAGACGCCTCGCACACTTCTTCAGGAGGGAAACCGCACAGGGAGGGAGTAAGTGTTTCTACCTATCTGCATCTTTAAACTGCATGTTGGAGTTTTTGTTTTAATTAACACCAAAACTGTACAGACCCTGTACCAGTACTAGAAATTTCTGTCTGTGGAAAGTTCATAAAATTCTTGGTCTTTTTTGTTCATAAATGTCAGAGTTTTAATGCTTTAAAACTCGCTCTGAGGTTAATATTAATAATTTGAAGGCCTCTTTGGGCAAAGGCACAGCTCCCAGCACCACAGGGTTTAATGAGTAAAATCCAACATCTGGTTTCTATTTCAGTCCAGGTGTTAGCAGAAGTTTCTTGAGTGTGAGAAGTTTAGCAGTTGGAGAATTTGGTGCAGGTCTGTACGTGGTTCAGTTTTAGCTTCCACAGTCGTACCTTTCCGCTGTGAAAGCAGATCCTTGGCCTTCATGAATTTTTAAGAGAGGGGAGTCTCGCTCTAGTGCGTGAGGAGAACAGCTGCTGGTTTCCCATCATCACCTGTTCGCTCACATCACCAGGGTTAAGTCACTCACTTTGACTATGTTCTATGACTTTAATGCATCTGCAGCAATTGACTGCAACCAACTGTTGGCAACCTGACGATTTACAGTTTTTAGTTTGTACAAATATTTTTGAGCCTCTAAAATTGGGGAGCAGTGAATAAAAATGGCTGTTATTACTGGACAAAGCTGACCGTCGACAGTCTTTAATCACATCTGGATTGTTTCATTTCAAATGCACTGTCATGGCGCATTGAGCCAAAAACCAACACACAGAAGCTACAAATGACATTTATTAGAGTTTGTCCATCTTCTGTGCAGCTTTAGTCACTTGCTTTGATATAAAGGCCGTTTCTAAACAATTTTATGTCCTAATAATATTCTACTGGTGTTTTCCAGAGTCTGTGCCCCCCACTTTCTGTTTGATGAGACTAACGCTCAAGGGCAGACGAGATGCCCTGCTGAGCAGCACCATGATGGAAGAATGAGAGACACAGCTAGAAGCAGACGCTGCAGCACAAACAAGGATTAAACAGGTGCAGCGATGGCGGCCTGGCTGCGCCGGTTGTCATTGGGTGACACCTGGTACAACATGTACTCCCGCCTGCTGAGAACCAAACCCGTGGGCTCCATGGGTCAGAGCTCCGATGACCTCACCGAGCTGGCGGAGGGCTCGGCGGTGGGTTTGGCCAAGGTGCTGACCACTGTGGACCTGGTGTCACTCGGGGTGGGCAGCTGTGTTGGCACGGGCATGTATGTGGTCGCTGGGCTGGTTGCTAAAGCGTTGGCGGGGCCCGGGGTCATTCTGTCCTTCATCATTGCAGCAGTGGCCTCTATACTGTCAGGTGAGATGCCAACAGGTGGGCAGTGGTGGACGGCAGAGTCATACCAGGAACATTTGGTGGGACTATTTTTAGCGGCAATTCACGTTGGGTCTTTACAGCTGTATTTAACCAGGTAGATGCTACTGACCAGGTGAAACACGTCATCTAATGGCATCAGAACTGCCCTTTATCATGAGCCAACTTAACTCGCATCTGACTTTTGACCAGCAGAAACAAAATCCGCCTGTATCATTGTGTCATCACCATCAGAATTGGAGGAAGTACTCAGATCGTTTACTTTTCTACTGGCTCAAAACTACACCTGAAATACTAGGAAGTACTCTAATGAATATCATATTACTTGATAATAATTACCAGTGACGGTTTTAATGACTGTACTCTTTTTTAATGAACATACATTTTGAAGCTTGTGTAATTTAAGGCTTTGATCATGTTGACTTCTTTGTCCACAAGCTCAGACCCGTTGAGTTTCAGATGAGTAGAATCTAAATAGTTTTCCTTTTTTTACTCCTCTACATCGACACGCACGTCTCCTAAAGTGATCTCAAAGCTGGAAATGTTGAAATCTTCCATGGATGAAGTTTGCAGGTCTGCAGGTGCTTCTTTGAAACAACTGCACAACCTCCATCCATCCACGAGGAATCGTTGTAATGGCGGAAAGTTCTGGAACATGCTGTAACATCCAATGTCAGAACACTTTTGATGCCACACAACTCTTAAAAATTAATTCTAATCAGAATTTGGGAAATGTAGGAGATTTTTACACAGACTGATGTTTTATGTGACTCACACATTTTCTAACACACATCTTGTCACGTGTGTGTGTGTGTGTGTTTACCTTCAGGCGTGTGCTACGCCGAGTTTGGTGTCCGCGTCCCGAAGACGACCGGCTCCGCTTACACCTACAGCTACGTGACGGTGGGAGAATTCGTGGCGTTCTTCATCGGCTGGAACCTGGTGCTGGAGTATCTGATTGGCACCGCGGCGGGCGCGTCCGCTCTGAGCAACATGTTTGACTCTCTGGCCAATCACAGCATCAGCAACTACATGATAACGCACCTGGGGACGCTCAAAGGACTCGGTTAGTGTCAATTACATTTGATATGTTAGACGCGGGGAGAACCTGCTTGCAGTGAAGACGCGTGACGTGTCTCAGTGTTGGTTCAAATGATTTCCTCTCCGTGTGTGTCACAGGTAAAGGAGAGGACACGTACCCCGACGTGCTGGCCCTGTTCATCGCCCTGCTGGTCACAGTGATCATTGCTCTCGGTGTGCGGAACTCGGTGGGCTTCAACAACGTCCTCAATGTGGTCAACCTGGTAGTGTGGGTGTTCATGATCATCGCCGGTCTCTTCTTCCTGTCTGTCAGCAACTGGGAGGACGGCAAGTTTCTGCCCTATGGCTGGTCAGGGGTGAGTGAGTGGCAGCATGGATGGATCACTGAGCCGGCTGTTCGGGATCTGTCTTCTTTAAACAAAAATGGCCAGAAACACACATAAAATGATCAAAAATACACAAAATGACCAAGATTTGAAACTCAATAACAAAACAAACATGTTACACGGCAAAAAACAAATGTTCAAAATTAGACACATATACAAACAAAGTGTGTAGGAATAGGCACAAAATGACCAAAAAGGAAGACAGTGTCTGGTTTGTCTTCAGGTGATGCAGGGGGCAGCGACCTGCTTCTACGCCTTCATCGGCTTCGACATCATCGCTACGACGGGAGAGGAGGCGAAAGACCCCAACACCTCCATCCCGTACGCCATCACCGTCTCACTGGTCACCTGCCTCACCGCCTACGTGTCGGTCAGTAAGCGGCGACGTGTGTGTGCGTGTGCACGTACAAAAGATCACTTTGGGATCCAGGATTCTATAATAAGTCGTTTTAGATTAAAGGCTCCATTCACGTTTTACAGGTGTCTGAAGGAAATAAATAACATAACTCTGTTATGGGATTAGTTTGACCCCGAGAGCTCAGAGAACTGCAACTTAAAGCTGTAGTTTGTTGATTATTTTCATTCTTTAACTATGAATATTAAAACGTCATATATTGAAGCCTGCTGTGTTTTCATCCATGTTTGCAGACTGACTCACAATACATTTGCACTAAAGTGCCACGATTGGTCAAAAACCAAATATGTTGTCACCGTTCAAACGCTTGGAAATAGAAGCAAACACCAAGTCTCTGCCTTGTTCTCCACTTTACCTTTTTCCAGATGTTTTGGGTTTTTAGTCTAAAACCTCCAATGTTTGTCATTTCAATTTGATTTTACTTAATTCAGGACAAGGCATATTTTTTATTTATTTATTTTTTTATTTTAGCCTTTATAGGTTTAATTTGAATTTCAGTTTATTCGTTTTTCAAAATGTTTCCTATTCAATTTCATTTCACTTTCTCTTTTCTCTTTCTCTTACCAATAATAACCTTGCTGTCCTTGTTTCTAAGAGGGTGAAAATCCCTTCTTCATTAATGAGTTTACTTCCTTACAGCTGTTTCCTTTCAGGAGTCACCACAGTGAATCATGTGCCTCCATCTAACCCTGTCCTCTGCATCCTCTTCTCTCACACCAACTAACTTCATGTCCTCTCTCACTACATCCATAAATGTCCTCTTTGGTCTTCCTCTAGACCTCCTGCCTGGCAGCTCCAACCTCAGCATCCTTCTACCGATATATTCACAGTTTCTCCTCTGAACATGTCCAAACCACCTCAATCTGGCCTCTCTGACTTTATCTCCAAACATCTAACATGAGCTGTCCCTCTGATGTCCTCATTCCTGATCCTGTCCATCCTCATCACTCCCAAAGAGAACCTCAACATCTTAAGCTCTGCTACCTCCAGCTCTGCCTCCTGTCTTTTCTTCAGTGCCACTGTCTCTAAGCCGAACCACATCTCTGGTCTCACCATCATAGTCCATGGAGATTCCTGTCTAACCTCATCTGTCAGCTTGTCCATCACCAGAGCAAACAAGAAGGGGGTCAGAGCTGATCCTTGATGCAGACCTACTCCTTTGTCTCACCTACAGCGCCTCAGCACTGTCTTACAGCTCTCATACATGTCCTGCACCACTCTAACATACTTCTCTGCCGCTCCAGACTTCACTCTACTCCAGTTCACAGATGTTCACCTCTGCCCTTAGCCGAGCTTCCACTACTCTTTCCCACAACTTCATTGTTTGGCTCATCAGCTTTATTCCTCTGTGGAAAATGGATCAAATTCATTCTTTTCCTCAAAGTTCTACAAACGATACCCCATTAAGGCAAAATGAAAGAAGTTTGTTTGAAATTTTTGTAAATGTATTACAAATAATAATATATTTTTTAAAAATCTCATGTACACTGACAGTTTTGCAGTTTCTTCTTTACTGCAATTTGGCAGCATTTCGTGGCCCCACTCAGAACCAGTGGGACTGAACAAAACTGGGTTTTATTCTGGTGTCTAACCTACAGTGTAACTTCATCTTGTGCAGGTGAGCGTGATCCTGACTCTCATGGTTCCCTACAACCTGATTGATGGCTCGGCTCCTCTCATGGAGATGTTTGCAGACCACGGCTTCCTGTGGGGGAAGTACACTGTGGCTGTGGGCTCCATAGCTGGACTGACGGTCTCCTTGCTGGGATCCCTGTTCCCCATGCCCAGGGTCATCTACGCCATGGCCCGGGATGGACTTCTGTTCAGGTGAGGACGCATGAGACACACACAAAGACCATTTTTGCTCGTTCTTACCAACCCTTAACAACAAGCTACTAATTCCCTCGTGCAGGTTCTTGTCCCATGTGTCTCTGCTCACACACACTCCCGCGGCGGCGTGTGTGGTGTCGGGAAGCCTCGCGGCCCTCCTCGCTCTGCTGGTGAGTCTGCGAGACCTGATCGAGATGATGTCCATCGGCACCCTGCTGGCCTACACTCTGGTCAGCGTGTGTGTGCTGCTGCTGCGCTACCAGCCCGACGAACAGACCGACACACACCAGTTTGACTCCGGCGATGCTGTGGACGGACTGAAGCATCAGGAGGACGGAGATTTCTCCACAAAAGATGACAAGATGCTGATTGAAGGCTCTGGTGGGGACGGATCATCGTCTTACCACACTGGTGGGACAGAGGGGGAGAGTGATGACTCGGACTTCCACACGGGCCGAGCCTCCCTGCTGAAAAGGCTTCTGGGAGGTCATTACCACACCCTGCGCCTACGTATAGGCATGCCCGACGCGTCAGCACGCCCCACCCCTGCTACTGGCCGCATAGTGACCCAGTGCACCCTCCTCCTCTTCTTCATGTCCTTCCTCCTCTGGTCCACTATCATATTTGGTGTTGAGCAGGAAACAGGGGCCAGGGCGGTGTTTTCAGGCCTGATCGCCACAATGATGGCAGGGTCCATGGCAAAGCTTTTAATTAATATTTTACAGCAGCCAGAGAGCCCACGGAGACTGCCCTACATGGCACCCTGTGTGCCCTTTGTCCCCACAGCCGCCATATTGGTCAACAGCTATCTCATGCTTAAACTGTCCGCACTCACCTGGGCCAGGTTCACCATCTGGTGCCTCATAGGTGGGTTGAAACATTTTTGATTCCAGATGCAGAATGAATGAGTAACGTCTTTTCCTGAATATAAATGATCACAACTTTTTTGGAAAGGGGACGTTATTAGTTGAATCCAATATTTACAATACATTTGATGGGTATCGCCCCATAGTGTTGCTATAGTAACCTATAGTTTATTCTAGCTGGATTGTAATCTAAGCAGCATGGTGGTGTGAATGCTCTTCTGTCTCTAAATGTCAGCCCTGGGATACACTGGCAACCTGTCCAGAGTGTGTCCCGCCTCTCGCGCAGTGACAGCTGTGACCCCACAACCCTTAACAGGATAAGTCGTTAAAGATAATGGGATGTATCATTGTTAATTACTGTAGAACTGTCAACACGAATTCTCTATTTATTTCTGCTTCTCCAGACATGGGAGAATGTTTGAAAAACAAAAAGTGACATTTAAAAATGTTGGTAGTCAAAAACAAATGATGATCTGTGGTATAATAATAATAATAAAATGTAGCACATTATTGGATGCTGTCAGGAGAAGGAGCCTCCGTTGATCAAAACACAGCACTTTTCTGTTTCAGGCAGGCTGTTCACTGGTACAATGATCTCCCACTGGCTTGTTTCATTTTGTCTTTTCATGTCAGAACATACCTGTACTACCTCATTAACATGGTAATTATTAAACCAATGCATGTAAAGTTCTATCAAACACCAAACTTTTTAGAAATGCCGCATTAAACTCTCAATATGAAACAATATTATACTAGAGCCACAGTCTGCAACGACTTCTTTAAAAGAACAGAGTAATTTGGTCTCATTTCAGGGCTGATGATGATGATGATGATAATTTAAACAGTAACTGATGCTGTTTGTCATTTGGCTTCTTCTTTAATTGCCTTTAATTACAAAGATGATGTTTTTCCACCTTCTGTTCTGTCTGTAGGTCTGTTGATCTACAGTTGTTACGGAGTGTGGCACAGCACACTGGAGCTGAACGCCCGCGAGCAGCAGGCGCACGCCAGCTCCTACCAGCGCTACGACGACCACCTCGACGACACTTTCTCCCCTGACGATGACCTTTACCCCCGGGAGCAAGATGAGAGACCCTACCAGGGTTGGTCCGCCCCGGAGGAGAGGGGACACCTTCACCAGCAGGAGAACCAGTATGAGGATCAGGAGGGAGAGCAGCATGAGAGCCAGTGTGAGGATAGTGGGGACCAGTACGGATACCAGTCTGGACCACGAGGCCATTATGTGAGCAGAGGTAGCAGGTCCAAGGGCAGGACCAACCATGGGTTTGATGTAGGTCCAGAAGAGGACTAAATACAGGAACATTTTGACTCGGTTCAGTGACGTCTTCCTACACAGAGAACTGATGTGAAAATATTTTACATATTTAAGTTTGTTAAACCGTAAAGGCTGCTGTGTGTAGATGGAAGCAGAAGATTCACTATACTCTTTACCCACCTCCCTTCATACAGCCTCAGTACACCAACAGCTAGAAGGTTACTGCCACCCCCTCCAAAATTTACAGTTTCAGCCGGAATTTGCACCAAATGGCCCAAAGCTCAGGTGATTGTCTGAAGTGATATTAATACTGACGTCATATTTTTATATGTAAGTCAAAAAGCTTGTTTAAAAGATACAAGTTGACCACAACGAGACACACAATGTCTCCAAACAGTTGTACAATGGCCTAAAACACAAAGAAAATTACAGCAAAGGCGTGAGAAACGACAGAAAAATCAGCATATCTCAGCCTAATATAGACATAACCTTAATCCAGAGAAGAACGGCAAATACCCAAAAAGGCAGAATAGACACAAAATGACCACAAAGAGGCTAAAGAAATACGAGATGAAAATGACACACCCAATGAACCAAAATGGAGAAATCATGGAGACCGAAAAAACCACGGTGACTACTAAAAATAATGTCCACAAACGGTTACAAAAATCACCTAAAATTAACGACAAAGGGATGAAAAAAACGAGGCCTACTGTAGACACAGCCAGCTTCCTGTCCACTGCTTTACAACCAGGGAAAAAAAGCTTCTTTCTGTCTGTCCTCAGAGGTCTATCCAGAGCAGACATGTTGGTTTTGTTCAGTGACAGAATCACAGGCCAGCATCAGCTCAAAAATAGGAATATGATTTTTATATTACTTTGTGTGCTCCCGGGCAGCTCTTCAATTTCACTTTGGGGACCAAATTCTGATGATTATTCTGCATTTTGTTTTAGTAATCAGATTCTAAAACGTAACTACAGTTATTAAATAAATGTAATGAAGTAAAAGTACAGAAGCAGAAAATGAAGTAGAAATAACTTTAAAATTGTCCAGGACTTAACATGCTCATTCTTTACATTGAACTCTGGGACCTTGAATGTACCTCTGTGTGTGTGTGTGTGTGTGAGTTTTGTTTACAGTCACACTAACGTTTTGAGGCGTGTAAACAGCTTTACTGCAACTTTGTGAAGCAGTAAAACACAGGTTTGTTAGTTTCTCATGTTTGTGTGGATGACGTTTACAGTTGATGAGCTAACGGGTGCTGCGCTTGTTCATCTTACAGGAATAAACGTGACTTTTTGAGTGGAATGATTTATCCTGAGACCAATTAATCAGTGACGACGATTTTAAAGTTGTATTTTTTCTGTCCAGAAACTATAGTATACAGAGGCAGGGCTTTTACACATACAATGAGTTTTCTGAGTTTGGGTGACCTAAAGTTCAGTTATGTGCACTTTATCAGACTAAGCACATTTCACTTCCTCCCAGGGGAAAGATTAACATGCTGAACACAGCTGAAGAAGCAACTAATTGGGCGTATTACACAGTTTGAGCACAAAGATTTTATTCAACCTTACAAAGACCAGCAGAGTCTTAATCAGATAAAAAAACAATATATTTATACAAAGCTTTTTTTCAATGTTTTAAAAGACCATCATCATGGTTTACAACAGCCAGCAGTCGCACAAGAACTCAACTGCAAGTCAAAGTACTACTTTAAATTCTTTACACGAGTTGCAGTACTAAAAACATGCTCTAAATGTACTTTAAGTCCAAAGTAGAAGTACTACAGTAGGACGTCGTTTCCTCTGGGCGTCAGAATGACTGAGTAACTGATGACAAGGATTTAAACACTATTGTACTTGAAGTTGACGATAACATGAAGTCTGGTCCAGATGTGTTCCACATGTGCCTCATAAATAAGGGTTCTGCTGAAATCCACAGTATTTAGATTTTTTTGTTTAAGTCTGAAACAAAAGAAAATCCTGACCCCAACATTCATTTGATTTCTTTTCCTTCACACTAATTGACCCTTTAGTTAGTAACAATAAAAAAAAAAAAAAAACGGCACCAGAGAAACTTTTTTTGAAGGACAAACTATAGAGTGTTTATTAGTTTCACATGTGCTATAAATTGCAGGAAAATTAAAAAGTGAAAAATAGTTGCAAAGAGTAAAATGACTAGTAATCGACAAAAATAAGGAGTTACTTATTACAAAGTATAAGCATCAAAATAAAGGCACAAGCAGGTTGTGCTGTTTACCCACAGTGTGGACTGACAGGTGCAGCATCTATAGTTAAACATAATGTACTGCAGTAAATGTGGAGTAAGAACTGTACTAGAATAAAAGTGGCCTCCTTCACACCCGCTCGCTCTTGGCGTGGTTGGCGGGTTGGTCGGCCGGCGTGGCCGTGCCTCGCTGCCTGGAGTAGTAGAAGCTGTTCTCCCTATTCGGGGGCCATGGGACGGTGCTGTGGCAGCAAAAGATCAGGGCGCCGCCCACGAGACAGAGGGCCGAGCCGACCCAGCCGGCGTACAGGGAGAAGCCGAATGACATGAGACCGTCTTTTCGGTGAGCGCCGATGGGGAACCAGATGGTGGAGATGACCCCACTCACAGCTGGAAAACACAAGAACACAGAAGACAAGTGAAAAACTCTGGATTGAAGGATGTTTGGACACAGATTTACAGCTGGATTTGCAGCTTTTTCAAGGTGGACGTGTGTCTCTCTCTGAGGATGTTGACATGAACTATGTACCTGTGCCATCCCACAGAAAGGAGGCAGATGAAGTTGGACCGATGAACTTCAGAATCCAGGATGAGGTAAGGACTGACAGATCCTGACCCTGCCCCTATCCCACCTCTGTCCTGCATCAGCTGGTAAAGACTTGAGTACTGTGTTGCCTTGTACCTCACTTGTAAGTCGCTTTGGATAAAAGCGTCTGCTAAATGACTAAATGTAAATGTAAATGTAAATGTAGTAGCTCAACCTGACCCCCCCCCCCCCCCCAAAACTTATGTCCTCAAAATCTTTAAACCAGAAGTATTGTCCTCTAAAAACCTACAACAAAGTCCTCTAAAACCACAAACCAAGTCTTCAAACCCCCTTCTAATAGTATCTAAAATGAAACCCTAACTACCAAACTGCTGTATTCCAAGAACCCAACACCGCAACTTAAGTCTTCCAAAAACCAAAAATAATGTCCTCCATCGAAACAATACAACTGTCCTCTAAGAACCCAAAACCAAGTCCTGTACAACTCAAACGGCTGTCTAAACTACTGTCAGGTCTTTTTTTTTTTTTTACTTTGCTCCTGTGAAGTTTTTATGACGACCTTTGTAGAGACCACTGTCCATTTTGGAAGGAGGACATTTGGGTCAGATTTGCTAGAACTAGATAAGAGACTAGACTCAGATAGGAACGTATCTGTTGGAAGTTCTCCTCACCCATGAGGATGAAGATTATGCCTCCCACCCGGGCTCGGATCTTCTTGATGGCTGAGGAGTCATTCGGCAGCCGGACGCAGGGCATGGACGTGAGCACCAGCAGCATCCCGGGGAGGCCCATGAGACACGCGAGGATCATCAGAGCACGTGACGCCTGTATGTACGCTGAGAGACAAGTTCTATTTAGAACTGCAGCATCTGTTGATTTAGCTCAGCACCTCGCACACGTAAACATTTACTGTCACACACACACACACACACACACACACACACACACTGGATCTGTATCAATCTTCTCTAATCTTAAAATTCAGTTCGTCCTGTTCAAAATAAAATGTGGCTGCATAGGTTTGTGTTGAGTTTGGAAGTTTTATTCTCTAACCTTACAACAACAAAAAAGTCTCATCTTATGTGTCCTGACATAACTACAGGGCTTTGAGCATCAAACATGTCCATCTCACCGGGCAGGTCGAGGACCTGGTTGATGGTCACGCAGTGGTAAAGCGTCGGGGAGATGACGCACTCTGCCCACAGCCCGTTGGTGCGCAGCTCGTCCATGCGGAGGCAGGTCGCCATGGAGTAGTCGCAGGTCCGGATCCAGTCGTTGGTGGCTGTGGCGACCAGGAGTCCGACCCATCCCACGCAGCTCGCCGTGCTGCCCGTCATCATCCTGCACATGTGCGCCATGGTGAGCCGCCGTGCGTCCTGACGCGTTCCAATGAAAGTGGCTGTTTTTCAGTCCTGTTTGCCGTCGCGATGTTTATTTTGCCGTGTGCAGCAAACAAAAATGCCGTTTTATTGTTCGAGACGCTGAAAAAAGTATTTTTATGCGATATATGAGAGGAAAATCATTAAAACGCACAAAGTAACAAATTCCCTTTGTTCTACTCTGTTTTAATAAAAATAAGTTAAACTGTAAAATCCCTTTGCATATGATACATGCACAGCTGTGTGTTACAGCTGAAAAAAAAAAAGTGGAAATGTAGAAGTTTCCCAGCTCCGTTAATGCGCCTCAGTGCGATCCGCAGAAAAATGCCTATAGAATCAGATTTATCACAGGGTGTGGTGAACAACACCCTTCAGTCAAACCTTTAAGCCAATGCGAGATGTGAGATCCTGACTGAAGCCAGATGTGGAGACGCAGATGCAGACTGAGCTGGAGCGTTGAGCTGCGCCAATGTCCGCAGCATCAACATCTGGAGGGTTGACGATGCAAACGGGTTTGGTTTCTCCTCACGTCGTGACTCACCTGCGGGACTGACGCCCTCACCTGGTGCCCCCGCCATCTTCAACAACAACCAACTGATGTCTCACACAATAACATAAACCAACTGCTGTGATTATTTATTCATTTATTAAATAATTTCAAGCAGGATACCATAAAAATGTGACTATTAAAGACACCGGCCTCTACCCTGATAGTGACTTTTTTTAATGCACTGACATGTTTTTGTCCAGAATATAGTGATATAAAACATTAAACTTTCATTAATCACTTACAAAGTCTACCTATTATTATTATTATTTTCTGTTACACACACACCGGTTATGTTAGCTACTGGATAGATTTGTCGTTGACGTCACGCTCTAAAAAAACTAAATAGACAAATTTTATATATTAAATGTTCAAAATCCTTCATGAAATAGCTTCAAATTTACACTCTCTCGCGTCTTGTAAAATATACATAAAGTTACACCCCCCCTCCCCCTCCCGCTAAGGCCAGAGGATCCAAAATGGATCCTTCTGGAATCTGATGTGTTCATGCACACTTTGTCTCTTCCCCTCCACTAAGGCCACACCTCGATTTAAAATCTTGATCATTTCCACAAATCTCTTTTTGTGACTTTGTCCTGTCATCCTTGGTGTCAGCTTTTGTTTTCAAACCCTCTTTTCCTCTTTTAAATTGTCCCCGTCCTGCTCGCTCCACATCTTTATTGCCTGTCCTCCATCTTGCCTCCTTCTCTTTTTCGTCTCTCATTGGTTTTTCAGTGCGTTGATGTGGGCGCAGATCTTGAGAGCTGGTCCCAGTTTGATGTTCATGCTGGTCATCAGGTGGTCCTCGGTCAGCAGCAGCAGAGCCTGGCCGTCAATCTCCTGCACCCGGAAGGCTTCCGCCACATCGCTGCAGCCTAAACCCAGAGACACGTGGAAGATTTTAGGCATATTTACTGGATTTCAAACCTATGTCCTCATATGAGCACAGACTTTGTGAAAGGTGACAAAAACAGAAGCTGTGTGCGTGAGAAGAACGGAGAAGTGTTTCTGCTCAGGCCAGATGAGAAAACATGGAACGAGACATGAGGAAACATGACACATCAATAATAGTGTTTAATAAAACAGGAAGTAGTGGATATATGCTAAATATCCACTATATATATATATATATATATATATATATATATATATATATATATATATATATATATATATATATATATATATATATATATATATATATATATAAAAAAGCTGAAGATGAAATACGACAACATTGTGTCCGAGTCCTTGAGACAGTGGGTCTAAATTGAGCCGAGTAACTGGAGGATGCTTCTGTGTCGTTTCTATGGCAACCACCCCTTCCCTCCCATTCTGCCGATGTGGTGTAAAAGCACGATCATCCACAAATACTTTTACAGAACTTTATATTAGCACCCAGAACTTGTGCCACCATGTTTTGGTTTTATATTTTACTTTACACGTGATTTTATAATGTTGTCTTGACATTTAGGAGGTGACGTCGTATGTCACATCATGTATGTTAGATAAAAATGTGGCACATTTGTTTCAATGCAGGTAAAAATCATTTGTGCACATGCAGCATTACGGGAAATTAACGTTTGAAAACTCATTTAAATGTAATTTTTTCTCCTTGGTTTTAAAGCAGGATTCCAGTCATTTATAACTTGGTGTTTATTGAGTTTCAACTCCGAATCACTGAACCATCTCACAGTAAAAACCCATTTATTATGTCGAGATTCCTTGCAGATATTTCTGATTAGCTGGAGACTCTTTTGTTTTTCTCCTTCAGGCTGACAGCTGGTGCTTAAAAGTATGCGCATTGCTTCACTCAGTGGTTGATTTCAGCATTTTGCGAAACGGTTAATTGGATGAGTGGAGCCAGAGAAGCTGTGCACCAACTCTCTGTCATATGCTGTCAATTAAGAGGCTTTTGTGTTTGCGTAAATCTAACTGACAGTCTTAACAGAGGCTGCCAACTCGGGGCGAGCTGAAGGTCCCAGGAGGATGTCTCCGTGTGCGTGCAGTCTAGCTCTCGGGTTTACCTGGCAGTGTGTGTATGAAGGCGGTTACTTCCTCCACGCTCCACTGGGAGGGGGCCGGTTTGAAGGTGGTCGTGGGCATAGAGGTGGTCACGGCGGGCGCGGACGCCCTCCTCGCTCTCCGCGCCGCTCGACGGTCCATCCTCACCGTCATGGCGACAGCTGGGTCTTCCTCTGCTCCATCATCGTCTTCCTCCCCTCCTGCCACCATGTCCTCCTCCTCGTCCTCCGCCGCTGCCGCTGCTCTCTCCTTACCCTCCTTGTCCCGTCGACCGGCACTCCACAGATCACGAGGCTGGAGGGGGCGAGGACACGGGACAAATAACCACTGAGTCAAGGTGTGAAGATGTCAGGTAAGAAGGCAGGTGAGCTTGAAGCTTATAAATGCATCATTACTCGTGTTTTAAATTCTGACTTTAGTTTTATGTGCTAAGTTTACCTGAAGTATCAAAAAACCGAATTACATTTCTTACAACCCAGAGGTGACACAAATCATCTTTTCTTTTTATTTCATAGATTTTGTCAATTTTGGTTCCTTTCACATACTTTGTTTTTAGGTTCTATAAACAAGCCTCAAGAATTTAGAGGGACCATCCCAGGCATGTAAAACATGACGAGAGCCCCCAGCTACACACTGCTTTGTGTGTCAGATCAAACTGCTGTTATGGATGCTCCTGGGCACAGTCATAGTCATAGCCTCTCTTTTTTGTCCTTTTTTAAGTCTGTCTGTGGTCATTTATCGTTTGTTTTTTGGTCATTTGCACCTCTTTTCCATAGTTTCAGGCTATTGTCACATTTGAGTTGCTTTGCATCATTTTGTATCTTTTAACTGAGCTTTGTTCAGAAATGATGTGTCTGTTCTTAATCATACAGTGTCTAAAGTGAACATTTTGTCTCCATTTGTGTTATTTTGTGTCAATTTCAATTGTTTTGTGTCTTTTTATGATCATTTTGTGTCTGTTGTTAGTCATTTTATGTCTTTTTCTGGTTGTTTTGCCTCTCAATTTGCATAGATGGCTACGGACTGCTGCCAATTTACATTCTGCTTTTGGACATTTTGTGGCTACTTCTACTCATTTAATGTCTAACTAATGACCATTTTGATGACTTTGTGTTCATTTTTATTTCTTTATGTCTTTTCTCTCTGTTATTATTTCCGGCTATTTTTTAGTCTTGTGTCATTTATCTGAGCTTGTTCAAACAATAATTATGAGCAGTAACCCTAAAAACTCTCTCCTTCTTAACAATCCATTGTATGTCATAAAATCTTATATATAATATATAAAAAGTTTTTCATTGTATTTAATGTATTATCATATAACATCCTAATGTAAATCTGAAAAGCATCTGTGTGAATAACAAAGCAACACTGTAAAATGTTTGAACAAAAGTGCAGTGTAAACTATTACCATGTACCAAGTAAATGTAGTGGAGGGTCTCTTGCCCCATTAACTAGAAGTACTAGTACACAAGTAAATGAACGTAATTACTTCCAACCTCTGAATAAACCTGTTCTCACTATGTAGCCCATTAGGTAATAATTGCTGCACACTGGGCGTCATGTCCCTCCCACGTTTTGGTGACCGTTTGGGATTTTGATTGGCATATAAATGGTTATGTTGTAGAAAGAAATGGTGAAACTCCAGGCGTTAGTCCTTTGTAGCTGCTTGCAGTGTCAGGGTACGGTGATGTACCTACCAGCCGCAGTAGAAGAGGTTTCCCAGGGACCGACTCAGCCCGGTTCAGGGCCGGTCGGGGCCTCTCTGACCGACTGCCTGCGCTCAGAGCCCTCAGGCCCTTCGTCAGACGAACGTTAAACCTGATAGAGAGGGACAGAGAAAGACATGCTTCCTCATTTTGCTGCTTTGATTCACACTCATATCTGTCTTCAACACCTGTCTGTCTCCACACCACATCCTGTCAACACTGCTGCTGCTGCTATCGCAGCAACAGCCACAAACACACAACACCCTGGCTCTGTATGAAAACGTCAAAGAATAAAATGGCTGTCCTCTTCCTCTCTTCTTTGCTGTTCTGCTTCTTAACAGCATGAAATCAGGTCTCACCCGCGTGCACAGGAAGTGGAACAGAAGCGCTTGGACCGCATGAAGTTGTGTGCGTGGCCTCTTTTCCCACAGAACTGGCAGTGCAGCACCGTTCGGTCCCTGTGGCCCGACCCTGTGTATAGGAGACCAACATGTTCAACTGATCTGACAAATGTTTTCATCTAAAAATACACACACTGCTATATGTTCATTGGTTATGTGGTACTAAGAGAACAAAGCACTGATACTAGGCTGCTTCGAGCCTGGACTTGGCAACACAGAAGAGTGGCCAAATGTGCCTTGTGTATCAGTTAAACTGCCTATTGTTTCTAGTCAGGTTTTGTTCAGTATAACAATCACAAACCACTAGAGTGTTTGGAGAGTTTGAGCTCGTCCAAAGAGGCAAGAAATCAACTTCTGATGTACCAAACTTCATAGTCTTCTATGTTTAAACCAACTTTTTAGATTTTTGTCATCTTTTTTCCCCAATTATCAGCCGCCATCCGCCTCTAGCTTTTAGTTCAATTCATTTTGCTTTTACAATTAGTTTTCAAACTGTGTTGAGTTTGTATTATACAGAAACAGCCATTATTTAACTGAATGTGACACAACAGTTATTTACTTCACCAATTGTCAGTTACTGTTAACTATTATCACATTATAATCTGTAACAAATGTCTCCATATCACAATTTTCATAGAATTTGTTATAAGAGCAACACTTGACAGAAACTACCTAATATGCATACTGTCTTTGAATGCAGCACAGAGAAGGGCTTATCGTAACACTCAAGTAAAAGCACCACATGTTTTAAAATGTAGTCCAAAAGTAGTATTGCACTATCAAAGTGATTTTTAAGTGAGTTACTTATTTCCACATGTGCCTCCTAATCTAGTTCACAAGGCTCTTACGGGTCCCGGGGTCGTCTGTGTCCCCTCCCTCCTCTTCGTCTGAATCCGTGGAGTGCTCCGTTGGCTTTATGGGGTCCGGCACAGGCAACGGCGCGCTCCCATTGGTCCCATTCACTTCCTGTGGTTTGGCCACCTGCTCTGGAACCAGCAGAGATGAGCGGTTCACCTGCACAACAAAAAGGTACAACATACAGTAAGTGTGCGCACGGCTCTACATTCATTTTTCTTCAGATATAGAAAAATATGGTAGAAAAAGTGCAAATCATTTCATCACTCTTTGCGTTATTCATGAGAAGCCAAGGAACAAGAAAGTGCAGCAAAATTATGAGCAAATTCAAAATGATTCTCCAGCTTTTGTGTCACTTTTATGTGTCACTATTTATTTATAGATTTTTTGAGTCTGTATTCTGACAGTGTATCTAAATTTTGTTGTACATCCTTGAACAATGACAACAAAGTATCTCTCTATCTATCTACACATCTTAATGCTCTTGTCAGATCTGATATTTGTGTTGCTGGCTAATTGACATGTATCCAGCTCCTAGGCCATAAACGGACACACGTTTGCAGGTTTAAGTCATAAGAGCCACAATGTAATTTGTGCAACAATCCAATCATCAGTTTCCTCCCAAAACTGTTTGTTCCGCTAAGATTGTGACCCACGGAACAGATATGAGTTGGATGGATAACTGCACAGACCCAGAGGCCTAAAGTTACTGCTTGTGTTTCGTGTTTCAATGAGCAGAAATGATAAACAGTTACCTGAAACTATGTAAAAGAGGAGCAAAATGACAGAGATCAGACACAAAAACAAATGTAAGAGAGTCACAAATGACCAAACAAAAAGACGAAAAGTGAAAAAGAATCTGATCTGAATCATGTCTGCGTGTGTAAATGTAACGATGTGGATCAGATACATTTTTTTGTTTATCCGTGTTTGTGTGTTCATACAGGAAATGGTTGCAGTCCTTCCTGAATGACAAAGCCTTCCACCAGGTGAGTCAGAACCTGTTGTCCCTCCGGCCATGCTTTTGGCTCCCAGGGGCTGCTCAGCGATTGGCTGAAGCTCTCTGATTCGTCTCCCGATTGGCTGAGAGGTTCAGATTCCGTCTGCGAATCGCTCGCCGGCTTGTTGACTTTCTCTGTCTCGTGCTGCGGCACGCTGAGGTCGGAGGGGAGGGCGACCTGAGCCGGGAGGAGGGGAGGAGGGTTTTCTGCGGAGGGGGTGACGAAGGGCGAGGAGGGGGGAGACTGAGAGGACAGGCTGGACAGGGCTGGAAGGAGCAAAGGCAGTGAACAGAGTTAGTCGGTCTGTTTTATCTGGTTCACTTTCTCTAATCTTTGCTTTTTATAAAATAGTGGGAACTTTTACCTCGTTTTCCATCATTATATATTCAAAGTAAAGAAGAAAAACACCCCAAAAACATGCTTAAGTACAGTTGTCAGACAAATGTAATTGAGTAAAAAGACAACGTTTCCACCTAAAATGTGGTAAAATGGAAACACTCATGTGAACTACAAGTTTTTGAAAATTGTAGTTACTGCAGTAAATTTGAGGGTAGGTACCTGACTGGTTGTCAGACTGGGTGGACATGTTCTCACAGAAATCTTCCTGGCTCACAGGCTGAGACTCCTGTAGCCTCTGAACACCAGCGGGTGCTGGGACAGGGGCCGGGACCGGGGGTGGGACAGGGGCCGGGACAGGGGCTGGGATCGGGGCTGAGACCAGACCTGGAATAGGTTTTGGTTCTGTGCCGGAGTCTTTAACTGTGTTAGGCGTTGGGCAGGGATCTATGTTCGGATACTGAGACTGGTCCATGGCAGACTCTCCTTCCTCTTCCTTCATCCTCTTGTTCTCCTCGCCTTCCTCCGTCCTCTCTCGGCCCCTCTGACCTTCCTCTGTCACCTCCATTTGTTCCTCCTCTCTGCCTGCTTCCACCTGCTCATTACCAGTAGTATCTTTCTCCTCCTTCAATGTCTCTCTTTGGTCTTCTTTCTCCAGACTCAGGTCTTTCCCAACACTCCCCTCATCTCTGATCACTTGTCTTATCCCTCGCACTCTTTCTCGCTGCTCCTCACTCTCCTTCGGCTCTCCTTTCTGAATCAGAGTTTGTGTTTGCGTTTGCCTCGGAGGAGAGGCCGGACTCAGGAGAGATGGAGGAGAAGGCAGGGGAGAGCTTGTTTTTGGCATAGATGGATTTAGAGGAAGAGGAAGCACCTCATCGCTGCCCAAAGTCCTCTTTGATTGGCTGGATAGCTCAGATGCTTCAACCACCCGAGGTGGTGACTGCCCCTTGTTGTGGGTGTACGTGCCAGCTTGGCGGCTCGAAGAAAGGGCAATGATCTGAAGCTGCCTCGCCGCAGAAGGCGAGTGCTCGAAAGCGGAAGCAGGAGACACTGTTTGGGATAACGAACAACTCTTCGGTCCAGCCAGTGTCCTGCTGATGGGGGGGATGTGACTAGAGGGAGCAGCGGTGACTGGTTGGAGGTTTGAAGTGTGTCGAGGAGACGGTGTTCTGTGGCCGTTCGGAGAGTGAAGTCTGGGCCTCAGAGGGGCTCGAACTGGAGAGTAGAGATCTGAGGAAGCAGAAGGAAAACAAACTTAAAGTAAATAAGGAGTGAAGTGTTTATGCCCACAAACCAGCTGCAGGATTCCCAGGACTGACTGTCAGGAGTGGATCATGGATAGACTACTGAACAGGACCCACTGGGCACAGACACTGACCTCCTGGGTCTCTGGAAGTAACTGTTCATCTTTCTCGTTTGATAAAACTCAGTCAGATGACACAATATGACCACAAAACATGCAAAACGGCAACAACATGACGAACATCCTGAAATCATCCAAAAGACTGACACAAAGTGAACAAAAGCAGACGCAAAATAACAAAAAACTGACACAAAACGATCAAAAACGGACACGAAATAAGAAAAACTATAAAAAAAATAACAAATAAGTGAAAAGAAACTGACACAAAATGACATAAATGACCAAAAATAGACACAAAATGGCAAAGAACGGACCCAAAATAATGAACTACAGACATAACCTTAAAAACAAAATCCTGCTTCTAGTTCACAGCCTCCTGTCCCCGGTCCACACTCTTCAGGGAGCTCACGAAGTAAATGGATAATAACCAGCCACATTTCTAAAGCTACAATAAATATAAAAGAAATGTGTGTGTCCTGTCATCAAATGCCCTTTTCAGAGCTCCAGAGCCTCTCTGTAAAACCTGCAGGTGTTTTTATTCATCATCCCTTCAGGTTTTGCTTTGTGCCCCTCTGTGTAATTTTGCTGATTTTTATTCTTTCTTGTAGACTAAATATTAAAGGCCTCATCAGTTTATCACTGCACAATAATGCAACACAACGCTGCCCTCCGCCACATTCGACGCCCAGCGAAAATTCCATCTCTGCTTTTGACCCAAACGGTCGGCAGCAGTAATAAGAAACGTAAGCAGTTTATTTGACTATTTTTATCATTTTTAAAATCGGATGCACTAGATCCCGTTGTTTTCGTGATTCCATATGATTGTGTTGTAATTAGGCCACGAACCAACGACACGCCAATTATCACTTGGATCGCTGCACAACCAAATACCCAGGTGGACGATTTGCTTGCATCGTTCACTAGTGGATCAGGTTACGTGATGGTGCTTGTGCATCATTTAACGTGTTAGGATCCATTTTTCACAGGAATCTTCTGAGAATAAACAACTTTATAATTTCAGCTGTTTACTTGAATAAAAGTTAAATAAAATGTTGAATAAAAGTTAAAGCCTTAAATGAATCTGATCCGCCGTTACTAATCCTTCCTGGACTTACTTGGAGGACGAATGGAGATCTGGCGGCTGGGCGTGGTCAGGCTCTCCGTGGCTGTGGTGCTGGGCGGCGGTCGCGGCCTGAGAGGAGGGAAAATGGGGACGTGAGGGCGAGAGAGGGGGGGTGGCGCTGAGGAGGGGGGCTTAAGGCGCAGGGAAGGAGGGATGGTTAGTGCCCCAGGGGGGGGAGGCCTCAGGGTGAGACTCTGGAGCTGGACGGGGGAAGGAGACAAAAAGACAGAGATTTAGTTTGAGCATCTTTTCACTTTCAGGCTTCGCTGCAAGGTGTTGGCTGCACCAATCACTGCTTAGCAACAATTGCTAGGAGAACAGGTGCGTTAAAGCAGTGCGATAAGGCTGCAGAGAACGTTACAGAGCCACAGCGGTGGAAAGTAACTACATTTACTCAAGTACTGCAATTTCTTAAAACACTTTGCATATTCGACCTTTGGGCCACACCACTAACTGTTACATTCCTAATCAATGAATTATTGATTTATTGTGCCAATAAATTGTGAACAGACGTTGGGTTTTTTCCACCAACAGCCTGAGCCAGTTTTTTTTGAATAAATTACACTTTATCTATGACAAAACTTTATTTTCACTTTTTGTTGCACAATTCTTTACTTTCTGGACCAAATTGTTGCTCTTCCTTTAGCTTGAAAGCACATTAAAAAGACCCACTGAGGCAAAGCTTACCTTTGAAATTAGAAGACGTTTTTATGATAGATTTTCTAATACTTGACTTTGGAAAAACAATAGTGTTTCCTCTGGTTCTTGATCAGATCATTTCTCATCATTTTTCAAATTATTTTTTCAAAATTATTTTTCGTGTTATGACTTTTTCTTGTTTCCATATGGTGGTTATCACTATCAACTGCATTCATGCAGAAAGCCTGACAGCTGTAGCACTAGTTTATGAAATATTGTAATGAAAATCATAAAAGCCCACAAGGAATGTCATATTTCTGGGTATGCTCACCTGAGCGGAGGCAGGGTTAGAGGCAGAGGGGGAGGTGGAGGTGGAGGAGGAAGAAGAGGAGGATGAGAAAGAGGAGGAGGATGGGGCAGGTCGCATAGCAGACGTAAGAATCAGCTGCAGAGAGATAAGAAGAGAAGGAGAAACAAGCAGAGGAACAGGAGGAAAATAAAGACAGGAGAGCAGGGATTAAAGCACAGTCTAAAGGGGGATTTGCATGTTTGTGTGCGAGAGGCTATAACATCTCAACGTCAGAGTAACAGAGCAACGTCCTTTGTTTTAATCTCTTCCTGCTTAGTGTCATAAACTGAAATTTAAATACATTTCAAACACAATCAAATGTGAGTATAATGTCACGGCTGGATTACTAAATATGACTGCAAGGCTACAAGGGGCCCTGAAGAAACAAAATGACCCCTTATGTAGTCGGAGTGCAGAAAGACACAAGACAAGACATAAATGACCACAATGATCATTCAGAAATGCAGAATGAGTATAAAGAAGTTAAACCAAAAAAGATGCAGAATGACTAGAAAGACAAAATTCACACAAAATTTTGCAAACATAATGACTAATGATTTTTGTGTCATTCAATCTTGCTCCTGTGTAGGAGGTGTGGGACGTGTTGTGAAGCATATTTTTCTGCAGAAAACTCCTGAACTGATCCTTAATCTGTCTTCTACTCCCTGCATCTGGCTCATTTTAATACTGGTCATTTTTCCTGCTGCTGTTCTCATTACATGTAAAAATGTATGTAAATGTGTGTGTGTGTGTATCTATGTTTACCATCTGAGCTCTCAGGAGCACCTGGTCTTGGCCAGACCCTTTGAGACCTTTTCCCAGGAGCAATGTCTGCTGAGATACCCTCTGTCTGACTGGGGAGGGGCTCTGATTGGCCCTCACAAGACCAGGTGTGCCTACAGGATGTGATACCTGGAACAAAGGGAGACGAGGAAAGAGTGAGGAGGGGAGGGAGGGGAGGCCATTAAGGAAAAGCTTTAGAACGCAGACATTTTCTTATTACAAGAGAACTGCTCCAAATAAACGAGTGTAACATCCATTCAGGAACTTTTCAACTCAACATAAATATCTATAGAAGCTTTTATGTTTTTAATCTGATTCAACTTCAAATTTATACGTTTGTCAGAACTCAAATAAAGAGTAATTTTAAAATAAGTCGATTAACTCACCTCATACAAATAAGTTGATAAAAAACACAACTATAGTTTTAGTAGACTTCAATTACTGAATTAACTCATCCAAAAAAACTAACAAATCTAAATCAACCAAACTAAAACAAATGTTTAAAAAAACAATAAGTTAAATAATATTAAGTTTGTCAGATAAGTAAACTGTATACTACAACTTGATGTAGCTTTTAGCTCCTTCTCTTCTACTTTTAAGCTGAAACAACAAGTTATATTTTGAGAGTTTGATTGGCTGGAGGTCCTGCTGACCTCATCCTTCCTCTGACATAGTATGTAGGCAAAGCAAGGCAAATAGATTTCCATACAAACAGGACCTAGCAGAGCAGTAAAGTGGGTGCAGATCCTTTTTGTATTTTCTTGCTGCTAACATTTGCTAAAGTACTGTGCTTAAGTACAATGCTATTTAAATGTTATGTTACTGTTACTTTAATTCTACTACATACATACAAAAAAGTAATCGATGCTGATGTATTTTTATGGTATAATAAATTAAAAATGATAGAATCAGCTCCATCTTTTACCAGCTGCTGCTTTTATTGTACACTACATTTCTATGCCAACAGAAACATTTGTCCCTTTTTATCAATTAAATACTGTAAAAAATATATATTTATACTATACTACTATATATAAATATTTCTCACATAAGTTAAATAAATAGACACTGAATATTTTATTCTTTTAAAATGTTTGTCTCACTTATAGCATTATCAACTGCAATTTCTAAACAGAAGGAAGTTAAATTAAAAGTTGAAGTACACTGTCATAACATCTCTACATTTGACCATGTGAAATGTGAGATAAAAGCAAACGGAGAGGAAGCTGTAACCCCGTACAGACAGACACAGACAAACACTGACCCAGACGGCAGAAAAATGTTCACGGTGTCTCACCTACACGTTCTGTCGTCTGTCAGGACGTGTATGGTGTGACAGTGCTAACAATTTTTCATCATTTTGATCATTTAAAAACTCTCTTTTGACGTTTAGACTAAACCAGGTTCTAACAACACACTGAGATTCCTTGGTCAGTCGTAATGAGTTCGTGCTTGTTTCCAAAGGTCAGCAGTGAACAGGATTAACGTTCAGATAATCCGACCTTGGAGCGTAGAGGTCAGGTTTTTAATCTAAGTGCTCCGCGGTGACCTGGGCCTCAGCTTTATCCCCAGGACTGGGTGTCATCTGATGGTTTTGGTTATTAGTTTATTCTAATCCACAAAATGATCACAAATGTTAAATCCACATGTTACATAAAATATAAAATATAGTCAAAAACAACTAAATCAAATTCCCCAAGATCAGACCCCAAAGTCGTGGCCAGGATTCAGGTTTTAATCCTTCACATTATATGAGAGATGCAGTTTGGTTGAAGTTTGATACCCAACCTTAGCCATCATCATTCTCTACATGGAAACAAAATCCAGCTCAACCTTTCTGGTTTTTAATGCTGTGCAGAGAGCAAATTAGAGCGTGTGCAGAGCAAAAAGAAAAAAAGAAAAACCCTTTCCAACTCACTTCACTCTGAGCCGCTCTGTTATTCACATATTAACTCAACTTCAGGCCATTTGTGTTTCTGATTTAATTGCTAAGGAAACACTAACATTTCTCAGCCTTAACAACATTTACCACCAGGGTAAAGCAGCCTGTAATGTAATGTAGCCTCACATGTTGTCCACACCAGCATGTGAGGACGTCAACACTCACGGGAGGAAGTAACAAACATTAGACCTTAAGGGGGTGATACACAGCTAATCAGAGTATTTCTGACTGCAGTGTAAAACTTTTCAAATACATATTTATCATAAGAATGTACTAATATGCATGTCCCAGCTATCTCTTTTTACTACACAGAGCCTCCTAATCAACACTCAGACTGCAGTTCAAATTTTACAGCTAAAACCTGTCTCACTCAAAAATGTTTTATAAAAGGTAAATAAAAAGATAAACATAATATAATTGGCCCATAACACAGAGCCTCTAGGGACATTTGGAACAAACAACAAACTCATAACAAACTGTATATTTTGTTTGTTTGTGTTGCTGTGTTGTTCTTTTGCAACTTGTGATTTGTTTGTGTTGCGTTTGTTTGCTATCAAGTCTTTTGTGCTTTTTTTTGGGGCAAATTATTAAAACAAATATGTTCGGAGCCTTACAGGCAACATCTAGAGTAAATTAATGTCTCCCATATCTTTCAAATATCAGAGCAATATCTACATTTTTATTAGCTCAGATCTTGGGTGATCTGAACCACGGCGGCCTGACAGTGTAAGGACAACGTTTAGAGGAAGAAAATGAACGCGGGATATTAAAGTGACAGAGAAATGCCCCTGAAGTCCCTGGTGGATACTGCATCCTTCATTTGTGGTGTGGAAGTGAAACACAGGACTGTGCGTTACTGTAAGTTGCTGCTTTCAATGAAAGGTGCTTATGAGCTACTATACATACGACAGGCTACACTGACTTTCTCAAGTATCCTCTGACAAGGTTTTTCGCCCCGGGGACATCAGAACAACATTATAACATCGCTAATAGTCACTTACGTAATGCAGCAAATATTAAATATGCTTGTAATACTGTAGCACACTGACTTTCAGTATGACTCAGACTTTCACACTGTTCCCATTAATAGTCAACCAGAAATCCATAAGGTGAAATGTTTGATAAACACAGACACAAACAGGAACTTCGTGACCTTTTTTTTTTTTTTTACAACGTCTGTAACTGAGCACGTAACTTACAAAGACACATAATTAAAGGGTTTCACTTTTTGGGGGGAATATATTTGCTGTTCCCTTTTACCAGCAGCTGCTTAGCTTAGCTTAGCTTAGCATAAAGGCTGACACTTTATATTGTATTGATTTGCACAAAAACTGAGGTGTGAAAGAAAGTCACTGATAAACTCTAGCTTAAAACTGAAACCACAATGTGTCATCTTCACACTTTGGTTTTTGTACAGATGAAACCAAGAAGTACACGCTCCGGCCACCTTGTTAGTTACACCTGTACAATCTAAGTCAATCTAATATAGCAGCTCTGCCATCAATTCATATTTTCACATTGTTATAATTTATCAGTTATTAAGTTGAAACTGTCAGAAAGGTGATAATTCTACTATGTGTTTATTATTGAGGTCATACTAAAGAGCACTATATTAACAGGTGGTTCTAATGTTTTGGCCCCACTATTTAAAATGCATGAGGGAGCCAAAACATTAAAACATTACAATTGGGTTGCATTAGATAGTATAAGTGTTCCTACTTTAGTGGCCACGGAGTATAAGTAGTAGCTGGTTGCCAGATATTAACTGGAGAGTTACAATTACCCCGTTTCCCAGTCTTTGTGCTAAGCTAAGCTAACTAGCTGCTGGCCTCGTTTGTCCTCCAAGAAAACAGACAGACTGTCTGCGGACCTGAACGTGCCTCAGGTGAATGTTCTTCAGATATCTGTAGCTTCACGTTTCACTCAGAAATCAGTGGAATTGGATGTAATAGCATCATACGGACAGCATTGTGTTTGTGCGTCTGTTACCTGTCTCCCAGGTGGGCTGGCTGGTGTGTGAAAAGGTGTTATTGGCGTGGAGGTTGGCGTGGATACAGGTCGTGTGTTGCCGTTGGTCAGGCTGGTGGAGGTCTTGGTGGATATGGTGGTGTTGCTGTGTGTTGCAACAGATGAAGAGGAGGAAGAGGAGAGGAGAGGGGAGGCTGTGCTGGCTGCAGCAGGTGAGGAGGAAGTAGAAGGGGAGGATGGAGGAGGAAGAGAAGAAGAATTCGAGGTTTGCAAATGAGATGTTTTGGAAACACTCGTGGGCGATGGAAGGATGGGGCGAGAGTACGTGCGGAGGGCAGGGGTTGCGGTGGAGGTGAGCTTAGGCGGCGCTGGGACAAGGATGTGGGGGGACAGAGTACTGGCTGCCGCTGCCTTTGGGGCGTGGGTCGCGGAGACAGAAGGAGCTGGGGTGAGAGGAGGCGGAGGAGAGTGGGTGGTGGGAGTTAGCGAGGGCGCAGGGGAGTCCAGGAGCATGGGGTTGGGGGTGAGTCGAGGAGGGGTGGGGGTTGTAGGGGTGGAGGAGTCGGCCATGGTGGTGGAGGTCTGAGGGCTTGTTCCATTGGTGGCCTCTCGGTGGTCTGATTGGCTTTGTCGAACCAGCTCCCTGTCCATTGTTCAACACTGTAGCACACTGAGGTAGACAGAAAGACAGAAAGACATTTACTGAGTCATTTACTCTCTTGCCCTCGCACTGACTTCTCACTTCATCAGTTCTCGACTCATTTGAAGCCGTACTCAGTCACTTAGTACCCTACTCTTACTGATTCACTCGTGTACTGACACGTTTACGGACTCACCGACTGAAATACTCACTTGCTGACTGTCTTACTCTCTTACTAGCGTCCTGAAAGACCCACAGTACCCGACAGTACCCAGCTACTGTCTCACTCGCTGACTCAGTCACTTTCTGAGTTACTTCATATCTTACTCTCTACCTGAATCTCTTACAAAGCCCAACACTGATTAACTTCCTCTGTTATTGACTGACTCAGTCATTTACTATCCACTAACTCACTATCGATTCGTATACTCAATTACAAATGTACTGACTTATTTACTTTCTTACTAACTCGCTGACCTAATAACTAGCACACAGACTACTGACTTGCTTACTGATTCATTTACTGAGTTTCTCACTTGCTGACTTAGTCTTTATTTTCTGACCCATCCAGTGTTTTTCGCATTGAAAAGTGGAAACATCTGTTTCAATAATTTTCCAAATTTCACTTTCTTAATTTTAGGTAATCAATGTGCTTTATAACCTATAGTTTCTAGAAGAGGCAGACACTGTTTTTGTCATCAATTTCGATACAAAATCATTTACATATATATATTTAGATTTTGACACCAGTCAAATGAATCATTAAAAGAATCTTGAAACTAGTTCACTACACTTAGCTAATCTTCATAGAACTGTGTTTTGGCTGCACCAGTGTTGATTTAGGTGAGTTTCGTATTCATGCAATCAAGTGTTTTTGGTTTTATTAATTTAATTAATTTTGATTATTGATTATTACTTTAGATTTGTATAGATGTTTTCACTTTTTTAAATGTTCTGTTATTATTTATTATTTCTCAAAGAAAAAAAAATCTAAATAAATTGACCGTGACCATGATTCAGAAGGATGATTCCAAGGGGAGATAAAAGTTAGGTTCCAAGTTTTCAGAGACACTGTAACATTTTGTTGGACTGCGCTGAATGTCAGTCTACACCTAAACAGCCAGTGATGGACTGAAGATGCTAATCCAGTGCAGCAAAGCAGTCACTCGCACTACATACAGTCAAATTTCCACACCACACTTTTGACTGGGCCTCAGCTTGTCTGGCTGTTGAGAAAACACTTGGCCGAGTGACTGACACATTACACCGCTACTATCAATTTCAGCCGTGTGTTTTGGACTAGAGCCATGGTAGCAGTTAATCTGACCACCGTTGCAGAGAAACTGTAAGTCCTCCTGCAGGGAGGACATGACATTAGGGTACTTTGTATGTCCTCATGGTACTACAGTAATCTGTGGAGGAGTTACAGGCTAATTCATTGTACACAGACAATGTTTTTTTTTCTGATGATTAATCATTTTACTCATCAGTCTTACTTCTACTTTTTTACCTTCGCATACACAAATTATGTTATGTTCCACATTCTTAAATGATTCTGACATTTCTTAGAGTAAAGAATTAACCGATTTGGCAAGAAAAATAATCTGCATATTGCCCCGTAATGACATAGGCCTGAACCACAGCACACGTGAGTGAGATTACAGTAAGCTTTCATGGCTGCTTGAACCGTCATACAATTCTATTATCTGTTTATTTATCTGGTTAAATGTATAAAATATTTATGTGTTGCAACACTTTTACGAGACAGGAGGCCCCTCACATGGGGAAGCTAAGTTACAAATGGTTTATGATGTTTTACAGTTGAATTCTGAGATTTTAATCATCTTGAAATCCTTTTTAGGTCTTTGGCCAAGGTTTTTCTTTTCTTTTTTTTCAAAGTGGCTCCTGTGCCACAAGCCAAAAAGAAAACACAAAAACATCAGTCCAGCATATTCATCCGTAACAACAAGTCACAGCATACTGAATGCACTTTTACAACCCTTATTGGGCCTTAGATTGTTCTGGGTGCTGTTTAACTTTTCACCGGTGCCAGTTTTCTTCTATTCACATTAAACTCCACTTCATGTTCCTTAAGTGTAGGTAGGAAGGTCATTTCATCCAGCCGCTGTTTGATGCATGTAGCATGTAGATGGTCCCAATTCAAAGTGTTAAAAATATGAAAACCTGGCTGTACATAACATCTTCAGAGCATCTGAAACTCATAAATTTAAAAAAGCAAAACCACCTATTACCTCTTTGCTCCAAATGATTTTCATTGTTCTATGACTATAATACTGTTATTAATCCTTATTCAGAGGTGCTGTATCAGATGTAAGGCCTGACATATTTGGAGCATCTTCACTGAGTCAGATCACTGATTTTGATAGAAAACTATACCAGGATGTCACTAACCTTTACATCACTGAATAAAACGTATGTACATTTTGATTAATCCCCACTGTATCCTCCCAAGGCCCACATCTTTAAGTGCTGAATCTTTCTGACTCAAACAGCATTTCAGTTCAATATCAGGAAAGAAGAGGAAAAGCACGGAATCCTAACGTTTAAGAAGCTGGAGCCTGTGAATGTTAGCCGCTTTTATCCTAAAACGTGTGTACAATCAACTCCCAGTACAGTAAACCAATTGTTGCAGCTGTAGCAACAATGTGGGTTTTAGAGGATTTTAATATTCACAGCAGTTTTGGAGCACGGGGCTCCAAATGTGGGACCAGCAGCCCCCCTGCAAAATGTCAGTACAGTCTAACCCACTCAAGTTATCACATAGCACACAGACGAAATTGGTGCAAATTCGGGCGACAAATGCCACCAAGGGGGAGTTTGTGGTTTAAACGGGGGCTCAGTTTGCACCCCAAACTTAGCCTAATCAATGCAACATCAGCACGCAAGCAGGTGCCAGTCCACACACCGCGAGCAGATGCTGACATCTGGCCCGCAGCCTGTTAACTGTGATCTGCACACGATGGCGAACATACTGAGTCACACTGCACGCCGATGACAGCTAGGCCAGAGATCACGCATGTGACTATAAAAAAAAAAAAAAAAAAAAGATGGAGACAGGCCTTCACAGTGCACAAGTCTCACGATAATAACATTTTGGGTAATTGTCATGTCCACGTTACGCGTAAAGCGCTTTGGGCACCTACCTGTGATCGGCGTCGTCCTGCAGGTTATTCCCGGTGTTGTCCATCCAAAAGTGAGCGCATGTTTATAAAGCCTGGTGCTGTGTTATCAGATGAGCGGGTCTGGGCTTTTTTAGCAGGGTCGACAGGCTAAAATGGGCGTGTATGAAGCCTCACTTCCTAGTCTGACAGCGCAGGGGCTGCTGCGAAGTGCGCGTCACCCTCCTCCTCCCCTCCCTCCCCCAGACAATAATTTCACCAGCCTCACCTATGCTTCTCCGCCGTCAGCGCTGCACACACGCAAAAAACGCAAAGTTGCAACTTGCGGCGCGAGACAGGCCCGTTTATGATGTGCATTAGCGTGTGCGTGCGTGTGTCTGTGTGTGTGTCGCACTTTGCTTAGGGTTTCATCGCAGCCCGCGGGCTCTTCACACGGAGCAGTCCGTAAATCCGGCGCTCTGAGGCGTCACGTTGCCCGCCGTCCTCGGGTTGTACCACCGCCGTCACACCTGCCGGCTCTGTGGTGGGGATCAGCCCGGCTCGGGGCCACTGTGCGGCGGCTGCGACGGGCCTGCTCGGTCCGCTGGTGGAGAATTGCAATGGAAGGCAGATTTCACAGGGCGACAGAGGCGAGACAGCACCACTCAGAGCTCAGGAGGACCGCGAAGGACGATATTTCCATCCAGGCTGCGCCATGCACGCGGAGCAATGCAACAGTCTGCTGTCTTATTACTGACGTAGTAACACACTTTATTATGAAACAGCAACACCGGAAGACAAAGCCTTTTTATCAGCGCTCGATCTTCATTTTGCATTAGGGACATTTTGTACCAGATGAATATCGTGTTTGTGGGTTATTATTTATTAAATTGGCTGACTTATTCTAACCGCCAAAGTTTACAAATTATTCGTGAGTTAAAGCGCAGGCAAGCTTATGTATAAAGCCCATTTCATTCATTCACAAAGGCAATTCCAAGTGCCAGGAGGAATAAAACTTACAGTTCAAGCAGAAGAGAGTAAGTGAATCAGAACCTATAGAATTATTATAAACTGGATACTAATCAAAAGCTGGGAAAAAAGCATTTATAGCTTAGAATGTTTTAAGCGAAATATACAAATGTAATGCAGTATCCGCTGTACATGGATTGTGCAGTGGCATAAAATGTAAATACTCAAGTACAGTATGTAAGTACAGTAGGCTCACAAGTAGCACACGTACAAGTACCTCAGAGTAAATGGATTTTTCTATTACTGCAACTTACAAAGATACCTATTTGGACATCCATTGATACAGAAGTGAGATACACTTTTATGCAATTAAAAATACTGTGTAGTATTTTAATGCAATACCTGTTTCATTTATCTATGACAAAGCATCATATTTAATAGGCGAATATTTTTATCTGCACAAATATGGACAGCGGCTTCTCCTCATGTCACTTTGGGGATGGCCAAGGGTGGCTGGGCCCTTGGTGGCGGGGTGGGGTTGGATTCGATCCCTCCCAACCCAATACCACTGATCCACCGTGAGGCCCCCATTAAGCTGTACAAATGTAGTAGAAAAAAAAAGTACATTTCCCTCAAAAGATCGGTGTCTAGTATAAAATGGATGAAAGTGCAAATACCTCTGATACTTGCTTAAAACCCTAAGTAATTGTATTTGTTTTTACCACTGAGTCTGGCGGAATGTGACTTTACAATCAGAGTCTAACTTCAAATCGCAAATCTCGAATCAACTGTTTTCTTTTTTTCATGTCTTTGTGTTCTTAAATCAAAAATTATTATATGCTCGCCATTTTTTGCCATCATTCAAATTATGCCTGCTCGTTTTTGGCTGCATGCCGGGCCACACAAACAATAAGCAAAGTCTAGATAGATTCTGGTAATTTTGCAGTATTTTGCTGGAGGTCATGCGACTTGTGCAGAGTCCCGTGTCCGTAATCGGATGAGCCGCTGTCACTGGACAAGCTGCACACTCGCCTTGGATCCGTGCGCCTCGGACACCCACTGACAACAAATACTCTGCTGCGTCACTTACTCTAATCTGCAGCGGTAGCGAAACAAAACTCAGACAATCAGCACAAAACCGGAAACCAGGCGGCTCTGCATTCAAAATAAAATGTGAGACGGCTGGGCTGCAGGGTAAAGACACGTCATTTAAAATGTGTCTGCAGCCATTATTTTCTTACTATCATTCCTCAGTTAATTACTATACTATTAGATTTTAGAAGCACCCCGACGTCATTAATTAGGCTGGTGTCCTTGTGTTGTGTGTACATTATTCCTGTGAGCTGCAGATTGAAAACAGTTTTAACGTGAACCTATTTTCACTCCATACTGATGAAACCAGAAAGCATCTAGTCTGTGGTTCCCTCTCCCTAAACTCCTGCAGGAAAAATTTTAAGAACATTTTAAATGTCAGTGTTGGTAAGCTTGATATTCTAAGGCAGCTTGTTTGACCTGGAGGCTCGAAATCTGAACATACTCAGTTTATTATCACAGAGGACAAAGAAAACCATGTGTTTTCTCATTAAAGAAGACAAGGTGGAGTTTGGACATGTTGCAAAAAATCAGTAGCTGATTGACTGATCTCTGTCCTTGTGCTGCTTTATGAATAAGCATTGATTCTAACCTAAGTCTAAGTGCTCACATTTTATCTTTATCCAAACTATGATTTATTGCCCTCTGCCAGATGTTCTGGTTCATTGCATGTCATTTTAGCATTTTGGTAGCGACAGAAAATAAACTTTTATTCTGAAAGGCAAAGCCTGAAGTGCTACTTCAATCTGTTTTACTTGACTCCGAAGTTGTTAAGGTGCAAGCTCCATAGCAACGGACTGACATAAAACGAAAAGTTGGAATTTAATGTTTTTGTTTCATAATAGCGAAAGTCCGTGTGAAAAGATGAACGGTCTCTTCCATAAACTGGGGCTGAAGACAGAAGCATCACCTTGAAATTAAAATGCCAGCCACAAAGGTCATCAAGCCTAAACCAGTGGAGGCGACGAGAAATTCCACGGAGAAAATCAAAACGGTGAAGGCAAAAGCGGCAGAGACTGAACCCAGAGTTCCCGCTGTGCGTAAAAGCCGTGCGTCAAGCTGCACGAGGTGTCCGCATCGGGACCGGTGTGACAGGACCACCGCCGGAGCGCAGGGCGCCGCCTCCAAAACGAGCTGTGACAGGAGAGCCAGGTCCAACTCCACAGCTCCCAGAGCGAGCGACAACGGCCCCAAAACAAACCCGGATTACCGCAGAGCGACCAGTTCTGTGAAACACGCGGCTGCCAACCCAAAAGGCCGGGAAACGACCGCCTGTCCAGGCCAGAGGGATCAACGGAGCATCAGGGCTGAGGAAAAGTATGCAAGTCAGAGGTGAGGAAGAAGATACTGTTACCAGCAGACCGTTTGTGACTAATGCCCAAGAGAATTCAAATGATAAAAATCTCAAAATCTATTTTCAACTAATATACTAGATGTAGAAATTTTATAAAAATAAAGTAAATGACAAGTCACTAGATAAGAAGCAGGCAATAAGTAAACACATTATAAACAAGGGCCTCACTAGGCCCATTCTCTTCCATCTTCTGCTGTTACAGGGCTCATACTGGACTGAACAGAGAACATAATGTCATGTGCCTTTTATCTTTTGTCAAGTTTAGCTTTGATCACCACACAATCTTATTGACATAGCAAAAATGTTTAATTCTGCATTTCCACTTTCCACACCCCAATCTCACTAGAAAATGAACATACCCTTCCTCCGCCTTGCCCCTGTACTCCAACAACACATGATAAGCTGATAATATAATGTTGTCATGAAGCCATTTCACTACATTTCTGCTTCGATAGAATGAATCGAGACAAACTCAAGGTGCTGGACTCCTCAGCAACTTCAGACAATTTGCCCTGTGCCCTTTTGTGGATGAATTAGCTAATTGCTGAGCCCTTAGGGATCAAGCTTCTCTCGACCTGGGCCTCTGTGTGAAGTGGATGATAATACTGCTCAGTGAAGTCATTTAGAGAAATATAATGATGCAAAACTACTCCAAAAACACTAGTGGAAAGAACTGCAAAAAAAGTGATGCAAAATTACTAAAAAGAGACAAAGCACTTAAAACACGATACAAAACCATGAGCGAGATGCAAATGAGTTGCAGATGACTGCATATGACAACTAAAACAGACACCAATGACCAAAAGCGATGAAAAACCCTTACAGTACATGCAATATGACTAAAAAGCGAAGCAAAAGTTGTTTCAGCACATGGCTCCTGTAGTGAGGTGGGACCTGTCAGTGTATGTGTCCATGTCAGGAGACCCACTGTCTCATACTCAGTCCATGTGTCTCTCTCAGTGAGTGTGCAGACTGGACTTTAGAGCTGAAAACATTTAGGAAACGCAGGTATAGTCCTCAAGTATCCAGCTTCTTGCTGCTGCCTGTGACCATCTGTTGCGGTGATTTAATCCTGCACGCTACCACAGACTGGGTCGACTGAGCTGTAGGCGAACTGAGAGTAAACACCACACAGGTGTATGATTGTTCTATTCAATATGTCGATTTCATTAGATTAAAGGCAAAGAAAGGGTTTTTAAATTGTTTTTGCCATTGACAATACAATTTAATTGTATCTATATACATCTCCATACATTACATTTGAATTTCATTGTCAAGTGATCAAATATAAATCAATTCAAAAGTTTATTTTTACTGCACCTTCTGTGCCCAGAGGTGCTAACGGAGGATGGAAAGTTGAACAAAGGTGTGTGCAAAGACAATAAAAGATAAAAGCAGTGATAATAATGCGCACAAAACAAGAAAATTAAAAAACATATAGAAAAAGAGCGGAAAGCTGACAATTAGACGAATGCACACAAACAAAACATTAAAAGATAAAATAAAAGAATTACAATGAGTAAAAATGATAACATACTAACGCAAATTAAAATTTTATAAAAGTATAGATAGAACAGACAAGTGATGATGATCTCTGCATGTTATTACACAAGATTTTACGCAGGCTGAACAGTATATACTGTAAATAGACATGTGTACATGTACACTTGTAGGTAACTTATTACATTAATATTTATTCCTGACCTTCCACACCTGTGCAGTTTGTTTTCTACTTTACAACTTTTACAAACTGCAATATGTACAGTATTCGTTTATGCTTGTTTTTTATTAAAATGCATTTGTCCTTTTCTTCCAGCAAATTATTTGTACATGATAATCATTTGTTTTGATTTATGTTCGTTTAGCTTTTGAGTCTATTTCTGCCTTGTAGACATTATTAGTAGAGCCACTCGAGACTGGAGCCAAACTAAATTGATTATGACTCCAAACATTTGTCACCACCTTAGCTGAGATCTGGAGTGCGGAAATGTCCCGAGAATAGATTAAAAGAAGAGCTAAAAACTGGTGCAGAACCAATAAGATTCACTGGCTAAAGCAGCAACAGTAAAACCCAGATGAATACTGAACAAACCAGAACAAACCAGATGTTTGAACAAACCAGATGTTTTGTTGAGCATCAGTTGGTTGAATAAAAATGTCTCTGTGCAACAAAACAGAAAATAAAGCAGAGTGTGTTTGTGTGTTTCAGTTACAAAGCCTTTACTGTCATCCCCCCGGACCCCAGGAAAAGAAAAGAGATCCAGAGGAGTGAGATGTCCTGTTTGTGGATGCATTCACATAGGATTCACTGTTTGTTGTTGTTTGACATGTTGTGTTAATTGTTGTGTGATGTTGGACTGGTTGAACAGAGGCGGAGGCAGAGCTTGCTGCTTTAGAGGAGCTGAGGCTGAGCAGAGCGATGGCGTACGTCTCCATTAACCCCAGCAGTGTTGGTGAGACACACACTCAAACGCACACTTTCAAAGGAACATGTGTAATGTTCAGTGTGTTTGGTGTGATGTATTTACTCCGTGTGTGTGTGTGTGTGTTAACAGGTGGGTGTATGAGTCTGGAGGAAGTGCGGTTGAAGCAGCAACAGGAAATGATGGAAGCAAAGAGGAAACAGAAAACGGTCTGATAACTTACAACTACATTCATGTTGAGTTCAACAACATGTGCTTTGTAAGACTGTTTTTTTTTCTGCAGCACTTAAAAGGTTTTTAGAAGACATCACAAATCCAGATCCATTCACCGCATTTGATTTTTAAACTGCTGCACAAAGTAAAAATAAAGCAGCCAGAGTGACACCTCCTCACTAAAGCAGCTCCACAGAGATCACATGGTTCTAAACTGGACTAAAATCCCACATATAAATAGAAAATATAATTTAGACTTGTAAAATATTCAAACTTTTTAAATAATTACCTACGTGTGCTCAGTTTTTTTTGAAGTAATTATTGACATTACCATAAATATTTCACGTATTATACTTCATGTTTTGACATGTAGTTCAACGCGTCACTCAACCGGTTTACTGTAACAAATCAAATTTTACTTATAGAGCTCAGGATCACAAATCAAAAAATTGCCTTAAGAGGTTTTACACTCTTTACCCTCTGTACTTAGACCCTAGAAAATTGGGAGAAACCCCAGGGAAGAGCGGCCGAGGGTTAATAGATGTCACATGTACACAAAAGAGCCTCTTAGATTTCCTTAATGGACAATCAAAGGGACATCTCATAGAGTATTATCATTTATAATTATGATAGAGAAGGATATTTAGCATCTTCCGTCATATTTTCATCACTTATTTGGGTCTAACCTGCCAGGTTGTGCTGTGTATTTGATCCAGTGTACCTCATATTTTGCCCTACAAATATGACGTAACCTTTCACATTTTTGTGACAGTTTACAGTAGACAAAGACGAGGACGCAGGAAATATGGGGAAGCGTTTTCATTTGAATTGTGGTTGGAGTTGCAGTGATAAAGCTTTCGGTTCGTGGTTTATGTCTGGGAACACCTTTCTATTTGCAGGTGTTCGTGAGGCTACCAAACTTGATTTGTCAGAAGCAACTTTGACACGGCTATAGCGCACATTTACTTTAGTTACTTTTCTAGGCTACTGTGTTGAGCTACATGGCTATTTTTGTTTTCATTCATGCATTTAATAGAAATGTAAACCTGTGCTGTAATCACTCAAGGTCCAGGCAGCTGTATACATTATATCCTTGTAAATAAATGTATTCAACCACAAACAAACACACCTGCATCCACTTAAATCTTTGCTGAGGGACAGCTTTTCACTCGTGTACCTTGTTTAAGGTGTGGTCGACACATCACGCCATTCTCCCCTGTTACACAAGACCTGCATTGCAGAGATGATTGGGAGAAATGCAAGCTGACGAAAATGAGCTGTCAATGATTTGATGTGTTGTACGTTGTCAGCACTTTTACACCTGTACTGTATTAAAAACATGTTAAAAGCTTTGTTTACTTTGGCGTGTTTTACATTTTAGAACTTATACTCAATGTTTTTTTTTTCCAGTTCTATTTGTTAGCAGCATTGTCTTCTCTATCTCTTCTTTCCCTTTCCTCCCTTGTCCTTTTCTATTTCTTTAACACATGTGTAACTTATGTCAACAATCTCCTAACTTGACTCAAATAATAAGAAGAAGTACATCCGTTATGGACTGTTCTCAGCAGCACATTAATCTAGTGAGTATTTGTAGCAGCAGGATGATGAATCTGGGACTGAGCCAAATTGAGACTAAACTAAAACAAATAAAAACTGCAGCATGTGTTGATGCCAAAGAAGGAACTTGTCACACAGTGAAACTGTGTGTCTCATTTTGGACAGTGATTTAACTCTAGAGCACTCTAGAAAAAAGAGATAGTTTTTAAAACACACTGTGAACTTTCAATCTCGACAGATTCAAGATTTTTTTATTAACACGTAATGCAGCTTTTATAATACATGCCCCAAAAGAAATAAGGATTTGCCCATGTTTCATTTGATTTGATATCAGGATCCCAAATTTTGAGTTGGGCACAATGTGAATTGATCTAAGTCAAATATTTTTTGTAGGTTGTGGTGTGTTGGGACATCAGGCAAATACTAACAGGATTTAATATAATGTTATTTTTTATATACTAATTAGCATCACATCACTACACAATGCTGTATTGTTGTTCAAAGAGTAGAAATATACATTTTCTTTTCTGCATTTCTAATCATTACTAAATAATATTTAGACAATAGTGCTATGATTATACAAATTATAATCATTATATTAATAGTGTATTTATTAATTTTACTGCTTATTATATGATAACTGTTATTAGTACTCATCATATTAATCACGAGTACATAACACCTTAGCTCACTGCACCTCGTGTTGTTCTAATATTCTGTTACCTATTATTATTTAAATCTTATCTTTTCGGATCCTATCGTATCTATTTCAGTGTAAAGTGTCATGTTGTCCTCCGCCACCAGAGGTCGAATTTGCCTGTTTCAGAGGCGGTGAAGGTGCACAGGGTGGGACAGTGATGGTGACCACACGACATATTGTGTGAAGGGTGACTGAGTTCTGTTTAAAGAACATCTTGTTCTCTTGAAGAATCACGTTACTACAAGAAATACTCAACATTATAGTGAGAGAACAGGACTTTAAATACCTTAAGGTCACAGCCAAAAACACGGAACATTTGCTGCCAAATGTCTATGTTTTTGTTGGGATGACACTAATGGCATGTTGTCTTTGCATAACACGCACGCATGTAAACAAATTAATGGGCAGGGAGCTAAATGTCAGCATCCTGATCCTGTGTCGAGCATACATAATTAAAATGTCATATTAGGCTGCTTAAGCAAACAAAAACGCATGCGTGACAGATAATGCAATTTCTGAGAAATGAGCAGTCCTTAATTGTTTTGCGCAGCCATGATTGTAGTCCTTTAAGAGGAGCCATTCTGTGACGCTGATGACACATTTAGGGGATCCTCGATAAGCTGCGACATTTTGGATCCTGGTATGAGCCGATTGTGTATTATTTGTTATGAAACAACAGTGGCGTCTGTAGCGAATTTTCAGATAGTTATGTATTTCAGAGGGAACTTTTACATAACATTTAGTTAATGGCTTCAATTATATTACAGATTGATGACACAAAGTACAATCAACAAATATGTTATGATGTTTTTATGGATTAACCAGCTGTCAATACATAAATTGGATAAAGTTGGATTCGCCTTTGCCAGATGCTCTTTTTATCCAAACCTGCTTACTGGGTAATAAAGAGCTTAGTGACTCAGTTAAAAAAAATTTAATTCAAAGAAATAAAATGTTTGAAGTGTATTTTTCTGTGAATAAACACTAATTAAACTCAACAGGGCCTAAACATTTTCAGGCTTCTACATAACCCTTATGTGGACCATATGTGGATGGGACTAATTACATTCACCCCAGTTCAATAGTCTTTGAAACGCTTTGGTTTTAACAGCAACTCAGTCAGATGGATGCCCAGAGAAATAAGTTTCTTAAATGGGTATTTGTACTTTTGTAGTTAATGTAAATTACAGGGAATGTCCTTAAAAGTTAACTTAAATAGGAATTACAGGTGTAATTTCTGCTCGTGGTGGTGTCCCTCTGCCAGCTCTGCTGACTGACTAATTGGTTATCTAATTGATTGCTGATGTTTATAACATCATCTGCTTGTTCGGCGCACCGTTTCAGCTCCAACGTTCACATTTCCGACAGCCTTCGAAGGCGGCGTGATTCCGTGGCTATTGAGCTGATCTTTGTGCGAACGAAGCCGAGCGGTCGCAGTTAGCATCAGACAAGCAAACACTGACGGAGAGACACGAAAGACGGCGGTGGACACAGCTTCTAGGCCCGAAATGTCATTTTAACAACGACTATACCGGGACAGCGACCACCTTAAAATGGTAAGAAGACATTTAGGGAGTTTTGAGCGTTGGCTGGTGGCGCTCTTTTCGTACGACAGTCAGGAAAGCTAGGAGCTAGCTCGCTAATGCTAAATGGTTAGCGAACTGTTTTCCTGACTCATTATTGAGCAGCCTGAGAAGCTAGGCTGCCATTTTACACAAGCATTTGGTCCGTCCTGGTCATTGCGGTTAGCTCGGCTAAGACGGCGTTTATATTCAATCTGCCTCACACAGTATCTTTGTATCTGAACGACCGTTAAACACGATTAAATCCCGAGCTTGTACTTTGCTTGGAACACAGTCCACCCAGCGTTAGGCAGTCGAGCTACTCGCAAGCTAACTGGCTAATGGTGGCTGAGAAGCTAATGATCGCTCACTGTGTTGCGTAGCAGTCTCGGACTCGATTCGCAGCACAGTGTGGAAAAGCCACAACACGTATCGTGAGGGCCGGTAAATGTAGAGCTTCATCATATTTCCTGAGATGCTCTCATAGCCACAGTTAGCGGACACCGCTTGTATTTAAACTGAACAGGTCGAGCTCATGTCGCTTTGGAGTGAACGATACTGATTTGATCCTGACACAGGGCTCCAGCACTTCTGGACCTGGGAAATTGATTTGTTTCCAGGCCCGGGGATGATAGGAGACGTTTGAAGCCAGATCAATTGTATTTTACCATTTCTGTGTTTGCTTGGAACTTTTGTGCTGGACCAAAATATTCGCCAAAAGTGTCCGATCTATTAAAAGAATAAACAAACCAGGTGTACTCGGGTGTTAAATTGAACCTATATCCATTACATTGTTTTGGAATAGTGTAGATTCCTTCTAGATGGGTTATATTGACGTGGAGGTCACGGTAAACTTGGAGTGACAAAGTTCACAAAGTGCAGGACCCTTGCAGTCAGATCACATGAGATGTCCTATGACCTAAAGTTCTGTTTTGTAAAATTGTAGTGGGATAGTTTTTTAAATAAGACTTGTTACATGTTCTGGTTTCACCCAGAAATCTTATGCGAAGAATATTTGCTGACTGTCTTTCACTTTTTGATTTTATGGCAAACCATTTATTTTGTATTTAGAAACACTGTAACTATATTAAAGTTGCAGTCACATTAAAGGCATGGGGTTGCTTAGTGTCTGAAGTGGAAGTTTCCTGCTGTTGTGACAAATATTCCGTCTAGTTCTAGTCTAGTCCTGTAAATTTATTAATGGACTATATTTGTGTTTGACATTTGTATTAACAAAATGGGCAGTACACCTGCTGTATTAAAGTATCGTTGGTTGCAGACATGTTTCTCTTCTTTCTCCTTAATTTTTAAAATCACAAACACAGCTGGCAGACCTGGTTGGTAACACTATATTCAAATTCATTACATGTTTTGGAAGATTGTGGAGAAGTCACAAGCTGAAAGATATCTGCAGACAGTTGTGTCAAATCTTTCATCATCTGTAATTTCTTTGAAACTGGCTGTTTTCTCTGTTAATAAAAAAAAAGTGCCTAGCTATAGACTGTTTTTATAAATAAATATTAAAACTTTTTTGCCAGATCTGAATATGAGTTTTCAATATAAATAATATATGTGTGTTGGCTAATCTGAATATAAGTTAATGGGACATTAGATTGTGTTCTATCCTGGAATACCTGGGGAAAAATGTGTATTAAATAATACATTTTAGAGATATCAGAAAACCTCTTAAAGTTGGCTTCTACTATTATGAATAAAGTGTTTAAACTGTATGTTGTAAATTTTATTTTCTTTGCATTATCAGTACTACACTATTGGATGACAATGCTATTGGTTGCTATTGTTTTTTTTTTTTTAATGGCAGATAAACCGTTAGCATAAATGGTGGTTAATATAAAAAAGTTACTTTGTTTTAGCTGATTGTAAATAGTTAATATTGATTGGCCACTTATGGAAATGTTGTGGAGGAGAAATCATATCTAATATTGTTTTAACTACTACACCTACAAAACTAAATTTCTTTTCGTGTTCACGTCAGAGGCAGCACTGTGACTGAGCTGTTAGCATTGCAGCTAGAAGGTCCTGGTTGGTTTTTCGGTGTGGAGTTTGCTTGCGTGGGTTCCTCCCACAGTCCAAAGACATGCATGTTAGGTTAATTGGTGGCTCTAAATTGCCTGTAGGTGTGAATATGAGTGGGAGTTTCTGTCTCTGTGTTGGCCCTGAGATAGACTGGAGGCCTGTTTAGCGTGTACCCCACCTCTTGCCCCATGACAGCTGGGATAGGCTCCAGCCCCCTGCAACCCAGCAATAGATAAGCAGCTAAAGTCAATGGATGGATGTTTAATGGCCGGTGTTAAATGAGAGATTTCACGGACTTTGACTCAGAGATCTAGTTCTTACTACTTCGTTGTAGTTTTGAATTGTTTTTATGTCCAAGTCCATATCTGGCATTTTCATGCCACTCTTGGCAAAATTCAGTTGACCCTAAAATTAATACAGGAATCCAGCACTTACCACGAAGATTTACAATTCTATTTAAGCTTTTTTTTTTTTTTTTTCTCCAAGGTCTGAGCAGAATATTAAAACTGACATACATTTCAATAGAGCTTGTCTTGCTGGATTTTGGTTGTTTTTAATGATTTGAATGAACAGAACCTGTGTTTCAGAAATGTTTCCTTGTTGCTCACGGACTGTAAAACAAAACAAAAAAAGTTTACTTCAGCCAATTTTTTTTACTTTTAAGATTAGCTTAAAAATGATAAATCTACTATTGTGCCAGTAGATTTGCTAGATAATGTTGCCTAATTGCAAACACTTGCATAACCAAAGTTAAAATGTATATGTTTGCCGATTAAAAAGAAACATCCCCTTTTCTATTGTAGTTTTTCTTGGTATGTTAATACAGAGAAAAAAGATCGATGCATTTCCTTTTATAAGTCCTTTTTTTTTTTTTTACAGTGAATTATGTTCAGTTGACAGTTGCACTCCATGATCTCTTGATTTAGTGCCAGCTTTGTCTGTTTGGTCTTGTCACATGATTTTATTCCTCAAGATACAGAGGCTACAGCTTTAATTATTGGTCTTAATCATACTTGTTTAGACTCGACTTATGTCCTCAGAATCAACTAGTTCAAGTAGGAGCAAGTGTGTATGTGTGTTAATGCAGATCCTAAAGTTTTGAATAGGTGGTTGTGTATAAAATGCTTTGTACTTGCTGTGTAAAAAGGCTGTAGATTGCTCTAGTTTCACATTTGTTTGGAGAAGACATAGAAAATCTTCATATTTTCTCTTACGTCTGTTGTTTCACATCTTGTGGAGTTTATCAGTTTAGGGAAACCATGCATTACACAGCTGTCTTTTGTAGGCTGAATAGGACAAAAATACCTTTTTTACAGTCTTATTAATATTGTGGAGTCAGTGTTTTACTTCCAGACATTCCTTGTGCCGTGGTTTTGAAAGGAATGTAATATTACCATATTTAGTGTAATTAGAAACATCTATTTAAGGAAGTTTCCTCAGTGATGTTGATATTATTTGGAACATGTATTGAACCTAATTTGTTTTTGTTTTTTTAATACTCACTCACACGTGGTGAGTTTAGTGGACTGGTTCTTTTTCTGCCCAACCTCTTGACATTTAGATACGTGGCTCTTATATTTTTCTGGTAAAATGTCTAAACTGCACTTTTCATCATTGTTTGTCGTTTTTGGAAAGAACTTTGATTATGAGAGTAATTGTCAGCTGCAGATTGATTGGTTAATTTGGTCAATTTTGCAATTGTGATTTTTATTTTGCATAGTTTTTTCCTCATCTGGAATATTCAGTGAAAGAAGGAATGAACAAGAATAGCTAGTATTACACAGAAAAATCATTAAACTACTCTCATGTTAACTGCACATATACAAGCATATCAGTAAAAAATTGCCTAGAAAAACTTTACTAATTTAAGCATTCTGTTCTTAACACAGTGCTACTTTTACAGTGTTTTTTTTTTTATTTATACCAATTCCATTTTTCTCTCCCTCCCCACTCCCCTCTCTTTGCTGCATACAGCATTAGTTGGCGTAATAAAACTGGAAATGCTAGCCAACAACAACATTGTCATCAAAGTCTCAGGTGTTAGCGTAGACCTTCTCTCTCACATGGACAGTTATGTTCTAGAACACGGACAGTGAACTTTGAGAATAAACAGTGAATTCTTTTGATCGGCCTTTGTTAAAAGTGATGCTCTCACACACTTAGGCCACTAATCTCTGTCAGCTGCTTCCTGGCTCAACTGATCCAAGTAGCGTTTGGAGGTGGCATTAGCAATGTTTTTAATCATTAACCTGTCAAACACAGCGCAGTGGGGCTTTTTTAAAAGCTGGAAGACATTTGCAGTGTTACCTTCTGTGGTCACTACAGCACTATACTACTTCCTGTTGCAAATCCTCTCATTTAAAACCAAAATATATGTGATGTGATATTACTGTTTCACTTAGAGTGGTCTGTTGCTCATCTGAAAACATTAGAACCATATCTTAATGTACTCAATACAATTTCACCCAGGATATGACCTCACTAATATAAACACAGTAGAAACATCACCTTATGACATTTTCAACTTAACAAGTAACATTGTAAATGTAGAATTCATGTCAGAGCTGCTGCATTAAATTGCACAGGTGGTCATAATGTTATGCCTAATAGGTATAAAATGCAACTGTTTGCTTTACTCTGCACTAGTGGTGTAATGCTGTTTTGTTAGTCAAATCAGGTTTTGCTTTGATTTACACAATACAAAGACAGATGTTCTTATTTATTGAAAATTATTAATCAAGTGAGTGTGTATCTTAATTTCTTCTAAGAAATTTTGGTTGTTTACAGCATAATGGTATTTTAAAACATTTTCATAATTTATCTATTTGTACAAATATCTAATTTACCACAACTGTAAAGTGCTGGAAAAGCTTGAAAATTGACCTCTAAAGTGCTTGAATTTGACCTTTTTAAAAAAAAAACAAACAAACAAAAAAGGTGTATGAACTCTGTACAAGGTTCTTTACAGTGACAGTGCTGGAGGGCAGTGATGCTGCAGTCAATCCTGAAGTGCTGTGAGTCTCTTGGCTGCTCTACTGAATGCTGAGCAGTGCAACAGAAATCAAAAGCTGCTTACGCTAATGAAATGTCCTCTATCACTGCTTAACCCAGCATATGATCAGTTAGCATTCACACACATGCCTTATAAGCATGTCAGTGTTTAAGAAGTGTTCATCATTCTGATTCATGATCAGCTTAAGCACCATAGCATCTCACGACTCACCTTCAGAATTTGATGGTTTTGTTCCAGTTACCAATTGAAGTAGTGAGATGTGTTTCTGTTTCTGGCTCTGCACTTGGGGAAATGGCAGGCTCATACCTGTGTTTTGCATTGTTTGTTTTAAATGTAGGGCATTAGGTTGTTGAGTCTAGCCAGGACACACGGTGACCAGGGTAATCTGATTTACCAGGCTGAGCTTTTCCCCCCACGAGCACTGCGCTTTCTCTCTGCCTTACTCTCAGCCTTACTCTCAGCCACCCTTCCTATACTTCCCTTTAAGTAAATTTCTATCACACACCTGGATCTATGAGTTGTGCTAACACTTGCAGACCTCACGGCTTATTTAGTGCGGGAGAGTGGACAAAAACTGGTTTGCCACTCACTTTAGCACATAGACTGTCATCACTTGTCCTAGTAAACATGCTACAGCTTGTTGCTGAGGACAGCAGGGTAAGACCTTTTTTTGAGTCCTTTTATTTCAATGTGAAGACATATATTTGTTTTGTGCACTTGCGAGCAGATAATTTAAGATCATGTTTTTGATGCCACCTGTGTCTTGTATTTTCATACCTTTTTAAAATGGGTTAACCTTCTTGCTTGGAGTTCAGTATAATGTGATGTATCAGTCAATGGAAATTAACATGAAGCCAAAGCTGAAGTGAAGGTGGATTTTGTAATGACATTGAAACTGTTTTTAATGTGTAAATATAGCAATAGGGTTTTCATAATTTGATGGTCTGCTGATTATTTATTAAAATTCTTGATTTATCATTTTGTATAAAAAAAAAAATCAAAAACCTAAAAGTGAAAAGTGAAAAATGTCCATTATATTCTCCCAGAGCCAGTGATGCATCAAACATAGTGTGCTTAAAAATGCAACACAGTTATTGAAAACCGTGATCCAATAGCAGATTCTTTCAGCATTATGTTTGTTTTTGTTTTGTTTTTGGCATAAAATGTTATTTTGCTTTTTTCTAGTGAGACCTAGTGTTGGTGCTGTGACTCAGGCGCACACAAGCTGGTTTTGTCTCCCCAAAACAAGTCATGACCTTTGAACTTTTCTGCCTTTCGGCCATGTGTAAAGGGGAAACCTGCAGGTCGTGGCATTCAATTGATGACCAGCAAAGGTTTTCCTGTTTCACAACAAGCTTTCTAGAAGCTGTTGCCACTCATCAAGCCATCCACATCCTTTTACACCTGGTAACGTACCTGTCAGAGTTGATTATAAGTCAGAAACTATTGTGACGTATATCTAATACCTTCTGATGTGGCAATCTGAAATCTGAACCCACCGCTGCTGTAAATGGCACCTTTCTTAACACTCCTGAATAGAAGCACAAGAGAAGGAAAGACTGAACACTCTACCTTCTGTAGCCGACTGGCTACTCAGAGGTATTGTCTGCCCCAGTTGCCATGGCAACTGCTAGAGCACCTCAGCTAGGTAGGGCTGCCTTTCTGAGCTAAGCATAGATCTGCTGGAGAAAAGTGGAGGCTGAAACAGGTCTTGAGTCTGGGCCGAGCTGTGTGGCCGCGTTGCAGACAGGCCCGTCTCTCTGTCCATCATTTAACAAGCCATTCCAAGACTGTAATCTAGTGTGAACTCATGCCCGTTTGTTTAGAATAGTAAACACCTGAGACGGTTTCAAATTAATAATTTCTTAGGCTGCTATAAGTGAAAGCAAAGCACTTTGTCCTCGCTCATCAACATTAGTGCCAGTGCTTCAAGGTGCTTTGCCCCAACTGCTTTAGTAGAGTTGTTCAGTGTCCAGCAGGTCAGATTGTGACGAGGGCACTGCTGTAAAAGTGAGGTGACATCGGAGTGATTCCACTCTCAATTGTAAATGTACTTTAATTCACCTTGAATGTTTGATGCCAAATTAAAAGCATTTAATATTTTAAAGAAATCTATTAATGTTGTGCATCAATGACATGATTGAATAAAAACAAAGGCAACAAACAGCAAATCCGTAAGTCTGTGTCCAGCCATGTGTTTTTGTATCTTAAAATTGTACAATAAAAACAAATGTAAATCCCATAAGTGCAGTGTTGGCAGACTTGGTCGATAACTCATGATGTACATGAACCATGTGACTTACCTATCACCAAGCCATCAAATATGATGAAAAAACCCTCAGATTTGTGTGGACCGCTGAGGAAACTGAATCCTTCCTCAAAGTAATACATGAAACAAACATAAATGTTAAATTTACATACTGTCATGTTTGATAGTTGGTGCATTTTGTTTTGCCAGTTTCCTGTAAATGTAAGATTTGAGCAGCTTGTAAATGGAATCTTAAAATTTAGCTGAATATGTTTGTCCTGTATGAATATTTGGATATTTATATTTTAGCTGTAAATGAACCATATAGGAAAACCAATGTTTTGAAGCGCATCAGCAAGTTGTCCATGTTATGTCAAGACATTTGTGAGTTAAACCGCCTCATACTGTGGGTGTCAAGACAGGGAAACCTTATTGTATTGCTTGAAGAACCAGAGAGGAAAATAAAAGTTAGTCAGCAGATTGTTTTTAATAATTAAAATATGTTGTTGAAAGCAAGAAATTGGCAGTGGGAATTACTTTTTGTAAAACTATTATCTTACCAGTAGCCACCTGTCACTAACTTTATTTTTGTGGAAAAGCAATAGTCAAATCTGGGGAAAACAGACTAAAATTATGTTTTTCTTTGACCATACTGAGTTATGATTTCGGGAACTTGAGGGCTTGGCTTCAGAATTTGGCTGTGTTGGTGAGTGACCTGTGAGCATTTAGTCACCAAATACTGCGTTGTATGGTACCCAGAGAAGTATGCAGTATATGATGAGCACACCAGCTACAGGCAGACCTAACATTGTAATACTTACGCTTTTGTGAAACAGGTTAATTATTTAAGTTTCATATTTTGGCATCTTAATTGTAAATAAATTTGCTGTTTTGTTCAGTTTTATTTTCTGGGGAAAAAACATTTAGAGGATTTCAACATTTGATCAAACGAAGTATCTTGTTTGAAGACATCACTGTTAGCTCATTATAGTTTTTATAATTTGAGATTTTATAATCAAAATAGAAGTTTCACATTGGGTTTTGTTGAAAAAAAAATCTATTAAAGCCACAAATGTTTCTGTTATGAAGTGGGAATTGTTTTCAAATTAAAACGAAAGTAAAGGATTTGCTCTTGGTTTACATGTTATAGTTGGAAAAATAGCTTTATTGGTCCATTTTCTGCTTTAAGATGTGTTAAGGTAGAAAGCATAGCTGAAACAAGGCATTTAGTGGATTGACAAAAAAGAATTATTTTGCAGGCTATCAGGTTTATTTGTTTATTTAACTGTTATGAAAAAAGAGGAAAATAATTTGACAGTTTCAGTTTCCTCAAACAAACTTAATTGGTAATATAATTTTAGTTTCATCCCTTATAGAAATAAGTCTCCTGCACTGTGTAATAAATGTCTTTGTAGTGTTTTTAGTTTGCTGTTAAAAAGAAAAAATCTTGTTCACCTTCATGTGCCTTTTTTTTCCTCCTGAACTTGTCCTATGAATGGATACATATACTTTGGTGTTTGGTGCTTTTTGCAACCTGCTACTAGCACACATTTATTTGAAAACCCAAAGTCAAGTATTTTTTATTTTTATTTTTTATCATGTGTTTAGACAGAGCAACACATTGGGCACTGCCACATTACTGAAGGTTCCCAGACGTCAAGTGTTTCCTCACTGTCTGGCACCACTGGCTCTTATTTGTCAGGAAGGACAGGAAGTAAAAAGAACGGCTCACGCAGCTTCCTCCACTGATCTACTGAGACACTATTGCACTTGGGTCATGTCCTGAGTCTCCGGCACTAATAGCTGTGAATGGCCAGAAACAGGCTGTGCTGCCTGCCTGGTATTTCTAAATATAGCAGCACTGCCTACATGCGCACAGCAGTTTCTACCCAAACACCCTGCCTTAGTGTCTCTGGTTCTTCAAGGCTGTATTTGTGCTGAAGTTGCTATATAAAACAGGTTTGTGTGTGTGTGTGTGTGTGTGTGTGTGTGTGTGCTCGTAAAAGAAATCACTTTTAATAAATCATGGCAGTGTTGATTCTGCAACTAATCCAAATTGTCTGTATCATTTAAACAATTATTTTTAAGTTCCATAATTTTAATGTGTTTTACATTTTATTTTGATGAATCAGTTAATGTAAAATGTCAAATACATAATTACTAGATCATGTTGACTCTGTCTACTGCTTAATTTAGAACAGATTGAAGATTTTAGTTGTGTTGATCAGGGTCCAAAAACCCTAATTACTTCCACTGTGCTTCAGTATCTTAAAATAAAAAACAAATTCCTAGAATATGTCTGTAGTTGCTGTATGTGCACATATTGTGCTCGGTGACGCATAAGAACTGTGCTGTATGAAAGGTGCATTGGGGTCTCACTGTTCTCCTACCTTAATGGCACTTAAAAGACGTTGAGGCTGCAAACAGTGGAGTCGAGCATCCATTTACCTTGTCCTGGTGTCTTGTTGGTGGGGATGAAATTACAGCTTTCGGTCTATCAGTTAGCCTTAATGATCACGTCTGATTTTGCTGTCCTCAGCGTCACTGTTAAACCAGCTGACAGTTGTGATAATGTTGCAGTCGTGACCTGGCCTCATATTCACACACTTTATCAAATGTTAGCAGAGTGTTTTTCAGATTAGTTTTTAATGTCATTGCTTATGTTTTGATCAGGTATTTTACACATCCAAGTGTCTTTAGTGACCAAATAACACCTTTTAGACAAATTCCTAAAGTTAAAAAAATGTCTCATAGTTTGGGAAACATTGCAGACAATTGGCTGGAACACAACAGGTCTTTACTGTCCTGGTTAAGGAAACTGTGGAGATGTTGAAGTGGACTAATCAGTCATTAGCTGAGTGATGTCAGGGCCTGGTCAGCACTGTGTCTACAAGGATCAAAGCCAGGTATCAGTTGATAAATCTTCTTTACTTACCTGCCTGGCTAACTTCTGCCACAATACTGAGGAATCAAAAGCTTCTCTAAATTATTTTTATTTTTATGTCCTTTCGGCTTATCCTTTGAGTTCAGGGTCGCCACAGCGGATCATGCTGATTTGGCACAGTTTTTACACCGCATGCCCATCCTGACGCAACCCTCCCTAATTTCTACCAGCCTTAGACCGGCACTGCACAGCTGGGATGGGAATGGTCTGTTAGGGGTTCAGTGTCTTTCCCAGAGACACCGATATATGGCCGGGTCCGGGGGTCCGTGGACAACAACCTTACCAATTTTTAATTTTCAATATTTTTTCCCCCCAAATTGTTACCTGGGAAAAGAGTTTGATCAAAGTTTGCTTTGTCTTTACTTCATTTCATTTACAGGTAATCTAGTTAGGAGTCCGGCAGCTTTAAGGTGGTGGAGTGGAAGACAGCGCCACCCAGGCGGTTAGAGTGGGACTGCATCCTGTCTCACAACCAACGACTAGCTTCCTGAAGTGCTACTGCTTCCACCTCCAGATGGACCGTGCACTCTAAGTCCAGAGCAAGTCAGCAAAGAAATCAACTGAGGAGAGGAGCCGGGGGGAGAACGCTCACCGGAGCAGGAAAGGGCGGGCATAGTTTGGTAGGGAGAGGAGAGGACAAAGGGCTCTACGATGTCATCAAACAGGACCCAGAACCCCCACGGACTGAAACAGATAGGCCTGGACCAGATATGGGACGACCTGCGGGCTGGCATCCAGCAGGTGTACACACGGCAAAGCATGGCCAAGTCACGCTACATGGAACTCTACACGTATCCTGTTTGATCGGGAAGGGTTGCTGCTGGGTTGTGGGTTATTACAGACATCAGACAACAGTAATGGTTGTCAATAGATTGACGGTTGTTTGCCTAACAGCTGCTTTTTTTGCTAGTTGTGTTGTTACTAGCTGCTGTACATGTGTTTTATAGCTGTGTCCTGAAGTAATGACTGACATCAAATGAACATCCAGCAGACAAAATAGCATCCTGTGTTTGTGTACATTCGAGGTTTTACAATGTAGAAAAACATGTTCAGTATTGAAAAGCTCAAATGTTTTTATGGATGCTGGAGAAGAAGGTCTTGATCTAAAATGTTTAAGGGAAGAATATACACAAAATACATCATGTTCCTGTAATAACAAATACACCCAGCTGAACAAGCAACGAACTGTGATCCTTCCAGAAACAAGGAACATAACTTATTTAAACTGTATACAGTCTGCCAATTACAGCCTTTCAGATCTTTTTGGTTCGGGTTAGCACTACACACAGATTACAACTAATTATTAGACAGATTTATTGCAAGTTAAGAGAGAGAAAATCTATGGAAAGTGGATGAGGCTTTATTTAACCTGATTTTGTTAATACATTTTTAGACTCAGTCTGTTAATTCCTTAACCTTAACCTCAGACATGTATATAACTATTGTACCAGCGTCCACCAGTCCAGCCAGGCCCGGGGATCTGTACCTCCAGCCAAGCCCTCCAAAAAATCCACCACTCCAGGTGGGGCTCAGTTTGTAGGCCTGGAGCTCTACAAGCGACTCAAGGAGTTTCTGAAGAACTATTTGACCAGCCTGCTCAAGGTGAGTTCACATCTTCCAGGTGACCACTTCTCATGTAATTTATCCAGTTTATACCATGTTGCTTTTTTTAATTTGCATATCCTCACCGTGCATTTCTTTGCTTTCTATTTTTCCCCTCTAGGATGGCGAGGATCTAATGGATGAGTGTGTGCTGAAGTTTTACACCCAGCAGTGGGAGGACTACCGTTTCTCTAGTAAGGTCCTCAATGGGATCTGTGCCTACCTCAACCGCCACTGGGTCAGACGAGAGTGTGATGAGGGACGCAAGGGCATATATGAGATTTACTCTGTAAGTCTGACATCTCCGGACGTTATTGCTCAGAATGTCTGTGCTTCCTGTTTGTATTAAAAGCTACATTTTTAAAAGATTTCATAAGGGACTCATTTACTCTTTTGAATGTGGAAGCCATGTAGCCAAAAGCCTTGACCGTTTGTTAACCCACTCTTTCTACTCCATTCTCTTTCACTGCGTTTTCCTCCCAGTTGGCACTTGTGACCTGGAGGGAGTGTTTATTCCGACCCCTTAACAAACAGGTGTGTTTATTTTGTCTTTATAGAAGCGTAGTGAGAAACTATATAAACTGGGTTTTTGTCAGTTACGTTTTGGACATGAACTAAATCTCTCTGTGTGTTTGGCAGGTAACAAATGCTGTACTAAAGCTGATAGAGAGAGAGAGGAATGGAGAGACCATAAACACCAGACTGATCAGTGGAGTGGTCCAGTCTTATGGTAGGTCCATAAATACTGTGAAGAAGCAAAGAAACAACCATGTTATAGAGACTGAAAGGCCAAGCTCTCAGATTCATGATTGACACAGCTGTTTCCTTATTAAAGTTCTAGTCGGTAAAGTCAAAGACGTCAATATAATTTTCAGTCAGATAAATTACTTTCTTTACTCAAATAGGATTGAATGGACTTTCTTACCAGACTTGATGCGCATATTGAAAGGCTTAAAAAAACAAAACCCTACGACAACTGTTGAAGTGTTTATGCCTAATATTAACCATCTCAAGCTAAATTCAAAATGATGTCATCAGAAACACAAAAGACTGTCTGCTGCCCATGTTCTTATCAGTGTTTAAGTTATGGGATTGCTTTTTTTTAATGTGTAAAGGCTGAAGGCTTCATTTCATTTAGAACACCTGCACATATAGGAAGTTATTACTTTTATCTAAAATAAACTAATCTGTTCTTTCCACTCCTAAACCAACACCTGCTTATATGTCTTGCCTCTATCCTCCAGTTGAATTGGGTCTGAATGAAGAGGATGCTTTCGCTAAAGGCCCTACGCTGTCTGTCTACAAAGAGTACTTTGAGTGTCAGTTCCTCACTGACACGGAACGTTTCTACACACGTGAGAGCACAGAGTTCCTGCAGCAGAACCCCGTCACAGAGTACATGAAGAAGGTGTGAATGGGTTATTCAGCTTATGGCAGATTCTTTGAGAAGTTCTGCTGCTTTTGTAACAGGCTCATTCGATGAAAAAACCAACAAGTGAAGGCCCATGAGCATGTTAGGAAAAATAGAGAAAAACTGTGGGTTTTGAATCTTTCCTTTTTGTCTGCCCCCTCAGGCTGAGGCTCGTCTGCTCGAGGAGCAGCGGCGTGTGCAGGTTTACCTCCATGAATCCACCCAGGATGAACTGGCCAGGAAATGTGAGCAGGTCCTCATAGAGAAACACCTGGAGATCTTCCACACAGAGTTTCAGAACCTCCTGGATGCTGACAAGAATGAAGGTAAGAATGAACCAAATGAAGTAAAGCAAAACCAGGCACCAAGGTTTTACCTTCTGGCTCCATTTGATATCACTGTCATCTCATTTCAGACCTGGGTCGGATGTACAACCTGGTGTCACGGATCACAGATGGTCTGGGGGAACTGAAGAAACTTCTAGAGACTCACATTCACAATCAGGGCCTTGCTGCAATCGAAAAATGTGGAGAGGCCGCACTCAATGTACTAATAAAACCAATTCTTAATATTTTACTATCTTACTTTAAAGTAAAATAGTATAGGTTTTCAGTATAGGTTTAAAACAAAGGAACTGTTTTATATAGACATGAAGCTGCGATTAACCCCAAAGATGTCTATTCCAGGACCCCAAAGTGTACGTCCAGACCACCCTGGATGTCCATAAGAAGTACAACGCCTTAGTCATGTCAGCCTTCAACAACGACGCCGGCTTCGTGGCAGCACTGGACAAGGTCAGAAATCCGTCTGAGAAATAAAACTTAGAACAAAGAATCTGTGCAGCAAAACTGCAGGTTTAGCCTGTTTCTTACATTGGATTTCAAGAGCGTGTGTCGGTCAACAGGCATGTGGTCGGTTCATAAACAACAACGCCGTGACCAGGATGGCTCAGTCATCCAGCAAGTCCCCCGAGCTGCTGGCCAGATACTGCGACTCTTTACTCAAGAAGAGGTAAATGTGTGCCGTTTGTGTTTCCTTGTTTCTCAGCATTAAAATGTGAGTGCGGTTCATGAGCTGGTATTTCAGACTATGTCTGGATGATGGCGAATAATTTGAAAATAAAACCCCTTTTGTTTTTGTTTAGTTTTTATTTTTTTTTTTTTTGGTCAAGATTCACTTGCGCCCCAGGGTTCTGGAGTTTTGTTCATGTCCAATTTTTGACCAGTGTTGACAGGATGTTCCAACAATGTGCAGAATAATATAAAGATTGAGGGTTTTCAGTTTCATGACATCTGACAAACTATATCTCTGATGGTTAAGATTCAGAAGAAGCTGACAAGTTACCCGAGAGGAGCCTGCGCTGTCAGTTGTTGTTTGCCACGTCAAGGTGGCTGATTATCTCTCTTATGTTTTCTCATTAGCTCCAAAAACCCAGAGGAGGCTGAACTGGAGGACACACTCAATCAAGTGGTAAGCTATGTTCTTATATGTGTGTGTGTGTGTGTGTTTTTACACAGATATTGGTGTCGCAGCCACACTAATACTAATACTAGTGGAAAAGTACCATTGCAATTCTGACCTGACCAAATTGTACTGTGACCTTTTCTGATTGATACTGTAGAGGAAAAAGATCAATGGCTTTTGGCTCGTCCCTTCAGGGGTCGGCACGCTGGAACGTGTTCCACACATTGATTTGGCACGAGTTTTTACGCCGGATGCCCTTCCTGCCACAACCCTTTTATTTAAAAAAATATCCCAATACACAAACAGCACCGCTTGTAAATCTGAGATTTAATGTAAATAAAACCCAACAGAAAGTAACACAATTGTATATAAACACCACATAAGAAGCCTATTTCATCATGGAAGAAAACCTTCTTAATAAATATGTAAATGACTCCAGCCTCTGACTGTTTTAAGGTGATGTTATTTTAGAATGAAAACGTGTGTGTGAGAGCAGATAGAGGTTGTTGAATATGTATTAGCATCTACAAACATATTTTTATGTTTGAAAAGCAGTTTAAGCTTGTAAAATAATTTAATAACAAAACACAGATCTAATAGAAGCAACAACACGGGGGCAATGTAAACCTGTAGTGAATGTTGTAGCATTACTTAGTCGTATTTCTCCGTTTTCATCTCAGATGGTTGTGTTCAAATACATCGAGGACAAAGATGTTTTCCAGAAGTTTTATGCAAAGATGCTAGCCAAGCGTCTGGTTCATCAGAACAGTGCCAGTGACGACGCAGAGGCCAGCATGATCTCCAAACTTAAGGTCTGATTTAGACCAACACCTGATTTGTTAAAAAGCTCAGTCAATTTGCCTGAAAACATCTGTACCCTAAACTGTTGGTTTCTGCATCCTGATGGTTGTAAGATGTCCGACTGAATCAAGTTCTCTTGCAGCAAGCGTGTGGGTTCGAGTACACATCTAAACTGCAGCGGATGTTCCAGGACATTGGAGTCAGCAAAGACCTGAATGAACAATTTAAGAAACACTTGACCAACTCTGAGCCTCTGGACTGTAAGAAAACACACACTTATCAGCTGGTCCCTGTTTGTCTGATGATAAAACAGCTCAGGGATCATAAAAAAACTGAAACAAGAACCGAATATAACACAAACCTGAAGACAAAGTGACTCAGAAGTGAGAGGAGGGGTTTTGTTTTGGGACAAATAATTAAATTGGTGTTTTTGTTTGAATAATTTAAAGCTGTTTTGTGTGTCACATATTATGGGATGTCTCAGACCAGACTCCACTTTAAATTTATGAGACCTCACAGCAAATTCAATTTGAGCAGAATTATGATCACATGTGTTTAATAAAACTACATCAAACCCAGATGCGATTAAATGGTTTTGTTTTTCTCCGTTTGTGTGTGTTGCAGTGGACTTCAGTATCCAGGTCCTGAGCTCTGGATCGTGGCCTTTCCAGCAGTCCTGCACCTTTGCTCTGCCGTCTGAGGTAGAACAGTAGAAAGAGTTATATAAACAGCTCAGAATATAATGCAAAGTCTGAAAATAGAAAAATATCCAAGAAATATGCAATAAAAACAGCATTTCTGTTGTGGGAATTTGGCCCAGTATTACAAACTACACCTGATGGAATAAAAAAAAGCCACTATATAACATATTTAATGTGGAAAGTCCAAAATCCCTTCAAGCAGATGTCGAAACTGAATATAAATTTTTGTTCCCTAGAGTTTAAAATGTGTTGCTATTGTAGCTGATGATGATGTGTTTTTTTTTTTTTTTTTAAACAATCAGTCTGGTCTCACAATGAGTCTAAAATAATAAGGAAGTGTACAGAAGGTCCCTGAACCTCAGATTGAGAAGCTCTCATCTCAACTCTCTCGTTTGTCTTTCCATGCAGCTGGAGCGCAGCTATCAGCGCTTCACAGCGTTTTACGCCAGCAGACACAGTGGCAGGAAGCTGACTTGGCTTTATCACCTATCCAAAGGAGAGCTGGTCACCAACTGCTTCAAGAACAGGTGTGTTCTTCATGTGGTAGGAAAACCAGGCGGTGCCATGCAAGGTTTATGACTTAAATACAGATGTTGACTGTTTGGGTCTTTTTGGTTTATATTCTTTTATTCTCTGCATTTATCATAAACTTGCTTTGCTGACAACTCTTCACGACTGCATGGCCTGGCGTTTTAACTGGGTGAGAAGCAGAAAACTTTGACTCTTTGAGAACTTTCCCCAAAAAGTAGCTACAATTACATCATCATAGGAATCATTGCCTTTTTTTCCTACATTTATATTCCAAATAAAACTGCACTGATGCTAAATGTGTATCGATTGTTAACAAGTTCCATATTAAATGAAAACACAAATGTACTCAAGCTGTTTCCACAAAGCAACTGTCTAAGACAGATTCTAACAAATGAAAGTGTCACAGAAAAGTAAACTTACGTTTAATGCTCACTGATTGTGACCTGTTCATAAAGCCCATTTGTGTCATTATGGGGGGAAAAAAGTCACGGTCATAAGATAATAAACATTAAAAATAATCTAGACAAAAGTTGGTCTTGTAGTATTTTTTTATTTCCTTTTTATTTGTTCTTCTACTGGTGGAAATGGGCTTTTCCAAACCTTTTGTAGACATTGGAACAAACCACAGAATGAAAAACAATCTCAACAGCTTTCGTAAATGTGAACCAGATCAGATCTGCTGTTGAGTTCTTACTCTGTGTGTGTGTAAGACATTTGAAGTTGTGGCTTCGGAGACAAATCAGCACCTCTGCACTCACTGTGACACTGTTTGGCAGAGACTCGTACTCGCAGCTGTGAGGAAGAAGCCGAGCTCGTACTGAAGCTGCTGTTGCTGTTTACAGGTACACGCTGCAGGCCTCCACCTTCCAGATGGCCATCCTGCTGCAGTACAACACAGAGGACAGCTACACTGTGCAGCAGCTCACAGACAGCACACAGATCAAAACTGTAAGCAACACATTTGAATTCACATTATTTGCCATTTATTTTTAAATCTACTTTGAGGTATACTGCTCTTCGGTTTGAATTTATTTCCGTTGACAAATATGTGGTGGGGTTTCCTTTCGTTTCAGGACATTCTGGTTCAAGTTCTGCAGATATTGTTAAAATCAAAGCTGCTGGTGAGTAACATTTCCGTGCGTAGGTTTTTTTGTTTTTTAAGGGATAAGAAGGCAGCAGGATTTTGGCTAAAGTCAGGTCATGTGTAAAGCTGCATGTTGTATATTTACCCTGAGGTCAATGGGCTCGAGCTCCTGGTCTGACAAATACAGGACTTTGTTGTTGTTTTTCCAATTCTCAGCAGTAGATGGCACCAGTGGTGGAAGAACTACTCCGATCTTTCATCAAATGAAAAGTAGCAATACCACAGAAATATAAATCCTTAATTTAAATAAAAGTGCAAAGTATACTGTCGTGGCTGAAAGTACCAATACTCATCATGTAAACGCACTCATTTTAATAATGGTGTAATTATATTGATGTCTAGTTACTGAAGCATTAATGTATTGGTTACTTTAAAGTTGAAGCTGGTAAAAGTGACCTGCAGTTATTTCCTATTGAATCTCATGGAAACCTCCAAGTCTTTGACTGTCAGGAATATATATTCTGTGGACAACAGACTAACAGACTCTAACACAGTGGTCATGAAGGACAAGCCACACATTCAGGACTATTCTGAAAGTTTTTATCTATCAATTTTTGTTTGCAAAACTAGCTAGCTAACATTATTTTATTGGCTTGTGTGTGATTAAAGGAAGAGGGGATGCTACACAATGGTAAACATCACCCTGGTCCAGCTTCTTTGAGTTACTGCCCTCAAATTCAAAAGGAGTTAGACATTTTGACCATTTCATGGAAAATATTGATAGAGCGACAGATTTTTCTTTCTCTGGTGTGAGGATTCTAAGTTACTTGTGTAGGACTTCATTCAACTCCTTTTGTGGATGAAGTCAAAATATTACGGAAATCTACTTAATTACTGTTTGACAGTTTAAGGTAAACCAAAGTGACATCTGGTGGGATATAGGTAGATCTGTCTTTTATGTAAGACCCTGTGTGTTGTCGTCTTATAAATATTGTGTGTTTGATGGCTTCCACATATTAAACATGAATGCAAGTCTGAAATTAAATCTGAAACCTTCTGTGTTTGTGTTTGTCAGGTGTTGGAGGATGAGAACGCCAACGTGGACGAGGTGGAGTTCAAACCTGACACGGTCATCAAACTGTTCCTCGGATACAAAAAGTGAGAATCTTGCTTTGTGGCGTTTTTAGTTGACAAACCTTAGATTTTGCACAGTTATAAAGAAATGGTAAAGACGCCTTTTGGTTTATAGTAGAATTTTAAGCTGTGCCCTGTTTTCTGCAGTAAGAAGTTGAGGGTGAACATCAACGTTCCAATGAAGACAGAGCAGAAACAGGAGCAGGAGACAACTCACAAGAACATAGAAGAGGATCGAAAGCTGCTCATCCAGGTGAATGTTGACACGGCACTTTGCAGATTAAAGGGTTAAGAGTTTAGACCGGTTGGTTTAAGCAGCCGATGATTCCAAAAGCCTGTAAAGTTGTTTTGGACCTAAAAAGAAAATGACTGTACTGTGTTAAAGAGCTTTATTAGAACCAAATTGAATGTGTGTTTGCAGGCTGCTATAGTGAGGATCATGAAGATGAGAAAAGTTCTGAAGCACCAGCAGCTGCTGGCTGAAGTCCTGAACCAGCTGTCGTCTCGATTTAAACCCAGAGTCCCCGTCATCAAGGTAACACACACACTCTTACATGACCAACCATGAATAGCCAAAAATCACATCCAAGCCCTAGAATTATCCCTGAATACTCTGCAATATTTTAACCATTTAAAGCTCAAGAGGTTAAAAAGTCTTTAGGATACAATTATATATCCATCAAAATGAAGGGATTAAAAAAAAAAACAGTAAGGATCAAAAACTAAGCAGTTTTATTGCTAGAATGCTTCAGTTTAAGACCCTAATAAAGACCACGAGCTGAACACGATTGGTGAAACATTTTTTTACAAGTGTTGCTGAGTGCAGTTTCTCAGGCTTTAGTTGACTTGTTTTTCTGACCAACAGTCCCAAAAGTTAAGATTTAATCTGTGTGACTCAGTTCTGGTCTCACATACGGGGTTTGTCTCTCTCCTGTGGACAGAAATGTATCGACATCCTGATAGAGAAGGAGTACCTGGAGCGAGTGGACGGGGAGAAGGACACATACAGCTACCTGGCCTGAACGTCGCGCGCCCCCCCCCAACCCCCCCCCCCCTCCGTCCCACCCTTCCTCCCACCGGCTTTCCTCAGTTTTATTTTTATGTTATCTTCATTTTTTTTTTTAAAAACTTTGTCTGAGAAATAGTGTGGATCCCTCTGCGCGGCGGGCATGTTCTGAGTGCCGCCAACCATGTGACCACCTCAATACAACAACCTGAGGGTGGAGGTGTGAACTTCCTGCTCTCAAATGTGCTCGCCTATCCCGTCCCATCTGTAGGACTCAAATACTTCCCTGCTGTCATATTGTAAATACAAACCACAGACTCTAAGAGGAAAAAAGAAAACAAACCCTCTCCCGTCTTTACATAGCGCAAAACGTAATGAATTAGCCTACAGCCAATCAGAGGAGAGCCGCATCCAAAGGTTTCTGCATGCTACTGCCTACCTGCACCACAGTGACCACCAAAAAACTAAACTAAAGGATTAAAAGGTAACAATTAAAAGTCGAGTCACTGGGCAGCCGACGCAGTCCACCGTATGACAACATGATAACCAACGCTGGCCCTGTAATTTAAGTCTGAACCGGAGGTGGCGAGTTTAGAGCGGAAGCGGTCTGTTTGTGGTTTGAGGTCTGTTGGGTTCACGAAGGAGGCCTGTTTCATCACTGAACGGTGGACATTTGTATAGTGTGGTTCATTTTCTAAATGTGTGATAAATAAAAACAAGGAAAGATTTCTCTAACTGCTGCCTCAGCTGGGAATCTGTTCACACACCAAAGTTCTCATCTTGGCACATTTAACACGTGATGTCTTTAGTTTTCTTCAGCTTCTTGCTGTTTTAGTGAAGCTGGACAAGATGGTCAGTCCTCGCTTTAGAGGTCAGGCTACATTTGGATCCAGCAAACTTTTTTCCCTTTTCATGCGCATTAAAGGACCAAAGTATTTCACATACATAGTTTAGGATAAAATGTGGAGGGAACTTTCAGCTGGAAGCACAGAAATACTAATCCATAGCCCTCTATGGGCTATGGATTAGTATTTATGACAATAGGTGAAGTTGCCTTTTAAGCCAGTTCAAATTTGTGACAAACTTCAGACACTGGGGGGAAAAAATAGCTAACAGCATTTAAAGAAGTCAATACAAAAAACAAGAGCAACTATTTAGAATATTTTAATCTGCAACACTTTGAAACAACAAAATCCCTGTAAACATTACAAAATGAGCACCTGCCTCGTGGGAGGAGAAAGTGGTCCTGGTTTGACAGATTTCAGAAAGGGCCGGGTAACTTTAATCATTTACACATTTCTTTTTGTTACTGCCTGGCTCTTCGTGTTACCCAGCCCTGAACACACAAACACATAACCATGAACCTTTGCCCAAAAAAAAAACCTCAGCTCAGTGTTTCTTTAAAGGAAAAAGCTCCAGTAGCAGATTTCAGACAGAAAACTGCAGCTGTGGAGTTTTCATGGCCTTTAAATGCAATCACATCACAATAAAATGCATCAACATTGTGAGGAAATCAGAAACAGGTGGCTCATTGAAATTATGATCATAGACACCTTTTATGTATTTAATACAGGGGAGGGGGAGGGGGTCCTACACATCTCCACTTGAAAATCTCACATTTTGGGTTGATTGATTTGTGGCCAGAACACCGTTTTCATGAATGAACAAAACCAAAATCTGACTTCCAAACATTTTTTCAGACGTGTAAGAACCCCACAAGCGAAGCACCAGGTTTCAGAGCCCCTGAAGTCTTTTAGGTGTGACAACAGCATGAAACGTCTCCGCCTGTCTGACGTCTCTAATAAATTACAAGTGGAGATAAAGGGGGGGAAAAAAAAAGTCTCCTCAGCAGGAAGGATGAAGAGGAGGAACATTTTAAACAGGCTGGTATTGCTTCAAGTCAGTCAGACACCAGGCTGAGTCTGTGGCATCTTTGCAAGCACCAGAGTTCACGTCAAAGAGTCAAAGTGATTATTGGTACGTTATCAAAAGGCGTTTGAAACGGGAGGAATGTTCTGAGCACACTTAAGATCACATTGTTACTGACTGGCCATCGCGTGGAGGAGGCAGTACAGTTATTGGAGGTCTGAGGAGCAACGTCTTCATGCAGGAAGTGAAAAATCAAACAGTTGTCAAGTGACGTGTGAAGGACTGAAGGCACAGCAGAGAGGACGACTGCTACAAAGCTTTCCCATCCAACCTCACAGTGCCTCACTACAACTGTCAGTTTGACAAGGAAATTAAAAAAGCACATTAGTGGTTAAACAAAGTTCTCTGAAACAACTTTTTAATTTTTTTGATGTAGAAATCAGACTACTACCAGAATATTCTATAGAATATTTTTGTGCTACGATTCATAATTTAGCTGAGCAACAAAATTAACGATCATAAGTCACTTCCTCCAGGGAAAATACCAAAACCTGTTTGCAGCATCTGAAATAAGACAATTTGATCAAACTGAATAAATGAAGACACCTTCACTATAATACTGTGACAGTACTTTTCACAAAGAACTAAATAATCCACTATAAAAACACGACAGTCATTATTGTTGGGAGCCTTTAACAAACAATTGTTACATTTTATGTAGTGAAATCTTATTACAGGGGAAAAATAAAGTAACGTCACAGTAATTTCAGCACTTTTTATAGGATAATCCCTGACTGCACTGAACTAAGTATATTCTTAGTATTGTAAGTTTAACTTCAGCTCTAAATCAAACACTGCATGAGCTCAGAAAACCTGGATTATTTATAAAACCTACATTTAAAGTGCACAAACTCTCTTGCTGAATGTTTTGCTTGATGCTCTTTGGGCATTTTATGAACTTAAACAAAATCCAACATGCAAACATCAGTTTAATTCTAATGCAATTCTATAGACCAATGCAATCTGAGTGTAGCAGAGCACTGTGAGTCTTGGCTGGGAAAACCTAACAGACACGAGGAGAGGAAACATGAATAAAAGCCTTTCAAGTGAGTATCCGTGTGGTTTCTGTAGTTTGGTACAAAGCAGCACCGCTCTCCAAGCGGAAGCAGCTCATTCACCCAGGACAGGAAACAGAAATCGCATCCAAACAAAAAAAAAACTGTTGAAGTGTCCATCCAAGTTTCTACGTGGTGTTCAAGATGTGCTGGTTTTCAGTTTTTAGCACCTGACGCAGAGGCCGCGTCACAGCGCAGAGTCAAACCCAGCTCCAAAAAACCACGGACTCGTGTCCAAGTCAAACCACTTACTAAATATTAAGATTCTCTAAAACCCAACACCACATGTCTGCTGGTGTTTTAAACAACAGATTGATGGTTTCGTGTTGCTCGCATTTAGGAAGGTGATCACGGTGATGACATGGTCACCGAGGCTGCACACACACTGACCGTAATAGGAAAACAGTGCAGGGGGACATCGTTTTATCTACTGGTGAAGGGAGAAAAAAAAAAAAAAGAATCTGGAAAGTTCAACTAGAGACTTTATGAATTTCAAACAGGAAGGATTCTCCTGTTGGCACCTGCTTCATTTTTGGTCATAGCTCAAGTTAAAGACCAGATAAAGGGAGGGGGAACCTTGCTCTGCACCGATTATGCAGTCAGAAACGTCAGTTTACCACCAACTTCATATTTAATGTTCTATAACAAACGTTTGTTCAATAGAATGTAATTTATGCAGTGTTGTAGATAACTGCATTAAATCTCAAGCAAACAAAATGATTGGGACACGATTGGGAAATATTGTTTTAAAGTTATGTTTCAAATGTGAGGGTTTGCTGCTTCTCTGCACTGTATCACTTTAAACCTAAACCGTCATAATGGGCGTGTTCCACAATTATTAATGAAAAATACTGAGAAATTAACTACTAAAAATAGATGTCAGCTGCAAAGTTAATGTTTTATTTAAATATGCCAGTTTCCCATTTTTTAGAACAGAACATCTGATTGTAGAGTAGCTGAAAGTGATGGATCATTAAATTGTTAGACGTGAGCCGTTTTGGATCTGGTTTGACACTGCTCTGTGAAGACCCTCTTGTTTTACAGACGTTGACCTTCCGCCGTGACAAGTGTGCGACGGGGCCAGTTTGCGCCGTATAATAAGCAAAACACAACGTGAGAACTGACGCACATGTGGCACACGGGACAAACAGGACTCCAGTCGGTTGTGTGAAAGAGGCTGGTGGAGGATTTTGGTCCCTGAAGCTTGGACTGAACACAGAAAAGCCGTTGGTTTGTAAAAAGTAGGTTTGTAGTTAATCTGCACCTTCATCTGAGGGAAGATTTACAGTTGGGAAACTCCCGACCCGACAGAAGAGGAAGAATCGTCGACAGAAGAAAGGTCACAAGCAGAAATGAGATTTGAAATATGTATACATTAAAAAAAAAAAAACTAGGGCGGGCAAACAAATTTTTTTTTTTTCAAATATTCCCAGTTTTCCTGAAGCTTTCTAGCATTTTGATAGGTTGCCTGGATTTCCTGAAGTGTGTCTGTGTTTGTGTGTAAGGCCTTTGTGTTGTTGATCCACAGGAGGTAGAAGTCACAGTCAGGGAATCTCCATCTCCCGTTCAATCCCGACGTATTTCAGAGCGTCGGCCTGGCTATACCTGAAAAACAGAAAAAGGTCAATGTGCCCTTTCCCAACAAAGACGGCGTTTTTTTTCTAATCCACCTTGGACTTAGTGGCTGTAACTAATGACTGAAGGTGCTGCTTCCTTTTGCTCTGTAGCTGTGTGTTTGTGTGTCAGCACAGTGGAAAAAAAAAAAAGCAAGAAAGAAGGAATTGTATTTAGACTTCTATGGGCCAGTTTGTGTTCGTTTTGGTTTAAGTAGAAAAGTTTGAGTCACCAGTTAATGTCTGGAACCTGCCTGGAGAAATCAGGTTTCTTGTTTGCAGTTAAGAAATCAGTTTAATCAAGAAAATCAACTGTCACTTTGAAACCATGGAAACCACAACGTATTTTAAAGTTTCTCTTAAGGTTGGTTTCAGTATTTCCCCTCTTGCTGTAACCGACCTGTAGTCAAAGAAGAGTTCCTCTCCAGTCTGAATGGCTCTCTTGGCAAAGATCCCTATCCTGTGATCTCCGTTCACCATCATCACTGCAAAGACACAGACACATGAGTTGACACCTGTGACAAAGAGCTTGTGGACACTGCGTCTACGTCTTCGTACCTTTTGCATAGCAGTTGGGGTTGACAGAATGGTTGGCAAAGCGGATCTTGTTGCCTTTCCTAGTGGCATCAACAACAAAGTCTGTAGACAAAAGAAAACACTTGTGAGGTTGAGCCTTCGTGTGCTCCTCTAATGTTTGTGGTCAGAGGTGATACATTTAAAAAAAGCCTGGTTTTTACACAAGATCCCTGTGTCACACTAACAGCTTTTTAGCTGACAGTTTACTCAGAGAAGCCAACAGTGTCTATGTGGATCTTTAGTCTCCATGAGATTAAATGACAGAGCCCAACTATGTAAAACCCTGTTCTGTAGAGGTGTGTGTGTGTGTTTTACCATTGTTAAGATTGAACAGGAAGCTGCACATGTATTTGTCATAGACCTTCCCTCTGCGGTCTGCTTCATCCTGAGAGATAATCTGCAGAGAGATCAGCAAAGATCAACACCCTTCCTACCATATATTTGCATGCTGAAATCTAACACAGGGGAGGTAGTGAATAATTCAGATTACATTTTCTCAGCTTTCATAGCTAGGCAGACAGATTCCTTTAAAAAAAAAAAAAAAAAGTTTCCCCCCATTTCTACCTTGGAAATGCAGCTGAGCTGCAGTATAAATGTTTCCAGAAAACTAGAGTTGCACATTTCTGTGCACTGTCCTGTTTATGGTGTTGGAGGAAACATCCAGAAGAGAAGCATTGGCAGGTTCACCACCAGATATAGCGGTGCAACACATTTCACAGTGAGAGCTTTGTCGTGTCTGGAATTACTGAAGCCAGGGTTCTGCTTTGATGGCGTTTAACTGTCTAGGCCTAATTTAATACGATTTCTAGATAATGCTCATCTCTTTGATGATCAGGATGCTCATAGAAAGTTAGCTACAAGCTCCCCACACACCAGTCAACGATAAGCTGGTAAATGAACTGCTCCTGGGACATTTTAGGGAACCAACTTTCCACCTGTAGGACACTGCATTTTAAGAAGATCAAGAATGATCAGGGTCACTTATAATAATAATAAATTTTATTTATAAAGCACTAACCATTTATGTTTCTGTATATTAGAAAAACACAAGTAGTCAAATCCTACCTCTCCACAGTACTCAGAAATGAACTCGTTTTTCTGAACCGGCTCTTTGATGAAGATGCCCCAACCTGCCACATCCGACGGGGCCAGCAGCAGGTGCTAGAACATGGAGGCAGAGACATGTCATGCAGTGCTATCTGAATTAAAGTGCTGCTGATATAAAAACACTTTTAAACACCAGGTATCTTGCAACTGAGTGTAAAACTGTTTGATTTAAACTAAAGTGAGAATAAATGTTTAAAATAAATTCAGTCAATAAAAGGGACTTGATGCGTTACCTTCTTAGCTCCTCTCTGGATGGAGCAGTTCTTGCAGGAAACATTCTTGCTGTCCCAGTGGTCTGCAGCGCCGCAGGTCAGGCAGAGGTCAGGGTCACACTCCCTCACGGCCAGATAGCATGGACACTGCTTGGTGTTACACTGGGCTTTGCACCGACAACCTGGGAAACGGTTCTGACCTGTGTCCACAAAGCAGGACACACACACAAATAATAACGTGGCTGCGTTTCTGCTAAATGTCTGCAGAAATAACTGTTATGTAAACCTAAAGATTTTTTAGTAAGTTCCATGTTAAAAGGGTGTGTGTGTGTGTGTGTGTGTGTGGTGGGGTTCTTACACTCAGAGCTACACTGGCAGAACTTCTCACAAAAGTTTTGAGCAGTGACGCAGGGACATGAGGAATCACAAGGCTGCCGCGGGTGGTCACACGGTTGGTAATTATACACATGATTAGACGAGCCGTCTGTCAGAGGATGAATGAGAGACAGATCAGATGGTTGCTTTTATTATGGTTCCTGTAGCATAAAAGTATATTTCTCTGGAGAGCAACAACTTTCAGTTCTGTCATAAATTCAGCATGTAAACAAGAAGCACTTGAGGTGTGACTTTGTGTGAGTCCAGGTGCTGAAGAGAGGCAGGAAGCCAGGCGTCAATCTCATTTGACAATCAATGCTCATGCAGCAGACATCAATGCCTTCACATTAATGTGTCAAAAACTGTAAAAATTACCATAAGTGCTCTTGTTGAAGAGCCAGGATTTTGCAACAGAGACCATAATGACTCCTGACTATAAAGAAATACACAGGAGACAGTTGGATGCAGTATTTTCCAGAGCAAGTATTTCAAATTCAGTCCTCAGATCCAGTCTGGTTTCTGACATTTCGTACTGTTTGCAGTTCCTCGACCGTTACACGCCACATTTAAATGTATTATTGACCCCAAACCTGCGTACAGCCAATAGTGAAATAAGTTTGGGTTCTTTTTAGGCTTTGCGACAAACGGCTCACATCAACAAACTCTTTCAAAGGTCTGTTGACTTTAATGAAAGTCGGTGCTGAAGTGACCTCTGACCTTTCTTCAGCTGGATCTTCCTGCAGTGAGTGGCCCACAGCCTGTGTTTCCTCTTCTTCTTTCTGGGCGGCGTGTCCTCGTCTTCAGCGGGGGCCCGGGCGATGATGGCCGACTCCTTGACCCTGAACTCGTAAACCTGGAGAGACACATCAAGACAAGTATTTAAACTTGTCCTTAGACCTTTTCCCTTTGGTTTTAAATGAAAAGCCTTTGCTATCAGTTCAGTTTAACCAACAGTAAAATCACAAGTTTAGGTTAAAGAGAGAAGAGGAAGACAGACATGAAGCTGCTACAATGGGTCACCTGTCTGCAGGTCTTGGTGCCTATGAGCCGTGCAATGGCACAGTAGTTGTCATAATATGTCCCGATGAGAACCCTAAACATAGAGGCATCGGCTCCACTCCACTCCACTGCTTCAGCCTCACCGGTCAGCTTCATCTTCACAGGAGTCTGACACCGCGAATTACCCTCTACACACACACACACACACACACACACACACACACACACACACACTTATCACTTTAAGCATTTCATTCACAGGACCTTTCTCCAAGAAACATTTGAGGAACTAAATACTTATAGCCTGTCAAGGAAAAACTGGTATCAGGACTTTCCAATTCCTGCCCTGCGTCTGTACCTGAGCTGCTGGTGTTCTCGTCCTTCTTGTCTTCGTCATTTTCTCTCTCGTCTTCTTTGCTCCCCTCACGGTCGCTGTCCGTGTCTTTGGTTTCAGAGGAAACTGTGGGGGTGCTGGGCCGGCTGTTGCTGTTCGGCAGCCGTCCGCGGCGTCGGCCCACTGTGCGCTTGGAGGGCGTCTTGGCCCGCTCTGCAACCACACCTGCAGGGTACTCCCTCACAATCCCATCCTGAGCAATTCCACATCAACAGAGGCATCAGCTCAATGATGCACCAAATTAGGCTGCAGCTAGCAATAATTCTGCAGATCTCAAAAACAGTGGCAGTTATTTGACTCACCTGCACCAGATACATGTAGCAGTCTATGCCACAGGGTTTACTGTCTACAAGGTTCTCCAAGTTCTTGCGCTTGTAGGTGTTTGGAGTTGCATGAAAAGCTAAAGGATGAGAAAGTTTTCCAAATTCTAAAACTTTGTATACTGAGACAGTAGAGCACAATAAAGCAGCCTGTTTTACAAGTCAACAAAATAAGCTTCAGAGTGTTCACATAAAGTTTGTATTCAAGGATCTTCAAAGTCAGCACATGACTGGAGATATTCTGTGGTGCTGCCATTATTAAGTCAGCAGCTGAACCCTGTTAATGCTGTTGCTTTACACTTCATTATGCTTTTATCACCCCTCCACAAGCTATGGTACATGTAGCATAGCTGCACAAGAATGTATCCAGTTTATAATGACTAAACTAACAGTAGTGAGAGACAAAATACAGACTCCACCAGCCTCACAGTCTGCATTAGGCCGTTAATGCAGTAGCTCCGTTATGTCTGTGGCAAAAGAATGTTTGTGTGTCTACTAACGGTGGAGGAAGCAGTCGTATTTGAAGCAGCGTCTGCAGAACAGCGTGTGGAACGAGTGCAGACTCTGCTCGCGCTGCACTGAGCGAGCGTTGGGGCCGTCGATGTTGGGTGTGCATTCGGGTGGCAGTGCTCCGGGCAGCTGCTGCTCGGTCAACTCCTTGTACCTAAAACATACACACACACACAGAAGCTATGGGCCGTCTGATGGGACAATCCTTACTGAGATACCAAGCACACACACCAGGGTTTCTATTAATGTGTCATGTCAAAAGTGGATTATTCAACTTGTCAAACTAAAACATAGCAGCAAATTTTGTTCCATCCTTACTTTGGAGAAAAACAAATTGCACTGGGTCAGATAATAAATCATAAATATATTATTCCTATAATTTGGCGAGTAAAAGAGAGACCCCTCAGCCTGAGTACATGGTTTGCTTCAGTTTGTTCTTACTGTAGGATCGACTTCACTCATAACTTTACCTTATTCTGGAACTGCACATAAATCCCAGATAGAAGAAAACATATTAAAATGTACAGTGAGGACCCAGTGGATCTTTGAGCCTCTGTTGCCTCTAGATTTGTTCTAGTTTATACTTAGTGCCATTGCAAGTACAGAATATAGCACTTTTAGCTGTAATTGCAGCCTTATTGATCATCTCTATATCCTTGGTTAACAAAACAAAACAGTTGATCGTATTGAACTATCTTGATATTATGTTTTTTACAGAAACCTGGCTTCACATTTCAAAGCCATCTACGCCTGAATATTTATTAATGGACGCAGAATATCATGAAGAGGGGGTTTGGAGTTCTATATAAAGAGGATTATAATTGTTCTCTTCTTGTAAATCTAAACATATAGATCAAATACTGATTCCGAATATTGCTACTAGCTGTTTACTGGCCTACAGAGTCTCTAGGCAACTTTATTGACAAATTCTGTTCACTATTTTTAGTCATAAAACAAATTGTATTTGCTAAGATTATCATTGCAGGGAATTTCAACACACAGTCTCTCAGCCCCTTCCTGGAAAGAACTGCTCCATTTATCATCTGTTGTGTGTGTTAGATTTATTTTGACTGTCACAAGAGTTAAGACACATCACTGAAAACACTGCTACTCACTTCTTGGTAAAGATTTCATGATGATTTCTTTTAACTTTGTTTATATTATTGTAAATGCTTTTATGTTAAAAATGTCACTGTTATTCATAAGGCTGCTCCCTTTTCTACTACAACAATCAGTTAAATATGAGAATCCATTTTCCAACACACAAGCTGCTGGGAGCCAGGAAAAAAAAAAAGTTTTAGAAAAAGCAAAGGAAAAGTGGAAAAATAAAAACATTTTATTATGAAATAAAAAAAAAAAAAAGAGCAGCATGTATTATCCCAGATAATACAGAAATAACCCCTGTATTGTTTTGCTACCATCAATAGACTTAATAATTAATCAGCACCTGGCTTCCTTTCTCCTTTTAATTTAAAAAATTAAGCATATTAGGCAGACTCGCTGATTCTGTGTGGTGCACAAACTGTCATAATTTAAATCAATCAATCAGAAATCACTTGAGGACACCAACTTGCTTACTAGATTATGAGGGCTGAAAAAGAAAAAAAAAATATATTCTGACAGGAGACACATTTATAAGGTGAAATAAAAACTTCAATGTCAAGAAAAAAATAATATTAGAGTTACGGGAAGATTTAAACTGTAAAATGTTGACAAGACTGGAATAAAAATCTAAATTTCTGACAGTTTTATAGAAACCCTGATATTTGCACTGGAGCGCACACACACAGACACACACACACACAGACACAGACACACACACACACAGACACACACAGTGATAGTGCTGTTACAATACCAGAGGATTTTCAGAAGTCCTTTGCATGTGCATTTCTACATTTGGTAAAGTTGTAACAACTTCAGGAGGAATCATAAATATCTAGTATCAGTACAAAATGGCTGTGGACCAGTCTTCAAAAATGAACTTGAATCAAGATGTTAAGAGTAAAAAAAAGATCAAGTTCTGAAATCTGTGCCAATACTAAGAAGTGGAAGTAATACATGCTCGAAAATGAGTTAAAAATTACACAATTACTAATTATTAAAAGATGTTGATTGGCAGACATTTAATCTACTGCAACTAATGTTTATCCTGATATTTCTGTTTTACACTGCCAAGGTGAAGGTGGTTTGGTTCTGGGACTGTTGACACAAAATAAACATATGTAAAGTGTAAAGTAAAAAGAAAAATGATTATTCCATGTTTCTCTTGGATTTTTAAAGCCACAACAGGTTGAGTTATGGTCAGGACTCTGTATCCATATTTAATAAATTTGATTTATCCCTCTGTTACCGTCACAACACTAACACTCTCACGAACAAACCAACTTACTTCTCTTTGAGCTCCTCTGTGGAGCCCTTGTCAGGGAACATGGAGGAGATGGCTTCAAAAATCTTGTCAGAGGGAAACTTCTTGGTGCTGTCATTGATGGTTCGGCCTGGAGACAACACACACACACACACACACACACACACACACGTTTTCCATCAGGGCACAAAACTCTTCTTAAACCACCAGCGCGTGTCGTTAATGAAAAATTAAGTTTATAAGTTTGGCATTTCATTAAAACTGTTTAGGAAATAAAAGCTTGGACGTGTTCATTTAATTTGAGAAAATAAAATGCCACATTTGTAACTTACATTTCATTAAACCAGGCCAGTGTTACTGCAGGTACATGCTTATAACGACTAGAATTTTGATCTTAAGACATTAATTTTTGCAATTATTAAACTTACATAAAGGTACATCTCTATAAAATCAATCCAAATTTAATGTAAGATCACTTTGACATATTCATATAGGCCCAAGCTTTGATTAAAAGCTTCCATGTAAATAATGGTGTAAGGCACAAAGGAATAGTATAACTTAGTACTTTATTCAGCTAGTGCTTTTCTAAATAATGGACTCAGAAGATGAAACGCTGGGGTTTCTGTTGTAGGAGGCAGAGAGAAGACCTGTTAAAAGCAGCTGTCCGGGCAAAGGTCAACATTCTGAACATCGCTTGCTACTTTGTGCTGAGTGATAAAGCTTCAACATACTACACTACTTTATGCATCGCTACAGAGTTCTTAGATGATATGTGGATGCTCAACAATGTTACCGACTAAGACAAAATGGACATGATTTATTATTTGTGCAGTTACTCTACCGCTTTATGAACAAACAATTGAGGATATGATCACCTAAATTTAAAGGCAACACAGCTGGTGCAGGCAAAACAAAGCAACACACGAAACACAATGATTGCATGCAGTCACACAAAGATCTCTGATATCTCAACGACGGACTTACTCTCACTGTTAAGCTGCCCATCCTTTTGGGGGTCCTCTGGATGCTCCTTGCCGACGCACATCTCCATCTTGTCAACTTTGAAGCCCTGCTCCTCATCCTCATCGTCCTCATTGTCACTGTACTGTGCCAAAGCGCTGACCAGCTCCACGAAGATCTCGTCGTTAATGAAGCCGCACTCTGAAAAACATGTTTGTCAAATGTCTCTGCAGAACACAAAACGTGAGTTTGCCCTCACACACTGAATCACAAACGAAGAGTTGGTTTAACACATCTTCAGGAAGAGTCCAAGGTGACAAAGAAGCAACAGCTAATTAAGACCAGGTGTGTCAACTGATTGCTTACGTAGCTGAGTTAGGCTAAAAAGTCCTACACACTTTCCCAGTTTGTGAAATTTAACAGCATCACAATTCAGAGACAATGCTAACAACGATATCCCAATAATTTCAGTTGTTTGGATACTTTTAAAGAAAAGTTTATCTACTGAGGGCAAGAGCTTTTCTTAGAATTAGCATGTTCCAAGTTAATTCCTATTATTTCAAAGGTACTGTATGTTTATACATTACATGAGTTTCTCCACCTTTCAGGTGACAACTCTTTATAATATTTAGATTGCTGGAAAATATCACATATTTATCTATGGCATTATTGCATCATTTTGAATGTTCCCTTCCCTATTAGGGAATGATCACTGAAACATTTCCTATGATGAATCTAACATCTTGATACTGGTAAATAACAATAAACCACTGTGTTGAGTTACGACACATGAAAAGCTTTAAAACCCATCCAACACTCCATCTTCTCACCATCCCTTCACTCCTGATGTAGAACACCCACGCCACTACGTGTAACAGAGTGCTATTTTCACTCTGAAAGCCCACTAAGATGCTGTAACAGGATATATGAAGTACCAAAACAAATTTGTACCTTAAGCCAGCAGGAACATTACCAAAATGAAAAGTTCTCATCATAAAATGTAGCACAGCAATAGACTCTGTTTACCACCCTTGAATTGGGTCCAATGGCCCTCACCTCTGTCTCCGTGGACCTTTCCATCATAGTTCTTGATAAGTTCTTCTATGAAAGTACCATCCTGGTCCAAGATCTCGTCTCCCATATAGGGGATGTTATGGAGCACTGTCTCATCCTCCACCTGAGGCAAAACAAAGATTTTATACACCAGAAGCTTTGGCTAGAATTGTCCCAACCACTTAAAAATCCTGCCAGGGATGTACATGCAGAATATATGCAAAGGAAATAAAAATACAGATGCCAATGACTCATCTAAAGCTAGGGACAAAAATAAACAAAGTTCAGTTTACAGTATGTTTCCCATAGCAAGCCGCTGATACAAGTTCTCACACACCATGAAATTCTGCTGAAGCGGTGACCAAGAGTACATGACGGGGACTGAAGCCACAGCATTAAGAGTCTTCAGAGGGATGACTTGTCTGGGGAACTCAGAGAAGCCACTGTCCACGGTGCACTTCACAGAAGAGTAGAGGAAAGAACTGTCAGAGCACTTTCTCCACACCTTCACATTAACTTCTTCTTACATGTCTGCACAAATCTGAACAACTTGTTATTGAGCTGACCTCTCGGGTGCCTCTTAAGGAGCTGACAGACGTCATGATGTGAACTGGCTGGATTCGCCTGGTCTTCCACTCCTGGTTCAAAATGTCAGTTCTCTCCATTATTTTCTGACGGTTGGAGTTGAACATACTCTGTAAGAGTTCAAACGCATTTCTATTAACAGCAAAGAATGAAAAAGAAGAAAGGTAGCAGAGAAGATCAGCCAAAACAAGTTATGATTTCAAACAGTTTCAATATTTGATTGTTGACTTTACCAACCATTGTTTGGAAAAACAAAAAACTTTATTGTGTGCTGGTTGTTGAATGGTCATCATGGCTGATTACTGAGCAGATTTCCACAAATACCAGCTAACACAGACTGTTACGATCTGTTTTCCATTTGGACAATTAAATACCACTTCATGTATTTTTGTATGGACAAATCTCTTAAATGTAGTTAGGACTATCCCTGACCCCTAATCAGGAGAGTTAAACTCATCTAAGCACAACATAATTCCAGGGGGGAAAAAAAAAGAATGTAAGAACATTTGGCATAGCTTGCCATTTATCATCGTTAAAATCTACTTATAACAGAACTTTAAAGATTTGACTGTAAATACACCACATTAGTACATGTCACTTGCAGTAGCTTGGTGTAACCTCTGCACAAGCTTAGCGATGTAAATCAATGTGAGGGGGGCGTAACCTTTGACCCCTTGCTGGGTCGGACGTGTGCCACTCATGAAAACTATGACAACTTCAACATTTGCAAATGAAGATCACGTACTTTAATGATCCTGAGCAGCCACCTAATGGAGCTTGTGCCCAAAATTGTTTCCACTGATTAAATTTGCATTGTGACTTGGTGGAAACGTTCCGCATCAAAAGGATGCAGAGCTTCCAACAGTGTTGACAAATATCTTCTATACTCAGTTTGTAATAAATATGTCCTTTAATTTTCTCCACCCCCCAGCCCAATACCGATATACCAGCCCTAACGCTGGGTATCGTTACATTTTCAATACTGGTTCCTGATCATTTTATGTTGTGAGTCTTTAGTTCCTTGGCGTTTTTACACGTTCAGACACAAAGTGGTTTAACTGTAGGTGTCCGTTTAAACTGCTTTCAGCTGCAATGTCACGGGGACTCAATATTTCCTGGGATTCCTGTCTATTAAATCTTCTTGGCATTACTCACTGAGTGAAGTTTAAAAAGAATGAAGAATATAAAAATCAGTCACTATCACTCACTCTGTCCTCCTCTCTCTGATGTGATTCACTTCTGAGCAGGTCCTGCTGGGAGAGGGAGGGGCTGTGTGGGAGTGGGCAAGCTGCTGTCTGGGGGGACTGAAGACACAAATTCCACCAGAACTTCTTCAGTTTTAAGATACTACGTGGCAAACCAGGCTTAACACTAGCGAACACATTGCTCTCCTGTTAGCGTTTTCTTAGCTATTAGGACACAAGCTTGCTGCATCACCCACCACACATCAAAGGTGGATAAAAGACCATGGAGAAAAAAAATGATTTTTCACTTTACTGCAGGTTATTGCCATTTTAATAGATGTTTTAATAAAATACTTTTTAAAAAGGCTGGTTGCTCATGGTTGCTTGGTACAGAGAAAAGCATTAACATCTGCCTGAGAGTCTCACTTCACCTGGACTGTCCGTGCTCCTGACCTGCAGTGTCATGTGTTTGTGTGTGCATGTGCAGCACTGAGCTCAACCCTCGGCCACTCAGAGCACAGATAAATAGGGCAGATCTCATAAATAATCCCTTAAATCTGTTCTCAGATCAGCTTATCTCACTTTCTTCATTTACTAATAGGCTACAAATGCAGATAATCGATCAGCGATTCCCGCACCAGCAGGCCTAACCATTTACTTTTATGTGTCCCATATGTGAAAGGATACACTGTCCAGCCCTGCTTAGGTATCAAATGAGAAGCCAATTTCTATTACTCCATAGGACTGAAGCAGTTCAGTTGGTGCCATAAAAGTATCAACTTACGTTACCCAGCCATAAGCAGGCCAAAAACAAAGAAATAAAAATGTCTTCAACATCCGTGTGTTTAACAAACCTTGACCTCGTCGGCCCGTCTGAAGCGTTTGAGCTGCCGAAGCCTCATGTACTCAGATTTCACCCTCTTCTTCCAACAAGCAGGACCCTTCTCTGAGCGTTTTCCTGTCAGCACCATGATTGACCTGCAATCACACAGGAAGAGAATTATAGTTTCACACTGAAGGTTGTCACATTTCATGTTTTCACCCTTTAACAGAACCTACATACAGACAAGGCGTGGCACAGAAAACATCCCGGTGTAGCAACAACAGCCTGGACCAAAACACCCCCCCCCCACCCCACTACCACCACTCTCTCTCAACTCACCATCAACTGCACCACAATCACAGTTGTGGAGTGTTTTCAGTCCCTTGGCTCCTTAAATTAAACATTAACAAAAACCTCAAGGTTTAGGAAGCCTCTATACTCAACCTGCCTCATGCAGCACTATCACATTTCTATACTGCCATTGTGGTGTCCTCCCTCTAAATATCAATCACTGGTACAATTCAGCCACCAAAAAAAAGATATTCAGAGGCCACAGCACATCATCCACTTAGCTGAGGAGATCACTGAGTGCAAATGTCCCCCACTGATCAAGTGCACTGCTTGTAACGGAACAGTCATGTTTTCTTTGACATTTTTATCATTGCTTCACTGTGTCATCACATCCAACTGTTGATTATCTTAATCCTTATTGATGTGATTCTGTTGCCATTTATTCATTCATTGAACAGCTGTTTGTTGTAAACGTTGTTTTATTTATCTCTAGATTTTTCTTTTTTGTTATCGACAGTAGAAGTAGACATGTAGAGGTTGTGTACTTTCGTGCTGCCTTTCCTTTTGATCAGAGAACAGCTGTAACAAGACAAAGTCGTTTTGCAAGATATAGCAAGATCCCTCCCACACTGGACCCTCAGTCTCTAAACTGCTTCCCTCAGGAAAACTACAGAGGAATTAAAACCCTCGGCCAGCAGACAACATGAACAGCTTATATATTCTTCTATGTTGCATTTCAGAGGCTAACATCGAGCATACTTGCTAATAAAAAACACATTGTGTTTCTGATTGTACAGTTCTAAACTGTATTGTGAAACACCAGCATGACCACCTGCAGGCCTGCTTTTAGTTAATTTCAGTGCCACCAGCATCTTGTGTCTTTATTGCTTCCGCATTTGAGATTTTTGCATTGAGAATTACATTCCACTCTGTTCTTTCCTTCAGGACAAGTTAAACTGGCATGTTATTATACAGCAGTTACTGTGTGTGTGTTTGTTTTGTAATATGTCTAAAATCCCCACAGATATTTTTATCATGATGGTACAATCATAATAGTGCCTTCTACACAATAATAGGCTTTCACCCGTATTAAAAAGGACATCAGCCTGAAATGTTTGCCAATTTAACTCCAAGAAAGAACTACTATAGTCCCATACAAAATTATTATTATTATCATATAAAAAGAGCAAGGTATTACAGTTTGTCACGCTACCACCATTCTGTGAATCGTCATGCTACCACCATGTGAAAAAAATAACAGTTTAATATCTGTGACAGGAATGTAAATAATACAGAATATAATGTAAAAACAATATTTACAACTGGCTCTTGACACCTACACACATCTCACAGCTCTGTTTATGCAGAAATATTTTCCTCGTAATTTGCCTAAATTCTGTTATTCAGACAGTGAGTTGCATATAGCCATTTCCTCTTATTAATTATCATAATTCTGGTTGAGCCTGGACTCTATGTTTGAGGACTTTTGGCACCACTCAGGGTGTAATATTCATATCCACACCTAAACCGTAAATAACACTAACTTCTGGTTCAATACTAAAAGCATTGCTTGTCATTATCTCTATTATCTGTCTGTATTTATACTCTGCACAATGGCAATAAAGCTAAATCTAACCTCTAGCAGGGCAACTCACTGCATGAAACCAAGAACTCTTTTTCTCCCTAAACTAAAACTAAAAGTAAAATTTAAAAAAATGAATGCATTAGACCACATGGCAAACTGTGACAACTGAGAAAAAAGATCAACACTCTCAGTTACTCTGCAATGTTTTAAACACACACAGGCTTAAATGATCTTATAATTACAAGAAAAGAATGAAGTTTGTTATTATGTAGACTATAGCTACAAAGAAAATGGTGAAAAGGTGGGAGAAGTAATGTTGTCATTACATACAATCAAATTAAAACACGAATGGGATATTCAGGCATTATCCAAATAAAGACATGATGTCCCTAAACACAGTAAATAAGGTCGGAGTTAAGACCTTGGCTAGATACTAAACAAGCATGGCCCTTGCTTACAAACTTCAGTCAAACTAAATAGAGCTGTTTATCGCTACAGAGTGAAAAGTCCATAAAAAAATAACTTTTGAAATATCACATATACATGGCAGAAGTTGCATTATAATTGCAATTTCCTTAGTTATGCTTTTCAAACTGGTACGACCAAGAATTAAAGCACACACACACAAAAAACAGTAGCACACATGCCTTCACGCAGGTAAACAGTAGTGCCAAGACACCAGATTACACCATGTCAAAAGTAGGACATGTCATTGTTTAAAAAAAAAAAAAAAAAAGGCAATGCCAGTACCTATACTGATACCATGACTTTATTGCTAACTCCTGAACATTTCTTTTTTTTAATACCAAATTTATTAAATAAAAAAGAAATATCAATTTCACACTGAAAACATGATCATTTCTACATTGAAAGCAGTTTTCACCTTTATTAAAGGAAGCTTTACTACAAGACTGTTGTATCACACTGACTTTAATTTTAGCTTAGTGTACCTAATAAACTGACAACCATGGCTGGGTGTTCAAACACTTTCAGTCCTAGTATCAACATTTAGAGCATGACAGTTTTAGAAACAAAAATAACACTGTTGTCGCAACTCAATGATGTCTCCTAACATATCAATGAATAAAAATGTATAAAAGCCCGATGTTTGACACCCAAAAGCAATGAAGCAAATTGGTCGCTCCAGATGTTCGGAACCCAACACTACACAAAAGACAAAAGCCCAATAACTGGTCTCAAGTACCACTTCCTTTCCATTGTGCTTTCTATTTGAACTGCAGAGGAATAATACATTTTCAAAAATGCAAGCCGTGAACCAGACTGGTTCCAACGGCTTTGATTAGTTTCTTATATCGGTCAACTGTCAGCAAAGAAGCTGGTTTAAAGCGAGTGAGTGGATTTTCCTGTCTTCTTTGGCAAATCTACTGTACACTTGGAGGAACTTGAACAGGAAATTCTTTTTCACTCTTCTGTTCCTTTACAATTTTCTGTGTAAATCACAACAGTTGTCTGCCCATGCTTAGCTACAAGATACATCTGCCAACCCGACAGGCAGCGTGTGTTGCTGCCTACCAGCCTGGCCGCTTTGACTAAAACCTCATACTTTTAATTAGACATGTCAGACGGCTGTCATGGAGACATGTTGGTTAGGTATGCAGCAGGATTAATGTGCAAGTACACACTGGTATGACACATTGCCATATGTAATCTTCAAAGCACAGACTGAGTCAAGATTACAAGTGTACTAATAACATTTGAGAGAGTTTCCGTAAATTCCTGAGGCCAAACAACAAATGTTATCTTGGCAACACCCAGATCACTGTGTATTCTCTTTACCAATGGGATCTCACATCACACTCAATTGCCTTCTTTTTTTTTAGATCGACCATCAATATTTAATCTATCCTTATCACTTGATGATAAGGATAGATGACTACTTCATAATCAAACAAGAAAGTTGAATACCTCCTCTCTAAAATAGTGTCAACAAAACTCAACATTATAACTCATATTGCAGATGGACAGACACATGGTAAATATTGCATTTTTTCAGTAAGCAATCTGCGACAATCCCTAAAACAGGCAATGCGTTATGTAGACGCTGATCAGTATCAGTGTTTGGCGTTCGTTAATGTTAGAAGTACCCCTTATACAGTTTGTTGCTCCAGGGATATATTACTGGATTATAACTATGCTAAAACCATGCATTCAATGGAAAATTTCAATTAAGCTCCTATGGTTCTAGTTTGGGGAGTACAAGCATGTGATCATGTGGGGGAGTTTGTCAGTTCAGATAATGCCATCCGTAGGCGTAGTGTATGACCAAGACTGCAACCTACGTAGTATGAGCAACCAGATATCATCGTCATCAGGAGGAGTTTTTCAGCTAGAGCTAGAGAAAGATTTCATATGGGGAGGGCAAAGGGAACCAACTCCCCAAACTATAACCAGAATTAAAACCAAGTTCAAATTTGTTGGAAGTATAATGCTTTGTGGAGTAATGTGTAATAAGACATCAGAATCAGTAGACTGCATTTCGTTTGGATACAACTAATTTGCAAAGTGCCAATAATTGTAGCTGTCAGCTTTATGTACTGAGAGTATATTACCTATAACTTATTGAAGTACTTATACTAGTACTTCAAATTGATATTTAAGTACAGTGCTTGTACTTCTCAATGCTGCTCGTCCTCCAACTATTCAGTTAGAACCAAAAGGTCAATTGTCCAACAAAGTCCAGAAGATGTTTAACAACCAAAACAGGAACCGTGCCGTCCCACATTTTGACCACCATTGAGTGAGCTAGTTACAGAAAAAACAAGGCTGCTCCAAGCTAGATAGCTTGCTGATGTAGTGCCAAGTTTGTATGTCCTCAAAACATGTTCCCTATCGCAGAGGAACATCGGTGCCTCCACCACAGTTCGAAATACGAGCTAAAGAGGCACAGCCACAAGCCTTTGGTTGCATTCCGGCATAAATGTATACTTGACAAAAACGACGCCAAAGTTTGTATTTTTAAAGGGGAGAATGCATCCTGACAGGAATACACAATTTAACTCGACACCCCGGCAAGCTAGCTAACAGTTGGTTAGTTAACAAAGATTACGGCATGCACAAAGCATCAAGAACAGACCCGGGCCATTTGAATCGCAACAAAAACCACTACAAATGAAGACACCGACACTGACAGCGTCTCTTACCTGCGCAGGAGGCTCAGTCCTCATTCAACGAAGTGATTCGAGATCGATTTAAGAAACACGGGCAAAGTCGTCCTTTGTGTTGCGGATTAGCTTGCTCCGTGTTCCGGCTAGCTGTAACGTTAGCTCCGTGGCTAGTTAGCAGTTAGCTCAGGAGGAGGGAGCGATTCACTTTGCGCGACACCGGCTTTACGTAGCCAGAGTCGGGCTTACAAAGAAACAAACCCTCTCCTCGCGTTAAGCCCCCTTTTTTAGCTAAATCTATGTCCTACTCGTGAAAGGGTAGAACACCGCGGGTTTCACCCTGCCTACAAACAATTTGACCAATTTCAATGTTTCCGCCTCAACACAGCTACGGTTCAAACTGTTCACCGTCTCGCACTCACCGCCCACTGCGGCTGCAGCAGACTCAAGAGGCGCCAAACGTTTGGGCCAATCGCAGAACCCGATGATTGTGTTTTACAGTGTGGTGACACGCGATTGGTTGGCTGGTCCCACGGTGACAGCCAATTGGATTTAGCGATATGCCGGGGGCCCTGGAACGGGGACATGTGGACAGGTTCCCTTTGTTCTCATATGTCAACGGAATACAAAACTAAATAAAAAATTCGTTGTTTCGCAGCCTAATTACTAATGTCCATTCCTCGTTTAATAATTCGCCAGTGTCATTGTAGCATACTAACTATTAGAATTTTATCGATGGACTGAAAGCGTTCCACAGAGAGATTATACCCACGGAAATTAAGTCGAAATTGTTTTTATACCTGGATCTGTACGTAGTTTATGTTATGGACGAGTTCGGGCGTAATGCATCATTTATTGTCCTTGAGTCGTGTGCCAACAAACCCCGTCACCTCGGCAGCGTCTCAATAAAGTAATGCTGCCTCCTCCACCTGCCTCCTGCTCGCTGACGGCTCAGGTGGGAGGACAAGCGGAGGGGACAGTTATTCATCGTGTGCTGGTCAGCTCCGACGTTGGCAGAGCTGTGAGTTAGTCGGTGACAGCAGCGTCGGTTTGTTCGGAAAGCACCAACAAGTGCCTTTAACCAAGCAGGTCAGTAAAATTAATGAGATCCGGGTGGGCACAGACAGCATGGGTAGGGGTCGCAGAGTTTATCAAGTCCCGCCCCTTCTGAAGGGCGATTGGCTAAACCGTCAGAGGGTCGTCATCAAGTTGCGTTGAGAACCGTTGGATATAGAAATTACTAGTCGGTGTCCAATTATTTTAATGGTAATAAATATCATATTCATGTATGTAAATGGAAAAACATTATAAATTCTTAATTATTCAATTTTAAAATGTATTTTCCTTCCCTCGATACATTTGAAAAGCACAGAATGTCAGGATATTATAGCAAGAAATTGCCCACACACATAAAAAATGTGTAGTGGAACAAATAATAACACTAATGGTCAGTCAGTATTCATCTCTTACTTTGAGCAATTAGTCAGCTATCGGAGATTTAACAAAATCTTATTTACTATAAGAAGCAAGAACAGATTAAGTATGTAGGTGGTTCTAACTACTTCTTAGTAAACATGGACAGGAAAAACAGGAATAGAAATATTTTATTTTCCATTCCAAGTTGGCTAACTCCATGACATGAGGAAATTTAATCAACTGTTGCAGAAGTAATTGGTCCTTATGGTGAGATTGTCTTGAGTAAGAGTTTCTTAATGTATGACCTACTGTCCCACTAACTTTAAAAGTCATTAGGATCTCATGTCAGCCAGCAGAGGGCCAAAAACCTTGTTTTTTGTATCTTATCTGTATTGTTTTAATGTATTTTTTGCATCAATTCAAACATTTCCCAGCCCATTTTTAAGAATGATCTATTGGACATGATATAAAGTATCACGGGCCTGAACAAAAGACAAGGTCAAAATTATCATGACCCATTTTGTAATTTTGCTTCAGCCCATGATGTCCACAGAGGAAGGGGTCACCCTTCACTTCACTTTTCAGGTTCACAGTGTGTCAACAGCAAAACAAGTGTTGCCTTTTATGCTGTGCTTCTTGTCGGCTCACTTCCTCTCAGAATTAGTTGTCAGCTTTTTCTCCAAAAGTTTTTTCAAGCACACTGAGGAAGAATTTGAGATCAGAATCATCTGGGGCGATTGTGGGTCAGAAGGTAGATCAGTTTTCTACTGTGCCTAGGTTTGTAGGTTCGATTCCCGGCTCCTCCAGTCACATATGGAAGTGTTCTTGAGCAAGACACTGTCAAGTTTCTAACAGCATGGGTTTCTCTTATCTTCCTTGGGCGGATAAACTCGATGCCCTCAGTCACATGAGCCACATGAGCCACTGACAAGGAGTGAAATCCACCTGTGGAGAGGATCTCACAGTGTGGGACATGAAGCTGACACACAGACTGCTGGACACACCTGATATCAAACAGTGGTCCTGCAGGCTTCTTGGGATGTTGTCTCAGTAATCTCCTGTTCTTGTAAACTTCGTCTGAAACACTAGGCCTTGCCACAGTGCACTGGTCAAAGCTGCTTTTTAATTTCGTGTCAGGTAAACACTCTCTGATTGTGTTAAGATCTTTGTTTCTGCACATGTTGTTTGACCAGTGAGCGAATGATGTGAGGACAAGGTAGAGGATACGAGTGGAATTTTGACTGAACAGGTTGCAAATTCCTCCAGCTCCAGACCATCACTGTCTCCTGCTGACTTGCTGTCAGTCTGCACAGACAAATGCTCCACTGCATCTTGTACTCCATTTTGTTACGGGTTGAATCAGCATAATTGAGATGTGTGTATTAAAGAAGTCTCCTGAGAGGGAGAAGAGGAACCAAAATGGAGGCAGGCATTTACACAAGAAGCTGAGCAAAAGTTGACAATGGGACATGAGACATGGAAGTATTCCAAATAGAAAATGACACAAAATCATACACAATACCCACAAAAAATGTACAATGACCACAAAGAGGCAAAACATGTACATCGAGCTAATTGATCAATTAGAATTCTTTTTTCTTTTCATTTCTTTATTGGCTCACCTGAAAAGCAAGAAGCTCTTTCACATGTGGACATGTGGTTTCTTTCTTCACTTCTGGTTTTAGGGAAAATTGCACACACTCATCTGAATCATGATGAGGTATAAAAATGTACAGGGAGTTGGTTGCTCAACTTTGGGTTTTCAAACTTATGTATCTGTGTTTTCGTATTCCCCCATTTCTCATTTCACAGTGTTCAAGTACACTCCACTATAAATCATAATGACTGGAGTAAGTTAGTCTCTTACTCAAATTGTTTCAGCATTATTAGATACTCTTACTCTGCTTGAGCATTTATAAGCAGGATAAAACATGTGCTTACAAATGTTTTAAATAATTATTATTTTTAAATAATTTACATATTAATAAAACTATAATTCAAATCAACATTGGGATGTATTTTCTTGTGGACCTCATTTAATTTGGACTTTAAATGGTACAGTATGCTTTCATAACAGAGTACTATAAGTAATGGTACTGTATATTTTAATAGCTGCGCCCAGAAACACAAAATGTACATAGTGTTATTGTCCTTGCAACACATTTCATACATCTGGTGTCCAGCGGGTGGTGATATTTTACCTGCGTGCAGAATGTTGTTGTCAGACTTGAACAACAGGATAAAGGAGGGAGCAAATAATGCAACAAGCATAATTCAACACTTTGTGCAAGTCTGTCAAACTAAACTTTGATTGCAGTTTAATGTTTCCAAAAAGTGTTTTAATTTAAATTATATTAAAGGTCTTCTTGGCTTTTATGTTCTGTATCTTATTCACATAATACTGCTTTGTTCAACGATAAAACAATAAAAGCAGGGATTGGATCTGTGCCATTAATGAGAATGGATGTGAAATTTACCTGAAATAATTAGATCTTAAATGCAGGAGATAATTGCCGGCATTTTGTTGTCCATAAGATACATTACATCAAATGGGAAAGAATTAAATAATGTAATTTTTTTAAAACAAATCCTAATTTATACTAAACAGTTTCAATGTCTACAAATATATTGGGATTAAAATAAAGCTATTACAAATATATAGATGATGAAAACTTTGTACAGGCCAGGGGAGCCAAGAGCCCATTAAGATCAAGTTGTTTGATTAATTTCAACTAAATTAAATTCATTCAAAATATTAAATGTTAAATATTAAAGCTTTTTTGTTGTTGACATTTTTGTTTAAGGTGCTATAGTGTTTGAGTTCCACAATATAGGAAACCTTGGACTTTCCATTGTCCACCAAATACAACATTGCATCAAACACATCAATTTGTAAATTGACATTCAATTTCCTTTCGACAAAAAAACTGCATATCTATCAAGAATGATTTATACACAGTGAAAAAACAAGTGAAATATGTTTTACAAGTCACAAAAATAATCTATGTTTAACTTAAATCTTTCCAATACTTCTTTAGCAGGGTAAATACGATGTTATACTTTAAAGCATACTTCTTTAACCTTATTACTGATAATTGTTAACAATTACCAACACAATTCCATTTTCAAACCACAAGTTAAAAAACTGTCACTACTTCATGTAACATGTTCTTAATATTCCAGATGAAGTATCTGAAATTGTGTTTATATGCTTAAGTCCAGGCTAAAAGAGCTTGCCTGCGAAAACTGGCTAATTTAATTGGGAGTTTGTCCACAGAATAATTGCATTTCAACAAAAAAATGAAATAAATAAATCAATGCCACTGACAAGATTTAATAGATATGCGTGAAAAGCATATCAGATGCTGTGAGATTTTATTTATGAATTCAACAATCCACTTAACCTTGAATGTGTTGCTTAGAATAGTATAGTATAAAATATCAAGACTACCATGTTCTCTACCGCCTGGAATGACTTATTTTCTGAGATAATGGGTTTTTTACTCCAAATAAAATCATATAACATGTTATCTAATTCTTTAATTATATTATTTGGGACATCTAGAGATAAAGAGATACAGTATATACTGACCTAGATATTCCTTCTGTTTTGCACAACAAACCCTGCGATATATCGGTATGTCCCGTATTTTTCAATGATAGGATTCATTATGTTCATCTTAATACTTTGTTCCACATTTTTACAAATAACAATACGTAAATATGTGATCCTTTCTTCAACTGGCATCCTATAATATTCTGACAAGCCAGACCAGCCGCAAATATTGGTAAATTCGTTGATATTGGAATTTGCGGATTGTCATTTAGAAAATCAGCCGGCTGAGATAGTTTGAATTCCCTTCCCACAGCGTGCATTCCTACAAACTGAGATTTTTTTATATGAGAAGCCACTGTTTGAGTGAGTAACAGATATAGCAAAGGTGACACTGGGCAATCTTGTCTAATACCACGATTAAGGTTGAATCTTCCAGGGGTCCCATGTTAATTTAACACTCCTGGAACAGCCCTTAAATTATGTTTGAATGGCCGTTTGGAAGTATTTCCTGAAACCAAAGAAATCCATAGCTTTAAATATAAACTTTTGTTGGATGGTATCAAGGGCTTTGTAATAATCAATAAATAAAATAAAAGTCTTATCCGGAAACAGATAATTGTAATCAATGATATCTAGTACCAAACAAATATAAATAGCAATGTGAATCCGGATTGTTCTTCATCTATTAATGTTGTAACCCTTGTTTCAGTCTTCTAGCAAATATCAAGGCAAGTAACTAGAACAGTAATTCTCATTGTTGACCAGACTGAAACGTCTCCAATTTTCTACATAGATCCTGTATTTATTAGGTTTAGGATTTAATGTAATTAAAATCCTGTAAGGATTTATAAAACTCTACTGTCAGGCCCTCATTACCTGGGGTTACTTGTTTTCTGTGAGACATTTCATACATTTACTACTTCATGCACGGTGACCTCTTCTTCACATAGTTCTTTAAAGTCACCGCTTACTTTTTTAGTATTTAAGGAAATATTTTCTAGAAAAGTATCAACGTTAGATGTCAAGGAGACTGAGGAATATAAGTTCTGATAAAACTGATTTATATTTTGTGAAATCTTTCTGTGATCCTCAGTTAGCCTGCCATTAATAATTAATTTACTTACTGTTGCCAATTCCGCTGTATTTTTTCTAACCCACCCTGTTCAAGCCATTTACTGCGAGATCTAATAAAGGCACCCTTAGCTTTGTCCTCATATATAATATCCAACTGGTTTTATAATAAGTTAATACTGTGTCTAATTTATCCTGAGTGTTAGAACTCCCATCATTTTTTTGTAAATCCAAAATTGCTTTAATGATTTGTTTTTCTTTATCTCTTTTTAGTTGTGATAATAGTTTTCCTTTTTATAATTGCAACTTTGCGGATCTCATATTTCATCAATTCCCAGGTGTCCTGTAGTTTGACTTTATGAAGGATTCTCTTATGATCCGTGTGAAATAACTGGTTCTATTGAAAACTCTGTAACCCAGTTGCAGAAGTTATAGGAGATTAGCCAAAAGTCAATCCATGATTGTGAGGATTGATCCTTATTATGCCATGTTTACATATTCTTTATGGGTTTTTCCTTCTGCAGACATGCAGAATTCTCAGTCACAAACATGTATTTTTAAGATCACTGTCTATATTACTGCTTTAAATCTTCTCCCCAAATCACTGTAGCTGATGGGTAAGTAGAACAAAGATGACTGATTTTACATTCAATATGATGAAATAATGTAGTATTTCTGGTCTCATCCTTGGAGGCATAAATATGAATAAGAATAAACAGTTAATATCCTTATGACTGTATATTATTTGTCCTTTAAACGTATCTATTAAAATGTTGACCCCTGCTGGCCGATAATTGGCAAACCATATATTTTTACCCCACTTTTGCTCTGACTTGCACCCACTTCATCCAAACGCTGTAACGCTCTTGGTCGTTTACTTTCAGATCTACAATGTTTTTTCTTTAATTCCACATGTTCTGTTTTCAAGTCCTTAACATCTCTGTGGATTGCGTCAAGAGCTTCACTCAGGTTTTCCATTTCAGCAGAATCCTTCTCGGTTATCTTCCCCTTTGGTTATTTTTTTCAGAGACGATTACTATGATATTATTTTGGAGTTCAAACAGGGTTGGTTCTGGAGTTTTGGCGGTGCTTGATAGAGCATTGGACTTGTACCTGGTACTTGGGCTGCTTCCACGCTAATTGTGCAATTAGTTTGTTCATTAATTTAGAAAAACGTTTACAAGAACTCCGATCAGAAGGACTCTGTCGCAGAACACGTTTGTCCACAGCTCCATCCTGGCCGGAAGTTTATCGAGGGAGCAATTAAGTAAATTAATTAGTTTTAAATGTTGTTCACGCTGCTACGTAGAGTTGCGTTTCTTCCATCTGAGACAAGAGAACTCCCTCAATAACACGAATCATGGCAACTGTGTTTGTTAGAGACGTTTAAAAGGTAAAAATAGCAAATTTAAGAAAAGACTGACACGGGTGTGTGCTGCTGGGCAACGCTCTGCCGCTGGTCCGGGTTTCAGTCACGGTGACGTGCGATGTTTTCACAAAGCTATGTCCGGTTAGCTAAGCGAACACGGAAGCACGCTGCAGTGAACCCTCTCGCCCCGGAGGCGCAGCTCTCCAAAGCGGAAGAGAAACGCATCTGTGTGTTTTGCATCGCTGCTGCCCGCCTGTCAGTGTCTGGCAGACGGCGTCGATTTAGGAGGAACCGCGTCGGCTCCGTTTTCAAACTGCGTTTACACCAAGTGCCCGAACACCGTTGGGGCGATGGAGTCCCAGGGCAGAGACGAAGTCAAAGGTCCGGTGCTTCATATCGTGGTGGTTGGATTTCACCACAAAAAGGGCTGTCAGGTGCGTGACCCCCTGCGCTGAGCTAAAGTAGCTAACAGAAAACAGAGACTCTATTCGGATGCACTTTGACTCCACACAGCTGCAGGACTGTGCTCCAGCTCTCTAAACTGCTTATTGAAGCTCCGATAGTGCATAAATAGCCCTGTAGGTTTGGGGATAATAATTGTTCCCCGGCTGACACGCGTTGAAAAGAGGTTGTAGTTAACATCAGCTGTTTGCTCTGGGCTCACACTCTTATGTAACATGTGCTCTGCTGCCAACTTGGACACATTTCCAGTCCAGTGTCTTTTAAATTACACACTGCATTACTTACTGTTTCTGAATACAAGATTTCTGTTTGTACAGCACACGATTCTCCCCCTTGTTGATGATTCACTCTTCAAACAGAGCTGGCCGATCCAGGCAAAAGCCAATGTGATGTGATGACTGCTTGTAGGAGTAGGAGGAGGTTTTGGGGATGACCATGTGTATTTTAATGCAGTGGTTTGCACAGTGCTTGTGCAATTTCGTTTCTTGAGAAAGAAAATTAATACAGGACCAAACCTATGTACACACAGTTTTTTTTTTAAACTGAAACAGACTCATTGTAATTCATATGAGGAGGATGACGTGGTAAAGTTTGTTGTCCTCGACACTAGTAATAATGCAGTATCACAGTTTTGGTACATTGTCAGCAGCAGTGCTTTTAAATGGTGGCTGGATTATTGGTTAATGCATGGGCGGCTGATTTGCTTCGTTTATTAATTCAAAATCACAGAAAAGAGAATACTGGCAGAGCTCATGGTGACGTAGTCCAATGGGTCCAAACACACACATATTCAGTGTATTCGCCTTTATAACAAGTAAAACAGAGAATTGCTAAATTGAATGTTTTGTCATTTTGTGAAAAATGACTGAATCTATCTATCTATCAATCAATTATCAAAATAGTTGCTCATTAATCCTTAATTCCTGCGATACACCTATTTTCCTGTGTATGTGCCTCTGTGTTGACTCTGAGACAGACTGGAGACCTGTTCAGGCGTTACCCCACCTCTTGCCCAATGACAGCTGGGCCAGACCCCCCACAACACAGGAAAGGATAAGTGTTTATAGATAATGGACGGATGAATGACTAATAAGTAAACGTTGATGCTTTGTGGTATGGAAAAAAAACATCAGTTGGTTCCAAAAACATGGCAAACAATTGTTATGAACTAAAATATATCTCCAATCACATTACATATGAGGAGATAGAGGGTGTGAATGTCTGTCTCAGCTCTACCTGCAGAGCCACTGAAGGTTTTACAATCATTACTTATTCTCTACAAAGCTCTAGTTTGCTTTGTTTTTAACTGAAGTTAATACAAAGTCACTGACACAAAGCTTACAGGTTGTTTTTGGGCTTATTGCTTCTGCAAACCTGTTCTGCAAAGAAGACTGCTGACACGTTTGAGATGTTGCATACTGCGTGACAAAAGCAGCGTTCAGGCATAAGTGGCCCAATTCTGATTTTATCACTGTAACAGGCTGATCTGGCAGCCATAAGCTAAACACTGAGCCTTGTTGTAGTCGCCGTTCCCCATCTGTCTCTCAAAAGTGAAGGGGTCTGTTTTACTGTGGCCTGTTTGATTCAACTCAGTGGCTTCGGAAGCAGCTGCTTATTGGGGTGGGGAGGGGGCGGGGGGCACTTTTTGATGCAGAAATTAGACAGAAGTTGCAACAAAGCAGACGGGGCACACTCTTTGTTCCTGGTGCCTCTGGTGGTGTTGCTATCTGATAGGGCTCAGTGCCCTCCTGCTGGGTATCAGAAGATTGGGTTCCTGGGTCTTTAATCCATCAGTTGTCTCCCTCTCTCTCTCTCTACCAAGCTTCTGCTTTTTTTTTTTTTTTTTTTTTATTCACCTGCTGCCCACCTGTTTGTCTGGCAGGAAGCTTGCTGAAGTGTTTTTATTAAGAGCACCAGTCCTGCAGATTCAGGAGTGGCACTTTGCCCTAAGGGAGAGAACTCAGCACGGGTGTGTGTGCCGTTCAGGACGAGCAAGGTGTAGGTTAATCTTGTAGGAGGCTCCTTGCTATCACTGCTGACAGGAGGCTGGGCTTTGTATTAGAATGACAATAGCACTGTGAATGTTTTCTTCAGATATTGTAGCTTTTATTGAAGCTCAGCAGGAACATGATGAGGTCACTGAAAGTTGTAAACTCCACAACTGTGGCATGGAGAAACATACTGACAGCAGTTTTTCATATTGTTTGGATATGATTGTTCAATTATTTCATTCAGTGCTAAATTGCTGATGCACTACTCATTCGTCTTAACCCACTTATCAAATTCAGGGTCATATGGGGCTGGAGCCCCTTCCAGCTGTTGTTGGGCGAGAGGCGGGGTCCACTGTGGCCAACACAAAGAGACAAACCCGAGATCCTTTTTGATTCTTAATTTCATCAATTTCTCTGTCAAATATTGTTTTATTTTCTAGCCGGTTTGACTTGACACGGATGCAGGCAATCATCTGACTTTAAGCTGAGAAATTAAGAGGAAGCACACAAAGAACATGACTGAAATGGGAACTAAACTGAGAGAAACTTGACATGCCACCGTTCATAACCGCAGTAGCTCATTTAAATCAAGTCACACTATGTTTCCCTGTGTCATCAGGTTGAATTCTCCTACCCACCGTTGATGCCAGATGAGGGTCATGACAGTAGCCGGCTGCCTGAGGAGTGGAAGTACCTTCCTTTCCTGGCTCTACCTGATGGGGCACACAACTATCAGGAAGGTATGTCACGTGTGCAGTGCAGCATTTTTAATTTGTACCACAACCTAAGTATTTAATGCAGAATTTCCAGATATTCCAGTAACACTGCACACAACAGGACACCAAATGCAAGTAGTTAATTAGGAACTGATTCTTAATGACGAGATGCCTGAGGACAGACTGAGAGTTCAGAAGCAATGATTAGTAAAAGGATCTCTGAATTCTTGATCAAAAGGATTCTTTATGGAAGAAATGATGGTCCTTTTATTTTTATGTTACTATATGCACTTCATCTTTGGCTCATCGCTCCTGAAATCGTTTTGGCTGCTCCATTCTTATTTTCAACTTATTTTCAAGTCCAGCTGGTTTCAGGAATGCTGAGTGATATTTGACCATTCACTTAGCTCTGCAGGCCATGCTCTGAAATCCTAAAATTACTACCCCCAACCAGTGACTTTTTATTTTTAGGTGGCAGAACTATGACCTCAGAACTAAATATAGAGCCTAGTTCCTCCAGTGGAAAGGCCAGTTGAGGAGCTAAGTTCCTCTAAATGTTCCTGGTCACTGGGAAAGGTTACTGTAGTGGAAACAGACCTTTTGTCAGTTCAGCTGCCTTGTTACTTAATGCCAAGAAGCTCACTGGACTCACAGTATAAGTGATGTCTCGGTTTTACACTCATGGACTGTGTGTACTTAAAAACCTGTTGGGTAAAATGCCACTGGGAATCCATTATTTGGTCATTATAAAGACTGCGTGAGTACAGTATGCCACAGGTGAATGTCTGTGTTGGTTTTGTAAAAGCTGGTGAAACCAGGAACAGTATCCAGGCTGTAAAGGGAGAGTGCGGTGTGGCTCCAGGTCATGTGACAGTGTTGTGGTTCACCATCCCGTGAAGACAAACAGCAGAAGCAGAGGCAAAGTTCATCTACACTTTACGATAAACTACACTCATCAGCACTGTTGCTGCAGCCATGATGTTGGACAGGAGAGTTTCTCAGTTCTCACAGTCTGTCCTCCCTGCTTTGCATTTGTCTGCTTAGACTTTCTGTGTCACACAGTGAAATATGGGATTTTATGTCACAGTAATGGAAGACGTGGTGTTGGAAGGAGACAGTTACTACAGTACTAAGCGTGAGACAGTGAAAGAGTGATTTGTTTAATTTGAACCGGTTTAAGAGGTTTAAGGCTTATGCTGTGCTGTAACATCTGTCCAGATGCCCTGTTGCTGCCAAGCCTGGACCTTTTCCTCCTCGTCCGACTTGCTAATATCTTGGCGTCCGTAGTCTGACCTTTGTGACTCTGCTGTCATCTCATCCTGAAAAACAATTTCACCGCATTATAAAATGCTCCTCGCCCCCTCTTCAAAACAATGTTTTTGCTAAATTACATACATGGCAAATAATGAGCAAAGTGAAATGTGAGACTTTTGGTGTGTCAGATGTCCAAACCTCTCATCTCATAAATGTGAAGTGGTAAACATCCGGTGCTAGAGTGGAGATTACTAACCAAGTTTATATAGCAGAACCTCTGTATTTACTTTCCATATTTCTTGTTTAAAAGATCTGTTTTCTCATAATCAGTCCATGCCTGACCTATGTGGGGTCTGCTCTGCAGTGTGAGAGCAGGGCAAACCTCTCAGCAGTAACACATCACTATAGAATGTTTCTTCTCATCTTGGTAATTTTCTCTTTTAGTTTAAACTCCTAGTCTTCAGCATCACCAGTATCCTAATGCCTGACTTCCTTTCTTGCAGACACAGTGTATTTTCACCTGCCCCCTCTCAGTGGAGACATGAAGTGCGTCTATGGTGTGTCCTGTTATCGCCAAATAGAAGCAAAGGTGAGACTGTGTCACTTTTTCTAAATGTGTTATCTAGAGAAAAGCTTCTGTCCTAAATAGTGAAGGAGTCCTGGACTGTGGACACAAGCAAGCAGAGTGGAGGATTTAAACTTGAGGAGGGGAAAGATTTAGTCAAAAAGAAGCCGAGGATCTAATTTTCAAAAGGAAGATCAAAAGATCAACTGCTTTCTGCTCGTCCCTTTCAGGGTTCGCCACAGCGGAACGTGTTCCGCACGTTGATTTGACTTGAGTTTTGTGCCGGATTCTCTTCCTGCCGCAATCCCCCCCCCCCCCCCCCCCCCCTCATTTTATCCAGGCTCGGGATCGACACCAAGGTGGCCCTTATTGGCTGGTGGGTTGGGATTTGATCCTGCACCCTTCTGCATCACAAACCAATGCTCCAACCATTGAGTCACCAGGACCCCTACGTTTCCAAAAGAAGATCAAAACTTAGACATAGCAGTAGATTAATACAGTGCTTTTAAAATTAAATATTTGGTTTTTACATTGGGATGGAAAATTCAGGTGTCCATATACTTTAGGCCATGTGGTGTCCTCACAATTATGCAGACAAAGCATCATTTGTGTCTACGATCGGAGTTGATTAGAAACATTTGGAGAATGTAAAATGATTATGTCCTGTTCTATTTTCGTCTGATGTGAAGTGGTCTAATTATTTACTTTTTAAAAAATTCCACCTCAGGCCCTGAAGGTCCGAAAAGCCGACGTCACGAGGGAGACGGTTCAGAAGAGCGTCTGTGTCCTCAGTCGAGTGGTGAGTCTCTCCGAGGATGATGCCGTTGTCCTAAAACATAATGGAATAAGCTTCAGGGGCTTTACAAACAAATGAACTCATGAGTCAAGTTACTGGGCTGTGAAATATTGCAGTGACCTTACTGTGATCATAAAAAATGCAGACAAGAGGAAGAAAATATGGGAGAGATTCATTATAACCAAAAAAAGCTTCTTTTTTTTTTATTTCCCTATATTTTATGTCACAGTGTTCAGGAATCTGCCCTTTGAGCCTCTGAGGCAACAATCTTCTCTCATATGAAGTAATAAAAAAAGAAAAACTCGACATGTTGGGTGTCAGAACCTAATTTGTCTTTCGTGTGGCCCCACAGAGATTTGTCGGCTCACTGTGAGGGTTTTGGTGCTGTACACTCAGAAACAATTGGGCTGAGCCATTAGAAATTTTAAACTGAACTTCAGAAAAAATTAAAAATCATGTTTTTCTGCTGATGTGTTGGAAAATTACTGCAATGTTGAAAATATGAGGCCAATCAGTAATAACCTGCACGTTTAAAAAAAAATGTTCCTGCTTTTAGACCTTTTGACAGGCTCTCACCACAAATCTGAATGGGCAGAAATGTGGAAACTAACAGGATGCACTTATGCATGAAAGCTTAGCCGGTGATAAATAGCAGTTCTACACATGTGTTTCCTGCTAATGAATAACCAGTCATTCATGACAGTTTCTGCACTGTAGTACAAAAACACACTTCTCATGTTGATCACAACAACATGGTGCCATCTTAAAATAACTGTAGTTTTTTTTTTTAGCTGAAAGACAGACTATGTGTATTAGGAAGGTGGGAGGGACAATTATACAAACTCAGGCTGCTTAGATTTAGTAAACCTATTTAGTTTCCCTCTGTTATGTTGTTTTGTGTAACAATAAGGAATAAAAGCTTCATTCCAGCCTTTTCTAAAAAGAGCATGAAGCAGCAAATGTTGGTCTGGAGAAACAGGAAGTATAATGTCTAATTTTTATGGGCCGTACTGTAAGTGAGTCAGACATAAACACACACACGTGGTCTGCTGCTGACGGTGTTTGTTTTGATGTGTAGCCTCTCTACGGGCTGCTTCAAGCGAAGTTGGAGCTCATCACACACGCCTACTTTGAGGAGAAAGACTTTTCACAGATCTCTATTCTGAAGGTGAGAACACATTTGTTAATGTTGTAATATTCGGTTGTCACCTCCATTTACCTCACGTTTACTCTCGGCGTCGCAGGAACTGTACGAACACATGAACAGCTCTCTGAGGGGTTCGGCTCTGGATGGTTCACAGGTTTACTTAGGTGAGTAAAGCGTCATTATAATGTGCCTGTAATCTAACATTGAGCAGTTACACATCACAGTCTGTCCACATGATACTAAACACAAATAATGGTTTTATTGCACAACAAATATTCATGCATCTGTTTCTGCGTGGTAAATTCCCCTCTTCAGGCTTATCACCAAGAGATCTAATACTGCACTTTCGACACAAGGTAGAAAATAAGATATTTCATGATCATACTAAGCAAAGAAAATTAAAGCAAAACAATTAGTGTGTGGAATCAGTCATTCTTTGTGTTTTCACAGGCTGTCATCCTCTTTAAGCTCATTCTGCTGGAGAAAAAGGTATTTTACAAACTGAAACTCCTCTTTTCTTCCTTTCCTTTTGCAATTGTAAATATTTATTTTTATTTTTATATGTGTATATATATATTTTTTAACCTATGTTTGCAGGTTCTGTTCTATGTGTCTCCGGTCAACAGACTAGTCGGAGCTCTGATGACAGTTTTGTCATTGTTTCCAGGTCAGTGACTCCAAAATGTTGAATTTGACATTGGTGAGGCATTGGGTGTTTCTTGTGCATCTGTGTAGGAGATTAAAGTGTGAAAGATTAAAAATGACATCAAACGCTGGGGAGATAAACAACAAAGTGTCAGCAAAGACCAAGTTATTACAGAGTGTTTGTAGAAAACCTGCAATCAGACAATGTAACAAGCTGACATTTTAATTGATCTGGTTGGTGCAGGTATGATTGAGCATGGGCTGGTGGACTCATCCCACTACAGGCCTAAGAGCAGCGTGTCAGAGGACGTGAGACTGGTGGAGAGCATCTCCGGAGCAGAGGAGTTTGTCTCTGTGTCCGTCACTGACATCCCTGACACCACCCTGGTGCCAGCGGAGGAGAAGATTGCCCAGCCCGCCGCAGTGTCTCTGTCCTCTAGGACCAGCACCGAGGGAGTCAACCACCTCCTCAAACCCCCATCCCGCACCTCACCGGAGTCCTCAGAGAGCGACTGGGAGACTCTGGACCCCAGTGTTTTAGAGGAGGGTGATCCTAAAGAGACAGCAGAGGGAAAGGAGGTGGGGTTCGAGCTGCCAGACGCCTTTGACTCCAAATCAGGGACACCGATTACAGTGCAGCCGCAGTCAGCCACTAGCCAGGGAGGGGTCGTCCAAGGTTTGGTGTCTGGACTGGAGGAGGATCAGTATGGCCTGCCACTTGCCGTCTTCACTAAGGTAATGAGAGATGCCACTGATTTAATACTTTCATTTTATAAGTTTAAGGGATTTGTTTGAAAGAGATGTATGAAAAACAATTTCCATCAGATATTCCTAGAACCTCAAATGACGTTTTCATCTTGAAACACCAGCACGAAACAAGACAGACAAAACTAAAAATGTGAGAATAATTGAGATAAGGTGCGTATTTATGTTAGCATTCACTGCCAGAACATTAAAACTGCTGTCAAGTGAAGTGAATAACGCTAGTTATCTCATTACAGTGACACCTGTCAGAGTGTGGGATAAACAGTATTAAGCAGCAAGTGAAGTGTCAGTTCTTAAAGTTAGAGGCAGACAAAAATGAGGAAGCAAATGGCTTTGAGGTACGCTGACATAAACTGGGTAGGGTAAGGTAATCCTGGCACACAGTAGTTAGTGCTTACTGAAAGTGGTCCAACAAACCCAAAGTGGTGAATCAAAGAAAAGGTCATGGGTTCATGTAGTGAAGGGAAGTGCCCATGCTGACCCCTTTTCACCGCCTAAAGCATTTGCTTGGTCAGTTGCTTCCAAATTCCCCAGATCTTATAATACCAGACACAATAATTCGGTGGCGGTTTAATTTTGTGGCTGATCATTAGTGTATGTGACTTTACGTGTGAGTACAGCGTGTAAGTAAATACATTTGCCAAAGGAATGGATTTTTACTCCCAGTGGCCGTTTTGTTGTTTCCAGGGTTACCTGTGTCTGCCCTACATGGCCCTGCAGCAGCATCACCTCCTATCAGATGTGACAGTGCGAGGCTTTGTTGCTGGAGCGACTAACATCCTGTTCCGCCAGCAGCGGCACCTCAGTGATGCTATTGTGGAGGTAGGTCTTGAACGTTTACTTTTAATTCAGTGGGAAAAAAGTTGTACTGTAGTTTACTTTTAGAGGTGGTCTTCCTGAAAGAATGAGTCTCGCATGCTTTGTTGCTGTAGGTGGAAGAAGCTCGTATTCAGATCCAGGACCCCGAGCTCCGGAAGATCCTCAACCTGACGACGGCAGACCTACGATTCGCAGACTACCTGGTTAAACACGTGACGGAGAACCGCGATGACGTCTTCCTGGACGGGACAGGCTGGGAGGGCGGAGACGAGTGGATCAGAGCCCAGTTCACCCTGTACCTCCACTCTTTATTGTCCTCTGCAATACAGCAAGGTACCTCTCTCATACACTCATCATATGAACTTATTCATTCTGTCACGTTCCTGTATATAGTGGTTATCTTACTTACTTCTTTATTAATTGGCTTGTTCACCTGCAGGCTATTATTAAAAAACGGCAATAAGGCTATGAACACATTTGATCTGAATTTAAATGTTAAGTCGTTTTAAGTACAGTTTCATTTGCTTTTAAACTAAACTTATCAAACTAATGGAAGCAAGGGATTATAATAGAATAATGCACCCAAACACAAAAGAACAAATCAAAAGACAAAACAGAAAATACGATGTAATTGTTGAAGTGACTTGAAAATCTAATTCCTCCACAGTGTGTCTTTAAATGGCTAAAACATACAAAAGCACTACGACAGTTATTTCCCGATTCATTTATTTTAGTTTGTTTCTTCCGCTGCTCGTGTACCATTAAAGTATGGGTTCACATTTTTTTTATGGGCCTCTTCAAATGACAGTCAGGTGCCCATACAAACATTGAAAGAGGTCTTAACTTCTGTAATCGTTCCTTCTGAGATCTAAAATGCTATGTACAGCTAAAATGAGACTTGAGACTGGCATTCTGAGTGCCAGGGGATCAACCAATCAAGGGGAAATCTTCCATATATCATTTGTTTTAGTGTGAACTTCCCTCTTTGTCTTTCCCTCGACAGTGTTTTCCTGTTGAGTTGCAGTTTAAGGAAAGAACAATTCAAGTTAAAAAGACTGCAGCTTTGAAACTCTTGCACTTAATGTGACTAAACTGGGAAGCTAAAGACTTATTATCTTCAGATCTATTAAAAACCTGTATTAAATTGGGGGAATAGACACTGAGAATATAAGCTATATATTGTGCATATGGGCCCGATTCTTGTTTTGGGACACACTTAGGAAAAAAACTTGTGCTTTAATTCACTTTAGAAAATGACCTTTATTCCAGTAGAGAGCACCAGGTTTTGTCGTTTTGTTTCTGTGTTTATTGCAAAGAATTAGAAAAACTTAAATTTAATATAGTTTAGCTTTAGTTTAGTCAGTCAAATCTGTATTCATACTAGTTGTACTTCCTGCTATAGAGAGTGATTCCTGTTGAGATGCTTCACTACTGATTATTTGTGCTGTAAGTATTTCGTCACACACACCTAATGATCCTGTACAATCTGATTGCCTTCTATTTCCTGTTGCCTGTGTTCAGATAATGAGCGGCTGCTGGCTGATTATGGTGCACCTTTTATCACGGCATGGAAGATCACCCATAACTACAGAGTGTGGTACAGCAACAAGCACCCTGCCATGACCTCCATAACCCCAGGGTAGGTGCACAGAAAGGGGACCTCTGTGACTGACAAATCTCCAATTTCACCAGGCACTTCTGCCAGGAAGCCTTTAAGATGGAGTAAAGAAATTTGCAGTTAGATTGCACACAGCAGGGTATTAGGATATTAGGGTCTCTGGCACAATTGACAACCTGAGTGCTGCATACAAAGAGTGGACAAAAATTATTTGTAAATATTCTTGGAATAGCAGATGTAGTGTCAGTTCAAATACACTTATTGTTAAATGTGTCATTTTTGTCATCTTTCATTGTAGAAAGTCCTTCCAAACAAGTAGAATAAAAATATAAATAAATAAAATGAATGTAAATCTCCAAAGGCAAATCTGTAGAAAACTGGGCAGCACATTATTTACACACGAGTTATTTCTGCCTTTCTTCTTTTTTTGCAGACACCCGTTCCAGGGTCAGTACAGTGTTGCTGATGTGAAGCTTCGGCTCTCACAGTGAGTATCGTTTCATCGCCCTGCCTCCAAGTATAACACACAATGACTTGTGAAGTGAAAATGTGTCTTTCGTTTCACCTCAGCAGTATAAAACAATAACCTAAATAAGTGGGAGCAGATTACAGTGTTTTTCTTCAGATCAGTCGATTTACTGTACTTCCCCCGAAAACATACGGGCTGCTGCACTCTTGTGGTGACATGATGATTATACAAGTCAGTGCCTGGGTTTCAGATTCATACAATCGCCCTGAGAGCTCACCACATTAAAGCACACTTAAGAAGACACATGCAAGTTGACAGGGGGTGTGATATACAGAACTAGTCCATATGCAACCAAACAAACAAATATTAAAAACACAGCCAATTCTGAAAATACAAATCAATACTAAAAAATACAATCACAAAAGTGCAACTTAATACAGGAAATAGTACTCAGTACTTAAAAGACAACTGAATACTGGAAGCACAACCAAACACTGAAGGGTTGTGGCAAATATCTGGTATAATAACAAACGTACAGTACAATTGAACAATTTATAGAGCTGGAAAATCAGTGCAGTCATCAATCAATGCAAAATCATTTAATCTAAATGTGTTGTTGCTAGAACCTCAGCGTGTTGTCACACGCTGTGCAGTCCAGCACCCAGCTGTAAACGCTCTATAAACTCTATATATGTTACAGAGAGCTGGAGGCCGTGTGTTACTTTATGCTGCAGCAGCTCACCGATTTTCGCGTTGGGGGCGGCTGAGGTGGGTTTTATGGTGGCGGCAAGCATCTCATATCAGTCATTAATTATGAGTGAGTTTGATTCTCAAAAAACGTGAGCTGGAGACTTCTTCAGCTTCGTCTCGGCTTTCAGTCCAGGAAGTGTGGATGAAAGGTGACTCCCTGCACAGCTGGAGTGCAGTTTCTAATGTTACACTTAAGATAAGTTGTGTCCTCGTCCTGAACTTAGCTTCGTAGTGGGAACATGGGCTCTGATACTCGGGGTGGTCTCACTTCACACTCAGGGGACATGGTGTCATGTGTGCTGTGACCTCTGTCGTAATGCTTTAGTAAACAAACACGGTGGAGGGACCTTACACTGAGTAGAGTAGTTATAGTTAGGATTCTTCATCACCACAGCGAATCACCTGCCTCCTTCTAACCATATCCTCTGCATCCTCTTCTCCCAAATAAGTCAAATAAGTCAAAGTTTGTTTGCATACCATGTATCAGACTTGGGGGTGCAAGGTGCTTTACAAGAGGAAGAAATTCACAATTATTCATTCAGCCTTTTTCAACTGGAGTGAATTAATCCCTCTGCTGTCTGGTTTAGTCTTTTTTTTCCTATTATTTAAAATATGTTGAATCATAAGTCAAAAGCATAGTCTAATTTTGTTTCTTTTTTAGTCATTTTAGAGCTTTGTGGGTTTTTGTAGGTTTCTTCTTTTCTTGGAAAGGCACCAACACTTTCATCCTCACCTGAACAACAGCAGTTTCATTGACCGAGACAACATTGTTTTAACGAATGACGAAACCAAGCAGCCTCTTACTTAATGTTATCCAGGTTGTGCTAAGAGCTGAGAGCAAATGAAATGAGAGCTGCTTTAACAGTCACATATTCATTTAACCAAATTTCAAAGCCAAAGCAATAATAATTAACTGATTTTCCCACCTACTGTGTAAATGTTTGCTGGTTAGTCTTCTGTCATAGGAAACTGAATATTTAAGCAATTTTAGGAAAACTGAGGATTTTTCACTATTTTCTGCCATTGTAGGAGAAAATAATCATCAGCTTTTTTAGCAGTGAAAATAATTACACAGTTGCAGCCCTTAATAGTTTGTGAATAAACAGTATATGCACCGTCCCCTCAATTCAGCCTCGACCGTGACCTTGAGATGAAAAGAGCTGAAAAGTACAACTGTGTGGTTAAAGGGGCTGCTGGCTCTCAGCTCCCCTCACTGCTCTATAAAACTCTAGATATAGCTGCTTTGGTGGTGGGGGATGGGGGGGTGATCAGGGGGTTCATGGAGGAGGTTTGGCATTCAGCCATCAGAGCTTCTCTGGTATAAACACCTCCCATTTCCTGCCTCAGCGTTTGCACTTCCCAGCACGTGGAGAGGCGAGGACGCGGCTGCAGCTCCTTCTTGACCCCGACCTTGAACATAGGAGACGAGTGTTTATTGACTGTCAGAGGCTCCGAGCCTCACGGACGTCATCTCTGAGAGATGTTGAAATCACTAAAGGCAGTTATTAAATCCAGGGAATACCACATGAATCATATCAGTGTTGATTTTTCAGTGCTTAAACCAATATTTGATATTCCCCCCCATTTTTTCCAAGAAGCTCAGTAGACACACTGCACACAAATAAAACAGGTTTCACTTCAACATGCTGATTAAAATGAGTCCAAGAAAATTATTTGACAGTCACAAAGTGACACAAAATACCCTACTGCTCTTCTATGATCTTTGCAGTTTAGTATCTGGATGACTTGTGACTGTAGAAAGTGTCTTGAAACCTTTTGCACAAGCAACTTAGATTTAAGATTGTGATCTTTCACGGACATCACAAAACTTCCAATCTCAGTGCATGAGCAAACGAGCTGTTTTGCAACTTGAGGCGAGACGATGCTGGGGGGACTGGGGTTAATGGGACACACAGGGACCTCTCTGACGTGTCGCAATCATCAAGATACTGGTCCACTCGGCTAATTTTGTCACTTTCTCCTTATATGCTGCAGCCCCTGCCATCTACCCTCCATTTATACTCCCCGTCACACACACACACACACACACACACACAAGAGAAAAACGAAAAACTAGGCCCTACACTCAACTTCCTTGGGAATTTGCTGTGTTGCGTGTGTAGTACAGAAGCACTGAGGGCTACTGAGGCCAACCCTTTTCATGATTCTTTGTCAACAGTGTTGGACAAAGAGCAGCCGGTGGCAGAGATGATCTCAGAAAAGAGTCACATGACAAGCTGCACGGCTGCAGGCAGACATGCAGTTGGAGGATCTTCCTGTATTGTCGGCCCACTACCGCTTTAAAAGGAGCCGTTTATTTGGGTCAGCCAGCGAGACGAAGAGTCGCTGTGTCCGCTGGGCTTCTTTCTGAGCTAATACTGCCCACATTAAGTCAGGGAGAGGACTGTTTTCTGTTACCAAAGGTTGGTTAGAAGGACTGAGAAGCTAGAACCAAGAAGCTTGGTGGCATCTGAAAATAGTTTAAATATGATCATTTTACCACTTGAGCCAGATTTTTTATTTTTATTATTCCACCCAATTGTCCCCTAAACAGAATATTAATGTACAGTTCTTCATTTGTCCATTTCGACAATGTGCCACACACACAGAAAATATATTTTTGTAGCAGAACATAAAAACCTCACCTTACATGTCTTTTGAATTTTATTTTTTTCCAATAAATCAGACCATGACTAAAAATTGAAGGTTTATGTCTAAAAATGAGCTGATTGAAAATGAACTATTAAATAACATAGTACAGAAAATGACCTCCCCCCAAATTTCTATGACACTAAAGCACTTTAGAATCGGTAGAGTCTGCATTTTAACAAGAATGATGCATTTAGTGAATTTTATATTCAATCAAAAAATTTTATAGAGGAGAATCAGGATTTTCCCTTTGAATTAAAAATATGTATTCATCTATTTTACTTAGCCGTGCAGATTTATAAAACAGTTGTCTGCCTGATGAACTGTGATTATGAGCCAACAAAAATGGTTTAACAGACCTAAATCTGATTGAAATGTTTTGTTAAATGTTTGACAGTGGTGGCAGTAGATGTAAATGCTGTTATATTTCCCTCTTAATTTCATGGATTAATAAATGGCTCTGTCTGTTTGGCTGCTGGCTTTGGGACACACAACTTTAAACCTCTACATATAGAAGCTTTAATCAGGCATTAAAAAACACCTTTTAACACTGCTGGCAGTGCACAGCAGCAGGTCTCTTACTTTGGAAAGCCAGACAAAAGGAAGCTGGCACGGCGAGGACAGATTCCTCTGGTGGATGTGCAGTCAGGTTATTGATCCTAGCAACAAGCGCCTAGCAACTGCAGCTTGTTTGCTGGATCCACTTGCTGAATGTCGGCACAGCGGGACGTCCGTCTGACTCCGAGACGCCACAGAGGCTAGCGGTTCACGCTTGGCCGAGCTCAGAGCGGTGTCATGTTGACGCTGTAGTCAGATAAACTCTGTGTCGTCTGTGGTGTGGAGGAATGACAGCAGCTGTGCCACCAACACACGCGCGCACACACACTTTCTCTTTGGTTTCAGGTTTCAGACTCCTGCAGGTTTTTTTTCTTTTTATTTTACCGCCAAATCTTGGCTGTGACAAGGTTCTTTGATGTTTTTCTTCCTTTTAGCTCATTTCTTTTGCTCTGTTGTATTTTCTGATAGTAGTAGTAGTAGTAGTAGTAGTAGTAGTAGTAGTAGTAGTTTATTATTATTTTAGCTAGGAATGAAGACAAATGTATTTACTTTTGCTGTTTTTTCTATTTTAAAATAAGGGGACACAAACGTGTGCATCCAACAGTGCAGTTTAGATCCTCTCCTTAACTCGTGATGCTCAGAAGTCTGATTTTATTGCCACTTTAACACTTGCTGTAAATTGACAGGACAAGCAAAAAGATGCTTGTTGTATCTCACTTGTAAGTCTCTTTGGATAAAAGCGTCTTAACTGCTAATTACTAAAATAGATTCAACTATCTTTTTATGTTCACAAATACACTCCAATCCTGTAACAGTTCTGTAATAAGCCTCTACTACAGGCAGCGCCACTGTAGTACAGTTTATTTTTGATGAAATAATTGGCTCATTAGAGGGTGTGAAGGCTTTGAGTGTCAGACGTCTGTGCTTTGCAGCTGCTGACATGTATCCACACAGTCTTTTTAACAACACTGCTGTTTGCCCAGATGATGCAGGAGTGAGATTCCTGCTGAATGTCAGGTCAGCAGGGATCCCGCGTGAAAGGTTGCATGTTGGACTTGGACCAAACTGCTGTTTAGATAAAGCCAGGTGTTGCTGCATTTAGCCGTCTATTTGCTGCGAAGCCACTGGATTCCACTCTCCGTGATGATCATCAGATAGACCACCTGTGACGGCTAGTTTCTCCTTTCACATAATCCAAGCGAAGAGGTTAAGGCAACATTTAGAAAAAGCTCTTTGGTGTGTTTCGCTTCTTGAAAGGGAGACAGATAAACAACAGAGACTGAGATGGGAGTGAATGATGTCCGTTTGTGAACCTTTCCTCTGTTCTCTCTCATTGTCCACTGCAGCTCTGTACAGAACAGCGAGCGAGGGAAGAAGATCGGAAATGCCATGATGACGACCAGTCGCAGTGTGGTTCAGACGGGGAAGGCAGTGGGTAAGAGAGCATGGAAATAAAGCCCGCGAATTAAAATCGCATACAGTCCAAAAAATAAAGCTGAATGTCATCATGACTTTGCTCTGAAACACTTCAGCTGAGTGTCTTCATTCCTTAACTCCCAAGTTTGCTGCTGAGACCATTTGAACCACTTTCACAAATATCATGTCACCTGGGCCCACGACTAATTTGCATTTGTTTATTTCATAAAAAAACTGCAGCGCAAAAGGTTTCACCTTGAAAATATCCCAATTTCCTCTCCACCAGCTGACTTTTACAAAACAAAATACTGTGATTATTCAGATGGTGCAATTATGGAATTAGGTGTGTGCTGTTGACGTTTTGGTGACATCTTTGTCAGTTAGTTACTGCTGCAGAATTTCTGAACGAGCCCAGCACACGGCCCCGTTCACTTATTCCTGCTAATTAAACAAAATGCTTTGTGTATCCGCAGCATCCTAGTCACAGCAGACCAGCACTGAAAAATGTATTATACACAACTTGTCACTAATCTTAAGGTTTCAGCCAACTTTCAAAAGCTATGAAAACATTACCTTCACCACTCACCATCTCTGTTTCAGGTCAGTCAGTCGGCGGAGCGCTGACCACCGCCAGGTCAGCCATGTCCTCCTGGTTCTCCACGTTGGCACAGCCTGCTGCCGTAAACCCAGCGGGGTCTCACGAGCCTGCAACTGAGGTCAAACCGTGACCATAAGTGCCCCAAAGTCCCCCAGTGACTCTTAACTCCTCGTCCTCTGATCCTCTGTCCGAGGGTCCGTGGCATGAGACCTGGTTTTGTGAAGAATATGAGCAGAAACGGTCATCTTTCTTGAAAATGAAATGGGAGCTTCAAGTCTAATCCATAAGCCTAAAATCCCTGATTGGAGATTCCCAGCACAGGAGGCCTAACTAAGGGAAGGCAGCGCTGTCATCTTATCAGTTGTACAGTCTATAACCACTGTGAGGCAGAGACGGCCAGTGATTTTTATTTTTGGTAAAATCCCCAGAAATTTCATAAGGCTGCATTGTGTGACTTTCGTTTACTCCTTTCTTGCTGGATGCTTTTCTGTGAGACACTAAAGATGCTGCCGTTGGCTTTGTGCTGTTCACTCCCTGCTCACTACAAGTGAACATTTTGCTGAGAACTAAAATTTGGGCATGTTGGGTTTGAGGAAAGGGGGCTTGAGCTGCGGCGCCTCTGCAGATTTTATTGGTTTCAATTTAAAATTTAGTCTGGCTCACGTTTTATGACGAAACAGTTTGAGTCAAAAAACAAAACAAGTAATTTAAATATGTCTGGGAACCCAGGTTTACGCTGAAATGGAATTGGACAAGTAGAAAATCTAAACTCTCAAATATTAAGAGGTTCACTTTTTTATAGTTAAATCATTTTAGCTGACCAGAAAGTCTTAAAGTTAGCTGGCTAGCATTGCCTAGTAACTTTTAGCTTAGGTTATGATAAAATAAACATTCAGTCGTACAAATGTACACAATAACATCTGTAGGATTTATTTTTAATGTGGTTTTGATGACAAAGAGGGGAAAAAAACACAGGGTTGATCACTTACCATTTATTGTCAGCTAGCTAGTTTGCTTAGCAGTAATGTTAGCTTGCTGGCTAAATTAAGCTACGCTAGCCCCACGGCCACGTTCCAATTCAAATGAGAAAATCGCAAGTGTTTCCTGGGGAAATACTTTGTATAAACATTTCAGTTATTAGTCCAGATTCATAACTAAACATTAAAAATCTGAGTCGGGGCTTCTCACCGACAAATTTAAACTACTTGTTTTGTCCACTCAGCAGCCCCAGAGTCACTTGCATCCAGTTTACAATAGTATGAAATATGAAATGAGCAAATTATCACATTTTGAAAAGCAGGAAACAGAAAGGCTTTTGATTTTATAGAATTAGGACTTAAATAGTTACTTTGCAGTTAGTTTACGCGGTTATTCAAATAATTATTCCAGCCATAAATTTTGTGCAAAACACTACTTCACCATAATTACAAAGTCTGAATACGGTTACTGAAAAATAAAATGTCTTAACGTTGAACAAACCTTCACCCAGCTGTGAGTTTGGCAGGGTGTATTTAAAAAGCCACCAACCAGGCCTTTTTGTACCTTGCTGTCAGCTATATATATAGATATATTTGGAGAAGTATATTTAATTTATTTGTTGTGTGTGTGTGATCCTGGGATCATAAATATCCATGTTTTATCATGACAACACTGGAACAAGTCCAAATCTGTGGACCACTGTGTGTATTTGCACAAAGCGAACTTAATATTCTCTTTATGTGAATCTACATCTTGTATTTACCTGTAACTTCAAAGTGCTTATGTTTTCCCCCCATGTTCATTCAAAAATCCTATATGAGCATGCTGTCCAGTCCAGTTTTAAACTTTTAAATGTTTTTTTACACATTCTTCTGCCATTGCCACATTGTTGAAATTTGCTTTTGATTTCTGGGTTATCCGTAAGAAAACTACGGCTGAAAGCTGTTTTTTTTTTTTTTTTTTTTTTTAAACCTCTGATATATTTTTCAGTTTGTATTTATGGGATATGAATGTATTGTGAAGCCAGATTCGCAATATTTTCTTGACAGATCCTTTTGATGTATTTGAGAAGAAACTGATGCTATATTATATTGCTGTATTAAAACATAACTAAAAGGCCACATATTTTAATTTGTAGTGGAATCATCGTTTTCTTTTATGCCTCTTGAGACTGTGCGTGTGCACAGCCACCACTTTGTGGCCAGTGTGTGTTTGTAGAGGCTTGTTGTTGCAGTGGGAGCACATGGCCAGACAGAAACCCACCCATGTACTGTCTGACAACAATTCAGCAGCATCCCAGGGACACATGAACTCCGCGACCCCTGGGATGGTTCAAGGCAAGCATTCACACCCAGTGGAGCCAGACTAGCTTTTTTTTTTTTTTTGATCCCAGATTCTTAAACAGATTTATTGATGTCTTTTTATTAAACTTTGGGGCAGACAATCCTATAAACTTATTAAATGTATGATGTGAAAAAGAGAAAAATTAAAAAAAAAGTATTTGTAGTTCTTGTATCAGCTAAAACCTTTGATAACTTGACCACCTGAAATTGATCCTTTTTCTTACAGTTCAACAACAAATAGTTTTAACACTAACGTGGATGAGTCTTTACTTTCTGCCTTTTCCCAGACTCTGATGTAAAAAGGGCTTTTTTCTGCTGAACTGTTGGCCAGACAGAACTATATCAAGGTATCAGTAAATTTCTTTAGACATGTAGACTAATTGAAATGCTATCAATAATTGGACTTTGTCACGTGACATTTTTCACTTGTTTCTTTCTGTTTATGGACACTAAATTATACAACACTTTTAAAATGACTATAGAAAAATAAAACTTACTTTGATAAATGTATTCATTTTTCATACAACCCTCTTTTCTTCATTTGAGAAAAGTTAAAATTCTGGGGAAACTAGCTGCCGTAGACAAAGCAGCTCTAATAAAATTAGAAACCCTCAGAGGGCAACTTCAATTTTCAGTGACTTTCCTTTGGTTCTCCAGTGTGATTGTGAGCAGGTCAACAAGACTCAAACCTCAGTGCTGTAACCAACCAGATGAAATCCTTCAGATGAGTTCCTCAGCTAGACAGAAGTTGCACTTTAAAATCAATTTCTATTCTTTGCTCAAGCTATAAAATATTACTTATTAAAAAAATGAGTCATCTATTACCACATTTCAGTCTGTGACCTCCCCTCCTGTTGTTTGAGAATCTGCCAGGCCAAATCCCACATGTGGCTGAGACAGATGTCTTTGTAAATGTCTGTTTTACACCCACTCTATCTCAACGTTTAACGTTTACACCGACTCTGCAGAAAGCCAAAGTCTTAAATGCACCAATTTTCTGGCACAAAAGAGAGACTGAAAAGGTCAGAAGTCAAGCAATGGTCAGCTGAACTTCTGACCTTTTCATCTTTTTCTTTGTGCTAGAAATTACTGGTCTGCAGTCACACAGTTCTAACCTTCCATTGTTTTATAAGCACTGCATGTTTGATACTGTAGCAATGAAAGCACTCCACACACAATGCTTCCACAGAGGCTATGATAAAATGGAAAATAAATTATTACATTTTCACAAAGTCTCTAGGATTTATTTTCAGTGGTTTAAGGAAGATATACGAACCTCGAAATGTTTTGAAGATAGAAAAACTGTCGAGTACTGTTAGCTAACTATATATTAGCCACGACATTAGCTTGCTTGTTAAAAAATATTAGCTACAGTTAAATAAACATAAATAATGTTACGGCAGAAGTATAAAGTGCGGTATATTGATCATTAACAAAAATGTGATCTTGTGTGGTTTTATGACAATTATATTGTGGTTGTTAGCTTAAAAATATACTCTGAGAAATGTCAGTTAGCCTAGCTAGTCAAACCTCCTTTTAAAAAGGTAAAAATTTCAATAAGATACAGCAGAACCCCCCCCCCCCCCCCCCCCCATATTTCACCCTGAACAAACCAAATACGGAGTCGGTTTCAGGAACGTTTCTTGGTATATTTTTTAATAAATTAACGTTCATTCAAAATACAGTGCCAAAGGAATATGATGCAGCCAAACATGCTATTAAAGTTTGTCATGAAGCACCTGTGCTCATGTTTTTAAGGTAGGAGGAAGACCCCGTCCCTCCCCAATGCACCCCCCCTCCACTACTGCTAGTGGTTGCTGGGATGATTTCCATAGCAACAGCCCTGGGCCAGCCCTCTCCTCTCACAACCAATCAGCAGCAAGGATCTTCAATGTTCACTCAGAAAAATGAAATCTGACAGGGAAATGGACACCTACCTACAATCACACTACAGTAATGTCTGATATGAAGACAATAATACAAAATAGACCTGGTTATTTCCCCCCCACACTAAAACAATTGTCTTTTAAACATATGAATAAAAAAAAATAAAAAAAACTTGAAAAAAAAAACTTGAAAAATATATATATATATATATATATATATATAAATATATATATAAATATATATATATATAAAACAAAACAAACAGCAGCTTGACATTTTTTAAAAATGTTTTAAAAATGCATGAGCCCATAACCTATATTGGTACTGAGAGTGGAGTTGTGTGCATTTGCAGAGACCCTTGTGGAAAGGAAAACAAAAACTATTCTGATCGTGTGACGATGCATAAAGTGAGGTGTAAACTGCCGGCTGAGTGGACGACCTATGTGCAAACAGACAGACAGGCTATAGAGGTGCTGCAGCGAAGTCAGGGTGGAGGACTGAGCAGTGAGAAAGGAGAAGTGACAGGTGACTGGACCTGCAGTCACCCTTTGCTAAAACTCTCTCCCCCATCACTTGTTTCCCTGTCATCAGACCTCCCACGCACTAAAAAAAACAAAAAACAATGGCCCTTGTACTTGTCTGCAGGATCATTTGACGAAACAGATGGATCCTGATTTTTAAAAGAATAGCTCACCGTCAAATCTGTGTTTTGCGCATTAAATACTGACTTTAAAAGGTGGCTTTAGCTGGGAAGTCTGTTTTGTGTAGGGAGCTTAGCAGACATCTTCAATTTACATTACCACAAATCCACACATCTCACAAAATAGAATAAGACTGTGTTTGTCATATTCACTTAAAATATGTTACTGTTTTATTACATTCTGTATAATGAACTAATTAACTACTGGATTCAACTTTACATTTAAGGGATTTCTCGTGCAAGGAATGCATAACATGGTCGTTTTTATCGTCTGAAATGTGAGACTTTCACATTTAAACCGAATCTCAGAGTTTGGAACAGTCAGCCAAACGAAGCAAAAGTAAAGATCCCTCTCTGAGCTCTGGGAACCTGTGCTTCCCTTATTTTCCATATGCCACTTTATCCTTTAATCTATTCATTTTAAGAACAGATTCATAACTTTGAAGAATGATCTTGTATGATGAGAATGACCTGTACACAAAAAGATGTACTTTACAATAACAGGGAATTCTAGTCCAGAAGCTACAAACTTCTCAGAGCCCAACCTTTACACGCCACCAAAAGTGAGCATTTGCTACTCGAAACACAGATTTTCCGCAGAATGTTCCTTTTATCAGTGGTGAGAGAAAAGAGGAGAAGGAGGTAAGAGGAGGAAGCCATGACTGGAGGGTGGGGCTGGGGTAATTTGGTACAGTTGCCATTGTCATTCCAAGAAGGTTTACCAGGTAAGTGCATCATCATCCTCATCATCACAAAATCAGTTGTTGTTCAAATTATCACATTGTAGAAACAGTATAACAGACTTGTCATAATATCTAACAGATGTCACAACTGACAAAAGAAAAAAAAACAACAACAAAAAGATATTTTCTCAGATTGCTAAAATTTTTGAGGCATCTTTTTGCTCCATGCTCCTTTTGGGCTGCACTGTTCAGCAGCAACAGCTGTGGTTAATGCAAACCCCCAAAGTCCAGGGATTTCCCCCCAAAACGAAGCTAATGTCAAACCCTTTCCTTTCTCAGAGATCTGAGGTGACTCCCCCCCCTTCATGTTGATCCCTCAGAATTACAGATTGCTGGTTCAGCCAGCGAGGTAGGGGAGGGGAGTTTAAGAGCTATACGTGAGGGAGGGTCATCAGCTCCCCATCCACCTCGAACTCTTCGACTCCGTCGGGGCAGAAGAGGTAGGTCGGGGGTTTCCAAGGAGATTCCTCCAAGCAGGAGGGATACAGCTTCCCCACTGCACAGCGGAAGTCCTTACCTAAATCCCAGAGCACACGTTCAGACACCGGCTGACGCAGGTACCAGCGGTCCATTTCCATGTCGTACTGATAGATGGCGTACTTTGCCCGCTCGTTCATGTGGGTTTCACGCATGAAAATGCACAGAGAGTTCAGCAGCACCACCGCGCGCACACATGGGTCCGAGTATCGCTTGGCAGGGATGTTGGCAGCCTGGCGCCACTCGTTCTTGTTGACATCATAGATCTCTACAGTGACAGAGGAGCCATCGATGGTGCTCGTTGGCAGACGCAGGCCAGAGTTGCTGACCACGTGGAGCCCACCGATGTAGAAAATGAGGTCACCGAAGGCAGCCGCAGAGGCAAAACAGCGGCTCGTCTTGCGCATGGCCATCTCCACCCAGGTGTCGGCTCGGGGGAAGTAGCAGTACATCAGATCATGGGTCATCACGTAGATGCAGCTGTGTGCCACAACTGAAGTGCTCCAGTTCCAAGCAAAAGGCAGGGGGCTCATCATGGTCCACTCATCCTGCTCACAGTCATAGCGCTCCACTGTGCGCTTGTTCAGCTCTCCTCCAACGTTATCTCCCCCGATTGCATAGATGAAGCCCTCGCAGTAAACTAGCGAGGGTTTGATTCGTGCACACAGCATGGGGGTTTTGGGTACCCAGGCGTTCTGCTGGGCATCAAACCAGAAAAAGCTATCAACTGAGCGGAACACGGCCTGTAATTTTCCACTCTTGCTGTGGTTGGTGATGGAGTTTTTCAGAGGGATCTGTCCACCAGCAATGAACACATCATTGTCTGGGGTGACAAGAGTGCCCACTTTCTGGAGATCTCCTGGGGGGTTGCAGAGCTTGTATACTTTCTCTGCTTGCGGACTATAACATACCACCGTAGTAGGCAAAGACCCAGACATTACATAGCCCTCCCCCTGCATTTCTGACATGGCCTCCATGAAAATCAGCATCTCTTCCTTAGTCATGCCTAACCGAGGCTTGAAAAACTTGGGCATGGACTTGTAGAGGCCCTGCACCACTACAGACTTGTCATTAGGTGGCAGACCCTGGAACCAGGCGCGCTGTGTAACCTCTGATAGAGCATCGATGCGGATCTGACTGAGCACGGAGGACAGGTGCTGCGAGCGCGCCTCCATGTTATACTCCAACCACAACATGGCTGCCTCACGCACTGTCTCCTCCTTCTCCACATTGAGGTTGTCGCTGCTCAGGACGTCTATCAACAGCTCATGGGAGAGCTGCAGGAAGGCCTCCTGTCGGTACACCATGGGGAACTTGTGCTCAACCATGCGTTTGGCGCTCTGCTTTAGTTCACTACAGCTGAACAGGTCGCCGATGCTCAGCATGCGGACACAGTTCTCAGCGTTTATCTTCTTCACCAGATAGTCTTTGCACTGCAGCAAGACGTCTTCCACCTGAACAGGACACAGAACAGTTACAGGTCAGTCCCCATAAAACCCAACTACATGGAGCAACATGACCACTAAGCAGTTATCCAATCTTATTTTTCAGTGAATGTATATCTATCAAAGATGTAAAAGGCCTGAATTCAGAGCATTCAATTTACTTGAGATGGCAAAAATAAATTCTGTATAGCTTGATATCAGGTCCAGATGTTTCAAAAATGCAGCAGCACGGTCTCATCAGCATAAAAGAACACATCCCGTCACACCACGGTTCAGATCTCTGCATTGGCATACAGTACTCAATACTCAGACTTCCCAAGCATATATGTGGCTTTAACTATTACTAATTACTTTCCACAGAATATGTAAAATAAAAAACGGTCACAGATATACAGTTTGAGAAACAAGGACTCATGAAGGGTCTCTGACATCTCAAAAATACGTATTACTTGGTTATAGATGCATTTTAACCCTCCCTGACCTGTAGGAAGCAGGCAGTCTCATAGAGCGGCTCCACCGTGCTGTCTGTGATGGCCAGGTTGCCTGTGTAGGCGTAGGTGATGATGATCTGCAGGGTGGCCGGGTCCACGTTCTTCAGGTGGACGTGGGTCTGTTTGCTCTCGCTCAGGCCACTCATGAACATCGCCCTGCAGGAGCAAGATTACAATAACATAGCATCGGCAATGACTGCAGAACGAGGAAGTGCAATGCGAGATCTCAGTTTATGGTGTCTGTGACGATAAGAGATATTATCAGCTGCTGCAATGCACGCAGAGTTTTAGCCACATCTAATGCGTCAGACCTGCATTACGGTAACTCTGTTGTAAAGTGAACCAGGTCAGATTTCTACCGCACTTGGCGAATCCATACCAGCATTTGCTAGTGAAATTCGATCCACAGTAGTGGCACTATCACTTAAGATATATTTTTGTTCCACACAGTGAGAGGAGAAAAGTCAGTGGGGCAAACTTGGTCACAAACAAAATGGTAAATGTACTCCTCTCTGTAAACCAAACATCATTTTAAGCTTAGATTTACTCTAAAATCAAAAAGCTCAAAGCCAGTGTAATAGAGCCTTTAAAAAAATCTTATGTCTATAGTGGGTTAAATAGCCACTTGTCCAAGTTTTTCCTTTTTCATAAACAGAGCCTCCTAATGACAGCTGGCAAATGGCCAAAGTGGCTGGAAAAACAAAGTTACCACCCAGAGCCTGGGTACATGTAACTGGCTGTTGCTGGATTTAATTTCCCCACCGTTGTCATGTAATCTGAAAGCCAACACCACCCAGACTCAATGTTACTACACGGATCCAGGTGTGTATCTATAGAATACAGATATAAAACAGGATTTCGTAATACTGTAAACATCTCTATGTTAAATTTTCTCCTTTTAAAAAGACAACTACGATGAACTACTGGTTGTTTTTCTGAATACTGATTAATGTATTAGTTCTTTTTTAGATTAATGGGAAATAGTTAAGATGCCCATCAAAATATCACTCATATAAAGTTATTCCCTCACATTTCTTGTAAATCCAGAATCTAAATTATTTACAAGAATAAGAAACTAGTATTTGAATCACTTGATCATCATGACTACTATTTTATTTTGTGTCAATCAGATGCTCCTATGAACACTAAAAGGAGGTTTTACTTAAGTAGTCTGAGTCTTTTTAAATTACATAGATATCTTCCAAAGTTAACTTTTTTTTTCATTTTATTATTATTTGCAAAGGGTTCATTTAAAGTGAGTAATTTGCAAGATAAGGTTGATGAGTCTTTTATTGTTTACAGATAATGTTGGACATATTTTCGCGCAGACAGACTTTGGACTATGTCGTGCACCACTTACATCGTTTGGAGTGATTTCTTTAAGGTCACGGTAACAAGTTATATTTACGGCAAATAAAACCTGTTCCAGTGTTCATATGTTGTTTTAAGGCACACTTGAAGTTTTTTGCACCCATCATTTAAGGTTTTATTACTATATCGACACTCAGCTTGTCCCTCATATGACGAAAAGTGACATTGAGCAGCTGGCTGATGGGTTAACTGTACCAACGCTACACTGCCATGTTGTCAGTGTTGTGAGTTTCTTTAACCTCTTGGACTAAATAAAGTTGTTTGTTTGTTTATTTATATTTACAATCCAAATTTAAAAATTTTTATTGTAGTTTTTTTTAATGGATTAGTTTCAGTTTCTGATGACCAATTGGTCCTTTAAAGTCATTTTCTGTGTCCAAAATGTTTTGGTTTCAGCATCTCTGCTGCTTCCTGGCAATTGGTCATAGTGACCATACAAATTTGAGCAAACTGAAACAGTTTGTCAATTAACTGATTAGTTTAAAAAGAAAAACAAAGTAAGCTGAACATTTTTTGCATTTGAACAGTTTGAACAAATAATACATTTGTAGACATAATCTCAAGCTCTTGAAGCTTGTGATGGGGTTTCATTTCCTAAATGAATTAATCAGTTAATAAAATAACTGCTGATTCAATAATCCTACTCGTTAGCATATTTCTTAAATATTAAGACATTCTACAGTTTTAATAATTGCTTAAATGAAACTATATAATTAAAGTAAATAAAAAGGCTAAAATAATAACTGCTTTTGCACAGTAATTTGTCAGATTTACCATCGTGAACAGGAGATTTGGGCACGTGTGTCTGTGTGCTGATCACAGCAGGGGCTAAACCTGCCACTCTGTATTACGCAACCCTGCAGGCATACCCCTGCACCCCCTCCTTCCCCTTTTCTCCCTCTCCATCTCTCACCGAGACCTACGTGACCAGACTTTCACCCAACAAACGTGAGCTCTAAAGCTGAAGAGTCTTTGCACCCCAGTTCCCTAAAGCAAGGTATATAAGGAGAGGACAGACGAGGTGGGAGGGGAGGGGACAGAGAGACGCGAAGAAAAGGGAAGGAGTAGTGAGGTTAGAGGAAGCGCTTTGACACCTCTAAACCCTGGAGGGAAATGTTTTGCATGTTCACACCAGAAAACCAGTGTGTGAGAAGCTGGGAAGGACTGGGCAGAGGTGGGGCTGAGGATGGCATAAAGTTGTTGGGGCCTTTTCTTGGAATGCGTGTGTGAGCGTGCAGGGAAAGGGGAGGAAGGCAGGGTGGGCTGAGACAGAGGTAGACAGTTTGTTCAAATGCTGCATGAGCTCCTGTCATGTGCAGATGGACTCTTCCCAGAGCTGAGGCTGCTATTCTGTCAAATTCACTGCAGTGCACTCACTTCATTATGCAATGTTGTGCGTACAAATGAGGCCTCCCCAGGGCCTTGAGGGATAAATCCGTGGTACTACAGGTTAACGATTGCGTCATTTGTTCCATGTGGAAATATATAAGAGGAGGAATAACTGGAGCAGAGTGACCCAGGTCCTTGCCTTTAAAGGAAAACACCGTCCCCTTCTTTTCCATCCTGCATGTATAATGTTTATAACAGACTGTAGTTATTGATTGTCATCTTTACGATATTTGGTGCACTTGTAACAGAAATGAAGTGAACTAACTGACGAGAGATTTACCAGAGAAAACATGGTCACCATCACCTTGCAAACTGCTAATTCAGAAATCCCCAACATATAACATAAGTTATTTCACACCCGCAGAATGACGCAGACAGCAGTGTTGCACACTCACCTGAAATAGGAGCTACACGTGGCCAGGACCATCTTATGACACGGGAACTCAGTGTCCTCCACCAGCAGCACAATGTCAGTCAATAATTTCTGTTCGTAAAAAAACTTGAGCTGCTCCAGGAGGGACACAGCGTAGTCCGTGTTGACCGGCCTGCGCTCACTGAGATCCGACATGGTTGCATCCCATGAATCGCGCCCCAGTTTTGAAAAGTCACTCAGCCGGCAGAACCGGACCCAAGCCAACCAGGAGATAAAAAATATTTTATTTTAGAATGAAAAGGGAAAACAGTGGGGAAAATTTGCAACACCTCCACTGGCCCAAGTGGAGGTGTTCAATTCCTATGTGGTGCTCAATATGCTGGAGAAGAGGCTGCAAGAAACAAGTGTCACTGTCAGGAGTCCGGAGGAAGGGGTCCTGGGTGAGGAAGGGGGAGTTTCCTCTTGTGGGTCTGTTGTCTGAGGTAATGCAGTGTGGCACTTGGCACTAGAGGTAGGTAAAGACTGCGACTACTCTCGCAACACTGCTACATCAGAGCTGGATCTGAAAAACAGAAAAAATATAAATGAGCAACAATGGGTCTAGGATCCCTGGAAACCAGCGCTATGGAAAAAAGAACTACGCACTATGCACTTGCTTTGTTTCTGTATTTTGGGCTGTCAGACCCAGAGACACCCTGAAAATCTTATTTCACATAAAATTAGCACCTGAAACAAGCAGCTTCCCACTGCAGGCCACCTGCTGCGATATTCTCCTCCACTCTGTCATCCACAAATTGCCTTCACAGCCACACAACAAAAGTCTGTTTTAGTCTAAGTGGGCGGCAACTATTTTACAAGAGTCAGGATCACCGAAATATGCAATCTTCATAAAAAACAAAGAAAAAAGATCCAGGAGGTCTTGTTTGTGTTTACCTTCAGCATTTTAAACCAAAAACTCTGATTTTACATTTGAGAGGCTTTTAGTTGTGGGGCCCAGATCTTACCGTCTGACATAATGGTTATATGATTATTTTTCATCTATCAGGTTGCAGCAAAATGAAAATGCTGTTTTCACAGTTTCTAATGCTGTGTACTGTCTGATTGCCGTGAGGATATTATAGTACACAAAGATAATATTTGGTCAATGACATGCACCTACTGAAATTATAAACACCCCACAGTAAAAAAAAACCGTCAGATATCAAAAGCTCAAGAGTAAAATATAATAAAATGTTACAATCACGCAGACAAAAACACATCTTCTGTTGATCGTAGGACTTGAGACAAAATAATAATACACATCATAAATGAAGTGTATGGCTAAAACACCAAACAAAGACTACTAATGTAGACTCCAGCAGCCAGTTTTAATAAAAGAAGATCATTTCTGGCAGCATGCAAAATGCAGATACTCATCGTCTTTAATGCTTTATGAACCCGACGGCTGAATATCTATGTGCACGTCAATTAATTTCACAACCATCTGCTCACCAGACGGAATCAGATCTATGAGAAGCTGACCAGCCGACACGATCACTGATCGGGAGTCTGATCTTTTTCCAATCAACACTTCCGAGTGTCAACTCGCACCGCGACAGCTGTCACCAAACGATTCGTGTTTTGTTTCCCTTCTGTGCGAGCAGCTACTTAGTCCGTGTTTAACATACCGAAACTAAATTGGGCAAATGTAAAAATGTTTACACGACTACTTCTCCTTTTTATTTATTTATTTTTTAACAAGAAGATGCTGCTTGTCAATGGGTTAGTTAGAGTGACCAACAGTGTGATAGCATGTTGTCTGTTTTTCAGATAGATGACGTTAGGTACGCAGTTTGCTAACAATGTGGGCAGGCAAGGGGCAACTAATGTTTGATGCTAGCGAGCTTCGTGAACATGCATTAACATCACCAAAGCAGACGCATGCTTCCCCTAACGTTAGGTGATGACATCCACACAGCGCAACACCATCTTAATGCCCGATTCTGTGATCAGCTCCCTTAACAAACTAACAGCAGTCCACTTTGAAATGTTGTACCAACAGAAACCGGCTAACTACCAGGCGCAGATTCTTAACAGGACTAGCGTGGTTGTGGTTAGCTACGTTAGCGCGTTACCGTTCACCATGTTCAAAACAAACCTTGTGTGCTGTGTAAAACACGGCAAAGCAAGATATGACAGACGGGCCCCGTTTGAAAACACATCTTACTAAAGACAGCTATCTGTAAGCCAGCGAACCTTTACACCATCTCCGCTGCAGCTTTATTTTAAAGTCCACGTTAAACGCTGTGGCCATCGTTGCCTCTGACCCAATGAGTACTGCATTTATGATCGGCTAGCTTCGATGTAACGCTACATCGCTAGCTTAAGTAGCGACACTTGCTTGATTGCCACCCGCGGCAAGTTAGCTACCTTAGCTTCTCTTCGCTGCACAATTGCAGGATTAGCTAACGAAGTGGCGTTGTCTGTTGGTGCATACTAAGTAGCTGTTACAAAGCCAAACGTCTGTCATGATCAGCTCAACAGCAAACTTGTTCCAGAGAGAGAGTTTAATAGCCACAAACTATTGCAGCAACCAAATTAGAGAGCGATCGTGCTGCTACTAGCACACACACCACAACTATCTAGCTATGTCGGCTAGCACAGTTAGCTAAATATACGTCAACTAGCTACCTGACTGAGTCACTTTTCAGTTATAATAACGGAACTCTAAGCTTTCTTACAGTAAGTGCTGGCAGACCCCGCACACAGAGTCAGTCACAGACGCTCTTCTCGTCAGCAGAAAGTGCCAGGTAAGCTCCTCAAGCCGAATTTAGACATTAAACTGTTGTGTAGAAGCGCTGGGCAGCGGACAACCTTTCAGCACAGCACAAGCGCCTGAAAAGACCAGAGGCCAACTGAGGATACTGCGCATGCGTCCAAACTGAGCGGTCTGTCCAGTTTGAGAGAGAAACCGCGACCTCTGCTGGACTGAGGGAGACACAGCAGAACTGCAGCCTTCATGAACGTCATGATCTGTGATCCTGCGCTTTCTAAATTAATAAAACCTTAACAGACCTTATGAAAACACTCATCATTGTCGGAGGTGACAGAAATACATAATACTCGCAAGCACTTGACTAAAAAGTTCCACCTAAATTAAGAATTACAGTTCTAAGGTTAATTTATTCTCTTCAGAAATAAAGAAATAATTTTGAACACATTTCACATTTGTGCTTTCAAAGGCAAATAATTTTCAGTTAAAGGTCGCAGACGATTTGAAATTGAATATATGGCTTAGAGTTAACGGGGTCGCGTTTTTGTTAATGCCACAGCACCAAAGTGTTTTGCATATACAATATCATGGAGAAAATTATGGTACCCTAAAAATTAAAACAAGAGCTAAAGACCTACATAGAGGCTTTTTGTGAAGTTTCTGAACAGAAACAAATTGCTAACGTGAAGATACAAAAATATGAGGGTAAAAATATTAGAGTACCAAAAGTAAACATTATGGATAAATATATATTACTGGATAATACAACCCCAATTCAAAAAAAGTTGGGAGGATATGTAAAACGTAAATAAAAACAGAATGCTATCTCATCAACCCATAAACATAATATCAGATGCTGAAACTGAGACATTTTATGATTTCATGGAAAATATTAGCTTATTTTGAACATCTAATATGTCGTCATCCTCCTCCTACTTTTTTGAATTGGGGTTGTACTTATAGATGCATTTTTGTACCACATTATGTCCTGACTGTTGGTTAAAAATGAATAATCACATTAATGTAGTGAATTAAAAGTAAAAATGAAAAATAAAAATATTCAAGCAAAGTAGGAGTAGCAGTTTTAAGAGCAAATAGAGAATTCTGTTGGAGAATTATTTCATTCTTTATTTATTCTTTTGTTTGCAGCGTCGCACCAGCTGTTTCCTATTTGACTGATTATACGGCGGTCGCGGCTTTTGTCAGTAGTACGTCGTGTGAACCCGAGAGTAAAACGTTTCTACTTTTGTCATTTTAAAAGAAAACCGTGTGTAAACGAATTGTCTTTGGTTTTCGGAAGCTGGGGAATGTTTATCGTTTATTTTCACCCCTCAGCTGTGTTTTATTTCTGACTGGTAGAGCAAGAACGCAAAGGTGGAAATGGACGGTAATGACTTTGTCTTCCTCATTTTCCAAAGTTAATTAAGAGCATTTCAGCATTTCACTATTGAAAAACAATAGGAGAGAAATATAATTTTTTGTCAGTTTGCTATCAACCTGCTGCTTTTTGCAGATGGAGGCAAACAGCCGCACGCACTTGGGGGTGGACCACAGAGAACTCACCATCCCAGACCTTTTTTCTACGTCCAACCGCCATCTCAACCTTACTACCTCTACCAGCATTGGCAGATGAACAATCCATACAGTCACTATGGTCTGCCTGGAGGTATTAACGGGTTTAACCATGATTTGTTTGCTTGCAAAAGCTAGAGTTGATTGCCTGAAATCTGTTTGCATTTGTGTCTCCAGGTTTTAACTTTGGCCGTCCCTGCATGCACCCGTACCAGTACATGCAGTACCCTGGCTTTATTTTCCCACCTGCTATGATATATCCAACAGATTACAGGCGAATGTTTGATTCCCGCTTCCCTGCTCCCACCTGGGGGGACGTCCCTCGCCAGCAGCAGCAGCATATGCAGCCACAGGGGCGTCGAGAAATGGCGTGTTCGGAGGCTCAAACTGACCCAAGCGATGCCATAACCAAGCTCATCGAATGCCTGGACAAAATTCGAGCCAGTGAGCTGCAGGGAGCCGAGAGAGAGCTTGATTCGGGTGTGGCCTCGCAGACCTCGGGGATGTTTTCCCCAGAGGGAGAAAAGAAAAGCGATGAGCAGGTTGCAGCACCTGATAATAGTCATTTTGACTCTCCAGCTGCGACTTATATTAACTCCACCGCAGCGGAGTACGATGGTGAGACCAGCCAGAGGAGCATAGAGGGCCTCAACTCCCAGGAGTGCTGGTCGGGAGGGCTGGAAGAGGAACTTCCCCTCGATAGTTCCTCTGTTCATGAAGAGTGTCTTGAGAAGCCAGCGGGAGACGAACATCTAGCTCATGAGAGAGAAGAGGTCACAAGTATCCAGTCAGATATCTTAGTGACCAATCAGAGTGTTCCCCGATGTGAATCTGAAGAGCTCCCGAAGTCAGCACCACCACTGAGGCCTTCCTGTTCTTCCAGTCAGCCTGTACATAAGGAAGCTAAAAGCAGCGACAAGATCTCGAAGACAGAACCTCAGGCAGCATCTTTTGATGAAGTCAAATACGATCCAAGCTACCAGATCCTCAGGTTGCCCTTTGAGAGCGTTTTGACACCGGGGGCTGGTGGCGCTGGCTCTCTCTCCTCCCCTGCGGCCCCCTACTACTACAACTACCTGTCACTGCAGACCACCCATGAGCGGATGAGCGTCCTCAGTCCCTCGCTGGATGAGCTTTCCTCCCGAGATGAGATGTTCTCCACGGATCTGGAGGATGTGGATCTCTTCCCGAAACGTGTCTACACAGGCAGGAGGCTCGCCGAGGTCGCCAGTACGTCTTCTCCTCAGGCTGTTGAACAAGTAGAAGAAGTGTGGCTGCCAGGTTCAAAGATGGTAGTATGCACCTGCTGCGGGAAAAGCATGGCAAAGGGGACGAGCAGGAGCAAAGTCCACAGCTCCAAGGACTACAGACAAGAAGTTGGTGAATCGGAAGAAGAGAGCAGCTACGGCAGAGGGTGCGAGCAGCCAATCCGAGTGGTTGTAAGGAAGCATTCCGCACCTAGGAAATCTCATTCTGTCCCACTGAGACATGCAACGAAACCTTGGTATAAAAGGGGCCAATACAAAGATCAGTCAGATGTAGTTGACCAGGACAATGGTCGTGACTTCTGCAAACAGGAGCCAAATGATGGTGTGGTTCGGGACATGGCTGCTAGTGAACCACACTGTAGAACGTGCCAGGGTGAGTACGTTTATTTTGACTTCCTCACTTGGAACACTTTATACCTTCTTGGTGAGAATCACCTCTGAAATGTGCCCTTAATCCATCACCTGTCTCACAGATGGTCTCTGCAGAGAAGACCTGACTGCTGCAGACCAAGGCAGGTGGGGAGAATGTGACATGATTCCAAGGAGGCGACAAACTGCTTCTCTACAACAACAAGGTTAAAGGACTGGTCAACTAAAAATGAAAACTGATACTCCACTGTAGGAAAATGCAACATGAATTTCCATCTTTGTGGTAATTTGCAGCTGATCAATGATCAATAGCTTCCTGCTCATCCTTTCAGGGGTTGCAACAGGGGAATGTGTTCGGCACGTTGATTTGGCATGAGTTTTTACGTCTGATACCCTTTCTGCTGCAACCCTCCCATTTTATTTGGGCGGGCACCAAGGTGGGCCTTGGTGGCTAGGCGGGGTCACACCTAGTCGGGTGGGATTCGAAACTGCCTCCTTCTGCATCCCAATTCAATGCTATACTGGTGAGGCACCAAGCCCCTGGTATATTGCAGCTGTGATTGTTGCTGTGTCAAAATTTGTTAAAACAGCATAAGAGTGTAGTTTTGGCTCCAAATTTGTACATTTATTCCTCCTATTTTGCTGACATGCTGATATGTACCAACATGCAATAGTCTAATGCAACACTGCACACGCAGAATTATTTAGAAGATCCACATAACTCATGCACATGGAGTATATTCTGCATACCTCACATATCATGCGCTGTCAATTTTGAATCTGTAGTACTTCACTTGGTATAAATAAATACTGAAATTACTACATAGATGGTTTGTAAGGAAACTGGCCCCTGGGCACAGACAGCAGAATGGCCCCTCTTAGATGCCACATGGCAAGTTTGTTTTTTAGTTGTAATGTCTCTTTTGGGCCATTTAGCATCTGTTTTTGTCATTTTAGGTCTTATTTTTAAGACCTAAAATGGTTGCGTCTGCATGTTATGAGTTGCAGCAATCCATTGTCATATTTTTAAAATTGAGCCCTTCATGATTTGATCATCTCCTATTTGACAGAGATGAGTGCCCAGAGGAAAGTAATATACCACAGACCAAGAGGTGAGGAAAATGACGACGACGATGAGCCACCACCGTTGCACTGGGACAGAGGTTAATGTTGTTTTTAATGTTATTTATTCTGCAACTCTGACAACTGAGCTTATTAACTGACCTTTACTGTTGTTCATCTTGAAAGGCTCTATGATGAGAGAACCAAGACGCTAATGTCCCTGGATTGACTTTTGAGCAAAGTGTGTTGAACTGTAGGTAAAATCGTAAACTTTTTTTTTATTTTTTTGTGTATGAATCCCAATTTTCTTCAATTAATTGTTATTGACAGTTAAGTATTAACACTTGGTAAAAATGTTTTCTTTACCTTTGTCCCCAGGTCCCCACAATGGTGTAAATGTTTCAGGATAATGTGTTTGAAAATACTTAAAGCACCAGGTGAAATGCACTGCACGTGAACCCTCTTTTTGTTAAATAAAATTTAAAAAAAAATGTAAAAAGTTTATATGGTGACACTGCCTTTCACTATTCATCATTACTGAATTTCACCAAAAGGCAAATGGTGTCAAAGATGTCGGTGTGTCACAGTTTGGGGGCCAGTCCAATAAAAGAGTCATTATTTAAGCTTTATGTTGACTTGTTTAATTTTGTAACAGCTGATTTTGTTTTGAAAATTAAAAAAAAATTGACGTGTTGCTTAATTACTGGTTGAAACCATGGGTGGTCTGGACAGCTGGGAGCAGTACCCAGCAGTTTTCAGGTTTGAGAAGGTTTAGGAATTTAATGGTCTGTGATTTATATGTTCATCAGGCAGTAAATTTTACTTATTTTAATGGAGGCTTGCAAATGTATTTGAATAGTTTTTGCATGTCAATATGAATCTTTGTCAATAATGGCTAAAAGCTGATACATTTATGAAAATGATTGGATCTGTTCTTTGAAAGGAATTGAATAGTTGACCAATTGAGTCATTTTTCAAGCAGACATTTGATGATTCTTACTCAAACAGGTGGATTTGATTCTTTTCTGTTTAACATTACTGTAAAAACTTTATTGGATGAAAGAAGGAATTTTTCCAGATTTATTCTGACAATTAATCCAAATTATCAGTTAATACCAAACAACTGTAGATTAATTGCAGTACTTTCATATATTATCACCATCATCAGTGGCTGCACTTTAACAGTTAGTGAAAGTTGAGGCAGCAGTTATTAATTTTAAACAGAAAAGCTTTTTACTAAATACCAATAAACCAATAGAAACAGGAGAATGTGGTGTTGTTGCACTTTGCAAACTAGATTGTATGTGTAGATATTAAAATATAATTATAGAATTTATTCTATTAGAATTATAATAGAATAAATGTCTGGATGTCCCCTCCTAAAGGTGCACTGACCTGATCCCCTCATAATCCATACACCAAAAACCTTTTAAAACACCACAGATTTTATTAACTTTTCAAATCAGCAAACTCATAACATGTTTATTGTTCATGGACAATACCATCTGCAAACGTAGAGGTGTATCAAACTACATCTAAACACAAGGCATGTGGGTGTGAGCTTTGCACTTTAGCTTTGCCCAGCTGTGAATGATACGACCAGTGACAGCAGGAATTCAACGCAGATGCTAAAAAGGATGAAAGGTTTGACTTTGAGCCTTGTATCAGTTTGTGCAATAACCTGTCCTTCCTCTTCTCTCATTAAGCCAGCGATGACAACAGGCCTCGGGTATGTTTTATTAATTAGAGCCAATCAAGTTCCCATCTCCTCCAACTAAAGCTTCAGGTCACAGAAAATTGATCCGAGACGGTGCGTTTATTTTTATTTCCCATCTCTGATTAATTGTCAGCCTTTCCTCAGGTGAGTGGATGCACCTCAGTGGGAGGGAATCAGAAACAAGCGTTTTCCATTGGCTTTAATTAGTCGTGTCACCTGGATCAAAAAACTAGCCAATCGGTGGAGCAGGAAAACCTATATGTGAGTCCATGCCTTTGGTTTCCAGGTTAAACCATGTTAGAAAAGCTTTGTTGGTTTGATAGCAACAGACTTTTTGGTTGAAGGTGAGCTTCTTCAGCACTTATTTTATTGTCAAAATACACTGAAACCTCCTGATATAACAAACTTGCTTCTCATTTCTTTGCCAGATATGGAAGCAGCTACATCTACTTTGCAACACTCTTGTGGTCTGGGCCCACCGCATGGAGCTCAGCAGGCCCAGAGGCCTAATCAGCCAGCTCCAGGACTAGCATCAGGAGCTCCGTGTCCTGAGGAGCAACACCGACCACACCAGCAGCAACAGCACCAGCAGCACCACAAACCTTTCTTCTACATACAGCCATCGCAGCCATACCTGCCCATGCAGGGTTTGCAGTGGCCTGTGCCCATGCCCATGCCAGTGTCCTACAACCCATTCTATGGGTATCCAGGTTTAGGTGAGTGCTGCCAAATCACCTGTTGTCTTTATTTAGGAAGCTGAAAATTCAGAAGTTATGCTGCATGTTCTGTTGCAATGGTTACTACCCTCTGAAGCCTTTTCTGTGTCGTGTGTACAGAAATTTTTAAAGCACAAAGTTTCCAGTAAATGCTAAATATTTTGTATAGTTGATGTTAAAGATCTGCAAAAATACATCCTGTTCAGTGCTAATTAGCAAGTTGGGTGAATATTATTGAAGATCATTAGCCAGTGATGGCATGTAGCACAAGCCAGCAGTGCTGCAGGATGATTTTGTTAGCTGTTGTCTTCCTCTTGTTTTGCTGCTATGGCTCCATTTAGATTTATTTTAGTAGTTTACCCTTTTAAAATTTTTAATTTTTTAATCACACATGGACACTACAACTGTCAGAGGGGAGAGATTACCAATAGAAAATAACCACATATTGGCCATAATGTAACAAAGTCCTAAATCCAGTATGATAAGTTTGTCAGGACCATGATTGGCTCTCATATAAAAGTTCATTTGCATAGAACCACTACTTTTAGAAGACTGGGTCGAAATGTTAGTCTATCATTTAGTGAGAGCTTCTTAAATTTATGCTTTCTGTCATTCAAGGTTATGGCATGCCAGTGATGCCCCACTATCAGGCTAATCCCTGCATAGAGCCCCCTGGTTTTGTTGTACCCCATACCCACCTCCATCTCATGGACTACAGGCGCATGCTCAACCCCCAGTATTACCAGACCATGGCCTACCACTCCCGCAGGCTCCGCTACCAGCGCAACGGTCCCACCAGAGAAATGACAAGCTCTGAGGTTCAAACCGAGCCAGTGTCTGTTCCCCAGAGGACCAGTACCCCAGGTTCCAGTGACATTGAAGCCTTTGGTGTCCTCCCAGCTTGCAGCAGTGACTCCACCAGTCATTCACTCTCACCAGTTTTGGCTGCGCAAAAGGGTGATCATTCTCTGGAGCTCAAGGACATAGTGCCCTCTTCAACAATGCCCCAAAATGGCAGCTTTGTGATTCAGACTGAGGAGGTGAGGATCGAATGCTGCACCACACCAGTGGGACTGCAGCTCCTGCACTCTCGTGAGACCGCAGAAATGTCCCACAGATTTTCTGAAGATGTTGTCCAGTGTAGCTCAATCCTCCAAGGTCATGTGCTGGAGGATGAGGGATTGTGTGCTTCTTCAGAGCAGTCGGAGCAGGCACTCCAACCTTGTCCTGACATCCTGTTAGGTGGGTCATCCAGTAGTGGTGAGAAGATTGCAGCTTTGGATGAGTCCAAGAACCAGATGAACCCTGAGACATCTAACTTATCAACTAATAGTGGATTTGAGGTGACAAGGAGTGAGAAAGATCCAGGTAACACTTCCAAGGGCTTTGACTTTAAAGTTGTTCGGCTGCCTTTCGACCCAAAGTACCTGAATGAGCTGCAGAAGATGGAATCCACAGTTTGGTCAATTGAGGACACTTTGGTTCCCTCTCCTGGATTGCTGATCCAAAACAGCTGCACAGACTCTCCTGATGAGACAGTTCTTGCTGAGGTGTCCACAGATGTGCTGACAATGAAAGAAGTGGCTCCTACAGACGAGGTTGCAACTATTCAATTGGACAACATGGTCCCCACTTTGGAAGCTCCTGGGGATCAGAAGGTGTCTGAGGGTGATATATGCCCTATGATGGATGTTGTAGAGGAGGGTCTTGCAACCAAGTTGACACACACAGCAGAGGTAGATCTTGCACATAACTTGTTGTTGTTGAATTCCCCTCTTAAGGGAGATGGAATCAAACAAAGACGAGAAGCAAACATCCAGGACCACCAGGACACTTCATTTGAGTCCTTACCTGCCTACCTCCCCTCCACCAGCTGGCTTGCTGACTTTGATAGTGTCTACTACTGTAGCAAGATGCCACCTCCCAAAAAGCAGCGCAAACCTCAGGGCAACCGCTGCATGGATGTACCCAGTCAAAGAAGAAAACTAGACCTGGAATACAAAAAACAACCCACTGCTCCTAAACCAAGAGAGAGGTACAAACCTAAAGGCAAAGCAGACTGGCGAAGCCTTTCTGATCATGAATGCTGCGTTAGCAGAGGTTTCAATGAGAATTCATTTTCCCCTTGCATGTCTAAGATGGAGAGACTTTGCTCCAGATGTCAGGCAAAACGCAGGATCTGCACATCTGCCAGTCCAGGACTTGATGGCCGCAGCTTGAAGAGAAAAGCCGCTCCCTTCCAGCAGTGGAACGATGCTCTTTTACCAACATGTGAGACATGTAAATCTCACAACAAGAGACGTCTGATGAGAAAAGGCTCTAATCCTGATGTTAGAGTTTCTTATCATGGAAATGACACTGAGGGAGATTCCTCAGAAAACAGCACATGTCGCACAGGGCAGAAATGGAGGGCAGCCGAAGATCCCAAGCTTGCAGACCTCAAAAGACCACTGGCCTGCAAGCAGAATCTTGAGCGGTTTCCTACAGCCATGTTCCCAAAGCTGAGGGAAAAGAACTGTGCGTGTAAAGAGCAGCAGCATCAGCCTGCTGCTCGAGAGAAGCTGCACCACTGTCCCCACAGCAACGCCATCCGAGAAATGGATGAAAACTGTGCCACACCGGTGTCCTTTCAGGACAAATGGAGGAACAAGGATCCGATTTATTTGACTCACAGGTGGCAAACTGGTGAGTAGACTTTTATACCGGGGTGGGGGTTTGTCACATCAATTGACACAACTGTTAATTTGTTTATCAAATTGTTGAGGAAAATGCCCAAAATGTACTTGTACACAATCTCAACATTAGTGGTTTCCTTGACACTTTGTGCAACATTTTGTAGCTGATCAGTGAACATTTTCATTCAGGTGATCACTGTTCAAAGCAAAGTTGTCATGCTTTTGATGGTAAGTCAGTGCTGTTTGCAGCTTTATAAATGTGGTGGGTGAATGTAACACGGTACAGGAAACGGTTAAGTACAGTTTTACAAGCTACAAGACAGATTATAGCAATTTATTTGTATAGATCCAAGTCCCAGGAACTAGTGAGTTTGTCTCTTTTTAATCCAACAGTTTCTCATCCAGCAGAGAAGGCATGGAAAGCAACGATCCCCAACGGCTCAAACAATGAAGCCAGAGCACAGAACAAACACAAGAAATCACAATCACAAGGTTTGATTTTTGACTCCCTCTCAAAATCATACGCGCTCACTAAAAGTTGGCAAAAGGCAAGCTGTCAAATGCAGGATGAGCGACTACCAATGGACATAACAAAGCAGAACCTCCATTTGTACAGACATCGTTTTTAAAGGTCCCGTTGTTGATGTTTTTCCAGGGTTTATTTAATGTAAATGAATATGGTTCCCTAGGTGTGAAACTTGTCCTGACATCTAAATGTAAAGTTCAGGAATAACTTCTTTGCTGTGTGGTAAATTGAGTACAGTCAAAGGAAAGTCATTGTGAATGCTGAGACATTGAGTTGCATGTTTGCAGTTTGCAACTTTTTAAAATTACACATGCTTTTATAGGGAGAATATACAGTAATTATCACAGTATTTTAATTATGCACAAATGAAATGCTTCAAATTTTCTATAATTTTCTGTCTCTACAGGAACTCGAAGAAAAGACACCAGATGCTGACTTGCACTAGAGCACAATTCAAACTGTAAAAAGCACTTTTTATAAGATGGACACTTAACTTAAAATATTTTCACTGAAATATATTTGTAAAATCACTATTCACTATTTATTAAATTAAATAAACACAGCTTTGTTATAACTTTGCCTTTGTCTTACTTTAAAACTGCAATTTTTTCACCTGCAGGTCTTGTTGTTTTTCTTCCAGTGAAGTTTGAGGAATAACTATGAAGTAGCAGTAATTTGTCCACTAGATGGAACAGTTTCTATATAAATCACAAAAACTATTCAGGGGATAAAATGTGAAGCCTTAGTTTTATCTTTTTTTACTTGGAATGATAAACTGTCAGAAATGATTCATAACTATTTCATACAAAACTCTGGATAAAGCTGAACATTTTCATGTTGAGACATGAATCTTCCTCCTGTTTGGCAACCTATTCCTTCCAGTGCACACAGCTGCATCTCTTAAGCATTATATCAAACCCATCTTGTGTCTGAGTAGAACAGGTGACAGTTTTCACCTCCACCATCAGTCACTTCGACAGTCTTATCTGTGAAGAGTGTCACTGACTCCAGCATGTTCAGGTGAGTTGGTCTCAGTGCTTCCTCAGGGTTTGATTTAAATGTACAGCATGGACTCTGACAACAGAAGCCCCACATTTAGAAAAAACAGGTGCAATATCTGAGTGTAGTAGAAATTTCCCCTCTTCCTTATTCAAGTGTTACCAGATCTTTGAAGAATTGAGTACAGGACTCTGTGTGATAAACCATCTCAGTTGAATGCATGTCAGTCAGATTGACAGTCTCCATCCTTTTTTAGGTTCTGTTCATGCCAGTTGTAAAGCAATAAAATCCTTTTGTTGCACCTTCTTGTTGACCTTGTGACCCCAGGACCCACTATCTACTACATTCCTTTGGGCCTTATAACAACAAAGTGCCTAAAGTAACCTTAAGCATTCCTCTTAACATGACACACCCTGTGACTTTTTGTCCCCTCTGTGACCTCTTTAATAAGCCCACCTTGTTTGCCTGTTTGCTCATTATCTAACCACATGACTAAATGTAGTCTGTTCCCCCACACCATCATGTCCAGTAGCAAAATGTGAAGTAACTATATCTAAAAGGATATAAACTATATACTTTTTTCCTTCTATAGATGAACTGTCACCAAAGCGAAGCTGCTACTTGTGTTTGAAAACATGAAAATCTACTTTGTCTCTAAAAGCAGAGTGTGGATTGTGAAAACATTCCTGTTGTTTCCTCATTTTTATATTTGGTTGTGTTTTACTAAGCTGGAGATTTTTTTAGTTCCTGCAAGACTTTCTTTGTTAATGTGGAGACCTGAAATGTCTGATTTCACAACAGGGAAAAAACAAACTGAGGGATGATTTTCTGACTATTTGAGTTGCAAGGTCATGCAGAAAGCAATCAGTTTACTTATTGTAATTGCAACATTGCAAATTCCTGGAGGGTTTTTGTTTTTTTATAAATGCTACCTCTGTTGTCACATTGCTAAAGTTGTTTTATTACTTGATCAACTCAGGAGATGTTTCATTGTTGTGGTATACGCCCACTAGCTACACAAAAATCTGATTTTTTTTTATTTGACTCTAACAGGAAGCACTTTTGGAAATGCTTGTGTGGACTTATCCTGCAAGTGAGCTTTACAAGGCCTAAATAAATACATAGAAAACTAATGAAGTCAAAAACAACACACGTTCTTGTGTATTTGTATTTCCCAGTGAGAGAGCTACGTAACAAATATAAAAGATGAGTTGCATTTTAATCTCCTTGAACTGTGAACTTTCTGTGAAGCACAATATAAGAAGGCTTTTATTACAACCTGCAGTCAGCCATTCAAATTTAGGAATTGCAGTGTTGGTCAAAAAGCACATTATTAGATTTTCAGAATTTCTTGTCAAGCTCTGTAGGTAAGTGTGACGCCCATCATTGACCGACTGTAATGTCGCTCGCCAAAGGGATAAAACACACAAATGTGTTTGGTAAATGAATCACGTTGGACCAAAGTATTGGAGTTTATGCAGTGTTCAGTGTTAATGAAAACTATTTTACTGAGTGTTCAAATGAAACGTGCAATGCACGTGCAGCAGTATTGGCTTTCGTAATATGTGCCTCCCGACATTATGTACGTCACACTCTGTCTTTCTGCGAGACAATTGCAGGAGCTGATCTGAGGATCTTGCAACAACTGCTTACTTTACCTCAGATATGTTTGCTTTCTTCTCCTGATTCTCCGTGGAGAGCTCTGCACAGAAACCCCACACAGTGTGTTGTCTTCAAAGGCAAAGCAAGTCCTGCTTTTGTGCCTCTCTCTTTTTCTGACACAATCGAAAGCTTTTGCTATTTGAAACAACCCTCTTAAGTGATTTCTGGCTAATGGGGTGCAGAGGTTCTTTGAAGCTAACAATGTGTGGAGAGGGAAGCCAGATCGTATGAGGAAAGCTGCAGCAGCGGAACAGCAGATGATTTCCCCTCAGATTCACCGCTCTCAGGCCGGAGATGGATTGGCCAGTTTGGACTGTCTCAGAGCTCATATCTCGCAGACGACTCCTTCACGCTGCAGTTCCATCTTCATGACGCCTGCATTATCACTAAATGTGATCGGCTCCCAGGGGGATTTACAGTATAAGGTGGATGTCTGATATGCTTTGTGTATCACATCAAACTGGAGAAAGCTCATATATTTCACACAGAGCCACATAAACAGTCAGGCTCTCTGCAGGTGAATCATCCTGCAGGGATGATTTCTCTTTACATGGTGGGCCCGGTTGATGTATTCCACACCTCATAAGAACAGAAAGATGAAGAAGTGTCCTCAGAAGAGAGGACATTTTAAGACTTCTTACCTAGTGGACTCGAGCATCAGCTCTTCAAATGGTGCACTGCTCTGAAGGGTTTGGAAAATAAAGCAGCACGTGGGACATTGTGAAGTTATTTTAGCAGGTTCTTTCCTTTTACGGACCTGGTTTTACCCAAATCCCAAAATGAAAACATTTTTAGTTCTAGTTAAACTTGACTTTGAGGTGTTCCACATGTTTTAGAAACATTCTCCAACCTCAAGGCACATAGCTTCACTCCTGTAACTCACACACTAAATATCACGTACGTTATTGTGATGTGAGCTGTTAACCTTTCTTTTTCATTTTGCTTTCCCTGTTATTTTAGCACGTTTTTACTACTTTTTTTCTGTTTTGCTTTATTTTATGTTAAAGCACTTAATATAAATATTATTATGTTATTGTATTGTTTTAAAAAGGAAGACTGTGCAGAAGTCACAGAAGACTGACTGAATTAAATGTTGTGATTGCAACTGACTTACTGCAATTTGCATCCTTTCAAATGCAAACAAAGTCTTCTACAGCACTCTGCTGTCGCTGAAATGAACCACGGTTTACATGAAATCTGTAAGAGAGAATATGTCACCTCGGTAGCTGTGAGTTTTCTTTTCTTGCCTTTTGAGATAATGACATAAATTAAGGTAAAACCTCAAGTGTGGCAGCTCTTTGAAAATGTGCAAATTTCCTGCTAAATGATTTGTTATTTAAAGCTTGTGACCAAAATGAAGACATATACACTTTACTTTTCAGTAAGCCTGGGACCTATCATGTCTCCTGCCAGATGCAGAAGGCACTGGAAGTGCAAACAAACATGCCCTTCTGAGTAATGCAAGATGGCGATTCAATTCAATTTAATTCAACTTTATTTATTTAGTGCTGATTCACAACCAAGTCATCTCAAAGTATTTTCCAGAAGACTATAAAGATGTATAGAGAAAGATATCCCCTAGATATCTGGGGAGAGGAAAAACTCCCTCCCCTCCCACAGAAGAAACCTCCAGCAGAACCAAGCTCAGGGTGGGCGGCCATCTGCCTTGACCGAGTGGGGGTGAGTGGAAATTGAAGCCAAATTGAATTTGAGATTTTTAGGCCCAAATACTATGACTTCAGTTTTAGAAGTAAGAAATTGTGGGACATTCGGGCCTTTATATCTTGTGGACATGCTTGAAGCTTGATTAACTGATCTTTAAAAATCTGGTTCCATAGATAGATATAGCTGGGTATCATCAGCATAGCAATGGAAATTTTGGATTGTTTTCTAATAATATTGCCTGATGGAGACATATATAACGTAAAAGGTATTGGTAACACAGAGCCTTGTGGAACTCCATAACTAGCCTTTGTGTGTGTGGAGGATTCATCATTAACATGAACAAATAGGAATCTGTCTGACAGATAAGATTTAAACCAACAAAATGCAGTTCCTCTAATCCCAATTTCATGTTCCAGTCTTTGTAATAAAATTTTGTGATCAATGATATCGAATGCAGCACTAAGATCAACAGAACACTTATAGAGACGAGCCCATTATCTGAGGCCAAGAGAAAATCGAGTTCTACATCTTGACTGACAGTTAACACAGCACATTAACACAGCTCTTAACACGTGTTTGCCAAAGGAAAAGTTGAACAATACAATTAAGAAATCGCTGCTGCACGTGATTCTCTCTTCTTTTTCTTCCAGGCATTATGCTAAACAAGTTTAACCTCGGCCTGACTCCAGCTACAGATGTGAGACTGAAAGATTTCTTTTAACGTCATTCTTGAAAATAATGCAAGAGTTTCCCAAATCGCTGAGCTGATTTAAGGCTGTAGCTCACGATAAATGAAATGTCAGTTGAGGTATTATCTCAGGAGTTTGTGTGTGCAAGCTGTATGTGTGTGTGTGTACTTTTGACAAAGGATTGAAATATTTTTGGAAATGTCCCTCGACAGTGTCTTGGACTGTGTTTGAGTAGCTTGTGTTAACGTCAGTGCACACCTCAGTATGAGAGTGTGGGCGTGCGAAGCTGCTTGAGATGCCTATAAAAGCTGTGAGAGGTTAAGAGCATCCATCCTCCCTCCTTAGCTGTTTGGAGTGAGTCTGTCAGGCTGTCGAGTCGGTTTTCATCGGCGCATGTGTCACACGGTTAAAGTGCTTTTAAAAATGCTCATCATCGGCTGATGTCTCCGAGATGACTAAGTGGCATCAGAGCATCAGATTACTTTGAGGAGAGTTTCCTCAAGTGCTTTCTGCTCCTTTTACAGGAAATAAATAGAGACTTTGGATAAAAATAGAGCACCAGAATATACTGTAGCACCGGTAAATTGAAGGTTTACCCATAGATTGTGAGTAAACACCTGCATAATCTTCTTTATAGCTGAAGATTTGAGATAAGACTATTTTAAATATTATGTGGGAACATCAGGCAGACTGACCATCTTAGTGGCTACTGGTGAAGCGACTCTACGGCTAATGTCAGGCTGCTGCTAAGCTCCCAGTGTGTCCCACGCCATCTGCACTAGTCCAACCCCCTGTTGGTATGTCAAAAATGGGCAAAATGAACAGAAGGGAGGGCAGATCTGGACAGAACTTAGACCCACCTTAGAGAGCTGATCTAATAATTGTTATTCAACTGCATGAATTTGAATTTTTATAGTTATTTTTGTTTAGTAACACTTTAACACACAAATTCTACTTATAAACAAATATTTCTACTCTGTGGTAGTACTGCTTTTACTAAAAATGATTGTATACTGTTGTGAGTTAAGCTTACAGTAAGCGTTGCCCTGCCCCCCAGTCTTTGGAGTTTAGATCTTCATGTTTTAATCTGTTGAAATTAAAAAAAGTGCGATGCTACAAACTAATCCAGCAGGAATTATTGACCTCTGATGGGTTAAAACCAATTTCTTTTAAAAGAGTTTTTTGACAACTCTCCACAGATTTTCTTTCTACTAAAACATATTGTTTTGTACACTGTAGATGTAATGAAAAACGGCCTCCTCCAGCATCAGCGTGCATGTGTTCCAGCTTTACGCAGCTATACTGTCAGAACCAGTGTGTCTACATTATCAGATCCTCTTTTCTCTCTCAGCCCCAGACAAACACCACTGGCGTCCTGACAGCGCCGTCTGCTCTCTCCGGCTCCTGAAGGGCATGATGGATGTTTCTTTGAAGGATCCCTTCTGTCATCCAGACGCTCAATTAGAGACCGGCCACAGCCGGCCACTCCGGACTGAGAGGCGGGAGGGCAGCATCAGTCACTCAGCGGACCACACAGACTTTCTGACAGCTCTGTCCATTGGTCGTCTGACGCAGCAACACAAATTACTCTGTGAGGCTGAAGTTCTCTCCAGGGAAGGTGACAAAGCTTTAGCAGACAGGATGTCAAAGGTGGTACCTGAAACGTCTTCACATACAGCAGAGCAGTGTCGACTATGTTCCAGACACACTGCAGGAGAAATGCTCATTTGCTTGTCAGATCACACCTGCCCTGCTTACAATAGGGTTTTTTTTTAACAAATAGAACTCACTGTTCCAGCTTGCGGAGGTACTGATCCACAGTGGTGCTTCCACCTTGGTCAGAACAATCAATGGCAAACACACAAACTGGCTGGGTTTAGAGGTGGGAGGCCAGTGAAGGACACTTTTGTTTGCAGTGCACAGAATCATATAAGTTGATGATGGTTGCATGATCTACTTACCACTGCTATGTACTGTGTGCTGCGGTGACAGACATTGTGAATCAGAGGAATTAGGATCAGGAGCATCAAAACCATAAGAGTATAACTTGACCAAGTACATCTTTTTACAGTACTTATACTTTTTCCCCTTTATTTCCAAACTCATATCAGTTTATGGGTTTTATAAATGTATGTAAAACTGAAACTAAACAGTGATCTGCATGGCTACAAAATCCAATTGAGACTAAATAAATGAAACCACCTTAAATAAACATAATCATAAAAACTTTTCTATTTTTAATGACAGCGATTTTTTTTAAGCTTCAAAGATTTATAGCAGGTACCTTCCACCTCCTCACCTCAGATGTTTGAGGGGGGCCAGTGCCCCCCCAGGTCAACCCCTCTGGCCCTGCCCCTCCCGATGGTTGCACACAGCAGAAACTCATGTGTCACAACCCTGAAAATATGACAAGGAGTCACAAAAAGTAGTCAAGGAGGAGATTAACAGTGTTTACACCCAGAGATGATAAAATAACTAAGTTAAATGATAGAGAATTGAATGACGGCACTGGTATCAATAAAATCTTCCCACCCCCATCTGCCAACACAGAGAGCAGGTATTGTCCACAATGTAGCTTGATCTGGAAAGACTTGGCAATGACTGAAACACAATATCTGTATAATTTGCATAGTGGTTGTTGACAGATTATATATTAACTTTTCATAATTAGAAATTGTTGTCTCATAAGTTATCGTATGATGATCTGTTATGGAAACTGGACTTTCTGGGTCATATTTCTCATGGACACCTGAAACCTTCAGTACCTACTAAAGCCCAGTTTTAATAGAGGGCTGCTTTCGGTGTTAGCACCAGTAAACTTAGTTTTACTTGCTGAAAACTGAGGAATATTGGATATTTTATACTTGAAATTATTTTGTGGGCTATGGAACAATGGTATTCGTTCGGACGAAAACATTTGCAGTAACTTACAGCAATTCACTTTAAACTCCTTCCACAGTGAACCTGTGTGGTACGAAGTGAACACAGAGGTACAGGTGCAGTGCAACATTTGCAAGAAAACCTGATTAATACACCAAAACTTGTGTGGTTGTTTTTCAGCAGAAACGTGGTCCTGTGCGACTCCTTGGCACTGACATGGGCGGGGTTGGGAGTTTGATTTCCACCGGGGCCTGCCACACTCAGGTGTTTGGACTCAATTAAGCAGTAACACGCTGAAGGTCACAGTGCGCGGTGGTTACTGGCAGCAGTGAGCTGCAGCTGGAGGAAATGTAGATCAGCCAGCAGCTGCAGAGAAACACGACCTTGACTCTGTCATTGCTTTAGTACAACGTGAACTACAATTACACAGGAGCTACAATGCGGTGCCTAGTTAGCTTTTTTAAAGGTGAGGTGTCATTTTCTGTTGCCCTGTATGTCTGTGAAGCCTGTTGGTGACATTTATTTAGCCAAACTTAGTTAGGTTCTATTCTATTCTGCTGCTGTTTCAGGCTGTGTCCACCATGGCAGCGCCTCCAGAGAGCATGCAAAAGTTTGCACTATAACGTATCCTTCTTAACGTTAAAAGATCCAAACAAAAACAACACAAACTGGTCAATGTATAATATCAATTTTAAACAGCTTGTAATTTTGCTTAACAAAAGACCAATGATAACAGACTAACTTTGGCTTATTCCTGTGATATTTTGTTCACACTAATGGGACAGACAGACATCCTGAAAACATAATGTCTCCTGAGGTGAGTCTTTTATGAAATACATGACAAGCAACACATCTAATGGAGGAGGACCCCTGGATGAAGTCGCTGTGTTCCCAGTTTGAAAAGAGGAGGAAATGAGGAATCAAACACTACATCTGTTTTATTTTCCAACCATTCACAACAAGTGTTTTCTTGTTAAAGTCAAAATTGAAAAGGCGGTGATGCTCGCTGGCTCACGAGCTCCACACATAAATGTCAGGGTTTGTTTAATACTCTTACCTGGAGGAGCCATGGCCCCACTCAGAATCACAGCACCGTCCTGTTTGCCCATCGTCTGCGACACAAACCAAAACATGAGAAGGGGGCACAGCCGGATCTCCGGGCGTTCTGTACTTTAATGTAACGGCTGAGCTCAGAGGGGAGAAGAAGTTCAGCATGTCCACTTGTTAGCTGCACAGAGGGCGAAGCTGTAAAACAGCTCCATCACAGAGCGGAGGCAGGAAAGGAGCCGGCTGGCTGCAGGCTCCTCATTTCTACAGCATGGAGGCAATAGTAGATAGATCAGGCCTTGCTCTGCCATCTTAACACCTGGGGCTTTAACACTTTAATGCCTTTCACTTGACAAATGACCCGTGTTTATAAAGTGCACCTTGTAGAGCAGCCAGTGGCAGCAAAGCCCGAGAGGATGGTGCAGGTTTAATAGGATGTGAGAGAAAACACTCAGAGAGAAGCAGGATTTAATGGAGCCGGGTTGTTTCAGTGGGTGATGTTGATGGTGTGATGGCAACGTAGGAGTCTGACTTGTTACCTGAGGTTTATGTGCTGCGGATCTGAGCACAATAATACTCGCCCTGTGCTTTCGGTATCTTCTCTAATGGAAACATTTTCAACTTTTGTCCCCACAAGCTCAACAACGAGCCATGTGGCCGCCTCAGTAATTATGCAACAGCAAATATTTTCTGAATGAAACTGGACTACATGGAAAGATACAAAGTGACAAAGCACGAAGACCTTGGGAAATAGAAGCCGGTCGATTGAGATTGGAGGTAACATTTGGGGACGTGTGGGAAGACAGGTCAGCAAAGATCCATGCAAATGTAGGCAAGTTACAATGAGGCTCACGCGGCAGGAGGGGCACAAGACCCAACAAACACACTGGGTGGAGGGAGGATGATGCCAAACATGACTGAATTCAGGAAATGGGAGATTGCCACACGTGTAGCTGGTGGCCCTCAGAGGTCATGAAGGAACATTGTGTTCCTTCACAGGCTTAATTAACAGAAACGTGCACCAGATGTGGCGATAAGAGGCTGAGCATTTGTTCGCTGATAGAGAGGTAAACAGCAATGAGCTGATCCTGGTTATGTAACGTGATGGGGAACATGAGGTGGGGTACACGGAGGAGGAACACGCATGCACCTGTACAGCTGTGGCAGCAGGTTCAAGAGCTGCGCCACACAAGCTACAAGTTTCAGCTGTGTGTCTCTCGGCTGCCGATCACTGTCGCACGACTCGTACCCTCGTGTTTCCTGTCCAGACCTCCTCCATCTGATGATGCAGGTGATGTTGTGTATTGTTTATTGTTTGTCGCAGCCCGCTGCACTGACTAGAAGGTGGAGAAGGACCAGAATAAATTACGGCCTCCCAGTGTGGTGCATTATACAAACCTCATCCTCTAACAGTGTGTTATTAGGTAACAAACTGCTGCTCAGCCTCAGATGTGCAGCCTTCATCCTGTCAGAGACCACGATGGGCTCCTCTAGATGAGCTCTCTCTGTGATGAGCCTCGTTTCATTTTCACTAAAGACCATGAAACTGAAGCACAGATGGCGTGAAAGCCTCCACCATGTGGTCTGCTAAGAGAAGCCCAGACTTCTACTGTACACTCCATCCTCATTCAGATGCACGCTGGGAACAATCGTGCCAGCACTTCTACAACGCGTGGTCACATTTCACCACACTTTTGTGCAGTTTTCACTCAGTCGCCGCTCCAATGCAGAGCTTTAAAGTGAAGGTAACTTCACTAAATTTGATGCTTGTCAGGAAAAATTTGCTTATCTTTTCAACTGGGATGAGTAAACCTCAAGAGCAAGGAAAACCTGATCTCCTGCCTGCCTTCTGGGGCCTGTTAACACAAGATATGGAGCTTTTTTACTTCCCTCAAGGCTGAGATAATCCCTCACGGATAAGAAATATCTGACCCAGGCACTGGTCTCTGGAGACCCCACTGCACCTTTATGGTGGATTAGCGGAGCTGAATTGGAATCAGAGGCGAGGAGGAGATGGAGCCGATGAGCAGCAGTGCCACCCAGGTGTAAATGTGCACACATTTCCTGTCATGGTTTGGCTCATTTCAAAATGCATGAAATTTCTCCCTGGAGATCGTCTCATAACAAGGTCATCAGACCTCTGGACGCTGCAGTAGGCTGTGCAGGAATTTCCAAAAAGCTGTTTCTGTATACACAGTGTGTAATATATTCATCCATCTCCACTTAGTGTTAGAATTGAAGGTCAGCTTTCGGAAATAAGAAGCGGTCTGCCTCAAAATTCAATTTCTGCTTCATTTCCAGGCTGCGACTGAGATGTTAATGCAGCCCCCCTGTATAGACTCTGCACATGGGCGCCTGCTGACATAACCACCGCCAACTCCTTCAGATGGCGTCCAACTTGCACCGTACACACTGCCAACTAAATTAGTGAGAGATCATTGATCACCCACAGCCCGAGAAAGATGAGAGGAGAGAATTAATTAGACGGAGGGATCAGAAAGTGAGAAAGACGAGGGGAGAAGATTCTGTAAGGGAGAGGAGATTTGGGTGGGGGGAGACAAAGTGAGACAGAATGAGTGGAAAGTAGGAAGTGGCATGAACTGAAGCGTGGAGGAAGTGTGTGTCCACAGAGAACGACAGACACAGCCAGCCAGTGAGAGACACTGAGACAGTCTGTGAGTATTTACAGCTGAACAGTTTATGTCCTGGTGTTGTCCATTGAGACAAACCTGTGTCCGCTCAAGACTCCTGAAGATCAGAGATCAGACTAGACGTTCACGTCTGTCAAGATGATCACTGCGTCAGACTTGGTGATAAAGGCCCAGATCAGACTGTACACGTTCAGCTCAGACGGTCCAGGTGTAGTTATCTGGAAATGAGTCATGTCAAAAAGACAAAAAATGTCAAACTTTAAGAAAAACCATTGGTAATGTATGAGCTAGCTTTTATTCATTTTTTATTTTAACGTCAAAAGAAGTTACATGCTGCAGCTTTAAAGAAGTTCAGCGACTAATTTCCGCCTCACTGGAACTTTGATTTGCTGAGTTTAGTGTTTGATCTGCAATATTCTCTGAATTCATCTCAACTTGGCTTCAAAGACAAAGAAACTTCAGGTCGTCCCAATGATTTAACGTCACCAGAGGACAAGTTTCTGAGGGGAAAAAAACGCCAACGTTGGATTCCATCAGGACACAAGTATCTCAAGATAAAGAACAATTCAATAAACAGACGTGGTTTTCTCTGTAATTTCTATACAAAGATTCAGAGCAGGTTTTAACTCCCCTTACCACACAGTTTAGTGATGACATTTGTCCATATTTATCTACAGTTTATAATGTTTGTACTTTATGCAATTATCATTTTAGTTACAACGTTAACACTGCAACAACAAAATAACATCAAAATCATAGAAAATGTACAAATCTTATGTCACATAAACAATCATTATTGTGCAGCAGTGAACTGTTGATTGACATTTTGCCTTTAAGTTCCAAAAAACAATATTTCAAATACAAATATGATGTTTTTGTTTATCTTATTCACTAAGTAAGCCAAAACCTACGTCTTCATTGTCAGAATCATGATGATGAAGATCCTCTAACGTTAAGGAACATTAAGGGGCCTCAAACCAGAACTGTTTCCGCAATGACGAAGGTTTGATGCCTCAGCCGCTATGAGGGCGATAATCACACTCCTGTGTGCTGTAGGCGCGGGTGGACAACTGACCCACATGCTCTTTAAGGGTGGAGGACATGTTGGGTAATTGAGCTGCTCCTTCCCTCCGTTCTGCACTAACTGGAGCTTTTCTAGATAGTTTATGCAGATCACTGAGAACATGTCACTTTTAATTCCGTTGTCTTTCCCATGTCTCTTGTTCAGGGCTTCAACCAAAGATTATTTCCATTATTTGTTACGCTATTGTTTATTGTATCAATAATTATAAATAATAAATAAATATAAGTCAGAAGTGTGATCAACAGCCTCAAACCCAAAGTTATTAAATTAAAGACACTAAAGACACAAAGAGACTGAGACCAACAGTCTACCAGCTGTAAGGCCTGAATCCAGAACCTGACTGAGTTGTTTCCTCTGGGTCACAGCTCTATTTTCTCTGAAATCTATTAAAAACCTCTAATTGAGCAACGCCATTACAATGGGTGACATGTTGTGAAAAATATGGGCACTTGTGCAGCTCCACAGACTTTTAATGGCCATCACCCTCACAGTCTCCTGACAGTAATCCCTGTAGCTGCACATGCTCGGAAACGCTTTCTGTTCACATTTCTCTACTTTACTAACTTTCTGTGCTCCCATCGACTTTGGAATAAAGTTCTTATACATATTTCAGAAGCCTTGGACAGAACTAGGGGACAGTTGGGCTAACAGAGGTAGATATGATACAATAATGGGTACAATGTGAAGCTGATTCTGCCGATGCATAGTGGACAGATACCAGGTACAAAGCACTTCATGATCTAATATTAACTTTGTACAAGGTAAAAACACTGAGTGTTTATGATATGAACACGTTCAGAAACAAGTGCAGTGACCACGAGAGACTGTGAAAGTCACCACTGGTATTAGTGTGTGAAGCTGTTTACAGTTGCCATATTATTTTTGGTAATGAGGGAACATGTCGCCCAGCGTGACCCAACATGTTTTCAAACAACAATGAACCTTGTGCATTGTAACTTGCATGTCCACAGCAGGACAAAAGTTCCTCTACCTGCATTCCCACTGGAGGAACCAAGGTCAAAGTTTGGTTCTGGGGCAAACTTCTATTGAAGCCATAAATTAAACCTGTGGTGACAAATCTTGGGCTGGAAATGGACCCTGATTTTGTGCTTGATAAACAATTGGCTTTTTACCAATTGGGACGTTTATCGAAAGTAAAACTGTTTTTATCCTCCTCTAATTTTCAAACCCTTAAACATGCTTTTATCAGTGCACGGCTTGACTATTGTAATGCTCTGTACGCAGGAATAGTCAGGCATCACGCTCTCACTTAAAGCTGGTAAATGTGGTTCAGGGGGCTAGTCCTACCCACCAATTTTGAAGATCCTGGAATGACTGGGGCAGGGCCTTGAGTGCTGAAAATCGCTGAACGAGTAAATACTATACTACTAATATAAAAAACCCGCTGCACACGGTGATTGTTGAGTTTTGATAGTTTGCAGTGAAAATCAGAAAACTTCAGAAGTTCGATTGACAAAGAAGCGGATTTGTTTAATCCCACTTTCGCTTTCTACTGCTGTAAAAATAAAAATCAGAAAGTCGGTGGGTCATTACGATTGTGTGCACAAATATCCAATTTGTTGACATATTTCAGTCTGGACCAAAGTGGTGGCAAAACAAAGTCATCAATGTTGCCATCCAGGGAGCCTCACTGCTAGAGTGGCAAAAAAGTACAGACGTTAGAACAGCTGTGGAAATGAAGACATCGTTCAGAGGAGTGAAAGGGGAACTGGAGTTGACCTCTTGTGTGTTTACCCCATTGTGGGTTAAAAAAAATTGTTGTCTCTGAATCTCAGCCTCTGGAAAGTGATTAGTCTCATTCACAAACATCCATCTCAGAACATATCGTCTCTGGGAAAGTGTAGCAGTCAGGGCTTTTTTAAAAAAAAATCCTGGATAAACTCAATCTCACGTCAGAGTGTATCCAATTATACAGTCCTGCTGGCCTCATTCAGCGCGAGGTCACCTTAACTCCTATCTCTTCCTCATTGAGCGGAGATTGAAAGGTGGATTCGATTGGGTTGATAATGGTTCAGACGGAGGGAAGATGGTGAGGGTGTATCAGTAAAATTTTCATCAGCAACCACTTCCAGCTATTTTTTCATGCTTCAGGGGGTAAAATAAAGGCTTGTTAACCGAACTGGGAGGCAAAAGTAGTGGTCGGGGTCAGTCGATGAGTCAGAGAATATTCTGCTAGGTACAGAGAAGTCATGCATCCACAAGCACTGCATTAAACATAAAGCAACTTATTTGATGCACAAGTGCAACAGCTGCAGCAACTGGAAACAGAACTGCCACATAGAGCTGCGGCACTGGCTCATAAAGGACCATGCAGATCTCTTTTGAAAAGTGATGAATTAGTAATATGTTGGTCTTTATCCTGCTGTGATCTCGAGCTGAAATTGATAGAAGCTGATGGGAACTACGTTTTCCTTTGCAGGGCAGAAAACTCTTGACAGCAGAATTGTTAGTCAAGGGATAAAATGTCCAGCCTGCATACTGGAAATGTTTAGAATAATTTGTGCTTCGTTCATGACAAACCTGACTCACAGTATAAACGAACCTGCAGCGCTGAGCTGGATGTGTGCTCCTGTGAAGATAAATATGTCTGTGGACTTCACAGGGAACCATGCACCGTGCAGCCCTGCACATCACACAGTTGGTTGATTCACCTCACACTTGGAAAGCAAGTTGGAAGCAGCCACGCTGCAGCTTTGTGGAGCTTTAGTGTGGGTTTCTGCTTATTGTTTAGCTGTGTGGCCTGCAACATTACTGCAATAAAAGGTTTTAATATCTACTGAACACCACCTTCTCATCAGCAACCAGCAGACAGACACAGTTGGAGACTCACTGGTGAAGGTATTGGATCATTTAGCAGCTAAAGAGCCAAATAATTCCCTAAGCAGTTGGTAGAGACTGAAAACAGTTAATACAGAAGCAGTACTGCTAGATAGATAACCTGCTCCAATGAATGACATTATTGCTCCAGTTATAACCAGTTCGCTGAGCTATTGCATCTACTTAAAATTTGCTGAAGTTATTATTGTGTTCATAACTTGTTTCCACGATCCTGCAACAGAGCAAAACAATCCACCCACTTTTATAATGTTACCAAGCCCTTATCTGTTGTTATGAGCACCACAGATGTGCTTCAGTACGTACGTGCTCCACATCTTAGTAGGCTCAGCAGGTTATTATCATGCATTGTTACAAATGCAATACTAAACAAAGCAGCCACATCTGTCTCTGAATGCATGTTACCTTATTAAGAAGCGTTCTGTACAGGTGTGATCAATGCTATTATCCCAGCTGATGTTGGGTCAAATACCTGAGAGGAAGATTAGTTAATGTTTACTATTTAAGTTAGACGCAAGTTAAAATCACACAAAGAGCAATGTCCTCTTTGTGTGTTTATATACAGAGTATCCACGGTCTGCATCTGTGTCCTATAATCTAAAATGATGTTATCCAATCAAATATGATGTGGGACAGTACGGCTGCAGCTGCAGGTGGACAGTCCTCTCTGGCTTGTATTACTTCGAGCAATTCCAAACAAATGTAAAGGAGATTTTTTTAAATGTCTTACATCTTTTCCTCGTCCACATGCAGACACAGTGAGACGGAGCTGTGAGAGGAAAGTTGAAACTGCTACCAAAAATATAGAGATAGAGAAATTACTCAATAATGGTGATTTTCAAAACCACTTATTACAAAAAGTGGGCTATTAGTTTCCCTGACAACTGGTTATAGAACATGGAGGCGCCAGAGGATTTGACTAAACCAAAGTTTCAAATCCAAAACTGCTCAATCAGTTTTTACACACAATAAGAATTTTGTTGGAAACATCACTTCTATGTTATACCAACAAACCTCTATGTAATTGTGTAAAATGTGCAGGTGTCCACTTCTGGGCACAATTCATTCCAATGAAATTAAGTCATTATGAATTTTGGGACTTTTTGGAAAATACAGTAAAATAGTCAGGCAGCTTTTATAATAATGGACAGATTGAACGGTAAAGTATTAATTGGGTCTCAACACCAAACTCACCCCAAAGCTCAGTGCTGCTCTTGGCTAGTTGACTTGAATCATTTTTACTCTAGTTGCCAAATAATCATCATCGTGCACGTCATTTAGCGACTGGTTTACGAGAATGATTGGACAGTCTGCTTGTGTTTTTCTCATGCAGCCAAGGTCGATGTTATTAAGCAAAAGATACAGATTCTTTTTCATGCCAGCAGTGCAGAATTATTACATCAAGAGTCTCTTCAGATGACATTTAATCTAGTTGAAATGTAAACACTGTATGTGCAGAGTAAGTTGAAGCTGTAGTCCCTGGTTTGAATAAAGAGAGCTCTCTTTCCTGTTAACAAGTAGCACTTTCTACACTTATGCACGCGTTATTAGTCAGTCCTCAGCTTTAGTGCCCTGCTTCAAGGTTGATTAGTTCATTTCAGACACACAAGGTGTTTTGACAAAGTGTGTGATGTGGGAAAACCCCAGTTCCTCTCCCGACGTCTGATAACTGGGAACATGAATGTGCACACGTGGCCCCGGCTTAGATCGTAAAACAAAGAGGACCAGTGATTCACACAAGGTCAGTCTCTGCCCTCAGGACCCCCCGACTGTAAATCACCCCCGATGTGAACGTCAGCCAAATGCTTAAAATGTAAATGTCCTCATCATGGTGGCTGAACCTGGTGCCAGGCCTGTGGGGTCCCATCAGTTTGCAGGCCACGTTGGTGCTGCAACAGAGCTGACAGAGAGCAGATGTGAGCCCAGAGCAGATCCCTCTGAAAGACCACTGAGAGAGGCTCACTGATTACGCTAATTTAACTGATGAGCTTCATTTTCACTCTGCCGGATGCAGAGATCAAGATGAATCATGGATATTGTACAGTTCCTCTTTTTTGTGCAGCTGCTTTAGGTCACCTTTGTGTCCTTTTGCCCCATTTATGTCCATTGTGCTCCCATCCACATTCCAACCTGAGTTGTTTTCATAATGTTGTTTGAGAAAGTCTGTGTTTGAGCAGGATATCAGCAACATTTGGAATCAGATCTGAAAGAATGATTCAAGAAATACTGACGCTGGGATTTCAAATTCCTCCTTGAAAGCAACTTAAGGGGCAACTTCACTCATTTTCAACTTGCTTTCTATGGTTTTAGCTTAAATGTGTAAATGTACATCAATGCTTTTAAACTATTCTCTGACTTCCCTATTATAAAATAAACATCTGCTTCTAGCTGAGAAATTACTCCAGCTGACATCACCCAGAGGAGTTTTCATCATTAGGAGTTCAGATGATGTCATCTGGAGGAGCTCTGAAAAAGCAGGTTGACCATGATTAAGAAACTTCACAGTGTGAGTAACGCGATGACATTATCTGAAGTGTAGATTCCTCCAAGGGATGGAGGCCATTTTTAGCTAGAAGTAAAGAGATATTTTAATATAGGGAAATCGGAGGGAAGATTTATGGCATTCAGTTACATGTACCACCTACATTAGAACCAAAAGAAGCAGGTTCAGTATCAGTGTCTCATCCTTTAAGAACAAATAAAAACCGAGTAATTTTAGTTAAAATAAAAGTCAGCATCTAACAAAGATGGCACAGAGTGCTGTAGGGATGTATCTTTGTACTTCAACTTGTATCTTATATAAAACACATTTAAAAACCCATTGACTGACCTTTCACCTATTGCTATTACTTATAAAATATTAAAAGTTGCTACTATGGTGATAAATTAAAAATGTACATGTTACAATCAGAAGTAAAACAAACACTTGGAGCTGCACAATAGTTTTTTACACAGTGGAGATTCTTCCATTAATAAACTCATTGACGTTGGGTCTGTAATCGTGTATGTTAGTTTGTGCCTTTTTTTTTTTATGAATTGTTTTTAAGATAAGTAAAGCCCAGCCACCAAGGGCCACTTTGGTGCCGGTCCCAAGCCTGGACAAAATGGGAGGGTTGCGGCAGGAAGGGCATCCGGGGTAAAAACTCATGCCAACTCAAAGAGCGGAAGACGTTCCGCTGTGGCGACCTCTGAAAGGGACAAGCTGAAAGCCGTTGATCTTTGATCTGTAACTTTGATCTCTACTTAAAGTGGAGAGTTGATGTGAATGCTTCCCGTGACACAGATTCTCAAAACATATTCACTACCAAAGGTTTTTGAGCAGTGCTCGCTCCTCTGGGTTGGTAATGTTGTGTGCAGCCCCAGAAAAGCAACCTTTATTTATGCAGAATGCCTGAAAACGTAATGTCATTATCTGAAAATCAAGTTTTGATGTGATTATTCTCAAATAATTTTCATTTGGTCTATTATGTGAGTGCAAAATAATTTCTCCACTTAATGGACTTTGATTGCATGTTAAAATGTTTTTTAAGATCGAGCCTTTTACATAATACAACCCATGATTTTAACTGGCATCCGTCTACAGAGAGAATAAAGAGCCTCTCCAACAATGTTTTGTCTTTCCTCTCCAGACTTTCCAACTCATCAAAGTGGAAACAAAACGACTCACAGCTTTTAAGAAAAACTTTGAACAAACTTCTGTGGATGAGCTGCGAGAACAATTGACAAACTGCTCAACTGTTTTTTTTTTTCTTTCCTTGTGCGGTTACCCTGGGAACAAGGCATGCACGCTCACTTTCCACTCGACATACATTACATTTCCACTTGACATACATTACACTGCAAGAGACGTGAGGAGGGTGAAAGAAAGGGAGAGATGTGTGTGGGAGAGAAATCGTGTGAGACACAGATGAAGCTTTTTCCTGCAGAACCTCAGGAGTGTACATGGTTTTGAGGATGCAGCTTGTCACTGCACATCACCCAAGACAGCTGAACAGTGAGCACAATAGGCAATTAGAAGCTCCCATAGAAGCACAGGAAACAGAGTGGATAATGGGGAAAAAGTGGGGTGGAGGGGAGGGGGCTAAGATGAGAATGTTGCATCTTTTGAAGAGTCCGTTACCAGCAGGAAAACAATCACAATCACCTCTTTTTATATGTGGAAACACAAGGAGTTTATCTTTGAATCGTTGCTACTTTAGAACACAATGACATAAGAGTTCCATACTTGGCTCTGATGCTTCAAATTGTAAAGAAGAAGAAGACACTTCACTCCTCTATTCACCCTAATCCTTCAAATGGCCTCTTTTCAGCCTGAAGTGGTACCAGGTGGTTGATGTTTTGTGATGTAAATGTCCACAGACGTGCGTTGCCTTTCATCTCAGTCCCTGTCGCAGTTGGAGTCTTTGACTTGCTCAGCAAATGACCCAATTGACAGGACTGTAAGTGCTCTGTGGCTTTATCATCATTCATACAAAAATAATCAAAGCCAAAACATCTTCCTGCATACACATTTAAAGAGAACAATGCTCTCATATGCTGATGATACTGTCTTGTATGTAGAGTACTGTATTTGACTTTCATCTGTCAAATCAAACAGACCAACATATGTTATTGTGACAAAGTGAACAATAAAACATAAAATCTATTTAATCCTCATCATTCACACAAGAGACACCGTCAGTTCTCTTTGAATACAAGTTTTGAGTGTTCCAGGCGAAATGCAGGATCTTGAACCTGTTCCACAATCACCCAGTTCACCCCATGTGCTAATGACATTTGTCCCTGCTCTGTCATGTGACCCATAGAAAGACGTGTGGAAAAAGAACTCCCAGGGCAGCAGTTGTCTGTCAAAATTGCACCCCTTAGGTGCCAGGAACAACCTGCTGGGTCTTGTGATAGCACTAAAAAGTCACCTGGTGTGACTAGATTTCGTCCCACACAGTGTAAAAACCCTGCATTTACAACTGAGCAAACACAGCCGTTGAGTTGGGTTCAGGCACAAAAACACACAGGTAAGTAAAAATACGATCGGGCTTAAAATGCGATGCGACATACGTTACTGCTGGTACATAACATCCTTGTGGTCATGTTTACAATTAATACCACAAAAGAGTTAGGAAAATCTCAAGTAAAGCAGAATTGACCCTTCTGCTCTCAGCCTGTTCATCTGCTTCATTTTGCTTCAAAGCCCAAACCCCCCCACATTAACCTTCCCTTCAGAAGTTTCTAATTGGCCCTGGCAGGCCCTCAATTTGAATTTGTAATTGTGTGAGTCCACACAACAACACTAAGGTGAAAAATGCTCCTGTAGCTGTTACTGCATGTCAGACGTGGCGTTGCAGAGTTATTGATCAAGAGAGCTGAGGACTGGAGGATGCATTCTGCCTAACTCTGTGTTTGTGTAGCCTACAGTGAGGAGCAGAGCATGTCTGCCGAATGCCAATTAAGCCAGTGGTAGTCAGATCATTGTCACGCTGCGCTGATGACTGGCAGGCCTGACAGCTGAGCTGTGCATGTGGTTCCTTTAATTATCTGCCAGTGGCTCAGCTGCACGTGGGTGGACAGAGCGAATACGGATGTCGGCGGAGAGCAGAACTCGTGCTTCGTGTAGATTTTGTGTAAAACAAAGGGCGAGAAATTGGGACAGAGTGAAGCCTCGCTGCTCCCCGACAGAACGAAGTGAAAGGGGTCTTTTTCCGCGATTGATCTCCGAAGCGCAATTTGTTAGTTTCTGCAGAGAACAAAATGTAAAGCATTTATCCGAGGCTAAGTTAAAGGTTTTCTCTACTCTTACTCTCACACACAGATACACTTTACAGCATTACAACCGCTGAGCCACTGCAACTCAGTGTCTCCTATGGGCTGCAGCAACATTTAGGCACCAAAAGTCAACATTAGCATTTCAGAGGCCTATCTATTTTCATTAACTCAGTCTTGTATAAAATTTCCCACACTCCCCCTGGAGTCTGACGCTGCATCAGGCCTTTATGGACTCCAGGGGTGGGTTGCCATTTTCAGAGTCTTGATGCATCACAAATTTAAATTCATTATCCTCCATAATTAAAGCAAATATATCAAAGACTGCTTACACTGCAGTGATGCCGGCAGCGAAGTCCAGAGGGACAGAGGCTCACGCCTGCAGCCCAGGTGGCTTCTAACACTCTCTCTCGGTCTCTCTCTCTCTCTCTCACACACACTCATATAAAAATAGCATCTTGTTAAATGTGTCCTGAGAGTTCCCTTTAATAATTTATGTGCAAACTGTGAGCTATCCCTGCATATTTCGCAGTGGTCTGCTTATTAAAAGTAATTGCCACCACTTGTAATTACACCACATAATGTTCATCGTGATGGTGGGGAAACCTTTTTAGTGCAAATAAAGGCTTTTTTCTTTCGCTAACAGGGGATGGGTTTAATACACTTGTAATGGTCTCAGAGCAACGCTGAGAATGTGCCTCGGGTGCCCAACAAGGATTAATTCTGACTTTTCCATCATTTCTGCTATTTGTTTTATCCTCTATTCGGGAATATAACAATACTCTGCTGCCGTCTACCTTATTATATTAAACTGCATCCTTTTATTTAACGCCAAAGGGATTTTGTGGTAAAAGTTACACACCTCATAACTGAAATGCATACAGCCCGTGTTCATGGTTCAGTGATAATCAGCCCAAATAAGGTAAATCTGTCCTAACTTGACTGTTACAGAGGAAACACTGCTTTTTAAACAGCTATAGCAGAGCAGCCACACACTGCAAGAACAGCAACCATAAAACGGGAAATTCGACTTTAAGATGCTGCGTCTTGTCCCCGGTTTTGCTACCACCACTTACTGTGGGCTGGTTTTTACATTTATTCCAAAGTGCATCACTTCTTAGATACACGAAAAAGAAATTACCTTTTTTCTTAAATGTAGGTATCGTTTGAAAGCAATCTCTGAAACTGCTGTTTCAAGCAGCAAACACTTCAATTTAAGTGTTTGTAATAATGAGCTATGGAAAATGGTTAAAAAATATCATAAAAGGTACATGAAAAGAGTTCTTTAATGAACCTGAACTAAACAGTGAACTCGGTTTGTGTTACACATGACCTCAAACATGACCGTTTGGAAAAACAGTAGGACATTTGGACCAAATCAGAGAGACATAGGTAACAAGAAAGTCAGCTGGGTCAAGTGGACCATCTGCGGGTTTGTTCTAGCAACAAGAAATAAGAGACTAGAAGGGTTTTAGTTTGTACAGCGAGTCGGTTGCACCCGTCAGAAGGAGACTTAGGTTCCAAGAAGGGAAACTGGGTCAACCAGGAGATGTATCTGGGCAACAAGCAGGGTCTCTGGTCTGTTTTTACACACATCTGCAAAAAAAAACAGAGTAACACACAAAAAGCCTCATGTCCATAGAAACATTATGTTCACAGACGTGGTTTTTAGCAAGTAGGACACACTGTGCCCGCCTGTGCGCACCTCTGCTGTGACTTTAAAACTGTGTCAGACTCCACAATACAGACATTTCTTTTGTCTGTTTTTTTTTTTTTTTTGCCTCCACATTGACCTGAGGGTGCAGCAGCTCCGGACATCACCTCACACACACCCAGGCTGCGGTGACCTGGAGCCCGCACCGTGCGTTACCTTCTTCCTCCTCCACTGAGAGGGCGGATCCGCGTTCAGAGAGAGAGAGAGAGAGAGAGAGAGAGAGAGAAAGAGAGAGAGAGAGAGACTGAGTGGGAGGGCTTTATTCTGGGGCTTTAATCGCTTTGAACCACAGGAAGAGAACAGTGATGAGCCGCGCACTGAACTGAATAAGCAGGGAGCGCGCATCAACCCTTCCCTAACGCCGCCGCTGCTCCGTTTCCATGTAGACGGGAGCAGACGCCCACAGACAGTCAGAGGACTGACTGCTGTCTGTCCCCCGACACAGGGACCAACAAAAGGTGAGCGCCGTGTTTGTCCTTTGTCTAAAAAGAAAAAAATATATAGGAAATAAATCGCGATGTGTTGCACGGAGCGTGGCTGCAGGAGCAGAGACGACATAAAGTTATTTGCAAAGGGGGGAAGATTCGCTGTTTTCAGCTGTGAAAGGTGGGAACAACGTCCTGTTTGTTGGGCTTTGTCTCAACACCTTTACGAGCACGTTGTGCGCGAAACGCTGACTGCGGCGTTAATACGGGTGTGAATGGGAATAAGACTTAAGTGTGTTGTTGTATTTCACATCATCTTCCTTACACTCTCTGTTTGGGGGCTGTTATCGGGAGTGTTTCTCCTTTACCGCTGATGCTCATTGTTACAGTGATTAGAAGAGACACAAAGCAAAGTGACCTTTTACCTCATGTCTGCGATCACAAACAGAACAGGAATCAGAGGTTTTCTGACACTCTGGGCTCCTCCGGTGCGCACTGCCGCCTCGGTCACAGTCCGCCTGTTCGTGCGTAAACTGAGGGGGGGGGGAGGGAGGTGGCGAACCGTCGGCGGCTTTTTTCTACACCCCACAGTGTGTTTTTCAGATGCACAATCAGGATTGATAAGCAGCTTCACTTTGGGCAAGAGCAGCGAGGACTGGGTCATAAGACTGTGCTCGCTTTTAGATGCTGATCTGAATCTCAAGTTTGGAGCCACTCAGTGAATGCTGCATTTGGCATTTGCCTGTTATATTTTATTCCTGGAAATCCTTGTAATCCCCTGCTCTTCTTCTCCCTTTTAAGCCCGATTTGCTGCAGCTGGACTTCATCCAACGTTCAGGATGTTTCAACTCTTACTTAATTCCTGGCTAACTTAATTGCCTGCAGGCTCACTGTGTTGGTTATCTTGTTCTGTAGACAGTCAGCATTGGCTGCTGTGTGAGCTGTTCCCTCCCTGCTACAAATTAGCATTTTTTTTGTTCCTGTTTTACACAGATGATGACAGATGGCAGTGTATGTGTATGAAGGTGTGTGTGATTACAGCTGCACAGTGGACTGATTGTGTCTCACACTGCAGTGACTCCCAGCATGTTATCCACTGTAAATTACCATACATTTACAAAACGAATGGTTGCTGCACAAGATGAGGACGTTTCGATCAGCGCTGCAGATTCCAGCCTCTCAAGCTGGAGGATTTCTCACTTTTCTTTGTTGTTGATTTGGCTTTGGTGTGTTGTGTGGAGGCAACGATTGCATTTGAAAACATCGCCCTGGGCTTTGGAAACTTGGTACCGTGGCCCGTTTGACCTGCTAAATGGCCCTGAGGTGAAAAGAGCTGCCAGGCCCCTATTGTCTCACAGTATTTAAAGTGTATCTCAGAGCTTGTACCTGCACCTGGATTCACTGTGTGGTCCACCACCCCCGTATTTGCATGCATAGGAGCAGCTGAACAGGGCCTTACAGTCTAGAGGTACCATGCATTTACCCATTAAAGGCCATTAGCATGTCCTCATTAAACAGAAAAGGTGAGTAGTGCTCATCACCCATTCAACTTGTTTGTGGGTCTTGACAAAGATTGTACCTCAGTTTGAAATTGGCACCCAAATATGGTCGATTTATTTGTGGGAAGGAAAGCAAACATTAAATCTGAAGTTATGAACAGGACACATCAGATAGCATTAGGAATGAAGCACAAATTGTTTATGTTGTAATATTTCATACAAAATCATCACTTGGAAAAACCGTTTGTGGATGAATCTCTAATGACAGTATTCAACCTTTTCAGGCCTAGTTGCATTGTGGAAAATCTAGTGTCTAAGGCTTCTGCAGCTTGAGCAGTAATAGGAACTAAAGTGGATGTTTTTTGACGCTTTGCAGCACATTTTCTCTTTTTGGTATCAGCGTTGCAGAAGGTGGACTGAACATGAGGCTTTGTGGTTATGTGAAATGTAGTATTTGTTGGAGTGTTTGCTTACTTTGGATTGTCAGTGCTCCAACAGTTTGGTGAAATGTAGGAGGTTCACCCGGCACTTTAGAGGCGCTGATTCCTGATGAAAATGTCACATTGTTGACTGATTGTCGTGTTGCCTTTGTTGTGATGGTAATTTTCCACTTTTTGCGGACAATAATTCATTGTAAATGAAATTTACAATAATTAGAGTAGTATCTAGATGCATCCAAATATGAATTGCTTTACACACACCCATGATGTAAAGTGCTCGTGTGACCCACCTGAAGCAACTTCACCATCTTGCACAAGGACGTTTCGACACGTAGCCAAGAGGAACGTGGTATAAAACCGCTGACCCAGTGAATGGAGCTTCAGGCCCAACAGAAAGGCTTTCAGCCAAACATTTGTCCGGTTGGTGGTGGTCATCACGTGGCGCTTGGCATTTACAGCCTCAATCAAGAGAAAGAAATGAACTGCGATTGGCACCGGTGACTCACGAGGGCACAAAGGGATGGTTTACGCCGCTGCATTGTTTGCTGATTAGAATCCTTTCTGCATTCATGCAGCTTGTTTGCTGGACGGCGTTGTGTTAACCTGTCTCCGTGCCAGTTTTTTGGACATTTTAGCCGTGAGGTGCAGGCAATCAACACATAACTGATTGCACTCTGCACTTTTAAGTGAAACGTAATGGATTTCAGCTATTAGTGTGTTATCACCAGCTGAGATTAAAAGCAGGTTTCCGCACACAAAAGCTGCTGTGTTCACGGACTAAGACAAACATTGTCAGACCTTTGAGCCCAACTGAGCTCATTCTTACCTGCACAAATGAACAGAAACAATGTTAATGTTCTGTTGAACCTTTCCTGTAGTTTGAAAGCTGACAAAGCTTTTCAGTTATACATTTGACTTTGTTTTAGACAAAACACACAGTAAACAATGTGAGAAGCAGCAACAGTTTGGACCTTCAGACAGATCAGCTGATTTGCACAACTTTGCATATTCCACCAGAGATAACATCTGCCCATCAAACACAAACTCAGAGCTCAGATAAGTGTGCAGACTCTTTTTTTGCAGTCTCTCCAGATACAGCTCTCCTCTGGGCGACATGTTTCTTCATAATGAAATGATTGCCTGAGATATTTTTGAAATTTATGTTGATGTTTGTGTTGAAAAAGCTGCTCGCTTGCGTCCAACCTCTGCAGCGTATTATGATGACTCAGAGTGTTTTGAACAATAACGTTCAATACACATCTCCAACAAGTGCTATTAGATGAACAAACATGTCAACCAGTGGAGCCGTGTGTGTGGATCATGTGGATTTTCATCATTTCTGGACACTGGTCCTCTGCAACAAAAACCGAAGCTCGTCCAGGTTGCAAACTGACACACTCGACATGAGTCGAGGAAATGCATTGTTTTAGTGTGTGTAGGGGGACTGGTAACATTCTTAAATTCATTTGGATGGAGAATGGACAGATTGTTGGAAAGTGTAAAAACCCAAATTGACCTATTTTTGGTGCCAGGTGGACTTTAAAGGTCTAGAGTCCCAATAAAATCCCTTTATTTATGAAACTTGTCACTGTAATCTGTGAGTCATGCTCCTTTGCAAACCATGATGTGTTATACTTAAAAAACTGTTTATGGCTACCAGAAGCAGAGTCTCCAACATCTTAAAGAACACAGTTTGAAAACACAGTGAAGTGACCCTGCCCTGCTTTCCTTTTTAATGCACAACTATAGAATTGTAGCCTTATATCACCCACTGATATTTACTTCCTGTCATCGAACAGCTGCTTGATGGCTTATGTGAGCAGCCAGAGGGGATGAAGGTAAACACTGATTTTGAGTTTACTGGGGCACAGCGCTTTAGACGTGTTCACACCTTTTGAAATTGTCTTGTAGAGCTAAACGTGTCCTGGCATCTTATTCCTGCCTTTTGTACTCAGCACAGGCTGCAGGTTAATAAAACCGAAAACAGCTTATAGTTTTAGGCCTTTGCACATTTTCAAACGGTCTTCACATTGTTATGTGAAGATGTTCCTATGGTTTTTGGGATTTTCATCCTTCACATAAGTTGATGACGTTGGTGTGGAAATCTGTCCAATAGTTGTTGAGAAAAAAAGTCAATAGGTCACAAAGACATCCACGCCAATCTTTTCTGTAACCATTGAGGGTTAATGCTGAGCAGTAATAGTCCTGCAGACTGTGAGGGGCAGGTGTGTGGTGTAACTATTAATGCTTCAGTTTACTTTACAGACAATTAAGCAGCTACCAAAATAAGCATTTAGTTTACATTACAATGTATCAGAAAAAAAGCAAACAAAAAAGCAAAAAGCGTTTAACCTCAATTTGAAAATTTTAATATCTTAATTTCACAATTTTTAATAGTTAATGTTGCGAATTAAAAAAAACTTAAAAACCTCTTTGATAACTGTAGAAAACATTTTTGCCTCCTGCCAGCAGCTAAAACTCAGAATTGTAAGTGATGTTCTGCAGCGCTTGCAGCCTCTGGTCCAGTCAGGACGTGACTTAAATAAATACGACAGGATTTTTATTAACGAGATCAATGATTTCATTTTAGGCTCGAATTAAATACATGGAGTGGATACCGATGTCGGCGGACATTTGATTCACAGGATTAAGGCAACGTTTTCCATCACCAGATATTTGTTTCTCGTAACCTTTCCGGACACCTTCAGTCCAGCACTTGCTTACATCATTTCCCACTTTACTCTTTCCATTTTCCAAAGCTGCACCGCTGCTGTCTCCTTCATTAATTTCTCCTCTCCCAAGATGTTGGCAGGTTCACTTTCACCTTCCCTCTGCTTCATTTGCATCTTGGCTCCGCACGGCTGCCCAAGTGTTTTCTGGGAGTCAGGCGGCTAATTGGTTCCCATCTGTTGGGAGAAAGTGGCCTTTATGGGCTCTTGGTTAATTTGTATCAGGAGTTTTAACGTATTGATTTGGTTTTTCCACAGAGTTTTTCTTGTTTTCACGTTGTCGCATTTTCCCAAGTTTTCTACAATATTTTGGTCCCTTATTTGACCCTGAACTCACAGACTAAGCCGAAAGGACAAAAAAATGTTTTTTAAAAAGTGCTTTTCAAGTGACAGTAAATAAAGTGATAAATGTTTAATACATTTATTAATGCTTTATAGAACATTAATGAGAACAAATCCAATCTGAAGAGAAAGAGACTGGAGGACCCCTCGAGCGAAATCAATTTATAAACCGATTATTATATTACTTTCTTGTGTGTTGTGATTTAAAAAAAGATTTTTTCCTGGACAGCGTTTGGGCCGAGTTAGAGGCGGCACTGTGTAAATGACTCCCCTTTATGACCTCACAAAAGGAGAGGATTCTGATTGGCTTATTCAAGAACAAAAGTCCCACAAAAAAAGAGGCAGGACAGAATCTTTAAGGCCTTGCAGTAAGACATCAGCTCTATAGTTGTAAATGCTAATTTGACATGAAGGTGTTGGGCCGTCACATCCACGTTTTCAGTTTTCCAGATGTTAAGGGTCAAACTACTTCACAAAAGATAAGAAAGGTGGGAGATTTTCCAAATTCTGGCAACCCAAAAGTTAATAATGGTTTAAAAATGATCTGGAAAGCATTAATAAATGATGTATTAGCTATAAACGAATGATTACAACTTTAAACTCCTTTTATAAATGGTATGTTTATTTGAATGCTGGAATCCTTGTTAACTCTGTAAGTTTGACTTGTTCCTGTGTGAGGAAACGTTAAATAGACTGTTTCTGCACAAATTGGATGATTGCGTTTCTGCACGTTGTTAAAGATGCAGCAATTTTTATTTATCAAACTCACTGTGGGTTTTAATTTCTAAACCTCTGTCTGCAGCACGACTTGCAGTTTGTTCCGTGTAAACATCAGGTTCAGAGGAGGAAGTGGTTGAAATGCTGATTAACACAGAAACAGGAAGTGACAGGAACCACTGAGATGCTTGTTCAGATGTTAGAACAACAAAAAGAGCACCTTTTTTTTAACCCGTGGTGAATATTTTCACTCAGCCGTGCCAGTAGCCGTCCACGGGTGCACTTTACTGCACCCACTAAACATTCAGGACACAGTTTGGGCTCTGAAGACTGAAATTCACGCAGAGACTTGACATGTTTGTTTTTCATTAAGACGAGTCCGACTCAGCCTGTTGATAGTATCTATTTTGGTTTTCAATGTGCAATCTTTCCGTTTCAGTTTGGCCTCTTTAATATACAGATTCAACTACTACCATCACATATATTACTACTAGTGTATCAGTTAGGACAATGGTACAAACTTTGCTTTCTTCCCACTTTTAGCAGCCAATAAAATTTCACCCCAGACCGAACAATAAAGTCCTCATTTTCAAAACCACACCGCTGGAAATTAAAGAGCAACCGCTCAAATGAAAACATGAACTGTCTTGTCACCTGGATTAGCTTGAATTCCTGTGCTGTAAACCTCATTGATGTCCAAAAACTATTTAAATTTTTAAAGTATTTAGTGCAGAAATGTTTTTTGCAAATGCTCTCAACCAACGTGAAGTAAGCGAGAGTCATTCAGAGATGTGTGAGATCACCTATTTTTCAGCACACACAAAGATAACGTGAATAACAGCAATTCATCGTTCGGTGGTTTAAGTGTGTGTCTCTTGTTAAATATACAATTAATAATTAAAAAAAAAAACATATCCCTTATCTGTTTTACTTTTTGTCTTTTCCTCGGCCAAAATCTGGTGCCATTTAGTGCCATTTATTGCCAGATGCTGTAACCAGAATTAATAATAATCTGGTAATTTTATGCAGTAATACATAATACTGAATCTCAATATTAAAGTAACTGTGTTTTTATATCCTAACTTCTGGTGGCATTTTACTATTTAAATCATTATTCGGTCATCTAAAACAAAACGGCCAAATATGTTAAGAAACTTGCATCGGCTGTTTGTAATACAGCTTAGAACTTTGACTCAACAGTCATTTACAGCATGTAGATCAGCTCTGACGTGTCGTTTGAAAAAACTGCTTAAATGAAGTGGGTTTTTTTTTATTCCTTTTAATAACAAAATATACAAAAATATTAATAATGTGTTTGAAACCTCAGCCAACTACAAATGGGTATAATTTAAGTATATATAATTAACCTTAGACCCACATTATGATTCAATCAGTGCGTTGTTGCAGCTCTCAAACACACTCTCACGCTGAGCTCTTTGCTGTGGCCTTCACCTCTCCTCCTCCACCTCGTCATCGCTCTGCATCTGTGCATTTGTATTCATAATGTCTGTCACATGATCCCCCCTCTGAGAGAGCTGTCGATGATGAATCAATTTCAAGCTCTTTTTGAGAGCCTCCCGACAATTGATGGGGTGTCAGCGTTGACCTTCTGTAATGAGGTAAGGTTTCCGTATCTGCCAGTGGAGGTAAAAGAGAGAATAAAATAAGTGACAGTTTTTTTCCCCCCCCTATCCTCTTTAGTGGAAGGAGAGGCTGAATGGGCCTACTGAAATATACACCACTGCTTTGCTTGGGTAAATGTAATTTGCTATAAAAGAAGGAGTGAGGAGGAAGAGATGGGAAGCAGATGAGGTTTAAAGTGGCAATTGAGGGAAGATGACAGAAGTAACTGGCAGTGTTAGACCTCCAAGGCTATCACAGGAATTGAGACGCTCTCGGAGAATTGTGCACATCAGTACGCGTCTTATTTAATGCCGTTATTATTGTTTTTAGTTCCCTGATCTCGAGCGGGATCACAATTTGATTGTCTGCAGCAGACGTTTGAGTTGGTATCTGTTTCTCTGTCCTGCTGCCCGATCACATCTGAAATAACTTGCATGCACGTTGCACGTACACACACAAATTGCTACGGCCGCTCACCTGTCTCTCTGTCCTTAATGATAGTATTTAATGCTGTGTTTGAGAACAAGCTTTGGACCTGTGACATCTGCTGCCACTTTTTTTCATGCCTGAATTTCCTGAAAATGATCCAGTGCGAAACAGTCACCGTCTGCCCGCTGTTCCTGTTGTTCTGTGGACGTCTCCGCCGATGATAGATGCTGTTATTTCCGTTGGCAGGATGGATTGTAAACAGTGACGAATGGTGACGGCTAATGCATCCTCTGTTGTCAGAGGGAAATCATTCACCTTTCCTTCACAATCCATTAAGTCGAGGGGAGGAAGAAAAGTTGGAGCTGCAGTGACAGGACACAGGCGCGATGACAAGTGTGGATGCTGCAGTTTACACACAGGCAACTTTATGCACATTCATTTCTGTACGAATGTGGAAATGTTTCCTCACAGCCAATAACCAGTGATCACTAACACGTCTAACATGTTAATTTAGAGTGAATTCACTTGATAAGTTTGTGCTTGGTCGATGATGTAAGAAGGTTTCATTTCTTTTTAAGTACTTCAGCACAGTCTTTTATATCATGGAAAAAACGATTGATTCCAGATGTTTTACTGCACCAGTCAGTGGCGCATCATCAGTAGTTGTCTCTCCTTACTCTTTCAGCAGGGGATCTTCTAGTTCCCAGTAGGTTCTGTAGGTTCATTATCATCCAAAGGTCTGATGAGGCAGCTAAATTCTGCCAGTGGTCTTCATTTCTCCAGGTTGTAGCTTCAAGAGGGAGGTAGTAGGCCACCTACTGGAGCATATATATGGGTCGATAAGAACTGATAATGGCCCATTAAATGACACACCTTAGTTTTTGGTGCTGATTGGTAGTTAGGTTTTTATCCTTGTCCAACTTGTCAATCTTAGAAAGTGTCAGGATGACACTGCAGCAGTTACTATCAACCTGGTGATGTGAAGACGAATCAAAATATTTTGACCACGGTGCCACTTTTTTTAAAACTAAGAATATTAATTCTTTATGTACGTGGGAACAGAAAATGTCAGAAACTTTAATCAAAATGACTTTAGTTTAAAAATTCTTTATTTAATAAATGACTTAAACGGAACAAACTGTCAAAGTTGTTTCTATCAATGGCTGCTTCAGTTTTTTCAGTGTAAAACTGTAGCAGCCATTAATAGAAACAACTTTGACAGTTTGTTTTCAGTGTTTCCTGAAAAAGCAACTCGCACTTTTTTCTCAATCTGTGGACACGAAAACAACCTCTTAAAACAAGAGACCAGCAGGACTTTGTTAAATGATTACATGCAAATTTCTTAATGATTTTAACATTAAACTCAGTCAGTCTTCACTTTCACTATCAGTTAACATAAATGTTACATGGACATGGACATTTTACAGTACAAACATGCATTAGCTTTTTTATGTCTTCAGTGCCCAGAGTATTTTTTTATCTGTATCTATATTTTTTATCTGGATACTGCGTATTTCACCTCCCTCCTCAAAGCACGAGTACCCAACTGTAGTAAATTAGTGGCTCGCTCGGTGTGAATGTTTGGTGTGCAGATGCGAAACATGTTCCGCCGTCAGGACGAAGGTCTCTGCTCCTCTGAGTCACCTTCTGTCTCAAGGACGGAGCAGCGAGGTGCCATCACACCTCAGTACTTTTCATGGCCTTTTTTTTACACGACTCAACACACCTGACAAATCGTGGGACCTCACTGACAATAACCTCTCCTGCAGGAAGCCAAAGGGCTCGTGCTCGGAAATCTTCAACAACCATGTGTTCTGCCACCATGACTTCTCAAAACGGGAAGAGTTTGCAAAATGTTCTCTTGTTGCTTTTGAATTTTAAACACGACATTTCTTCCCTCGTGCTTCCAGTATATTGGTTTAGTTTTGTAGGAGCGATTGTGACTCTGCAGATAGAACAGTCCGATCCCAGGGTTGTGGGTTTGACTTGCTCCCAGTGGGTGCAGGCCAGCTGGCTGGTGCACATCTAGGGTGATCGCCAAGCGTGCCTGAATTTGACCCCATAAGTCCAGTTAATGTGACTAGTGTGATCGATCTGGTTCAGAGTACTGTTCCCTGATCCCCCTAAAGAGGTGGGTGTGCGATGGCTAACTGAAGTCCAGCGCTATGACCAAGTGACAAAGCGCCTCTTTTAACACGAAAGGTCACATTGTCGTGACATAAGCATGAATGAGCCTGGGTGGATGCATCATGCAAAAAGGGAAATCGGTCTAGTTAAAACTGCCTTAATCCTGAACGTGCTGCCCTGCGTCCAACTGTCAGTGAGTAGTCAGACGATATTCACGTTATGGCAACCGCATTCAAATACCGATCGTGACGCCTGTCAGGCATGTAGTATATTGTTGGTGTTCATAAAGCTTGTGTAATTACAGAGGTTTGTTTTATGGCTGAGCACGAAGGAGAACAAGGAGCTTTAATTTGACAAGGGCGTGGTGCATCAAATGATCCAGGTGTGATTGATGAGCGGCTCCTTTATGGCTGATTTACGATGCACACCGTAAATATTTGCACGATGGATGATTGTTTGGCTGGAGGAGCGTTCCGTCTCACATTTGATCAGAGGGGGAGTGGGGGCCGAGGTTTACACATCTGAGACAGACATGGAAGATGACGGATGTGTGGTATTTTAGATGGATGAGTGTGTGTAACATCATTGATCTGTGAAGGTCCAAACTCTATAACCTATAATCCCCCACCCTGGAGCACAGCGAATGATATATTGACGGAAAGATACTCGACCCCTGAGAGTCATGTACTGTATCGAACAACATAGGTGACCCGACATAGGTGAAGGGATTGACCTCTTCAAAACAAAATATTCTGGGATTTATATTCAAATTTCTATTAATGTTTTGTGTTTCATCATCATTACTTTGACTCCATGTTAAACAGTGTCTGCCTTATAATTCACATATTTATTTTAGAATCTTTATGGATGATGTCAGTCTATATGTCTCGTGGCAGGAAGATCCAGGCCGATGCTCGCTGACCTGAGCTTTACCGGTGGTTAAACACTAGTGTGTTGATTCACTTCGTATTGGCTCCAATTACCTGCGAATGGCTTCTGTTTTTAATATCTTCTAGCTCAACAGGTCAGGAGACATACTCACTTATAATAATTTATTAATTTAATTCTAGGTTTTCTTTTGTCCAGACCACTGACTGACAAGGACGGGACTCATTTGAGAGCACGTTGGTTCTGCATTATTCTGATTTGGATCACACCTTGTTGCAGTGTTAGCACATGAACTAAGAGGGGGACAAAAAAGCAGGAGGTGACTTTAAGGTGAGTAAAGTGCTAATAGTCCCCTTTCAGTGTCAGGTGCCGTTTTTTATTCCTTTTAACAAAACAAGGAGTGCATTGGTACGAAATAAATAATTGAAATAGCTCGTGTGTTCAGGTGCCACCTTAAAGCACAGTTCCATAACCCATCCTTCAACTGCCTTTGCACAATTAGGCCAAATGCTCACTGCTCGCTCTGTGCAGTCAGCATCAACTACATACCTGACCCACTTTTCTTTTATTTCAACATCTGGGGCTGTCTGCCTCGCCGGCTTGTACATGTTTTCATTATTTATTATGGGGGACATGATCAAATCTGTGACAGCATAAGGAAAAGATGGCGAGTGACTCATCTTTCCGTCAGCGTACGGGCAGCAGTCGGTTGGTTGATGGAGGAGGAAAGTTGTTAATATGTTTCTTATCCGGGGAGGCGAAGGTCTTTGGATGACCTCCACGTTTGCACCCGACTGAGCTTGTTTGAGGACATTGTGCGGTAAAAAGGCAGCGTGCTGTATTATGTCTTTAGGGGAGAGAGGTCACAACACACTTCTGCCACGATTGAGATTTTTTTTAGGTACACAAGGACACGGCCCCTGAAGGGATTCAGCTTTGGCAATGAGCTCCAGTGAGTAGGTGTAGATAAAGAAGAGGAGAAAGATCAAGGAAAGTTGAGAAGGGCAGATAAAAGAGAGACACCATAAGGCTCAAAGACAGTTGAGCAGCAGGGGAGTTTATTTGATTTTTTTTTTTTCTTTAAACTGCGCTAGAAGCACAGTGCTACAGTCAGTCTGCCAACACTTTGCTCTGAATGTCTTCACAACTGTGGATGGGTTCAAATTTGGTTTGGTCCTAAGATGATGTTAGTGATCTGCTGAATTTTTACGTAGCATCAAACAGGAAAAACAGGCGACAAGAAACACACACACACACACACACACACAGACACACACACACACCGACCCCTAAGTTGATTGATGGTGCCAGCTCTTGACTGGACGAACACACCTGTCCAGTTTTTCAGGTGTAGGTAGTTCAGCTAAAATCAAACTGCAAAAACCACAAGCTAAGAGCCAACGTTAACACACTAAAGTAACATAATAGAAGTTTACATATAAATGTTATTATTAAATGCTACACTTTGAATTTGATATGATGTTTCCATGGTGAGATGGTAATGTGGCCGCTAAAACGCTAAAACATCTACTAGTAGTACTAGTAGTAGTAGTACTAGTAGTAGTACTTCCTTTAGTACTAAAGGAAATTTCACACTTATCACACTTTAGTCCGCTGCATGATGTGTTGGGGAAGTTCTTCACAACCACACGTTTGACTGATGGACTCATGTGGCAGGTGGAAGACATGATACATGTCTTGTCTTTTTCCTTTGTATCCATTATCTTTTGTCCAGCACTTCACCAATCATTTCTCTGTGCTCCTCTGTCGCTCCATCCATTCACACCGTAATAATGATGTACTGTCTCTGGATACGCTGTGCTCATTCTGCTCAGGCCTGCCAATGAGCCTGTCCTCGCAGCCAAATTTATTTACTTGGCAGCCGTTCCCACAGATCATTGCTGGACATAAAACAAGCTGCGGGTGGTGAGGATAGCAGGATGAATATTTTTAAATCCTTGATTTCCACCCAGAAATGTTAGAGCCGAGAGGCAGGGTGCCAAAATTAGATGTCACATGTGTGACTGCCTTTGATACTGATAGACTAGTCTGTCACATGTGTCACAGAGGAATGCAGTTTTTTTTTTTCCTGCAGTCCACATTCTGGAAATTCCTGTCTGTAATATACAGAAAGCCAATATGTCTGAGAATTTCACACATGCTCCTCAGAAGATAATAGTAAAAAAATACTTCTTCACATCATCCTGGCCACCGGGGAGTCTGCAGCAGCATCGCGTTCACTTCATCCAAGTACAAAACGTCCACTGGGCCTTTAATGTGTCTTAACTGGGGAGCTTCAGTGACTTGCCCCCCCCCCCCACACACACACACTTTGCCATACCTGTTTTTAAGTCTGAATCAGCTCACAAACAGAACCACAAACCACAGCCAGGCCGCTTCCCCTTCTGCTACGTGACGCGTCTCTGTCCGTGCAAGCCCACGTCAGCTGGCCACACTTCGGCACCTTGCCGGTGGGTAGGTTGATGGTCACATGCGGCACAGCGGGGCCCGACCCCATCTGACACGCACACTTGAGCACATGTACACTCAAAATGGAGTTCATCTGAGGATGGCAGTTATTCACTGTGTGATTCAATTTTATAAGCATTCAACCATCATGAGATATATTTATTATGTTTTATATTTTCTGTTTATGTATTTCTTTTAAATATATATCAGAAACAATGATGTGCATGTAAATTGATTTTATGAATGAAGGCACTTCTAGCACTATACTTGGCCAATTATTCCATTATGTGTGTAGTTGTCCACACCTTTAGGGTCACTGGGGACTGTTAAAGACCCTGTGGAGCATAGACCAGCTCCCGTTTTAAATGAACTTTCCAGTGTCACGGTGCAGATGCTGAGTTGTGTCATGCATTTGTAAAGCAGTTGTCTTGTTTATCCAAAGTCTGTGCGTTCCCTACTGCAATGCACTGCAAAGGTGTGGGCGTTTTAGCCTTAGAATTAACAAGCTTCTGCCTCAGTGTGCTGCTTGGTTTGAAATGCACAGGGATGCTCTATTTGTTATTGCTGTCAATGTGCGGAATATCCGACTCTTCATGTGTAGCTGGAGGAGTAAATAAAGCAATCTGCATCCACCTAAAACGATAATCACAAAGCAGAGGGGCTGCTCCCTGTTATCAGCCCTTTTATTATGGTTCAGTAGGTGACCGTCTGCCTCCCAGTAGATTCACCGTCATTAATAATGAGTAAATATGACAGAAGCAGGCTAGTAAAGTCTTGACCCCCATATAGGTTGTTTGATTCCACCCTGAAAAGTGTTAAATTCATCCGCTTTTGGTGCCAGGCACCTGAATAGTCAGAAACAATGACTTACAACCATGCAAACATAGCGATTTGGTTGGGTTTAGGTACAAAGACATCAGGGTAAGACTTAAACACCAAATAAATGGTTAGGTTTCTTTAATGTTTAAAATCCTGTAACATGGTCTCTGTATTGTTGCACTGAATCATCAAAGCAGGCATGTCAAACACATTAAGTGTCCTCCGTCCTTCTGCTCCAGACCCACATTTATCTTTGCATTAATGGAACGGCTGATTATTTTGCACCTCGTGAGCATGTTTCCACACAATCTGAATTAATTGGATTGCAAATTGATCCTACTTTGGAGCTAACACCCTGGAAGCTGGAGCTTTGGCTGCATAAAACAGTTTAATCTGAATAGTAAATGTTATTAAAAGCCCCCTCTGCTTCGCCTGTGTAGGACAGTGTGTACCAGGTAATGAGAAAAAAGCCCCGAGGGCCTATTGCATTCAGTGAGCACCAAAATGGTATAATTCAGTAATTAATTACCTTAGTGCCTGGATGGTGCTTTAATAGTTTGAAGATAAACAATACAAGTTCCCCGCAGAAGGTGTTGACACTTCTGTTCAAAAGGAGGAGGATGTGAAGTCAAACTGTAATGTTTTTATAATGAATTAGTAGCCGGGTTTCAGAAAATACTTTCATAAATTCAATTTGGAAGAAATTGTTGCCCGAATGTAACTTTTAGAGTGTGAAGAATTCTGGGGGCAACGACTGATGATAATTGGTCACTTTTGTCAACCCATTCATCATTGATCTACACCTGCTGATCCTGTTGAAGAACTGTTTGATCGTGTCCGAGATTCCTTATAGGCATTTTTAAATTTAAAATAGCTCACTCTTTAAAAATACATAATTGATTCAAGCTTTTACATCAGAAAATGTAGGTCTTTAGAAAAAAAAAATTACCAAAACGCAAGACAAAATTATTCAATATGTCACGATTTTAACAGTTTAAGCAAAGTTTGGAAGAAAATATACAAACTTTCATTTACACAAGCCCTGTGTGACGTCTTCAGCACAAAATGACTCAATAGCTCTTTGGGAAACAACTTATAAATGAAGCAACACCATTCCTTTCATGCACAGTCATATTTGTAAAGCTTAAGGCTCTTTAGATGGTGCACATATTATTTGGCTTCACCGGTGGCAGAATTTTAAATCCCATCCAGCTAAAACCTTCTCAGCTATTGTGCGTCACCGTTGCGAGTTACAGCCCCTCCGCTTCTCACCTTGCCCGCTCTGCTCACACAGCTGAGGCTCAGAGGATCCACAGACTCCTGCTCACAGTGTAGATGACAGGATAAAGAGAGAGGGAGACTGAGCCCCGGCGAAGGAATGAGGGAGGGGAGCTAAAAGAATGGAGGGAGTGGCACAATAAGCAACAAAAAGGCCAGAGAGGGAGGATAAGTCTCTTTTGTCTTGACATTTCTCTCTATATCTCCTGGGAATGAATACCACGATATAAATGTCCCAAAGTGATGAGGTGGAGGGTGGAGATGCATTTGTTATGAAGCAGAGAAGAGTCGGCCTATTATTTAGTCTCAGGTTGATGTAATTAAAGGGTTTGGGCCTCTGCCATTTCTCTGGGCTAATTTGTTTAGGAAGCTCTGATTCTCCGATGGCAGCCGGTGACGAAAGTGGACAGCGATGCTGCCGCTGCTGCTGCTGGTGGTCATGGCAACAAGGAAGGCCCACAGGTGTCCATATTGATGTCTTTGTCAAGCTTACTGCTCCCACAGTGGGTAGATTTACATTCAGCACCCTGCACCAGGTGCTGTTTATCCTCTGTGGAAGGACTCTGGGATTTGTGTGAAACGAGGGTTCAGGTTGAATAAAGACATGTTTCTGTCCTTTTTACACCTGGTATTAACGTGTTTGTATCTGCAGAGGAGAAACCCATGCGAGATGAATAGTTTGATGGTAATAAGCAGCTGAGATGCTGGATACCAATTTCAGGTCAGTTACATCAGCACATACTCAAATATAAACAGCAGTTTTGTAAGAGCTACTTCTGTAGGACCTGTGCAGAGTTTTACAAGGAAGCTCAGTTATGCAGATTATCTGAATGCCAATCTTGGAATAATGTGTTAACATCCAAAGTGAGGCTGCAACCAATTATTAAACAGTATTTTTAAATGATCAAATATTTGTCTGGTTTGTAAAATGGCAATAAAATAAGTTAGAAATTAGCTTTTTTAATAAGCTAAGGGAAGGTAAAGGAGGTTCAGACAGCAGCCTGCCTTCAAGAGACCCTAGAACGGGGAAGTCAGGCCATTTATGGTTAACGTGAAATACAATTTAATCCTGAATTTGGATTTTTTTCGGCCCAATCATGTTCACCCTTTTTCACAGACTCCGCCCACTTACTCACCTGTAGCTCAGCCCATGCAATTAGAGTCACTACAAAAGCCATACTGGTGACTGTAAGCCTACGGTCTGTGCTAAGTCTGGTTTCCGACCTGCTTTCTCGCGTCATACCCACGGCTGGAGGCGGAGAAACCCGAAGCTCAGTGAAGCATTTGACGCAGGTAAAAATGGCAACATCTGCTGGACAAATCCTTGGTTTTACATGCGAAGGGGCAGAATGATTAATAGAGCAGTTTTTCATGCTGCTGCTGTTACTTTGAACGCACAAAACCTTCAAAACATCCTGCTGCAATATATCTTATTTTCTGGTCTGTCCGCAGTCATTTTCTGATGCTTTTAGGTTGTTGTGCCAAATGTCATTCTGTCCTTTTGGTTGTCAAGTGTCTTTTAGTGTACAATGTTCTTTTACTGATATTTTTCATCAAATTGATCATTTATTATGAAGCCATAGAGTTTTTTTCAATATATTCATCATCTTGTTTGTTCTGTAGATTCTTGTTTTGTCCCAGCGACACCCACATATATATTCAGTTAGGTGAAGGAACATAACATCCAGATGTTATGCAGATGCATGTTACATGTTCACACCTAAAGAAGCTTTGCTAGAATCTGTGAAAATGCAGCCAGTTTCATCAGCCTGAATCCCAAAATGAGGTTGAAGAAGAGCGTGTCCTTCCCTCCCTCTGAGACAAGGTGGACTCCCTCCAGATGTGTTGCCTCTGAGCTTCCTGTGGGGTTTCTTCAGTTTAAAGCTTCACGGTTTGGGTGACATGGCGAACATGAGTGTGCTGTGTTCGGTTTGACGTCATGTCACCTTGCAGGATTTCCAGGTATTAATTTGAGAAGGTGATAACACCTGCGAAAGTCGGACTCCTGTATTTAAATGCACTTGTTTCTTCTAACGGGAATTTTGATTTCCCTTTAAAAGCTTTGAAATGGTTTTAATCAGACAAGTTCCCGACTCCTACCAGGTCAATTTGGTTTTCCTATCAAAAGCTACACATTTCTAAGCTGCTGTTTGAATTGCTGCCATTACTTCCCTTCTAATCGAAGCACTTTGCAGCGTTAAGTCTGCCGCAGCACACAGCAGCAGCATTTGGAATTGGTTTTCTCCACAAGGTGTTGGATAAAGAGGAAAGCTTTATCTGCATCCAGAGGCCTAACCTCGGCAGGATGGAGACTGATCCCGCAGCTCTGCTTTTCTCCCAGACGGCCGATGATAATCTGTCCACTGCTGGGGTGGCCTGAGTGAAAGCACCAGCTGGCTGACAGATCAAACAAACCGACTCCTTGCTTCCCTCCACATTTCTTCTTGGGAAATAAATGATTTTCCAGCTTTGTGGCCAGAAATAATCAGGCGGACAACAGTGGAGAACCAGCGGCAGGTGGAGTTTTCATTGGACAAACTGCAATTTTTGTAATCACAGAATTTCCAGGAGTGGTACTGATGTGTTTATTCTAGTGCACGTGCTGCGTTTGATCCCAAATCCCAAAGACGGGATTTTATGAGATTGCATCTATGGATGGATGTCCACACTTGGCATCAGAATGAGTGTTTGCATCTCCCAGAGCAGGCAAGGCTCATCATGTATAATTACACCCATTAGATCCAACTAAATCCTGAACAAGGAGGCAGAAGCAAAGATGGCTCCAGTTTCTTCTAATTGAACTAGATTTGTTAGGATTATATTCTGTTGTCTGTCTGGACACAGGAAATGGTGTTAGTGAGTGAGCGCTCCATCCTGAAAAAGTAGAATCGGCCTCAATTTGGGTGTTTCTCCGTTTTAAATGCAGTTTGTTTGCGCTTTACAGTTCATCTTCAATCAAAACTAACATTTGTGTGGATTTGTTCATTTAATAACTACACAATGAATCTACAGGGAGTCCGAGTCGTACATTAATTTCCCTTTATGTATTTAATAATTAAGCTGTGCAGTACATTTAAAATTCAGACATTAATAAAAATTTATGGTCAATGTGTGAGACCACCTTGAGTTTGAACTCCTGTAAACCTGACACCAGCCGACACAGTATGATTTCAATCGCAGTGTGAACTTGAATTATTCGCTCTCCTAATAATCCTGTCAGTAAAATCCAATTGTTTTTGTGCTGTGATCTGGTCCGACTACACAATTAGAGTCACTTTGAGCAAAAAAGGCTGTGAGGGGGATAATGAAGAAAAAGGATCTGTCTGGAAGGATATTCACGAGTCTGTTCATGTGTGTCTGTGACAGGCTGATTATCAGCTCGGCAGACGTGTGATCCACAACTGTGTTATTTCACTTTTCAGAACTTCACCCACTCGAGGAGCTGATGTGTGTCGGCTCATGTCTCGGCAAAGCCGCTAGAGTCCTTGGGCGCCTCGATGTTTTTGTGTCTCGTGCTGTCAGCTTGTCTGTTGGCTTGTAGATTGAAACACGCCCGCGGCCTGACAACACAACTGGCTGATTTATGACCTCATGCTGTGCAACCTCTCTCCCATCTGCTTCCAACTGAGGACTTGCACAGAGGAGTCGGTGCGTTTTGTTTGACGCCAATCCTCTCAAGCTGAACTTTTTTCTTGTAGCTGCTGAGTTTGCATCGCGCCCCAATTGACCGAGTCCTCGCACCTCCCACGGACTGTGTCTTTGTGCGGCGTTCATCTGCTCCTTCTCCACCATCTTCGCTCGCTGACACTGATTAACTGTGCGAGCCTCATCAGAGCTTGTTATGCTGTCAATTTCCCCACCAACTGCTCGGGTCATTAACATTTAGGTTACTGTGCAAAATGCTTCACCAGGTGTTACCGCGGCTCATTTTGCGAAGCATCCACACCTGTGCTGCTGTCGGTGTGTAATTGAAAATGTGATGGAAAGATTTGTTGAAATCAAACCACTTGCACATCTGTGCTGTTTCCTGGGCAGCTGTTAGGGATTATTTATTTGAAGATGCTCAAGGAAAGATGTGACTATGGAAAAAATGACACCTTACATATAATATACCCGTCAAGACTAGTTGCTCACCGCTCACTCACCAGCATATGCAACTGTGTGGCTTCACCACTAAAATGCACTGTTTTCATCAGGTTTATAAGATAAATATTGATTTGTGCGCTACACTCAGTAGACCTCTCGCGTGAAGAATGGGCGGCAAAGAGGAAGCACAGTTATACTGATTATGTTGCAATGGTTGGGGCCTCATCACATGTAATTAACCGTGTTGCCTTATAGTGCTCACGTCTAAAGCAACTTCACAGAATGGCTCCTTTGTTTAAACATCACTGACCGGGTGATGATGGCTGTAAATGAAAAGGAAGACCTAACCTTACCTGTCAGACTGGGTGAGCTGCTCCTGAGCTTATCTCCAAATCCAGCTTCAGCCATCTGCTGCAAGCGATCACTGGTGACGTGCTGGACCCCTGGCCACTCCGTGTCACTGGAGGAAGTCCACGCTTCCAAATCAATCATCTCTCACCCACAAGCTGCTAACATTACCAGCCTTTCACACAGCTGTGCATGCTGGTAATCAGCTCATAATTGGGACTGTGTACATTTTTCCTGCACATTCTGTGTTTTTACCAGTTCGTGTGAGGACCCACATGCGTGGCTTTTGTGCGTGTACATTGTTCATACATTCAGAGTGTGACTTTACATTTTGTCAGCCGCTGCAGATGACAGGTCCAGCTGTCACTGAAGCCACCACGCCGTCAAACATACGCCCTCTTAAAAGCTTAATGTGCATTTGAAGTAACATTAGGTGTCCAAATTACTGCAGAGATGCTTGGGAGACAGCCAACAGCCAATCAATTTAAACAGAGGCCGTTTGAAATGTCTGTTATGTCCAACTAATGATCTAAAACCCAGGTCAGCAGCAAATCCTCACAACTTAGAAACTGGAACTAGAGAATGTGGCGCTTGTGCTGAAAAAGTGACCCAGGGTGACATAAACCTGGACCTACTCAGAGAAGGGTGTTGTGGTTAACTGAAGGGTGCATGCAGCCCGAAGATTCGGGAGGGGAGGATCACATTAAGCGAGCCGATTGGTTAACATCTTCGAGTCAGGTTGTGTTTGAACCTGGACCCCAAATCGAATTCATAGAGCGATGAACTGGGTCTCAGCTCTTCCACTCTACCCTCAACCCTCAGTCATGATGATTTCTCTTTGGACTGTTATGAAATTGCTCCGACAGCTACTGTAATGAATTTATCGGACACAATGGGCTCGTGTCACGGTGTGTAGGAGGGAGGAAGTGCTGCATAATATCAGCGTGTTTCATAACATCTGCAGGCAGAAGGACGTCCCCTGTCTGTGCTCAGGTTTAGGTTTGTCTTTAATGTTGGCTACATGTTGTTTACAACAACGGCTCTCGCTGTCAGTTCAAGCTCTGAGGGCTTTGTGGAATTGCTTTCCTTTTTCTTTTTCTTTTTTCTTTTTTATTTCCTTGAGCTTTCCTCACTCGCGTTTGTGAATCCGTATTAGCTCAGTGTTGTGCGGCTGGAGCAATCTGATTCGCATCTGAAAGCATCTGTTGGAGCGGTTTGCTTGGACACAGGTAGCCTTTCACATGTTTGGCCTCGGGAGACACTGCTGAAGGTCAGGCCCGTCCACTGCATATGTACAGCGTGTGCATATGTGATTTATGTTTGGCATTTGTCTTTACTTCGGGCTCTGGCTCTGCTGCAGGGCTCTCTTAACAGGCAACGTGTGTGTGTGTGTGTGTGTGTGTGTGTGTGTGTGTGTGTGTAGAGGTTCAAAGAGTGCAAGCTACAGTACACATGATGATGGTACAGGAGAAAGCAGTGCTGGGGATGGAGAGGGACGTAATCATAGGTTCAGCCCGTGCAGGTCGAAAGGCGTCGTTCAGCTCGTGTGGATGCAGAGACCATCAGAAGAGGTTCTGTCTCTCTCTCCCTTCTTCTTCCTCTTAATGCTCCCACTCTGCACACTGCACAAAATATCACAAACTGTGTTTCGATACCACCATGATCCAGCCAGGAGAAAGTGATGGATCTGCCCGGTCGATGTATTTGTCACTCAGCTCAGGAGCTGTGGTCCTGCGGCAGAAACTTTACATGTTGATTGTTGCCACATATCAAAGTAAAAGTTTTTCCTATAAGTCGACTGACTGTACTGTACAACTGTAGTTGATTTTGTTTAAGCTCTCGCCATTTATTCCACCTAACGTACGACACACGGGTCGGGACTGTTTTAACTGACCCCTGAAAAAGCAGGGGGAAGAATCTCTTTCTAGTGTAATTTGTTTTGATTACATTTTTTTTTTTTTTGTCAGAATTTCCAAAGTTTTTCATCTGAGAAATCAAGATATTGATTCTAATTAATAAAAAAACAGTTTAATTGGTTTGTTCCCCAAACAGTCCAAACTCGAAAGATATTGAGTTTATTATGTTATTAACAAAAAACAGAGAACCTTGTACACCCAGAAAAGTGTTTACACTTTTTCATATAAAAAACTAATGGGCAAATATTTAAAAAGGTCATATTTTGCATCATTTGTGGTTTATATTTTTATTCAGACACAATTAAAAACCAATCTTCTTACAAGGGGCTGTTATGCACTACTCCTTCAGCTCCTTCATTTTAGCTCCTCCTATTTTAGGACCCTCCTCACCTCTCTGACCTGATTGGCCAGGTATGTAGGGCCAGTAGGGCAGTGAGCCATGTGTGCAGACCTAACACTGAGCTAATGGACTGAGAATTCTATCGGACTGTTGGGAACCTTCTGGGATGGAAAATCTCTGAGAAACTCTACAAATCCTTAGGACAGAGGCTTGAGTTTTTGTTTGATTTAATTTTTTTCAAACAAACACTCATGTTTCGGACGTTTTGTATCATTGGAAATAAAACATCTCAGGAGCGTGGACTGTTAGTCAGATAAATTCGTATTTCCTTGTTTTCTCTTATTTTTGTGTAATGAAATCTGCCTAAGAGCTGGTGCAGCATTGGTCAGATCTGCTCAGGAGGTTGTGCAGCAGCGCAGCCTCAGATGACCTCTGCCTGCTCTCAGATCAGTGCTGCAATTTCCTGACAAGCTCAGGGTAATGAACAACAGCTGATGCTGCCTCAAGCACGCACACACACAAACACACCCACACCCACACACACGGACAGACGCCATCGTGCTTCAGTCCTGACAAATTGCCACGATTGTACTGTACTGTAGTCACTTCCTGAAGCTCCTTATCGGCCTCGTTTGCCCGGTCATTGACACAAAGAAGCTCAGAGATCTACTTACCGATCTATATCCTCCCCAGCAGGGCCCATTATCTTAAGTGAGCGTCGATCGGGTGCTACTCCTTCGTTTCCAGATGAGCAGTTGGAGTCGTTTTACTGTCTGCCTGTGTGAGTTCAGACTTGTAACCTAGCTTGTGTAAGTACTGATAAATAAGCCGCCCTCTGTAAGATGCTGCACATTTCCGTGTGTGTTTGCATGAGCGAGCTGCAGGGCTTTGATGTAGGAGCTTCTTTTGTTGTCCCTCGCATTGTTACTGGCAACACAAACTCCCGCTTAGCTGTCAGATGCACCACGTTCCCTTTAAAGACTGCAAGCTTGCCAACCGGGGATAAGACATGAAGGAATATCTAAGCTTATTTATTTAGCGGCATCTTGGGTTAATTTGTGCACAATGAGTGGAAGTGAAGCCACTGAACATTGTCCCTTTTAAAGTGGGAATTAGTAAAAGTTCCTCCAGAGACAACTGTCCATTTATTTATGAAGAGGAAGCAAAGCTGGTTCACAGTCACATCCACAAGCATCAGGTTCTTATTTCACCCTGGTGTTTTCACTTTAGCTTCCTCTGGAGGAAATGAGCAGGTCCAAAGCTGGTGTACCTGTTTAGGTGATTGATCAGCTGTTTGCTCCTACAGCTCCTTGACTTCTGCCTGGGTCATTATAGAAAACCATTACTATCTACCGCCACCCACACAAAGTCAGGGATATTCGACTTTCAGGTAAAATTTCATAATGCACCTAGAATCCACTATAACTTCTACAGCTGAACCTAATTTAACCTTCTCTAAACTTTTGAATGCGTTCATTGGTTCAGTACAGTTTGAGATGAATAAATTACCATTGCGTGCTTCTACTTAAATCCTCTACTTTCATGATATAATATCACTGAATCATGAACTGTTTACATTTTCCATAAACTTCACCCAAAAGTCGAATATGCCTAACTTTTTGTGAGTAGTGTATTTGTGGTTTGCTTAGTGGTGTCTTCCTCAAGGAAACAGGAAGAGTAGAGGTTTAAAGGGCAGCTGCGCAGTTTTAAAGTTTGTCTCGAAACAACCTTAAGGTGCCCATATGAACACAGAAACAGATTGTACTTTCTGTAATCCTTCCTCCATACTGGCCGCGAAGAAGTCTCTTTTTAAAGCCCTTTCAATAGAAGTGATGGTGGACAAAATCCAGATTCCCTGTGCTGTGCCCAAATGTGTTTAAAGGTGTATATGAAGCTAAAAGGAAGCTGAAGCAGCGCAAGAACGCAGAGCGAAATGATTGTTGACAGTATGATTAATTTGGAAAATGACTAAAGTTATCCTGTATTAACGACTAATTTGAAATATTAAAGCCTTTTCTCGTCTTCAGATGAAACGTTTGAAGAACTGTAGATTTTGGCCCCTATCAAACTTTTACAAACAGTGAACCCGTCCTTTAAACCAGCAGACTTGCTGTTAAGGCAGTTGCAGACACGGAGTTTATTGTGAGTGAAAGTAAAATGAAAGTTTCCAGGTTGCACCCTACAAACCATTTGCAACATCAGATAATTTCATCTCCTCTTGAATTCAAAATACTTGAACTAATTAGAGAAGCATTGTATAGTGCCTGCAGCTAATGTGAGAGCCCTGGTGGACTCACAACTGTCTGCAGTTTCTAAGCAACAAGGACTTGTGTAACTAACCCCCGTTTGCGCCCCTGGTGTATTAGCATGTATCTGCATCACACAGGTGACCATCAGTTTCTCTGTGCTGTTTGTTTGGTAAAAAAAAAAAAAGATGTTTAAAATAAACCCATGAAGTTTGAACAACATTAACCATCTGCTGCACAAGTTCAACAAATTAATTAATTAATTAAAAGACTGAATTAAGCAGAGTTTTCAGTGTTGCAACTCTTGTCTGTCTGTTGGATTGGTGGCGTTGTGACATCTTACTTTATTGGTTTTCACTATTCCCACTAATCTGAGAATGGCCATGAAGCCATTGCATTAATTTAGTCTGAAAGAAATTTACGTTTAATTCCAATTCCTCGACTCCCACAGAGCAGGTGGAGGCACAGTGACTGAGGCTACTGCTGCAGAAATGTAAATTAGCAGGAGGCTGACAGTCAGCACCTATACTGTCAGTACGCGGTCCGTCCTGATGGATTTGTCAAGGGGAAGACTCGACCCGTGAGGCAGGAGCTACGTGCCAATCAGCATATCGACCCGTTTGTGTTTTCACCAGCCAGAGGTGTCCACGCTGGCATCGGCCTCTGTGAAATATTACTCTCCTTGGCTGAGCTTCAAATGTGTCCTCGGCCTCGGCGCTGTCTCTTTAAGTAAAAGATGAGCGGGGGGGGAGAGGATGTGAAAATAGCCGATGGAGGACGTCGCAGAACTGTAGCAGCAGGTGGCCCGGCAGCCGGCAGCCTCACTTCTTGGTTCTTTACAGCAAATACAGGAACCACTTCTGCTTATTTTACCTTGCTTTTGTTTTTATCATTAGGCTTTAAAGTTAGTCAGGAAAATGGCCACTATTTGCTCCTGTACAGCATGTTTTCCAAGTTTAATGTCTTTACCAAGACAACCTCAACTCCTTTCTCCTTCCAGGGACACTACAGCCGTCACTTAAAGATTTTCGCTATCTATACTGCTCTTTAAACAGTGAGATTAAATCCATTTGATTGGTTTATACTTTATTTGGGGATTTAGGATTATATTGAAGGGTTTTAACTTGTTTAAAAGTTGGAATTATTAGAAAAAGGGAAATTTCAAACTGGGACTTTCTGCTAATAGCTTAAAGCACTGACTTTCTGCAGATACTTTCTACCAGGAAACGCTGTTGATTGATGAATAAAATGCCGTGCAGGGAGCAACGTCATTCAGAAATGGCGAGAATCTATTCTGAGTTTGATGTCCAAAATCTATAGGACATGATTTGTTGTTTGATTTCTTAATGGGAGCAAACACAAAAGCACATCTTTATCAGTATACCTGCAAAGAAATTGTTTTATTTAGAAAATCTGTGAAAACAAGTTATCTTTTAAATGTTATGGGTGTGAAAAGCACAAATATATCATGCACTTGGCATAGTTTGTGTGGACCCAGAGAACTTCAGTATTCTTTCTCCTTTTGCTCTGTTTTTGGTCTCCACCTAGAACCTGAGGAAAATATCCAGACCTTTTTAGGCAAGGCAGTGCCACTTTATGGCAAAATTTAAACACAAAGGCAATTCAACGTACTTTACATAAGCAAAGAAAGCATTCAAGTAAAAAGTGCAAAGGAGGACATCAGGGTTTCCAATTTTATTTTGAAAGCACCTCGACTTGCAGCACAGTAGCTGAAAGCAGCTTGAATCCGTTTGGCTCCGACTGGAGTTTTTCATCTGCTGACTGCTTCCTAAAGATCTCAGAGGCCCCGCTGAGCTTATATTCTTAAGGGGATCAAGAATATATTTTGGCCCTGTATTACTGAGTGAGTGATAGGCTGGCAGCAGCACCTTAAAATCTGATTTAAGAAGTAAATGTTTCAGAACAGGAGCAACTTATTCCTGTTAGATCTCTGGCAGCAGCAGGACTATAAACCAAAAAGCTTCATAAAACAGCAAAATCGAGCAATAAATCTGTGCAATTGATCCATGTGTCCAATTGCTCACAGTTGGGTGCAAAAGTCTCCATCTCCTCATTTTGAAATGACAAAAAGAGATTTATGAAGGTTGGGGAGGCTTTTAAGTAACCCAACATGCTTCACCTAGTTCATATTGATGACCTACGGTTAATGAATAACAGTTATAATATAATAATAATAATAGTATTATAATATGACAATAGTAATATAGTAATAATAATGAAGAATAAAATCTTTAAAAACAAGCACAACAAATAAAAATAAAGAGAGAGAAAACCAAGGTACAAACAATAAAAGCAGAAAAACATAAATATACAGATTTTACACAAGCACAAGCACTTATGATAAAAATATTGTGTGTATCTGTCATGTATCTACTCTACACCACGTACCAAGACTTTTAAACTGCTCCCACACATCACAGCGTTTGTCGTTAATCCATTCGAAACCAGATGTTATAATGAATATATGTCTCTCTACTTAAATATTTGTTTTGCAGTTACATAAATGTGTTTTCTTCTTTTCGGCAGACAGCAGCAGCTTCTCCACACCCCCAGTCCCAGAGATTAGCTGACATACCCCCCCCCCCTTCCCCGGACCAGCCCATTTACTGAAGACAGATCACCCAGATCACCTCTGGTAAGAAAGCAAGCACAGCTTAGCTAAAGACGTTGACGTAATCAGGCATCATTAGGGTCAGTTAGAGCAGTTGTTCTACAGTTTTCCGACTGAGGCCGAACTGTCTTTTTCCCATTTGCCATTCATCCAAATTGACACATTGAGGAAAGGGAGCAGAGCTGGAAATCACATTACATGTCACCCTGGAGACTTGGAAGCAAAGCAACCAGTTGTTGTTGCCAAACAGAAACCCCTGGAGCTGGCAGTGAAGATTTCTTTGTCATTCAGAATATTCAAAGCGTTTGAAAATATGCCGACTTGTTCGTGCATGTAACCCCAACCCAGCAGTTATCATGTCAAGGGAGGTTTTAATAGCCTGTTCCATGTTTGCTCCAGCTTGCATTTGGTTAAATGCCCGGATTTTCGAGCTCTGCGGCCAAATGAATCCATTATCATACATTTTGTTCACCTTCTCTGATATGGTAACAGACATGAACAACATGTATGAACACAAACGTCAGACCTGCTCCATTGTGCCAAAGGCATCAAAAAGTTGCACTAGTCAGCCCAAACGCTGGTGTTTGACCTGTAGCAACAATCACTTTGCCTGCAGGTAACCGCACCCTGCAACACAATATGAGCGATTTACTAGATGTTCACTAGGATAAAGTCATATTTATATTTCTGACAGGTTGTTTTTACTTTGTGCAGCTGTAGCACAGCACCCAGTGGACAGCAAGTCCACGGTTGGGTTGAGAGCTGTGTGGAGCAGCACCTCCTCGCAGCCCTCCATCCAATTTTAACCAGTGGCTACTTGTGGTACTGCAACAAAACCAGAAAACATGTTCGATTGACAAAAACATTTTTATTACAAATGTTTAATCCATGGAGGATTGGAGGATCTGTAAAACCTTCCCAGATCTCGGAAAAGTTATTTATTTTCAGGATCTGTACGTGAGCAGGAGTTAGCAGGTGGGCACAGCACAGAGACACTAGTGTGCAAAAGAAGTAAGCGTCATCACCATGGAAGAAAAAGAGCTGGACACTGGACTGAAACATGTTGCTCAGTTACTTGACTATAACTGCCTGCCTGCCAAAGTTGTTTTCTGGCTTCCTGGTTTGCTTATGCATGGTGAGTCCCTCCGCACATTCCCAGTCGCTCCATTGGCTTTACACTGGAATAGCTAAACTGTGGGGAAGAGTAAATCTCGACCTTGTTTTGTAGTCCCAGGTGTCCCGTCAATGGTTTAATACATAGTGCTGTATGTGACCACTGGGTAAAGTTGGCTGCACAGCTGAGAGGCAGCGCAGTATCCAGATCTACTAATAAAAGAGACGGGAGCTAAAATGAACAGTTTCCCGAATCCTGTCCGAAGCCCCATTATAAGAAAACAAATGTGAATTTTAGTAGGGCTTCAAATAAAAGCATGGACCCAGAATTATGCATATTATAATACTGAAAGAATAAAAGTATGAATATCAAAAACTGATGCATTCTCTGATCACATTGTTGCGCCATGAGCCAAACATTTAGCTGAATTATAGGGCGATTTAGAGATTCGGTTGTAAATGGCATTTTGCTGTCGCCTCTCAGATTGCATTTGTGCTGCCCACACTGGCCGTCATCCATTGAATTAGTCTATTGTGCTCGGATAAAGATTGCTTACATCCTCTTTGTGTGGCTGATCTCAGATTGAAAACTGCGCAGGCTAATTATTTACTCTCTGTGCTGATTCCCGTGTCCCTTAATGACTGGTGGCAGACTGTTTACACAGTATGGATTACTGCACACACAGCCTGTCACTGATAGAGGACACGGCATGTTGTTGTCATTGTGGCTGCAGCGCTGCATTTGTAAAATGTGTTTTAAATGTGACTGTTTCGCCTGGCAACCACACACGCTCCATTATTGGAGCCCGTTCGTGCTATTCAGAAAACCATATTCCACGGTTCAGTTGGCATTTTACATCTCAGTTGCGTTAAATTGCTGACATGTGTTTGATTTAATTTCAATAGGATCAGATCAAATGTGAAGAACTGGAAATGATCCACCATTGTGTGAAAAAGTATGCATCAAGGTCAAACTGGCCTTTGAATGATATGGGAATAAATCCTGTGCCTTGTAGTGAAGGGTCAGTGTGTTTCTTAATGATACAAAGATTAACAGGCAGCTTTGCAAATAAAAATGACACCTGTGCAGTTTGTTTGCATCTGTTTGTCATAAGTACCGGCTGCTGCCCCGGCAACAAATTCATACTTTTAAATTCATTTTCTTTTATTCCTGTAATTTCTCAATAATGTAATTAATGTAATATTGCTGGTTAAGCACGGTTATCTGTTATAGTTTGGATTTATTGTGCCAGTGCAGGAGAAATGCAGTTTGCAGCAGGTTAAACAATAAATCCCGAAATCATGGGCCTGAAGCTGAGGTAACATGCTTCAGTCTTTCCATCCGACATTTGTTTTTCCATGCACCTTGTATTAATATGTTGTATCACATAAACATAAAACAAAATTTTGCAAATCGCATTTTGAAAATAGCTCTCTTATGTAAAATCTTTTTGTTTGGCACTTTTTCTTAAAAGTTTTGTTTTGCTACATACTGTGTTCTCTCTTTCGTTGTGTTGTTAAGTTATGTTGGTGCATTGTTGTTGGCGATTTTTGTTTTTTTTTTGCCTTTTGTTGTATTTTCTGAAAACGTTTTCCGAAACCTCGTTTTTTGTAAAAAGGTACAAAGAAATATCAGTGTGTTTGCGATATGTTGGGTTTTCTGTTGTGTGTTTTCTGAACTGTCATCGTGTTTTGGGAATTTTCTTTTTGTTATCTTTTTCTGTTTTATGAAATTTTGTTTTGCGACTTGTTTTGTAAAATGTAGTTTTCTGTTGTTTTGTTTTCTCTTTGTATATTGTCTATGTACATTGTAAATACCTTTGGCTAAGATGGAAAAGTGCTATATAATGACAGACAGGATAGTTCAGTGATAACTATTGTGCTTGAACATAGCAAAAAAAAAACTGCTCAACAATTATGACTGTGTGTGAGCTTTAAAAGACACCAAAGAAGGCAGTTAATCCTTTCGGGAGGCTTATCAATGGTTTCCTGAGGATCACTACTCATACACTTCCTGAAAAACGGTGTGTGTGTGTGTGTGCGTGTGTCTGTGTGTGTGTGTAGTGGTGGGGGGTTGTTTTGTGCAGTACATAATTCCGCCTGCCTCGTTTGTTTGGGTTTTGCATTAACATGTCATAGCATCAGCCAAGATGTTGAAGGGCAGCTTTGAAAACGTGCGGCGCCATCACCTCCTCGCTTCTCCCACCTCTGGTTCCCCCCCCCCCTTGTGAAACTCGGAGCAAGGTTTCGTCAAAACAGCCGGGATATGACAACTTTTATCTCCAAGCAACATGCTAGTTCTCCCATCTGTGGTTCAAACTGACAGACTCTTGAAAGCGTTAGCTCGCAGCGTTGCTGTAAGTGCGATTAGACGTGTGAGTTGAGGTGCAGGCTGAACAGCAGACGATATATGTGATGAATATCTAATCAGGCCATTTCTGCAGAAAGTGTTTTTTCCTTTTTCTCTCCCTGAATGTCTACCTGCTGAGCTTCTTAAAAACTCGAGCAAAGTCTTTGCTGCACACACACACACACACACACACACACACACAATCCCGCTGCACTGCTCACTAATGTGCGAATCATCCCGTACTCAGTAGGAGGGACTGGGGCAGGCGTGCATGTGGCAGCCTGCTGTGGAGATACACCATGTTAAAAGTTGTCTCAGCAGAACTGAGTCTTATATTTCCTATCAGACTTAAAGCCAGATGTGCGACTAGATCAAAGCATGAAACTCTCTTTCTCAGATGTCTTGTTAACTCCATCTCCTCTGCGGAACCAGAGCCCGGAGACCTGTCCTTAGCACGTTTTCAAGAGACATCTTCGCTTTTAAAGAACTGGTTTGAATGTAAGTGTTGTTTTGAGAATGGACACATAATGTTGACAGCACCATTGTCAACCCAGTTCATATTTTTTAAAATATTCCTCATGTACATAGTACATACTATTTACATAGCCATAAGCGGTCTGGTCTCAGATTAATTAAAAGTGTCAATAGTGTTTGAAGTTTGAGCAGAGCTGCTGTGCGTCCCTTTATCTCAGACCTCCTGAATCTTGATTTGAATCTGCAGATGGGGATCAGGCCTTGGGCTGCTGACATCACTGCATTTACCTCTTTCCTCTGAAAATTGCACAATTGCTCACTGTAGCGATGGCTTTCATCACAGAGTGGACAGGGCCGGTGAGTTGTTTTGCTGATGGGACTGTTTGCAGTCAATGGCCATTGATGGGACAGTATAGGAGCGTCAGCAATCTGCTCTTACACTTTTGGAAATTTTGAAATTGAATTTAAAAAAAAAAAAAGTGTGAACAACACTAAAGCATCCACCTCCGCTTTGTGGATGATTTATTTAATTATTCACATTTTGTTTGACAATGCAAGTGAAGTACAGCAGCCAGAAATACGTCGTTGACATTGCAGAATGATCCGCTAGGAATTTACGCTTGGATGCACGTCGCCTTTTCAGAGTTCACTGCAGAAAATATTGAAACTCATCATTTCTTCAGCACATAATTAACGTAATTTTACCAGAGTCCCTCGTGGTGCCACGAACCCGGTGAAGCAGAGGAATTGAATGCTTCTGAATGCAGGCAATCACCAAATCTCAGTGTGTTTTCTTGGAGTCACTGCATTTTTATCATCTATGCTTAGCACCACCTGCAGATTGGTGGCACGGTCTGGAGGCTCTGGCTGAAATGTGTAGAGCGTCAAAGCACAGATGCACCCAATACAGAAACCAGGGATGCTTGTGTTAAAACACGGCCGTGGCTCTTCTGCTGGATTACTCACTTTATGTTGGCTGAATGTAGAAGCAGTTCTTCACTCTGACAGACTGATGAGTGATTTTCCTTTCTCTGCACAGCAAAACCTCAACATGACACCGTTGACAACACTATCAGTTTATCACTTTGCCTTAGGAAGTGAGGATGATGATCTTCACTTTTTGAGGGGCGATGATTCAACTGTGCAACAAATTTAGAGACTGAAATTTGAGCTGTTGTCAAAGTTTGAGGTGTTTCTCGATTTGTTTTCCTCAATTGAAAAATTTGTTTTTATTATTAATCAAGTTTGCTTGATGCAATGATCCGCTGTGGCGATAAGGACAAAAAATAAATAATCAAGTTTGCTTTCGTGACTTTTACTTAAATGTGGGCTGTGGTAACATATATCCAGTATCTGTATTAAACGTCCCCTTATCCGAAACAGCTGTAAAGACTTTTTGTCAAAGTTACCAACACTATGAATCTAGAGATTTCGGTACTAAATTTTGTCTACACCAATGGAAACTCACCCAGCTTTTAACATTTTCACCTAGTTCTGATAAACCTAGTATGTTTAAGGAACCAGAGATGTCATTTAATCCGTCAGTACTTTCTATTTTGTACGTTGGGTCTTGTGATAAGTCTGGAAAAAAGTTTCTCCAGTCAAATATTGACTTTAGCAAATGAAACCAAATACCTGGAGAGATGCACTGGATAAATGCCATGGTCTGAGGGGTGGGGGGTAAGCGTGGTGGCCGGTCATGCTCAGGCAGGTCCACGGGGCCCAATGCCCATCGAGCTCACCTGCCAGGGCTGACGCTCGCTGGCTTCTCAAGCTGGAAATTGCCATAATGTGTCCTGGAGCGGTCGGCTGCACAGGCCGTTATCAGTGGCTCCATCTGTGCCGAGGCCACACACATCAAATCTTTGGTGGTGGTGGAGCTAGAGATGTTAACTCCAGCATAACGACGTCCAAGAAGCACCTTTATCAAGCAAAATGAGCAAACACTATCAACTACAAGTAGTAGTGGCCAAAAGTAAGTGTACATAAGAACATGGTGTAAATTTTCTGGTGTTTTCTATGTCTGCTGTGGATTTGTGGCCATTCCAACACTAATGTTTGCTGATAAGACCTGGTTTGCAGTCGGCGATCCAGTTCTTCCCAAAGATGTTGAGTGGGGTTCTGGTCATGGCTCAGCCAAAAAGCGATGATAGTTTTCTCCATGTTGGACTTTCCAGCTCTCTCAAAGCGAGACTTTCTGCTCAAGCAGTGATTAAATTAGCAGCAGCAGGTTATTAGGATGGTTGGATCCGCTACCGGGGGCTACTTCACCTCCATTTTGGACTCTTGTGTTTAGCCAAGGATCAGTAAAGTCCCGACAGTTTTCTGCTGGTAAATCTACCATTTATGCCAGATCCCACCTGACTGTGCCAAGATATTTTCAGTTTAAGGGCTAAAACTGTTATGTCCCCACAAAGATAGTTCTACACGTATCCATACTTTGCACTTTAACTTGTTCCCAAGGACGGCAGCTCACCCTCCGCTCACACACTGTGCTGTGTAAGAAGCAGTCAGGGAGATGCTGTTGCCCTTCAGCCCCTGCAGGTCCTCTATCACTACTTTCGTTGATCAATGGACCCTTTCGTCTTCAGTTTTAATATGTGGGCAAAGAGTTGGACACATGCAAATGCTAGCTCAGCATACAGAGACATTTTATTTGACTTGTTTGCTTGTGCTTTAACATTTATCTTGCTGCAAAAAATCCAGTGGTGGATATTAATCAGCTACTAAATAACCACTTTGGCTTTTATTGACTGGCAAAATATTATCACTTCATCAGGCAAAAAGTGACAAGCAATTAACATAAAACCAATCTGTGCAACACCTGCATCACAATACAATGCATTTATCTGTCATTTCAATGAGTGAAAGTCCATTTTCAATGACAAATGGGATGCTGCACTGCCAGAAACTGTATGGACAGACTCCAAATGGAGCTGATTGCTCTTAATGTTCCTGCCATATCTGAAAGTGTGTTAGCTCGTGTCAGTTTGTCTGGCGTTTAATCTCGGATGTTGAAAAGACAGAGGCAAACATTTGGAGGACACAGAGACGAGTTTAACTTCTTAAATTGTGAAGGGCTGCTGAAATCGCAGGAAGAAATAAGTGAATTTTCTATCACTAAATAACATTGAAAATCCAATGACGCTCAAAGGACTTGATTGTGGCTTTTTTGGGTGCAGCCTTAAGTGATGCTGTATTTCAGGTAGCTGCTTTGCACCTGCTCAATATGAACACAGGTCCTACAGTGAACCACTGTGCACATGCATGAACACATACATGAACCGTTACATTACACCACACATTTCGCTGGTTCTAACCACCGCAGGGTTTGCAGATTAACAAGCTTCTCCTCCACCTCCCCATGCTTCCAGGTAGTTTATTATGTCGAGCTGGGTGGAGCTGTGTGAGTGTGTGTTGGTTATTTTTAACTTCTATATGTGAGGACGAGTGCACTTTCTCCTTGGCTGATTGCATGTGGAGGCCCTGAGGGAATGTGTGTGTATAAATGTGTGTTTCTATTCAGTCCTCTTTGTACAGGTGTGTGTTTTGTGTTGGATGCTCCCAGTGGGCCACATGCATGTTGAGGTGCCCCTCGGTCACTCTGCACCATTACTAAGTCATACGTCCTTCCCTGCTCCCCTGATGCTGCTGTGGTGGAACTGTTGAAAGTCACGCTTCTGCAAACATCCACCACTGTTTTAAATCATCAAATTGTGAACTTTCTGTTGCATTTGTATCCAATGCTCAGAAATACGTGTGTGTGTGTGTGTGTGTGTGTGTGTGTGTGTGTGTGTGTGTGTGTGTGTGTGTGTGTGTGTGTGTGTGTGTGTGTCTGCTGCACCCTCTCAGTGATATTTTGTGGTGTAGGTGTGATAGAAAATGGGTCACAAACCGAGCTTTTTGCTGCAAAGCCAGGTTGCCCTGGTTACAGCTCAGTTGAACCGATAAATCATATTGTTAAGTTGCAGCCCTGGTTGTTCCTCAGTGCTGTTTCATGACCTCAGAGTTGCTCCCCAAGAGCAGTTGTGTTAGTTTCTTTTTCAAATTTGGAGAGAAGCGACACTGGATGGTTGTGTTTTACATTGTTACAATCTTCTACATTTGAGGAAACACTCTCATCACAGCTGCAGAGAGGTGATTATATTATAATATTTTGATAAGTACTTGTAATTTATTAACTTGATTTTTGCTAATTGCTAATTTGGTCACATTTACGATTTTATATTTTGATATTTTTACTATTTCCTGACTTTACACTTTTTATGATTTTGTCAAACTTGTTAATCTTTACTATTCGGTAAAAAATTCCATTTGCAGTTTCTTAACATTCGTTTAACTGTGTCACATTTCTTCCACAATTCTGTTCTGGAAACAGTTTTTCTTTTTCAGACTTTTTAAATTTAATTTAATTACAATTTAATTTTTAAAATGCTTCCTTTTTCATGATTCCCCTAAAATGTCCTGTTTCCTTTTCATTTATTTCTTGGCCTGTTTGTTCAGGGGAAACATGTTTAAATATTTCTGTTATTTCCTTTATAATTAGTGCAGGATATAACACGGTGACTAAAATCAATACTCTTATCAACATTCTGCTTTGTTTGAATTGAACTTGTTCAAGATTTAATTTCAGTTGTTAATTTTGCTATTCCCCCATTTTTGTATTTATTGTGCTGCTTTTATATTGTTCTGGACAAGTAGAAAATGAGTGGAAAAGTGCATGTGGAAAGGGGAGAATGTGAAGTGAAGAAAGGACAGAAATTATACAGTAAAAAGTATAAAGAATTGATGTGAAATGGAAAATGAAACGTGTTTCAGTCAGAAGTGAGAGAGAGAGAGCGAGAGAGCAACTGGGTGCATGGGAATATTGAGCCACAAAGCATTTATGTCAGATCAAAGCTAATCCTTATCTTTGGGAGAAGGACTCAGTAATACCCGGGGCTGTCTCACCCCCTCAAGGGCAGGTCTCTTTCTCTCCCTCCATCTCCCGCTCCTCATCCTCTCACTTCTTCATAAAAACACCAGGATTTTTCTGCACTTTTCCTCGACTTTGACTCGCTAACGGCGTGGAGAAACTAGGTCAGCTGGGTAGTGCAGAGGCAGGAGAAGCGGTGGGTCTGTCCTCTGGGTGTGGATGAGGAGGGAGCGTTGTTGCTCTTGGTGCTGGTGCTGCTGGGAGCAGACGAATGATTTGTGGACGGTGCTGATGGATGCAGCTCAGCGATGATTTGCTTTTTGAGGTGTGAGAATAGCTGGTTTTTTATTACTGTCCAAAGCAAATTGTAACAAATGTCCAAAAAAACACAAATTTGGATTAGTATTTAATCTTTTCGCCATAACTGCCAACTTTCTTGCTGGTTCCAGTTCCTCAAATTGTTAAGATTTCATTGTTATCTTTCTCATCTGTGACACTCAAGGTGTTGCACTCTTTACCAAAGCTTTTACCATAAAAGAGGCATTTGAAGATGTACACTGTACAAAAAAATAAAACGAGCCATTTTTACTATTTTCATTTTAGAAATCATGAAAATCAAATAATAACAAGATTAATCTATAGTGACAATCGTAGTTTAGTGAATGAGGTTAGATTATGTTTTGTATACAGTTAAAGTTTAGAAAAATACCTTTAAAAGTTTTTTGCAAACAAATGTTTAATCATTTTCTTAACTATGAGTAAACATTCATGTCGCCACTTGAACGAATAATCACCCTGACAACATTTTTTAGCTTTACTTTTTAAAATGTCATTATTTGCAATTTCCAATCACCTTATCAATATTTGCCATCCCTTGAGTTGTGTAACTACTGTGCTAATAACATAGCAACTTTCTAGCTTCAAAACCTAAACCTAAAACTAATCGAATCCAACTTTTATTGTCCTGATAGACATTCCCATACCTAAACACAGACACTGACAATGACAGAAAATGTATTAGACAACTGAATGTTGTCTTACACAATCTGCTTAATAATGGAGGCACCAGGACTTTCAGATTAGCCTCCCTGCAACCCTGTCTCTTAAAAAAATTACATCCTTATACAACTAAACTGCAAATAGGATTATGTTTTAGTAGCGAACTCAATAATTACTTTCCAATGCAATGTGTTTTTTGAATGAATGAAATGGTGCTTTCATTAAGGGAAAGGGAGCTGCCAGGAGGTGGTAGGGGAGGCTCGCGTTGGAATAATGTTCAGGACGTCCAAGCCAACGACCCGAGTTTGGTTCCTGAATCCGGATTTTCCTCTATTACACCAGCCCTCGATCTTCCTCTGACCCTAACCAGCTCCTGTACCTGCCTCATCACAACCATGCACAAACTGGACATGGTACTGCAGGATCGCGTTTTACGGCAGAAAATGAAACCGGATATTTTTTAGCAAGATCGGATTATTTGGAGTCCAAAAATACGTTATATGATGATACGGTCGGTATCAACGTATTAGCAACTCACCATTTACGTTACGTGACAACATGTCAGACATTAACAGGAAATGAAATGTGGTTGAAACTAGGTTTTCCATGAAAACGTAATTGCGTTTCCAGTTTAGTTGCATAGGAACATAATTTTTAGGAGACGGGGTTGTCAGGTGACCAAACTGGAGGAATTACAACATGTGTCCCATCTGACCTGTGAATGCATCCAATTCCCCCCAGAAAAACCTAAAGGATCCCACCACACATAAAGGCACCTTAATCTGCACTGTCTGTTCCGCTGCAAAGACACCCTGGATGTTGACCGGTCAATCCGCAGAGCGTTCTCAAGAGGATTCAGATTTGATAAGCGGGGTCTGTGTGGAATTTCAGTTCAATACAATGCTCTCAAATCCCAAGCTTTGTCTCACTGTCCAAGGTTAAATGTGATTATCCTCTCACCTCTAAATAACCAAACCAAAGGACTCCAGACTGAATAAACTACTCGCAGAAAGCTCGGTGTAAATCAATGCTACGTCAGTGTCCCCACAGGGCGATGTGAGCAGTTTAATTGCCTGAGATATTGTCTCCGATAAAGGACTGAGATGCACGGTGTTGCAGGGCAATCGGTGGTCACCTCTTTCCATTTCTATCAGCACTCTTCTCCCCATCTCACCCCTCCATCTGTCTCACTCTTCACTCTAGCTGTCTGCACTCAGTGGTGCCTGCCCCGGAGGGACAGCCACTCTGTTGAGATGGCAGCGAAGAGAAAGAAAAATGTGCTCGTCTTCCCTTCTCAGCAGTTTTCACACTTTGGCGATTTGGTTGAAAAATAAAATAATAAGTCGGGTAGGGCCCTTTTTGGTATTCATTGTTTCCTTGGTGCTATTTTGAAAGGGTTTAATCATCTGTAAAAGCAAACTATCACAGCTTCACACAGCTTCAATATCACAGCTTCCGCATGGATTAACACGGTAAACGTGATTATGCAAGAAGAGTAGGACGAGGAAGAAATTGTTTATGGAGTCTGTGGCCCGAAGGAGACACTTAAAAGAACTAGCCGTACTTAGCACAGATACAGAAGTGAGTCAGTATGTTTGCAAGGTGTCTTCTTCAACACGAACGGTGGTTGAAAGCAACAAAATATTTACCGCATTGAACCTAAAGTTCACAATGTTTTACTACCAAAGAAGAAAGAAACACTACAAACTTGACTTAATGTAGTGTTTGACACTGCTAGAACCAGAACAAATCTAATGTTTTTTCTGCTAGAAGGAGGAATTTATGTAAAAAAAAAAAACACTTATAACAGTAACAAATGTAAGAAAATAGTTACATTGTGTCTAGCATGGTTTTGTGTATAGCGTTTGTTTCAGGAAGAAATGATATTTTCTCATCTAAATGTTAGGAATATAGTGAAGTACTCAGTGCCTAAGTGAATGTACGTTAGTGAACTACTGCACTGCTACTTTATACAGTAGTACTAGTACAACTTGACAGCTATATTACTTTAACCTTACTTTTTTCTACAAACTGGTTAAAAAATGTTGATTTCACATGGATTTTAAGAAAATACAGTTTTTAAGGGTGTAAAAATATTCAGAAATGCCATAATCATCAACACTAGCAAAGGACTTGCACATTGATACATTGCCGCAAAAGTACAACTTATTTTCAGCATAAAGTGCTTGATGCTTGATTTTAATGTGCAGTATTTTGTGTTGTATTGCAAACTTCAAAGTAGACAACAGGCCTTTTATATTTATTTTAGACAGGCAATTCTGTGTAATAGTATTTGCTTTGGGTACAAGCTTTGCTCAGCCTGATGTTTCTAAGAAGCAAGGAAATTGTACATTTAGCATCATTTCTGCAGAAATTAATATGGGAGAGCACTTTCAGAAAATAAATATTGTATTTCCACATTCTGACAGGGGACAACATAAATCTGTGGCTGAAAGACAAGATGTACAAGGGTGGCTTGTACTATTACCGTAGCTCATGTTTCAGTGCCTGGATTAATGGTTTTCCATGGAAACTCTCTGAAGTGGATGAGCGTTAAAAATTGAGTGTATTATAATCAGACTTCCCCTTTATCAACATGGTATAAATTCTGTGTATAAACACTGTGAAGGTCAGGGCTGATGATTATATGATTATTATAAATATATGGGTATTAAAAAAAAACTTGTCCTTCATAGAAAGTATAGTTTTGTTCCCTTTTCTTGCACATTAACTCAGATCCAAATTCAATTTCAGAAATATGAATTCACCTATAGCACTGCACAGTTCCCACTGTTGTTGCTGTCCCCATCTCAACACTGCTTTCTCTTCTCTCCTGTTGCAGAACAACAGCGATGTTGCCACCAAAGGGCTGTTACATCTCTGTGAATTCATGAACGGCGGTGAAGCCGTAAGCATCACAACCAGCTGCGCTTTCCTAACTTCACTCGGAGCTGCGAGACATTTGTACAACATCTCTTTTTTTTATCTAAAGACATTATCTGCCGGTGAAAACAAAGAGACCACCTTCCAAAGATGGATGCTCTTTCCCAGGATTCAATTCTGGAGTGCCAGATCTGTTTTAACTACTACAGCCCCCGCCGACGGCCCAAACTCCTGGATTGTCGACACACGTGCTGCTCAGTGTGTTTGACCCAGATGCGCAGCAGTCAGAAGGAGATTCGTTGCCCCTGGTGCCGCGGCGTCACTAAGCTCCCAGCAGGCCTGTCCGTCTCCCACCTCCCAGACGACCCAGACATCATCACTGTCATAGCCATCCCTCACACATCTGAGCACACGCCTGTCTTCATCCGCCTCCCTAGCAACGGCTGCTACATGGTTCCCCTGCCCATCGCCAAGGAGCGATCGCTCGGCCTTCCGGGGGAGCTGGGATGCCGACTCCTGCCCGGCAGCCAGCAGAAGGGGGTGACGGTGGTGACTGTGCCCGAGCAGCAGCCCCTGGGTTTGGCTATGGATCTGGATGGAGTGGGGCTTGAGGGGGGCGAGGGCGAGAGAAGAGTCACTGGCCCGGTGGGAGGCGGAGGGAAGGGCTCCACACTGTCCGGTGTGTGCACGGTGATCCTGGTGGCGTGCGTGCTGCTCTTCCTCCTGGGCATCGTGCTGCACAACATGTCCTGCATCTCCAAACGTTTCACCGTCATCTCCTGTGGCTGAGGCCTGGGGAGAGGGTGCAAGGACGGCCTCGCCCCTCCCCCCAGATTCCTCCTCAGGGCAGGAGAGAAGGGGGGACTAAACTCACATCATGGGCGTCCAAGGAACTTACTGAGCAATGTAGAGAGACACAGATGGAGAAGAAGAGGTCAAGAAGGAGAATCAAAAATGCTCTGCCATTGTGTCCCACTTTTAACTTTGGGAATTTAAAACTGAAAAACACCAACCATTATTTTGTCAAACTGCATACTGGTTCTGAATATCCTGTCCTGTTATAGTCTGTCCCTTTTTTTTCTGAAAGATGGCTTTGGGAATGACGCCAGCCTGACATTTCATTCACGTTTCGCAGTGGCTGGGTTGCCCGTTTAGTCTGTGGTTTGTAGAAGTGCTTCGGTTGTCATCGTGTTGTTTAGCTGAATGTAGGATCCAAGTGGTTCGTCTCCAGCTGGTGCTGCTGCACACAGCGTCCCCGTTCTCTGATGCCGCAGGAACGAACGTCTGGCTCTGTTTAGATCGTTTGGGGAAACACAAAATCGACACAGCTTCTTTTTTTTTCTTCAACGCAATCTGTTCCCTTTATATGAAAAATGTTACAATGGTTGCTATGATGTTAGATATTAAAAATGAGACTGAAATATTCATTCATGCCAGCATATCATATAAACTATAAACATGGGGAGCACTGAGTTGCTTCATAAAGGCTTTAAAATTGTGATTTTAGTGCTGTTGATTTGTTTTTTTGGAAATGATAAATCACCTCAGCGGTTATTTGATTAAGTGAAAATACCAATCATTTCATTGTTCGAACCGCTTTAGATGTGAGGTTTTGATTTTTATGAGTGAACCATGAGGTTTTGAATTTTGCTCCCATGGTTGGGCAAAATGAACTTTTTGATGGACATGAAAATGATCTAAGACCTGATTTAATAAAATGATAAAACTAAATGATGAAAATGATCACATTGCTGTCCTATTTTGAACATGGTGGCAAACTTCTTCATCTTCTAGTTTATATGTTAGCCGCTACAAATGTATAGGCTAATCTGTTAAAAACATTAATTGAAACATTTGCTTTATTTTTTGCTCATATCAAACGTTTCTCATAATAAGATGAGATTGATACTACTCATGCAGTACATACATTGCAAAGCCAGGAGGACAGATCTGCAGAAAGTAGATTGAACTAGGCTATAAACTATTAGCCTAGCATACACTAGGCTAAGCTTAGCTTAGTAGAAGGGACAAAGAGCCAGCCTGCCTCTGTCCACATTCAAAACAGCACCTCTAAAGCTCAACGAAGAACCTTCACTGTGTATCCGTCACAGAAATGTGAAAACAAATGCTACATGCTACAGTCCGTCACAACACAACATTTTTACGTCTGTTTGTTTCCTAATTGTGGCCAAAGTTTTCTTCTACCAGAGTTTGAACCTTTTGGTTGATCTAGTACCTTTTGCAGGTTCAAAGGCCTGTTTGAGGGTTGAGAGGGGGTTTTACGGACAGGCTCGGAAGGGGGTCAGGTTTAGATTAGTCCTCGGGGAGGAGTTACTACACTTAGGTGAAGGTTAGGTTAAGGGTTGGGGGTTGGAGACGAAGCGACTGACCTCTTTTTCTACCACTATGGTTTATTGAAAATGGGTTTACGCACGTCCGGTTCGGGTAAGTTTCCCACGGTTCCATTTTGAGCCCTCTAGTGCCTTTTTACAGCATTTACCGAGCTTTAGAGGTCAGGTGGATTTGAACACACGGCAGAGAGCTCAGGCTGGCTGTCCAACATTGATGCGCCTCCTGGCTGCAGCTCTGTACCGTACATACAGATGTGTCAGTGATATCCGTCTCTTCTGCAAAAAGCAAGTACGATTCCTTCTCTAAAGGTCGAGCTTTCTTTGTTTGCTGTTGTACTGCGTCCGTTTTTGTGTTTTTTCCATGGACGCTTAATAATTAATGTTTCATCAATTACTCATTTGTCCATCTACTTCTCACCCTTCAGACCACCAGCGTCCTCTAAAAACACACTGCCCAGCTTTTAATGCCTCCACTCATTCAGTGTGTTTATGTGTGTGAGCAGCGGGTCAGTCACGGGTCAGGAGTGGGTGGGTGCTGCAGGGTTCCAGTTAATGATGGCTGTATCGATTTATCTGCTTTTGAATATCTCTCACATCTGCAGAGATGGATGTGGGGTTTTTTTTTTTTCATTATTCTACGTTGAGGCAAGCAATTTGTCTGCTTACTGTATCATTAAAGCACTGGAGTGTACAGTAGAAGCAGACCGAACTCTTTTGTGTCGCAGCCTCGCCATGTACAGAATGATTGTACTTTCTTCTTTTTCTGATCTGAACGTCTTTCTGTCGACATGTTTTACTTTGTTGAACTCTGATCTGAGGTGACGCAGCTCTGTGGGTTTGCTCTTTTTCAAATCAGTTGGCACATTATGTGAAAACAAAGCGATAAGGATGATATTTTGCATCTCAATTACACATTATATACATTATCAAAATGTTGTATATAAATATCCAGTTGTTTACTTAATTAATGCATTTAATTACAGATGATTCAGTCAATTGAGGTTAAAAACTTTACCCAAGATAAGTGTTTTTGCTCTTTTTCTTTCTTTTAAGAACCTATTTAGGTTTTTCTTTTTCATGATTTTACCACCGATTTCTAGGTTTCCTCCTCTACAATAAAAGAAAAGTGTTTTTTTTTTTTCATTCACAATGAACAAAAAGCATATTGTATTCATGCTCCTTCTGAGAGGAGAGCTTTTCTGTTTGCATCTCAGGCCTTGCTGCACTAAAATCTTCTGGTACAAAAGCATCTGGGCTACATCGTTTGGCTGTTTGTTTGACAGATATGACATACTGAGTGCTGTGATATTTAATAAAAATTACATCTTCATTAAGGCAAACTTATTAACTTATTATGTTTTTAATCATGGTTTTATTAGTGCTTAAACTGGCACTAAAGCTTCTATACGTAGAGGTTTGTAGCTGTATAATATCCACACAGGTCATTTTCTTTGCTCAACAAATTAAATACTGTGGATAAAAATAACATATTTTTAATCAAACTTATTGTTTTCTGTTGTCTGATGAAAACATGGACTGGTGACGACTATGTGAACAATCATCAGGGAAGCCAGCAAGACAACTGTGAATTAAATATAGGCATTAGTGACGAATTTCCCTCGGCCCAGTTAATAAATGAAAAGAAGAGTATGTATCCCTTTTAATAAACCATTAGTGCTTTTACATTTACATAATAAACACATTAGAAGACCTTTTACGTTGCCAGGTTGCAAAAAAAATGCTTTGTACCCCACAATTTACCTGACACAAACCAGCAACTCAAAAGTTATAACTAATGGTTTACACCTGAGCTATAAAGCCTTTATAACATTTACCTTTTTTTTTTTTTAACCCCTTTTCCCACTGTGGAAGCTCTCTACAAACACTTAATAAATGTCTTAGGACACCTTAATGTAATTGTAGGCAGATAGGAAGGTTTTATTACTGCACTGTATTTATCAGCAACTAAATTGTCTTAAGAATGTGAGTTAATGTCAGCTAACATCTACATTAAATTGTCTCACAAACCACTTATTCGTTCTTATTTACTGCCTATTGATGCTAAACAGGTGAGAGAAAATAAACACAACTTTAATCAAAGAATTCACTGACAGAAACATTGTACTTTATTTCCACTGGCAAAGTCAGCAGGAACTGGCAATTAAAAAAAAAACTGATTGCCAGACACATTTGTGCTCTGCATGATGGGATTTTACACTCACAAGTACAGTACATCACACACAACATGGCACCTTTTGGGCTTTGTGGCTGACTGTGATCCACTGAGAGGCTGAAGGGGTGACCTCAGTGTATTTTACTAAAAGTTGGTTCTAATGTTTTGGCCCCTTATTCCCCTTATTTGAACAGAGTGTCCAAAACATCTAAATATAATACATTTCAGTACGACTGCACCTCACACTATGACCTCAATAATTAACACACCCTAAAATTATCACCTTTCTGACAGTTTCCACTTAAAAACGGAGAAACTAAAAAATGTAAGAAACCTTAAAAAGACGAATCCATTTTGTCTACAACCATTTTAAGTATTGTGATGGTACTGCATGTTGTTGATAGAAGAGTTTCACACAAACCATCTTTAAAGTGCTGTAGGAATGAGCCTTAAAGCCTATGAGCGAGTTTACAGTAATGCACATCTGGTTTTGTAGAGAAGGTAAATGCATAAAATCATTTATAAAGCTTAAAGGTGGAGACTTAGTGCAGCTTGTTTATAGCCCAACAATAGTATTCATGGAGCTTATTTTCTGCAATAATCCATTAGCAGGTGAAAAAAATGCCAATAATAGCAAAGGTCATAGGGACTGAATAGCGAAGCAGGCATATTATAACACCCCTTGCTGGCACCAAAATGGTGGATGCCATCTAACTGTAACAGTGTATTACACTCAGGATTACAGCTGTGCAAACATGGCTGTTTGGGTTAAAGCACAGTTAAGTTTAGACACTAAAGCCTCCTCCACACATGTCCTGGAACCCTGAAAATTTCCTGACTTTATCCAGAAGTGATGTATGTGAGAATGCAAATATTCAAGATGCTCCTGAGATCATCCGGACATAATCTAGATTATGATCAGGGAGGACACTGCTCTGTCCTGAACTGTTGGGAGGATGTAAAGTGATCGAACGGGTGTGTTGAAGACATTTCTGTCAGTTGACTGACACTGCATGGCTCTGATGTGCTGTCAACAAAACTCTGGAAGATTGGGACGAATGGATGGTTTAATGAATGTTAGGTCCTTTAACCACAGACGCTACACATCACCCTGTGGTAAAATGTTTATGCTGAGCCCATTTTCCTGGTTGTCCAAATGACAGATTTGCAAGATGTCAAAGGCCTTTTTCAATATTAAATAGAAAACAAAGGAGTGTTGTGTTGGGGATTCTGCAGAAGTTAAGTAGCAAAGAGGCAGAGACGTGCTGCCTGAATAACATGTCAAACTGGAATATTGTTGCTGGAAACCACTACAAACAGCTGTGATGTGCTGCTGGTGATTAACCACACACAGGGTTCACGCCATTCATGATCAATGAACCCATCTTCAGTTTTCCTTCTACTAATCCATCATGAACGATGTAAAGGATGAGGGAGGGACAGGTAGAGATACAAATGCATTTTGTTTGTTCTGTAAGTGATGAGATTATTGATTCTGCCATTATTTGGAGGCAAATGCTGTAAAATGCTCTCATGCACGAAAGCAATGAATGCAAATGTTGGATGTATATGTTTCCCAGGTGTTTGTTTTATTGCTTCTTCATTTTTTTTCCACTTCTTCACTGAAAGATGGAACAGAAAATTCCTAACCACCTGATCTTTTACGGAGCAGCTCACTTCCCGTCTTAATTTGACCTTTTCATCCTATCAAGCGTGACCTTTGGCTGTGATTTAAAAGCACATCATGCCTCTTGAATCTCCTTCATGTCCTCTGTCATATTTCTTTCTCAAATTAAAGTTAAGCTGTTTTTTGGGGTTTTTTGGTTTGTTTGTTTTTTACAGAAACTCTCAGAGCAGCCGTTGGAGGAGTGTGGAAAAGATGCTTGTCATTTCTGTGCCTGTGTGTTTGTAAAATGCTATGAAGTTCTCTTTGTAGTTTCCTGTTTGTGTCAGGCCTGATGTCGGCTGGCGAAACAAGCAGCAGCTGTTTTTGGTGACCTATTAAAGTAAACGCTATGAATGTGAAAGACAAGGACTCCAGTGGTATTTCTTTTCATTTTAATTATGCTTTATTGAACTCTTTTATTTTACCGTGGATCCTTTTCTGCTGTAACATAAACATGTTTTTGTGCAGACACAAACAGCTTCCTCTTAAATGTTTCCATTTTAAATAAAAAAGCCCAGTAAAAGATAAAGAGCGTGCTCCCTGTAGCTTTAGTTATTGAAGTTCATATTTCAAGGTTGAGTGAACATGGTGGTGTTTACCCTCAGAAGCCTCTTTTCTCCTCAAATATTTATTGATATGGTGTCAGGGAGGTAATTAACGCTCTCCAGGGACCAATTTCAGCCGTCTTTGCTGCTGCTAAACACCTCTATTCCTCAGGCAGCAGCCACTTACAGATTGTACAAATAACCAGCCCCATTTATGCCTAATGACAGTTTCTTTAATGGTCATGTTTCGGTTTGGAGAGCATCAATTATTACTGAAAAGTGATGGACTTGGCAATAAAATTGCTTTTCAGATTATGTCATAAACCCAGCGTTTGTCACTGTTTTACACCATTTGTAAAGATGTTTGTAGTCATTCAATCCCATGCTCATATTCACAGACTCTACAGTAGTCTCTGAGTGTACTGGTTTAGCATTTGCAAAATTGGAAAACTATGAAATAGAAACAAATCTAATAGACATAGGGTATTTTTTATACCTGTGTTTGTTTTGCATCTGTATTTAGGTGCTTTGCGTTTTTGTGGTAGTTTTGTCTCTTTTAGTTATTTTGTGTCTCATTTTAATGTTTCTCCTCTTTTTTTTAGCTGTTCAGCATCACCATTTGTAGTTTGGGTCTTTTTTTTAGGCCTTTGCGTCTCTTTCTAGGGATTTGGTGTCTCTTTTGAGTCTCTGTCTGAGTTGTTGTTTCTTTCTTTGTGGTAATTTTGCATCTGCTGTTTAGTAAGATTGCTCTTGCTTACTTTGTTACTTTGTGTCTCCAGGGAACCGAGGCCCATGACTGTCCTCCCAAGCCATGATCTTTTTATTAACCCTTACGAGTAAACAACGATGAATTCACTATCACAATCAGGTCTTTATTACGCTTTCCATGACAAGAACAGAGCAGGAGACCACCTGCTGTTATGGATGTATTTCACCAAACTGTTTCACGAGAAGCTACTTTGGGTCGTTCTAAAGTGCAGGGAACTACAGTCTTTGTGGGTTTAGGTTGGAGGACGGCAACGGATTGGAAAATGAATTGTTTAAAACGCCTTTGTGATCAGCCAAATGAGAAAATCTGTTCACTTCACCTTCTGACTGAGTCAGAAAAACTGTACGTTTTTGACAAAAACTTTATTTTCCACTTGGATCAACAGGCATGTCAACAAACCGCGAGCAGAATGGTTGCAAATGCAGTTGCATCAACATAAAATCCAATATTAGAGCAACTCAACGCTGTATTCATAAAACACATGTTCACACCCATTGTGTTCTTTCATTTTGAGATCATATCAAAGTTTAAATGAGATCAGTTTGTCAAGTGATATGTTGTGATCATTTTGACATTAGGTAATGTAAATTATGGGAACACACATTGCTCTAATCACTATTAAATATTATGTATCAAATGACATTGAGACTTAAGCGAATTCCCTGTCACATTTGCTTTGCTCATTTAGATTTTCATCCAGTTTCTGCTGCTCGTCACCGGTACTGCAGTTTAACTTCAGCCAGTAGAGCTAATGTCTTCTTTGAAAGGATTTACCAGGGGGATCTATAATTTAAATTTATTCATGCACAATGGCAGGATAAGGTACCTGGTAGACCACAGTAATTCAGTGATACGCTTCATAAACTTTCCCCAGACAACAAAAACCATACTGGCCAAATTCTTTGCAGACTTCTACTTTTAAAAATTAGGTGACCGATCAGGAATTTTTCCTTTAGCTTATGTTCTCTTTTGAAGATGATGCACTACCACCTGCTGAAATCATGTATCAGTTCCACACTGCCCTCCTTATTTATTTACTGAAAACCTCACATAACCATCACTAGTGCCTTTTAAATTATGACCTAGCCATATCACGCTGTATCATGTGAGCGCCCTAGAGGATGTATCATAGAGCATAAACTCTAAACCGTCATCCATTTAAGTCTGGTGGCGGACGAGACTTGGTAGAATAAAGTTATGGTTCCTATTTGTAGGAGGCAGTGTTGGGTGACAGTGTGCGACGGAGGGAATAAAAGCAATATCAGTTTTTCAGTGAACACCCCTACAGTATGTCAGGCAAGTGGAAACTGAAATGTCTGAGAGGATTACAGGACAAAGTTCTGCGTTACTTAAAATGCTCAGAGGTCTGAGGAGACAGAGGTGTACAGTATGTACATGTTTCGATCTGGAACTGGAGTTTAATAAGACATGCAGGGGTCCAGGGGTAAAATTGTCATTTTAAGTTTTGGGGACAAAGTTTCTGGGAACTACTCAAGCAATTTGTCTACATCAGCAGTAGCTGAGTGTTCGCTGCTACACTATTCATGTGTGAAATACAGTGCACACAACTGCGGGACAACATGACACGGAGCTCAGCTCTTAGTGAAAACACTGATGTTTTCAATTAATGAAAAAAATAAATACAATAAATAAAATACAAATTATTTACATTATATATAAAACTAATGTAAGTGAATATCTGTGTTTTCTGTGTTGAAGGACTAAGTCAGTGATTTTCTTTGTCCCATTTTATCCGGCCACCACACCTGGCGGGGTGGGATTTTTAATTTATCAGAGATAAAAAATAAAATAAACAAAGATAACTAGGAGTTAAACAGGAAGCCAGCATTTCTTTAATTTGTCATGTCATGTTATACAAAATTCTTGAAAGCATCTTCCTAAACCCAGTGAGAGTTTTACACACTTACTAATACTAATTCATCCTTCAACAAGTTTGTTCCATAAATTCACCCAACTGACTGACAATCTGTTTATTCTTTCGTAGCAAAATTTTACTTACTTTCTATCCTGTCTGAGCAATTTTAAAGGCTAGTATGTCAACTGTGATTTTAGAAACCGATAGTTTGAGGGTTCTTGATGATAATGTTTCTTGAAAATTCTTTCAGTTTTATTCTGCAATATAATTAGTATTAGTATTAATATGTAGTATTTATGAGGCCTTTTCATGCAGAACATCTGTAACTTTATATAAAAGTGACTTGATTTGGATTTTGATGTTGGGTTTCCAGGACAGCTACAGTACTGTTTGTACTTCTCGTCCTACTTCTGCACATTACCCAAAAGTTTTCCTGAAAAATCTGGTGTCTGGTTGAAATTCCCCAGAAACACGCTTGCTTGCGTTTGCAGTTTGTAATACAGAAACATGATTTTTAAGAGACACGGGTGCATAAAAGAACAGCTCTACTTTATCTGGTTCTGAACCAGATTCGCCAAACTTCCTTGGCTACACTTCCTTTTGAAGTGATGACAAGACTTTTCTGATTAAACTGTGTCAATTATATATTGAAATTCCCCCAATTTCCCAAAAGGCCCCAAAATGAAAGCTAAAATTAGAATTTGAATGGTCACCTCTGAGCACTCATTTCCTGTTTCCGAGACAGAAAGTGCTGCAGCTCCCTTTGACCAGCTCGGAATGATCAAACAAATTGAAATGTAACAGCCTCTGAAAATGACCTGCACTTAGCAGGCAAATTCAGCGTGCAGACGAGACGGAAAATCGATTCTGATGCTCGTGTGTTGAGTCCTTTGAAGTGCAGGTGTGTGTAATGGCAGGTTAATAAGCGTGTGTCTGCATGCGTGGGTGGCTGTACGTGCATACAATATGTGTGACCCTCATTCTGTTCCAGCAACTGACGGTTGGTGGGTTTTCAGGGTACACGGACCCTCATTTGCATTTTGACGGTGTCCAGCAATGAGGAGAATATCACCAATCAATCCGCAATCATGAAAGTCACAAGCTAATCTTCTCCTGGAGGCCTGGCGGAGGGTTTGATTGAGAGCTCTTTATTGAAACCCTTGAAAACTCTCTGTATTACAAAAGAGAAAACAGCATAAAGAACAATTTGGAAAATATTTACCTCTGAAAATGCTTTAATCTGGTGTTTTTTCAAAGCCGAGTCTGGAGTTACAGACACCAAGGGCACTTTGTCTTGTTGACATTAACTCCCACCAGCACACCACATATAGCAAGGGAGAAATTAAAGAATGAATCAGGAGATGACACATAGTATTAGGAAATGTGTGCTGGCATGAAAGTAATAACATTTCACATTGGTATTTAGACTGACGAGTCAATTTAAGTCCGTGGCTTGCTAAGTTTCATAGAGATTTTAAAGATTAAAAAAATGTAAATGTACGCATCTTTAAATGTGTGTGAAGGCCTTGGAGTACATTAGTATTTGTTATTCATTATTATTTAACTGAGGCACAAAGAAGCTCCAGTGACAAAACATTTCCGATCAGTATGTGGACACCTGAACATTAAAGCCGCATGTTGCTTATGAAAGAACAGAGGTGACATTTCACACCCAAAATCCTACTGTAGTAATTTCAATCTAAAGTGTGGATATTGTTTAGGCTGTCGTATGCTTACTCAACTGATCATGAGAGGAGATGCTTTAGGATCTGGGCCTCTCTCAGGGTAAAACACTACGCGGGGACACAGAGTGTGTACATCATCAGTTTTGTTTGAGAAGATGCCATATACAGAGAACGATGAAGCTATTTTTACATATTTTTGTTACAGGATGCCTTCACCGATTTTGAACTTGGTTTTAATTTGAGTACATGTAACTGCCATAAAAAGCCCGTCTGATTTTCTTGTACCTCTTCATGGGCTATGACGTTTGTAATCATGGCCAACCTGCTTTTCCACGGCACCACCAGATGGCATCATCTGAACTCCCAGTGAGTGACGTCACCTGGAGGAGCTTTTCATCCAGAACAACAAAAATATTTTAACATGTCAGAGGGAAGCGTAAAAGCATTAATGCACGTTTTACACCCTAAACTAAAGCCATAGAGTGCAAGTAAAAACATTGGTGAAGTTGCCTTTGAACCAGGTTGTTATAAAGTATTTACTATGTCTTTATGGGTCATTTGATGAGGGAGTCAAAGAGCAAATTCTCTAAATTTGTGTGTGCAAGAGTTGATAAGCATCTGTTTACACTGGAGTCAAAGCACGCTGATATCTATCAAGTTTCATTTGGCTTTCAGGTCAGGAAATGAAGGTTCCTGCTTGTTAATTTCCCCCCTCCCAGCACATCTTGACAGGAAAGTCTGATTTGAGCTGCAACACAGCAACCGACCTATTGCTCAAACATATTCTTACTGCGACCTTAGGCAGATGGCCAAATGGATCCTGAACCGCTTCCAACTTTTGTTAAACCGGCGAGACATCGTACTCTCCGGACAGGCACATCTGGTGTGGAAAAACAAGCGGGACAAAGTTTAGCTGTTCACTGTGGCCGCTGCAAACTGCACAGCAGAATTCAGGAGCGCGCACAAAAGTTTGAGAGCTGTCCAAGAGCTCACAGGGGGGACGGTAAGAAAGACAACAAACAGGGTCTGTAATTTGAATTGCTGTACTGGCTCCCATGTGTTTGTCTCATTTTCTTCACAGAGGATGCCCACGAGGTAACGATGGGGTATAAACACCAGATGGTACAGCTTATCAACGGCGAGCACTCAGCTCCTTCACTCAGCCCTCGTGCTGTTGTTTGAACTAAGTATTGTTTGCTTCCAGTGTAATCCAGCCAGAGGTTCTTCCTCTCCGAGCTGCAGGACCCAAAGTGTTTACACGCAATCATTCCCCACCCCTTCTCTTCCGCTTTGCTCCTGGAAATCCCCCTTTGATGCAGACAATACCCTGATTCTTTCCTGCAATTACACTTCAAGGACTTAATCACACCGATTGACATTTGCTGCTTTTTCGCCCCAGGATTCTCCTCGATTTATACCTCTCCAATTGACTCCTTTGCTCTGACTTAATTACTGATTTAATAGATGGGTTTTTTTTCTCCTTGTTGCTTGTCTGTCTCCATGCCCATCAGTGTCCTCTTATATTTGTGGAGGGGTGTCGATGACTGCAGGGATACCCGTTAAGAAAAGGCTTAATTAGGAATTTAGGCCGCCAAGAGCGTTGCTTCTGGAAGAAGTGGGCCCTCTTTCGCAGAGATGTCCATCAGTCTCCACAGGGATTATTGGTGGTATGAAGATAAATTTGAAGACAGAGAGAACAGGATCAGTTTCAGTGGGTTTTTCTGCGTGCTTCACTCTTCACACTTTAAGTAAATAATTCATCATAATTAAGTACTTCATTAAATTAAATGCATCACATTTGTATGTTCAGATTCTCAAAGGGAATGTTTTTCACCTTTGTGATCTTATATAATCAACTATTGCTTTAGCTTTACGGGAGAGTGGCAAAGGTCATATTAACTCTTGGCCACAGACATGTTGGAGATTCTGGAGTCAACTGGAAGAAGGTTCTAAATTTTGCTTTTTGGGCCCCAGACTAGACCTTATGACTGGCGAGGAACTCAGGTGACAGTTGTATGCTGTATCCATGTCAGCTGCTGAAGCTTCTTCAGAGGAGTCGTATGAATAGGTGTTTGTCTCGACCATGATTCAGTGTAAATTTATTATTACATTTATTTTAAATTAAAAAGTCAGAGGATCAGAGGAATCACAATTTAACCCTTGAAGACCATAAATTCAGATATTTAGGTAAACCTTACAATCATTTGGATTTTTAGGTTGAGCATCAGGCACGGATGCAGAAGTCTGCAGGATTAAGACCCAGCCTACGCACCAGGTACGTCCTTGTGTGAAACACTGAGGGGGGGTTAGTAATTTCACTGTAATGTGTATGTGCTCAATAAAGATTCTAATTCTAAACTGTGTGCTACAGAAACACTCATGGGCTCCCTGATGTTATATTTCCTGCTGGGAATGTGATTGCAAGTCATTTTAAAGTGAAATTTAGGTGATCTGGACCAGAGTGGATGACCTCTGACCTCTGCTGTTTGGAGAGTAAACCATCACTGGGCTTCAGTCTTTGTGACGGAGCACTCATCCCTCATCGCTTCAATACGGCGTCTCAGCAGATGACAACAGGGATGGTAAACAAAGCGTAAGCAGTTTGGAGAGAACACTCACGGGCTCCGGAACAGAGGGTCTATTATTTCTGCCCTGACACTATTATTCATGAAGCCATGAATTCATCCAGTATTTATTTATCGGTTGAGTTAAAAAAGAGAGATGAAATAGATCAAAAGTAGAGTGATGAAATGCAGAAGAAAACATATGAGCAGAAAATGTAAAACTCACTTGTAATCCATCACAGGTTAGTTTTTTTAACTTACACGTTTGTCTCAACACTCTGGACGCCAGCTTAATCTTCAGTATCAGTAGACAGACATAAACAGGGACATATTGACATTCCATTCACTCTAAGCGTGGCTGTCAGAGTAAAGAGCAACTCTTGCCCCCAGTGTATTCCTATAACGTGTGGCCACAAAAATAAAGCCAACGCGTAGAAACACTTTATTTCTGAGAGGGTTGGCCAACCACAGCTTTCGTAGTCCAGTTTTTGAAGTCCTTCATATTCCGTAGCCAATGCGTCATTAGTGTTGGCAGCTTGGAAAATATAGAAAAATGCAAAACATGTAGTTTATAGAAAGTAGAAAACCATCAGGTGGTTCTTTTAATGACACCACTTAACCAGCCTGTCCTGCTTTATCTATATCAGCCCCTACTTACTATATAGTGTGTTTGCCATTTTGTGGAAGTAATGTTGAGTAAGTACTTAAAAACCATTCACTATATAGTGCACTTAAAGTATAACACAATGCAACAGTAAAGTACAATACATAACATGTGCCCTACTCTCTGCTAACAATCCCACAATGCAATGCTCCCTGTTTTAGAGATGAGACAATTATAGTCGTGCAACTCAAACAGCTGTTAGTGATGAAACAGCGTGAAAACCATAGTTAGGCGTCCTCACTATTGAGTGAACTACTCAGTCTACATAATGTAGGGAGCAGTGAATAAGTGACTGAGGGGGGGATTTTGGACACAGCCTTGGTCTTGATTACTGAGCTGCTGGAGGGGGTTCAATTGTCTGTCACCTGTTTCTTCTGACTTTCCGTTTCTCTCCACTTTAGTGCATTAAATTGCAGGTAGGCTCCTCAGAAACATGACAGCACAGCCCTCTTTTTGTTCCTTCCGAAGAATATCGAACTCTTCTCCGTCAGTGCCTGTAATCGCTCAGATACCTGCCCATCCACTCTGAGCTAAATGGACCATCTTCACACGGTGGCCATTTTGCTCTGACGTCACGCACAGGGTGGGTGAATTTGACAAAACCTAATAATTAAGATCATCAACAAGTAACGAGGCTTTCAGACAGATATTGGCATGCATCTCACCTTCAGTACTGCGATTATTGTCTTTGACCAAGCTGATCTGTATCCTGTTGTCTGAACTCTTCACAATCACATTTTAGCCTAGAAGTAAAATGCTTGTAATGGAACGTTGACGGTCGTTGCCTCTCCGTCCGACCTCGGAAATCACTGGAACACCTACTGACAGACTTGACAGCCTGGATGAAAAGCTTAGCGTGCATTCTGCTGCAAAGTTGTGAAAACTAGCGTTAGCAAAGCTAGCGAACCAACAATGTGACAATCCAGACCGTCTACGCCGACGTCGTCTGTCTTTTGGTCTTACACAAACATTGTTAGGTAAAAAAGTCAAACTTACTGGTTGCTGCCATATTAGCTTTGGCACAAAAAAAAAAGGTGGTATCTGCATACGTACGTCTATGTACAGGTGTCTCATAAGGCAGAATTTCCGTCATATTTTTATTTTGAGCCTGTTTATGTTGATTGGAAGACCATTATTAGTTTTTTCCCACACTATTTACAGCCACAAAATGACCCATATTAAACTCCGTCTTCAAAGTGAATGAAGACAATATTGATTCTCACTGGTGTCAGGAGCGACTTTCAATTAATTTTTCTACCAGCAAAAGACTTCATCCTCAATTGGATTCTCTCTTAATTAGATTTGTAGCAAACATCATTTGCAGTCAGTGGAGGCAAGGATGGATGGAGCTGATGGCACGTGGCAGCATCAAGCCTGTGGGGAGACGACCTTTAGCTGCAGGTGGCAGAAATTAAAATTATCATATTTTAACATCAGGAGTCTTAGGAGCCTTGTGTGTTTTCATAGTTCAAAGAGGCATAAACTGAAATTAATTCTGCCAGTGCCACAGAGAGCGAAGCACTTCCTCCCTCTACCTCGCTGACATTTTTGCCATTTGGCGCTGAATTTCCTCGACTGTCCCATCACTGATTTAATTTATTTACCCGCTTATTGATTCTGATATTTCCCAGCAATGCGTGGCCCTGTGCAAATTATTGGGCTCTACAGGCGTATTGACTGTAGAAACCTTTATTGTGCCATCATCACACAGGCCTGCAAGCAAATTTCTGCAAGCAGTGCATTTTTTATGCTCACAATCATAAAGGCAGACAAGCAAAAATATGTACACACACACACACAAGCAAACACCTGCATCCCTCTGCACACACACACACACACAAAATGCATACCCCACTTGTTTCTTTCATTCCTTTGGGCTGAAGTGAACCACGCAGCGAGGCTTGCTCAGTGTGAGACGGCTGCTTTTCTCCAGCTTGTCTAATGCATCAGTTGTGGTGAAAGCGCTATGCAAGCAAATGACGTTACAGCCGTTTTCACTAAATCTGCAGCCGTCAAAGTCATCAATCTGCCTGTCTGTCCCCGGCTCAGGCACACTGATCAAAGGTCAATTTGCCACCCAAGACTCATATTTTAATGCGCATAATATACATGTCTGAGGCTTTTGCTCGAATTCTTTTACATTCATCATTCACGTGCTATAATACAGGACTCATTGATGGCCCCTGTGCATGAACAAGAAGGACCCCTGTCCTTTCTTCTTACATCTATTTGCATACTTTCAGCCCATGTTTTGGAAATATGGCCTTGCACAAAATCAGAAAAATGACGTTACAAGTATGATATGCCTACATACAAATGTGTTCGTGTGCATTCTGTTCATTGGAATGTTCAACAAAACAGAGAGAATCCCGACCGGCACATCATGAATGTTCAGATGTCCACTTCATAGATTAATATGAAATGTATTAACATGTCACAGGGTAAAGAGTCCTTTAAATCAAACTCAAGTCAATGTAGTGTAGAACAATAGTAACATTTTTAAAAATTATGTACATTTCAGTATGTGATCATTCGGGAGCAGAAAGACAACGAGGCACTTATGTTGTAGCCTTGACATACAGTGAAGCACTGTCTGCTTTTTAACTGCTGGTGACTACAGAGTTACCAAACAGCACAACACTGTCACATTGGAGCTGTTTGTCACTGCCCCCCATCCAACCTGGACATAAATACCAGACTTCTCCCATATTTCCAGTCACAGACTTCATCTCACCTGTTTTTTCCTTATCAGCTCACAACTTATATACCAGCTCATGGCCAGATTGAGAATCTATTTCTTCCTATCTCTTCTGCCTATTTTGGACCTGTGGTTGTCTGTTACAGTACATCGACAGAGTCACTGAGGGCTTGTTTATTGTTGCAGAAGGTCTTACATTGCTGTGTCGTGCAGCATTTTCCCCAGATTTATCCGTACAGCTCACTGGGGTGCAGTCTTTTGTTTTTTCAACCTAAACCCCAACACAGAGCATCATTCTCTCTTTTTTTACCCATATACCTAAAGACTGTAATTATTGTATTTAACGTTACAACCCTTAACGATTCAGGGTTTGGAACGTGGAGCTCATATTTGATTCTTTTTATGTGTGAGCAGTGTCTGCATTTGACCCTGCTCGAGGCTCCATTTCTACCTGTTCTGAAGCCATTGATCTGTTTACGCCTCTCGGCCTTAATGAATGCATCGGGGAGGCTGGAGAGGCAGCATGACGGATTAAAGGAGGTCATGCTCAACTCAAAACAAATGTGACTAATCCTTGGAATATGCATCATGCTGCTGCGTGTGTGTGTGTGCGCACGTGTACGCTGTGCCCTTACAAAATGCTTGCTCACAATGTGCTGGTTTTTTGTCTCCAAATCCACCTTCATCCTGGCATCAGCCTGACACATACCGGACAGAGTCATGAGCTGAGACTGAGACAGAGCTCTCTCTCCAGAATCACTTGATGATCTTGTGGTTTCATTGAGCCCAGCACAGATTCACAGACTCAACAAAGCAGCCACAACAAGCTCAGACTTTACCTTAACGTTGTCGTTTGCTTTTTTTTTTTTCATCTTCATCTTTTCAGACAACTCTTTTTTTTTCTTTCTTTCTTTTCTATTTCAACAGTTTTCAGGAACAACCAAGGGTTGTTACAGTGAGGTGCAAGCAACATCTGTATGCAGCTGCACCTTTGTCTTCCCATTTGTCAAAGTCAGGAAGGCCATGACACAACACGCACATCTGCAAAACATGGCTGCTGTCTCCCTGCATCTGTTGGTTAGAGGCATTTGTAATCAGAGGGGAGAGATTCTTCCCTTCTGTCAGCGGTAGAGATTTGCCTCAGGTGTGCAACAAACAGGAAACAAAAGATGCAAGAAAGGTGAACAAGGGACTTTGATAATTTGATGACTTAAGCTGCACAGTTCAGAGAAACAATGCTTAGTTACAGCAGCCAATTCTACCTTTATCATGCCATTGAATGGGGATTGATCAGTTGACCTTAGCTGTGGTTTGACAACACACCTACTACCTACTGGCAGGTGGCGGCCCGAGTAAATATGGCAGACTAACAGAATTGTATACGGTGACATATTTCATAAGGGAGGCACTCAGTGCTGGTGATTTGGTGACAAAACACAGGACTTTGAGACAAATGATGTTAAGCAACCCCACATCTTGTTTATGTGTCTAAATCTAGCCAGTTTGTTTCCATTCTATGTTGCTACTTTGGGGTTTTCAGTTTTGTACCACACCACAACCCTAACCATCTCGTTAGTGTGGATACACGGAACAGAAGCAGGTATTTTGTTTATGCCAAAGCAAAAGAGCTGGTGGTGCAATCCAAAACAAGCACAACCACACTGTGGCACATGGTATCACATTATAAAGACCTGCTGAGGCCATTAAAATGTGGAGCAGGTACCTACTGGACTGCAGAGGTGGTTCTGATAAGAGCAGATAACGGCCATTGAATGGTGCGTGACACACAAATCATGACATGACATGACCGTTCACATCATATGGTAATATGATGTAAACTAAGTCACTTCACACACGTTTATTTACTTCTGAACAAAGCCACAGTCTTTCTCCAACCTTAACCAATGTGTGTTTATTGTCTAAACCCATTCACACCTGGGACTCCCAAAGCCTAAAGCATTACTCTATGTTGTACTATGTTAACACATTCACAGTCTTTTTGGAATTTGGATCAGATGATTTTTGTTTTGGCGTTTTGTTCTCAGTTAAAACAGCAAAGTGAAACTGACTTTGTGCAGAGATCCAAACATCTCAGCTAAGGTTGCTGAACATCAGGATCAAGTGGAGACAACAACGAAACCAAACTGCCAAAATAAGTTTCTTTGTGTGTTTATCATTTATAGTGATGCATGATTATTTTTGCATTTATGAACCTCGCTGCCATGTCACGATTTAGTTAACGCTCTCTCTCTCTTCCAGCATCATAAGATGCATGTGTTTTTGCTGAAGACTCTGTTTGCACAGCTGGATTATGTGCACGTGGCAGAAAGCACACGTGTCACATGTCCTCAGCCATTTGCTCTGTTGTTATTATGTGTCAGAGGACAGACAATCATGCTAAGATGAGCTGAGAGTGTGCAGAGTTTAACTTTGACCAGCATCCACCTGCTGATGTCTGTGATTAGAAAAAAATTACCTTCAGCGGATTCTCCTGCTGAGGTGAGCGGCTGAAATGAGAACCTGCAGACTACAGACACTGTAGGACATGATTGCACCTTCCAGGTGGTTTGATTAGTTTTTGCATGTAATAAAACAGCTGAAAGGGTTATTTTAAGGTTAATTAACGTTGTTAGCTTTGGCCTGCAGTCAGTAGTCAGTAGTCAGTCAGTAGACAAAGCATACTGCCGAAATCTACCAAAGGGTAGATCAATCAAAACACTTCTGCATCACTGCTAGATTTAGATTGCAAAGACTCTGTCAAGTCCCAGCAATTATCACATTCTTTATCTGTATATCTGTATACTGTATATACTTTGTTTAAAAGTAAAAAAAATTAATCTGATGTGCAGGCATAACGCAATGCACAACTCAAAACAGCTGGGACTTGATTTTGGACTTTGAAGTCGAGATCTGTAAAACTTTGCCCAGCATCAAGGAGCAAAACACAAAACCAGTGACCAGTTGTAAAATAAAACAGTTGTTAAACATTATATTTAGGTATAGTTTTGTAGGACACTATTTGAGCTCTACATAACTTAATAAACATAGTAAAAATGTCTTCCTTTCACAATAAAAGTGACCACCTAGAAATGTATTATGTATAATAGTCATTTTATAGCTCAGTGAAACACACACAACACTTTAGTTAAATGAATGTGATGTAAAGCATTATTATAATTTTCTATAAAAACATTTTTTTATTTATGCTTTGTTTTAAAGCCGCCAACACCTCTTGGAATAAAAAAATAATGTTGGAATAGGGGCAGCACAAGACTATTAGTGTGGTGTATTATTAAGAAAAAAACCCTACAACTAATGAGGTTGATAGGCAGCAGGTCAGTATTGTGAGTGGGTATGAAAAGAGCAAAATTGAGTAGAGTCTTCCACAATATACAGCACATTATTCTCAATGCAAAGAACTTTGGAGAATGGGATTTGAACAGAAACCCAAGCTGAAGCAGTTCTTATTCTGAGGGGACAAAAGTACAGTAAATGTCAAAAGAAGGCTTATATGTTTTATTGGATCCCCACAGAAACTATTGCAATCTGTGAAAAGTCACATCCACATATACTCATGTTTGTGGTCTAACAAAATGAAGACGACTGCAAAGAGTCCTGATGTGATTTATATGATATGATTCAGTGGCTCAATAAAAACAATATCTGGGGACAAGAATCAGCAATGGAGGCTCATCTCAGTCCAGCTGTGATTGGACAAACACTTCAAATCAACCTGGTATAGGCACACGCTGTTTTTCTGTCTGTAGAAAGTTGCTTTTGTCGTGGGGGTCCAGGATGACTAATGCGCTGTGTGCCAAGTCCAATTTGTCAGAACCAGTTTGTGCTATCATGCTTCACTTTTTTGTTTTTGTCATTAAAGCAGGAAGAAGCATCAACGTTCTTCTCCCGGGATGAAGTAAACAACCAAATAAATTGGAGAATGAGAGAGGATGTAGTAAGGATAGAAGGAGCAGTCAGGGAATCGTTTTTTTATTAATCTCTCCCTTTCTAATGCATTGCCTTAACGCTTCCTGGATCATGTCCCACCTCGGCCCCTGTTTGCATTCTCCAAGATAAGGTGTCTCTCAGCGACATTAATAATACAATGTGCAGGACAGGCAGGAAGGAGTGTACAGTGACAAATCTTCAAGGATCAAAAACAACATTTTGAAGTGCAGAGTAAAAAAATGTGCTTCTGTTCCTCTGTCATGTTTCTGTCATTTGGAAAATACTTGAGATGTCTCCTATGTGGGTCTTGTGGATGAGGCATTGTTGCTTCTCTGTCATTTTATTCTGGATGTGGGACGGATGTTTTCATGCTGTACCAATGCCAGTTGACATATGTTAAGTGACACTCTACAGTATGTTAACACAGTTTGAAGCCCCGGAGGTCAATGGGTCTTTTGTGGAAATTCTATGTGTGTCTTGGTTTGGAATAAAGATAGTAGCAGTTTTCAGTAGTCAGTAGTTTTCATGCAGGAACTGTGGTGGAAAAAAGAAATGTACTGTTTATAGCAATATGAATATAGCAATCAATAGGGTGAAGTAAAGCTCAGTCTTCTATCGTACATTATAATCTCTTTAAGATTAAAAGTCACCCAATTCCACCCATGTCGCCATTTTAAAAAATTGCGCAAAATGCACTGATTGACCTAAACAGGAACTGTATCAACAATTTTTTATCCCCATGTTTAGAGACAATCGCAAAAATGTTGGATGGGATGGGAGTATTGGAAAGTTAGGTACATGATTCTATGTTTGAAACATTAATGAGGAGGTGACTTTTACTAAACTTAACCATGTTTATATAGTACCTAAACCCAACCCATCTAACTGTTTAGGTTGAAAAATGTTATGATGCCAGCTGACAATTTGATGTCATTGTAAAACACAGCAGCTGCCATTGCGTGTGTTTCCTGGTGGCAAAGAGGTCAATGGGCACTTCTGTGCGTCAAAGGACAGGGCACAGATGATGGAGGAATATGAGTGTGTAAGTTGGAGGACTTATTTTGCAGGATCATTTAATCAGAAGTTTGTTTAATCTACACCTCAATGGTTATCTTATGCCAAGTCTTAAGAGTTGGGGGTTTGATCTTTGGTGCACCTGTTAAATTGATCAATGCCTGTTGCCATAGCAAAACCTCAATGCTGCTGCTGATGTAAGGGATATAAACCAGCTGACTCACATTTTAATGAACACAAAAGACGTATAAAAGGTTACAAACTTACTGTGAAGAACTGATCAAACAACCGAAACAACATGAGCATCAGTGTAAGTTGGATGAAACTGGAAAATCCACATGCTTTTCACAAAGGTTTTGTCTATACCTTTGTAATTATCTCCAGTCAGTACTGTGCATAGTTGATCCAGCCATAAACATCATTCTCCACGTCTCCTTCAGAAAGGTTTGCCCTGACTGTGAGCTTGCACAGGTGTTTGGTGCTTTGGCTCATTGCTCACTAACTCCAGCCAGCTTATCTGCTGCTTGATAAAGCTGCTTTTCTTCATCACGCCAGACTTCACTCCAGCACACTGCAATTTGTGACAGAATTTCTGGAAAATCTTCATAAGAAAATTGGGAATTGGTTCAAATTTCTATCCACTGCTAAAAATGATTGTCAGTTGGTGACACAAATTTTCTAGTCAGGTGCTAATAAACCAACATAAGAGCAAACAAATCTAACTTTGTGTGTTCCAGTCTCCTCATCGCTCCTCACAGATTTACTTTGCTCTTTTCTGTCTCTACAGGACATTTAAACTGACATGCATCACGTACAAGTATGTTGGTTATTAAGTTTCTTCTCAGACAAATTAATAAACATTTGTCAAATTTCAGCAGCTTTTCCACTGACAACATTGGTGGATATTTTAAAGGACAAACTACAACATTTCCAAAAGAGACACAATAGTCCAAGAAGAGACATAAATCCACAAAACTAAGCAAAGGATGCCACAAAATAGACACCAAATTATTTTTAAAAAACACATAATGAAATAAAAAAACAAGAATAATATAAAACTATCATACACAAATTTAAAAATACCAAAATAAAAGCTTTTGTACTGTGATTTTGACTTGAATTACTGAACGGTCAAAGATCCAAGGGCTCAAGAGGTCAGGCGGCCTATGGATGGTTTGAGTTCCGGGTAATGACAAAAAAATTAGCGCAACAAATGCAAAAACTACTCAATTATAATGAAGGACGAGCTGAAATGATCCAAAAGAGACAAAAAAAGTCCAAGAACAGACAAAAAAGTCCAAAAACTAGGCATAAATTGTCCAAAATGATTCAAAAACTAAAGATGACCAAAAGATTCAAGATAAAATATTTTGTGATGTGATTTTGAATTTGGTTTTACCAATTTTTATAAAGAATTTACAACTTAAATGTGGCTTATTGTGTTGGATACCTTCAACATAAAAATTTAGGTAGTGAGAGTTGAACGACAACACATCCAAAAGAAGGAACAAGGACAAAACAATTTAGCAAACTTCAAAGTAAATATGTGCACTTGTGCCGTGAAGCTGTGTGCGAAGCAAAACCTTTGAGACGTGGAGGATGGAGATGCTGTGTTCTCACGGCAGAAATTCGTTATGCTGCGGCTTAAGGAGATAAAGTGGCAAGAACTCATCACGAGAGACGAAGACAGACAAGAGAAACAAGTGGGAGGAGAAAAGGAAGAAGACAGAGAAAGTCAGGAAGTAAACCTGGCAGCAAAGTGGTCCTGTATAGATATGTTTTGCTCTCTAACTCCACATGTCAAATGGGTCGGACCTGGTCTGTCCCATGGCCTAGACTTTGCCTTTCTTTCCAGCCCTTAGTTTCCAGCAGAGCAGAGTGTGTTTTTCCACTTGGCATTAGGGGATGATTCACTGGGTCTGCTGTGCTTTACCCTCAGCAGGATTAGAGCTGGAAGGCTCCTTATTATCTTCTACCGTTTGAGCTCCTTCGTCTGTTAGGAAGAGCAGTGGAGCTTAAGACAAAGTGCCCCCTCAGTGCCTTTTGGATGGCACTGCTCCGGCCTGGAAATGGCCCTGGGAGAGTCTGGATATGGGGCGAATAGGAAGAAGGAGACAAAAGCTTTGATGGGGTGTGTCTGTGAATGTGAGTAGTTAAGATTTAACTTATGCAGTGGAATGGGGGTAAAGAGTAGGGAAGGGGGCTGAGGAGCAAAGAGACTGGAGGACATGAGCTGTATATGCGGACAAATGCTCCTGACAAGAGATGCATGGTGAGAAGAGAGAATAAGGTCACAGAAAAGGCACATGTTCATTGAGTTTGAGGAGAAACACACTGAATGAACACACAAAGGGTTTGGCAACGTAGAGAAATAACATTTCCACACAATAACTCATCTAGGCTGAAACAACTCATCCATCTTCTTTTTATGAATCAACAGAAGAGTTATAATTTAACAATAATTATATTTTAGTTTAAAAAGAATTTAATATCAATTAAATACTTTCAAATCAAAAATGCCAAAAGATTTGCAGTGTGCTTTCAGGGAACTGAAGAGATGGGTGAGTCTCTGTTGGAAAAGGGGAATACTCGAATTTTTCTATGCACCAGTTTCTTTTTAAGCAATTTATTTAAATATATTAGTAAAAATATTTAGTTAAAACAAACAAACAAATAAATGTGTTTTAAAAAAAATTGTTATTTTGCTTTCACAACCCAGCTCAAGACAAAGTAGAGGAGACCTAGAGAGGAGAGGAGCCTTATTTTATTTGACCACTGGAGAACTGATAAACTGAATGAGAAAATCAACCCTTTGGAAGCCACAAGATAAAATGATCAATCCTGCTGAAAATTAAAAATGGCCGAGTCATAACTTGATTTTCTTTTTTATTAAATGTATTTTGTGTATTTATAGTTCCTTAAAAAAAAAAAATTTTCATGTCTTTACACTTCTGTTTGTGTCCAAAATAACAACAAGCCTCACAGTCTCCGAGCTTTTCAAATGTCGGTGAACATATTGTTTTGACAGAGCCAGGCCTTTGCCACCTGCTTCCTGTTTTCATGCTAAGCTAAGCTAACTAGCTCCCGCTTGCTGCACCAAATGTGTGGCACAGACTTGTCTAATTTTTTTTTTTTTTTATGTTATACATCTTTAGCAGGCATTACAACTTTCAGACAAAAAAATGTAGCTGCTTAGATTTGGCAGAAGAGGCAAAGGGCTGTGGTTGGAAAGCTAAGATCTGCCCAGTCGACCATGTAACGTATGAAAGGACAAAGCCTGAAGCAGGAAGTGGAAAACATGGCCGACAGTGCAGCTAGTTCCTGTGAAATGATGTGGAGAAACACTGAGGTAAGCGATTCGGGCGAAGATACCAATGTGCAGAACTTCCACATGTTTTTAAACAGATGTGTTTGGTGCAGGAAGTCTGGTTTATTTAAATGTTTGGAGGCTCAGGAAGTGCACTGACTAGCTTAGCGTGCTGCTGGCATACTGCCTAGCTTGCTTGGCTAACAGGAGGTGGCAGAACAGGCAGAAGAGTGTGTGGGTGCTGGTGAAGCGAGGGTGGATCTGGGGGGGCTTCATACTTTAAGATGAACATGTTGACTTGCCTGCACTCTTATACTTGTGCACAACATAACAAGTTGTCATGTAGTGTGGGAAAGGCAAGTATTTGGGGGGGTGAGTAGGATGTTTCAAAGGTGCACTGCTTACTTTCTGATATAACCTAGTTGTCCTACTAGAGGGGCCTGGGGTGGTACCCACTGTCGGGTTCAATGTCCAAACATCATTCCACATTAATAGCATGGGTTACTATTAGATAAAGTTCTATGAGGTCAGAAGGACAGAGCAGCTCGTCACATATACATTATCCATTTGACTGAACCACTGGTGAAACAAACATTTGTAAAGCCTTTGTACTGTTGAGTGTTAAAACAAAGGCGGACAAATTAGAGGGGGAAAACTCCTGGCGTGGAATTGAAATGTTCTGCTCAGCATGCAGAGGATATGAACGCATCTAACTGAAAATTAAAATCCTGGGAATATTATAGGCTCGTCCTCTGTGCAATTTCACTGTTGAATACCACGCAGCAGGTATCCAGAGCGGCTGATTTCAAAGTCAGTTTTGTTTTGACTGTGGAAATGGAAATTCAGAGCAGTGGCCAATATGTTTCAGCGTGGATGAGCATTTGATTCTCTCTTCGTTTGCCTTCCATATCTTAATTTCATTTTCAGGTTTCCTTCCCAATTTCTTAAATCATTTCCACCTCTTTCTTCGTCTTTTGTCTCCCCTGCCCTTCACTTTATCACTTTGATTGACATTCTGATTATAACTGACTGATTCCCATTTGGCATTTGCTCCATTTCTCCATTTGAATATTAGAGTAAAAGCAATCGGATGGAACCTATTTCTGAGGTGCTACCGACACTCAAGCTCAGGTAGAGCAGGCTGTGTTGGGGCTGAGCTTTTAATCAACACCGAGCATTATCACGGCACAACAAAGCAAGTCAAGCAAATTAAGCACTTTGCACTTTAGAGGACAATTTACTATATGATGCAAATTTAAATAGCTACTTGTATCTTTTGAAGTACTTGCACGTCGGTCATGCTTCGGGAGATTGCATAATACTGCATAGTACTGACAAAGGAAGCAGTTTATTATTCCAAATACTACAAATAATAAAAATAAAATACCAAATAATACTATACTACTATTTGCCAATCCTTTTCTTGCAACAGTGTTGTGAATATCAACAAATTTAGCTGCTTTAAAGACATAAGAGAAATATTTTTTGAAACCATTTTATTACCAAGAATACAAAAAATATCTACATTCACATACCACTTACTGTAGCATGACTGACCACATAGATTTCAAGTAAACTGAACCCCATCAAATTATCAAAATGTACCTTCTGTTCTCTCGCAGTTTGTAAATCCTTTGTGTTTTGGTGTTTGTGTGTTGCTGATTTCTTTTTCTTTTTTTTCTTTTTTTCTCCTTCCACTTCCAAAATCTCTTTTTGTCCTTTTTACATTTGGCACTTAATGCAGATTATTATTGTCTGTGTAGTCCACAGGATTGGAGGATTAAGCCACGGTTGTGGGCTGACAGAAAAGCATTGCAGTATCTCTAAGAGGACAGCTCGAGCCTCGTTGCCGCCGGACTTTGGTTGGCACGGTGGTGGATCCAAAATGAAAGGCGACTCGGTCGTTTGCTAATCCGGGTATGAGAACGCATCTTGAGCAACACCCATCCGTCTGCTGGGAGATGCACACTTCCATCAAACATTTTTCATCCTCCCTAATGTATATCTGCTTTATGTTTTTGGAAAAAACGAACGTTTATAATACAAAAAGTTAAAAAAGATACAAAAACAATAATACAATCGACCTACTGTAATAACTTTGAAAACCCACATGGGATTACAGCATTGTCATCTCCTGTGCATATCACCTAACATGTGGAGATGCATAGAAAACGTTTTTCACACACACAGACCGAAACAAGGGCAGTTACATCATGTATGATACAACACGTATGTCATCTTTTAAAGATTTCCTCATGTAGCGGCAGTTTACAGTGTCAGTTTGAAGTATCCCAATAAATTATAAAAAATTATAAATACGGCACATGGAACAAAAGAATAAATTAAAACCTGCCACAGATGAAACAAAGAAATGTGACGTCTCTCATTGCGGCACACTTTGATTCCCCCTCAGTGTTCTCAGAGCCAAAGAGGGTCTCCTGGTGACCGGGTCAGGTGGAGGAGTTTACATGTGCTTTGAAGCTGTTTCCGTCCTGTGAAGCTGCCGATCCGGTCGGTGTCTCTGGGGCAGATTTAAAACCGTCTCCTGCTGCTGTGGGCACTTCAGGCCTTGGAGGCTGTAGAGAATTGAGACTTCAGCAGGAGGTCAGGTGCTAACAGTCAAGAATGTGGACATGATCACCCCCTGGCGGTATTGTTGTCTTCCTTGAGACTTTTTGTCTGTTTGTCACTTCTGTGATGTGTCTGTCTGTGTTGGTGTATGTGGTCTAAGAATAAAAAGGCAAAGTTTCTGTTGTTCTACCACGTTGGAGGAATGTTTGCCTCCAACACCCCGTACATCTCTGCGAGTTTTTTAAAGCGAGGCCCCCAGTCGTTGAGATAGTCGTACTCGTGGTCGGTGTTGGATGTGCCTGACTGGAGCGAGCTCAGTGACTCTGCGACAGAGCCTTCGCCCTCATAGGCGTAGGTCTGCAGGGAGTCGTAAGGTGGGGCGCACGGGTCCATGTCAGCCTCCAGGAGCTTTGCCAGCACATATCCGTGCACGCTACTGTCCCCTCCGCCGCCCATGACACACGCCTGAGGGACGTAACGAGACAGGCTCTCGATCTCTGGCAGCATATCTTGCCTCATCTTGCCCAGGTGCTGATGCGCCTCACGCGGGTTCCACATAGCGGCAATGTCGAAGGCCTCCGTGTCCTCCTCTCCCCCGCCCTCGTCGTCATAACGCACAATGTTCTCGTGCACGTTCTCCTCTTCATCACAGAGATAGGGCTTCTTACGATGAGTCCGCAGGGAAAGCATGAGTAGAATCATTACTGTTGAGGAGACATAATAAACTGTCAGCGTGTAAACAGACTGTAGTTTTACGTAGGTGCGTCAGAAAAACACATTCCTTTCAATGATATAACATTTGTACAATGAGGTTTGATGTTTGTCAGTTTTGTGACATTTAAATACTGTGGATAATCAAAAGATGTTATCTTGATTGGCATTTTTCACATCATTTTATGTCCCCCACAGCGAGCAGGAGCCTTGCTTGTACAGATGACATTTTATGGTTTCTCTCACTTTGGATGAAAGCCACTGAAGGGTAAAGCATGAAGAAAATCGTCATGTATCTGCCGTAACAGTAATATCTGGGTAGAAAACGCCTTCCTAGTCCCAATGCAGTGTCGTTCTGCACTGCAAATGTAAATTGCTAACTGAGGACAACCCTAGAGCAGAGCTGGACCTTGATTACAGCACTTTCCTGCTGCAGCGCTTTAACAGCCTGAAGTAGGCTACACGTCTATTTAACCCATTTTATTAAATAGAAATTAATGACTTGTTGCTGCACTCTTGCCCACAACATGAGAATGAATTAGAAAAAGGATGTGGAAAAACTCCTTTTGTGGCATCATTGGTGCAGGATTAAATCCAGGTTTCTTTATGGATCCTGGCAAAAGCCTAGCCTTCATTAGTGCCAGCTGTCCTTTAGCAGAACACTTTCTTTTCCCCTGGAGGAGGATACGGACCCACTTTATCTCTCCCCGCAGACCTGGAACTGTGAGCTGGACGCCTCAGCAGGTTGACTCACTCTGCTCCTCCAGGAGGAAGCAATACATTTTATTAACACATCCACGCTCGCTTCAAATATGAGCTCATCCTTTAAAGTAGACTCATTAATTCAGATATTTTTAAGAGGGGCTGTATGAGCAATTTCCTTGTGTTATTTAGTGTTTATGAGGTTGTAGTTTGTCATATCTCCTCATCATTGTTTCGATCATTACAGTGCACTGGTGCAACTAATTGTTGGTACTTCTTAGCAGCAGATAACAATAATTCAAATTTCATGATCTGGAGATGCAGTAGAAAATGTTTGGATGGTTAAACATCAGTTTACCTATTGTAACGTTACTGCTTATGATTGCGATGGCTAGTAAATGTTAGTGACCCTTTGTAACATAAATATAGGGCTTTTTAATACACTGAGAGGATTTCTTTTTTATGAAATCAGACCTGCAGAGGCTATGGAGGGATTGATTCGACATTGTTTCACATTAAATATCATTGTATGACAAAAGGTCACTGGCCTCTCTCTGCACATCCTCTCAGCAGCAGAACATAACTCACCCAGCAGGACAAAGATACAGGCCAGGATGGCGATGAGCGCTCCTCTGCTGAGGCTGGCGGGGAGACTGTAGGCCTCTGCATTACACGACATGACATTGCCCTCCTGGTCGCAGCTGCACACTCTGATGGTCAGCGTGCTGGTGCTGGTCTGGACCGGCTGCTCGCCATCGGAGATGGAGATGGGCAAGTAGAAGGTGGTCTGGTCCTGCTGTGACCAGCCTCCGCGCCGAGTCAGGATCCATGCTGTGTTGTCTGGAAGGAAACAAAGAGGTCAGAGAAAGGAGTTTAGTGCACGGAGACACAGAGAAACTGGAGTTTGGAGTCTTTTTAGCCCAGGTCACTTTTTCTGCAGTGACTGACTTCTGCAGATAAGTAGTCGGGTTTACAGAAGGCTTAGGTGAGTGAGCAATGAGTTATGGGAGTTGCAGGTGATGGAATTGAAGCAAATGGTCACTAATATAAGAGCTGTTTTAAGCATCATTATCAAGCCATTGAATGTCTGTTGTGATTAGGATTGTTGCCCATTCAGGTCATGGTTATTCAGAGTGTAGATTCCCACATAATCTGCATAGTTATAATCAAATGCCAAATATTGCCTAAAAAACTTGACTCATAGATTGTCCAGTGTAACAGAAAAGGATCTAGTTCCTGGTTACTTCCTGGTTCCCGGCCCAGATGACTAGACAATATTCTTGTTGTGAAGCACATGATTTGATTTTATTTTTTCCATCTGTAAAACTAGTTATTCGTCATTATTAAGCTAATGCAAAGGTAGTACTACCTACCAGTAGGTGGAGTAACCTACCTGCAAATAAAGCTCACAGACTGCAGGTCTACCTAAGCCAGTATGTTCCAGAATTTCAGGCTTTGTCCAGATGTTTCAGTTGGGACTTATCACCTTGTCAGATGTTTTTTTTCCCTAAAACTAATCACTAAACTCTAACCCTTGTTGGCTTCTGGTAAGACAAGATTAAAAACTTCTGGCAAATGTCAGCTACTAGCTGGTGGTGTAGAGACCTACTAGCCCATGTCTATGGTGGTGATAACAACATATAAAAGCCATTTAAGGGTGGGATAACATCTAAAGCAGGTGGAAATAAATCCAGGAACATGAGGAGTGCAAATCCATGCAGGACCATGTGCAACATAAACCACCCAGCCACACAAAAAGCTTTAAACATTTTCCACGGTATTTATATTTTTTGTTATTTGATTAACTCTTCACTTGCATTTGACCCATCAAGTCAGTGATGACACTGGTGACTGGACCTTGGAAACCCACCTTGGTTGTCTCTCAGGGTGAAGTTGGGGTTGTTTGCTGCCTCTGGAGCCAAGCTGTAGTAGAAGTGTTGTCCACCCAGAGGCTCATCTGGATCCACTGCCGTCACTGTTTGGATCAGCTGGATAACACCCACGTTCAAAGTTAGATCCCAGTAAAAGAAAGGCTCTGTTTCATCTTTGGCTGTGCTTGTGTAGGCACTATTTAATCTTCTGTAAGCTAATTGTTTCAATACATTTACATTCATGTTTTTAAGATTTTGATGGACATCTGATGGTCTACATGTGTCACATGTGTCACTCTGCAATACTGTGTAATGTTGTCATGTCAGATGCTCGTGTCTCTCTACCTGCCCGGCTTTGGCATTTTCGCACATGTAAGCCTCCAAGTAGTGTGTCAGCGAAGGAGGATTATCATTCACATCCAGGACCTTCACGGCCACGGACACACTCGCAATCTGTGTAGGGTTATCTGCAGGAACACACGCACACACAGAGAACAGTGAAATTGAGGAGAAAGCTGTGAGATGCATTGATGGACTCGGATAAATGACTGAGCATCCTGCTGAGCTCAGTTTGTGCCTTCCTTAATCTTCCCCTCATTTACAATGAGCCGGCGGCGCATTAGGGCTTCTTACATTTCTGTGCCTTTCCGCTACCAATCAGCAATTTGCATACCTTAACCAGCTGTGTAATAGGCAGTAGAAATGCAATTAATGGGCAGTAACTACTTTCTCAGGTTTCATCACATGATCGATCAATCATTGCAGTGACTTTGACTCTGGAGGTTGAAGCTGCCTCATGTTAATGTGTGCGCGCGTGTGTGCACATGTGTCTGAGGCAGTAGAAAAATGAAATTCATAGAGTGAAAGCGGTTAAGCCCCTCTGACGTTTTACCTCGGCGAAGTGAAATCACTGGTGTGAAAAGCTATTGGAGTTCAAGAACAGTACAAAAGCAAGTTTGATTAAAAGGTGAATATTGATTGAGTTGCTTTAACAAATAAGAGTTTTGTTCCAAATGAAAGAAAGGAGGTGATTACATCAGTTAATAGAGCTTTTTCACAGAGGACGTTTTGACCTGTCACAGCAAGAAAAGCACAGAAATTAAAAATAAAAAAACAATAGCTGCTTATAGAATTCAATGTTAATGTTAGTGGCAACTGTACATTTCCAGGTGTAATAAAATAAATGTTTTAAAATGTAAGACTATGGATAATCTTTAAACTGTTTTCCATTTTGTTGATTCCTATATTTCAGCTCATAAAAGTTTAATTATGCTTTCATAATATCACAAGTCTTTTTCATAAATGTATGATTGAACCTCATATCCAGGTTAACTGCTCATAAAATCCAAATTTCACATCTAAATATCCTTTCTTGTTTCTCTGATACAACAATAATCTTTAAATAATTAGTGGCCCTTTTTACAAATGAGATAATATTGTGACTTCTTGTCAAAATGAATTTGATTCACACGTTTATTCACTTTCTGACAGATTTTCTGACACATTGTATAAAATGACAGGCAGCCTCACGTTTGTGTATAAAACAATTAATAACAGCAGGATAATTATAGTAAATGGAAGTAAAGGGAAGAGACTCATTCGAAAGACAAAAACCTTTAATGTTGCAATCATTTAGTTTGTCCCTCTCCCTGTGTCCCCTCCTACCTGTGCCCTCTCTCACCCTCTCCATCTTCAGCACATCTTTAATTAGCTCCCATGCAGGTAGTTATTTCATTAACCTTTAATTCAATTAGCATCTCCGTGTAGGTGTGTCGACCAAACCAAAGAGACAAACAGGCAAATAAAGTGAAGCGAGGGAAGGATGAAGGTGCTTTTTGGTCTAAGCAGGTTTGTGTGGGTCTGTGGGGCATTTTTTGAAAAAAAAAAAATCAACTTTCTATACCTTATTCTAGTCCAGCTACTGCTCTTCTATTTCTTGTTCTCAAACCACCATTTCTAGCAATGCTTTAATAATACTTTGGTAGAAATTCTTGGGTGCAACAAATAACACCTGTCTCCAAAGAGTCCAATACAGAAATGACTTGACGTGGCGAAGGTTTTTGCATGAGAATAACTGTGCTTGCGTGTCGGTGCATGACGTACTCATCTCCATGGCAAGGACGGTGATGTTGTGCCAGCCGATCTCCTCGCGGTCCAGTGAACGCACAGTCATCAGCGACCCTGAAGTGATCTCGATGTAGAAGTACTTCTCGGGGTCACTGGACCTCTCGATGGAATACCTGGTGACACAAAGCAACACATGAACATCAGTGCTGTGTGTTTTGTGGAGCTTGTAATCCTATCTGAGGGCGACACACGCACACATGCCCAATTCAGCATGCGCAGCATGTGTGTGTGTGAGCGATAAGGCGGCAGACTGGCAGCTACTGAAGGCAAAATATGAAGAAGAGGCTCCACTTAAGACTTAATCAGAGTATCTGCCTTTTCTGCCAGACTGACACTGGGGATACACAGACCTGCAGCATGCACCTAAAGCAGACACACACCATATGGTTACACAAAAGACCAAATGGAGAATATTTTCTTTTGGGGGGGGAGTCTTCGCTCAGGGGTACATCTTCTCATAATCCATTCAGCGTAGCAGGAAGCTGCTTAAGGGGCCTTTAAAAGACTAATTAATGTACATTAAACTATGTACCTCCATCACATTTGCATTCAAATATTTAATAAGAGCATGGTGCAGGCAAACTGTTATATTACAGCCTGTGCGTGTGTGTTTTGGACTGTGTGCCCACAGGAAACAGTGGTGACTCTCAGATCCACAGCTAGCAAAGAATCTCCCTCAAGGATTCTATAATATCACTCATCCACAGTCGTGAAGAGGGTCTGGTGTGTGATTGTGTGTGTGATTGTGTGTGTGTGCCCATCAAATAGCAGGTGAAATGGTTCACGTCTGTCAGTCAAGCTGCAGCTGGCAAAGGACATAATGATGTAACACAGCGACTGAAGGTCACCTGCTGCTTGTTGTTGTTATTTGTGATCTGATGATGAAGCTGCTGCAGTACTTGGCCCTCAGCTCCTCACTGTCATTTCAGCTGATTTCTCAGCTATCAGAAACTTTCTCGCCATAACTCATGCTTCAGACCGGCTTTCTGAAAATCTCCTGATGTACAGCCAAGAACGCAGAGCCAGCTCTGGGGGATTTCGGAGAAACACGATATTCAGATTGGAGCTTTAGCTGCATCATTGGCTGACTGCTCTGATCCCTGCTCTCTCCAGGAATTAGACAGTTGTCTGTTGATTGTCATCGGTGTCAAGTTCCTTGACCATCAAACAGTTGAGTGTAATGTTAGGACTCAAAGCTATTGAATGGGTCGAGAATTCTAGGGTAGAAAATGGAGCCAGAAGGCAAAATCCTTGTGATCGTGATTTACTATATGAAAATGTAGATTTTGATATCAATGAATACAATAAACTACATATTTTATTCCATGGCCATGCAAGCATCTCTGAATGTATTTACTGTGGACAGTGGTGCGCTGGAACTACATGAAGTGTACATCAATCAAGTGTGACATCAATAAATGTACCCAAAGCTGCATCACTCAAAACTTCCATCCAATAGTTGAGGAGATATTTAAGCCTGGTCCAAAATGACTGACATTATCATCCTAATAAGAAGAGAAAAAAAATCAAGTAAAGAGAAACGGGATCACATGAAGACACTGCTTTGTGTGAACCATTAGTTTGGAGCTCTGACAGTTTCTGTCTGAGGGAAGCAGCTCAACTTGTTTGTGAGTGATAAATGCATCAGGCTTGACACTGACAGGCAGCAATAATGTGGATCTGGTCCAGGACTGAGCCTGTCAGTAGCACTAGCAGATCTACACCCCAGCTCTCCCCTACAGTCTTGAGTTTTACGATTTACTCATGCACCTGTTAGCTGAACGGCATCCGCCGACGGTCATGGTGGCACCTACGGGATAAAGACATTTTCTCCAGACTTAACTGTGGTTAAAACGTGGTTAAAACATTTAGACATAAGCCGCCTGCTTATGCATGCAAACCCCTTAGCGAGATAAAATGCATCCTGTGTTAATTGATGCACTAAGTAGTCACGTTTTCATTCTTTTAATCAACTGTGTTCTGAATATCTGACACTCCTTGATGTTGAAAGGAGCCACTTCCGGCTCTTCAGGTCTCTTGGACCGGACGAGGAGAAAGACCTCTGGGATCACCACTGTCGCAGTGGGCCAACCACAGTAAGGTGTAAAAAATGAGTGCACAGTATGAATGCAGGGGCCGAAATCCCAACTTCCTGCCCATTGTTGTATGTTTGTGTGAGGAGTGGTGAATAAGTGAGTGAGGAGGACATGTCAGACCCAAGTCTCAATGTAAACTGCTGCCCGTCAATACGCTCACACACACACACACACACACACACTCTGTCAACCATGGCATCATCTACACCACGTCCATTTCCTGTGTGCATCTTTTCACCCCGGTTGAGGGTGTGAAAGCCACAGCTGGGACAAGAGAAGGTTTGTGCCATGTGAAACACCCATTTACTGCCACAGTCCTTGAATCCTTTGGATGATTGATGGCCTAATTAACGGGTTTCTGTCTAATTAGATCACAAGAGGTGCAGTTTGGACAGTCAAGCCACCATGCAGCATCTCTTCCCTTAGAGCACAAAGCGTGCTCTCAAATAAATGAGAGGGCTTCCGGGGTGTGTGTGGACTGACTGTTGGATGTTGTCGGAGCTGTTCTCAGTATTATGATGTTTGTTCTGCTCATCCTCCGCTCTGTCTGTATCCTCACTGTGGAGCTCAAACACATTTACCTTCACCCTGCAGTAACAGCCTGGTATGAGAAGCCATGTTGTGATGCTGCCCCCTGCTGGTGTCCAGCTAACATTACACCAGCAGACCCGGAGCAAGACTAGTTTGACGTTCACTTTGTGCATGACACAAATGTCTTTCAGTGGACTGTCTTTGTCCTGTGAACGTGAAGAGCAAGTACATCAGAAAACCCACATGGAAACATGAGTACTGTAATTGTGTTTTCCTCACCTCACTGTGTTGTTGGCAGCATCAGGATCCCTCGCAGTCACCGTCTTCACCATCGTCCCGATCTCTGAGTCCTCTGGCAGCTCGATATAATACGCCGGCAAGTCGAACACGGGGGGCTCGTCCACGTCCTCCACGCTCACGTGCACAATGGTGACGTCCTTGAAAGGCCCACGGTGGCGGAAGGCCGGGTCCAGGTGGGTGTTGGCTCCCTCCACCTTTAGAGTGTAACTGAGCTTGTTTTCAAAATTCAGCGGCTGATGGGGAAAATCCACGAGGGCATTAGACAAAGGACACAGAGCTGACGAAAAGAAAATCACAGATTTTTGACTTTCTGTGTCTGTATCAGGTGTCTTAGCTTTTAAGTCGTTTTGTGGTCATTTTACATGTGAATTTGTAAATCTGCATCCGTTTTTTTGTCATTTTGCGTGGTGGTGGTCATTTGATGTCTATTGTTGGATGCTTTGGTTTTGTTTTTGGTCATTTTGTACCTATGTTTTAGGCCTTGGTTATCATTTTGAGTTGCTTTGTACGTGTCTTTCACGTCCTTTTGTGTCTTTTAATTGACCTTCAAACACCAAAACTGAACAGTACCTTCTGAGGATGTACCCATTCAGTAATCCATCCATAGTCGTGCAAGAATAACAGATTTCTTTATCAGTGTGCTTTGTACCTTTTTCACTGTGATGATGCCAAAAAGGTTCGTTGGGTCAGTACTGATGTCAAAGGTGTCCCTTCCGTCTCCATCGATGATGCTGTATTTCATCTCAGCGTTGACCCCGATGTCCCTGTCCTTCGCCCAGATTCGACCCACCACGGATCCCACAGGGACAGACTCCGGGACGCTCATCTGGTACAGCCCTGAGGAGACAAATCAGCAGAGAGATCATGTTACACAGAAATACCTGTTCCATCTGTTTTACTCTTCTGGCCTCTAGATGGAGCCTGTTCCTAAATATTCCTGCCTCACATCTCAGGCAGACTTAAATAAAAGGCTCCATAAACACCTCACAATTGGGTTATGTACTATCTCATGGGCCAGCTTGAATTTCATCTACCATTTAACCTCAAAGAATAGGTGACAGCTGTCCAATTTGTGGCACTCCCTGCAGTCTAAAGTGAAATGCCTGCAGATTGTGCTTGACAGAGAGGAATCCCTGAAGCTCTTCACAGCTGATCAAAGTTCCTTCGAAGTGATGGCACTAATTGGTGGGGGGGCTAGTGATGGAAGTGGAAGTGGACAGCAACAAGGGCAGCGGGTGTTTTTTCTTTGCCTGTGAGTGCAGCCACCCGTCGGCCAGGCTGAGATGGCCGCGAACAACCAGACAACCCCTCTGACCTCTAGAGGCACAAAATGAGAGGAACAAGAATGGGGATACACAAAGACACAGCATGGGGCCAAAAGTGGACGGAGGGGCCAACAGCTGGGTGCTCCAGAGAAATGAGGTGGACAGATGTGGAGAAAGTAAACTCACATGAAATTACTTATAGCATCAACACTACTGCTCTATTTGCAGCCTGAGTCACACCACATGTATCAACTTTGAAACAAAATCTGCCTGTTTTTTTGTTTTTGTTTTGTTTTGTTTTTTAATTCAGGCTCATTTGAGGGATTTGTGTTGTTTTTCAGTAATAAACGTATTTATGTAGTGTCCCAGATTTAAAAGCGCTGTAAGGTCCCACTTTGGCCATGTGCTGTGTACAATTAGTGTCAGTGTAAAGTCATGATAATCTGAATGGTATATTCATAATATTTTGAAAAGGCTGGTCTAAAACACACTGGCTGTACAAAATTACTAGTTTATTCTAACCTTAGAAGTGAAAATGAATAATTTTCTTTTTGTAAAATGCAAATAAAACAATTTTACATTTAAAGATACTAAGTAAATACTTTATATTCAGAACACTACCTGAATACTAACCTATATAAAGCACAGTACAGGATGTGAGCATTTTCCCGTGGAGATAATAAAACGTTCCCTAAACATCTTAATTGAACTAACATTTTACCTCAAACTGGTTTCCCAGTTTATATTTGGAACAAATGATAAGCTTGGTAGATTATATGCATGTTATTTAATGCATGCACGCCATCCAAAAACAATAACTCAATTAGCTGAAGCATAGGAAATTCATTTCCAAGAAGTTCCATGCTAAGGAAGACTGCGAGAAACCTGGCTGATGTAATGGTTTACTGCTTTCCCCTTCCTGTAAACTCCTTGTCTTTGACATTAGAGGCCGTAATTTTAGATTGTGATGGACATGTGTGAGTATTTCCTGAAAATGTATCAACAAAAGATAAAGTGAGACAATAATGAACAGTTTAATGGATGATGGATGTCTCATAACGCTAGATACCCCCTTAGGGAAATTCTTAAAGCTTGGACCAAACTTCCACTGTTTAGACCTTGGTGATTAAAGGTCAAAGGTTACCTTTTCTTGCAAATTAACCTTGTAATCAAACTGTTTGCAATTTTCTTGTTTTCTGCATAAATTGTTCATAAAATGTGATCTTATCTTTGCTAAAGTCACAAACATCAACAAACACAATATTTCTAAGCTGATAAAACACAGTCATGATCTTTCATATATTTACTAAACACCATCCATTAAACATACAGGTCCAGTGTGTGTCTTGTCCAGAGGCACTTCGACATATAGCCGCGACCAGGTATCGAACCACCGACCCTGTGGTCCGTGGAGACTGCCTTTACCAACTGAGCCAAAAAGTAATGTAAACACTAGGCTTCTGATATCCCTAAACACAGTGGGGGATCTATAGTTATTTTAATTGGGGTGGCCAGGCTGGGACGCAGGTCGAAAATAGGGGGGCGCATTCAGCAAATGATTTAAAAAGTTTTAAACTTTCTCAGATATAAAGCCTATATTAATAATAATAATATGTTAGAAAAGCCAAATATGTAAGATATGTACTTTTTTACGTTCTACTATTTTAACTCCAAATAGTCACAAAACAAAAACTTAATTCCAGAGATAATGTTTCTCGTTACAACTGCCACAAAATATATATATGAGAGCACCTGTGGAGAGAAACTGTCCAGACAATTTGCATTTGGTTTCTTTTCCAGGTGTAAGAGTGTCAGGAGGTATCAGGAAGGATTAGACAAGGGTGGATTCAGCTTTTGAGTGACAGTAACACGGATCAAGTAAAACCCACAAAAGAGATGGAAGCAGGACAGAGTGCAGGAAGAGGAAAAGATCAACTTACTTTGGTCAAACATGGGCGGGTTGTCATTGACGTCACTGAGCGTAATGTTGACGGTGGTGGTGCCGGCAAGCCCCCCCAGCTGGCCACCCATGTCCTTAGCCTGGATGACCACAGTGTAGTTTTCTCTGGTCTCCCTGTCCATGTCTGCTAGGGACACACGGACCACACCTGAAGAGAGAAACACAGAGAGAGAAAGAAGGCAAACAAAGACACAGAAGGTGAATTACAGGTCAGCAACAGTGTTGACACAGATCATGTGTCCAAGCAATGGTGTCCTGGAAAACTTTCAGTCTGCCAGGCCGGTCTAATCTAGAAGTAACCATTTAGTTTACTCTGGGGGCTCAGGTTTAAAGGCCTTTCTTACTATGAGCAACTTGACAACAAAGTGCTCGGCAGCCAAAGCTGGAACATTTTTCTCTCTCTTTGGTTTGAAGTGAACTATGGTCTAATGGAAAATGGTGCTATTGTGTTTTCCCGTTCGGCAGTCAGGTATAATAATGTTTGAATCTGAATCTACAGTAGTCATATTTGTGGGGTTGCTCTCCTGTGCTGCCGTTCAAATCTGATCCAACCACACAGTCCCGATAATGGGAATTAGCTGAGGTTTTGATGCTTAATACATTTTATTGCTCACTTCACAGAGCATTTGGTGTTGCAGAGAAACGCTTAAGATTGGAACATTATTTTCAGGGCTTTAAATCTCTGCGATAATAATTGAATGTATGTGAAATGTAAAATTATACATTTGCAGGCTGTTGAGAAGAGACAAGTGGAGACTTGGAAGTACATGACAGTGTTTTACTTTCCAGCTCTATTTCTACAGGGGAATAAGGGAATTTCAACAGAACATATTTCGATATATATGAAGCTAAGAATCAAGCCACCAGCCCTACTTCTAATGCTGTACTCAATGCTTACCCCAGTTTCCTTAACTGGTATTGAGGACTGGAAATAACCCGTAAAATATCTGCCTGGTCCTTGCTGGTAAAGTCTAATTCCTTGGTCATCGAGAGATGTAAACCCCTTTTGTACCGTGGTTTCCTGTGTGCACGACAAAGCCTGTCTTTGTTTGTACGATATGGAAAGTGCCAGCATGTGGTAGGAGGAAGAGATATTTTGTAGCTCTGCATTCTCGCATTCAAAATAAGTGAGTCCCATCTTTGATGAACTCACATGAGAGGATGTTGGCCTCTAGAAATGTAAGTCAGTTTCCATGGTTGGACTGTAGAATAGCTTTTCAAATTCAGACATTTGCATGATATGAAAAACTAGACTGGCTACAGGTCCTTGTCTAAAATAATAATTGAAAAAGAAAAAAACCTTGAGACAAGTGCAAAACAGTTCCAAACCCAGACAGAGTAAAATAGCCTGGTTATTTCCGTCGACCTGTTCTCCATCTTCAGTGTCTCTTTCTGACTGTTCAGTCTCTCTCAACACTGTGTGTCATCACCAAAAACATTCGTACGTAGACCGAACACACACACAGCAGAATTCGACCATGGTCAAGTGAGGCATTGAGGAAGTGAGTGCACGCAACCATTCTGAGTTCCAGTTTCACAACTAACCACCAAAAGCCGGGAGCCTGGGAGGCTGATTGATAGCTGTAGAGCCTGTGGTGTTTCAGTGATGGATGAACCCACATTAGTAGCAGTCTGACTGGCTGCGGCTCAGCTCAACAGATTTCACTGCTGACAAACAAGGAAATGAGGCAGCTGTGGTAAACAATGGCCAGTGACTCCTGGCTTTCAGGAACTAATGGGCTTTTGGATGTGGTAGCTTGAGTCAGAGTAGCTGTTACCAAACTTCAGGAGTTTCACATGGGTGTTTGCACCTTCTTTATCACCAAATTTTCAAAAATGATATACTGTGGTTTTTCTCTGCAGTCCCTCTCTCTCAAACATTAGCTGCCAGTCACTTAAATTATATGATGCTTTATAATTATTTATCTGTCATCTTTCACCAATAATATTTTTATGGGAGAATTATTTTCAATTATTATATCATGCAATTTCAATTAATTGTTGTACTAAACTAAACTAAAGCTGCCAGGAGGTAGTTAGTTAATGGACCATAACGACAGGAAGCAGGGGAAAAACGCCAGCTTTGCTTTTTTAAAATTAATTTTAAAAAACGTATTAATATTACAGTATTAATTTTTTGTATACTCGTGGAACATATTTAACGTTGTTGGAAACTGTTCGGTTGGCTTGTTTCCCTCTGTCTTTATGCTAAGCTAAGCTAACCACCTCCTGGCTTTAGCCTTGTTACCCACAGCTAGGCCTACTTTTTTAATATTAAACATAAAAGTAACTTTTCTGTTGTATAAAAGGCAATCAACAAATATTTGAACATATTGGTCAGCAGAGTCAGGCTAGCGATTTCCCTCAGTTTGCTAAGCTAAGCTAACTGTGGACACAAATAGGTGGGAATTTTGTGTTTACTGCGAGAGATCGTGCAGCACAGGATAGTCTGTTCACTGATTTTCATAAAGTACATAAAGTGATGGATGTCAATTGTACCTTAAAACAGTAGCATCGTTTGATCCATAGTAAACATGCTAAATCATTGTCCACACTGCCCTTTAAAGGCAGAGGAATAAGTTCATATCTTTCGAATGTCTCAGCTTTCTCATATTGAAAGTTTATTAAAAAAAAAACTGAACCACACCGCGGGGCTCCCCGCCTTATAGTCCGTCCTTATTTTCAACCGAGAACTCACGCTTTGAGCTTTTTTGCCGAGTGCCAGGAGTTTAAGAAACAGCAAGTTGCAACAAAAGACTGCCATGTTTCATACAAGTGTTGGATAGTCTCATAGCAACAACAGGAGCCATGCTGAGTTTCCCACATTCGGAGCTGGTTGATATACACAGGGGCCTAATGTGTGGACTGTTAAAATCAGACTGTGGTGCAATTAGGGTGTGATGCAGTATTAGAAACAAGATGGGGGATTAACAGTAGCTGTCAGGCAACTGCTGGCCGTCCGTGGTCAACATCATTGTGGTCACCACAAGTTTATATGCAGCAAATAATGTAGTTAAAGTGGTTTTGAAATCCATCAGACTCTTGGTGTAATGGATAAAATTCTGGTTTCCCTGGTTACAGATCAAATGTTTTGCAGCATGTGTGCAGTCGTACCGGTCTTTGCATCCACTGAGAAGTAAGGTTGACCCTCCAGGATGCTGTAGACCACCCGAGCACTGTTTCCATATGTGGGGTCATCTGCATCTGTAGCGCTCAGCTGGATCACAGATGTTCCTTAGTAAGAAAGAAGCAGAGGAGAAATGCCAAATCAGCAATACAATCATGTCACAAAAACATCACTTGGCCTGGGTTTTTCCGTCTGCGTTTGGAACAGGTTCAGGAATTAACTATGTTTATTTACTTCAAAGTAACCACAAAAGTGCATTTATGAATAGTGGATGAAGCAGATGGAGACAAGCCTGTGAGAACAAGTGACAACAATAACTCTACAGAGCTGTACCACAGCTGCAAACCTGCAGCAGCCACTCCCTAAAAAACCACAAATATGCAAAGAGAAAAGTTTCTGTCTCCGTCCATCTGTTTTTTTTTTTCTCCTTCTGCTCACCTATCTTGGACATTTCAGGTACGGACGCCCGATAGGGTCCGTCCAGAAACCTTGGCTCGTTGTCGTTGATGTCCTGGATCTTGACGATGAACTGGGACTCTGGCTCTAGAGGCCTGTCTGTCAGGCGGTTCCAGGCCTGAGCGTGGAGAACATACTGCGCCTTCACCTCCCGGTCCAACCTCTGGATGGCGTGGATGTCCCCTGTGCTGTCGTCAATAGTGAAAGTGGTCCCCGCGCCCTCACCCGTCAAGATGTACTTAATGGAGCCGTCCCCTTTGTCCATGTCTGAGTGTAGCTAAACAGATGTTCACAGGTTATTCAACAAGTAAACATCAACTTTTAAGTTATTTGGAGACGTCTCAAGAGGCTGGGAAGTAATGTGAGACAACAAAAAGCATCAACAATTTGTCAAAAACTGCAAGGGGATCGTCTTAATCTCAGAAAGCTCTCCCCAAAACCGATGTGTGGTGCAGTCCAAAAGTATTAGGACACAAGATGTTTTTGAGGGCATTTAATTAGGTCCGAGTCCCCTATTTTTAGAACAATGCATCCGCACAATGATTCCAAACACAGAGACGAGACAACCAAATTACTCTTTGAGGGCAAACAAATGGAAAGTTCCTGATTGTCCAAGTCAATCATATGATGTCAGTCCAACTGAACATGTGTTGCTGAAGAGTAGACTGACAGCAGAAACGCTGTCCTAGAAATGAGGATAAACATAAATGTTGCTTCACTATTAGCTCGGTAGAGCATGATATCCAGCGTCAGCTCATTTCAACAGACAGTGGTCATCAGGCAGTTACTGACATACAAAGCATTATGTGGTTTCAGCTGCTCTAATATGAGAATTTGTTTTTTTTTATCTTATATCTTTGTAAACTGTATATCTATTTTTTTTTTATTTATAAAAATTTATCACGCAGTGGCATCATTTCGACACATAATAGACACAACAATCAATTAATTAATCACAAAATATATTGGAAAATTAATGGATATAGAAAACCCTTGTGTCTTTGTTCCAGTCCCACTTTAGACATTGACAAATTTAGTCTATTACCGGCTATAAAACTGTTTGTCTAACGTGGACATAAACAACCACAAATAAAAGCCGATGGCACTTTTTAATTACTTAAAGCAATTAAGCAATTACTTCCATTCAAATTCACTATGCTGATAAAGAGAGAGCCAGCACTATAACTCTATCTATCTGTCTGTCTACCTATCTACCTAATACAGTACAATAAAATGCACGTATTACATATTAGTTTGTTATCATATTCCCCTGTAGTATGTATAATATGGATATGGGTACATTAACTCCACAGCCTCCAGGGGCGGTGTGTGGTTAACCTTAATACTGTAGCTGTAAGTAGACATCTAATCACAGCTTACAGCCTGTGTGTTGCCACTGGCCCTGCAGAGCAATCAGAGACATTTTGTGGCCCGTGAGTGCAAATGCCAGGCTGTTGATGTGCAATCACTCTTTACTTTGTACTTAGAGGGTCTCTGAGCATGATGAGTAGTTGCTGCCATCACACTAGCAGAGCAGAATTAAATGCCCCCCATTGATGTCTGCCTCGTATATAATCAACAGGCGTGCACAGGGAGCACGCTGCACAACTCGGACAAAAACATCGCCGGTCTGACTCTAAACACACTCCTTTCAGGAGCCTTGCTTTGGCTTTGTGCAGTCTGGGGCCACTACGCCAAATGACCAAGCTGTGTTTGTCAAACTGCTAAAAGTTTGCAGCTACAGCACTTTTTGTTATCCTGGTGATAGTTCAGCAGCAATTTTCACAATAACTACCATTACTAAGCAGCAGACAATGCAGCTTTTCCTATCTCCTCGGACAACGCGCCCACCTGCACACACTCTTGCAAAGCGCTATGCAGCCCAGCCCAGCCCAGCCCAGAATAGATTTTTTAATCAACACCCCTTTGTGGGCTTCAGCCCCATGTCTGATGGCGATATATCTCAGGTCGATGCCGTCCCTCCATCTCATCCGCCCTCTCCTGCGCTGATCCTTCCTTTCCATCCAAGCCTATGAAAGGAAGGAGTTTGACACTCAGGCTATCAATTACCCGCTGCATCTTACCCCTCAGTCCAAAGCCCAAATGCTCCCCAAGCTCCAGATACAGAGACGAGGCAAGGTGGGTTGTGCTGAAGGTAAAATAGGAGGGAGTCTACAGTACATACTGTATTTCTTCTGCTTTGTCATATCCTACAAAGACTTTCTGCCTTGAGTGGCTCTCTGGGTAGTAGCCCAGGCTGTCAGAATCATTTATTTCATTCAGCTTGGAAAAATTAGGGTGGGTGGCATGAAAGGAATGAGTGAAAAAACAGTAAGTGGGGAAGAAGAAGAGGTAGGACAGAAGTGAATATACTATAGTGATGGTACTGTGAGTAAATTTTTATAGCACATAAGCAGATACAGCACTTTTTTCGAGAGCTCTGGGGGCACTCTCTCAGGACTTATTACTGCTCTATCCGCTGGAGCATGTGACTTTTTGGAATCCTGTTTTCCCAAGTGGTGCCAGTGAAATTATTCCAGAACCATAATTAGGCACGTTTGCATCATCCCCAAAGGGAAATTTCACAGGCTGAGCGGTTAGTACTACCGTCTTTTAAAAGTCGAGGGGGAATAGTGAAGCAAATTCAATCACAAGTCTGGAATCAGAGCTTTAAGATCAGGGCAGCACAGTTTTAGTAATTTGGGATAAGAAAGCATCACATATGGGCTACTGCAAGATCTTACATCAAAGTTCTGACAGAATGCTCGACAGGAATCGCACTTTATTCAGTCCAGAGTTATATTTATTATTCAGTTTCAACAAGTTGGTATTTTTAGAAAAGTAAAATTAATGATATGATGGACCCGCAATTACTTAAAGCTAATTAATTTTTTGTTGTTAAATATACTTAAAGGCTCATTGTTGTAGCTAATCAGAGACTTTTAACAGTTTCTGTGTTGAGTTGAAAAAGATCATTATTCTGTTTTTCTACCGCTGGTACATCACAGTAACAATAAATATCTGTATATGAGCAGAAATACTCTTACTACCTATGTATTACTGCTGATGCTTTTAGGGCACAGACTGAAAGGCTTTTAAAATGTCAAACCTGAGCCAAACGTTGGGATTAGATGCTTTGCCAGATTTTTCTGACAGACCTATTTAAATCATGTAATTGTTTCACAAATTCTCTGTAAACTGGGGTAAAACTTGTACTTGTCGTACCCAAACTTGCCTGCTAAAGAAACAAGGTTATCGATATTATGGGTGAAACTGTGAATTTTTCCCTGTTACTGTTTTTCATTCCACACCAAGCCTCTATAGCAGGGGTCACCAACCTTTTTGAAACTGAGAGCTACTTCTTGGGTACTGATTAATGTGAAGGGCGACCAGTTTGATAAACACTTTTGAAATAACAAATTTGCTAAATTTACTTCTAATTATATGTTAAATGAATGATATCTATGTGAAGCCACCGATCATTTTAATGATTTCTCACAATAACTATCAAATGTGATTTAAAAAAGAATAGCAACAAAAAAGTTGGCTGCATCTTATTGGTAAGTGGCGCTATGGTGATCTATTTTTAGAACAGGCCTGCGGGCTACTCATGTGGTCCTTGTGGGCAACCTGGTGCCCACGGCCACCATGTTGGTGACCCCTGCTCTATAGTAACACAGATCTTTGTCCTTACCCTTGTTTCTGATGTTGTTGTTTGCCATAGTTTGTTGGACTTGACTCGTACCTTTAGGTCATCAGCAACATAAAGTCGGATCTTTGTGTACTTCTACACCTCTGCATGCAAGATTTTCTGTTGTTTTCATGCTGCAGTAGTATTTTTGTGTTTGCATCTTAAAAACCATCATGAAAAATAACTAAAATGTAACTCGAAAACGATGTATTCTTGTACACTACTCTGCGTTTAGAGGCATCACATCCTGTTAGCACAAATCTGTCCAAAGTTTGACAACCCATCTCCAATAATCATTGTTTATTTAATTTAACCATGAATATAACCATGAATGGTTGCCTAAACCACACATCTATTTAATGCAGATCTTTTTTCTGGCTTTGATTTGCACAATTGTTACAGCCATTGTTATGCAGCCAGCCTACTGACTGCAGATCAGTCATATTGCCGCAATGTCTCTGCATCCGTCACTATGAGCTATCGCAGCTTAGGGTACAGAGCCAAAATGGTGGGGTCCACTGGAGGGGGTTGTTTCATATTAGACACACAGGTAAGAATGTATCATAGAGAATGTCTAAATATTTTGGTCTTTGGGGAGTCAAATCCCTAAAGTGTGTGTGTGTGTGTGTGTGTGTGTGTGTGTGTGTGTGTGTGTGTGTGTGTGTGTGTGTGTGTGTGCAGATTGTAATGTTAAATGTGGGCTCAAACATTTGGTTGATTAATTCAAGGTAAATTGAATTAAAAGAACTAAATCTAACCTACACCTCTGTCTCTCCTTTAGGTGCTAACACTGGATTAGCTCACATGATCCTTTTGCTGTCTGACATGACGCTGCTGCTCAACTCGATGACCACCCCAGAGATCCTAGGTATTATTTATGTAATATGCTAAATATAAGCTTACATTAGCCGCAGTCAGACCTCAACTGTTAGGGGCCTTAAACGTACAAGCCTGACTCGTGTAGGCGGCTAATGCACATTTTGTAATCTACTTCCTGCTCTTTTCTTTTTCAGACAACGCAGTACAGACACCAGCTCGTGCTGCATGTTGACTCGTGAGCAGCCAACAGTTTCATTTTGTCATTTGGCTAGTTTACAAAATGATAATGTTAATTGACTACAGCTGATAAAATCTAAACACTCGCAGCCTGTTAAAAGCACCAATTATGCACATAAATTTATGGGGACAATTTGGCGCAGGCAGGTTATAGTGACCGTGCATTTAAAACAAGGTCGTTTTAGCGTCGCCACTCTCTAGCTCAACATAACAACTTTGTCACTAAAAGCTTCACCGAAAACAACTTTTTTTTTGTGATGTGATGGCAATTTTCATTGCAGTTTCCAAGACTGTTGTGTGTCTCTCCACTAATGACGACTGGCCTTACAACTATTGATCAAATGTAGCATTCACTTTAGCAACTGAGCGATGAAAGTGCTCCTTTGTGAGCATTCCTCATCAGTTCTTTTCAGAGCATGTCAGCTGTGTTGCAGACATGTGGCCCACTTCTGCACTTTGTGGAGCAGGACAGGCCGAGTGAAGCCTCAGTTCGAGTCAATTACCTCAATCACTTCTGTCTGGCTCTTGTTCAAAGTGTCTTTGTGTAGACGCAGTGCATCCAGGGATTTAAAAAATTGGGATTTTTTTTTTTCCCTCACTCACTGATGTTTGTCTCTCCCCACCCCTGATGTTCATTTTTGTATTCATGTGCTCAGCTCTGGCCAAGCAGCAGATGACCTCCAGGCTGCCGGGCCGCCCTATAGGTAGTTCAGAAAGTTGTGCTTAAAATTTCTTTGCAACACCTACGCTGGGGCTCCTTTCACACCAGGTGCACCAAGTGGAAAGGTCAAGCAGAAAAGCAGCTCACCTGCTAAGTCAGAAGCTTGAGCACTTTGCATATCCTCAGGTTTTACAACGTAAGCGTGTCCATATTCACTTACTTGGCAGTTTATTAGGTTCTTCTAGCTCAAACACGACTTCATTATTCTTATCTGAACCTCAAAAACTTCCAACTGAGTGTTTGTGTGCTTGGTTGTACAGTACACTATGAATCATCATCAGCACTGACCTTTCCAATATAAAGTGGTTCCAGTCCAGTGTACTCCTCCAGGACAAAGAACTGGTTCCAAACCCAACCTCGCTTCACCCTCTGGTGCAGTGCTGAGCTGCCTGCATTGTCCTCCTCTGCAGGCTTACCCAGAAGGCTGTGAGTCAGTAAGGTCAAAATGCAGAGGGCCACAGGGAGCAATGTGCTGGCAAGTGCTGGAAGATTCAACCGGTCTCCCATTGTGAAAAGCACAGATTTGAGAAGACTTTTTCTTCAAGAGTGCAGTGGTTTCCTGGTTCCCTTCTGGCTGGCTGTTGTTGAGTCCTGGAAGAGAAAGAAAGAAAGGATTTGACAGATGAGTCTCAGATTTATGTCCTTTTGGACATCATCCTTTTGATGATCACGGAGCCCAGGATGTGTTGCACTGTTGGAGTCCTGCAGATGACACATTTGCTGTCTTTCTTCCTGTTTCCAAATTAGCCTTCTACTTGTCAGGTTCTACATTTCAGCCACCTGTTTTTATAAGCATTATAAATATATTAAATATATCATTTGGAAACCGCAGAAAATAGAGGTCATATTGCCAAAAAGGGTTTTTATACTTGAGTTAATTAAGTAAAATGGCAACATTGATTGTTTGCTAAAATAGTGCAGAGACATTAGCTATGGCATGTTTTTTAGCAAAATACTGTGCATTGTGTAAGATGCTTATTATGCTGCTAATAATGAACCTGCTTTGGCTGAGAGGGGGGATTTTTGCCTTTAGTTACAGTGTGTTGTGGAGAAGCTGACAAGAAATATGGGAAGATAGTGAGAAAGTACAGCAGTCCAAACAGAACAATAGCAATCATCCGACTACCACCTTCAATTCAATTCAACTTACTTAGTTCCTTAGATAAAAAGTTAAACATTAAACTTAAACTTTTGTTTTTCAGATTAGGTTTTATGTGTCTTGTATAATAGCGTATTAATCCCTTACAACAGTGGAAATCTGTTGCACAGCTCTGACAAAAACAAGGATATTATAATATTTGCCTCTAATTTTTTAGATAAATATTTATCTCATATTGACACTCATTGTTAAAAGCATCCTTACAACAATTTTAGAAAATTAAGAACAAAGCACTGAAACTAGCACATATATGCTAAGCTGATGTGCACATGTCTGCTGAGCAGTTTAAACACATACAGTAACATACTCCACAAACACACATTGATTAAATCTTTATTTATGTGCAAATGAAACAAATAGCACACATTATTTTAAGAAGGAAGCTTTAGATGTATAGGTGTTAATAGGTATATTTTCAAACAGACAAGCACGTTAGCTTAATGATAATGTAACTCATTGTTAAGGGAGTAGTCTGACATCTTGGGAAGTGCTCACATGCTTTCTTGACGAAAAATATTAAGTCTAGTATAAAGATATCAAGCCACAGTTTCTGACCTCAAAATCCAAGATGGCTGCTCCAAACTGTGTGAAAGCTGGAGTAATGCGCTGTTTATTAGCACCTCTGTGTTATTTGTGTCTCATTAAATCAATTTTATCATGGTATATGTATGTAATGTTTTACCTGCTAACACTGGCTAACTGGTATTTTTATGGTAACATGGTGTAGTACTGGAACATGGTCAAGTCGAGCTTTGACTTCCAACTTCAGAGGTAAATGCAATGCTCAAAACTTAGTTGCCTTGTTCCTTGACCCCAGTCTCTCTGCTAAACTCATCAGTCTTTGCAAGAAATCCAACAGATATATTGATAAAGATATGTCCATGTTATGGTACAGTAGTAGATAAAATCATGCAAAAATTCACATTCCTGACTGCTTGAGCTCCGGGAACTTGCATAAAACTTAGAATGAAAACATAACTAGTCCCACTTTTTGAGCCAGGAGGAGAAAACAGAAATGATGGCTACCACGGGCTCCGGCTCCTTTCCCTCTAGCTCAGGACAATCAAGCACTTCACATCATCAAGGAAGGGAGAAAAGTGTAGTCTTCCCTTTCCTTCCTCCTCTTCCTGTCACGGAGAGGTGAGCTCCTTCACACCTCCTGTAAAAGGCCCAGGGGTGTGATGTTCAGAGATTGCAGTGTTTCTGTTAACACCCCAGCTCAGCTTTACTCGCTACATGTTCTACAAGTTCCCCTCAGTGCTGCACAGCACTCATTACAACTGTGCTGTGTATTTCTTTTCCATATCTTAGTTTTCAAGGTGCTGCCTGGATGTTTGATTTCATGGTTCTAAATACTATCTCCCTCTGCTTGGCTCTTTTTTTGATACGAACATCATAGGAATCTTTAAGATCAGCAAGGTCAATTCGGCAAATTTTGTGCAGGAGATGCTTCCTAAGGTTAGCCATCGATTTTAGCTAATCGATACCTTTTCACATGCGGCACACGGCCCCTCCGCTGCCTCTTTCCATCTGCATCTTGGTCTTATGCATTAGGAGGACGGCCGCATCTGCCCGCTCCCGCTGCATTAACGAGGCCGAGGAGGGGGAAATAGGCGGATTTATGGTCAAAAGGCAGAGAGAAAGTGAGGGGCAGGCAGCAGGAGGGTGGAGGGTGGAGGAGAAAAGCAGAAAGACTGTAAGCAGGGGGGAGATGGAAAGTTTAGGGCAGATTTAAAAAAAGACAGCGGAAGAAAGAGAGACTGGGCTGACTCCATTATGTTTTGTAAGAGAGAGTGCATTGTGCTGCTGTAGACTCTCTCTGAATCACCAAACTCAGTTAATCATTGTTGAAGAGGCACAAAAGGCACGGAAGGGTGGGGGGCGTGGCTGCATTGTCAGCGGGACGCTGGGCCGAGTGTGTATGTGTGTGTGCTGTATGTCTGCAGAGACAAACCCCGGGAGGGCGGCTTGGCAGGACGGCTGACACTTGACCTGGCTGCTCCCCTCCTTTCTGCCTATTCAAGCCGCCTGGTTGGCATGATGAAGTAAAATTAGCTCCCTGTTCTTCGCCCACAATCCCCTTCTCAGCTCCTCCCCCTCAAAGGTCACAGCTTGCGCCCAAGCATTTTGCTCCGTTTTGTCGTACCTAATGAGGTGACATGCTTCGTAATTGTGCCGGCAACACATTTCACACGTCTTCCTTCTGCTAATCTCATGGCATTCCGCTTGTTTAAGGAGAAAGCAGATGGCGTTTGCCACGCAGGCTGGATGGAAGCCTTGGGAAGGTACCAGGATGAGGAGTGAGGTGCAGTCACATGAAAGAGCTTTGCCAGACTTAAGAGGAAGAGGTATTTTCCCACTGATCTGAAACATTCTTCCCCGTTGAGAATCTGGCAGGGTTTAGTCCTGGTATCAAGCAAACACAATGGGAAGAAATGAAGTCAAAAAGGCTTAAGAGGCAACGGAACATCTGATGGGTTTTGTTTGTTCTGAGAAGCAACAAACCCCACAAAGAAGAGCTGGAGGAAGAAATTGAGTGACAGTGGAGGGGACATGATTGTCAGGGGGGAGCAGCTGGTGTGACAAAATGATGAGCCATATTGTTGTATCATCTTACTCCAAGTCCACCTGCTGCTCCATTAACTGCGATCTGACAACAACAGACTATATCAAACTGCTGCTACATGAGACGGAGAGGTGAATCTTTGTTTCCAGTGGAGACAAACAAACAGGAAATAACTGCTGCAGCACGACTGAGCGAACATCACTGGGCTGAGGCAGAACTCCACCTGTTTAGATTAATGAGTCACTAATAACAAGCGTTCTTTTCCGGTGTAGTAACTCGTGCAAACACGTCTGCTAACTAATACAGCTAATACTTTTAGGGATCGAAGTTCAGCTAAGAGTCGTGCTTGAGTGCTTCATCACATTCTTTAGACAACAATCTGAAAGGAAATCATGCAGCTATTTGGCAAACGTTGTTCACACAAAAAAGTTACATTTGCAGCTTTATTCGTTGATTTATATGAAGGATTTTTAGAAAAATACATAGTTTCAAAGTAAGAAATGGAAATATCCATTTAGTACCAAAATCTTTTTCTGATTTTCTGTGCAATGCTGCCAAACATCATCCACTAGAAAACTGATTCATACTAATTGCTATATCAGTCATGTTACCAAAACCCTCACCCAGAGCTTTCAGGGCCACCTACCTCCTGCTCCTCGCTGACGGAGGTTACTATGGGTCCACTCACTGTGTGGTACATTAGTATGGGTTCACCCTGTTTATTAAGTGTTAATTTCACAGTGACCATGTCTGTTCTCCACTCAGCGCATCTGTAAAGAGAGGCCTACCAGACTGTGGAAAAGGTCCTTAAAAACTGGGTGGACCCATGAAAAGGGTTCCACCCACCCTGGCAGGGCTAATCGTCATGGCCAATTTGTTAACCACAATTGATTTTGCATGGTGGAACGCGACGCCACCGTGAAGGAAACGTATATGTATCTCTGACCCAGGGGAGGACGCACTTTGCTTTTTGTTGCAAAACCCTTGGCATGAGACACCATCTTTATATAAGCTGAGCTGGTGCTAGTCTAGCAGGGTTTCCTTAAATACAGCTGCGAAGTCTAATTTCCACTTCCCGGCCTGCGTGTGGAGCGTGACAGAGCGTGACGGAGCGTTGGGCTGCAAAGCATCCTTTTTAAATTCCTAAATGCTAATGTTTACCTACTTATTTACACATAATTAAGTTCAAACTCTGCTGCTGCACTAACTTGTAGTCACAGCATGGCCTCTGATACGTTTCATATATGTGTGTGTGTGTGTCTGTGTGTGTTTGTGCAAAGACGGAATAAAATGACCAGGTCTGGTTTCTGAAAGCCTCTGTACTGTCACAGCCTGCAGCAGCAGCCCTGTTTCCTCAGCCGGCTCACAGCGAGAGACGGCACAGTCAGACTGAGGGAGGCATGTATTCTGGTCTTACTCTCTCAAGATCACACGGTTGTTTGTGTGTGTGGATATGAATATGAGTTCTCTGTGGATGCACAGCATGCCTGTATGTGCGTGTGTCAGACTGCTACCCTCTATTCGTCCTCATTCCCCTAACCCTGCACCCCCCCCCCCCCCCCCGAGGACAGACGCTGGCATGGGGCAGGCTTTGAACCTGCTTCTGCCGTGCTCTCTAATTGTAGGGAGCTCCCCGGGCCACAGCCTGTGCAGCTGTGTGCGCCGCCACCGCTGTGCCGTGACGAGCATCACATCCCCTGCAGCTCGTTTACTGTAAGTTGTTTTTAATTACTCGTCCCTGCCTCCAGTCTCTATCTGCTTTTTGTGCCAACTGAGCTTCAGAAGTTTGTTCAACTCTCTGCTACTCTACGTCTGTACCCACAATACCACCGACAAATTGGTATGATTTCATCCCCCTTCTGCGTTCTTGCAAGTGGTTTTCAGCATCTACTGTACATCTATGTTCAAACTCCTTTCTCTCGTTTTAACCTCACTCCTTCTCTTTCCAAGGCACAATTAGTTCACTCATTGCTTGGTGGAGGCCATAAAAGGAGCCTTGTCATTTATAGAGAAATTAAATCCCACAAACTGGCGTTCATCCCAGCCACTGGTGAAATGATGTCACCATGCATAAGTGTCATCTGGAAAACTTTACAACGAGTGTCACCCCACCACAAATTGAAAAACAGTGGCGTCTTGGGGATCAGATGTGCTCAGTTAATACTGGATTTCATTGTTTTTCTTTTCCAGAAGGAAGATTGGGTGTACAATTTCTAGCTACCACATGGCTGAAGCTGGAGAATCCTCCTCTTCATTAGATATTTTTCTGTGCTGCGGTGTCGTTTAAGGTATCTCGAAAAGAAGCACCACCACAGAAAGCTGAAAGGTTGTGTTAATATGGAGGCCTGTGCACATTGCTCATCTTTCAGAGGATCCTTCACTGCCTCTCGCTGACACTGATAATGGCAAGAAAAGTCTTTCTGCCCCGGCGAGAGTGCACATGCCAATCTTGCTCTTATTTGTCGGCCCGAGCTTACAAGACAGGCTTAATGGGTTTGATAGAAAAAGAAAAATGAAACTGTCCTCATCTTGAGAAACTAGAACCTTGGTTGGGGCTGAGGAATGAGGTCTGAATGCCAAACAGAGGTCCGTGAAAAGCAGATAGACATTCCTCTCCTTCAGCATGACTTGTTTGATGCAGCGACAGTGCAGACGTGCTGAGAATTGGAGAAACGCTTTGAGTCTGAGCTCAAAACTGAGCAGTTTTGTAATGTGCCAGCAACCCACCCCCCCCTCCAGCTGAGGCAGGGGCTCCCCAAATATTCACTGTGACCTACTTTTGATAAGCAGACAGGCAATATATTTGCATCTGTAAACATTGTCTCTCAATTAACACACCAAAAAAAAAAAAAGCTATCGATTGGGTGCAGCAATGATACAGTACTCCCACCTCGTGTCTCATTCATCTCAGCTCTTTCCATGCGCTTCAGTGCTCACTTACAGCGCACAAATCCCCAGTCACCCTTAAGTCATCCTCGCCATTCCGTGTTTACAGCTTGAAAGTATTATTGGCATTTCGTACTGGTACTGTTGTGTTTCAAAACGTGACCGGTGAAAGTCAAGGTTTTTTTTTTTTTTGTTTTGTTTTTTAGTACAAATTCCATGCCTTACCTTTTTGCTTTTTAACTTTATTCCTCTTTCTCAGTCCTTCTTCCGTGAAAAACGCTCATTTTTCTTCTTCTCTTATCTCTTTGTTCTTCCTCTGCCTGCACACTCACTAAATTTCCCTTGTAAAAGTTGTGAAAGCTACTGCCTGCAGTGCATCAGTTTCCCTAAAGTCACCTTGAGTCCACGCTCCCTTTCACTGTCCTCTTTGTAAAGTTTTCCCTCTTTTCATTTAGAAATATAAATGTATATATCTCCTTGAGGTGCTTCTTCTGTCACTGCTGCTGTCTGCCTCTCATAGCTGTCTACACACTCTCATCCCTGGTGTTGCCTATCTGCAGATCCAATCAGACTAAAGAACCAATTGTTCCTCTCTTTACAATCAGTGGGACGGCCTCCCCCGGCTCCAGCGTAATCCAGCCATCTACAACCTTGGGCATGGGAAAATAAGCATGCAGCAGAAAGAAGAGGAAGAGGAGGAGGGAGAGAGAGAAAGAGTCATAGATTGACAGCAGGAAAAGGTTGAAATCATTCGAGAGAAGGGTGGGGAAGCAGAGAGGTGAGGGGGAAATCAGGCAAGGAAACCATGGAGGAATGAGAAGAGGGACACATGAGGTAGCAGATAGTGAGCCGTGGAGGGAAAGGCTCTTGCACGCACCACAAAAGCAACTCATTTCATCTCAGGGTATTTGCAAGTGAATAAAATGACCAGTGTGGTGGGGAAAAACTCTGGAGTACGTGTGGAGATTGCCAGGGGTGCAGGGTCCTTGGATCACTGACCAGCGAAGTAGAAAATGCAAAGGATGAGGGGTAAAAAAAATAAAAAAATAAAAAGTCTTCCCTCTCATGCCGGCAAACATGTCCTAATGCATTTTAATGAGCTGGTGTTGTACACGACTGCATCTGTAGAGGGATTTATGGGCATAAAAGATGAACCCTTAAACTGCATTATATTCTACTGCTGCCCCAGTCAGAGTCAAAGCAATTAGTTTTCCAAATTGGCAAAAAAGATCTTAAAAAAATGAGGTGCATGCCAACACACACAAAAAGCACAGCAGAAGATTAGTCATGGTCATGGAGATCTGATCCCTGTTTAGCACGGAGCAAGAAAATAGCAGTGTTTCATTTAAGCAATCATGAAATTAATGCAGCAAAAAGAAGCTTTCAGACTCAAGTCCCTCGCAAATTTCTCTTCGGGAGAAGGAGGACCGGGAAAGTGAGATCATTTTGGAGATGAGCTCAACCATGTTTGAACAGAAATGAAAATATATTGCACAGAAAGGGGAAGTGTTCTATTCTGCTGCTTGGCTTCTTATTTTGCGTTTTTTCATTACATTGTCTGAGCTGTTTTCATATCATATTTATAGTCACAATGAAGCAACTGAGCTTCAGGCATAAGCTACAGTAACAGAGTTTTAGGTATTTCTACTATTCACAGCCCATTGGGAGGACTTTGCTCTTTTTTCCCACTCCACAGCCCTTTGACACTCCTTAATCTTCCTGACAGAGTAATTTGGTGTGTTGTACAGCTCTAAAAATACAGATGAAGGCTGTTGTCACCCACCAAGCCAGATGGTCAAAAGGTTGTACTTCTCCATTGGTTCAATATGTTTTTTCTTTTTCCCTTTCAGTCTGTCCTTTTCAATATGTCTTCTTTCTCATTTGGCAGGTCATTCTTCTTCACCGCTGGCCCCCCTCCCCCTCCCCCTCCCCGCCGGCCTCCCCATCGTCTTTGTCTCTTTGAAGACCTGACTGGTTAGAGCCCCAGCCAATCTATCAGCGAATGCTTGACTGGACCCCCAGAAAAAAGCAGGGGCTCCCTCTTTGTCGGGGCGGGCTGCAGAGAGAGAGGTGGCATTCAGGCCCATTGAACACCACCTTCCATCACTGTGGCAGAGCAGTGGATAATAATTGGCGGAACAAATTGAACCTATAGGGCTCATAGATGGGCTTCAGTCTGTTAAGGTGGCTGACGTCTAGAAAACAAGTCCCTTTGGGCCCCCATACAAAAGCTCAGATCTGCCGTAGAAATAGATTGGATACAGTCCATATTCTGCATGTTCCTGGACTCTGGTTTTGTGGTAATATGCAACATGTTATGGGGACACGGTGTTTTCACGCTTCGGATAAAGTACGCCTACTCCTGTTCTGTCATCTCACAGTACCTTGTACCCAGAACGACTATTCAGGATTTAATGGTTGACTTACTTATCCTCTGCGAACAAATATGCTCTGTGTTACAAATTCATAAAAAGCCCATTATTCAGTTTTACATTATTGTCTTGTTATTCGTTTCCCTCCTGAATAAAGCAACTTGGTTTTTTACACAACACAATGTGTTGATCAAATTCAAGTCCAAATACATGAGGATGTTTCCTGATACAGTTAAAAAAAAAAAGTTGGAGATTTTAATCAACCAAGCTAACTAGCAGTTTGCCTTCAAATATTAGTGCTTATCTAAACAACTTTTGTTTTTTTGATCAAGCAATAAAAGATCATTAGAATGTTTTTTTTTTTAAATTCCGGCGTCAATTCTCAAGCTTCACAGACACAACAAATGACAATGTAAAGAGACACATTGCAGCTGCGACAGAACTGTTTTAAAGATGTTTGTCTCGATTAAATGATCATCTATCAAATATCTGATTATTGTATTTACAGAACTTATAGTTTTTCATGGCCACAAATTTCCTTCTTTTCAGTAAAGGTGCTAATTTGACTTGTTTGATCACATTTGTTTTCCTCTCCTGTCAGGTCGTGTGTGTGCCAGTTCCTGCCATGTCGAAAGGCTGCAGGTAGCATCAGGAAAACCCTTTTTCCACCTGCAAATGTGCAGAGGTCAAATGGTTTCAAATGGAACAACCCCCAAAGTCCGACGTCCAACTCGGAAAGTCAGAACCTTTCAATCTAATATGGCTGCTCCATTTGTTAACAGAGTGAAAGCTGTAGAAATACACTGTTTCTTAGTGTATTTATCTGTAGACTTGTTGCTACAGCCTTTGTCTGTGCAAACTACGCCGTGATGTGTCGGGTAAAAGCACTAACCCAGTTAGAGTGAGTGACGTCATTTCCAGCTGAGACTTGTAAATCCCGACACAAATGAAACCCATCATCATGTTTGCAAGCTACCAAATAAACATTTGTACAATTGTATCTACATTTTTTTTACAGACATTTAGCTAAACATTTAAGATAATACTGTAGCATTTATTTAGAACAATTATTATGTTTATCATAATAAAAGCGTTAAGTTTCACTTGGTTTTCTTATGTCAGTATCACCAATCAGAGCCTCAGATCCTCTCGGTTGTTTCACCATCTAAATAAACCAAGGTATCTGCCACAGTTCTGAGGTCTGTAACCACAGAAAGCAGAGAACCCTCTATCGAAAAAAAGAAAAAAAAGAAAACCTGACCTGCCTTCCCAAGATTAAAAGTTAAATAAGCTCTTAATAGTGCTGTTCAACCACTTTGCAATTAAAGTAATGACAACATGTGGTGCACGGACTTGATGAAAAACACAGCCCAGGAAGGTAATACCCTGCTCGCCGCCTGCCCTTCTTTACCCTCACTTAAAATGCAACAGCCTTCAGACGAAATAACCTAAACAAAATTCTCCCAGTCTCACGCAGTGTATCACTTTGCCACCACAACCACCACTAGGGGAAAGCATGAAAGGGGGTTAGGTTTCAGAAGAGCAAGATGAGAGAGCGCCAGAGAGAGGGAGCAAAGCCTCCATGTCATCTAAGATAAGAGGAGCAGCTCTCTTTGCTTCTGCTCAAGATTAAAAATGGCATGGAGCAGAACAAGCCTGAGTACAAAGAGCTCTTCTGTGTCTTTAGGGTGTGCAGTCAAGCCTTTTCATGTCAGATTTTGGCTACAGGTCGAAACAAAGGGAAATTTGATGGGGAAGTCGGTGTCTTTGTTGAGGTACACACACACACACACACACGTGAACTGAGGATTTGTGTACACAAGCCAACTTCACAACTAAGCACTGAGCTTTACAGTAACTGGCGGAAAAAACAAAAATGCTATGTTTGGCCTTGTGAGGTATCAGAATTGGCGCAGGGTGGAAAGAGTGAACCGTGACATTAACTGCCTGCCTGCCATCATCTGGCTTCCTGCTTTGCGTGTGCTCTCGTCTCCGACAAGCTGTGTCTTTCAAGATCCCATTTTCCCGGTGACCTTTTCACCGCTTCTCTCCCTCTTGTCTGAGCTGCGGCACCTCTGCAGGGTATTGACTTTCACTCCACCGTGTTAAACTTTGCCATCCACGTGCAGCTCGTTGCCAATCCTCCGCTGTGACAAGGGACGGCATTCTGTTTGGATAAAAGGCTCCCCCGGCTCTTTGATGCGGTTTCCAGCAGGAATAGGCAGGGACTTGGCCTTGATGAGCTGACAGGAGCTGAGGAGACATGGGGCCTTGGAGCAGCAGGACCACAAACCTAAGGAGCAGTCTGATATTTACCCCTCCCTATTCTGTCATTCCCTATAAACCTACCTCCCTGTCCCTGTGACCCCGTCTCTGCTGCACAATTAAGTGGGAGCACATACTTTGTGACTGATGCAAGCAACACAGAGAAATGCACGCAGACTATGAAATGTCTAAATTATGAATGTAATCCATCTGTAATGTTATTCCTGCTTAATTATTTACACGTAGCCAACAAAAAAATGAATGTGGAAAGAAGACAGGAAAGCTTGTTTTCCCCCCCAAAAAAGTTTTTGTAAACTCAAGCATAAAAAATACATTTTTTCTTTACTTGTTTAACCCAAGCTAAACAAATGGATACAGTATCTCTCTGTCTGAAAAAAAGCTAATTCACCAGTAGCAACTGCACGCGTATCATATCAGCAGGTTTGACTGTGCCTAATTCCCTACCCCCACATCCCAGAGTCAATAGAATAACAATTAGGGGGAGTGTGCGCGCTCCATTACACGTTTGGTATGCACAGGCAGCCACGTCTAACCAGTAACAAACACACACAGGATAAATGTCTCCTTTGTTGGTTTCTGTCTGTTTGTAGTTCCACGCTGATCCAGTGATCAGAGGAAGAAATAGTTCAGCGGGGGTTTAAACAATACCATCCGCCACTCTTCCTCCACCTCTAAACAAACCTGGTTTATCACAGTGGAAAAACAGTGGCTTCTTTCAAAGCTATGTGCATGAAAAGTTTCCGTTTTCTTTTCCAGCTGCATAAACACAATAAATCTCAACAGAGGAAAGGAACAGGAGTTAGAGCAGAGGGAAGGGATGTTTTATTTGCTCCGCTATAATCATTTCCAAAGAAGTCGAGCTTGCACAGCGCTGTGGATGAAGCTCTTGCTCATTTTTGGCCAAATGCTCGTTAACTATTGGTGCATGTAAAATCAATTAGGATAGTTATGAGGTCCTGCTTCCCTCTGCAGTCTTACTCCCAAGGTCCGTAACAGCAGATTTGGTTGAATTGTGTGGGGGGGAAATAAAATTTTCTCTGTCACCTGGCAACTAAAAGCTTCAAGGGGCCCACTCATCTTAGAAGGTCTTAGATCCACAAAACCTTTGCTTTGCCACTGGCTTTATTCTCATAAACATCCAATCTGGGGTCAAAGAATCTTCAGCTGAAGATGGTGAACCCTTTTACTAAAGAACATGACTTTGTTGTCAGTGCACTTACAGCGATTATGTTGAAGACTCCGGTGTTGGTGACTTTACAGGGTACAACTTAAAAGTCTGTGTGTGTGTGTGTGTGTGTGTGTGTGTGTGTGTGTGTGTGTGTGTGTGTGCGCGTGTGTGGCTTTGTATGAAGCAGCCAGTCTCTGTGCACCCTCATGTGAGCCTACATCCGGACCGAAAATCAAGCATTAAACTGGCTGTATGAAAACAAGAGGATGGATGGTGGTAGTGAGTAGGTTATGATACACTGTACAATAGTACAAAGTACCACAATGAATGAACACTTGCAAAATGCATCACTGAGTTAAACACTGCAATGATGGAACATGAACTTAATCTGACGACTTGCGACTCATAAATTCAGTTTGCAAACATCTGATTTTATGTTGTGCAGAAGAATTGTGTAAAAACATTTCATTGCCTCACAAATACGGCTTTAAATTGTGTTCGCATTTTGTTTAAATGAAATGTAGTTGTGCTCAGCCCCATCAAAGGATGCGATGCCATGCTTTTGACGTCAAAAGCAACTTTTTCTTACTTCAGTTTGGCTCAGTACAAATGAAAACTGTAGTGTGGAAAGCTATTCAAACACTAACTAACATTCCTGGCAGAGGGCTAATGGGACATGCAATGTAAATGGTTCTAAGGAACCTGCCTTGTGAACTACAGTATCTTAACATGCTAACACTGGCTACTCTGCTTGGAACATACACCTGAGGCACCAACAGGTCATCTGCTTTGCAAGTGATGAAATAAAGTGATAAATAAATCATTTTTTTGACCAGGGTTGGTGCTAGATGTAAACTTAAGGAATCACAAAATGTTTGCAATCCATCCAAGGTCCATCCAAGGGGGAAGATAAAGGTCAGTACTGCTGTAGATGTTAAGGTGATTTATCTAAGGCCACAAGTGCAAACTTATAGTAGTGAACTAGGAAAAGATCATAAGGGGGACCTTAAATATTTGTCAGACAAATAGTTGATGAAATATATCTGTCTGCACATCAGAGGGGGAACCCCAGAAAATATGTTAATACAATATGTAAAGAATCCATATTACACACAATTTTGGCTTTTTATTTGTATCATGGGGTTCTACTGAAATAGTTTTGGAGGATTTACAATGCAGTAGTACCTCTTCAGCTCCGATTTAGCTCCTGTCTCTTTAAGATCTCCTTCACTCCAAGCCCACTTCTGATTGGGCAGCATGTCGAAAAGCCTGCTGGTGGGCCGAGCAGAGCGAGGGGTGTAACATGAGTGGGCGCGCAGACCCAAAAGAGAGGTCGGCCATGTAGCCCGCTAACGTTGTTCATATTAGACTGTAGGGAATATTTTGGAAAAAACTAAAAAGGAAAACACATAGACATCTGCTGGATTAAAATAAAAAACTACTTCTTTGTAAATTGCACAAAAACGTAATAAAGTTTGAATTGTAAAACTTTAAAACAAATGTGTACACTACTACACTTTGCATTTCAACACGCGTTTGTACAGTTAGTTTTCATTCCCGCTTTGTTCAAACTAGCCCAAGTGTATTAAACCAGTAACCTCTCCTCGTGTCCTTTCCTGAATCATGAGCTGACATGCCAGACAAAAACAGAGAGCAGGATGAAACCGTTAGCCGGCAGTTTGATTCCGAGTCAAATCATGCACCTGTTAGCTGATTTAATAATTTTCCCATTAACTCTACACTGGGGTTTGCAAGGGGTTGATGACAGATTGATGTGAAATCATCTCTCTTAATGACTCTGCAGTGCTCAGCCCCACAGAGACGGGGGATATTTGGCTGCGGAATCCAGAGGCGTCTGAGAAACGTCACCATCACTTATTTCTAAAAGAGTCATTTGTGTGCTGGATAGACAGCCACTGAAAGCAAAGGAGAATTTTAATACCTCATTTACTGAGCTGACAAAAACTATCCCAAGAATGTGGAAACATTTGGTATTGATGAAAGTAGAAGAAAGCAGGCCAGTGCTCCTAAAGTCGGAATTAATTGCCGTCACTGCTGCTGCTGCTATGAATGTTTTTGAAGATGTGACACTTCTGGGGCTGATCTGGGCATTATCTGCACAAAAATTAAACCAGAACTCACTCCCCGTGCACAAAATAGGATAATATGACACCTCCATATTCACTGAATTGACAACTGCAAATATAGTAGCAATGCTGTAGCCAGAAAGTCAAAGTGACATGAAATGTTAGAAGCAGAATATCACTTAGCGTCAGAGTATTTTAAAGTTCAGAGCTGGAAAAATGTCATTCAGTAACCTACAGTAAATTGCATGCTGTAAGCCAACTCCGTTTCCTTATTTAGTGTCAGTGAATTCGATCATGAATGAAGCAAATGAGGTGCACTGGTGGCAGAAACATCCCAGATTGCAGACTGAAGTTTCAGTTTTGCTCTTTTCCTTAAAAAAGCAGCTTAACAGTGGCAAAAAAAAACATTTTTACTGGCGTCCAGCTGTTTACTACTCAGCTTTCTGCAGTGAGGTAGAGTTGTATTTCAGGGTAAGGTCAGTTCACTCTAACATTACTGCTAAGAGACAATTCTTCTCGGGATTTCAGTGAATTCTTTAACATTTGGAAACTTGTCTTGATTGTGCTCGATTTGTGATAGTGAAACTTGAGTTTTTTTCAGTAGCATTAGTAGTGGTAGACTACGGAAATGTGTATACAATCTACATGTTATTATCATAAATGCACACAGGAAAATGCGGAACATACTTCTAGCCCACTGGTTTCACACTATTTTGGTGTGAAACTTTCTAGCTCACAAGTGTGTTATATTAAAAAATGATATTCATGTTAAAATCAAATTAAATCATAACTGGGATTATTTACAATTCCACTGTGCACCTTTCTGATGTTCATTATTACGCATTCAAATAGTATCCAAACCTAAAGTTATTATATCTAACTTAAGTTAGAATCTAAATTAATCCACTCTGCTCCATCCAGCACTGCTACACTCTTCTACTGACTGCTACAATCCACTGCGCTCTGCACAGCCTTTTAGGTACTAACCATTATCCAGTCACAGTAAGCAAGAGTGATGCAAAACTCACTAATCAAACACATTGGTGAAATTCTCTGAGTGAGTCTCACTCTAAGGCATTTAGAAGCAAAGATCTCTGAAAAGCTGTGAGTATTAAAAGATTTAATACACTGCAGCTTTACTTCAACCAAGCTAAATTGTTATTTGAATATAGAAATTCATTAATAATAAAGTAATAATAATAAAATACATAAAGTTTTCGTCTAAATGTATAAATAGTATTATTAATGTATTAATAAGTATTAAATAAGCAAATATTTAAATCAATCTTTCAATCAGAGTGGCCAATAAAACACTGCTTTTCATCATGGCAACACTTACATTTACTAGCCTTGCCAACATCATGGTGACCAGTATGTCAAAAGACTCTCTTGACGCTCTTGTGGATCCCTACGATCTAGGCTAAAGGCAATAAGAAAGGACAGAGCGTGAAATGCATTAAAAAAAAAAAACCTTCATATGAGCGTTTACAAAGGACAGTGCAAATTATTGTAACCCTAGTCCTAACTGTAGAAGATGATGTGCTTATTTCAGTGCATAATTTATATTCAGCCTATTCAAATCAATTATTAAATCCCAAATGTCTACAGTCTCAGTAAAGACTCAGTAAAGGAAGAACCAATTGTAGCTTCTTTTAAAGTGCTCTATCAATTAGACAAGTTAACCGTAAAACCTATTTCTTTTGGGAATTACTTCAACTCGTTATGAAACACACTGGATCCACACTTTGGATCTGCCAACTTAGGTTTAACCCGAGCGCTGAGAGCATTTCTGCTTCAACGGCAGCCGTGTCTGTGGGGAATGTGTGTAGCTTTAACTCCGATCTGTCCACAGGTTCAGGTTCCCTCTGAAGGGCAGCGCAAGTCCTTAAAAAGTGTGTGTGCTGTCATGGTCTCCTTGAACAAGTCTACCAATCCCAGCCTACTCGGTCACCAAATACAGGCGAAGGCACTACGAGCTCTGAAGACACTGTCTGACGTTATTTAGCTTAAAACAAAAGAACAACATTACAACTGAAGTGCTGCTTTCTCTCTCAAAGTGGCAGTTTTCAGCTGAATAGTTCCGAGCACAACTGAACCTTAGCTAGCAGCCTTGTGTACGGAGCGTGCCAGAATAAGTTTGTGCCATAATGCAAGGTGACGTGCCAGCAGAGATGAGAGAAGAAACAATTGACGGAGCTTTTGTTACATCTTTAATTACAGGCCTTGTGTTTGTCTTGTTCAAATGAGGGACCTTGGGGAGGCAGCGCTCTGCGACTGATCTGTGCTTGTTTCTGTGAAATGAATGGCCTGACCTCTCGTCTCCCTGGGCGTTATCCATCTCTAACGCAGAGTACAGATGGAGAGAAGGTGTGTGAGTGTTAGGATGAATATATATTCTGTAGCTTATGATAGGAGCGTGTGTCAAACCTACTTAAGTAGATTTTGCATTAGAAAAACATGCCGTCTCATCACGCAGAGCAGGGATTAAGGATGCCTAGCGAGGTTCGATGTATACCTGGGGCGCTCCGCTCATTGCCCAGTGTTTAAATACACCCATCTACCTCATTCCTCACTGCACTTCAACCTCCAGTAAGATCAACAGCTGTGTCAAAGGAGATGATCCACAGCTAATACGCAGTTGTCTGACCTTATTACATTTAGTGGCAGGCCCATGCTGCTGCTTCCCAGGAGAGTGCCTCTGGTCCTTCAGAAGAAATTTAGACTGGCTTGAAACTGCGCCGCATCCCTGCAGACGTTGGCTGCACTCTTCATGAGATCGTGTGTACATGTGGACTTGACAGCCAGAGACTAAGATCATGGATTTGATCTGTGAGTCGAATCAGGTTAGTTTAATAAGCTGATGTGAGCTTTGCCCCCTCGCCGTGTCAACCTCTATAAGAAGATGAGACTTTTCTTGGAGTCAAAGGGGATGGCTGCTACGCTCGTTTGCTTCATTAGCTTTCGAGTGGTTAGAGCAAAATGTTCCAATAATTCATGAAAATGTAGTAAGGAGTGAATGCGAGAATGTGCGCTGTCATGTTGTTTGATCATAGTTTTGGTTAGATTTACTCACAAAAACCAAAACAATTAGAGTTCGGAAAAGATCGTGTGGCGAGTCGAAATACAGCGTCAACTCTGACAAAAACAATAACGCTGACCAACAAAATTAAACTAAACACAAACTATTGCCTCTTATCTCAAAGTCCTGTGTTTAACCCAAACATCCACCATCAACCACCTCCCTGGAATCACTTGTTTACAATGAAATTCATCACCAACATGTAAAGCCAAACAGGTCAAGATTGCCCTGCTTTCCGCTGCCATTTGATGTTTTAAATCGCCAGCAAATTGGAATAAAATTTGATGTAGCTAATGCGACAACAGGCCCCGAGCGCACTGGGATGGCGCTGCTGACTCCTGTTTATTCCTTGATGTGTATATGAAGGGGAGGTCAGAAACAAAACAACCTCTGTGCACTGTCAATTTCACTGTCATACAATATTGTCGCCCTAGAGGGCAGCGTCCCTATGCAGCCATCCCACTGTGGTGCAACAGGCTGCGTTCACAACTGCCCAGTGCAATGGGGTTTATAAATACCTGCTGGTGGCATAAAACTAAATTAAAAAAGGCAGAAAAAGCCAAACGGGAGGAAAAGCAGTACAATCACAACCTGTCTGGCTAGTTAATAAAAACTGTATGGCTGAGAAGCTTCCTTTAACCTAACTATGGCATCTGTGGCATCAACTAAATGCTGCTCACTTCAGTTCCACCCAACCTCAAGTTTGTAATACAATCGTCTGTAAACTAAGTTTTAACACAGGGACCTTTTTCAACATCAGCTATGAAATGTGTAAAAGTCCTATCATGGCCAGTTGATATTACTCTCTAGATCTAGATCAACTGATTTCGGGTCACTTGGGGTCAGCACAACAAGCAGCTGACAAACGATCAGAACGAAGAGTTCGAACAAAGAAAAACAGATGCACAGATATTCTTGGAAGCCTCTGTTTTTCTGTTGCCACTGGGATTTCTCTCTCGCTTTCTCTCTCTCTCCACTGAGTCACTGTCACCCTGTCTCCTCTCCCGGCCGCTAGATCTCGTTACGTTGCCTTTTCACTGAGCCACATTGAAAATTGGCTACATACAATGAAGCATTGGCTGAAGACCTACCCTCAGTCCCTGTCAAGCTCCCATCCGGGCCGATGGAGCACAAGGTGTCTGTGTCTGAGATCTTGTTACGGGACTTATGATCTATTCATAACAGCCTGCGCTGTGATGTGCTTCACAGGTAGATTTTCTGCTGGTGCTGACAGATAAGTGGGTTTCTGCCTTTGAGCAGAAGTAACCACATATTGAGCCCTAAGTCAGACAGATACTCAAGTGTCACCTCACAACAAAGTGTAGACACAGATAATATGATACTTCTTTGTGGAGAGAAGGTTTTAATGGATTACTACTTCTGCTCTTGGGTCCATGTTAAACTGTAGTGGTATCAACTGCTTCCAAACAGGTTTCACAGAGTCTCTACCTCCATGTGGTTTGACAGTAAATGTAAACTCGGGTTTAATGTAAATGTAAACTCAGGCTTTAAATCAACTTTGATTTAAACACTTTATATATGTAACATTGACTGTGCTGAGCTCTGAGTGGTGTCAAAAGGCTTCCTGCAGCTGATGTTCAGCTTTCTCTATGTGGCTACTGTGCCAAGGAGCTCTGCTTTTTAAAGGCGTGATAATATTAAACAACATTAGACTGTTGGTATTTTCCTGTATTTATACATCAATTTAATATAAATATAAATCTACATTTTATATACATATATAATTTAATAGGCAAACTTAAAGTACAAATGGACTGGGGTTTATTGCCAAGCAGGTTGTCAGAAACAAGGAATTTGTCTTCAAGATAAAAATAAAAAAATTTACATTATGGAAAATCTGTGCACAATATTAAATGATAAAACTTGTTTTCATTTACAATCATACTATTTATATATGGAAAATGTGTTTTTATAAGAAATCCAGCATTGAGCTAAATCATTACAAATTCTACGTTTGTAGATCGACAGATATGTTTTTGTAATTGTGAGAGAAATTCAAGTCATCTGCAGCTAATGGACAATTACCCCCCCCCCCTTATACTGCAGGTAGCTTAAGCCACAGTGCGCATGCGTGATTGCTGATACAGCGTCAAACTTGAATGAACCGGTTGTCTTGGACCCGATCTGAAGTAAGAAAACACTGTTAATCTAAAAGGAAATTGTAGGTGACAAATTCATGAACTTGCTCCGACTACTGCTCAAAATGGCTTTTCTAACATATCCGAGCTCAAAAATTCTGTGATATTACATGTGTTGGCAGGTTGCAGGAAAAATACAAGTTTATTACAACAGACAAATTTGCTAACTCTAACGCTAGCTTACTAAATGTTAGCATGTTAGCATAATCGCTCATTAAACTTGAATGTCACGGTGTGCGAAATAAGCATCGCTGTAGGTCAGAACGCGGGTTTCGGCTATGATTTGCCATAGTTCTCGGTGACAAGAGCCGCCCATTAGCCAGGTTAGCGAGCGCTATTAAGTTAGCTGTTCACGACTAGCTTAACTGTAAGTGGCTAGTAAACCACTGCTAACAAAGCTAACGCTAACAACATTCTGTAAAATAATGTTTGGCCAGCTCTTGGCAGTCATACTATTATTATTATTATTATTATTATCAAGTGTTGAATTTCAAATTTTGTGCATGGTTTACGCTGTACATTACATCCTGGCTTTGCTTTTGTCTCTGGCAGAGAAGATCACTGCCCCGGACCCTGCTGGTGCCCATAACTTCTTCCCCTAAGGTGAGACCCAATACACAAACCGCCAAGGTACAGTATGAAAATTCAAGGCAGTAGAATTCTACAGGCATATCTAGTGTGAAACGGCAGTGGTAATATTTTACTGTTTATAGCTTGCAATATTTAATAGTATTTTTCTCATGGTTGTACGCTTGCTTACTGTTTACATGCATATTATTGGGTGTGTGTGTGTATGTTTTGGTGTGAGTTTGTAAGTTTGACGCAGTCTTTAAGCTGCTGGGTGTGTGTGTGTGTGTTTGAAGTTCTCTCGGGATCAATCGATCAGTTGATTACAGTTGTGGAGGTGCTGCTTGGGCAGGTTAACTTTCATGTTGACCTATTGATTCCACTGCGTGCTTATCTAGTCAGGATGTTGTAGTTAAAATACGAGCAGGTCTTTGTTTCCATGTCCATTTCTTTCTTTTTTTCTGTCTAGAATTACATTTGAATCATATTTAGACTTAAGTGTGAAAAACAGTCCCTGAGCTTGGGACAGTTGTTAGACAGTATAACCCAATGCTCACTTACTAGTACTACTGTATTTACTCATAAAGCTACTGAAAGTATAGGGTCTTAAATGAAACAACCAGGCAGAATTGCAGCCTGTCAGTGTGTGTATATATAAACAGACAAAATGTTTTGCACAGTTTTTATACCATGTTCATGAAAATGTAATTTGCTCTGATTTATAATATGTGTGTTTTGTACCAACATATAAAACTAGGAGTTGATTCTAAGCTTTGCACTTGCAAATGTGCATGTTTTTCTTTTCTTACATTCAGGAAATTAGTTTCTCTATTATTATGTTACTCTACCTCATCAAGATAATGCATGTACAGGGCAGGTACAAAAACATTCATGGTGTAGGCCACAATTGAACTGATCTGTCATAATCTCTACTTTGTTCAGACAATTTGGTGAATTGAGATTCAAATCCAGAGCTAGCCAGCAGAAACAGTTCAGTTCCTGGAGGGGGACGGAGGTTTTGTTGGCCTAGGACTGCTGGTTTAATAGCTGACACCACAGGAAACGCATAGGCATGCATGGCACAAGAAGCCGATTTATTACAGAAATAAAAAGCATATTTTTAGTCATTTTTCTTTGTGTGTTTGTATGCTGACAATAATGAATTTAAATACATTTACAAAGCACCTAACGAAAGTGGTGTGATGTGGATGAACTAATACAGCTTTGCTATGATAATATTAAGTTGTAAATTTCTGGATGTCTTGCAGACGTACTTCAAACATTATTTGGGGCTGTTATATAGGATGTGCACTTTGTTTTACAAAAATTACATTTCAAACATTTCCCTGAATATTAAACAACATTGCAAATATATATATATATATATATATATATATATATATATATATATATATATATATATATATAAAAGTCTTTGAAGCACTATTATTGGTGGGCTAAATAATTTTAATAGCTGTAGTTTATACTTGTTCACTTCAGAATTAGTCAAATCACACAAAGTATTGACTTTTTCAACTGGCTGATTATTCTTCTCACTCTGTAATGAGAAAGATGTTGACAAGATTTCAGTAAGACCTAATTGCTACGATGGAGAAAAAAACAGCCATCAGGGCGTCATGAGTTATTATTACCCCATAAAATTATCTAAGAAGAATCAAATGAAAAGGTTTTTTTTTTTATTTTCACTGAAAATTGTCATAGAAAACTATCTTACACACCAGCTAATTAGTAGACAGATGTTTGGGAATCACAGTTGTGCCCAGAAGGCTGAAGAGTCCAACTCGTTATTTCTCTGTATGAAGCGTCTGATAAACAACGACCACAGAGGTCTGCTTGAGCAAGGCACGCATTCTTGCTGTTGCTCAGTAGTCAGCAGGAGGGGACTGTTTGTGGAGGCCAGCTTCCAGGTATAAATGTAACTGTGCAATGAAAAGGACTGTGGACTGTGAAAAGGCCAGCAAAAAATAGTGCAAGTGAAAAAAGGCTCAAGGACTTGGATAAGTTGGATGAAATCAAAGATGGTCATTGTATTGAAAATGAATAGGAATTTGTAAACACTAGATTCAAAGAATGCATGTTCAATGTAACTAGTCATTGAACATGCATTTACAAGACCATATTAGCAAACAATCTTTTCATAAATTGAGAAGAATACAAACAGAATGGGGAAAAATAACATTTAAACAACAAAGATGAACAGAATGCCTCAGGGCCACAGAGTGTTGTTATAAGCTCTTCCACTGTGCTTGGCACACAGTAAAAGATGTATTGGACAAATGAAAACAAGCAATGACAATAACAATAGTGGGTTTTAAATTTTAGCTAAAGGTGATTGGATATTTTGTAATTCGTTGGCTTTAGTATAATCTAATGCCCGCTCTGAGAGTAATAAGCAATTTCCGTGTGTTTATCCCCACAACTCAGAGAGAACTAATCTGCACTCAACAGCCAGGGCCAAAAATAATTAAATTAATTGCGAGCATTAAGGCTATTCAGCTGCCAGAGAAAGGTAGAAATGTAATTATCCACATTGAGACAGAAACCTCTCTGTTTCCTTCAGTGCTCTGTCTCATTGTGTGTGTCTGTCTAACTATTGTGCTCCCTTTTTTCTTGCTCTTTAGTTCTGTCTTAATGGGCAACATCTCCCACTGGAGCAGAAAAAGGAACAAGAACTGTACTTTGGCTTTGGACAATATTCATATCCTGGTTTTAATTGTTTCTAAAACATTTCCAGTATTTTTTTGGTGTTGTGGTGTACAGTTATTACAGCTTAGAAATTCTCCTGGCAGGAAGAACTGCTTCCGAAATGAATAAAATTATGATTGTATTCATTATGACATCACCCCACTGGGAAATATTTTTGACCTGGTCTTATGAAAACAAGATTAAAGGACTCAATAGAAACTAAATGACTTCTTTATAATGGGATTATAATGTGCTGTCCTGCATGCTAGCTATGCTACATTGCGCTGTGATGCTATAATCTGTCATTAGTGGAGACTGAAACCATTGGAGTTCTAGCCACACATAATTTCATTTGCCCAAAAAAAAAAAGTCCACTTACTATTTTAGACAGATTTTGTCAAGGAGTTTGATATTGTGTTACTTCTAAGTATTAATACTTTAGATATATCATCATTATATTACTTTGCTGACATAAAGTGTAAATTATTTTACACTAAACCAGTTCAAGATTCAAAAATTTGTGTTTAGACAAAGGTTTCTGCTTGTTGTGTGACAGAGGTTAACCATAATGCTAATCAAACACCTGATTGGTCAGTTCCGGATTGTAGTTGTGATGGCTACACCCTTTCTTTTTTTCTGATAAGTCTACCCATCATTTTCTTTAAGCTGATGCCCTGGTGCCTCATCATGTGTGAGGCGTCTTCAGGGACACCATACACTGAAACAAATTAGCATTCACTTAAAGTTGTGTTTTTACAGTATCTACACTTTGTTGTTGACCAGCTAGTTAACATTTTTGGCTGCTCTTTGGTGCTGGGCAGGTAGCATTCAATGACTTTAACAGAGTCATTTTGTATTAAATGATGCATGCTGCTGCTTAAAAAGTGATGGCAGGAAGACTATATAGAGCAAATGTGCTATAAAACAGACACAAAATGTGAAAAGAGCCTAGAGTCTGTGCAGAGCAACATAGTTGGAAATAATATAAATGATATATTTTTTTATGAATTCATCAGCTGCAAGCTCCCACTTGTAGTTAATAAAAATGACAGAAAATTTATTATTTAGAACAATACATTAGTGAAGCTTTAAAATTGATAAAATGGACTGCTTTATCATACTTGTAATTAATAATAATAATAATAATAGCTTTATTTATATAGCACTTACCAAACAAATTACAAAGTGCTATACAGCAAAAAGGAAAAAAATAGAATCAGGGCAAAAATAAAGTAGCAGCCATATTATAGAAATGGTTATATGTAGAATGAAGAAAACTTGTTGATTTGAAATCTGATTTTAAGTAGTGCCAGAGTAATTAAAGTTGTCCTATTATGGGATTAGGGAAAAAAGTTTGACTAATGCCTGTTCTGAGAGTCACTGAATTATATTGATATATCATAGCTTTTATTTCTGGCAAACGGGAGCTTTTTTTGTTCCAACCTTGATTTTTACTGACCTCCACATATCTAATGACAACTATCTGCTGTGGTGAGGCAACACTGGAGGGAACAAACCTTCTCCTTTGTTACCTACCAATCCCTGGAGCGCAGGGCTTGGTTGTCATGGGAGACAGGATGTAGCGGCCTTGTATTACAGGGGGCAGCAATTGTGCTGAAACATGACTCTGCCTTCAAAAGCTATTGTTCTCATTCTCACACCTTGCTGGAGTGGGAGATGAGCTCTATCGGGAAGTGGATTCCACTTTCACCACTGCACCAGTTTTCGGGGTATACGCTCAGAGAGCACTCTCCCGCCCAGGTTCAGTAATATACTTTACCTGCTCAGTTACTCATTTTGGCCAATAACAAGGTGCACACATTCCAACAAATCACACACTTTTCTGATCTCTCCACGTGAACCGTCAGGCCATTGTGATATTCACAGGTAACCAACAAATGTTTCAGGTACATTTTTCTTAGCAGCCTGACAAGATGTCTGATGCAAACTCGGATGCTTGCAGTCCGTTCTTTTTTGATGATCAATGAAGCGTGCAGTTGAGTAATCATGACCTACTTGACCCTGACAGATAACGGCTGGGCTGGGTGGGGTGTTAACGGTCTCTCAGACAGTACGAGGGCACTGACCAGTGCTAATGACACTTTCTCACTTGTTTATTTTGCATCGTGTGGACACAGAACAATATATGTACTTACTTGCTTGGGAGTCTTTTATACCTTACCGCCAGTCATTTATCATTCTCTACGTCTTGCAGTTAATGATTGAAGGTAAATGTGTAAAGAGGGTCTCAACATGCAATGTGTGAATAAAGATCTGTTTATCTGCATGAACAGGTAATGGTGGGTGTGTTAGTAGGTCGTTGTTAAATGGTATGGGCTGTATTGTGAGCCACCTTGTGAAAACTGCACATAATCAGGTGTGATCAAGCTTGTTGGTAAGTACTAGATAAATAGAGATGACGGTGCTGGCTTTTTCCAAAGAACCAGTGAATGAAGTTTCCCATTAACTTCCTTGTGTGAGTGCATCTCTACTCACTGCCTTTTTTTTTTTCTTTTCTCTCAGAGGACAAGGAGAGAAAGGGAGTGAGTGGGTGATTGAATTAATTATGTTTTATCACCTTTTAGCTGATTGAAGTCTACCTTACTCCCTTTAGACAGCTTGTGTTTGTCTCTTTGCTGGCGCCAAATGGATCAGGCCTGTCACCTAGTGCAGGCGCTGCCATCTCTGTTGTCAGAGAATTGGACTTTAGGATCTGAGTGTTGAGGCTGTGTTGTCAGTTGGTGTCTGCTGCTTTTGTGGTGTTGGGCTTTTTTTTTGTCTTTTATTTTTCCTTTTTCTCAATAATTCATGTCCGTCAAAAAAAAAAAAAGAGTCCTGGTCCCAGTGTTCATTACACACAGTGATTTGTAGGAACAATTTCAGGTTTCTAAAGTGCTGTATGTCTGTCACATAAAGGGAGTTGCATCTGATTTACAGAATTAGCCTGCTCTCATATAACAAAAATAAAACAGTGCTGTGGGCCGATCAATTTATGAACACATTTCAATTAATCTATTGATTATGTCATTAGATAATTGTGGTTTTGATTGGTTGTCTGAAAGGATTCATTTCTATAATTTTGATGAAAAATTAAAATGAACAGATACTATATATGTTTTACAGATACATGGCTAAAAAAATAGAGTAGATTCTGGACATTCTGTCTTGACCTTGGAAATTTCAGTGTTTTCCAGAGCCCATTTGAAAGCTAGTAAGTGGACGTAGAGTGAAGCTACATCCCCTCAGCCACAGCAGTCAGGTTTTAGACCTTCACATAGCACAACATCCACTGCAAGTGCTGTATTAAATGGCATTGTTAATTAATTTGACCATAGCAATACTGAGCTGCACTCTTTGTAGATCTGTGGAGTTGAATTTGTTGTTGCCTATGCTTTAAAATTAAGTTACCAGGTGGCTGGTGAAGAAGTTCCTCAAGGATATATTAATTTTACTCTGTTCTTAAAACACCTTTATTTTCCAACTCCATCAGGACTATCTACAGCAAACCAGATTTTCTCCAGGTTACAGGAAAGTTTTAATTACCTGCAGACCTCCCTGTTCAAAGCTTTTTGATATCTTCACTGACAGCAGATTGTCCTACAAGGCTCATGTTGATCATATTGCTCATAAATTCTAAAATAATTCAGTACTTGTTTCTGCTTTGAAAGCAGAAAAGCTGATCAACATTAATTAGGCTGAGGGAATTTAAAAATGTTACTAGCTCATGTCACCAATATAACTTGTGATTGTTTAAGTGTTGAGGCGTATGCTTATATAATTACTTTCTTAATTTGCTTATTTTTCATCTACTGTTAAATTTGTTTTGGTTTTTTTATAGAATAAAAATGTTAAATATTATTTTCAGCACAACCCATTATGTTGAGTTTGAGCTTTCTTCAGTACATTGTTCCATATTCCTTGACATGATAAATATCCATCAGGCTTCTCTTTGCGTGTGTTCGTGGTGGCGGTGTGATAAAAATGTCGAAGCTTCCATGTCAATACATTCGATCGGCTGATGGATCATGCCCAGGGATATATTAAACACCACTCACAATTGCCAACAATTAGCCAAACGGGCAGAGGATTGATCTATGTACAGCTGACAAGGTTGACAAGGAAAATCTTCTTGTCTCAGGAGAGTGAGTAAAGAAAGTGTAATATGTTGGTGAGAGTTAAAGATGAGACAAAAAGTGAGTAGAAAAGGGTGGATATAGATGTTTCATTGCAGTGTAAGGTGATACAGGGAGCAGGAAGCCACTCTCATAGCTGACACCCCAGACTCAGAATGACATATCCCAGGTCCCAAACAACAGAATTCCTCTGTGAGCTCACCAGTTGTTCTGTTTGGTAAAGTTTGACATACAGGTTCCTGGAAGACATTGTTTACAAAAGGCTGCTGGGACCAGGTTTCTGCATGCTGCAGCAGTAACACTTGTGATTTTCTTTTGCATATGGCTCATATGATTTGCTTGTTTCATGTATCAAAGCACACTTAAGCAAATAACAACTTTCCAGAAATTACCTACACACCTAATGTATGTCTGTAGCTTTGTTTAACTTATTGTTACTTTTGTCTTTTTTATTCAAATCTCTCCTAAAAATGTCTGTATAATCCTGATTCAAAAGAGAGGAAAGATATTTTGAAACAAAGTTAATGGTACCTGGATTATTATATGAATTAAACTTTTTCCGTGCTAATGTTGCCATTAAGAGCTGCAAACGGAGAATTGTTATACTTTTTATACAATTAGTATTACATGCATTTTGTATACCAGTGGTCGCTAACTAGTGGACTCAGTGTCACTGCGGTAACAGAGAAGCTTTTATCTTGAGTGCAAAATGTTTCACTTTAGAATAATGAGTCTTGATAGGATTTTTTAACAGGTGCCGCGTGGCTGTCTTGCCAGAGGGTTCTCTGGTTATGATGTGTTAGGCTTTAATATGTATTAATTTACAACATTTAGGTCTTATTCACGTTCATAGATTATCTATTTGAGCTCCTCTTCTACGAAATGAAATATTCACAACTAAACAATAAAAGTCACTAAGCAACCTCACAACTGTCATCACATTCTGGTTTCAATAATGCAAGCTCTGATTTGCACACCAGCTTTTATCCAACTGAGCCCCATCTACTTCAAACCAATGACAAATGCACTTAAATAAACATAAAGCACATAAAGCATTAATAAATAATTGTATGTTCATATAGGACCCTATCGCACATTTTAATGGTAAAGGAGCTGAATGAGAGAACTTGTTTTTGGAGCATTTTAATTTCTTTAGTTTGTAATGAACCTTTCACATTGAGCTTCTCATACAGACACGAGTTGCTAACTGTTGTATAAAAGTCATCCGACCCCTGAGGATGTTATTCGCTCAGGTTATATGGTACTGCCCACCTAGTCATATCTACCTGGCACTTATAATCACACTAGTGAAACCTCCCAAGTATTATTATGACAGTGACATTTGCCAAAAGAAGGGCAGGCAATCACAATAGATGTTTCCATTGCAGTAAAAATGATTTATAGCAGCTCTTATAGAAATGATGATCCAGAGAGGACATGTTGGCAAAGGAGGATAATAGTACCCCATGCACACCTCCTGTCCATTCATCGTAGAGCGTAGTGCAATACAGCCTTGACTAGCTCACAAACCCCGCTCCCTTGCATGACTGAGCCCCCCTGACCTTCGCAAAATCTATTCCTCCCTCAGATAAACACTGCTATAAATAAAAGAGTACAAAGCCAATCACCTCTTTGTTTAAAGAGGCGTGCCACCTTCCTGCACAGTGAATCGTTTGTTTGATCTAATCTCCCTAGTTTGGTCTGGAGCTGTTGGTCTGCTCCTGTTGGGGCTGGCCTGCCTGAGTGACTGTTGGAGCCTGCCACTGCTGTGTTTGTTGGGAAACAGAGCCCAGGCAGTGGGTGGTATTTGCCATTTGAGGTTTTTCAGTGCTGTAGACCAGATGGCCGTCAACCTCGTGTTGATCTTGGAGCATGATCTTGCCAAGACTGCTTCTCCCACAGTGGAATAAGAAGAATCGACATGTTAAACATGTGCCCTTCCCCGAGCTACTGGCTTCGCTGTACCATAGAGGGATTATGTTTGTATCTGGCTGGGCAGAGGGAGTTGTATATGCTGTAATAGAGCCCATCGGGAATGGGAACTGGCACAGAGCAGAGTTTCAACAAAATGACACAACTAAAACCCCAAAGGATGCCTCCTCATTTCTTTTCTTATCTCTGATTCTCTCTAGTCCATGACTGCTTTTCTCGTGTCCCTAACTGTAATGTTACTGCATTCAATTTGTTTATTAGATATTTCCAAACATGGGAGGTCAAAGGTTAAAAAGGGTTTTAAAAGAAAATATCCACTTGTAATGAGCAGAAAAATATCGACTATGCAGATCCCCTTAGTTTACAGGATGTTGTAGCATCTTTCACCTCATTGTTTTGATTTTAGCATTTTGGGTCAGTCTCACCACTGATAATTTTCATTTATATACTGTGTATCCAGATGATTTTCATTTGTTTGGTAACCAGAAATGTTAAAAGAATGGTAAATGTCGCTTTATGTTTGTTGGAAGCAAAAACCTGTGAATTGTCTTCATATAATTCATTGCAACTATCTGTCCATCAATGGCTGTTGGACAAAAAGCTGTTCTGCAGTCAGAAATAATAACCAAAAAGTCCCAAAAACATTTAAATTGCAAGCGGTCACACTTTTTAAAAAGTTGAGGATCACTCAACATTATGTTGTCTAGTTCTGAAATTCAGTCATTTCAAGTTATATTTAATCAATGGCAGTGCTAGGTGTTGGTATTAAGATTTTATCAGTGCAACTACTTTAACTGCACATAAATCTGGTACTTGTAGAACTGTTATTAGTACTTCAGAAAAAAGAAATTGAAAATAGGAAATTGACTGCTTCATTTTCTGTTGTGTAATTTATTTAAGAGAACACTCTTGAGTAGCAAACTGCAACAGCAGTAGAAGAGGAAGTATTGGGTTAATTCATTGTAGCTGCAACTTTAAAAACAAAGTTAGAAAGTCTTCAAATAGGTGTGTTTCTTTAATTCTATCTGACCATCTGAGCTTGGATTAAAACACTTTGACTCCATTTGCCTGCAGCTCTTAAATCGCTAACTCCATCCTTGCTCCATTGCTTGTTCTCTGAAACCTAAGCTGAATTTCTGAAATACAGTTTTAAGTTCAGATTGAATATAAACACAAACCCTTTTCTCTTTATCTCTCATTTTGTGTGTCACTTCAAATACAATAATACCAAGTGAGAGACAAATATCCTTAACGTAATAAACATTTGATGAATATTAAAAATAGTAGTTTCAAACCAAATTTGTAATATTATAAAGTGAGGATTTATTGTAAAACTGATGAATTAAACTGGCTGGAAGTATCCCTAATAAATAAGTTTAGTTCATTGACAAAAAAAATGAGCAGGTCTGTCCAAGAGAGAAGGTTGTTAAGCCAACAATCAGTAACTAGAAACCTAAAAAACAAAAAAAAAAAAACTGTATTGTCATCTGCCTCTTCAGATACTCCACGGCTGGCCAATCATGATTACATCGTCGCTACTCATTTAGCTCTCTGTCCATCATTTCTCCACTCATCCATATAATAACCACAGTCTCCATCCTAAGAAGGAAAGGCCACCATCTCACATCTAGAAACTTAACTTGGTGTTTCACTTGGCTCTAAATTACACATGAGTACTCTGCTTTGCTCTCTGGTTCCAAATCTTACCCCTGACCCTAGAGTCTATCATCCAGCCCGCATCAAATGCTCCTCATCTCTCTTTATTTGTAATTCTACATGCCATCTGCTGCTGGTAATAGGGCCCATATGCAGCTTTGGCTCTAGGATCCACTCTAATGTTGACCTGGACCTCTTTACAGCAGGTATTTTCTTTCCCTGAGAGGGTCTGGTTCTAAACTATAGTAATTTGAGGCCTACTCAAATCTTCCATCTCCTGCTTTTCTTCATGTCTCATGTTAGCTTCTGATCATAGAAGAAAGGCGGGATGGAAATGTGAGGTGGGAGAATGTGGGTCTCATTCCATTCTCAGCACATGTGAAATTGTTGCTGCTGAGCAATAAATAAATCTTGAGACAGAAATACCAATAATAAGTCTCTAAAACAAAGATAATAATAAATCAGGAATACATTAAAATAACATTATTTCACAGTTTAGTGAGAAAATATACAAACAAAAATAGAATAAAACCATACAAAAGTAAACATTCCCTTATACCCACTCAGATCTCAATCTGAGATCTGTAAACTTTGCAGCTTAGATTCTGTGCATCCCAAAACTCAAGCACTTCTCACCACTGATGCTGGTATAAGGCTCAGGATTTGAGTAAAATTAGCATAATGTAGAATGAGTGTTCTCCACCCTGCAACCTCACCATCAAACTCCTCTACTATTTAGCTTTTCTTTGTACTTGAACTATCTTCCTCGCCCCCCCATAAGGCACTTTGATCCAACAAGTGCATGCACGCACACAAAGCACAATGTTTCTGACACTTGTTTATCTTGTTGTTGTGCTCAGCAGAGGAAAAAGATGAAGAGGAGGTAGAGCAGATGTCAGGATTGATAGCGAGCTTATCGCAACATCATTGATTTTCACACGCTCTTACTGGCCAGCACGGGTTGCTTTTCTACTCGGATGCCAAAGCATTGACAGTATAGCCAGGAAACTTGTCAAAATGGATGAAACTGACAAGAAGTCACAATAAGATGTCCACCCACACCCATCTATCTTGCTAACAAACATTTACAGCTTTCAACTTGTCTTTAAAACCTTTTAACAAGAGATGAGTACTTTGCCGCACAACTCGTCTGTGTATTTGTACATGTGAAAAAGAAAAGAAGGAGACATTGAACACAGTAAAATAATTGGCCACACTGCCAGTGTGTCCGGTTCCAAGTCATGTGTTTACTACACTTCTGCTTTTGTTGGTGTGACCTATCTTCCCATTTAAGACGCTCTGTCTAGGTGCATGTACGCCTACTGAGGCGTGAAAGCCCTCGGAGGCTGTCTGTTAGACAGACATAATAGAGAGAGGTGCAAAGAGGGCATACAAATAGGATACCAGGAGATTAACAGAACGACACCTGGAAAAAATAGAGGTCTTAAAGCCTTTCTTAAAACAAACAAAATATTACCACTATGGTGAGAAATTATTTGTTATTGGTTTGAAGAGAATCAGTTGATACAACCGTGGTGCCACAGTGAGATGGTGATGATTTTTAACGAGAAAAATGGATTTGTGTCAAACATTTCTGAATTTTTATAGTGATACAATTGTTTCTGTCTTATTTCATAAAGTGACCCTTAAGTAAAAGAGAAGCTACATGTAGTTTGCCAGGTGCTGGGATATGTGACTCCCCAGCAGCCTACTTGTTTTCTCAAGTGTTCAACAATAGAGGATGGTACAAAATGCTGCACCAGATGTCGCAGAGATTTTATTTTCAAGGCAATAAACAAAGCCCAATGCTGTCTCATGGTTTCCTCCAGTATTTTAAGTATGTACACTAATGCTGTTGTTTCTCTGCTCTGACAGATGTCCCCAAAATGATATATACCAATAAGCGACCAAATAGGCAACATGGTTCTTCAAAGTAAGTTTATGTAATGAGATTACAACAAGAGTTGTGGTAAATGAGACTTTCCTTTTTAATCCATTGAATCTTTTCACTTTCTAAAACACTTTCTTTTCAGGTAACAACTTTGTTTTATCTGGAACAAACCGGTTTCATATAACGGTGTTATCTCTGCTTGGTTCGAGTTGAGCAGCATCGCGGGTTAATGTTAGATAAAGAATGTTGTTAGGCCACATTGGTGAATTTCCAAAGCTACCTTGTTTTACAAGCCTTAGAAAATGAGAGGCATTGACAAAGAACCTACTTTATTTAGTTTGCATGACTTTGTTTTGGCTCTCTTGGGTTGTAAATTGGACTCCCTGTAAGTCTCAGGCTCCTCGCTCCAAACCCAATAACTCCTCTCTCTGGAGGCCCGACAGGATATTTATCATTTCGCTGCTCAGATGATGTATTCAGCAGCAGTTCCGATGAGTGCTTGTACACAAATGTCAAGTATTGTTGTTGCTGCCTGTTGTTTACTTCCTCCTCCCTTCTGTTGCAGACAGGTTTTCTTGTTGCCTCCAGGTGAGGGGGCTTCTCACATGCTCCTTGTGACATGTCCCTTCTTTAAAGTGTTGCTTTGAGTGCACTTTTTTTTTTTTAACATGACAATCCAGTTTCCACACCCCCAGGCAAGATGGAAAATAAAAAAGCCTGTACACAAACAGTGTGCACCATGAGTTTAGTCACTTAATATTATGTATTTTTTCTTTGTCCTTTGCTCAGTTGTTTATTTTGCACATCTGTGGAGAATCATGAAGGGGGACAGGAGTAATATGAATGACAGGGAAAATATAACGTGTAATATGCTCACCTGCCAACATGGGAGTTGAAAGCCTTTTTCATAAGCCTGCTCTTCAGATAAAGACCACATAGCAGAGGCTTAACATCCCACATTTCCTTCTTATTACAGAGTTAAAACAAGATTTACCAACATATCTCCTCCTAATGTGCCCAGGGCTCCAAATCCATTAGTGGTTATCACCCCAATCACACGGGGAAAAGTGAGGCAATCTGCTGAGCAGCAAAGACGGTAGGGGCTGTGAGGGTATGGTATTGGGGTGGGGGTGGGGGGAGACGAGTCCTACCTTTGCAGTTTTAAGACAGGCAAGACATGCCCCACAGAGAAAATCACTTGGCCACATTGTGCCGACTAAATCAGAAACCACTGCCACCCCATCTATCTCTCTCAGCTGGCACTATAGTTGGTGATACTCAGTGTGATCGTGCACAGATGTACATGTGTTTGTGTTGTTTTGTGTTGTGTGGAAGTGGCAGGAAAGAGGAGGGGCGAGGATGGGTCTTAAAAGCCCTAAGCTTTGCTTCCTGTCTCCTGAAATCCACAGCTCACATGAATCACCTTGCTGCTGTGTTTCATCTGAATCCCTTTCTTTCATTGCCCCATAGCTTTTTTTAATCCCTTCCTGAATCTTCACTCGCCACGACTAAGCTTCAGTTTAGGCTTACTGGTCAGCGAAAACATAAAAAAATATTAGGAATTTGAACTATTAGCATTTTGTTTCAGTTTGAATATATTTTCTTGAGATTGGCAGGATTTTAAGGAAACAATACTGTTAACAGTTAATGTTATGCTTCCTCTGTAACTGTGTTCGCAGTGTTGGTTTTACAGCGGTCTGAAAATGAGCATTTGGGCAGTCTCTTTATTTTGTTTTCTTATTTTTTTTACATTTGATAACCGTAAACATGAATACGGCTAGAAAATTTATCAAGATGGCGGTGGGAGCACATGGCGAGTCCTGGCTTCTCTTCAGTTTTTGTAATTTAGCTGCAATTTTGTTTCAGGTCTGTTCACTCAGAACAGCTTTGCTTTTACATCGGCAGGAACTTTTGGATGTTGGTCTAAGCTTCTCTAACAGTTTTATCACCATTTTTTTTATATATATATATATATATATATATATATATATATATATATATATATATATATATATATATATATATATATATAAAAAAAGCTCTCCAGAACACCGGAGGCTACGCACTCTGGCTGGCCGAAAGTGAACACAAGCGACATTGAGATTGTAAAGAAAGACGGGGGAAGAACAGCGGGTTAAAAGCCAACACAGCACCGGCTTTCTTTACCCATGATTTTCCTCGTTAATGTGCGGTCATTGGTGAATAAGATGGATGAAATACTGCTCCACATCACCCACAGTAAGAGATGTATGGAATGCAATGTCATGATCTGAAGCCATTAATAAAGTCCATTAAAGTGAAGCCAGCGGGGACAAACTTTATACTTCAGGACAGGTTTCAACAGACAGCTTGGAGTATATTTCGCAAGCTGAATGTAGAGGAACACTTCTCTAACTCCAGCTGACTCATACACTCATATGGCAGGGCATCCAGGCCATCAGCAACTACAAGCCCAGCTATTCAACACCTCAGCACCTCCTTCTGTTACTGGATCCTGCACTTTCTGACTAGCAGACCTCAGCATGTCAGTTCAGGCCACACCTGCTCCACCACCATCATCATCCCCATACGACAGGGCTGCCCGTTCCTCTACTCCTTCTTCATTTATGACTGCAGACCTGTGCATGGCTCCAACTCCATCATCAAGTTTGCAGATGAGACTACAGTGATCAGCCTCATCAGAGTATATGCCATTGCATATACTGCACTATCATTATAAATGTTTGAATGTGTTTGAAATCTTTTTTTAATGACTGTTTTGCGTCTGTCTTTTATGCTGCCTCTTAGCCAGATCGTTATTGTAAATGAACAAATAAAAAAAAAATAAAAAAATAAATGCAGAGAGGAGGTACAACACCTGGCTGCATGGTCTGTGGACAATAACCTGCTGCTTAACTCCACCAAGACTAAGGAGCTCATTGTGCACTTTAGAAGTTAGAATGGAGGCACCCCATCTGCATCAATGGGCTGTTGAACATTTCACCAGCTTCAAGTTCCTGGGGACACATATCTCAGAGGACCTGTCCTATATGACCAACACCTCCAGCCTGGACTCTTCTTCTTAAGGACACTGAAGAAGAACCACCTGTCCTCAGCCATCCTGGTGAACCACTACAGCTGTGCGATAGAGAGCATCCTCACCAGCAGAATCACAGTCTGGTACGGGAACTGCACTTTTGTTGAGTGCACGGCACTGCAACAGGTGATGAAAACTGCCCAACGCATCACAAGGACTCCACTTCCAGCCGATGACGATGTCCAGAGAAAATGCTGCCTGTAGAGAAGGCCTCCACAGCAACATTTCCCCCTGGATTCCCACCTCACGTATCTAAACAGTTATAAGGACGCCAGACAACAAGTTGATGACACGGTTCTGCATAAAAACCTTGGCGACAATATAATGACCTTTTTAGGTGTATTGGCATAGTAGTTTGTTTTAGACTATTAGCCTTTGTTTAGTTTTCCTCAGCTTTTCAGCCGCCTGCTGCCGGCAGTTAATTCCAGGACAGAGTATGACAACAATTCTCTGGATAAAGATACGGCTGAATACTTACTTTCCTTGGAGTTGTAGTGGAAACAAGTCAATTATAAACTTAAATAGCAAAACTTCAAAAAGTTACCACCACTTATGTTGATTGCATGAGCTTTCCATTGGTTTTAGAAGAGTTTTCAGGGATATTATAATTGCCTTGGTAATGTTTAGAGCCTTTTACGCTGTTTATAAAAGCCAGTCACATTAATCAAGTTGTATTTGTGTTGGTGAGCTATATGAGGTTATTGAGACAATAAGTGGTGCGTGTCTTTGAGAGATGCAGGACTCTGAGCGTCTAATCCAATTCAAGTTCCCAACCATTAAATGTTAACTCAACTCTATACCTCCATTTAAATTCTGGATATTACTTATATCAGTGCCTTGGAGACGGGGAAAAAAGATGTGCCAAACTGTTGTGTGAAGTTCATTCTTGGTGTCAAAACCATATCTCCAGTAATTGCTGAGGAGGTCATATATGGAAAAAAAAGAAGGGAGGGGAAAATAGCTTCCTCAAAAACATGGCAGACTTAATTTGTCAGCTTGGATGAAAATTGGCCAGTGAAGAAAACAAATGGCTGTTACATGGGCCGATGGTACCAATTTGTCCAGGGAAGATTGAAGAGCCAGTCTAGAGATAGTTCACATCTCCATAAATCATGTTGACAATTGACTTGAACTGCAAGAGGAGGAGGTCTCCCATAAAGTGAGCCTGAACAGGCACTGATACAGGACGTCTTTCTCCCACTGCCCAGAAATAGAACGACAGCTTGATGCATTGAAGATGGGCCATGAAGGCTGACTGATACACTGTGTCTACACACTGCACACTGTTTTTAACTCTCTCCGCCATCTTTAGTTGCACGCTGCTATAGCTGTTGTGATTCTCTGTCACTTGTTGTATCAGCCATTTTATTGCTGCAACTGTGGTGTCCTTAAAATTGCAGTTGACAAACGTTTAGTTTTTGTAGATAGCACTTTATTGCCTTTTCAGCTATGTTGACTATAATTGCCTAGAAGTAGTTATTTCTAACAAGGGTGTTGGTGCCCAGCAATCAAAAGTGTGAATTATCAGCAGACCTCTCATTAATAATAGTGGCACAAATGCAACAATCAACACCTGAAAAAGGTCATCTCCTCCCTCCATTTAAGTATAGGGGCCTTTGAGAATCCTAATGACTTAAAATGTAGGCAGCTTGAACTTTTTTGTGGGAATTGAGATGTAGTGAATTTGCACATAGCCAATCAGTTTAATTGTCTTAGTTGCAGGAGAGATTTAACTTTCTTCCCATTCTCACCTTGTCAGCTAGTGTGCTTGCCAAAATTGGCCTCACAACTGCTGGTGGGCAGTGCACATTGCTGTTGTTTGGCTTGGTCGAGCTTCTAATTTGTGTAACTTGGTGGAACAGTAGGACGTTAAAGAGCTGGACCAAGAGCGTGTGAGCAGGTTTGTCACTACAGGCATACGAGTACTCAGCAATTCAAGGGACAGGGACCCTTGCACAGATGATGATAATAATATAGAAGGCAGTATTTATATAATTGTAGATGCAGCAAACTGCTTGCAGCACCGTGTTGGCTATGACCCATAACATACAAAGGTGCAGTGTAATTTTCTCAGCAGCACCACCTATTTAGGACAAGAATGGAGTGAGTTAAGAGAACCTCATGCACGAGTTCTGGCTTTGTGTTGACGTCGCAGGTGATGTGTGCAATGACCAGTGCACCGAGCACAACAGCAACTTCACTTTGCCCACTTTTAACAACCCCTCTTATATCAATTAAAACACCATGTTAAACCAACGCTAACGTTTATGGTTACTAATTGAATGAAAAAAGTCTTAAACCAATTCCGTAAAAAGACTTTATTTTCACCCCTTAACCTTAAGCCATATACCAATAGGCAAAGCTATATCTGATATCTGGTCTGCGGCCTATTAGAAGTTTCTACCTCTACCGGTATCATGGCTAATACAGTATCTTTCTCCTATCAGAGCCTCTCATCTCTCTCGCATGCATCCTGTACCTCTCTGCTCTTGTTATAATGCAGGAGCATCACAGAGACTTAAATAGGTATGCTATTTCTGTGTCATTTCTAATACTGTACGTGTAATGTGAGACATGGCCTGTTAACAAGATCAAAAATGCCCTGTGATGACTATAATTAGATCTTTAATAGCCAACACAAAGGTACCGTAATGGGGTAAAAGCAAGGTTACCTGCTTTATGATGCATTACTTCCAACAGAATACACTGATGTTCTGAAAATGCCGAATTACTGGCTCCAGTGTTTTCACCGCTGTGACACCCAGTCAAATGTAAGCTTCTCTCACTGCCTCTCCATCCGCAGCTCACAGAGCTGTATTTATGCTGGTTTCACCAGATGTTAATTCAACTATTGAACAGATGATGGCCTTAGCCAGGAGCTGAGGAGACAGATCCACAGTCCAACACTCAGCAGGCTTCCAATTCACTTTTTCTGTGCCTGCTTTGTTTGCATGTATCTGTCTCTGTCTCGTTTTCTCTTTCTTATTCACACTATATCAATGTCACATATTCTTTGTCATTTAAGCTTAGCACATTCATGTAGATCTACAAACAGCATCACACACACACTCTTTCTCTTGCTTTAATACTAATCATAGATAACTGACTGCAACATGGTTAAATTGCAGCTTATAATTTGAAAATTTTAGTAAACAGGGAAAGAAATTGTGTTTGGAGCAGGGAATAAACGGTGCTGTAGCGTTTTCCTCAAGAGAAGTAATTTACATCAGTTGTTCTAATAAACATTCAGCCATAAAAACAAATCTAGGCAGCAACGCCAAATGTGTAAAGCTGTCAATGTTGAAACGAAACAGTCCACTAAGCAAATAAAACATGACTCTGAAGGTTTGAACTGCATTTTCAAATGGTTCTCCTGATTGCATACTTTCAAATCCCATTGCAAAACAAAGTCATGAGGAAAAGGGGAAATTATTATTATTTTTGCAGTTTTTGGTCGGCTTGCCCACTTGAGAATGAGCAGGAAGGGATTCAGTGTTGGGTTTAAGTATAGTTCAGAATCTTAAATAATAAAAGCTTGATGCCTGCAGCCATTTTGCTGATCATATCTAATCTTTAAAATAATATGTTGTCATCGACAGAAAAACAATCCAACCAGACATGCTTGAACCTCTCTACTGAACACGTTATTGTTTGCTTTTGTGCTTTTTTTTTTTTTTTTTTTTTTTTGTTTTGTTTTTTAAATCATGTAGCGTAGATGACTGTGTTAATGATGTGGTCCATAAAAAATACAGCCACTGTGGTGTCTGAGAGCAGGACAACATTTTTAGACATGTGAAGCATCAAACAGAGTAAAATCAATTGGAAGACAGAGGCCAATTTTTCAAACAGTGGGTTCAGTAGACCATGATGCTATAAAGCTACAGGACATAGTCGCACTACACGACTCCCATTTTTTCATGGATCACATGTGTCCCTCGGCTGTGCAAAGCATGCTGTGTGGCTCTTCAAAAACATATTATGGGAAATGTTGGAAATGACTAAAGTTGACATACACAAGGCAGGAACAGTTAAGGGTGAGTACATCTCCAACATGAAGGACCATACATGCCTGTGTTTTCAAGTTCTCAAATTGACAGTCTGACAATAGGAAATTTTCTTTAAACAATCAGGAGACTTATTTCTAATTCAAGAGAAACAATTGGCATTCACATCACATGTTATTGTGTGTAAAACAAGTTTATTTCGCTCTTGCACACGATGCCCATTCGCCTTGAAATAAATGGAGAGGGAACAGAGGCGCATTCATTATGAATGGATTCCTATTCTTGCATGTGCACCGTGCAGCCTCTCTTCTTCTTGTTCTTAATTCATGTCTGCCTCTTCAAATATTTAAAGGTAGGACTTAAGAATTGAAGTGACTGCAAACATGGATCCCAGGGCCCACTTGACAAGCAGCGGTAGGTTGTTGTACAAGACAGGCACTTACTCAAACATATGGCCACGAGAGCTCACATCGAAGTTAAGAAGGGAAGCTAAACCATTGTTCCTTTTTCCCTAACTGACATTGATCTATTACCTTCCAGAGTTTCATTCGGAAACTGTGTATTACATGTAAACCAGCACTGGTGTAGAATCACGTTGGTTAGGTTAAAAGTGAAGTAAAGATTTTTCATTTTAAGATTTTGCTACAGCTTAAGCTGTAGTGATCAAAAAAATCAGTGTATAATTTTTAGAAGCACAGGTTTTACAGTTATGTTAACGTAACTGTAATAAACTCATTTTAAACTTATCGTGTATTGACAAACACACCAAGTTATTATCATTGAACTAGGCACTTTCATTCAGTTTTACAATGTATTTCAGTTCCTTTTATCTCATGGTTTTAGTTTGACAACCCAAACCTCTGTATTATAGAAGCAGAGCATACTCTCAGGGCTCTGTGTGCACAGCAGTTGAGTGAAAATGGCTCCGGTATGTCCACTAGCTCTCAAGCACAACTGCAGACACAATGCTAGTTACTACACTACGAACACACAATTTTATGGAAACTAAGCAACTGTAAAAACATGCACTGTAGAGCTAATACAGGTCATTTTTATCTTCCACTTGTGGCTCTTCAGAATTTTCAATGATTTGTATTTTGTTGCAACCACATGAGACACACAGATCCTCTGGAGACATGTCTCCTGAATACACTAGGAAGAGAAACTGATCTTCCCACCTGACTGGGAATTCCTGTAGACAGCTGATACTGAACTCTTCCTGTGGTTACTTCCTCTCTCTACTCCTCCTCTATATTTCCCATTCTGTCTCATCTGCTACAGTTCACTCCTCATCTTAAAAAGAGGACACAGGTTATGTGATTTCAAAAGGAAAAATCATGAAATCGGAAAGAGAGAGAAGAGGGAGGATGGGTGATGAAGTGTGTTTTGAGAAGATGGTTGTGACCGCGGTTGAGGGGTTGGTCTCTTTTGAACTGGGGTACATCGAGATCAAACGGCTTGCGTGTGTGGGAGGGGGTTGGTGGTAATCGTAGACCTCTCCACCCCCACCTTCCTAGTAACAAGGCATCAGTGATGTTGGCTCATCAAACTGCCTTCATGAGCTCTTCATGAGGCTTTGCAATAGTGTGAGCAAACAGCTTCTGGGTTGAGCTCTTTCACTGAAGTGAAGCAACATGTATCATTTCACAGAAAAAAATGGGCCTGTATAGGAAATATCACCTGGTTCAGTCTGGTTATAGTAGTACACTATCACTTATTTCAGAGACGTAATATAGGTGGATATTCCTCTTCCTTCCCATTTGTTTTAATCTGGCTAGGAATCTGTCACTCAAGGTGATAATGTACGTTAATACAAAAAACAAAAAAAAAAGAAACTTCTGACAAACTTTGTTAGGGCACATTAAATGCCCCTTGTTTGAATGAGACCCTGAGTTGGTGTTCAGTAAGAGTTAGAGTGACAGTTTTATTAGCACATTATCACGATCCATAACACTTAAGTTCTGCACATTGATGGAAAGACTTCAGCGTGAACAAGGTTAAAAACTAGGGAATTATATTTGCAATTTGTTTTGTGTCTGTGAAGATCATCAGTCATCCAGGTCATGATTATTCCAAGGTTGAACCTTCATGAAATTTATCATTCTTCCACTTCCACTCTTAAATAAAAAGCGGAAGAAGCCAATGGATGCGACGTGCAAATCTCAGTTGGTAACTTTCGAATGCAATCAGTGAGTAGGAGAAGAGATTCTGTGCTACCTCTCCCACATCAGTTACTAATATTGAGCAAGCACTGAGGCTGTGTCCAAAACCTTCCTGTGGTATGTGACTAGAGACATTATATGTTTTAAAGTGCCAAAAGCTATTACTTTTAAAGATTAAGTTAGAAATACTTTTCATTCTTTATCTAAAAGTGCTTTAAAGGTCAACTTTATGGTCGGGTATTTTTTCATCATAGCATAGTAGAATTTGTCAATGTAAGTGTGAGACTCTGAAGTATCTCACTTCCAGTTCAGTAGGGGGAAAAAAAAAAGGAGCCAAAGATGTATTTTTACACTTCAACCAACTCACAATTCTTGCTTGTCTCAGCAAACAGCAGGAAAGAAACAGATGTGAGACTTTCCTGACTTTGTCTTCTTTGCCTACATGGTTCTTGCTGTATCGATCGAATGCTACAGGATACGGTAGAAAAATGATGTTTGAGGGAAGCTCAGATAAATGCCTTTCAGCTAATCAGAGCACAAACTGTATCTCGCAATGTATTGAATCCCGATTTCAATGTTTTAAAAACTCGATTCACATCTCTACCAGAAAAAACTAATTTTGCCCATCTTCCATCAGATGACATGGAGCAACGCTCTCAGTTGCAGCTGCAGATGATGCAGGTGATAACTGCAGTAGGGGCCACTGTGAATGTGTAAGCCATGCAGGTATGTGTGTGTTTGTGTGTATAAGCAGCCAGTGCATTGCACCTGATCTCACTCTCCCCTTTCATCCCTACATCTATGGCAGGCTGCCATGGGCCCGTATCATTTAACACACTACACCTGTTGGGATGAATTTGATACCTGAAGAAAATGGATTGAAGTTCAAAGAGGAGAATGAGAACAAGGAACTTTTCCAGAGGTCATATTTCATGAGCAATCTGCTCTGAGGCAAACACAAACACACAGGCATCTGCACTGGTTGTAGACAAAAACTTCCCGCACAGTCACATACAGTAATTTAGCGGGTTTAAAGTCATGCATAAACACAGAAAGTAGCAACCGCCAGCTTCAGTTACCGAATGATCTCAGAAAATGTATTAGGGTTCTGTTTTATATGTGTGTTGTTTTAATCAAAAATGAGGCATCACAGCTGCTTGAGTGATTTGGCCTCTTTACTTTCTGGCAGAGAGTTCGTAGTAACTGGGAATGACAATTTGTCCAAAACATCTAAAATACTTTGTGGGGCCACCAAGGATAAATGTTAGAGCATTTACGTTTTGGTCCATCTGTTTCCTTTTTGACTCAGAATTGAATTTTCAGGCATATGCACGGTTTGTCACTAAATCCTGGTTTGTTTTTCCATTTCCGTTTGAGTGATACAGAGAAACGAATGCATGTTTGTATACTGAGCCAGCTGGACTAATACAGTGCTGTTCTTTATTCAAAAATCAGATGCAGCTGATTTAGGATTTTGCTGCCTTAGTTTTGACCGGGATAACGAGGACAGCACATATTGCACCTTTTTAAAGATTATACATTAGGTCCTTGTCAAGTTTCTGTATTGATTTCAAAATGACTTTTGTTTCATAGCTTTATGGTCTTGCGTGTCCTACTTGTTTGACATGCTTCTAATCCGTAAACCAGTACAGCCTCTCCAACACTGTGGGAACACTTTTTTTATAGTCATTCCAAAGTGCGGGACAGGTTTTATGTAACATAATTGCATGAAAGACAAAAGCTGTGAGAGAGATATCACATGTGTGTTTTAAAAAGAACAAGGTTTTACACTGTGCAGCATGAGTTCTAGTGGGGGTGAGTGGCGTTTGGCGGTGTGAGCGGGTATTTTGAAGAGGAAGTAATCAGTGCTACGTCTGGTCAATAAATGGGCCTTGTATTTCCATTTGGTACACTACGTTGGATACTAGTGCAGTGGTGACAAACAGCAAATCACTGGTTTTTCAATTGCAGCTGCTGCCAGTGGTTGTTTTTTATTTTTTATTTTATTCCACCATATTGTAAATGATTAGGGTCTAATTATTCTCAGGCCTGTGTCCATGGATCCCTTTTAGATTTGGCCATTGCTCGTTGATAATAAATTGATAAACTGATGTTCTCACACAGTTTGAATAGGATTCTGTTGATCAGTGTCAGATTAGATCCTCCAGCGGTTTCTTACTATGGTAGGCGTTACAGAGGCAGAGCTGCCCTTTATGAGTAACTTCTAGTATTTTATTTGTTGTTATTTTTCTTTGTAGACATGTACAGTACATATAAATTTCACAGGATCTGATTGGCAAACTGACAAACGCATGCACTACTTTACGTGTGAAAATATCCACAAAGAAACGTAATTTGCATTACGGATGCATTTACTCTTGTTGTCCAAAGAGCCGTGGACAGAGTGAGAATTAGAGACTGAAGCCTAATTCCATCAGCTGCAGGGTACTGAAACTAGATGGATCTATCGGTCAGATTTATGGCAGCTCATCCCTTCCATTGCTATAGGAGAAGGAAAAAGTTGACTGGAGCACATTTACGGCAGAGGCAATAATTCATTCCTCTCCGTCGTTTATTTTATACTTCCGAAGTACATCGGTGAGTATTGGGCTCTTTCTTTTTGAGTCAATAAAATGTAATCTCTGTCTGCCAGGACCAAGGTCATACTGTGTTACTTGTGCCATGTGATGATTGTTCTGGCCTTAACTGAAAGTGGATTAGCTTTTAGTTTTTCCCTGTATGCTTGGTGATGGGTTCTTTATTCTGATTGCATTTCAAATGAAAAGATTTAGGTGTTTTTTTGTTTGTTTTTTTGGTGCTTGAATTCAGACTGAGATAACTGAGTAGATAGGATCTTTGAACATTCATTGAGAACATTTGCTAATTAATGAATTAGGCTGGTGACACATCAGTTAGGACAGTCTCAACCACTCAGTCTACAGTAGACCCATTAGTTTCATGTGGGGGGAAAAAAAAGCATCAAATCCTGATATTTGAGAATTTTGATATTTCAGACAGTTTTTCTTGATATAATTAATACTAAAACCATTATCAGTTATACATTTGCTGTCAATTGATATTGCTGCTCTACTTTAAAGGCATCAATTAAATTACTTAAAATGAATTACTTCTGCCTAATGGCTAGCATGCATACTAACTTGAACGAGAGTAATGGCTGGTGACAAAACTAGCGAGTTGAGCTTAATCTAAAATGTCAGTTTCATGGACATGCAAATTCTAGCATGTTTATAGCAGACAGCATTATCTGACAAGTATATTTTGACAACTAACTCTGCAATGAAAGTTTTATCTGGTTTGCCTGCTATAGCTACTAATGAGCCGCACGTGTCTTAAACTACATGACTCCTCTAGGAGACTGCTAACAATGATATTGTAAGTAATTTCACGGAAATACTTGCTTACTGGCACAGACGTTTTTGTTTTTTCATTGGTCGGCCACACTATATGCAGTATGGACAGACTGTGGATTCACATCAGGCCAGATGGCATTAAACTGTTTATTAACTTGTGTTTTCCTGATTTATAGCATATTGGTTGTTCTGAGAAGTGTTGAGCCTAACAAAGCAGAACAAAAATGACAGTTTTGTCACTTGTAGATATCATACAGAAGTTTTAACATGGATAAATGAAGACATATGTTTTACTAAATCTGTTGTTAAAATAATTAGGGTCTATATGTTGCCATGCACCAGTTAAGGTATGTGTTTGAAATACTCAGCTCTCTGTAGTGAGCACTAATAAGAGAAACTGCTGAGATGTCTGATCAGCTTCATTTAGAAATTGATTCTTACATGTGGCCTTGAACGTTTAAAATTTCCTTCTCAAAACCTTGTCAGGGCAGGGGAAAAGGACTACGGAGAATCAATTCAAATTAATTTCAGAGATGGGGTGTTTCTGTCTATTACTTTAAGCAACTCTCATTTTGAATAGATCCATTGCCTGAGAGTCAGTCCTGGGGAAAAAGTGAAGTGAAAACCATGATTACTTTCTTCAATCCAAGAGAGGATGGAATATTTCAATGTCTGAGTTTAGAGGGAGTTGCAGGAGCACTTAAATGGAATGAAAACCTGTATCTTCTGGTGCGTGTTCAGACTCGGGCACTGAGGAATTTGTTGGTACTAACACACAAACAGTGGTACACAGATGAATATTGTGGTGTATAGTGAGACAAAAGTGTAGACTTTGGTTACAAATTCTGAATAACAAAGGAAGGAACTTTTCTCTTGTTATTGGCAAGTTAGTTTTTTTTAGCTCTAATCATGTTTGCTTTGAGAGTTTCAATAGTATTTAAAATATACTTAAGTTAACTCTGTCCATTTATCCACCACCTGCCTCACTTTAAATTCGATATGAAGAAATGCAGATTGTAATTTCCTTTTTAAGACACTGCAAATGTGTTTAAAGAACAAACATCTTTTGCTAAAACTGTTTGTCCTTGTTGCAGAAATGCATGATTGGACAGCGTGTTTTTAGCCATTTAGATTAAGCCAGCTGAACTAGACTTACATGTTTCATAGAAGCCGTCCTCAAAGATGAAGTTGTTGCCACAGCGTTTTCATTCCTCTTTTTATTTAAAATTTTAGCAATGCCTTAAAATCCTTAACTGGAAAACACCAGCAAATTGCAGGGGGAAGGAATTACAAAATTACTTTTTTTATGTTGACGGCTCTAAAGTTTCTCAAATTAAAACATGAAACAAACAGAACTGCTAGTTTTATTTGTGCAAAATTTGAGGAAGAATAAAAAAGACTTTTGGTTAGTTAATTAAAGCCGAACTAAACTTTGGAACAGATCAATAAGTAGGCCAGGACGTGGAGGAGCACATGACCAAAATAATTTATAGAGTAGTTGCAACTCTGCACATCTGTCCATTTGCTGCAAAACTTGCATGTAAATTTTGGATTATTTGGTTGCATACAAGTTATGGAAACTGGGATGGAGTGTGTTTGGTTTAGTTGTCTGGTCAAAAATGAAGTTGCACAATCCTGTGTTTCCCCTTTTGTTGAAGTGGTAACAAGAGCCCAAAGATCAGTCTATCCATCCACAGCTCAGAGAGACAGCCACCACAAAAGGATTCGCTCTGCTACACAATACTATGAGGGTGTGTCGTGTATAGAAAACATACATCTCTTTTGACATCTAGTGTCCATTTCCCGACATTGTTTCCAACCTGACACCCTGAAGGAGATTTTCCATCTTCTATCAGCATGATGATGATAATGCTTCCTGGTGTCAGATAACATGGGTGAGACATGCTACATCATGATCGAATGGGCAAAAAACAGCGTTTCAAAGGAACAAAAGCTAATTGGAGGCAATGTGACACCAACATTAGTTGAAGCATAACATGGCAGGTGTACAAGCACAAACATTCTCACTGCCACCTGCCAGGCATGACCGATTGACATAACATTGTTTCCCAGACCACATCGATGCCAGCGGGGTCCTTGTTATTCCGCATGCTCTCAAAGGCGATACCTTTATGGTAGCCCATAAAACACCATCAGGCTCCAGCCCTGCAGTCATTCAATTAAGAATTTACTGGGCTATTGATTTCACCAGAAGCAAAGTGTCTCACATCTTGGAAACAAGGAGCCTTTTATCAGCCTTTTACCTAAAGGGATGATGATTTGGTCATAAACGTGACGAAAGGTATGACAAGACTTAAACACTGAAAATCCACAAAAAAAACAAAACATATACAGCTTTTTCTATGTAAAGTCATTATCCTCTGTAGTATTGTACTTGTTTATAAGCCTACAATGTATTTAACCAAGATTATTATAGGAATAGTGTCAAAAAATATATTCATGCATTTAACTAAGATCATGCTTTAAGACAAAACATTTCAAACAAATGAAGTATACCTTGAGGTTTGTTCCTTTTTAATAGAGTTTATAGTGTTACTGGGGGGGTTTGCTAAAAGGATCCAAAATGTGTGTGTGGTTACCGAACACACTGTCTTCTTGGACACTACAATGTGATGCCACCAAAGTTGGAGATTTCCAGTTCCAATTTGAATTTCTGACTTTAAAATGAGATGTTGGACTGTTTGCCAGTGGGAGAATGCTGGAAAACAGCTCCTGTGAAACACTCGGGCCCCCAAAAAATCCAAATATACAGTATTACCAAGCTTGAGTACAATGTACAAACAGTTGTTTGTACATTGCTAAACAGATCCAAGATCAAATGGATGTGGTTCTGGTATTTAGGTTCTTCGGTCTCATCTAAGTAATGGATTAGAAAAGCTTGATTTAATTATTTGGTATAATTGTGCTCTTGAGGCTATTGACTTGACAATATCTCATCAAACCAAACTACAATCAGAAAGTTTCCCAAATAAAAATCCTTACCCGCACCGTGATGATATGTCCATCATTATGACAGTATATCATTTGTGTAATATCTGCAACTATTCAAAAGAGGCACAAACAGGGTACTTAAAGAAATGATACATTAGTTTAATGCCAAGCAGGGCCTGTCTTCCTCTTAGTCTTTTTGCCACAAGTTGTAGAGACTTCAGGTGAGCTGATTTGAAATGAAGCACTCCTTTCAGTTTAATAGTTTTCCTGATTTTAATCGGTCCCTTGTGTAAGGACGTCACATCCATAAAATCAATCTGAGATATTAGTTTATTTACACAGATTAAACCTCAGAATAAACTCAAACAGGATTTAGGGCTTTCATTTGAAACCTGCAATGCCTGATTGTTTCGGCTTCTGGGGCAGCAGAAACAAGCTGCCCATTAAGTTAATATGGCAAAATCTACACATTCAATAGAAGTAAGTGGCTGCCTGAACAATGTAAGGCCAATTTAATAAGTTTGACTAAATGCTCTAACAGTCACTAGCTAATCACTGACTTTGTCTTTCGTCGGCGCTGACCAGACTGCATACTGTGGGCTTTTGTGAATTTTCATTGAAACCTGCTGCCTGCTGATTAGGGCAGCAATGAGCAGCAACATGCTAAACGCTTAGAGCTGTTAATATTAAAGAAACAAAAAAGGGTTTATAGACATGTTTAATAAACATCTTTTTTTTCCTTGAGGTGAAGTGCTGAATAGTAAAAGAATAAATTGGCCATTTTTGTTTTATTTTATTATGCATGTCTGTTATTAGTTATTTTACAATCCTCTTTCTTAATGTCTCTAGCAGAATCCCCCAGATTTCATTTATTTAACATCCTGTGAACCCCCCCCCCCCACCAAGCTGCATCTAGAGCGACCCCATGTGGCATCCTGACACTTGAATAAAAGCTTCCCCTAAGAATAATAACAAAGGTTTTGAAATTCAATGCGGACCTTTACAAAATGCAACTGTTGACGCAATTGGAGTTGAGCTGATTATAGAGCCAGTTGAGACTCTAATGAAAGCGGGAGGGGAGGAGCAGACACTGCAGAGTGAGTATCATCCAGCGAAGTGGGAGTTCAGTGAGAAAAGGAGCGTAAGAGAGTTAAGTGTGGCCAGGGGAGAGTACATGTAGATGCTTAATGAATCACAGCACTGCACAATGAAATCTTTATCTGGGGGTGAGACAGAGGACTTGGCAGAGCCCCGGCGTATCTCGGCGAGGGTGAAAAATAGAAATCCCACTGTCCCCTGTTGGCTCTCCCTCATGTCAGCTGCCTTGGTTACTAAGTTGGCTGCCAGTGAGCCTCTGCCACTCCAGTCCTCCATCCCTCCTCCTTCCATTCCCCTTTTACTCTTTTTCAGTCCAGCTCTGCTTTACACTTGTTTCTTTTCTGCCCTGCCTTCGTTCCCACTCTGTTCCTTCCACTGTCCAATCTTCTTCTGTCTCCGTCAGATTTTTCACCTCATGCTCTGCTGTAACTTGTATTATCTACAAATGCTGCTTTTCTCCCTTCACTCTGTTCAACTTTACATTGGCACAGTTTTTACCACGTGGGGCTCAGACTAATAAAACAGTGCACATTACTGCTGCTTCCCCCCCGACAGTCAATCAGTTATATTCATGTTTGCAATAAATCAGACTGGCAGGAGCCACATTTTATGGCAGCCCATAAATGCAGCATGTGAAGACTTACCTTACAACTGGTTGCTCTCATCACAATGTGCAAAAATCAATATATCTTTTATAATGACATATTAACACAGACGAATGTACATTCAGTCACTAGCACTTGAGGTTGTATAGTTGTATCATTCATACAGTGCTCAGAAATAAAAAAAAATGCACATCCTACCTACTAGAAGTGAATTGTCAGTGAAACTTCTTTTCTTTTGCTGCAGTTTTTTTTCACTTTTTGCTCTTGTCCTGTTGTTTTCTATCTCTCAGTCTTTCCGGTGGAATCTGATCACTGGGGAGTTTCGTGGAGAAGTCCCACTGACCCCTGGGCTGAAGAAGAAGAAAAAAGACCAGAGAGCAAGAGTTGGCACCTCCTGATCAACTCGGCTCCCTCCTCCGTGTTGCTCCTTCCAGTGCTCAGAGCGAGTGAAGTGCGAGACAAAGTAATTTTCAGGTGAAAAGACAGACGTCCTCCTGTACTCCCTCCCTCTCTCTCTCTGTGTCTGTCTCTCACCGTCTCTCTCGCTGTGCTTGCTCTACCTGCTCAGTGCCGTGTGGACGAGCTCACGCATCAGCTGCCTCTTTAGCTCTCTCTCTTGTGTCTGAGCACTGCGCTGTTGCTCCATCCATTCCCCTCACTTCTCTGCCACCCTCCCTCCCTCTCTCAATTTATTTACGGCTCATGAATGTTTAGAAATGGCAATTGTGTCTGAAAGGCTTTGAATTAACCTGCAGGACTCAAAATACACTCTTTTGTTCCACTCACTTTTCCACCACTTTTTCATTTGTTCTCACTTCTGCAAGCCCTCTCGCTGTGTATATGACCATTCTAAATACTACAATCAATTCTTTTTAAAGGGGAGTGATAGTCTTTTAACTATAGGATCCCTGCTCTCAACTGGATCTCATCAACAGACTGTATAAAGCAGGAATAAATGGTTATGGTCTAACATCCATGATGAATGGGCAGTCAGCGACACCAGCCCCTTCGATTAGAATGCGCCGCACATGAGCACACATTATAAGAAAATTGTCTCATAAAATAATCACAAGCGAAGCAAAAAAAACGTATGATAAATAAGTAAATATTTACCATCCTACTCCCTCGGTTAATTAATGATTAATTGTCCTTAAACACATCTAATTGCAGCTAATTGAAAATATTGAGCCATTGGAAAACAGATAAAAATCATCCAGCGACACTTTATGTCCCCGGATGCTGGGAAGCATTTCCAATGAGCTCATTTACTCATGAGATGGCCACATGCCAACAAAGCCAGAGCCAATGCTCAAAATTGTAGTCTTACGTTAAGTCTCACAGGAAAAAGTGTAAATGAATGCACTCTCCTGGCTCTGGGGGAAGAGTGAGGATGGACAAAGAAACTTCCAGACTGAAATAAGTTTAGCTTTAGTTGCTGCTAAACATGACAAAATTCGGCAGAAGCAAACCCTGACTTGTTGGAGCAAGATGGAAAACTAAGGTATCTGCAAAAGATTTAGAAGGCATCGTACTGAATGAGTCTGACTGACTGAACATGCAAACTTCCACTGCGCTGTGTTGACATTTTTAATGATTACCTTGGTCCAAATGTGCAAGGCCATACCTTCACAAGGAGTTGGATCAAATCGCAGTTAATGGAATTTATACACCAGCCAGACTTTCTTAATGGGCTGTAGGAGGGGTGGGGGATGGCGATGGAGAGCATTGACAGAAATTAAGATGATAATGGAATGAATAAGTTTGTTTGTCTTGGGGATGTTTTGTACTGTGTGTATGTGTGTGAGGCCTACCTGATGATGCATTTGATGACAGTATTCTGTTCAGTGTTGGCATGGTCTTCTTGTCATTTATCGTTTGGATTGAATAATGGAGAGGAAAAAGGAACATTTGCAAAATATGCAAGATAAATTACAATATAAAATATGCAGTGTAATTATTTTCTAATGTTGTTTCAGCCATAGTTGTTAATAATGCAAAATATACCTTGTGTACAAAATGAAAGTTGAGGTTGGACAATAAACGCACTTACAAGCCCAGATAAGTATTTGGAGGGAAGATGGAAGCTGGTAACAAAGTGTGTGTCCAAAAAAAGTTGGTTTAAAACACAAAATGAGTTTAATGTAGTTTATAGTCGAAGCTCATTGTCTGTGTTCCGGAAAGAATTGCTCTCTGTGTGAGAGAGGAGCTACAGTTGGCAGCCTGGCATAATGGCTCACTATGGCTTTTACGACGCTCTGAAGCTCATGGGCACATTGCAAAATATATGCAGACGCATTAGTGATGTGATCAATATTGTGATATTTTCGGGAATTTCTTATCTTGGAGAAGAATCATTATATATGATATGGCACAGCCCTATTCAAGGCTTGTACTGAAGATAAATGTTAAAAGATGTCATCTGTTATTACATTTTTGCAGCGCCGGATGGAGATGATTCTAAATGTACTGTATTGATGCAGACGTCCTGCTGTGACTAACAGGTTGCCGTATGCGTGATTGACATCACACAGCTGTCTGACAGACTGTCATGCACCATCTTGGTTAAGGGAGATGTTCATTAAAAAAAAAACTAGGAGTTACTTCAATTCAGTGCTGTCTTTGAATGGCTGTCATTGTCTGTAAGTTTCACAAGACAGACTCATGTATACGATCAATGAAAAATCAGCTGCCAGTCTACAGTGATTTGGAGTTTATTATGTGCACTAACCTCAACGTAATGCAATGATACAAGTCCGACATGAGTTTTTCTGTTAATGAAGGGCCGTGACGGAATGTCAATAAAAAAGCATTTGCCATTAAATTTTGGTAGAAATCTTGTGCAGAACTCTGCAATTTCTTGCTGTCCTCATGAGGACCAACCTGATTATGTTAACAAGCCGGCCATCTGCATCATGGCAAATTACAACACAGTCCAATGGCATAAACAAATTAATCAGCATAACTGCAGGGAAAAACACAAAATGGTAAAATGTTTCCAGGTGTTTCAACTGATCAAGAATACTGTGTGCTTTTATCATAAACACCCAAACCACTCATAATCCTAAGGGTTAAAGTTTAAATTTGCTATTTGGAGGAAAAAACAACATAGATATAGTAGTTGGATTTAAAGAGCTGCAGCTTCCACGATGGTCTTTGGAGAAAATAGTTTTCAGGTGTGGATTGGCCCCCCGCACTCAGCGAGTGTGTGTGTGTGAGTGTGTGATTGATTTCTTCACTTTATCCCCAGGAGATGAGAAAGTTTGCATGTCTCACTCTCTAAACCTATAAATCACATCGATCAGCCGGGATAATAAGGCCATGCCTACACATCCCCAGAGAGTGAGATGAAAAAACAATTAGAGCAGCATGGTAAACCTGCACAGACACAGAGGCAGGAATAAAACTAAAGTAAGACCTAGATAGTTAGGCAATAAAAAATGACGGCATAAAGAAAAAAGGCAAAATGAGGATTCTGCCTTTTTTCTGTCAAAGGTGCAGAAACTGGAAGTGCCTGAAAAAGAAATCGTTAAATGTAGGGCAGAGCATGTTGTTTTTGCACATGTCTCTACAGTGACACTACCTATTACCACTGATTTGCTGGTTAGAGGACATTTTTTATTGGGACATTTTACTTTACATTTTTTAAGGATTTTCCCCACCTTTTACAAATCCTAATTTATAATTGGCATTTTCAATCCATCTATTATCGAAACTCCTCGTCCTGTAAAGGCCATGGATACTATTGCTCTTTATGTACACGTGGAGTCAACGGCAGTCTCATTGATGCCATAGTTCACATACTACTTCGTGTATTCTGTAACTGTCTGCTTGATTTTAATAGTTTCCCATGAGGTTGGAGATTTAATCCTAATTGTGGCTGTAGCTCAGTTGATAAGGCAGTCATCCATGAACCCCAGGTTTGGTCATTCGATCCGCTTTGCCTCCTGGCCACATGTCGAACTGTCATTGGACACGACACTGAAACCCCTATAGTATCGTCCTCATCTTTGTGAAGCTGTGCAACAACAATTTCCCATTTCAAAGAAGCGCATGGTAATGTTATCATTATTGGTGCCAATGATACCCAAAACTACAATAATAAAAGCCTAGGTTATCACCACACAGGGCTCTTCTTTGAGGTGCCAATTCAATTCAGAGTGGCATTTGTTGTTTTCATCTCATTCATGTTTAAAGGCAGCAGATTTAAGACACATCACCAGCAATATCAGAAAATCCTTAGAGCTGTTTGTTTATATCTTATCTTTTTTTCCCTTTGAGTCAAAGCAGATCTGCAAAGAGCAGATGGTTATTAAATGACATCTAAACACACTCCCCTCAGTGCTCTACTTTTTGGAGTTTTATGTTTTTGACCACTGTGCATGGGGACAACAGTTTCCTGGAAGTCACATGGAAGGAGAATTTTGGAAACGCCAGATGCCCTCTGTGTGCTGTGGTTGATGGCCAGATTGTTAGTGAGAATTGACAAGTGGGTAAAGTCTCTGTGAAGCATCAATGGCAGTTAATGAGAGAAAAGTGTGCAGTTAAAAAACAGGAGAGAGAAATAGTGGTTGAAGTCTGTCCTCTCTTGCTGGACTACTAGTCACTTCTATACGTGAATGATTGGGAGTGAATGACAGCGAAAGCTTCCTAATTGTCAGCTCTATCTCTTCCTTGTGACAGTTGCTGCTTTGTGGCTAGCTGGCGGCTTGACAGTGGCTTTTGGACTGCAGTCATGCAAACTGCCATTTACCGTCTGATGGACATGTGCAGTGGCTGCTGGTCCTGGTTGTCTAATTCATGATTCAGCTCCTTGTTGCTATAAGAGTCACCTGTGCAGTTAAAAAAAGGGTCTGTCAAACCAGGCTCTGCACTGCCTGGAAAGGCTTTTACTTTCAGCCTGACTTAATAAACCTACACCAGAATGCACGAAACCTAAAATTATAAACCGGTAATCTCCATTGGAACATTTAGTGAATGATCCTACACACAAGAACATTGCAATACTACTGACTCGTAAGAATATGAAGCGCCACATTAAAGATGCTTAACTGGCTTAAGAATTATACGACACTTTATAAGAGATGGTGTGGTTTGTCCAGTTGTTCCTTAAATCTAAAGGAAATCTTCAAATCACAGGGGAAATGTGAATCAAGACCATGCACCTCGAAGATATATCAAAATGGTTGTGTAATGCATGAAACAACTAAGCCACCCAGGTACCACCTATGATAAATTAGGTTTCGGAGCCTTGTACTTCTCCTTATTGGATCAGTGATAGACTGCCAACACAACTGTCACGTAAGGTTTGTCATAGTTGGATATACCAAACAAAACACTGCCACCAGAGGCTGCAAAGCTCCTGCGAATTGTTGATTTGGTCGGGCCGTGACACAGCAGTGGCACAAATAATTTAAATGACAAACCAAATCTCTTGGAAAAGTTGTCTGCTATGTGTCAGCGGCACGTGCAAGATTCATTGTTTTTTGACATCTTAAACCAGCAGAGGAGAGAAGAAAAGGACTTGACCAATTTCTCTCTTGACAGTTAGTTACCATTCTGTCAGTCCTAAGTTTTCAGATTGGCTAGGCTTGACTCGATGAATAATTTGGATAGAGAGACACTCGCTTGTATGCTGTGAGAGCAGTGGAGGATGATGTTAGAGAGGAGTTCAGCATCGTCCCAGAGGTGCTGGTTTTGGGCGACTCTGAGGACAATCAAAGAACATGTGACTTGATGTGATGCAAGCTGAAGTTTGTGAGTTTCATCATGAATAGATTCAACAGTTTGTCTGCTGATGTTCTTTCTTCTTTGCAAAAACTGATATGGCACAACTTGTCAACAAGCAGATAAACTGAATAGTCTTTGTTTTTCAAATTCTGTCTGTGTGCTCCAAGTATCTCAGCATGACTGTGTGATTGTGTGTCTTTGCTTCATTGGGTTTGTGTTTTTACTTATATTATGCGGGTGTATGGACCCCTGGTAGAAGCTGCTGTGTGTCACTGCAGAGACGGTCTCCCTCCTCTGCAGTGATGAGACGTGTGAAATGCAAGATGCCATGCAGAGTGATCCATACATGCTGTGCACATGAGGATGCAAAACCAGTGTCTAATATTTTACAGGAACAAATGTTGCACGGTGGATTAGTTACACTGAATGTGAAGATGCCAACGTGGGCAGATGGGGATAAAACTCTTGAAGAAAGGGTTTTCCTACAAAGGCTTTTTCTAATTCACAAGCAAAAGCAGGAGTATGGAGTAACAAATGCAAATATGTCAACTTCTGCTTAAATAATAAAGACACTACACTGATTTTAACATGTTCATCTCTGTTACAAACATCCCTCCAAAGTTACTGGGATCTGCAAATTTGAAGTGATGTTCCACATGCAGTATTTTACAACTGAGCCACTGAAGACATTGAGGTGGTTACAAAAGCTTTGTAGTTTGCTCCATCATAGCGAACATCAGCTGTGGCCAGTTTCACATATGTTTTCACAGAAGAAAGCAGGTTGTGGAAACGTATAAATCATCTGTAGATTCTTTTGAAACAACACTGCACAACACTCCTCCACTCAAAATGTAGCTACATCTATGTACTTGTCACGTCTTGTAAATATAGTTCGTATCACTATCAAAGTTATAATTACAACAGGAAAGCTGTGAGTGTTAGTGCTACTGTATATACATCTACATGGACATTTTTGGTCTTTTATTTGAGGTAATTAATCAAAATTTTGTGGATGTTGCACAACTTTGTTAATGCACAATATTTTCAGCCTACACCAACTCAACAATTTTCAGTTGTCATGTTCTTGTGAACTTCTGCAAATAATAAACATGGGCATCTTACCTATATCTACAATATATTCTACATGATTTGACCTTGGCATATTACGAAATTGCTCTTCTGTTAGTGAAGGGAAATGGTTGTAGTTGTTGCCATTACTCTGGTGTTTAGTTAATGTCGTTTGACAGTTTTTAGAGGTTTGTCAGCCAAAAAGGGTTCTACTATGCAGGAAATGAATGCACGTTAGTGCACATTTCCTAACTGTGCAAAATTAAGTGTTTTTAGCCAGAATTTGACTAACATTTACATATAGTTGTAAATTGGTGGCGAGGGCCAATGGTTTCAGTGGTGTTTCTCCCCTCGCAAATTATTTCCCAACATAGAAAAACAAGCCCTTCCAGGGTAGTTTACCAATGCTATTGGATTATGTTTTTATGGTTCAAAGATTCAAGTTTCTAAGACATTTATTGATCCCAAGAAGAAATTGCTTTGCAACATTACTTATACCCCTTACTCAAAAGAGAAGAAAGGAACCGCACAGACATAAAACAGGAATCTAGATTTTAGTCAATGGAAAGGGGCCAGTAATGACAAAAGGTATTCAGAGTGAAATGGTAAGCAAGGCTATGAACAGTAATGATGATAAGCACATAAACAGAGAAGTGCAATGACTTAAAAAAAAATAAAAAAGGCAATGATAATGACAATGATATGACAATGATAATAACAATAACAAATAATGACAATGATAATGAAATAGCAATGATAATGATGATCATAATGTTGTATCTAGTTGTAATACTATGGAAGACTAATTCATATGCATATGAGTATTACACATTGATACTGACATTGCATGATATTACTATATTTAACATGGTGAAATAATGTAATTGTTGTGCCACAAGCTTGGAGCTTTAGAGCATCTGCAGCATAGTGCTGCAGATGTTGAAAAACCGGAGCCTGACAATTCAACAAAACAGTCATTTCCATCCAAGGCTTAGAAGTGCTTCAACTGCCCATTACTTATTATTGTGTAGGGAGAATATTAACAGGAAATTGAGAACTGTAACCTGGAAACAGAGACCTGGACTGTGCTTGTCTTTGTAACAGATTTTGTTCAGTAGTCATCCTCTACCTGCCTGGTTCTGCATGTATTGAGCTCATGTGGTTGTGATTGTGAGCTGTGAATATGTTGCACTTGTTTTACTTCTCAGTGCAACTGTAACAACGGTGTTACTATTAAAGACCGTGTGTGCTCAGCCAATTTACCACGTTAAACAATAGAAAATGAAACGGCGAGCGTGAGATGGACTGTGGAGAAATGGATTTGACTGCAGTTACTGAAGTTGTTGTAGATGATTTGTTACATTTTCTCCCAAATAAATCATTAGCTTGATTTTTGAAGTATGCCTTTAAAGGCAAAGCATAGAGAAAAAAGGCTCAAATTAACACATATCAGGGTTTGGTGGTACCTCTTAATACCTCTTTATTATCCAGTATCCCTCATCAATTAAAAAAAAACATTAGCTACACCCCTTTATATAATACACAGTACGACTCCACTACCCACTTTGTAAAGAAGCAGACTGAACTACACAGTCTCATACAGAGCAAAATGTGATGCACTGTGTGCAGAGGGCGTAAAAGTACACAAGCTCACTACACAAGTACTAAGGTAAGTACTAAGGTAAATCAGGTAAGCAGTTGGTAAGCATATTATGTACTGCTTCAAGTACAAAGTATTTTAAGCCATACTGATTATGGTAATTATGGCAAAACACGTCCAGTAATTATTAAAAAATAAGGGTCAGAGATCACTGTCGGTAAACGTAGAACTAATTTTAAATCACTTTATCTGCTCAGCATTTATTAGTTAGTATTATTTGCTAGAAGAAACAAGTAATACTTTAATTTTAAAACCAGCAGGTAGTGCTGCGGCAGACCGGTGTATATTGCATTATCTAGAAGTAGCATAATTTCTGTCCATTTTCCCAACAAATTCAGATTTCGATCGCCAATTAATGACCCAATTAAGTCCTCCTCTGCCTCCCAGTGTTTTCCAAACTGGCGAGCACAGATGTTGACCTTCGGTTGCTTCACACATGGGGATTGGCAGTGAGTTGTAGACTAATAACAGTCTACTTTTATGTGTTGACAGATTGTATGTGAATATCACATGGAACTATTTTATATAATCCCAGCGTTGACTCATGCATATTTTGATGCTGGTAAGTAATTTGCTCCATTATAAAGTTGTTGTTGTATTACTTTATGTATTGCCTTAAATATTATAGTATATTATAGTAATACCGATGTTTCCATGTGGTAGAAAATTTGCGTTTTAAAATGTCACAACAAAAGTTCCTACATATCTGTCCAGTTAGTTTTACTTTTTATATCTTTGGTAATTTACCACTCTTCTTTGGCACATGTTGTTTTTCTTGATTCTCTATGCCAGCCCCAGGAATTTGCCATGATGCTGCTGTGCCAGGCTTCTAGGCGAACCTTGTGGCCTGGCTGTTTAGATGGCCGCAGTATTTTCGGTAGATTAGTTTGGAATTGATTGAAATGCTGTGAGTGATGTAAAATGTTTTCCTCTTTTGATTTTGCTTTCAACTCACTTATGTGACCTAATCGTGGCTGATAGATCTCGACTGTTAGATGTGTGTGATGTGCCCCTGAACCCCGGGAGACAGATGACAGTATATATTCTGTATGTCTGTAGAGCGAGCTCCCAGCTGGCCAGGCTCAGCTGGGAGCTAAGTCACGGAACGCCCCTGTGTCTGATTTGTCCCCACCGCCATGCAAACATTCTCCACGGGGACAACGCTACTGTATCAGACTGTGAGCAAAATACGCGCCCCCATCCTTCCTCCAGTGGTTTAGCAGTTGTTTCTCTGGCTTTTCAGACCCAGTAGGATTTGTGGGGAGAGCCATTGGAGGAGTTGAGCTCCCCTGGGATTACCCCAGCTTGGGTTTTTGGCTTGGCTTGAGACAGAACCCTGGAGAGCTCTGGGCCTAGTTTATGTGTGTATTGTATTTGTACTGGGGAGGGCAAGTATGGTTGCGTGCATCTGCCACATCCTCCCAAGGGAATCATCCAGTCTAGTTTTCACATCTATCAGGGCAGTGCTGGGGGACGTTTTTAAACAGCTTTTTTTAAATTATAATTCCTGTCTATGACACGCAGTTGTAATTCTGTTAATGACTTGCATTTGGCAACAATACTTGTCCAGTGTATTTGTATGCTGTTACTTCTCAGTAGTTTTGTTTGTCTGTCTGTCCCATTTATGTAAATGCAATATGTGTTTGACACAGATGTCCACTTGTATGCAAGGCTGAGCTGATTAGATTTTGTTGGTAAAGGTTAAGGTCATCATGACCTCGAGTCTGTCCAACAATTAAAAGTAGCATTTATGATTAAAAACTTCCTGCTACGATCGATGCTTCACTGTAAGCCAACCAATTCTAAACAAATGACAATGTGGTGTTTGAGGTAAACTGATATCCTCTGAAGAGCAGAAGGGAACTGAACTGCAGAAGTTGTCTGGGAGGTTTCTATGAATTGTGTGTGCATGCATGTGTATGTGCGCAACCAAAATGAATTCAAACTGACCGCAGCTGCTGCTGTCCATGAAGGATGACGCTGCAAACCCTTAATAACCTGCTCAGCAGGTTAGAGTAGGATACAATACATAAATTATCTACCAAAGCAATGAAAAATTAAAACAGCAACATGATACAAGAGACCTTTTATTTTGTGCATAATGTAGAAAATAACCAAAACAGTTTTAATCTAGACTGGATTAAAGGTGTATGTGCATCAGGTGTGAATACAGGAAATTTCCTGAAAAAACAAAAACAAAAAATGTATCGTTGTAGTGTGTCACTATTCACTGTAATTACTCCCTGAGAGCAAAGAGTGTTTTTTTTTATGCAGAAAGCAAAAAAAAAAAATGTTTTTCTTCCAGTAATTATTTGTAAACTCCCTCTCATTTCTCCTTCCTATTGTGGAAGATTGACAGGGAAAATAAAGTGCCTGTTATTGTAATGCCCCGCAACATTTCCAAGTGAAGCCTGAATCTTTAGCAATTAGAATGAATGTCAACCCGAGATGAGGATGAGAAAAAAGCTGCTAATTGAAAACATAAAAAGATTCCTTTATTATTTCTGGATGGAAATACATGAAACAGGTTTTTGGAGAGAAAAAATTTTAATAATTTGCATCATTAGGCAAGAGGAAAAAGCTTGAGTGCTGCGTTCAGTGTCAGAGCTCCAGACGAAATTCGTGCTGTCCTCAGTGGGGAGCCACACGAAACACGAGTACATATATTGATTGTACTTTATATTACAACATACAGGAAATCATCCAAAGATGTGCAGGACTATATTACCTCAGTTTAACCATTTTCCAGGAAAAATAAGTGCAGCTTTTTTCTACAACGGCCACCAGATAAAAACCTTTTCAAGAGGTGCTGCACCACTGCACAATGTAAAGAGTCTCCACCCCCCACTGTGATTTTGTACAGAACATTACAGCCAGCCCAAGAAAAGCAGCACTCCCAACTGTTAAGAATACAATCCATAAAAAGAAATCCTCTTCCATCTTCCATCACTTGTGTGAGTGAAGAAGGCGGTCACCTATGGAAGGAAACAAAATGAGGACAAACACACAATGAGTCTGATGGAGACATCAGATGTCGTGGCATGAATACACACCAATGTCAGTTGTGAACCGTGTACTGTCGACATAAAACTCCTGTGACTAGTTGCAGTCGCAGTTTATCAGGAAGCCACCGATTTTATAAACAAATGTAACAGCGTGTGATTGGTGATTGTTTTCTTTTGTAGTCTGAGCAGAGACAGACACATGTGACCAGCTCAGATACTGTATGACTGGATACAACTTATGTTGTACAAATTTATCTTACCATTCCGAGATACTGTGTCACAGGTGACCTTTCACGGAAACGAATAATCAGGTTGTTTTTTACTTTTGGATTCGGCTGACATTTCCTCCTATCAGTCAGATAGCTTTTGACATAAAAGCCAAGGGAACATCTGCAGGGACCTTTTCCACTGTTGTAGAGAGAAAAAAATGAATAATAATATGCAGAGGAAACTGTGAGGCTTTTTAATGTGCAAATACAAGGAGAGCTGTGACCTGTCTTCGCAGACTTTTGCAATTCACTGTAGAGACATCATAATAACAATGTTGTTCTAAAACAAACAAAAGAAGAAGCACAGGCAGTTTTTAGTACCCAGTCGCTTGTCTTATTTATTAACACATACTTCAAGTCTCCCCAGAAAGTAGAAAATGAGGAAAAATAACAACTAGAGCTAGATAAAACACTTTACTTTTGGAGCCTTGTCTGCTTGTGTTTTGTGAAACGTAAACAAGTTTTCCCACAGAAGGAAACATGATGGGAAATAAAATATTGCAGCAGAGAGGGGCGTGGGGCTACTTTTACTTTAGTTTCTGCCTAAACTTGCCCAAACAACAATCTAACAAGCAAAACACCTTTAAAAAAAAAAAAACCCAAAAAAAACATTAGGCCCATTTTTCATTAGAAGGTATAATTTCCACTGTGTTTGATGTTGTTTTGTCTTAATGCCCAACAATAAAGTTTTAATTAAAAAAAAACATAAACAACTTAATTTATGCTTCTGGGTCAAATCTACACTTTAGGCATTTTTTAGATATTACGGTATGTAGCCACGCACATGCTCCACCACAGGGATGTAACTGCACATTGCAGCAGCGCAGACTGCAGCAATTGTGATTGGTCAGTCTGGTCCCTCTGCCCTGAGTGGTTTAGACGTTGCTCAGATCATCTCACCCACGGTCCTCTCTCATTTCTGTGTTGCAGGGATTTCAGTAAATCTATTCAGCATCTATTAGTGCCAAGTCCAACATGATATGCTCAGTTTCAATCACGACAGTTTGCAGTGCACCACAAATCCTCAACACCAGTGTTTTCTTATAATTTCACCTTTTTAACTTGGTCTTTATTTCTTTCCATTTTTAATTATCATGTAATTTAGTTTCAGTTTATAATAGTTTTGTTTTCCTTTTTGTTTCTTTAAGGACTGTTAGTTCCAGTTATTTAAATAAATGTGGTTTTAGTTTGTTTACTATCATTTTTTTAGTGCTACACACAGCCACTAACTTGCTGTAAATAGCCTCTCTTCCTTTCACACTTCTGTGCACTTATTTTAAATTTCATTTGCAACTTTCCCACTGCTTGTGATCGGGCAATTTGGGAGAATTTATCACATTTTTTTCAGTTAAGATGTCAGTGAAGTACAGTGAAGTTGTGCCTGTAAATTCAGTTTTGATCAAATGGTAAATAAAGTGATGGCATGAAAGTCTTGTTAACAGATGTGAGGAAGGACGTCAGACCTACCTGTTCGGAAGCTCTTTGAGTGGCTAACAAAGTAATTCAGACGAGACACAGTATTTGCCTCAGGGCTGAAGAGCTGCAGTGTGATGATCATGCTGATGAAAGCTCTTCTCAGATAAGTCTAGACTCCAGATGAGTCCAGGGTGGTGGGATGCACGCACGTCTTTGCGCCATGCAGAGTGAGGTTAATGTGAGATGACAAGTTGCTTGGATTGGAGGGGGAGGTTCTGGGGGTATGTATGGCCTTTTAGTGATGACTGACTATGTCAGCTTTCCAGGCTGCCTTGTACTTAACACTCAGGACAGAGCTGAGTAACACAGACTTTTTAACCAGCCATTCCAAGCATCATAACGTTTGTATTTCTGAAGAAGCAAGGTGAGAAAATTGGAGAGGAGAATGTTTAAACCAGAAACAAATTAAAGAAAGTCTTGTTGAATGCTGTGGTAAGTGGAAAAGAAGATGCTTTTCCTCCACAAGGACATGAGAATGCTCACTGAGTACAATCTTCACATGCAGTTCTGATGTGTAAGCTGGATGTTGTCATGTTTTGGCCTTGATGAGCAATTTTACACGTAGAATGAAAGACCTCCACCTCAATGTTTTTCATGTTTAAGTGGCCTCAGATGCAGTTCTTCTATTAGCCACTAGACGATTGCTTCACAGTTTGCGAAACTGTGAATGATATTGTAAGTGGGATTTCAGGGCTATAAGCACTGGGAAGGGTATCGTAAGCACATTTCACTTTTTCAGATGTGTGTTTTGATGCCAGTTATGGTACTATTGTGGAGATTAGAGCAGCCTTCATAGATTTCTCTAACACAACACAACACAACACTGAGCTATTCTCATGGTTTTATCAAAGGGATATGTCCCATGTGTTAGCAGATAGCTTTTGTTTTGCACCAAGCAACATTTGTATTCATTGGTGGTCATGTGCATGGCAAATCAATTAAAAATTAACCATTATAGATCTGGCTTTGTTCGCAGTTTTGTCAGATTTTGCTGCAGTCTATACATTTTCAGATGTATGATGTGGGGCAGGTAGGGGGTTTATTGGAGCTTCTTTGTTGAAACCTTCCTTCAAGACCAACGGTGATCAAATTATGCCAACAAACATTGTATAAAACAATGACTGTGGTTGTTTTCTACATTTATTGTTGCTTGTAGTAATGCTTGGTGTGATGATTTATTTATTTATTTGTACCGAACATCAGCCACAATGGGCAAATAAGGAAATCATATGAGGAGGATTTAAATCTACTGTAAACACCTTAGAGAGATCAGTTCCTGCAGGAACCAGAATCTTAGCACTGAAGTGGATACATATTTTTGAAGTAGGGAAGTAAGGGTAGCAGTCCGGGACAGTAGACATGTACAAATGGTACTGTGCTTCCCATGCAGCCAGTCTTTGTGCAGCCTTTGCTGACTATGGGGTTAGAGATTGGAAACTGTTAAGGAAAACATGCAAAAACCAACTGTATCCGTTTAACACCACCAAGGGACGGAAAGTGGCTTCTCCGTGACATTGCTCAAATGAACCATGGTTTACATGAAATTTGTAAGAGAGAATATGTCACCTCGGTAGCTGGGATTTTTCTTTTCTTGCCTTTTGAGATAATGACATAAATTAAGGTAAAACCTCAAGTGTGGCAGCTCTTTGAAAATGTGCAAATTTGTTATTTAAAGCTTGTGACCAGAATGAAAACATATACACTTTACTTTTCGGTAAGCCTGGGACCTATCATGTCTCCTGCCAGATGCAGAAGGCACTGGAAGTGCAAACAAACATCTAAGTAATGCAAGATGGCGATTCAATTCAGTTTAACTCAACTTTATTTATTTAGCGCTGATTCACAACCAAGTCATCTCAAGACAGTGTCGGGTTTGGCACTGCAGAGCTGGGGAATGGGCTGTTAGGGGTTCAATGTCCTGCCCAGAGATATATACCCGGGTCCGGGGATCGAACCACTGTGGTCCGTTGACGACTGCCTTACCAACTGAGCTAAGTAGTTTAAAGATGTCCCTGGTAAAAGTCCCTTGATCCCCATCCCCCCATCGATCGACAGCTCTCAGTGAGTGCAGGCCAGCTGTACTAAAGCATCTCTCCCAGTGGAGTGTGTGTGTGATTGTTAATGAGAAGCAGTGTAAAGTGCTTTGGGTACCAGTAACCATTTACTGTAATTTAATTCAGCTGTGAAATCTCAGCTAAACAGTAAATTATGAATCACAGTTAATAACACTCAGGAACCGATAAAGCAAACTGCTCGTGGCACAGTTAAATTTAACACTGTCAGTGGTTGTCATCGTAATTTTTAAGTATTGCGAAGAAATTGTCAACTCAAGTCATCGTATTTACTGTACCTCCAAACGCTTTCAAACTCTGCTTTCTTTTTCTCGTACAGTTCAGTTCTTTTGTTTGACTGAAAATAAGAGCAAAAACCTAATTGGAGTTCCTTTCTCATGCCATTTTCAACTTAAGCTGAGGCGTCGGGGACCTTGAAGCTGTGATCAAAATGCCAGAGGTGCTATTGTTGGGAAGACAAAGGGAATCTGGCAGTTATGGCGGGGTGGGGGATCCAGCAGCTCTGTGTATTCATTTTTAAAAATTAAGTATCTAAGAAAAGAAGCCTTAGGGTGAGACAATAAAGAAAGACTTGAATTTAAACGTGGCTCAACACTGGCAGTTGTTTTCTCAGGCATTTGGATTTTAGATTGATTTCCAATGAGAGCATGTGAAGTACGAAAAGGTTCTCTTGATAGTTTCAGCTGCTATTATTTAGCATATGGGCTAGTAATGAAAATGACAAAAGAAGTGTTTCCATTGAGAGAACATCCTGTTAATGAGGATCTTCACAGCCAAGGTAAAGGATGTGGCTCATCACACTGGCTTAACACTTGGTGTAGTTAAAGTAGTTCATTTAAAATTTGAATAGTTTTACTCATTTGGTTTGGTTCTGTGGAGGCTAATGCCTTTCCAGCTTGGGTGGCCTGAGGGAGCTGCTAAGAAACTGAAAAGGTCTGGAATAGTAAGGAAGGCTGCCTTTATTTCTCACTGCCAAATATCTCATGAAAAGAAACTTCTGCCACATTTCATTACAGGTAAAGTCACCAAACATCCCAATAGGTGAATGTTTCATTTTCCAGCACAGTCAGGCTTCCTAGCAGCTTGTTGTGAAAGTGTTTGCAAAAGGGTGAAAGGAAAACCCCACACCTTACACTAAAGCTACATACTTTGTTCCTTTTGAAGTACAAACATCTGAATACTAATTCATATTAACTGAATATTAACTTCTGAAAAATAGTCAGTTTGATTTTGATGTGAGCAAGAAATCTGAAAAAGTTGGGACAGGGGCAATAAAAGAATGGAAAAGCTGTTTAATGCAAAAAAAACCCCCAACACCTGCTGGACCATCTCACAACTAATGAAGAATAACATGATTGGAAAATAAAAGGGAGCCAGACAGCAGAATAATGAAAAACCTGTCACTTAAAAAAGTTGAATTAATTTCTGTTAACCAGGATTTCTCTCTAAATTATCTTTCTTCCTTCACTACAAAAGGAAACAAACAGAGAACACATATTTCTTAAGTTTTATTATTCAATAACTTTCTTCCGTAAGTCGCCAAACAATGATCAAATGAATCAAAGTAAAATATACTTCATCTGGTAATAAAAGCCACATTATGAATTCATTTAGTAAGGTTTAACACAAAATCAACACCATAGCTTATTTCAGTCCATTTAAAACAAAATGTCCAGAACATTGAGTGTGTGTGTGTGTGTGTGTGTGTGAAAAGGCGTGAAATGGGTAAAAGCCACTAAAGAGAGGTGTAAGTTAGCTGAGGGGACGATGATCAGATTAGTAAAGAAACGAGCCTGGATTCTTGTAAAAAGAAGCCATCAGCAACTTCCAAGCAAGGAACAAAGGTAACCTTCAACCAGCCCACCCCAGGAATCAGCCCACTCCCCCCTCAATTGTTTTCTATTGATGTCCAAGTAATTCAGCCACATCATGAACCCCTGCCCCTCTTTTAATTTGAGTTATTTTTTTAACTACCTCTTCTTGCTGGTTTTGAAAATATTTTCTCTTTGAGTCATTTTTTCGTGAGGGCACCATCAATGCTGAACATTATATACAGGTGTTGGAGCGACATATGCTGCAGTGCAGATGACGTGCAGTCTTTTTCAGGGAAGGTTGTGTTTATTTCAGCGAGGCAATGCCAAACCACCATTTTAACGGCCTGGCTCAGTAGTGAAGAGTCTGGGTGCTAAACGGGCCTGGAGCAGTATAAAGTGATTTGCAATCATAGCTTTCTGGTTTTATTAACAGTTTTCAAAGCATAACAACTTTTTTATCTTTTGATGGACATTTTTATGCCATCGCTGGAAACTTAACGGTAGAAAGATCACAGGAAACTATGTTTTTAAATTTTCCTCAAAGATCTACCTCAAAGGAAGCAAAAGAAATAAAAATAAAATAAAAATGGAATTTGAAAGTTCATTTCAGTGGAAAAATATCTCAGATGTAACTGCTTTTTAAAAAGTCCATTTGTGCCACATGTATCAAAGTCGTTCACTTAATTGTGTTTAATTTGCCACCTTAACTCAAAGGAAAGGGTCAATTTAAAACATTAGGTGGTCTCAGAAGTCACTCTGACACATCTTACCATGGTGGGCCTATTTACTGTCCTTTCTGCAGTCATTCTGACCGCAGCAGAGCCACATTTTCATCAGCCTGTTGCCCTGCCAAAACTGTGAAGGATAATTTCCCTTAATTACACACAAAGGAAGCTTTGAATCTGACGACTCATTTCTCTTGTCAGTCTAATGACACCCTTTGGTGAGACTCCTCCATCCCCACTGCGATGTTCAGAGGACTGTCATGAGTTCAAAAGAGCAGCCTCATGAAACATTGTTTTGATAAATGTGCATGTTGCTTCCTTTGCTTTGGATTGTGTGGACAAAAACTTGGTGAGCCTGTTTAGATTTCTTCATACTGTCAGAGTGTGCGGGCTGAAACTCTTCAGTCTACAAACATGCGACGGAGTTGCAGTGGAATTTAGCTGAGACATAATGAATTTATGACGGGAGAACGTGTGTTACCTCAAACCCCTTAAAATAGTATTTGGTTTGGCAGGAAAAAAAATGCATCAATTTCTCTGCCTGGATGGATACTGTAAACTGTACTGAACAGAAAAATGAATGAATTCATAAAATAAACATATTTCCATATAATAAATAAAGACCGTATCCGTGAAAGCAAAGAGCAGTGACTGAGCGGGCTTGTGATTGCCTTGAAAACGTGAAGAGAATTTGCATATTGAGTGGTATTCTATTATAACATCCAGTATTTGAGGACCCATGTCTAATGCTTTGTACTTGCCACACTTCCCCTCACATATGCATAATTCAAACATAAATGTTACGTTACTGCCCTGTGTGTGGCGTTCACAAACAAAAAGGCCATTTTCCACATATTTATTTTTTGAATTGCAAAAGTTTGTAGAATTTAAGAAAAAAAAAAAAAAAGGAACAACACATTCAGAGGAATAGGAACGTGTACATACCGAGGACTTTTAATTGTGTTGAAATTCGGGTGTAAGCATACGTTTCCAGAATAATGAGCAGTAAATGTGATCATATTATTCCACAATATCAGTGTGGCCTAATACTTTATAATAGTTTATATGTCAGTCGGTGCAACACTTTAGGACTAAAATGTTTCAACATATAAAGGCTTGATTGGCAGGACAGTTTGCAGAGAGAGTCCTTGGGTCATTTTCTAAAGAAAATGTGTCTACTACTTAAATTTATTACCAAATATCTGCACTGTCATTCAATACTTAGTTTTTGGTGCTAGTTATAAAACATTGGTATTCTAAACTTTGCATGACGGATCACCTAAATTGCAAGATAACATATTTTCTTGCTTACTGTTAGTGTGACTCTTTGTCTGGCTGTTGTGCTGGTAGTTATGGTGATATATTATTTGCCATGTTCATAGAATGGCTGAACAATTAATCAATTTAAAATTCTTACAACAAATTCCAATCAACTCAAGCGATATAAGAACTTTTCAGCTTAACTTATAACATGCAGGTAACTCATTCTAACCACTGTAGCAGGTACAGGTAAACGGTTAACACGGTGCTAAATACATACATGTAGACAATCTGCAAATGTTCTAAATACTCAGATGGCCGTAAAGTGTAAACTGTTTGTCCTTGGCTCCGCATTAAAGTGCAGAGGAAGTGCGTAACAGTGGAGGTAATTCTAAATTAAAAATCCACTTGGTATTTAGCAAATATTTAAATAAGGTTTCTGCTGCATACTGATTAAAGTAAATGCTTTTTTTTAATTGTGTATCCTTAGTGTTCTGGATGAAACTAATGATAATCAACCTATGAAACACACTTCATGCTAGAATGTAAGTGACTAAAGAGTTTCAGAGGAAGGAACTACTTTTGGATTGATTGATTCTCCTCTGCTTGCTTGAGGCTGATGGCCTGTAATATGTAGTGAGCATGGACATAACATTTTTAAATACTGATGTGCAAATCTGCATGTAACCAAACCATTTCGGTATGTGAGGAGCTGCAGGGCTTCTTATTATTCCTACTGTCTGTTTGTTCATGCTTACCTCACTGTGAGTGTCGTTTTTAATGAGGCAAACATGATATTCTGCAGGTCTTTTCTCCATGGTAGCTGCATCTCATCTCATATGTCTGTGGGGCATGCAGAAAAGAAGCTTAACAAAAATATACTGAATGCCACTGCCGCCACAACCGCTGCCTCTGGGGCTTCTCTCTGTCGTTCCTTTTTCTTATGTGTTTTTAAATCTCTGTTTTTGTGCATCTGAGGCCATTAAGCTTACGATGGCAATGCTCAGAACAGGCACAGAAAGAAGAGGGTGACAGAGATGATGTGACGATAGGGATATGGCAGGAGAAGTTGCATCTGCATGGAAAAGGGCAAAGAAAAAGACTTCAGGGTTCAAGTTCTGCTGATGAGATGCAGCTGTGCCACAAAACTATCTGTAACGTTTAATGTTTTTTCTCACTTTACAAATCCCCCGTGACTGGCTTTTGTCTTGCTTTTACCATTAGCAGCCAGGCATTTTATCTATTCATTTTTGTTGCTGTTGTTGTGGCTCTCGGTATAAGAGATCTTTACCCTGACAAACCCTGACACCGCTGTTTGCTCAGCCTACGATACACACAAACACAGTAAGAATAAACATTTTCACGCTGCTCTAAGAGATATGATGCAATGCCATTTGATCCCTTTGAAGAGAAATCTGATTGAAATGATCTCAAATGACTAATCTTTCTTTTTAATTTTTAAAGGTTTTATTTTTTTGGGAGCTGGATAAGCAGCTGCACCAATTTCATGTTCACCGGAGAAACGCAGACTGGTGCTTCTGCTCTAAATTAATGAGAACCTCTTTTTACCAAATTTCCTTTAATCAGTGCCTTTCCTTGCTTGTTGTCTCGTACGCAGCGTGCTTCATGGTACACAGCAGATGGTTGAGGCACAACTACAAAAGATGTTGACACTGTAATCTGCGATTAATGGCACCAGTTATCTAATGAAAACACTGATGTTTTAAACTTCCCTTTGTAAATATCCATTCTTTTCCTAAGTTAGCAGTAAAGGAAGTGTGTGTGTTTGTATTTAACAGTAGAAAACCTAAAGGAAAGGTAGTAAGAAGTGGAAATAGCTGGGCACATCCTTGTACTTACTACTACTATTTACGTATTCTGTTAACAGGGGACAGAGAACAATAAATGATCTGTACCAGATCACCAGCTACAATCTCTGTGCCGCAGCAAAAGGAGGGAGGATCATTAGAAATACTAAAACCACATTCACATCAACATTTTTATTGACTTCAGACTGTAATAACTACTTTCACTCATGCACTGAGCAACTACATTTTGGCCATTTGCTGAGCTAAGCTCTGCCCTTTCATGACTTGGCCATCCATTCATCCATTAACTATAGCGCCGTTCCTGTAGGGATTCATTAAGGGGGCTGGAGATGATTTTAGCTGACACTGGGCAGTGACAGTGACTATAAGTCTGCCAGGATTTCCACTCTCTTCTGGCACAATGATAAACACATCTTTTTTAAACAGTGAGTCCTTGATTTCATGCAAAAGTAAACAGATTCTGGGTTCTTATTTGCAGCCTGCTAAAATGAAGCCGTGTAAGTATAGAGAAAGTGCTCTCTTTCTGTCTTGCTCAGGTTATACCAGATTCTTGTAATCTGAACATTAAATAGGCATTTGATGATGCTGCATTTGTGATATCATTCTAAAAGCTAACAGCTTGAGTGCACAAGGTCCTGAAAAGGATAGTCAAGTTCTTCAATTTCTCATTGGCAACGGTACAGATTGTACACATACATAGGAATGTGTGGATTGGTAGAGTGCGATGAAATGCAGAGGTTGGAATAAAAAACCTCTCCGTTATGTAGAATAAAAACAGACTATTGGCAAATGTCTTGCATAATATTCTCTTCTGGTGGTGGTGTTTGGAGTGTCCCCAAAGCAAAAAGTAAAACAGAACCGCTCACTATAACCCGAGCTTGAAAACCTTAGTTGACTTACACAACGAGGGACAGACATATGTCGGTCGTGGCTAGTTGTGTGGCTTTTCTACTTAACCTGTGAACTGATGAAATGCTTCTTGTCCAGTGAAACAGACATGCTAACGTAGCTAACATTGCAGCCCCACAAACATTATTTGGGTCCAGGGTTAAAAGGCTTTGGCAAGAAGGAGCGTATCTGGCAGGCTGCTACACTGAGCTAAGACACGGAGGTCTGGGCCTGTGATAATCCAAGTCCAAACGTCTCCCTTTTGTGCAAAACAAATCCCACCAATGGGGCCAATTCTTAACTCTATGAAGAACCACAGACGGCCGATTTCTCAGAGTAAACCCTTATGTGAGAGGGAGGACTGGAAGGACATGAAAGCACTGGCTTGCTTCCTCGCTCGCCTCCCTCTCTCTCATTCTCGCCTTTTCTATCTGCCCCCTCCTCCTGTCCCTACTAACACTCTAATATTTGACCATTATCCTTTAATTTGAGGTATTTTGTGACTGTCTCATCCGTGGTGAAGGGCAGCTCTGCATCAGCTCTGAAAAGTCTCCAGAATCTCATGAATACCCATGTTTCTACTCTTTTTAAAAGATCCACAAGCAGCCGCTCCTTCAGAACAAGCAGTTCTCTCGTCAGCGGCCAAAGTGTCTCGAAGAGCAAAATGCACTGCATGAAACAAAACATCACAGCTTGTAGACTAACAGCCCTGATTTTTGGCATTTGTCTGTTGATATATTTTCATATTTCATCAGGCATGATTGGTAATTGGATTCAAAATGACTTTTATTGTTGGCTTTGGGAAGAAAAGTCGGTGCTGATTGATTTTACAACCACCCATTTAAATCTGATTTCCATTTACCTACTGATGACACTCACAGATAATAAAATTCAAAAGAATAGATGTTGATTATAAACAAATTGCAACATGAAAGTAAAATCATTCAGTCTGCTCTTGTTAGCCTTTATTCATCTGAGAAATAGAAGCCTCATAAGCTGCTATTTTCCAACTGTAAATTCATATGTAAATTCTATGCTTAAGATAACCAAATTATTTTCTATTTCCCCCATAAATAATTTCGAAAAGGACACCCGCCACTCATTTTGTTATATTTTGCATCAACAACTATAAATATGTTTGAGCCTCTTATAAAGGCACTTTACATTGAACACACTGCCCCAAAAACAAATGTTGGACAGATAGTGTACATTCTTAGGATTGTCAGCTGGCTTTCTGCAGCTGTCATGCTTACAGTCTTAGGTGTAGCCATCACCACAATGATGCAAATACGTGATCCTCACGAGCAAGCTTTTACCGCAGTACCTGAAAATACACCACAATCAAAAGGCAAATCAAACATGCTAGGAAGTGATGTATACGTACACCTTGTGCAGTGCAACACTGCATTGATTAAGTGCTCAGAAGGTGCCACAGAGATTTGTATTTGTGGAAAAGATTTGTGGGGTGTGCATCTCTTAAGAATGTAGAAAAGATTTGTAGTCATAATTAAAAAAATAATTTTTGTAAAAACAATTGAGGGTGTGTGAATAATGCTCTTCAATTTGTCTTCACCTGAGTCTGATTGGATAAAGACAAAGACTGTAGTACATTCTAAGTCTCCAATAAGAGGGCAGATGTTCCTGTCCACCTGAAAGCTGCATTTAGTTTTAAAGTTGGACAACCTTTTTCGGCCAACACACGGAGACACACATTGACGTTACTAGTAACCTTGTTTTTAAACTTTTTAGGGGAACAAAAAAGAAAAAAGCCCTGTCCCTGATATTACTGGGCGACATCTTAAGAAATGTGCACTGGCTCCAAATTTTCTCTTCAGTTAAATACATTTCCTCACCTTTGTAAAGATTCTGTCAATGTGCCCGTGCCCAAGATTGAAGCACCAAAATCTTGCAACGACATGAAGGCACTTGAGTAGATCATTGAAGGTGAGCTCTTAGATGAAACCCAGGGAAAATTGGATTTCATTCAATTTGCTTACATGGTAGATGGAGATGTTGAGGATGCTGTAGGCACTTAAGTGTCACCTGGAAGGTGTGAACAGGTTTGTATGGTTGCCATTTATTGATTTTTCTTGTGCTTTTGTAAATTATATTCAACTCCATACTTTAGTAGTAGGCAGATGTAGTAGCACTGCTAACATTGTCCCTGGTCCAATTTGGTTTGTTAACTGATTTATTTATTTTTTTTTAACAAAAAATGTAGTATTAAGTATTTTCTTTTATAAATGCACAAACTTTTTAATTGAGTACAGATCTTCTTTTTGAAGTATGTCCTAACTTATTTAATGCGAGTACACTTTTTTTTCTGCAAGCACAAATCTTTTCTAAAGATGCACAAATGTTTTTGTTATGAGTACAAATTCTTTCTACAACCACAAAATCAATGTGGCTCCCTTTTGAGCCCATATGTAATTTCTCCAGTCTGAGATTGCATTGCAGCAAGATCATGACCCACACTAGGTTCTTTCCACTCTCATTCAGGATCAGAAACTAGGCTGTAAGGACAGATGTGCTTAGAGGATCTAAACATTTTGGTGAATAAAAGGTCACAGATGTGACACACTATTTATAAAAAATATTTAAATAACGACATAATACTGGACCCACAACCTGTACAGCTGTCATTTTCATCCACATCATTTTGTCACTATTTTTCTTATATGTAGCTGGTAGCTATTAGTGACACTGGCATCTCTAAACATATGTACAGCTGGTGAAGGAGCACTGCAACTGAGATTTGGGTGACGAAGCAGCTCAGTCCGTTGAGGTCAGGTTTGTGCCTCCCACTTTCCGGATATGGCTGCAACCATAAAGAGAGGGACCCAGAGCTGAAGCTTTTCTTACAGGAACAGATTTATTGTTGAAGCTTGTTAAAATCACAAAAAAGAAGGGGCTAAAACATTAGGTGTTGTAATATATTCAATTTATAGGATGTTCAAGAATGTATTTTAAAATTAATTTGCTTATCCTTTGTCTTTAGACAGCAGAGTGTGGGTTTTCTTTTTTCTCTTTGGCCTGAAATACTTCATTAAACTTTATTGAACATGCAACTCTCCTGTATAGCACATACAGTGTGTTTGTAGCATGGGATAAGGGTGTAACACCAGACTCCACTTCTTTTTTTTGACCTGAGAAATATGGTTTGAATTTAACCACTAAACAGTTCCACCGTGTTCAGTGTGGTGAGTTTGGGTCTGCAGGGAAGAGGACAGCATTTCAAATGAACGTTCTTTGCCACCGTGTTTTTGGAGCAGCCACAATTTGAAGCGGCAACCTTATGTTTACACCCCTCAGCAGACTTCCATAATCTGCTGCCTCCGACTGTGGTTGATGCAGAAAGTAATTGCCGGGCTTCAACTTGCACAATAGCTTGGCTGTCTGCTGAGACTACGTCCTCAATCTTAGAGAATTTTATTGCCTTTCTCTCAATACACTGAGTTCTTAGGTAAAACTGGAAAACAAAGTCCTCCTGATAATTACAGTCACTATCATTTGTTTTTGGCCCTCTTGTGATTTATCCCCTCTGAATGATTTTGATCCATCATATTGTTCCAAAACATTAGATTAATTCCCTGCTTTGGCAAGCAGCCTGCCAATTACTTTTAGGGTCAGCCGTAATCAGCACAACACTCTTGTGCTGTTGTGTAGATTAGAGGAGAAGCGTGTGATTAAATAGGAGGATAAACAAGCTGGACCGAATGACCAAAATCAGGAAGATGCTCCTGGAGGATTAGTTTTTACAAACTAAGGTGGAGGTCACGTGAAAAGTTTATCTAATCCCACCCTGATCATCAACCCTTGTGTGGCGGTTTTCCCGTGCCACTAATTAGAGACTGGGTTATGATAAGTCCAGAGAAATCTGATATTAGATTAGTTAGATTAAGTTTCTTCAAACTTGTGTACAATAAAGGTCAACGAGTAATCAAAGTGATGCTGGCAAATACTGATGGAAGATTAGCAGGACACCAGAGGAAATGCACTGGAAGACAAGTTACTTTTAACATTAACTTTCATTGGATAATTAAATTCTTTATAGGGTATTAAACAATTCCTAGTTATATCTCAGATGGTGCTAAAATTTTAAAGAAGTTACATGAGCAATTCAGTACCTCACATGTTAAAATATCTTATTTGACCTGTACCAAAATCCAATTGTAAACATGTTGAGTAGCAGTTGAATGTGGGGTTATGTCTTGATTTGATCAGTCTTGGTCCTTAGGGCTCACTGTCCTGCTTATTTTCCAGCTGTTCCTGCCCTACGCACTGCTGATTGCCTGGGCAAGTTTTGATCAGTCAATCAGAAGCTGGTAAATGGTATCATCCAGTGACTGATGGAAGTACAGAATCAGCGGTGCCTGTAGCATGAATAGTTGAGAAAACAAGCAGGACAATGTCCCGTGAGGAACAAGGCTGAGAAGCCCTGACATACATGATGGCGTTAATATGAGGTGCAAGGACAGCACCAACCATGTGGTTCATGAACAACAATTAACGTGAAACTCTAAATGAGTGAGACCCATTGGTTTATGATGCTTCACCTTTACCAGTCTGTGCTGCCCTTTGCAAGTAAGAAGAGAACTCCTGTTATTCGATCCCACGTTTAGTCTGCTGCTGCTGTTGAACTGCAGAAGGAGTTGCTTGGCTCAAACAAACCTGAAAGATTTGATTATCGCTTGCCTTTAATGGAACTTACTGTCATATCTTCCAGAGGCTCACGGTAAAACTGGCACAGCTGATCAGACCAAGCTGGCCGGAGTCCAGTTTGCTGTTGACAGACAGGAGATAAATTCACGGGATACTGATCTTCTGCCTCCACTTCCATCTCAGCAGTTGTTTTCTTCAAGATTATTTCAGATATTGCGGGGCCAAAATCATGCCAGTTGACATTGCAAGTGTGTGTGGGAGAATTAATTATGACACCTGTCTGATAAGCGAACAAACAGAAAAATACAGCATTGTGCCATTAGTGAGATGTAATCAAGTTCCCTTAGATTTCAATGCAAAGCTGAATTTCATCTTAGTGGTACAAAGTTCACTCACCTGTATATAGATTTTTACACCACTTCTTGCGCAAGGTTCTCCAGGCACAGTTTCATCCAAGTTTGTCTATTTTCTTAAATGTATTTGACCTTTATTACATAAATTACTGCATAAATGAATAGATGAATGAAGTTTTCTTCATGCATGTCACCTGTAATATATACTGTGGCAACTAAATGTCCTGCCCAACATACATACACCAGCAGATAGTGGGCGACTTTTTGGGAAAAGGACCAGGATGCTCATTGAGGCATAAGGCCAACACCTTTTAGATGCTGTCAGATTAATGGAGACGGGTGCATGGTGGCTGAAAGGTGCTATTGTGGTTGTTTAGTGTCATTTTCAGGTCATTTTATATGTTGTGTTTTTTGCATCTTTGTAGTCATCTTCTTGGTCATTTTGTGTCTTTTTGCAAGTACATTTTTGTACTACTCTTTGTAGTTATTGTCTGTGTAGTCACTTTATCATTGTTTGGTTTCTCTGTGCAGGTTTTCAGGAAAAAATAAAAAAAAAGCCAGTTCAAAGGCTCCGACCCAGGATTGCCTCTTGTGGTCCTGGGCATGTGGCTGGAAGCCCCATTAGTTAATCAAATAATAAATACAGTGTTTGAGAAATTGTTTTTTCATAAATGACAATGTTTTTTAGCCCCATCCCTGAGTCTGTTATCATCTTGAGTCAACCCATATGTTATTACATAAGGAGCACTATCAGTACAAAACATAATGCTGGATATAAATGAAATGTCTTAATGGCTCACATATTTATGCAGAAGAAAAGAAATTTATGCAGGTGATGCGTCTAAATGTCCTTATTGACACCTCATCATACTCAACCAAATATTTGGAGCCTTTTTTTCACCCACAGAGGGGGAACTAAACAGAACATACTGTAAACGAAGCAATGCAAGACTCAGCAGTGAAAACCTGTTAGGATTGGCTCAGCATCACTTCTCATCAATATTCCATAATCATTGAGAGTCTAGATCTGAGTATGGTTTTCTTTAATTGTTCACAGACAAGGGAGTTTAAATAGAAGGAAAACACCACATTCACACAGCTGTCAACAAATGCAAACAGTAAGTACAGCTAGCTATCACCCCGGCTCCTTGCACCCTATTATTTATTGGCCTTGCAGATGTCCTTGCCTGGGATTGCTTCCTTTGCAGCCTTCCCTCGCCTACTCTCTATCACAGAGTAAAGTCATGATCCAGCTGGGTTTTTACTAGAGTTGTTGGCCTCAAAACATGCTAACCCAGGGCATAGTATTTCAGGCTGACATGCCGCCCCCAGTGCCATAATCAGGGACTCTGTAGTGCCAGACAGCTGGTGCCAAAGCTGGTCCTTCATCTTGACACACTCAGCATTTGAATATGTGCTTTAAGCAAACATCTATCCAGCACAATTTTGAAATTCAAATGCAGGAAAACACCTGGTCTTTGGCTGTTGTCAATTACAATTCAGCCAGAGATTCATTAGTAAAATTACTTCTCTTAACAGGGATGAAAGAAAATTTTCATAATAAATGTTTCAAAGAGGTGAGCTCATTCAGCAAGGCAAGGAGAGTGGGTCCACGCTGGGTGAGCAACATTTGCAAAAGACAATCATTTGCGTGCACGCACAATCAAATGTAGTTCACAAGGTTATTTCTGAGAATGTCAGAGGGCCAACAAAGAGAAAATCTAATAAGAAAAAAACACTTTTTTTCACACTAATATTAAAATTTCTTTATTGACAAAAATAGATTGAGGTCACAAACGTAAATGTACTCGCCTAGTAAAATGTTTTATTTGCTTTTCTGTAAAAGGCTAAACAGGCTAATGAGCACCTAATGAGAGCAGTGCTTGATGTTTTTTAAGGGTCCACTTGTTCCAGCTTTCTAACTTTAAATAAGTGCTACCATTATTAGGTATGTTGCTAACATTCCTGTGTTCTTACCTGGCATATCATAAAAAATGACAGTCTGATAGCAAATGTCTGTGGTTTTGTTTGGGAGTTTATTAAAGGCAGAGATTTAACCAGATTTAAACATCAACAGCAACATAAAAAAATGAATATAAACTAAATAAAAGAGGATATCAGAGAATTAATAAGAGGCTACTGCCGGATAAATTAGTTTGAAGATAATTTCCTGTGAAATAATTCAAACTTCAGTTCATGTGTTGTACAGAAACAGTTCAAAGGTCGTCCCCTTCACGTCTACAGCTAAAAGGCAGTTAACATAAGCTTTGCTAAAGACTGGAAATGGGAAAAGTGCTAACCAAAATCAGCTCATTCATTAATAAGCAGGTTTTCATTAAACAGAAATGTATAATTTCTCCGAAGTTGAACTCAGACTGCGGTCTGTGTTCTTTATTTCTGCAGGGACGCTAACCCACCTGTTGCCAAATAATTACCGTTGAAGAGGCATTAACTTGTGTCTTCGGTGTTCAGGCGTCTTTACTGAGTGTAAAAGCAGTAGGGTTAAAACAAGCAGCATATTATACACAATTTAGTTTTTTTTTTACTTCCTAAGTTGCCTGCAGTTGAAACTTGAACAATGTGAGGAATAATTACCCACTTCAAGGTGTGCAATTTTCCCTCCTTGTCTGATGAGATGGGAGCCTTCTTGAATGTAAAAGCAAGACAAGGGGTAATTAGCAAAGATGGTGGAGGCTCTCTGGGGACGGACCCCTCCTGCCTAGCCAATGAGCATCGAGCCTAATGTCTTAGGTGAGCTTGGTGTGATTCTCAGAAAGGAGCTCTGCATGTAATTGGAGTTAAGAGGGTCACACTGGGCCACTGCAGTCTTAGAAAGTACTGACCAAGATTTCACTCCCCTCTCCCTCCGGTGGAATGATGTCAGCACTGTTAAAGGCTGCTGGGTATTCACATCTGTTTCAACACTATTAGGTTTTTGGTTGGTTCCTGTTTGAGCTGCATTTAATAGCACGATCCAGAATAAATTCACAAAGCAACAAGCAGCATTATGGAGGACATTTGTTTTAATTCAGTCTAAATTTATGTAGATTTATCTAGACCCAAGTAATAATAAGTGAGCAAGGAACTTGGTTCTGGGTTTTCTGGTGTTACCTTTTGGTAAACGAACTTTGAATCAGGGTTGTTGAAGTATAAAATGTAATTATTTTATTTATACCATTAAAAAGTTTTTAAAAAATAATAATAAAAACACACAACTTGGGCAACCAGACAGAGACAATGGAGTATGAGGTTCAAACAGAAACTAATGCATGATGTCATACTGACACGCAGCCTGAAGCTACTGCTACTTCCCAACAAAACTCGATTGAACATGCCTCCACCACTAACTTGTTTAAGAAGCCATGCTACTGTTTGTTAATCAGAAGTCAATCTGAAAGCTTTTGTGACGTACAGCAGTATGATGTGAAGCCTTCTTACAGTGCAGATCCCTAAACCATGCTGCATCCTGTTGTCACCTCCTTCAACTCTGACACTGAGAATAGTGTCAAATGCCAAAATTGACTCTTACTTTCCTGTAAGATAAACTGCACTTGGGGACAATTCAGTGCAATTTCATACAAAGTAGACAGTTTGAATCTACTGCTTAAAGCCTGCAAGGTTTCCTTTTTAAAGAGTATATGTGTTAAAGCAGCTTTCGACTTGATATATCTGGTCTTCTCACAGTACTGAACTCACTGCTGGTCCTGAAATATGTATTCATTGTTACATTTACCAAAAACAAAAAGACCTTTCTTTAATTAACTTTATTGTCAAATTTCCTCTTGTTCTCTGGGTGTTTCCCAGAAGGCAAAATTCGGGCGACAACGTCATTTCACTAAGTGAAAGTAATTTCAGCTGACGTTGAAAACAAAAACTAAATTGTTTGTGGTCTTTACTTTCTTCTGCATTTTTCTACTTTTGTTATTAAAAGATAGTGTGTTTGCAGATGGCCGTTGCATCAGTCTAAAGCAATATCTATTGTGTTTGATACAGTACAAGTATAAAAAATTAAGAGTACAAAACAGTACTGGACTGTTAAATATTTTATGCTGTTAGTATTAATGCATTAAAGATGGATTTGAGTACAGGCTAAGTTAGAGTTGCACTTGAATGTGTCTCCAAGGAATAATAATAACACAATTAAAACGACAGTGCTAAATGGCCTGCAAGTAGTGAAATATGGGCTGCACAGCTAGTGAGTCTGCCCAGTACAATTAAAATGTAACTATTGTGTAGACGTTTCAGAGTGGCCATAAGACCACTAATGATAATGTTGTGGCTGATCATTGTAGATATAGGTTTTTCTTTTGGTGCACTACAACCCGACAGTGCCTCTATAAAGTAGATTTGAGCTTGTTGTAGATGAACTGGACTGTCCTGGGCAGAGCCATGAATCCAACCAACTCAGTTTGGGATGAGTTTGGGAACCTTGTTACTTAACATCAGTGTGGGCTTGTGGCTGAAACCCATTACATGGGATTATTTTCATTTGACCAAGAGCCTATATTTCTTAGTTCATGTACACACACACACACACACACACACACACACACACACACACACACACACACACACACACACACACACACACACACACACACACACACACAGAGAGCTTTCCTCAAACCATCCACTCAGTCAGCTTCCGAAATGGAGTGGAATAAAATCAGAAGAGCAGACTGGTACAGAAGCACACTACGCTCTTGGAACAAGATGTTTGGGGATCCAAATTACATAATCCTTGCCATGCAGTGACTTTTCATGTGTTATGATGCCTAACCTGACTTCAAATTTAACGTAACCCAAAGTGTTTTCCTCTCCCTTTTCCAAAATGCACAAGTCCTTTGAGATTCTGCCCGTTTCACCTTCAATATAAATCTTATTGCACAAACTTGTTGCTCGCAGGAAAGTGAATTCATGGCCATAATCACTGATATGTTTTACACACTGTCCAACAACCTTGCTTGAGGCCAGATTATGTTGTAAATGTGCAAGACTTGCTAAAGTGCATCCATACTCCATCTTCTGCCTTTAATGCTTTGAAAATGCACTAAGATCCGGATACGTTATACATCACACCGGATGTAATCTCAGCTGTCATGCCATGCTGGGGTGCCATCAGCTGTGCTAATAAAAGGGCTGTGTTTTAGTGTAGTGTAAATAGGCAAAGGAAGGTCAACTTGATGGCAATATAGCTCTGTCGAAAAAGAGGGACAGGCAGCTGCTCTCAATAGGACCAACTGTACAGGCTCTTTAGAGTCACAAGTAAAAACGTGGAGAAAACACAACCCTGGTTGGAACCTCGGACTTAATTGCTATGATGTGACTGTGTTAAACATTTTTCCATTTTGCCGCCCTTCTCTAAACCCTATTCTCCAATATTTTACCCTCATAAGGACAACCACACAGGGTATTGTCACACAATTTGGCAGTTCCCCAGGCTCTACAGAGCAATTTAGCATCTGTTCAGTTGGTTGTTGTGTTTGTTTTGGCTGTGTCAGCTGTAGCAGGTACAGCAGGTAGCCAGCTCGTGTTAGATATTTCCCTCTTGAGTTGGTAATGCTAAATCAGAGGTAAAAGTCGAGTGAATATTGTCGAGCACCAAAGTGCACAATGCTCAATGAAGGCAAATGTCATTTCATAAGTGTTGGAATTGCAAATAAACAAATTACAGTGATACAGCAAAGACTGTCAATGTGACTGTCAGTTATAAGGTTGATTTAAAATAAGGAGCTCATCGAACTCCAAATCAAACACGTTGAAAAAGACGTATCCTGTCAGAGATATAAACTAAAGCTAAAGCTCAATGGAGCAGAACTGAATTTCCACTGATACTAACTCTTGGTTTCAGACATTAATGTTGAGCAAACTGTTCTCAGTCATCTGGATTGTTTTCTTTCTCTCTGTTCATCACATCACTGATCAGATTTTGAGGAAAGAAAGGGGAATGCAGCTCACCCGTATATTGTACCATTTTTAAAATTATACTGCTTAGCCTGTGAAGAGCTGCTGCAATTATAGTAAACATGAAAACAAAGTTTGTGAATCATCCACAGACCTCACACGGGAGCTGAAAGATAAAATGTTTACTGCCGCTTTGTTATCATTACCACAGTCTCCAGTAATATACAGTACAAAATAACTGACTTACAGTATGTTTATGTTCTTCAAACTGTTGGATGTCTGTGTTTTTATTGATCTCATATGCAGCAATAGCAATAAAACTGTGAAAGTAAAAATCCCCAACTCATCAAGGGAAAACAAAGCAAAGTAAACAAAAATTCCACTCCGGCAGACTTACTGTAGACAACATAAAAAAATGATTTTCAATTGTTTTTTGATTTCCATAAGCCCTCATTATAAGCCTTGTTACATTTAATCATGTATGTAATCAATATACTAATCCTTTCATCTGACCACAAATACATTCATGTGGCTTTATGCTTGAGGGCAGCTATAAAGAAATTAAAATAATGAAACTCCGATCCTGCTTGGCCCATATTCTTATTATCAATTGATCACACTGTCTGAGCAAACTCTCTGCCCACGTGGGGTGAAATTAAATTGGACTTCTCTCTGGAAGGAGACAAAGAAAAAAGAAAACCACTGAAACTGGTGGGCTAATTTTGTAGTTGGCTTGAATCGAGATTGCCCATTTGATCCATGGCAAGGTTTCAAAACAGCTTATCCCCCGTGGCATTGTAATTTACAGAGCTTTGATTACTGGAATTGGGAGGACACAGGCTGCCACTAAAGCCTGATTTCTGCCTCAGACCCACTTGAGATCAAGTTAGACTTTCACCTGCACTGAATGCTCATTTGACTCTTGGTTGCTCAGTCTGAAGCTTACTCACCACACAGTTTGTTGAGAAGATAAGTTAACATTCATTTAAAGCATTTCAAGCAGCCTCATGTTAGACAGGTTTTCCCTTATTTGAAATGTTTTATAAATATGTTTTTTAATCTTTTTATTTAAAAGCATCTCTGCATCTCTTATTATCTTACCACAGTTTTGTGAAAGAGATTGCAGTGATGCAATAGAGCTGATTCACATGAGGCCTAAATTGTTAGAAGTGAAACAATACATAATTTAACAGTATTTCTCATAGCAGCACAGTATTTATACTTTACAGTGGATTTTTGTTAGCTATGGCGGCATAGTTCTTTTAACTCATGTGTTTAAGATTTGAAAGGTTCAAAGTGGCTGTAAAGATGCTGTTGTATGCGGTTACATGAAAAACAAACACACAAATCAGTTTTAAAAGCAAAAATCACAGCAGAAATCTTATGGAATGTTCTTAAGTATGGTCGAAATCTTACGGAACAAAAGTCACAGAGGAGAGAAGAAGCTCTCATTTAAAGAGAGAGAACCTCCAACAGAACCAGGCTCAGGGTATTTTATGCTTCATATCCGGTATTTTCTGGTCTGTGCCCATAAAATGCATCAGTGAGCGAGAGCAGTGAAATACATACAAGTAAACAAAGCTGAAACAATGACTCCAGCTTTTTTTTTTTTTTTTTTTTAACATTAGTGCTGCTACTACTCTGCTTATGTTTACAGAAGCTGGGATTCAAAAATGTAACCAACATTGTGATTATTCTGTAAACTTTACTTTTTTTAAAACCACATCTTCATGATCTAACAGATGAAAACAGAATGATCTTACTTACTGGTAACACTATTGTTTTGTCTTGACTGCTGTGTGTTTCCGTGGTTTCCCCTCTGTGCTATTTGTGAACTAAGCTTCAAGTGCCGTCAACAATGAAAGTACAACCTTGTAGCTATTTAGTAGTGTCACGGGTCTAACAGTGAGGGTAACCACGTTAGGCTAATGCTGATATGCTCCACCATCCGAATGATGGTATTTTTCCTGGTATTCCTGTCCTGCTGACACTGCATAAAGACTGCACAAATATGAAGGATGTGTGAACATTCATAATTACAACAACAATTATATAAGCATTCCCGTCTGAACCTATGTATTTTTAACCCTCACGTCAGCCCTGGATGCTGCCGTTACTGGAGACTTGACTATTATTAAATTGGCTCTTATTTGAGAAATCTGTATATTAAGCTTAATGTATTTTTTCTGCTACAGCTGTGGGTTTTTCTGCCTCGCTTACTCTTTGACAAGAGCATCTTCACTGTCTTCACGATCAGCAGGCTGATCGTTTTCTCACCAGTCCTGATTATCACCTTGCTGCAGCCCCCTGCTCTCTAGATATTCACTGTTGCTTATCATGTCCACACCCCCGATCTGTTTGCTTTATTTCCCATCAGCTATGTGGAGATCCCTGAGACTCCCACTCCTTAATGCCTGCATCCGCCTAAAGATGCATCATGTAGATTTCATTCAGAGTCTGTCTGTTTTTGCATGTGTTAAATTTGTGTACCTGCACATAACACTTCTGTTATGCAATAACACTGTGAGAACATGTTCCAGGTTCTGTCACATTGAGCCAGGGCAATATCACAGGTATTGTCTAACATAGCAATCCCTGTGCTGAGTTTAACACTCCTAATTGCACATACAGAATATTCTTATTTAATTGGCACTGGCACAGATGCTAACAAGCTTTTAATGCTAGCCCGCCTGCTCATGACACTAAGTTGTGGTGATTTATGCTCTTAGTGCTGGTTTTCTTCTTCATGTTCAGCCTGTTGATGATGTGCATTTTGCATATGAAAAGGGTGAAGTGGACCGTGTGTCTTCTAATAGCAGCTTCATATATGCTTGTTTAATGGACATTGCTTGTAATGTTGCATAATTGATGAGCTTTGGAAGGCGATGATGGTTAATAGGTTTTGGTGTGCTCGCTCTTGAGGACCCAGATACATAAAGCAGTCTTTAAACTCAGATATTCAGCTGTTTGCAGAATTGCATTCCTGCTTTGAGTCCGACCACGCTATTGAATACTCATCATCAGTTAGTATTACCACAACAGAGTCCTTCTCCACCTTGTAGTCTGCTCATTAGTCTATTATGTTTAAAACCTTGTCGTCACGGTTACAGTAATAAACACGGAGCATACCAGGGGCCTCATTTATCACTTATGAAAGTTGTGTGTATCAGTACAAACAACAAAATGCAAATCTTGACTGTTCTACATCTATTTTGTGCACATGAAATTTTACCTTTGATTTTGCCGCTGTTTTTGTGCACAATAAAGCAAACTGCCTAAAATGGCCTTTCTAATTTTTTAAAAAGACAGAATATTGTTATGTGATACCGAAGCAAACAGAGGCACAAAGTTGGTATAAATGTTGGGTTTATCTTTGCCAGAATTTTTCTCTGTTTTTTTAATTTAAATTAGTGCCAGGCGAACCAAACAACAATATGAACTCCCAGGCAGACCAGAAATCTAACAAATGATGTGAAAAAATAGCAGAAAAATTGGCTTTTTGGATGGTTTTTGTAAGGGTATGGCCAGGCGAACGCCAAATGGACCAAAAGGTTCTGTAGATGTTTAGAACTGCAAAACACCATATTTTTTAATACAGATTGAAAAAACTAATCATATTAGCTTATCAGATGGCTTATCTATCTGTCTCTGTGTGCTAAAGTCAATGTTGTGCATCCTGCATGCGCACTGCAGTTGAGCGTCCCCGTTATTCTCAGTGAAATAGCCACATTTCACTGAGAATAAGGGGCCACTGCTATTTACAGAGGGCCAACAAACATCGTTGAAACCGTTATTTAATTGGCTATGGAATGTTGTTACATCATCAAATGGAATGCACACCATTGGTTGGTCCGAGAATCGGGGGCTAAGATTGGTTTATAGGTATCCTGAAGGGCCAATCTGTGTAGCAGAAACATAGATGTGGGCTAGTTTGAATCCAGAATGCTCGCCCATTTCCAAAATGGTGCCGGTTGCAATGTTTATTTTTCATATACAGGCAACGACTGAACAGTGAAAAACAACAGTTTTAAGAGCCATCAGGTTAACGTACAGAGACGCCTCCAAACTACCACACAGCACTGAAATACCTAGTGCTCATTTGGTATTGATAAATGCAGCAAACAAGAAATATAAATATAAAAACTGATGAGCTTAAAAAACCTGATGCAGTAGTAAAATATAAGAACTGCAGAACACAGATAATATATTTAAAGCAGTATCTCTACAATGCAGTAATATGCTTGATTAAAATGAAGATGATCTGTTCCTTCTTGCACTTGCGTCCCTTCTCCATCACTTCGATTTTTGCTTGCCTTGTACCTCACTTGTAATTCACTTTGCAGTAACAAAAAATGTAAATATAATTTATAACGATAACATTCCTGAAGCATAATTATGAATGTAATACTAATGATAATGGCCGTTTAATGGGGTGAAACCATTCAAATCTGCTTTAATGTACATGTGCAAAAGTTAATGACACAGCACTTAAGTCTCATTTTCAGGTATTTGTCCTGTGGCTTACCACCATTCTGTGCATGCAGTATGGCATTGTGATTGAAATGTACTGGTAATACGCCAGGGGCACAAACTGGCGCTAGCCTCAAGCCAGAGCTTTAACACATCAGTACACAAGAAAATGGCTTAAATTGTTAAGTCACTGCTCTGTATATTGAGAAGCACAATAGAAGCAACCATCATGTCAAAGCATCAGCAGAGACTTTTCTCTTGATGCAAATATACACTGTACCTCAAGCAGGATGATTTGTCTGTTTAAACGGAGGTTATGTAACACATCATGGTAGAGTCGGAGCACCGTGGTGGCTAAAGATGCATCGTTTATTTCACAAAGTAACGTGCAGCACAGTTTGGTGGCAGGCCAAAGCATATTTCTTTGATGTGACAAACTGTTTCGTTCCTGTAGATCACATTTCTCCCCTTTGATGCAGTAATCTTTCGTGAACCATAGTTGTTCACTACAGTTTTTTATTCATTTATGTTTTCTCAAAGTGTACATCAGTTCAGAATGAAAGCAGGAAAGCAACACTGTAAAACTAGTTTAACTGGAAGCAATGAGCTTGGCGGACATTAGAAGTAGCAATAATATCATCTTCTTCTTATGAACAAGAGATGATGTCAGAAAAACATGGATATGATCTGCAACCCTTGAAAATTACCACGCAAGATGAGAAGAGTTCTACTGTATGTTGTCTCTGTGAAATGTAATTTAGGTCAAATAAACTGAACGGTTATTGTTGAACGAGGCACCATTACCTCCTTTAATGCACCTTTCAATCATCTAGCACTTGTGTCTACTATGCAAAAACTAGTGTTTTTATGGGCTACACGAAGTAGCTCCCTCCTAAATAAACTTTGAAATCTCTTTTCTCACGTAGGTTGAAAAAGGGTGAATTTTTAAAAAGTTCTATGTCAGCTACCTTTATTCAGATAATTAATGCTTTCCTTAATACTCCCTCTGTTACATGCAGGAGGCTATTTTGAGGGAAGGCTCCCTGTGCACAGAAACAAAACAAGCTTCCTGTTACATCAGCTTTTCTTCTATTTCAGATGTGCGCCTTTATTCTTCTCTCCCTCCTGACTGCATGTGTCACTCTGAAATGTGTTTATTAACCCTTTTCCCTTATATACAAATTTGCACAAAATGAGCACAAGTGCCACACAACACACAAGAAAAAACCCCCACGTCTTTTATATCAGTTATGAGACCAAATGAGATGATGCATCTTAGTCTGACCTAAACCTGAAAGAAGATGGCCTCAGAGAGAGTGTGATTAATACTGCAGTACTGGCAAAGGATGGTAAATAGATTTATAATATATTTGTATTTGTTTGACATTTCTGTAGCAATAATGCATGATAATGCAAGTGTCTTGCAGAAAGTTTCCTCAAAACCACATAAAACACGTGGAAATTGGACCTGAGGCTTCTGCTGTTTATGTTTCTGAGCAAATGAGGGATTTTGGTAAATAACATAATTTTCTATTGTCTCTGTGGATATTAACGATTTGTCTAGATTTAAAAAAAATCTTCCAGTAATGGCACTGTACTGCTTGAGTTACGCCGATGCCAGTTTAATGTTGGAGTAAATAAAGTATCTTTAAATATTTAGGAATTTCATAAGCCCTTTGTGTCCTTTTCATAGTTTTTTATGGTTCAGTTTGGCATATCACTCTCCACATACTCAAACTAGGTAGTCTGTTCTGTGTCAAGGCACGTTTGACCCCCCAAAATCGATTTACTTGACCGATTCCCTGCGCGAACACAGCCTGCCCTGTCCTGCCCAAGATTCAGTTGGACTAGGCAGGCAACTGTGCGCACACATGGAACACGTGTGTCATGCCTGTGGAGGAGTCACAGGCTAGTAAAGTGCGAAGAACATGATACAAGGCAACTGTGCCTAGAGTGAGTAAATATGACAAATGCCATTGTCCCCATATGCTTCAAAGATGCACACAGGAAGTATAAAGGTGCAACGAATTTAGGGAGTTCAGGCTTGTTGTGCATTTTAGCAAATTTGCTTGATTCAAAGAATGCTTGATTACTTACTGGCAGGTTGGGTTTGCAGCGTGCTCCTTGATGTTCAACCAACTAACACTGGATGACATAGTTACTGAAGACAACTCACTGCTTACAATTAACAACTGAGTATGTTTTCTCGGCATCTAGATATATGTCGCATGCGCTTCATTTAGGATTCAGTGACCACAACCCCTACAAAACAATCACAAACTTGCAACTGCTGTACTGTGAAAACCCAATGCTAATAGAGACAAAATTGTGCATCTCAGGCTTAAATATGACACATGACAGTTCTGATGGAAACTTAGTTGGACAGTGCAGCTTTATTTATTTCTGGAGCAAACAAACATGTAGCTGAGCTCATACAGGCTGGATCCAGGAAAAAAACCACTGAATTTACGCGATATAGCTGGACTAAATTGTTGCTTCACCCCAATCTCAGTTTAGCAGTGTAGATGAAAGCCACTGTTTGGGACGTGTAATAATTTATTTTGGTTTCAAATGTGGCCTGGCTGCAGCGCTGCCAGTGATGATTCAGGAGGTGATAAAGAGGCCTGACCAAGGATGGCTGGTGGCAAAAATGAAAGACCAAAAAAAATGATGTGATCGTGCACGCAAAGGAGGGTGTCTGATTTAAAACAATGTGCCCTGCAGCAGCTGTGGCATGATAAACTGAATCGATTGTGACATGATTATACAGTTTATTTGCATTTAGATCGTTTTTTTTTTCTGCTCTGCAAAGTTGTCTTCCCAATAAGAACATTAAAGGACATTTACACGTCTTGTGCAAGCCTAAGATAAGGACTTTATGCAGAGTTATGCAAAGATATTGCAGGTGCTTTTGGATTAACATGTGGGTGCATGGTGCTTGCTGCAAATTAAAACCCAACGCTCACCTTTAATGGCATCAGCAGCCATTAGAGGTGAGCTTTTAACAAGATAACGCTCTCAGATCAATGCTGCACAGATACTGAAGGTGTCATTGCTTCCTGCTAACAGCTAGCCTCGCCTCCTCCAGAACAGCTAAACAACAGCTCTTGCTGAGAGAGCCGCAGAGGGCTAAGTGATATGATCATGCAAAAGCATCAGCTATATGATCTCCCTGGGAAAAAAAAAGCCCATTTGTCTGCCTCATTCTACTCCTCACGTCGTGGTTTGTCCCCGTCTTCTGCCTCATTAATGATGTCAAAGTATGGATAACAGTGTGATTATTCCTGCTTGGCCAGACTGCTCTTTAGCGGCGGGATGTGTCATATCTTAAATGACTCTTGATTGCGGGGATCTAGCCTGAAGGGAACTAAAAGCACATCGTGTGGTTTTTTTTTTTATTATCATGTCAGGAAAGAGGGAGGAAGAAAGGCCCCGTGCTATTCATCAGGGGCATTCAGACAAAGCGTATTTAACCACAAAAGAGGGACGAGAGGCACAAGGCAAATAAGGACAGGGGGAAAAAAATTCTCCCGCCTTGACAGACTTAAGTAGCCTATTACATGATTGTGAGGCTTTCATCTATTACTTCAAGGAGGCAGAGAAGATAATCACCACTGTTATTCCCCATCTGATGTGCCCCTAGCCACCTATTACCCCATGGCTTGCAGCACTCTCTGCTGAATACAGAGACAGGGAGCTCTGTTAGTGGCAGAGTCTTCCCTCCGTGAGGGAGGGAAATGGAGAGGTTTTAATCCAAAATAAGAAAGAGGAAGATGTTTGTTGCCTGTGATCTTGGTCACGAGACCTTCCTCCTGTGCAAAATAAAATACTAAAAATGATGCCTGGAGCTACCCAGCTGTTATCCACATTCTCCCATTCACCTCATACTGCCTCACCATCTACCATCGTCACTCATTCACCTGTGTGGATGTTAATTAAGTTAACGAGAGCAGGGCTACTCTCGTCAGTCCTATCCCTGTGGTCCCATATCGTCCGCTCCAGCCTTGTTACAAAGACACTGAAATATGAGAGAAGGATCATTTATTGGGTCATTAGTTCTACTAATCCGCTCTCTAATTACAGGCCATTACAGTTTCTGATGTATCACCCCTCTGCAGGACCTTGGACATGTTGCACTCTGACACTCTGTCTCCCACAAACAAGCAACTGCCCTGTAGCTGAACATAGGAGGCATTAACCTCTGGATGTGGTCTGTTTTCAGACAAATGAGTCTAAACGTGGATTCATTCCGAGTGCTTTTTCTAATTTGTTTGTAGAAATGCTTCATTGGATTAATCGAGAGCTTTCAATTCAAACTTTGCACCAAAATATCCACACCGAAATGCACAGTGGCATCAGGTAGACAAATGTTGAATTGGCCTTTTTGGACACCTGCTTTTGAAGTGGAATTGCACGTTCTTACCCTTTTACTACACTTAAAGTACGTATTGAGCACAGAGGTTCTTTCTTGGCTTTAGGATCAGTATATGTGGCTAAGTCATCTAAACAAAATCTACAAATTGTAATTTAATAAATCTTTCAAAACCTACAGCAGAGAGCATAAAGACTCCTTTGGTTTGCACAAATTCCCTAAGTGTCCATGTGATCAGTCCAAGGAGCATTCAAGTGCAACTGTGGGCAAGAGAAGTGCCTCTCAAATTTCCCTCTGGTGATCTGTGGCCATGGCCTTACAGGACAAAAATAGCCCCAGTGCTAACCCTAATTTTCACCCCAGAGGGGAAGGACTGTGCCCGGCGCTGTGCACGCTCTTTCAAAGTAATGAAGAAATTAAGAAAAAAAAGAAGCAAGCTATTATGACTGTAAAGAGATGAGACCTGACAACTAAAGGTGAGAGGGCTTTTCCTGTCAGAGCTCCAAGGGTTTTTGAACACTTCGTCTGTCATCTGTTTAATCTCTTCTTAGAAATGTCTTATTTCACTTTTTCTACAGCAAAAGATTAATTTTATCGCGTTTAAATGTGTTGGATTTTCCTTTGCTGTTGTCCACATTGTTCCCAGTGTCATAAATGGACTCATAAAACCATTCGAATAGCACCTTCTTAAGGCATCAGAGTGGAAGATCAACAAACCCTCTACTGTGGCTCCTGAGAATATCAAAGTTTGAAAGTGATGGCATTGACTGCAGATAAGTCCATCATACTTAGCTAAAGTTACCAAAAACTGAATTAATCAGCTACCCCCTGCTGACAAAATCTTTAACCTGGCAGGTTGACAGGTGGATCTGAACTTTGGCCAGTGAAAAAGTTTCTTTGGAGTCTCTGAGTCTGTCATTTATGTGAAAGCTCCGCTTCACCGGTAACTGTTGCAAGAAGTTTTATATTTTCCATATTTTTGTCAAAAGGAAAACAAAGATGTAAGATGTCTTTCCATCAGTCCTGATTGTTTATCATAGAGACTTTATCCATTTTAATCAGGCATCTTCTCACATGGCAGGGAGTGTTGCCTATAGTATATACAGCCAGTAATGAATAATATTGGATAATATTATTATAAAATGTTTCGACAACAATTTGACGGGTTGCAATGGTCCTATGACTTTGACGAATCCTGACTCTAATTTGAGGTCAAATGCAGTTCACCCTTTGGATGGATTATTTAAATCTTTGTGCCCCAGTTGAGGTAAATACTATTAACTTGAATCCTTCTCTGACTTTTTATGCATTGACTCATCATCATTTTATTAAGCATGAAACCATCATTAATGACCAAATATCTACAAAAATCCCAAAATGTCATTAGTTGCAGCTGTACTTTGCCTTCAGAGCTAATTAGCAGATGGTCGCATATCGATATGCTAAACAAAGAGGTCAAACATGGCTGCTAAATAGTAGCGTGTTAGTCTCATCAGTGTGTATTAGCTTTCTGATACTTGCAACATATCTTATAGTTTTGACAGAAACATATTTAGAGTTGCAGGGATGTTTTCTTGCAAACTGTCTCACATTCGTCCATTCATGTATTTTGTAACAAGGGCAGCCTACTTTTATTTTGCCTGTAAAGCTTTAAAAATCAGTATTGTTAATATAAAAGCAATATTGACCATGAGAGCAATTGTGAGGAAAGTACTACTGCTATTATATTTATTTACATACAGTACAGTAGCTTGTGCAGCATTGAATAAACAGTGGTCTAGTCATTTGGTGGGACAGACTGTCTGTTGGTTTGGTTGATTGTAGTCTTTCTCGTGTGTGCAGTTACACAGCAGATGTTGGAGCCTTCTTTGCCGAATGAATACAGTATATTGTTGCTTTCATACACACAGGTGTCGCTAAGTCCTTTAAAAAACATCAGCTGCACATTGTGTGACCCCATGTACATAGCTGGCCTGGCTTTTCACTGGATTCAGTTTATGATGATACTGCTGGACTCTGTCTTTTTCACACAGGTCTGAAAGAGAACAGGTGACAGCTGCTCTTTTTGTCCCAATCATCCTATTACAATTGTAGGAGGATACTCAACACTGTTAATATAATTAATTCAATTATTAAAAAGCCGGAGGCTTACTCATAAAATTATGGAAATGAAAACGAACTTGCAGAATAAAGGGCACAGCGCTGCTGAAGCTCAAGGGTGTTTTCTTTTTAAATCCAGTGATATTTTGAAAGTGTCCCACAGGTTTATTGTTCATGAGAGAGCTATTCTCATGAGATCAGGGAGTGTTTTTTTTACTTTGAATTTATTATTCAATATGAATTCCCACTTTGACCGGCATGTTTTTTCAAGACCCGTCTTAAAATTTTTCATACTTTTACGAATCTTTTCGATTCACCTTTTTTGAAACCAACAACCACATGATAAAATAAAAAGCATTTCCTGCAAGAAAACATTTAAAACACAGGTGTCAAATGCATCTGATCTTGTTTTGACTGGATTATATGAGGATACTATGACTCTTTGTCATTAATCTCAATTACCCCTTGATAGTTGTCTTCACATTTTCTAATTTTTTTTTTTTAGATTTTCTAGAGAAGGCCGTACTGCTAACATCACTTCTATACTTCCGAAGGTGTGTTGTCCAAGTTGAACGTTATAACTGGATGTTTTTTTGGCTGACGTATCAAAACTTACTAGCAAACAAACCAACCATGTTGGAATTTGTCTATTATTGTTTCTGTCCCAATAACGTATGTTACATAACACGTAAAACGCATGTGGTAAGCATTTTGCAGTAAATTGACTCAAAATTGACAGAAGTGTACTGAGCAACTGTGCCATGTTTTCATCGACTGTGTGGTTTGATGGTTTGATCCCCAGCTCCTTCCATCTAGGTGTCAAATGTCCTTGAGCATGTTTATGAGCTCCGGTATTTTTTTCATGGTAATTGTTGCCAGGGGCATGTGAATGGATGAGACAAAGTTAAAAACATTGGCCAAACCCTCTTTAGAGTGAAATGCATAAGCCTGACTAAATTCTGGTTCAGTTCTAGCTATAACAGCTTTGATACTCCAGTTAATATTATTCTCATGATATGCACAATCAAGATTACTATGAAAAAAAAAGTAATTAGTCAGACAAAGATGTGCCTTCTACATCAAACATGGGCATGCTGGTTTCTGGAACTCTGAGAATATTGGGTTGGGGGTACCTAGGGTGACTCGGTAGGGGCCAGCATCTTACTTTTGCCCAAGGGAGCCACTAGAAAGTTTATCCGATTGTGGCTCCGGGCTGCAAATTAAAGGAGCCTGTGCTTGTGAGGTTTACATTGTTTAAATTGTACGTGCAGTTTTACCGTATAACTGTTTCAACATTTCATTAATAGCACTTAGACCTTGAAGGGAGACATGAATGTATGCTTTACTCTGTGATACCATTTACTGTAAAAATCTCCAACAATGTGAGATGCTTCTGCTAATGTGGCAGTGATGTGGGTGTTCGAATCTCAGCCTTTCCTACTCTAAGGCCCCTTCCTCACTTCCAAATTGGGTAATTTACTGTTGTGGGACAGGATATGGGAGAGTTGCCAGGGTTTGGCATGAAACGTGTCATTCAACACGGAAATAAAGAGGGAAACAGACATGGCTACCGTATATATTCAACATGTTTAGTGTGGAAATGCGTGCATTGATCAGGCTGCCTGACCTCCTCACTTCCTCCTGGCAGTGTTTGAGGCTTATGCTTTGCATTAAAAGCAATCAAAACAGTTTCCTTGTGAAATCCTTCCTTTTTCTTCCCCGTGGCTAATCAGACTCCCACCGGCTTCACAAAGAGACCCTCCGAAGCACGAGCATCGCCACCTTTGTGTTCAGGATCTCATTCGACAAGGGTGGTGCCAAATCAGGTCACAGAGGAGAGACAGTGCATTCATTGGAAATAATGGAAGTGATCGCACTTTCTACACACACACCAACCACAGACAAAACCCCGAATAAACATTCCACCCCCTCCGTATTCAGATAAGAAAGGATAAAATGCTGCAGAAAGCAGTGTAAACCAAGATGTTTACCCATGAATTATTGTTTGCATTATCTGACAGCAAATATGTGCTTGAGCTCACCAAACTAAGGTAGCAATCTGTGATTCATGCTTAATCTTTATCTCTGTTCCTATGCACTACATGCACGCTAATCTAAAGAGGAGCATGGAGAATACAATGTTTCAGGGTATTAACACACATCCATTTATGCTTCTTAAATCTTCTTTCATAAACTGCTTATTATGAAGAGTTGCTGCCAGTTGGAAGGGAAACACTTGTGTTGGTGTTTTAGCAATTTCAACGTTTTGAGCAGCGATGGCATGTTTGAAGAGTTTGCTGGTGAAGTTAAAAGCAAGGATGTCAAAGCGGCGTTCACGACGGTGACCTTTCAGCAAGTTTGTTGGTTTTGATTAATGTGCCTGAGGTTGATTTGGAGCTAAAATATCCAGGAGGCACCTGCAGCAACTGTTGTCAGGAGTATTCTTTTTTTCTGTCCTCTGTGTCCTTCATCTGTCCCTGCAAATAATTTTAATATTTATTGTGGCTATATACTGTAATTGTAACGTTACGTTTGAAAGTTGCCTTTAAACAGTTTTTTCATATTGTCAAAAAAATACAGACCAAAACCAACAATTCAGGCAACCTGCCAAGTCTGATATATCTTATTCTTCTCTCTTCCAAGATCCCCCATCATTGTCCAACTATGAAAACACACCAACTGGCCACACTATATCACTTTGTCACACATTCATTGGTTGCCATGAACACACATACCAGTAATAAAATGACATTTGTGATGCTGGTTGAACTGAGAACCACAAAAAGACAATTCAGAGAGAAGTGAGAGATAAACACTTTGTAGTTTAGGATTATTTAATTCTATTAACGATATTTTTAAATACTGTAGCTGCGTATATATTTCTAATGAAAAAAGTGAGGTAGTTGGTGATGAGGCACCAATTAACATGAAACTAAAGCGGTCACCCTGCATGCTGGTGGTCAACACGTTGGTGAGTTAGCATCAGTGCTGTATATTGTAGGCCAATATTTCGGGAATGTATATACCTGTTTTGACCTGTAATGCTCCATTTAAATGCTACACCTCAGGCCATTAGATGTACGGTAAACTTTAATAATGTTGGTCTAATATTTCAGACCAGGAGCACAGACTGTAATATCTAAGAAGAAGTGGTCCATTTGACCTGCAAATGGAAAATTTACAAAGAATACATGATCTATCCATTAAAATGTGACCAGCTCATTCTGTGATTTGTTGGAGTTTGGGAGTCAGAATTAAGACGACACAGGGGATGAAAAGACCCATAACCCATGACGGCGTAAAGTAGGAGATTTGGTCACATTACAATGGCACAAATGATATGAAAAAGTAGAAATCTGAGGTGAATTAAAGGCACCACAACTTTTAACACATAAAACAATGGAAATGTCCAAGTGGGTTCTGAAAAAAGTCCCAATACAAAAATGGATTTTACACAAAGCGATAGTGATCTGGATGGATGCATCTCAGACTGAGATGCTAAAATTTGTTAGCAGGTTAATCTCCGAACAGCTACTGATTAAACGGTGACAATGTTGGATGTTTCTGAGGGACGTTTCAACAAGCTGCGTCATTATTGGTCAATACGGCGCCTGTTGCCAGCAAAAGTGTGCGCGGGGGCAAAAGAAAATAATTCTGCTTTTTGACACAGCAAAACCTGCTATTGATGGGAAATGACTTGATCACAGGTTATTGGTTCGAAAACTATTTATAATGCATGAGAAAATCGCGGTAATTTGCCTCTAGTGTCTTGAGACCTAGATTGGGTTTGGTATTATTTACACTTCTGTTGACAGAAGTGTAAATAATTCTGTTCTGTGTTTGTTTTCATAGGACACAATTGTTTCAGCACAGTTTGCAGGGTCATCTCTAGTCTAATCATTGTTGTACATTTTGTTGGCTCGTGTATTTACTAATTAGAAGGTTTGGTTTGGGCTACGATGGCAGTGTGAGCCGGTGTTTGAATAAGTTCACCATGTTGCCACGAGAGTTGGTAACACAGATGATATGGTGGAGATGCGGAGCATTGGCAAAGACTTAACGGGGTTTGGAAACTGAACTTTCCTTCCAGTGACTTTGCAGATGACCATCATTTAAGAAACATTGGTCTTTTTAAAGCCAAATGAGAATGATTCACGTTTAGCAAACAAATCAAATAATGTACATTGTGAGGCTGTTGTGGTGTGTGAGAGAAAATTTGTGGAAATGTATTATTTGATTTTTATTTATTTATTTTTGCAAAATACTACATGTTAGCTTGCACATCCTTGAAACAGACATTAAGGTATAATCATAGACAATGTTTATTACACACTTTTACAACTCAGCGGTAAGTTTTACATCCCCTCCTAATTCTGTGTCAGCTAGTTTGTAACATCAACTTTGTGTATACTTACAGGTGATTATAAATTTTCTTGCATGTAAAATCCCCACCGTATATCACAGATTTGTATAGTGGTTAGTGCATATACCACAAATCAATAATTTTCTGCAATTGTGATGTAATGCAGGTTGGTAGAGAATAAAATTCCAAATCCAATAAACTAGAAAAAGATCATTTTTTTCCTCAAACAAGCATTATATTCATGCAGAATTGTGCAGAACTAAGCTCAAGTCTGTATGTTTTGCTCTTGTTAAATTGAAGAGGTATAAATTCTGAAATATCATATGGTTTGGATGAGAGTCCTAAAAATAACTTTGCCCCATGGCTCTGTTCTCAAGAGTGAGCTGAACTGAAAAATGATGTGGCTCTGGAGTCAGTTTTAAGTAGTCTTCATCGTGACCCTGACTGATGGTCACCAGCTCTTAGTGCGGAATGATGGAATGAGATCCAGGACACGGTCGACTGAAAATAAGGTTTCTCTGCAGGGTGGCTGGCCTCTCTCTTCAGGACTTCCTGAGGAGCTTGGTAACCTGGGAAGGTGCTGTTGCTCCACGGTGGGAGGAGCACAGTAAAGTAAATCATGCTTATTAACCAGAAACTACCATGTCCCCTGATTTCATACCTATAACCTGATTACGTAGATATTTCTCCTTGTATTTAATCTGGTAGTGTCATTAATTTAACATGAAACATAACATCTTCTTGGTGAAAGGGCACCAAATCATACCCACATAGTAAGAAAATCTGCAGCCTCCTGAGGTGTTGGTTTATCAAAATAAGCAGTTGGTGGCACTGATTTCTCAGTCAGCTGCCATTAAACTGCTGCGAAAGTTAAAGGTGCCACAGGTCGAAGTAATTAAATGAGTCTGAGTCAGACCTCAGTGGAAAAACGTGATGGAAAAATGGCATTTAAGTTTCACTTGTTGCTTTGAGTTGTCCTCATTGCTACACAAAGAAGTGATGTGTTTGACATTTAGTTTACATACTTCACGTACGTCACAATTAATTTGCCTTTCTTCCTTTTGGGATCTCAAACGACCCACAGGATCATTTACGTTTTCTGCTGTTGGTACAAACTCCCTATAGAGTAATATTTTACAGGACAGTGTCCTCAGTCTGTGCCAGTAGGGTTTCTCCACACACATCAAGTACCATGAGTTTTCTAGTACTCAGTATTGTGCGTCTTGGACACTTGGAGTACAATCAAAGGTGCTCGCCATATAACCGCACGATCCTGGATGTGAATACCAGCAAAGGCTGGGGTCCTTTGTTCCGTGTCATTCCACATCTCTCCCCACTTTCCACTCTGCTGGTTGTCGGTGTCAGAATGCTCACAAATCCTTAATTGGACTGCGACACACACTGATATAAAGTGGAAATGAAAGTAGCCTAAATAAACACTCGTGTTTGCTTTACCCCATTAATGCCAGTTGCACAAATACAAAACACCCTTGAGAGGAGGATTTAAATTTTTTAAGATTAATGCAAAGCATTTATTGACACTAAAAGCTGTGTAGCACAGCCAAACTGCAGCAGTCAGTGTCTCCAAAATCTGTAGCAGCAGCAATCAGTAATAATATCCACAGGCTAACGCTCTAACCAGCACTGACCTACTGCTCTACTAATACTGATCTGAGGCATTGTTTGCCATACAGGCTGCAGTTGGGGCCCGAAGTGTCAAAGGCAAAGAATCTGTACAAGAGCTGGTATCAGCAGCAGCCAAGTGGAGTTGAATTTTTACTGGTTTGCTGTATTAACTGATGTCAGCAGCAAGCACACACAGCTCCAGTCGCCCCGAGCGGAAAATCCCATCAGTCAGCCACCACCTGCACTGACAGTATTAGTACTTTTAGTATCGCTCAGTGAAGGTGGTAAAAGTTTTACCACTACTTTAAGTTGTACTGAGCTCTAAACGATACAATTAGTAAAATGTTTTCCATCACACAAACCTTCCGGAACAGTCCCACACTTACACAGTGAGGTTGCTTGAGCTCGCTAATTCCCTGTGTAGCCCCTTCATGTCTTATTCTAAACAGCCTGTCATTTAGCTGTTTAGCACTTATGGAAATGAATAATATCTTTTAGTTACTAATATTTCTGTTAGCTGCAGCTGACAATAAACAATGCAAGACAATAAAAAAATAATAAATAGAAATATAGATATAAATATGTAAGATTTCGTTTCAGTTAATTTAGCGTACGATTTTGCTCACAGCTGAAGCTCAGATCAGAAAGTGCAATTTATGTGCCTGGAGGGTGTTACAGTTTAGATTTGAGTTCACACATCATCAGTGTTTACATGTTTGCTGGAGGATGCAGGAAAAACCCACTGTTCTTTGAACTTGAAGTTAAATGAGCAGCTGCACTTCGAGGGGTTTCACATCATCAGTTTGTGTATATCCATGTAAAACCTCTTCTGGTTATAGTTAGATTTTGGGTTTTGCATGCACCCGTCTCCTGCCTCTCCTCGATAGGGCCGGTCAGGGCGATGGAGCTGTGGCTTACCTGTGTGGATTGCCTTGGATGGCAGCCTAATCATCTGGCCCCCAGTCAGACACCGGCTGGGCCAAAGCTACAACAGATGGGCCCTCAAAGGACCCACAACATCTGCACTTCTACAGGAAGATGAAGAGAGGATGGAGGGGGGTGGGTAAAAGAGACAGGAACTAATTCCTCTCATCTTCTGATTTCACGCAAATGAGTGCAAGGGAGGCGCTGGCATCCAGCTTTGGCGAGGTAAGCGGAGATCTGAGTCATGAACACATTCACCCAGGACTGAAGCAAACATTGTTCCCTCTCATGTGGAAGCTCTTAATTAACAACAAGGAACTTTAAATGATCCAGGGGAAGAGAGTGGACAGCAGCACACTTGATGGTGTTTGCTCAGTGTGTCTGGAACGATGTTAAAGTGATTGTTCTCGTCTGTCAACGCAATCGATCAAATGAAAAGTTTCAAAGATAAAGTGACTTCACTAACCCCTGCATTACTTTACCCTGACATAAAGGCAGTGAACCCGCACCCTGTAAGCTTGCTTCAGCCACTATGGCCTATAGTATAGAATGATGTTGATGATGAAAAGCGACCATGAATGCAGCTTAAATAACCAAAGAATCATGTTTGGAAATTATCCACAGTTCATGTGAGAGAACGGCTTAAAACTAATTCTATTCTGGATCATAGAACCAAGTACTAAACCGAAAAAGTCCTTCTGAGCTGTGTGTTCTTACTTCCACAAAATGTGATAGATCCTATGGTCCAAAACTCAAACTACTCCCTGCAATGTAAAGCTCATGAAATTCACATAATGCAGCACACACAAATGTGCACATGCAGATTTCATGTTTCCCCGCGTGTGTTTGTGTTATTGGTATGTATGAGCCTGCTACCTGCTGACTAAGCCCAGCCAGCCTCTGCTTTCCCCTGCTGACGGATGCAGCTGCCGGCTCCTCAGCGCCACGGTGGGAGTTTCCCCAGGAAGCCGCGCAGTGGGGTGTCGAGCCGGGTCGAGCGATTAGCGCCGCGAGTACACTGATCTTCTCCGGTGTGTTGACCATCATTTGCCTCTTGTGGTTGTTGATGCTGATGTGGGCCTGGTGAGAGGAAGCCTTCTCTGAATGCCCGGCCCCGCTGCTAAAAGACATCATTCTGCTGCTAAATTACAGCCTTGTTTTGCTCATGAGCCGTAGGTTTTTTGTCATAGGGGCTCAGAGGAGATGATCATGCCCCCATCAAACCACCAGAAATCACACATTAAAAAAACAATGGGGAAAGAGAGCTTTGCCTATTTTTCTCTCTCAAATTCAAATAATAAAGCCTAGCAGTAATTTGCATGTATTAACTTTTTTGCTAAGCACGCTTGTACATCTGCTCGGAATTAGTCATTATTTCCTTCCCATAATTTGGCAGGGGTTGCCCTGATGTGCCGCAAACTGGCTGTAAACTCCACTACACTAATATCCACACAAACAGCTCGATAAAAATCAAGTCTCAAGTCAAATAAATTCCTCAAAAACAGAACCATGCTCTTGCGCTCAGCTGTGGGACACTTCACACTGTGTTGTGTGCTGCGTCCATGTTTAGTTTCATAGCATGTTGTGTTTTTAGCAGTAGCGACAGTGATGGGAAGATGAAAATCAGAAGTGGAGTGAGCCCGAAGGGGGGCATCCAGCAGTGTGTATGGTAATGAAGATGGTTATGAGAACCTGCACAGTGATGGGGGGGAGCAGATGACTCACCCAGATGGTAGAAAAACTATAATCGCTCTGTCTCTGAGTCAAAGCTGCCATCTTGGTTCGCTCACTGCTTCCATTTCCTCTGCATCGCCTTCCTCCTGGACCAATAGCACCATAGCGCTTAGCACCGGACCCCCCCCAGTTGTCCATGATTAGGCATGTTAGCCTGGCAACAGCGAGGTTGATTGCGATTACCTTCTGTGTTTTCTAATTTAGACTCAGCTTGTGGTGTTGCTAAGTTTGAGTGCATAAAAAAGGAAAAGCACACTATGCGAGCTTAGTGCCGAAAAGCAGATGAACTGCTAAGAGTCGGGAGTTTTATTTCTCTTTGATAACAGGCCACAAAATCAGTCATTAGGTGCCTTGTGTGCATAGCTCCAACTCTTATTGTCTTTGTCTCATTTGATGCTTGTCACGTGTGAAATGAACTATCAGGCCACCACAAGCACTTATGATAAAAAATGACAGGCGAAATCCTGAAATATGGCGCTTTATGGGAGCCAGAGCCTACTTCCACAAGGTTAATGAACTCTCACTAACTTTAATAGTCTGTTTTCCGACTCATGCATCTTCATAAAGCACCCTTCCCCAAAGTCTGCAGGCGAGGGGTGCCATTTCAAACATCTGTGCCAGGCACAGTCTTGCAAAATGAAAGGTGCTTCATGATGAATCGCATCCACCTTCCAGTGTCTTCATTTCTCCATTGTTCCCTCTCACCTGGCAAACTGTCAGTGGATTACCTTCATTTCCCTTGATGCCTAGAGGTAAGGGAATGAAGAAAGAGAGTGCAAAGAGAACACAGGACTTTTGTAAGTTCCTAATCACTTGGACCAAAAGAGTGGATGGGGGGGGGGAGGCAGGGAATGTTGCTTCCCAAGAGTGATATTAACAATCAAGTGTAGAGCTCGAGGCCTCCTCTCATCACAGTGAGAGATCCTTACGTTGCCTTCATGCATGTAAGTATGTTGTCTGTTGAGACTAATGAAAGTGAGTCACATTCTCTACATGCTACTCTTGGATGGATTATGAGGACACTTCTCACACCTTCTGCTACACGGAACAGGTCACACACAGTTTTCATTTGCTTGTGTCTCCTTGTGGCTGTTTTCCTTTGCTTTGTAGTGGATTTTGTGTCTCTTTGCAGTTGTTTTGTGCCTCTTTCTGATCACTTGAGGTAATTTGACATACTTTTTTTTGTTTTGATTGTCTTTGGGGTTGACCTTTTGTTTTTATTTCAACAACTAACCAACAAGAAATGTTACTTTCAAACAGATGTTCAGGTCCCCGGACCAGTACCCACAAGGCTCATTCATGATTATGTCCATGTGCAAAACCCCAGTCCTGCCCACCAGCATTCATTTTCTGCTCATGAGCACTTAACTCAAACAAGTAAGCTCTAGACAAGCGGTATTTCAAAACAATACCTACCTGCAGAGGCGAGGAAAAGATTAATCAGTTTATTTTTGGCTGTGCGGTAGAGTGGTGTATATGGAAAAGGACTTTAGAGCTGGCAGGTGGCTTTGCTCTTACTGCGAGTACCCTTTCCTACCTGACACCCAACTAAGCAGTGATACTGGGTGACATTTAAAACACTTATGATGGCGGCACATTTCAAAAGTTCCAATTTTGAAAGGAAAGAATAGACTTTCGGCAAACGCAGGCAAGAGTGGAAACGTGTTGCTATGGGTTTGATCCACATTTGTTGGCGCATCGTATTAATGATATCTTTGGGGCTATCATAAATAAATGCAGCTGGATAGAAACACAGCTATTTAAGGTGCTTTGCATTGGCGGTGTTTTACTGTAGCATGCAGATTCTTTAGTAAGCCAAGCAGACTTTGTTCCTGATGCACACCTACACACAGGCAGCCCCACTAACAATTAGCTCTGTCAAAAATGACACATTTAATTGGACCTTTTCTTTTTTTTTGTTACATGTGCTGCCATGATGAAGGGAAGTGGATGAAATGTATTTGGCATTTCTAAACTTTGTGAATACGAGTAGAATAGAATTTAAATCTGATTTTGGACCAAAATTCTTTCCTTTCTGCAGGCCTTTACAAATGGAACGTGCTTTTCATTTCTTCTCTTTAATTACATTTGGGACAACAATTGAAAAGATCCTGGGATGTAACGTGTGACTGTGCATTGAAAATAGGTGATTGACAGACTGAACAATATAAAATAGTAGCATGATTTCATTTCTCCTTCCTAAGTTTAAAAATTTCACTCACATTCTTTGAAAATATTCAGAATGAGCTGTGTCACATTAACACCTTTTTTTTTCTCCCCCCTAAAAATATTCTCCACACCTCAGTGTCAGCATGTCACACCAGTAAGCAGCAGGTCTGAATCATGGAATGTGGACATTTTTCATGGCTTATTTTATCGCATGCTGATGTCACATGTGTCCAGTGTAACTGAAATTATGAAATGGTAAACAAGGTTGTGACTGCAAGGCGACGTGGTTCAGTATGAATCTCATACTTCAGTGTGTGTAAAAATCAGTTTAATCCAGTTGGCGCTGCACATTCAAGGCTCATATTTTATTTATATTTATTCTTGTGTGTGTGTTTGGAGGGAAAAAAGGAGCAGCGTAAGGTGGAGCAGTCATAAGAAGTTTAGCCTCTGTCAAGCTTGGGGGTTGTGTTCCAGCCAGTGACACAGGAAACATTACAAGACTGAGGGAAGAGCAGTTTCCACACAGTAACAACAAATTCCAGAAACAAACGTCACATTGTGTGCAGAACAAAGAGAGGGTGACGTTTACAACAGCAAAATGATTTGAATACCTTAAAATGTACGACGACGTGTACGACCTTAAGAGACACAAGCTGAAGGTTCATGGTTTTGCACAATTCTCTGACGTGCGCACAGTTATAATTTTTCAGTAGACCTTAAAAGGGCTGTGCACCCTAGATGACCCAAGGATATTACAGAAGCCTTTTGCAAGGAATGAGAAGAAAATCTGAAACGGATGAATTGAGTCTCTCAGGAGGCAATGAAAGCTGCGTAAGAGCCGTCAAAGAGGACGTTACTACTGTAAGAAGTGACTATTTCGCACATGCCAAAATGATTTTTTTGTTATTCTGGTTAATTTATGACATGAAAAGGAGCTATGGATTTTTTTTTTTAACATGAAATAAACAACCTTGATGCCCTATGCCCTAAATCTTTTCTTAATGTGGAGAGATGCTGTCAAAGTGATGGGGTTTGAACAGTGACTTTAATATTTGGCATTGAAAATAAAATTTTGGCTTTAAATAGAAAGCCTCAGCTGAAAAAAAGAAACGTTGGCATTGAGTCAGTTGTATTGAAAAATGTTGTATTGGTTTTGAAGTGTATTTTAAATATTCAAGTGTGTAATACCAAAATGAGTTTTTTAAATCCTGCAGTTACAGTCTTAAAGGTCAAAAATAACTTTAAAAATATGAAGGTGATATTTAAATCATGAATTTAAATCATTAAATTAACCATAGAGGATTTGAGCTGCTGTTTGACATTTGAACCAGCACACAAGTACAAGAGTAAAACACAACTGATATCGGATGGCGTCATCTTCTCTGACAGTTTAAATCAATGGGTGGCCAAATACAGTCAATGTCATTTCATAAATTTACATACATTTACATAAAGTGTATTTGTGTCATGACAGTGCCAATAAGGAAACAATTAGTGTTGAAGGTACATGTCCATGAATTGTGGATTACTTGTGGAGTAAAAGATGGTGATTGGTGTTAGGCCTGAAACTTGTACTTGAAAAAATATGTCCTCGTTTCCATCACCTTTAAAGATGTCCAAAAATTAATTTGACCACACTTACTTATTGTCTAATAAGGTATTATAGAACAATTTGCTGCCACTTGGTTTGGTTGTCACAGCACAAGCTGGGTACATACAACTACACATTTTAACCAAGGCGAGCTGTTGGACATGAGAGAGGCCGTGTGTTTAGGTTAGTCTGTCGCGGTTCATGGAGGAGAGTCAGCACTTTGTGTGGAGGTATGTTGGTGTTAGGGGTGGAGGACCTCTGCGGTTATAACAGTGGCTGGGTGGTCTTTAGCTGCAGTGTGTGTATTTTAAAGGCCGTGTACTTTTGAGACAAGACAGTGACAGCGTGTTGACTCACTGTACTAACTGTAGCACTGTCAGACCTCTGCTGATGAGCTAGCTGCAGCGTGTTAATCCCTCTCTGTGTTTCACTTCATGCAAACCAAAGGGAAACACAGGTAGAGGTGGCATCACGCAAAAATCTGTAAATACTCGCTGAAGCTTTGTATCGTCGGCTTTTTTGCTTTCCGTGTCGGTCGGGGGTGGATGAAGATTAGAGAGCTAACTGTAACATGGGGAACCCACAAGCAGGGGTGACAAAAACTTAAAAGAACAAAAGATTCGGTGAAGCAGCTCAGGGAATATAAGGATTTAGCAAATGCAACTGAGGTGTAAAAAAGGCAAGGAACTGGAAAAATAAACAATTTTTAGATAAAACAACGTGACCAATCAGGAAACACTGCACATTTGCGTTTTTTAAGGGGCACAAATAAAAAAAAAAAGCTGGAGGGAACACACACTGCAATTCTCCAATCCTTCAATGCAACAAGAGCATCAGGTGTGGGGAGGCTGATGGATGTTGTTCTTTAAGTTCATAGTGCACAGGATTAATACGCCTCACTTTTCCCATGTCTTCTAAGCACTGATTCTGATGTAGAGACAAGTATAAAGGTGTGCTTGGTTATTTTGTCCCATTATTTTGCCATTTGCGCCAAAGTTAATTAATGTACATGCTGTGGATGCTCATCGTGTAATTAGGTTATGCTCTGGCATGGGCTGCTGCCTCCAGAAGGAAAAACCTTTCTTACAGTACAAAGCAGCAGGGGACAATAAATCATGCCTGGATCAATCATATTTAGGCATAAAATGAAGTGGAGTTGATGAGGACAAGTCCCACATCTGTGCAATCTGTGCCTGATAACACATTAAGCGGTTAGTTTAGTTAAGGTCAGTCTCAAGTCACAAGTCTTTATAAGCAATTTCCTTCCTTCCTCATATAGTCACTTCAATCTGAGGACATTTATTTTTACATTAAAATCCCAGTAGTCACATCCAGATGGTGACAAGGCATTATTTCTGTGACTGGAGTTAAGGTTTCGGGTCTACACCTACAGGCTTGTCAAAAAGGGTTTTTTTTTTTTAAGCACAGACAGTCGCCCTAATAAGCTGTTTTTTTTTCATATTTTCATATATGAGCTGTCTTTGGTTAACTCAGCTGATGTGACCAACCGTGGTCAAAGCTGAGGCTGACCTCATTGATCATGAGCCTGACAGCAGTGGGTGTGGGATCATTCCTCCAGAACACCTACACTTCTTTAAACCATTTTCTCTCCTTGGAGCCCGGTGCAAGAATAACAATTGTGGGCGCACAAATGTGTGTAGAAACCTGAAGGTCACTAACTCTGAACATGATGAAGTGAGTTACACTGAGCCCTTTCTCTCTGTCTCCTACTTCTCAATTTCATCCCTCTCCACATCAGCTTCTGTCTAGTTACCTCTCTTAACTTCTATTTTCACTTTGTCTCACCGCTTCAATGTTCTTTTTTTCTCTTTCGCACTCACTCTGTCTGTCTCTCTCCCTCTCTTGATTCCACTTCTGTCCAGGGTTTAAGATGTCATTGAGAAACCTTGAGATAGATGAGGTCTTCAATGAGAGGCAACCATCAGCTCAGCACTACAATGGAGTTAGAAATGGTATAAATCACAGAATATGATCAGGAATGACAGCACTGTTTGCCTTGGAAAGCCCATAAACCCTGATGCAATAATGTTTGCAGGGAGAATGGCAGAAGTTGTCATAAAATCAAACATATGCTCAATATGGGTGCTGCGAGTGAGTGAAATTGAATAACCTGCATCATGTGACCAAGCAGATGGGGGAAAAAAAACAAAAAAAACAAATTTGAACCTTTTTTTCCCTTCGCTTCATGGGATCCATTTAAATGAAATCAGTGGAAACTAAAAACGTTCATTTCTGTTTCGTTGAAGTATGTTTCTCATTAAAGATGTCAGTGGGAAAAGCAGGGGTGTTGACACTTTAATCGCCTTCCTTTTGTGTGGACTGTAATGGGACTTGAAACAGCTGTTTCTCAGAGGGAGGAGAAATCTGTTAGTGCGTCATGTGGTCAAGTGAATCCCTCTGGAACTGTTCAAGTTGTGGTGAAGGAAACACTGGATTATTTCAGTTGGAGTGGGTATAGGACTATGAGAGGGGGGAATTCTCCCTTCAAATATTTAAAAATAAACTTCAGTCCTTCTCTCCCCCTCCCCTTTTTATTTTGCGGGACCACATGCAAGCGTACAGTTCAAATTGCAGCTCTAGGTTTGTGGCAGGTTACTTAAACAGCAGAAAAGCAAAGGCTAAAAACTCCCTCTTCAGTCTGGCTTTGGTCACCTACAGTAGGTGTACAGACTGATGAGTTCATACCTTGGGGCTCCGCTGCCATAGTCCTCTCTCTACTCACTTTGATTTCATCCTTTTAAAAAAAGGAAAACCATGTTAAACTCAATTTTAAAACTTCCATCTGCACTGTAAACACTGTTCTTATTCTTATTTTTTCTTTACTAACATGGTTTGAGCTTTCATGCCATTTTTCTTACTTCACTTATCAGGGATATCCAAGCTCTCTTCTGCAAGTGGAAACTGTGGTGATTAGTGTCTTCTTGCAGTAGGATACAAAGAACAATTTGGGTGCTTGGGGGCATGAAATCCATAAATCGGGATGGTTTTCTTTCCAAAACAGCACTTAACACTATTTGGTGGGGAAAGTAAGATGTAATTGCCCACATCTAAGAGCACAAATCACATCTTAGCAGGAGTCTTTTTTTTAAATTATGACCTCTAAATCTTTCTTAAGAATAAAATTCAGAGTCATCACCACCACTCCTAAGCTGTGTCGGTGTTAAATAATACACGTGACTTCCGATCAGCAGGCAGGTTTATAAGCCAAAAATCACATATAAACCCACTGCTCACTACCTGCCCAACCTAACAGTCCAACATAGCAACTATTATCTGGCAGCCGAAGAACAGAAATGTGGAGTGGTTCCTTCTCTTAATGTGTGTGTGCCCCCTAATGGCCAGAAACTATTTAATGCAGCTTTAAACTTAATTTGCAGGAGCTGCCCGGAGTTTTCATTGCTTGTTCTTTTCTTGGTAAATGGTTTAAGCTGCAAAAATGAAATGTATTATTCATGTTAGTGCCGTCATGAAACGTATTTAAAAAGAACTAAATGTAATTTGACTAAATAAAGAAGCTACCAGCTGAACGTGTATGTACGCTGCCAGTTGCTAACCACGCTAAAAAGTGTCAAAGTATAATGATGCATTTTTGGCATTTTGACAAAGTCAGTGCCGGATTTCAGAATCACTCTCCACTTTGTGCGAATAACTTTTCATGTCCATACACTAATGTTGTTGCATTTATGTTTTCACATTCACTGACATGTTACTCTCCAAAGTCAGCGACGTGCTTTGCACAGTTGGATGTGTTGGTTTTGTGATGCCTGGGGGCTCTTCCTGATGAGGCAAATGATGCCTTATTGCCTTTACGGGTTGGCTTTGGCATGTACGGTGGAGAAGCTCCTGGACATCACCATAAGATCTGGCTGCAGCATATATGAGAGAAAAATAACACAACCATCATGTTGCACACAACACTTCTTAAAATGCGGTTTTTACTAGTAGTAACACAATGATAAAAAGAGTATTATTTCATAGCAGGGTACTTTTTGCATTTGTGCAATACTATTATAGGTACTATAGTATGTGCTATAAGTTAAGTACCTGCCCAGCAGACACTTTGTAACTAGCTAAAGGCTAGTGAACATAATCTGTGCACGCAGCAATCATACATGCATTTGAACAGTGGTGTTGTGATGCCTATAAAGGTCCATAAAGCCCGGAACAACAAGAAACATTGTAGTAATGTGCTTTTTGTTTTGCCTACTAGTATCATTGCTGCGTTTGTCTTGACATGTTAGCACCCTTTCCTGAGTCAGTCTGATTGACACAAGTTTAAATTTAATGCATGGTTTTAGGTTTATAGTGTTTCATTGAGTTGTGGATGAAACTTGGACAGAAAAGCCAAAGGTAGGACATCCAACCCGTATAACCTCTGTCACACAGAGAAAATGAGAGACAATGAGGGAGAGCTTTAAAGTTTTCTTTTCGTAATGCACTTCCTGGGCACCTGCCAGAAGGGATACATGCTGAATGCTACTCTGTCTGATTCTGATTAAAATAAAGCCACTGAGTAGGGAACAGTGATGGAGGCACTTTGCGCTGCAGGTTGGGTGAAAAGATTAACACTTTTCCTATTATTACCTGCATAAATATGAGCACGCATCAATAATTCATCCTAATGGCTCAATATGTGCGATTAGATGTCAGCTTCTCATCCTTTCAAGGATTTGCATTTACTGCTTTTTCTGACGCCTCACATGAATGTGATTTGCACTGCGGCAGGTAAAAAAGACAGATGTGCTTTGTGTGTAGCTGCTCGCACATCTTCTTGACCAAATCCCATTAGCCTGTAGCTATTTATTTACAGCAGTAGAAAAAAAAACGATACTGCGAGTGAACATCAAAACAGGCCAGAGAAGTCATGTGTTTGTGTGTGTTGCTTCGTTTTGTGGTGATTTCAGACCTGACTATTGATCTCGGCACCAGTAACCCACTTCTGGAACACTTTCAAACATTTGAGAAATTCTTGCTCGTCTTTCCAGGTTGTTTCTTCGTTGTGTATTTATCTAGTGAGCGCTGCAGTCATGTTGCTTCTTTGGAAGTCATGGGATTCCTCTGGAAAAAAGTAACGCTGCAGGGGAAGAGAGTAAGAAGTGTGAAGAAGCCTTCAGTAAAAAGTAGAAAAGTATGGGCACTGACTCACATGCCTTGCTTTTGATATCAGAAAGTAGACCTTATGACATGTTGGGTTGATGTTTTTCACACTATTACCATGGTACCATTGATGGTTCCCAACAAATAAAGAAAAACTAAAATTATTTTTATTGTATTTCTTAAAGAAAAACAAGTGAAGACTATGCCTGATTGCTGATCTGTGACCAGACATAAAACTGTTAGCAGGCATGAGCCAAACAGCAAAAAGACACATTTGTTCAGTCTTAAAATAATGTTATGACTAAGGCATCAGCTGACCTATTCTGATGCCTTAAAGCTGTGTTTGTTTGTCTTTTTGCCACTAGAGGACAGAAGTCCACAACAACTAGAAAACCTCACAGAGCCACTGCTGTATTTCCTGTATTTACACAAGTGGTACACGTGGGACAATGTTAGCGTTCGTTCAGAGTCTGGAACTCGAATACGAGTAAAGCTGGGGGTCTAATCAGCTTTTTGAAAGGGTCCACGTTAAATACTCCAACCAACTGTGACTAAACACAGTGAACAGATCAAGTTTCAAAATTTACCTAAATACCGTGAGCCTGAACAAATCAATGCACAACATTTAAGAATTCTTCAGCCAGATAAACTAGTTATTGTATAGTAAAATAAGACATTTTCACATATGTATCTTTTTTGTTTTTTCTTTTTATTTTATTGATATGTTTAGTATCCATGTATTTGTTGTGCCAGTTATATTTAATGCAAATGTTAGCATATCTTACAGAGAACGTAATCTGATTACAATTACTTTGTTTTTAGTAATAGTAGTTACTTAATGTAAACAGTTCTTTTTGACTCGACTTCCTCAGATTAGGGAGCAGCTTTCTGGTTTGTGTAGAATCTGAGAGATAGCCAGAGACACTACTACCAACAATATACTTTATGATTTTTTTGTCTTTTTACAAATATTATGGCTTTATTACCAGCTGATAGCGATAAAACACAGAGCAAGTGTATCTCTGTGTTCGGCATTAACTCTTGGAAGACTGGCATAATGATGTTCGATCTGCGGGAAAACAGGAACTGTCATCTCTCATCTTCTACCAAACATGTTTATCAGCAACAGCAGTAATGCACTAGTTTATATTTATGAATTTTGGATGAATTTGATGGCTGGTCCCTGCAAGACCTCAATAATTTAAAGGTGATCCAATCAATTTTTAAAATGCTAAAATCGTATTGAATCAGTCCAAATGATGAGGCCACAGCTTTTAACTTCAAAACCCTGCTATACCTCCTCAACAACAAAAGGCAGATGTACAGAGTTAGTTGCTGGCAGGTAGTTGAGTTTCTCCTAGGAGTCATTTGAGAGAAAAAATTGAGGAAGAAAAAAAGAATGCTGGACATAAGTTGGCCATAAGCACAACTCCTAATGAATTCTAACGTTGCTTTATGTTAGCTGGATATGTATATTCTAATAACTAAATTTCATTTTCTCATCACGGTGCCTTGAGTTAATATACAGCAAACTTAAATATGAGATGCCTTTACATCTATTTATCAATTAAAGATCAAAGGAAATGTCTTCAATTATGAGGTCACATTTATTAAAATAAAATACTGTATTCTGAATGTAAATAAAGTCAGTCGTTATCTTCCCGTGTAATTTCAGCCAAAACTCTCATTAATGGAGAAGTTTGCTCCTCTTGTCTACAGTCTTTCTCCTTGTGGTATCTAAACCCTGTTGGAGATCTCATTTCCCACTCTTCAGAAGAAGCCATTTCCTGCCATTCATCCTTCGGCAGTATGGAAAACCAACTTCAATAGATGAAGATAATCCATAACTGTGAATATGAATCACTAATTTGTTTGGAAGTTTCTATCTAATCATTATTTTATTGTGCCCTAGTTGAGTGTTTTTGTATGTCTGCACACATGACAGTCAGCTCACTGTCAATCACCTGACACCCCCATGGAGAAAATAAAGTGTCTTGTCAATTAAAGGTCACAATAAAAGCTTAGCAGTCACATTTATTAAAGCATGTCCTCATGTGAACTGTTTGTTTTTGGATAGAGCAGTAACTCATTTAAGGCAAGTATATTATGCATTAGTGTCTAGCACAGTAGTACATGTTTCTCATAATGTGGAGTTTTATAAGATGGAAAGATGATAGTAGATGATTGAAACTACCAAACTTAATATATTGTGAGGTTTGTGCAACTGAACTAAGCATAAAGTGAACTGCAAATACCTTCATCTTAAAAAATTCAGTTTTCTAAAGCCACGGAGGTCGTGTTTGTTAAAATCGCACCCCTTTTGGAGCCAGGCACCAAAATGGGGCCAGTGTCACACTATTTTTTCACCCTAATCAATTAAAAAATGTAGGATTATAACTGAAAACAAAAGGTATTGGTTACAATTAGGCACAAAGACGTCGAGGTTAGGTACTAAATAAGCTTTGGTAGTTGTTGTTAAACCACCAGTAATACTTTTTTGTTACATGTTTGTTTCTGCTGGCACAAAATACCTGCCTAGTCGTATTTACAGGAGGATAATCTACAGTTTGGACTGAATGAGAAACTCAATCAAAGCCAAGAAGTTTATAACATTTGTGTAATAAATTTAGGAACTTCTAAAGAAAACTAAATAAAATAAGCTCTCGAACTGCAGTTTCATTAACTCCTCGGGTAACCAGAAACAAATGAGTCTAGAACCTGGACGTTAAATGGTTTATCAATTAATCAACAATTTTGATAACTGATAACTGATTTGATAACTTTTTTTTTTAAGGAAACATGCCAAGCATTTACTGACAACAACTTTCTGCAGCAAAGCCCTTGATACTAGCAACACATAAAGAATTAAACTCTGCATTTGTTTTGTTTTTTTGATGAAACAAGACTTAACCTGGGCTCAAGCGAATATTAATAGATAGTTTCAATATTTTCTCAAATTCCACTTATCAATGTTGGATGTTTATGTCTTCAATAAAAGATGCTCAAATGCTGTGTAAAGCACAACTGTTTTCATAAAACTGGTCTGTGCCCCTCAAGTTTGTGAATGGTTGTACCAACCATAGCGATACATTAGCAAAGATCAAAGATAAGAACAGTGGTATTTTGCAAATTCCGAGTCTGTAGCAAAGCACTTACTGTACAGACTGTGTTCACAGTTCAGTGCACAAGCAAAAACGTTACATCGTGGTCTCTCTTGTCAGTAGCTCGGCTGCTGCTTAGATTTCCTCCCCTCTCATTGTTAAACCTCAGTGTAGCCTTAAATTGGACTTGTTAAAACCTGCAGCAAAACTGCTGGAAACCTAACAAATTAGCCAATTATATGTTTTTATATATATACACACACACACACACACACACACACACACACACACACACACACACACACACACACAGCAGTGTGAAACCAATAATCAGGCCAGGCCACTTGAATTCTTCTCACATGCAGTAACAGGACAGGCTGACTAACCAGTTTGCCACGTAGCTATGTGCAGTGCACATTTAACTCAGTGGGGGGCCACAAGGAGGACACAAGGACCAAGGACACACCTGGTGAGTTGACTAGCATTAGATCTGGGATACTTCCGCATCCTACCTGATTCTCTACCCAGTGAGCCACCAGGCCGCTCTATAGAGGATTTGCTTAACAAACAAAAGTTATATGAACCTCCACACTCTTTAAGCTTATTTTCCAAATGTCATACAGATCTCATTTAAGGGCTCAATTACTAAAGAGTTGATTTTTGTAGTGTACGTTACTCCCTGCACCTTCGTGCCTTCACATCAAATGAAATAAGTCATGTACAGGTTTTGAGGAATGCCAGATAATTATTTAAATGTACAGGATAAGGTCAGACTTTAGGAGTGAACATCCTTTTTAAACCGAAAGTGGAAAACTGGCAAAGCTGAAGCCCTGCAGAAGGTTTGCTGTGCTATGCCAAGAGCAAGGGTTTGGCTGAGGCCTTGAAGGAGAGCTTGGATGAGGGCTGCTGCAGCTGGTGGGGTCTGAGGTCACAAACAGATGTCCTTCGCCACCTCCAACACCAGGCTGCTCCTCTTTTGTCACAGCCCTCATTTCAAAGTGCCAAATTTCTCCCCCACCCCCCAAAATTTCTCTCCCTGACATACAACTTGGGAGCCCACAAGAAGAAGAAATAATAAAGCCATTACAGAAAGGGAAACGCTTTTTGGTGCTGACTCAATGGTTTCTCCACTCAAGAAACAAATGAACACTTCGTGTTTAGATGTGCTGCATGACAGACATATAGTGGATGCACTCTTCAAAAACAAAAAGCTGCAGTGTACTTTTCCACTTCAGGGATTAACTTTATACCATCCATCTTTTTCCCTCTGTCCACACTCATGCATGTCAAAGTTATTTGTTTAGGAGGCAATATTTTTGCTCACTACGGGGGCTTGAAACTCACTCCTCCGTTCTTGGATCACTGCAGAACAGCAGAGTCGCTGCTTAGAAGTTTTTAGCTCATTTGGGTTTTATTACTTTATCTATTATCAAAAGTTCACCGACCTTGGAAAGTGAAATTGAAGCACGGGAAAGCTCAAAGAAACAGAACCTCAGCCCCACAGTTTTAAATTCAAATTTTTCCTTTTTCTTAACTTCCTCTTGTGAAGATTTTCAAAGTCATTTTTGAATATTGATGTAATATTTGAAAAATACTTTCAGACCACCTTGTAGTGACACAGCACTCCTCAAAGGCCATTCATAACATGCTTTTCACATCTGATCCAGGAACTGTGCAGGTTCACTTCTTTGAAATCTCAAAGCAGCCTTTGATATCATTGATCACACAGGTTTTGATTGATTTTAGCATGAATCTTCTTCTTTTTTTGCTGTATCATACATATCCCTCAAAGGTCCAAGAGGTTCTCTCTTCTTACATTGTACATTTTTATGTGAAATCACATTCAGAAACAAATGTGATTATTTCTTGTGTACCTGGTCAAATCAATACACACAAGCAATGCAGCTTTCTCATCAGTGGGTTTGACTTGCAGCTTAGACATAAGCGGACATTTTTTCTTTTAGTTTGAGAGCTCACGTCTACATGTACTGTACCAGAAAATCATTGTTTCGTTCCCCCACACAACAAACAGTAAAATGCCGTTTAAGCTTCTTATGTGATGTTTTAGGTTGAATTTGAGTCAAATTACTCAGCGACCAATTAGTGCAAAACAGCAAAAAGGGAAGTGTCTGCGAGTAGTTGCTAGGAGAGAAATGGGACTTGATCATTACTACATGTTTTGTAGTCATGTTTATGAGTTAGAGAAGCTGCCAGAAAGAATATGTTGGTGATGCAAAGATTAAGTTTTATTCAAAAACGACAACTGGTCCTTCAGTCAACGATGTACTGATTGTATCTGCAGCTTTCTTCATAGTAAGACGCTGGTCAGCTGCCAGCTCTCGCTTCTCCTACCTCTCTATCATTGTTCACTGTGTGTGTATGTGAGGCGTTCATGGACCATACAGTGTGTTGGTCAGTTGCACTGATCCTTGATGAATGATTAAATGTGTGTGACTGCAGTGGACATTTATAGTCTTAGCCATGCTCTCTGTCTCTTTGTCCTTCCTTTCATTCTCATACTCGTCTCACCTCAACTAAGGCTTTTATTCATTCTCCACCGGTCCAACTGATGCCCTCACAATTTCCTGCCTTTTTCAGTCACCTGATTTCCACATCCACACCTGTTCCTCTTCCATCTCAGTGTGTACACATTGGCCTCACTTCCAATGCCATTTTCCACTAAGTATTCTTGACGTTCTCTGTAGCTGTTCATCACCCTACATGTTTTTGATTTTGTTTAGATTTTCCGTATGACTATATTTTGCCAACCTGTTTTTGCAGCATCCCTTTATTTCGTAAGAGGTTCACAGCACCATTGCACCTACAGTATCTAAAAGTAGCCATATCATTGTGTGAAAATACTGCATTTAGTGTCACTGTACGTGTATTATCAGCACTTAAAGAACAGAAATATATGCTAACAAATATAGTATCAAAATATGATATTGAAATGTCCTAAAAATACAGATGCATGAACGCATTTTGATGTGGGGAAAGTCTAGCGTAGCTGTTTTTAAAATTAAATAATATAGCTACCAACACTTCTAACTTACATGTTCATCTCATTTAACAAGGAAAAATCTGGGGGAGTTATTAGAACTATTTTTAAATAAACAGTTTATCCATCTGTTTAGCACTTCTGTGCAGCTTCTCTGATTGTAGCGTGGGCTGCTACTCCATGTACTGTATTGTTTTTTTAATGGTCGGTGAACAAAAACAGCGGCACCAAACCTGGGAATCTCACTGTGATGACAAGACTCAAAAAGTGTTGTTCATTGCTTTCGGCTGTCACCATGTCATGTTCCTTTCAATCATAACTACAGCTCAGTAGATAGAACACGGATGTTGAGCTTCAGGTTAAACCCTCGCAAATAACTGAATAAAATCCCTAAAGATTTTAACAGTTCTGATAGATGAATGCTACAAACTTTGCATCAGATCTGCCCAGACTAGGGAAAAAAAAGTTCTCTAAATCCTTGTCAGTCCATTGCATGCCAACCAGCTCCCTGTAGACCTCAAGTTGAAAAGAAAATGTAATAAAAAAAAAATGCGTGTGAGCTGTGGATGACAATTTTGACAGTCTCTTAAAGGCTCATGACTTAAGTCCAGGAGGACAGTGTCTGATTATTTCTCTTTTTAATAAAAGTGGGCAGTTTGAGCACATCCTAAAGCCTTCTGACTCACTCCAGCATTTTATCATAATCATGCATTTGTTAGTTTAATTGTTCTTGAGTTGATATCATGCCTGTGTGTAATTAATAGCACGCTGATAATGACTAGTATGACCTACTCAGCTAAGTTAATATCACATAAAAGTGGCTGTACTTCTGTTCCTAAAGCCCATAATCAAACCAAGGCCAGCTCCTGACCTCACGCTGTGACCTTTTTCCTTAATTGGTCTTTTCTACGATGATATTTTTAAATTAATTACTTTTATGAGAGCTTCTGCGTCCTCACATGGCACAGTGCTGCCATGTTTTACAAGCACCGGGCAACCCAAGTGGTGGTTCTTGGCACAGCTGTCAACCTGATTGATTACCTCTGCAAATGTCTAAAGGTTGAGACTCTCACCTCTCGACATTTCACTGCAGTTTCTTTTGGTTAAGTTTGACTCCAAACTTGACAAAAGGATAACAAAAGAGGAAAAATCCCAAACAGTGAAAGTGGCCTTAGAAAAATAAATGTCAGAGAGAGAAAAGGCCTTGGTAAGGAGAGATTTAATGCCGAGGCTAAAAAGAATGAAGTAAATGTAAACTGCTGTATCACACTGGACGACAACACTATGAAAAAAAGGTTGAAGGACATTACACCAGTTTTTTTGCTTGTTCCCAATCTACAAAAATAAACTCCGTACATTTATGTTTAAGATGAAGATACTGGCTTTGAATTTGTTAAAGTTGTAAAACCATTATTCATCTATGAGGGAGGCAAATTTTACCAGCCATCACCAAGAGAAACGGGCAATTAAATAAATCTCCCCCAGCTGTATCCAGTCACCCCAGGGCTTCGATTAGACATTTGTTGTTTAGTATGATTGTGGGATTAACTGTATATGATTTGTGCTGTTGATATGGTGATCCTTGCTCGCACATCCCACTCACAATGACCCCAGCATTTTCACTATCAAATGTCACGCTGCGGTCACGAGACAATAACTTTTCATGCTGCCAACATGGAATTAACTAGTAACAGTTGAAGCAGGATTCATGATTTGCCTTGTGGCTGTATTGACCTGTAAAAAAAAAAACAAAAAAATCATCACAAGACCTTTTATTTATGCAGGTTTGACAGTACAACCCAAACACTAAAGGGTAACTAAAATAGCATCTTGAGCTTCCAGTGAGCTTCCAGCTTCAACTTATATTAGGGTGGTGGTGGAATATATTGTTATTCCATTTTCATTTGTTGTTGTTGGTTTTTTTTAATTTTTGTTTTTTTTTAATGCTAGAAGTTAGCATATCACTAATGGAGCCCCAGCGGCTTAATGCATGTTTTAAAACACACTCCGTATAACTATCTATTTGTGAGGAGATATAAGTATTTTTATATATATACACACACACACACACACACACACACACACACACATACAAACACTTAAGTCGTACTGTGGGCACCCTTAAGGCCTCCACATAAGTTATGAATTTCAAAATAATGCTGTTGTAATAATATAGAATGAACATATTCTCATCCCACAGTGTCAGATAATGACACTTCCCAAGGAGTCAAATTGCCCTGCTTTTTATATCTGTATCATATTGACATCCTGGGTACGCTTTCACATCAATGTTGGATGCTCCAGTAGTGCCGGTACTTGACACCACTAGAGAAACGTCACGTACACACAAAACAATGTCAAAGTCAATCTAGAAATTTCACAATAATTGGCGCACTGAATCATGAGGGTGAAGTTAAGTTGGTTAGTTGGGGGAGAGTCCTGTGTCTTCTTTTGACATTGAGAAATTCAGTTAGCTCCTAAGTATTAAGTATTTTTAAATAAATCAGCAGGATACCGAGGAAGGAAAAAAAAAATATTTTCACAAATAGGATATTAAAAGAAAACAAATTTTAATTATTTACATAGACAAACAATACTTGTAATTATTGCATCCTCTGGTAATCTTTAATGCACTTTTTCGATTTGGGGGCTCCGTAAAAACACAAGAATGAACAAAAGAGCAGTTGAAGCCATTGTGTATAACAAGTCCCAGAAAGGTAAGTGGAGCAGGTCTTGAGGTCTTCAGCAGACAAAACGAGGCCTGGAATAAGGAGGGAATGCTTTTAAAGAGACTCTGTATTTCATGGTGTTTGGCACCCCGGAGTGCTGGGCTTTCAGAGCTTTCCTAGAGGTTGAAATATGTTACAAGAAGAAAGGTAGTAGTTTAAATGTGACTTGGCCCCTTCTTTCAACTATAATAAAGTGACTTCAGCCAAAGCGTGCGGTGGGGGAGTGCTGGGGGTGGGGAGACGAAATCCAGTTCCATTTCAATAAATTCATTTGTACAAAGACGTTTTCCGTTTGTACATTCTGACTAGCCATTGATCTCATTAATTTATGTGGCTCAGTCTGAGGAAAAATGGCTGTTTTCACGTCCGCGGTGGAGGCTTTCTAAAAGACACCATTCCTTAATCCTGACAGCTTTTAATTTGCTTTGACAGACTGAAGCTATGGAAAACAAAAATACCTCGAATCAGTGCCCTGAGAAACTTAAACTTGGTGACAATGAAATATTAAAGGGAAAAATATCCCATTTGACACTTTTTGGTTGCTTATTTGAATCACTCAAAAGCTATTGTTTGTGTCAAAACTAACAGCACTGGATAGCTAAGTGCTGTCTATTGTGCTTTTTTACACAGCAATACACGAAAACATAAAAGAAAATCATTTTATTGTACTCACAGAATAGTTGGAAGTCTACTATTACTTTTCAGGACATTTCCAGGATTGAGAGTGCGTTTGACATTCCCTGTTATTGATGCTGGAGTCTTTTTTATTTGTGCCACTATTGTTCAGACTACAGGTGTGTATCTGTATCTAATCTAATCGGTTCATCCGTGAGTCCAATGACTCACGGATGAACTGTGCCCTTAAGGCTTTCTGAGTTATTACATTCCACATAATTGGATGCACTGAGTTCACAGTGTTCTTGACCTTTGAGCACTAAAATGTAATCAGTTCATCCTTGTGTGCGAGTGGACATTGGTGCTAAATTTGAAGAAATTCCTTCAAGACGTTCCCGAGATACTGTGTACAAGATGGATGGAGAGACATCCGGAAAACAAAGGCATCAAATGAGACACATAAAACCCAAATTATCTTAGACTTGTCCGAATTAGAATTCACATTTCTCCAAGCTTTAAAACATTGCCCCAAGTAATCTAGGGGTTTTTAAAGACCCAAGTTCACTCTCTGTCGGTTGCTCTTACAACACATTTGTCAAACCTTGCACAACTTGAAATACAGTATCAGCTGTGTTGGTTCCTCCATGACTCAATGCTGTGTTTTAAAAAGTTTTACAGCCATAAATATTTGCTCATTTGCAGCTAAGTTTAGTTTTACTAATTATTTCCTTTTTTTTTTTTTTTTTTTTTTTTTTTTTTGTCCCAAGCAATTAACATAAAACCTTAGGCAAAGGTCATACTGTATTATTCCATCACAGAGGAACTTTAAAGTTGCAACCAACAATTATTTTCATTGTCACTAAATGACAGTTATTTTCTTTCATAACCAATTCATTGTTCAGATATAATATTATAAAAAGTAGTCATCATTCTCTGAAGCTCCGTTTGACATATTCACAGTCATTTGTTTTGTGTGACCAAGGGTGAAAACTTAACAACCATAAATCACAGAAAACTGGGAAAGTACCAGGTGTTCACATTTGAAAGGCCACTAAATGTTTAGTATTTCATGTGTGGTAGTAATTGGCATTTAATCATTAATGACATGGAAGAAAAATGATTATATTATTGACAGTTTTTCTCCTGCCACCACCTCCTGCCATCTTTTGCTTGTTGGCGTCGGCTCACGAACGCAGTTTTTACTTGCAATAATTGTGTATCCATCAAATCTACCACTTCTGCAATTTTGTGCTAAGCAATTTCTCAGTTCTATCTGTCTTTATCATCTCAGAGCTTCCATTTCAGCTCCATTTTTCCATGACTCTTTGGCCAGTTGCCCACCTTGAAAAGCAACTCAAATGTCTTTACTCTTTCCTCCCGTGAAACCCACTTCATTGGGCTATTGTTACGAACAGTGGCAATGGAAATGTTGCCGTTTGGTGCGTTGCAGGGATGCCGTCCGTGATAATGAGCCGGGTTAATGCAGTCACAGTGGATTCCGCAGGCAACATCGGTTAATGGAAAAGTATGAAAAGCATCCATAGGCATTTCTCACTCCACTCCTGCAGCTTATGTAGTTTCCCCATTGTCCACCTTAATGCTGACTATAAAGACATTTCCATTCAGATTCAGAGTGAATTTCAAACTTGGTTCACCCCCTTCTGTTTTACAAATGTGCTAATTCTGCTGTTTCAGTCGAACTATGTCACATTTCTGTCTGTCTGCTAAATACATGTCTTTCATTTACCACTGCTGTTTGCATCTGACCAATGTAATGCAAAACATGCAGTTACTACCACTGCAAGAGCACATACTACCAGCTAATGTCAGCCAATGTCGTGTGACATGCGAGAGGAATTTAGGAGGTTAGCTACTGTCGCTTAACCACTGTCAACATCCACACATCGAGCAAACACCACAACACAAAACATAGTGAGCAGGTAACACGTTATTTCTTACCTGCCAGCTCGGTATTTGTATTGTGTCCATTTCTCTTTTTTAAGCTCTTGCCAATGAGTAAAAGTCAGTCCGATATTTACTAGTTTCCGGTCTCGTGCTCATTTGTTTTTGCACCCTCACTTCTTTATCGCATCTCCTGCTGAGCCACGCTAAGAAAATCCAAGGACGTACTACAAGAAAAACCAACCAGCGTCCTACTCCTCACCCCCATTTCTAGCAACAAATGCCAGGGAGGGGTCTTCTTTTCACCCTGTTACAAGTCAACATGAGTTGAACTAATTGTTTTATTGTGGAAATCTTGCACGTGGAGGCTTGAAGTTTAGCACTTTATTTTCAGAAATCGGATCATGTTTTATTGTTTTGACCCTGCTTGACTGCATCTCAGTTCAGTTTCTCTTTCAGGCTTTCTTCTTCATGGTTGCCAAGTTGGCATTTGAAAATTGGAAACAAATATATATAAAAGCGTGTTTTTTTTTATTGCCTGAGTACAAGTAATGAGTTACATTTTTTTAAAATGTCTCCTGTCCTATCTCCTATTTGCTCAACAGGCTGGAATCCATGAGATACAAAGTTGTGCTTTGTCCAAAGGCTGTATAAAGTTCCATTGTTTTCCTTTGTTATCTATTGTCTCGTTTATCCACAGCTGGTACTTTGGGAGTGGTACCAACAAGGGGATGACTGTATGATAATCTCATTAATCAAGGCTCAACCACGAGAAGGCTTCAGCTTACAACAAGAAAGCTATTACAATAAGAAGTTGTTTTTTAATTAAAGCTGCCCTTAAGCTTTAACACACAAACACACACATTAAAGCACACACTTGCAAACAGGAGTGTTGCTGTGAGCATGTTTTAGTGCACAGGCAAGACATCACCCATGTGCCTGTGCATGAGCAGAGCAATTAAAGCACTGAGAGCTGAGGAGAGTCAGAACAGAGTTAAAACTCAAGCGCATGATGAGCGCGTCCCCTTGAACTGATGGGTTTGAAACGGCAACCTGTTTATGTTGAACTCATCTCCACCGGAGGGTCTCAGCAGCTCCATCGTCCCATCTCCCCTGCTTTCTTCTGTTGCTCATCATCCTATTCAAATGAAATGTAAATCCCCCCTGCCCCCAGTTCCCACCATGTCGATACCTCTTTAACTCCTGCTCAGCCCCCATCTATTCAGCATCTCTCCTTTTTTCTAATGCTCTGTCTGTCTTCCTCAGTCTCAGCCCTGGCTTCTTTCAGCTACCTGCTGCTGATTTCCCATCTCTCCATTTTTCTGATTCAGGAAGTGCAGCTGATGGATACAGGCTGCAGCCAACTAAGGAAGCTACGTTTTATCACACGGAGCTCAACAAATTAGCCTGGTTTCATAAATACATCTGCACTTACTATGTTTTTATTGACTGTGGGTGCATCTCATTAACTTGAACAAAATTGAATTGCAGTTACCCAGAATGTTCATTGGGGCCTGTATATATTTGTGTGTGCATCTCAAATGAATGTGTGCAATGACATTTACTGGAGTCAAGTACTTTAGTGAAACACAGCACTATAACTAATTAACACTATAATTAGCACGTGTTATTACATAGTAAAACTTTCCTATTCCTGACATTTATCTCTGCCTATTATTGGAAAATGAAAATTTCAAGAAAGCGATTATACTTTTATCTTACCATTACATCTGTTGATTTCTCATTTACATTTACACATTAGGTTGATGCTCTGATCCAGTGATTGACAGCTGGTATGAGCTAGAGGGGCTATTCTTGAATAGGACAGACTAAATTGTTGGAGGATTAAATCATGATTTTGGGGTAACTTTTGTGTTTTGACAGAATGACTGGATGTCTGCTTTCTGGAAGGTTATTTAGGAGATTAATTGATGGGTTTTATCCTCTTATGATGAGCAGACAAACTGCAGTTTGGCATTTTTCTCAAGGACAGAATTTAATGAGCACATGGTGTCAAACCTGTCCAAAGATGTTGTCACGGCTCACAAACACGTGTCTCAAGTCCCATGTTTAAATAGTTTGTTTTTCATAAAATAACAAATTAAAAAATGTTTACATTAAAATTAGTTTACTGGTACAGTGACTTATAATAAGCACCGTGACACTACAGGCCTGGATCATCTGATAATGTGATTGGCACCTGCCACTAATTCAGCTCAATTGCAAAATTTAATTGCAATAGCTGCGTTTCAGGAAAGTCTGTATGCTCAACACCGCATGTTCAAGTCAAATACTTTGCACAAAAATGTTAAGATTTGAAGTACTTATTTATCTGAAAGGGGCTATAGCTACTCTTTACTCTTTACTCTTTACTCTTGCTAAAAGGGTAAAAAAAGGAAGACATTTATAGAATGAATATACTTTAAGCAGAGTCTGCTGCAATTGCCAAGTTGCGTTTGTCTTTTTAATGTCATTCTAAATATTAACATGTTAAATGTGCATGTTTATAGGAAAAATAACCAACAGTGGCACAATACAGTAGAAAGTTTTTTATATATACTTATTTAGATTATGTTCATATAGGCTCAAATATTGGACTGACAAACTCATTCTGTTATGTTTTGAGCAGCGCAAAGATTTTCTACATCAGCCACAGTAAAATCCATCATTATATGTTCCAGACAGCCGTCTCCTGCTTCCTTTGACTAAATGTCATCATCCAAATATACTGCAAACTAACAAGCGGCATTGTCTGTTAGGAAAAAAAAGGGAGAAGATTTTCTACCCTGACTTATATTCTTGCTCCGGGCAGATTGGGGGTTCAGCCGAAGACTTAACTTGGGCATGTGGACAGCTGAGCTCATTCTGCTGGGCGATGAGTTTCAGATACCAGGATGAGATTGTGGAAAAGGACCAGAGTAATCCCAGGTCACCTTCACAGCCTCAGTCCTAGGCAGCAGCAACCCAACATCTCTTCTTCTACTCTTTTCACTTAAAAATATCTGTCTTAGGTTTTTCCCTCATCTACATCTTCACAATAACACTTAAATCACAAAGTAGAGCTTTGATGAGGATAAAACATCTACGGCTCAAGTATGTGACATCAGTGTTTTTCTCTTTGATTTAAATCCTCAAATTAAATCATGTATTGTGATGCTATAGAAATAGCAACTCTTATTACTTTGTGAAGAGAGGCCAGTGACTGTACATCTGACGTCACTCATGTTATGATAAACTCAACTACAGCTCTGTTTATGTGATCGAATGAAGTCTGTTATTAACACTGGAGCATCAACATTATATTTTCAGTAACAGTAAAGAAATTGTTACATATGTAACATAAGCTTGAGTCATGGATATCTCACCAGCTACTTTTAACCAACCCAAGTGCAGTTAGGTTAGAACTTGACAACAACAAACCATGTAAATTGGTCAAAATAGCAGCCAAAGCAACTTTAAGTTTTCCCACCTTCTTTATTATTATTATTATTATTATTATTAGATATCTTCTTTCATAACATTGCTCTGCTTTATTTGCAGGTTTGATCACAGTGCCCTCATTCTTTGCTCATTCCTTAAATGCTACTCTTTTGCCTTTAGATAAACTTGGTCCATAACAATGAGTTTTTTTCAAATTGTTTCTTGATATCTTCTTCAACATTTCATACACAACAGCTAAGTTAGCTTACCAGCTAGTCACTCTTCCTTCACCTTAAATAATAATTTGAAGCCAGTTTGTAATATTTGTCTCCAAATAATTACATTTAAATATATTTTAAATCAGAGCAGAAATATTGATTTTCAGTGACAGAAGCATGCAGCCAGCCTTGGCTTTAGATTGGTTCTCGTCATTTTTTTGATTTTCTCCCTTAAATTGTTAAACATTTTATATCATAATAATGTCGATATAGTGACACAAAAGGCGACCAATCATGTGCACCTGTATGTACTTCCTGCATTTGGTCTTTGTAACTCTCAACTGTCCTTTTTGAATACAAGTTTCTTCAGATCTTCAGATCTTTCTATGTTTATTAGTTTTCAGCACCACAGATTCTTCGGACCGTCAGATTTACCATATTTAAATTCCTGCAGCACAAGTATTCCGATCAGAAATGAGTTCTTTTGTACTATCTGACCAAAGTAATGTGGGCCAGTATAAGATATTACACATGTGAACTCGAAGCTCACCAGGCAGACAGAGAGCACATCCAAGCAGCGCTGCTCTGAGGATAATGAATACTGTATTACCCAGTGGAGTTGACTACCCTTCCCCCATGAACTACACAGAAATGTACTGAATTAAAATTTGTTTTGTGAGCCTCCAGTAATCAACAGCGTCCATTTAGACATGATTGCAGAATGAAAAATTGCTTTAAATATTTGATCTGTGGACCAGTTAATTGCACATGCAAAGTGTGCATGTTTATGCTTTCATTTCTTCATTTAAATTGCACCGACTGTCATTTTCTTTTTAATTTATATCGACATAAAAGGGTTGCAACTTTAGCAAACTCCTATTTTCTCTCTGCTAATCCAGTTCAGCGCTTTATTCATTTCAACTCGTCGGCTATTTCCTTTTAGCCAGGCATGTTTCATCAGTTGTAACCACTGCACTGTGGACCAACGGCCTGAACAGTGAGCTGGAGGATCAGCAGCGTCCTACTCTGCCCTCTGGAGTCCATTTGTTGCAAAAGAACTGTTGCGTTCTGCTGCTTTCGTGGGGAGACACACTTGCACGTTTCCAAAAATGCTTTACTTGAAGATGATTATTGATTGATGTCTGTGCACAATGTCGTAGCATCAGCATGAAAAATAGATGTCCCGATGCTGACAAGACAGAGGACAAGAGAAGACGATTCATTTCTCTTGTCTGTGGCATAAATCCTACATGAAGGTGCTTGTTGTGCAGAAAACGTGCAGCCTTGACTTTTAGCGACAAGGTCAAACTGTGAAGTTTGTGTCGTGCTTTCTTTAAAAGTGTTTTAACTATGTTGACTATGAAAATTGAATAAAGGCAGATGTTGGATGTCCTGATGTTGGATTTAGAGATAGCTGGTGGAATCCTTTGCATCTGCTTTTGATATTGCAGAAGAAGATAACAGATACATCGGCTTGTCTCTGTGAGGATCTGTCTGCTTCCTGTGGATACTGTAGATACATAAAGTAGACAGATATACCCGAAGCGCAAAAACATCAGTCAAACCAGTACCAATATACTTTATACAGCAGAGCTTATGGAACATTTTGACACATAAATCTGCTTTTGCTTGTTTGAAAGAGCTGTCAGCCTTAAGCTTAAGAACAACAAAACACTGCATGTTACACAATAATGATAAAGAAGAACTCAAGTGAAGGGAGTAAGTCTGTCAGTCCACTCTGCTCAATGCCACAGGGTCACGTGAATAAGCTGGGCGACTGAATTTGTCCTGTGCTCCCGTATTGAACTACAGGGAGACCGAAAATTGTCACTTTTGTTGCTATGGGAACTAACAAAAACGTGTTTTGGTGGTGAACTGGCTTATTGGACTACAGAATACCTTAGATTAGATTTTTTTTTCTAATATATCCTCTATTTTGAATGTTTATTAGGTAGACTAAGCTATTACTAATGCAAGCGGAAACAGAAGTCCTGCATCATGGAGGGGATATTGTTCAGTTTGTGTTGTCTTGGGGAGGTGTTGATAACTGTGGAGGATGTAGTATGAGCTGCTGTGTAGAAGAAGTGTATTTGGATTGTGACAGATTACGTTTTGTTACCCTGCACGTGTCATGTACTGCACATGCATGTAAGGGACAGCAAAGCTGAACTTGATGGTTGTGTAACTGAACAGAGATGAATAGCAGCAGCCAAGTTGAACATCCGGCTAAATGGATTTCCATGGGATACGTATAGACGTTTTCACCATATTTTGATCAGAGGCAGACAGAGGCGATCGAGCCACTTTGGTGCCCTAGGTGAGATTTTGGCTCGATCTCGGACCCTCACACCTGTTGTTCTCACACTAGCTTCTCTCTCACTCTGTCTCTACATTTTTACTTCCTGTCTCCCTCCCGACTCTTATACTCCTAGGCGAGCGCCTATATGGAGCCCTAAGAAACGCTGGCTTGCCCACACTGTCAACACTGCAGGAGCTAAAACTTGTGACAACAGCTGTGAGTGTCTGGTTGTTATAGTAACACAACACATCCAACATGTGATTTTACTGCACACAGCCACTAGAAATATTGACTCTTGGAGCTGCGATGGACGAATTGTGTCAAATTTTTGGATTCAAAGCTTAAAATTCAGCCTGACAAACAATATAACAATCATGAAAATATGTTTGTGTAAATGTAAGTTGCAAATACAAAGATACAGAAATTATCAGTGTATTCTTTTTGCTCTTTCTGATCTTGCTGCAACAATCTCTCCAGCTCAGTAATTCAGAAAGTCTGTTGCATCATGCCATTATCATTGACTTATTATGTTCCCTACTAATATGTAATATGTTTGCAGTTTAGTTGCATTAGAATGAAATCCTTAGGGACATAGTTGGACTTTATGGCATAGGCATGTAGGTGAAAAATCAGGGGTAAAGATTAGATCAAACTAAAAATATTGTATTTCTTTTGAAAATTGAATCAAGTCAACAACAATTCCTGCGTTCTGTTTGACATGTGCATTGCCTGGGTTCATTGTTTTCAAAGTGTTGTTTTTCAGTTTCGCATTGACAGCTTTTACAACTTGCTAAAAGCAAGTGTGAATTTTCTTTCCTTCCACTGGTTTTTCACACTTGTTTCTAATGTGAATCATCTTTTCTCCGTGTCTGTGCCAGAGTTTCTAAACAAGTCTGGCCTGTGAGCTCAAAGGCTGTTTTCCTCAAGCAATACTGAGCCAGCCGTAGATGTTGGATGGGCCTCTTGGAGTGTGTTCCCTTAAGTCGGCAGACCTACAAAACTGCCACACACTCTCCTGCTGATTGTCTGCTCTGCTGTTCACCCATTGAATCCAGCAGAAATTAGTATTTTGGGATAACTGTTGAATCAATAGACAGGTTGAAGCACTTGTTCCGAGAGTCTCATATTGATGTTTGAACCGAAGTGTGCGTCAGTAATTGGTACCTTACACCTGCAGCTTTGACAAATTGTCAGTATTTGGCGACCTGGGAAGAGAAACCTGTCGGACAAAAAGCCGAAAGCACATCAACACATAAACACAATGGCAAATATGACTTTTACACATGTGCTGCTGTTTTCCCGAAAGTTATTTGATGTCTTTTGGTAGAAGAAATGTGTTACTAACCAATTTGCATGTACTTTCTACAGAGGCAGTCGTTGTTTTTTGATTGTTTCATGTTTAAATATTATTCAGTGCACCATCACTAAAAATGTGAATAACCCCACAGCATAATGTGGAGTTGTGAGTGGCTCCCTGGTTACACAACAATGCTGGTCAGTGCTAAAACAGCTCATGGCAGATTGCTTTAATTAAGGCTGAGTTTCAGTTCATTATGCATGCTCTAACTCACATCATAAAAACAAAGGTTTGTAGATTCCTTTTTTCTGTTCTCTGAATATTCTACTTGAAAATCGGGACATATGATGGAGTCAAAGTTTAACTTGCCTGAAACCAAAATGTTTCTATAACGGCTGACTGGGACAATGGGCTCTGATCTGCACATTAAAACCTGCATCTATATAAGCAGCATTAATTGCAGAGCTTTTTATTGAGGAAACGATAAGTTCAGTTCTCAAATGAACCAGCAGAGGCTGCTCTCTAACAAGAGTTTCTCCTCGCAGAGCTCACAGCCCTGCCAGCATCATGTTGTCTGCAGCATACAGTGCACTGCCTGCCTTTGAATGGAGTCTGTATCATCTACATAATATGTCATTGTAAAGATGAATAGGAAAAATTGTGCTGTACAAAATTTCAAACTTTTCTTTTCTTCACCATTTTTTTTTTCGAAACTGCAAACTAGACATTTTTACCCCTTTAGCTGACTAGAAATTTGAATTGTCTAATAGGTTATAACCATTCTGCTGTTTACCTGCTTACGTGTGTGTGTGTGTGTGTATGTATGTATGTATGTATATATATATATATATATATATATATATATATATATATATATATATATATATATATATATATGTGTGTGTATATATATATATATATATATATATATATATATATATATATATGTGTGTGTGTGTATATATATATATATATATATATATATATATATGTGTGTGTATATATATATATATATAACAGAAAATATAGAAATATATAGAAATATATAGAAAGAAATATATATAAGAAAACTGGCATTTCACATAAAGTCAAAAAGTCATAAAGTCCACTGTAAGGATAATTTTCAAAGCAAAACTGTAACTTTTTCATCCACACTGACACAATGAAAGCACAAACATCATTTCTTTCTATTGCTCAGATGTGCAATTTGGTGACTGTCCCGCTCCAAATAAAAAAATTACACAACCAAAAGAACCAAAACAAGCAATCGGGTAGTTTCCCACTGTGCTTTATTTTCCAGGTCATATCGGAAACTCGTGTTTTTCTCTAAGAAATCATTCGGCATTTTTAGAAATACGTCACAATGTCTCCATTTTGACCCCATGATAGATATGTGGTACCAAGTGTATCACGTACTATTATCCTGATATCTTGACTGGATTCTCACATCAGGTTTCCATGACAACTCACCTTGAAGAGTTGATTGAAAATGGATGGCAGCAGATGTCATTGCCCTTTACCAATAGACTACATCCAAATTATAAAATGTTCAGACTGAAATTAAAGATGGGTCATAGATGGTGGAACTATAAATAACTGTCTCAATAAGTGAGACTGTTTGTTATTTTAATCTCTAACAGTTTTCTGTTTAGTCGTGACAGAAGTCCAGTAATTGTTTATCACACCCTCCTTCACTTCTCCCGCCACTTGGTTATGCATCGCTGCAGATGGTACAACCACCACATGAAGTGCAGCAGGGTGGACTCTGCAGGGAGCAGAGGATTAAAAGTAGAATACATTTGCCTTTTAACAAGGCCTTATAGTACAGAATGTTAAATGATGATTTGTAAAAACAATAAAAAAGTGTGAAATCTATATTTTGTTTATAAAAATGTGTAATTTTCTAAACATAAAATGTGGTGGGTTTTTTTTGTTTTGTTTTTTTTTTTTTTTTTGAGTCTCTTGATCTTAATGATCGAGCCTCCACGTTTGATTTTCTCTGAAGTCACATTTGATCCTACAAGTTTCTGCCTTTTGACTCTGGACAGACCTGAGTTGATGCACCTATATTCTGTTAGCTTCTTGTCTTTTTCCTTAAATTGAACCTACAGACATCTTCTCCCCGCATCCCCAGGAAAACAAAAATAGTACTGTCCTCGTGTTAAAATGGACCCACCCTTTGGTCTGCACCAGGAACTGTGTGCCCAGTTTAATGCACCTTTTAAATAAACCTCTTACTTGATTCAGTGAAACCAGACTAAAATCTCAGCATTAATGATATTTTAAGGTGCCCTGAGTGAAAGCTTCCCCCAAATATTTTACTCTTAATCAAAATTTGACTTTAAGGTGAAAAAAGAAACCCTTTTAGTGATATTAGTTCCTCAACAGAGTTGACGTTCAGGGATATTGTAACAGCTTTTAAGCACTCGCCTCTCAGTCAAAAGTAAAATTAAGTGACCCCTTTTTTGTCTCGTGTAATAAAAGAGAGCATCTTGCTATTTCCATTCACATTAATGATTTTTTTTTTTGTGCTGCTGCAACTTTTAATGTGAAAGTTCTTTAAATGTGAGTACAAAATTCTCTGAAGTAAAAAAGCTCGACTTTATTGCTGTCGTAGGTTTCACATTTTTACCTACGCTTCACTTTTTGTGGAGTTACACAACCCTTGTAAACACCCAAGTGCTACGGCTTTATCAGAGTCCCTAAGTAGAAGGCTCAGTGGGTCGGTTTACCGTCTTTGTCTTTAAATGGGACACACGATGGACCAACAGGAAAAAAATGGACCAGGACAAAAGCCAACGGGGGAAATTAAAACAAATTCCGTGTTATAATTTTCCCAAAGAGTTATTATGAACATTAAGTTGTCTGACTCCAACTGAATGATTTGTTCTGCACTTGCTTATTATGGTCTTCTCCTCAGTTGACCTCGTGTCTGATGTCTGTAGGTTCAATTCAAGGAAAAAGACAACTCTTATCCTAAATGCATTTAATGTGTACACTGCAAAGAAAAACTTTGCCTTGAAAGTACAAGCGGGTTGTACATTATTAGGTGACAGACAATTAGGTTTGAATATAGCTGCTGTGAACTGGATCTGCCTTTTGCATTCATGCTGCCCTCTCATTAGTACCAGCTCTTGTATATATCACATTCATTTGCGAGATGAGCGACGCGTGCCCTCCATGGTAATACACCCATACTTGTGTCTGTGGTGCAAATGATCAAATATCACTAAATCACATTTGACCTCATTTAGCAAACATACAGAGCCAAAGCTCCAAAAAAATAAAATTAAATGAGAACATTGGGTGAATCAGCCTTTCCCCCCTGCGTGTGATACTTACTCCAATCTAATTTATGAGGCCGGCTATAAATGCCACTTAGCGGACAATATCCGTTGAGCTTCCATGACGCCTCATTATTTGATAAACACAGAGCAAACTCCCCTGACACCTCACGGTGTTAAAGCTGTTAAATTTGTCCATCCGTGGCATTTCCTCTCAAGGCTCTTTGCTTTCTTCTCTCTAAATTAAAGAATGATCTTGTGCTGTTCTTCAGTCCCTAAGAGCTTTTGGAAAGCTGATAGATGAAGACTGATAACTGCAAGATTCCTGAGAACCGATTTACACCTTGAGTGGTTTTATGAGTAATAAACGTAGCATACGCACACCCAGACATGCCCAGTTTGGCACGAGGACGTGCTTAATTGTAAATGAAATAGAAATATCACAAATTTCAACTAATTAAGGCTTTTAACAACCTATGTCTCATTTTGTCCACTCTTACCTAGCACTACGAAAGACGCATGGCATTGTTACACAGTACAAAACTTCAAAGAAGAATTTGTGTGATGTCCCTCAAAGTTAAGATTCATCTATCAAATTAATTATATTTTTTATTCTTATATGACCACCCTAATAATGGACGTTTAACTGTGTTTATTTATGTTATTCACCTCAGGAGGAACGTATGATGAATTGAACCCACTTGCCATTAGTTGTGTGTGTACCCAAGGCTTCTAGCCTACTTCTTTCTGTCACCAAGCTCCATTAGCTACGTGTTACAAGAATTTTCACAAGCAGTGAAAAGAAAAACTGTAATGTCAGTAATAATACTACAGTGATGTAACAGTCCAATACTTTGCCAGCTTGTTTACTGTATCACCTGAACACTAGAGACCCGGCTTATCTAACCTCTCTGCGCTCAGTTGAAAGGCAGCATGGTGCAGCTTTACTTGAGGGAGGGGATTAGCCTCAGTCTTAAGGAGAAAGTGGACTCTCAGTAAATTATTAAGAAGTTGTGGTGGATATTCAGTAAATCACTCTTGTGGGTCTGTCCAACACTGTTGGTCTCACATTCTGTTGCATGAAACACTCAAGAAACCACCAAATGCGTATTACTCCACACCTGAACTTATTAAGTATTAGAGTACATATTACGCCCCTTATTAAGTAAGAGCATAAATTATGCTGTGAGGTGATTTTGTCTTGGTGGACTAAACGCTAGTGGCAAAGGTGAAAGGATTATGCAGAAACAGAGCAATGAAAAACAAATGACCTGTGGAATGTTAAAATTAAATAGAACTAGCGGTGCTTGAGTCTAATTGGCAGTTGGCATTACAGAAGCCGCTGTGTTGCCTTCTTACCTGGTGTTTTAATTCAGGTGGTTTTTGTTTTATTGGTCGAGTGCAGGTTGATGATGGCAGCCCTAACAAAATGAAAGAACTGAAGGTTGGTGTGGGCTTTTATTGAATCTAATTATAGAGCTGCAGCACAGATAGACGGCCATTTGGCGCTTTTATGAAACAACGTTATCAGGTGCCATTAACTCTTCTGTGGCTACAAAATAACCAGCTAATGTGCTTTGGTAATCACACAGTATGTATCCCACAAAAAAAAATAAAAATGTGAACAGACACACTGATTAGTTTATTGCACGTTTTATCCGTTGTCAGTCTGTGTGTCAGAAACATTGGATCTCGTCTGCTGCCACGAACTTCACCAGTAGTATAGCTGAGAAGTGCAGCAAGCTCTGATTGCTCTTGTCATATCTGATGATTCTGAAATAAAATGATTATGTTACTGGAGAGATGGGGAACAGGAAGTTTAATCCAGCTCAATGGTTGTGTCATTTGGCCTAAAATACTTTGAATTAGTCATGTCCAGAGGGATCAACTCCGAGAGAAAATCTGCAATAATTACACATGACACTGTTCATTCAGGACATGTCATGGTTCCATTTTGACCATTTTCTTCCACAGCAGACACGTGGTAATAAAGTTTATGACACTTAATCATACTGCTGTCATTAAGGGTAATTGCTCAAATCATTGGAAACTTTAATGCTAAAAAGCTTTTCTGAAGCGGTGCGTACTTTTTACATTTCAGTCTAGAAGGTTATAAAAAAAAAAAGATTCCATGTGCGTGGTTTTCAGAGACGACATGTGAAGGTACATGGACCACACTCCAGGGTTCATGTGCATTGATTGGACAATGTGCAGTATAGCTACAAAGGCTTAAGTATTAATTTCCGACTAGACAACAGCACATTAAGCAAGCGAAAACTGACTGATTACATCAGCACAAATAAACAGAAAGTGAAGAATCATTAGGAGTTAAAACCAAAACTCCACTTAGGATTTGCCTGGGGACTAAAGCACAGGAGATATGGCTGATTTGTTATTGCTTATTTTACGCTTGGCAACCAATATTCTACCTAGTGTGCATATAAAAAATACACAAAATCCAGCAAATGCTTAAAATTACACTCCACACAGTGGACACAACATTTGTCTTCTGTTATGTACCTATGTTAGATTTGATAAGGTCAAAGAACCTATATAGTCCTACATTCTTACAACTGTATGTCAGTATACTCCTGTGCTTTTGAGGATGGTCCATTAAAGCAATTTTCCATTCGCAAATTTCAGTTGTCTAAAATATGAGTGCTGATTTCCGATCAGATGGTCTGCAGGGGGCAACTCAGCTAGAGACCAAAACATTTGGATTTGCAGGGACCAACACATTATCTGCTGGAGCATATACGGTTTGCGTTAGGCATCTTGAGTGGATGCTTGAAAAAGTTATGAAAACTGGCTCATTGAACCCTGAAAGCAGCCATTTTGAGGAGCAAGCTGTGCCGCTCTGCTCACCAATCAGACTGTGGTACAGCCAGAATCGAGATATGAATAGAGATTAAAAGTACTGCCATTCTCAGGTTTTCTCTATTCTCATTAGAAATGCATTTTGTATCAATAGAGTCCAAAAACCTAATTTTACATTCACCTGACAAATGAAAAACTTGAAACATCGAATTTAATGTTCCAATTTTCTATCATTCAATTTGTAAATAACTATTAGATGAAGAGGGCACCAAACTTTATGCATTTGTGCCAAATATAAACATGCACATCATTTTTGTCTTTAACAGCTGGTCAACATTCAGACTTAACGAACGTTAATTATGTTGTACCATTGAAAAGGTTGGTTTGACTCGTGGTTAAGAAAAAGTTCATCAAATAGTGTTGTAGACGGTTGTGACTGTGAATAAGCTATAACTCTTTTCTACCCCCTGTTATTACTAAGACATGGCAATCTCTCATTTTTATGATTTTTAAGTTTGATTTGAGTTACTCTACTGCCCCACAAATACATGCCATTTGGGGACAATAGAGAAATAAATTATTGATTTATTGACTTGACTGACTGATTCATTGACTGACACGACAAAAGGAGGGTCTGCAGCTCTCGTGAACATCCACTGCTATCTACCACTGCCACTGGAGTTGATCAAAGTTTAGTGTCTTCAGATTGTCGTCTCAATTTACTATGTGACCATGGCAACCACAGAATCCACACTGAGAGAATCAATAAAGACTTGGTTGTTACTAGGATGCGAGTTCCCTGAATTATGCACTTGTTCATCTGCAGAAACATGTCAGTGAAGAGAGATGGCATCAGAGCAACAAACACTGTTTATAATATTTGCTAAATCTTAATCTTCTTTAACATCTTGCAGCATTTGACTTGATTAATGAGCAATATTTAGAGTAAGCTATTAATAGTTAAAGCACGACATGAGGAGAAAAACATTAATACTGTAGTTATAGAAACTGAGCTGGACCATAGTCTAAGTGCTTTGACTGCATGATACCTTTTCCAGGCAAGTGCAGCACCACAGTCTACAACTATTCAGGCCTAGTTACTTTTTTTTTTTTTGTTTCTTAATGCAAGAACATGATGAAACATTTAACATTTCAGTTTTACTGGGGGAACAAAAAGTGACATTTCCACACGTACTGAACATTTTTTAAACCGTTATTAGTACATCCATTTACAAAACTAAAACACGCAACAGGTATAAAATATTGCTCCATCGATCACTGCCAGTTGAAATGGCCATTGATTCATGTTAGTGTATTTGTGTCTGTCTTTATGCAAAAAGCATGTTGAAAAGAATCCATCAAACACAAAAGACAAATGATGCATAAGAACTAAACCTTTGGAATATGTAATAATGAAAACGTATAGCTGCTGCACGTACCAGTAGAGATAAACCCCCAGACCTAATATTTCCTAAGAATTCCTGCTGATGTTTAAGCACATGTGGCAGCTTCTCTACTCGCGCACAATAGTGCAAAATGAGATAAGTGGCTAAGTAATTCTGCTGCAGAGCCGGAGTCATTCAGCCATTTGTTCACAGTAATGGGTCTCTCCTCTCAAGTAACACTGTCTGTTGGCAGGATTGAACCTGATAACGAGTCTAAATTAATTGCTTTATTTAATTATGGAGATTTTGGTGTTGTAGGTCCCACTGAGAGACTCGGAATATGTAGAATTCATGCATCATTTACACATTACTTACAGAATTTTCTCTATTTCAAATACAAAAAGCTATAAAGAAACAAGAAGAAAATATAACCATTTGTCTAACAATGTTAATTTCAGTTTTTTTTTTACTAGCAAGTAAAGGACTTGGGCAATAATTGATACTTGTAAGACCAGCACACAGTAAATTCAAAAACTAATCTTGTTATCAGGTCGGGGAAAAGTACTTGTGTTTTAATTCAACCACAAACCTTAGGCCAGTGTGACCCATTCCTGCACATAAATAGTAAAGTGTACATACAAAGAATTTGTATCAAAAGCTTAAGTTGGTCCTGATTTTCCACTGTGTTTTCATGTGCATTTGTGTATAAGTGTTTATGTCTCAAAGGTTAAAGTGACCGATTTCTGTGTGGGTTGTGTTTTCTGTGTAGTCTCTAATGAAGTCTTATTTCCTGTTGCTACTTTAAAGCTATGTGTAACAAAGTGAAAAACAAGGCTAATCCACTCGAGCTGCAGCGTTTTCAGTGAGCAGTTCAGAACCATCATCATCTAATGCCCAGATGATGTATTAGGGCTGCTGGTAAAATGAATGGAAATCATTTAAGGTACAATAATAAAAGTAATAATTAGTAGTCAGAAAAAAATCAAAGCATTTATCAAAACATTCAATGTTAAATGTGCCAGAGCCATGAGTGGTGACGCCATGTTTTTTTGTACTTTTCTCAGGAAATTGGGAATTTTAGAAACCTGACTGAAAATGAGTTTAAACTGTCCCCCAACAGCCACAGATCTGCTCAAAAACACAGTGGGGAGAATTCTGTGAGACCAAATGGTTTTGACCACTTTTGAGAGCCTGAGGGCTCTGAAATACTTCACATTGCACTCTGAGAAACAATGTTTCAGTGATGAAAATCCCAGAAACCTTCTGGAACTAGTGTACACGCATTTATTATCCTCAAAGTATTTTTCTAAAAATCCCTTTTGGAGACATGACTTCTATTTGGCTCAGTATAGTGTGATGTTTGTTGCTGCTCATTGGTTTGTAAAGTTCATGTTTTTATGGGACAGTTAATATACAACAGTGTTGCTGACAAAATGAGAAATCCCCTTAAAATCCCCTTTAAAAAAAATCCCCTTAAAACTTTGTAATAGCAGGATCACACGTTTGCTAATGTTTCACAAATCATCTTTCTTGTTTTGTGGCTGGAGCTTAATCCTTGGGCAGTGATTGTACATTTTAGGACACCAATCCCAAAACAGTGCCATTTTGCTCTGTCCACAAATCTCATACCGACGTACACCTTATCATAGACCAGCAGCCAAAATTAAAAAAGGTATTTTCGTTCTGACCTTTGAGTAACACATAAAGAAAGCAGTGCTTGTCCCCTGGCTTCAGTAAAGAAATGCACAGACATCAAGTGTTTTTCACTCTTGACAAAAGGTCAGCCATGCTCATATTTATTTCCTTAAATGAAAAAAGTCAGTTTCTGCATCTGACAGAACTCGCGTGGCTCTAAGGCACTAAATGGCATTCTTGCCGTTGTTACCAGTTCCTTTTAGAAATCATTTTGCTGTCCTCATACCTAAATCCAGCTCTGTTAACAAAAACCTTTACAAACCTGTGTAAATGATTTTGGACCAAATCCACAGTTCTTTATCTGTGCAAAAATTATATTATAATATAAATATTGAAGTTCATCTAAAGACAAAGAAAAGGCAAGAACTCTCCTTTCACAGCAGGAAAACACAAAGATGGAATTCTTTGCTAAAAGGAGGATTCCCACCTGATGAGCCTCATTTTAGCCTTAGATACACATTTTAATTCTTTCACAGTACCAGGACTAAGAATGCGTCCTTGTGCTCCTGACAAAGTTTTTGGTTGACCAAAAGAACCCATCTTGCCGTACTACATCAATTTTGTCATTATCATTATTATTTGTCCTTTGGTCTTAAACTTGCATTGAACTTGGCCAAACTTTCTTGAAATTGCAGAGCGTCGTGCAGTAACATTCCAGTGTACTTAGCTGTACTCAGCTTTATCCTAAATGAACAGAAAAGGCTCTGAGAATGTTAAAAACTTTGGACAAAGAATTGATTTTTAAATGGAACCAAGCACAGAAATGAGTACTGAGATATATTTTTGTAACTATTAGTTTTCATTTTTAATAGTACAGTACAGTAGTGAAGTATTAAAAAAGTTTAACCTTGGACAGATGTGACCATGGTTATGTTAACTTTTATTAAGTTTTGCAGAAATGAAAAGGTAGATTAGGCAAGGGTGAGTGAGTTCTGTTATGCTTAATATATATAATATATATATAATATGCTTTCAGTAATGTCAGCTTTTACTTTTGAAAAAGTTTTTGTGGGTGTTAAAAATCGTGTCACTTGTTTCGTCAAACTGCTCCCAAACAGGTCTACTAGAGAAAAACAGGTTTAGAATTAGCTCCTTAAACTAAGAGGAGTTTCATGGTTCATTGTTGTCGTGAAAGGGCGGAAAAATTGTGTAAATAAAGAAGTTGATACTTGGCTCTGACCTTGTTACTCCCACAATCATACTCTAGTACAACAGTGATTGGGGAAGAACAATGTCAGCAGACAGACTCTTTACAGTATTTGAGGTTGGTTTGTCCTGCTGAAATGTAAGAATGTTGTTGAAATTCTATATTGATGAGATCATGGTTGCTTTATTTAAATTGTAGACAAACCTGGGAATCCATGGTGTAATGGACTGGGGAGAGGAGCCAGGCTCTCTGACGCTCTGAGGCTTCATTTGCTGGTCAATTAAAGGTAAGTCGTTGTGTCAACAGTCCATAAAACGTCCAGAACCTGGAAGAGATTCTGGAGGAGTTTTCTTCATTTTGCGGATTGTGATACTTTAACCCTGTGGAGGTTATTGGTGATGTCTTTGTTGTTTTGAGCTCTTTCTTTGTTACAGCTCTGTCTGTTTCCTTTGTTGACCTGTTCTGTGTATGTTGATCAGGACACCAGTAGTTTCTTTCTCCACTGATTGTTTTCTACCCTTTTCTCAGATTCCAATTGGCTTTTTTCTCCCCAAAAACATTACCTAGGTTTACATGTGGACTTTTCCCAGGTAAAAGCTGTTGGACAGTCACTTGTCTTCCAATACTCAAGAACTGCGTGACTTGACTGTTATTTAATGTATTGAGGTTTAGAGAGCATAAGACAAAAGCTGAAATTCTTTCATCTTTTGGTCTTAAACCTAAATGTCTTCAGTGTACAGCATAAAAAAAGTTAATATACGTGTGTGCAGTGTGCTGGTGAGGGCTGGTGTGACTGGACGTGGAGCATTTAGACAAGCCTTTAGTGTCTCAAAGGCAGATTTATATTCACAGCTTCCACACAGCACAGAATATGCAGATATCTGCACAACAACGATATCATTGCCCAGGACTCATCTCACATACAAACCTGTGGATTCAGATGGTAATCAGTGTAATATTCTAAGTGCAAGGTGTTTGCAGGGCCAAGTGTCTAAGGGCAGCGGCAGATGATCCTGATAGCGCAGATTCATTTGGATCGTAAATGGTTAATGTGACAAAACTGGCAACAGTAAAACTGGGGGGGTTGAATAATGTTTTATAAAGTATGTATACATTATTTAAGGTATTTCATAGACATGTGCCATTTAAAGACGATATTTGCATGCGCATACCTTCATTTGGGTGTGTTTTAGTGGCAAAGTTTGTCTACATTCTGTGATAAGGAATGGCTGTGTCTGGTACTACAGATGAGGGAAGGCGTGTCCTCGGGGGTTTATTAGGAAAAACAATCTGTTCAAGTGTTCTGGAACCCTGAGATTACTTTGTTTTTTGTTTTTGTGTTTTTTACTTGCCTTGTGTTACAAACCATTCTCTCACTGGGGGCAGACGTTGCTGGGATGTAGCGTGTTTACTAGGCTCATCTTCTGTTCCTAAAGGAAGATGATATAGATAATCGCATTTGGATTATTTACAGGAAATGTACATTGTATAATAAAGCTGTTTTTATTCAATTATAAGCTGCGGGGCCTCTGTTAATGAGGCTTATCAAAGTCAGGAGCATTATAACGAGTGATATATGCTGAATTTCTTTACACAGATCAAGAATCAAATCAATACAGACAATGTGTGGGCACATGTGAGGCTCTGGATCGCCCTGCAGTACGTCCATCATTAGAATCATCAGACTTCTTAGCACAGAGGCGTCTTAGCACTGATGGCGTGATTCCCAATGCCAGATGTTGGTAACGAATGAAGCATTTCATTAAATTGTGCTGCAAGTCAATATGTTTCCGCACAAGCAACCTCAAGCTCTTTCTTGCTACTTTGCATCAGTCTCACTGAGTATGTGAGTATCATCTTTTGTTGTGTTAGTGAGATCTACACATCAATATGCTCGACCGAGAAACCGTTGAGAAACATGCCGACCTGTGAGACATCAGTCATTGTGAGCCCATAGTTATAGTTTGGCAGTTCACCTTCAAAATACGAGTATATTTAGTGTGAGCGAGACAAGTTACAAATATGTATATATTTCCTATATATATATTGTTATATAATATTGGTACTTTAGTTAATGTTGATTTTCTAATTTAATTGTATTGTCCACAATCACCACAGAGACACTTCAACTAGCAGCTTGTTTGTCTGTGCCATAGACGTCCTGTGAGGTCCATAACCTATTAAAACACATTGGCCACATACACTAAATGACATGTCCGTCCACTAACACATTGTTGATTCATGACATTTTTAACAAATGTTGCCCCACAGTCTCTAAACCAGCATTTCCTGATCAGCTACACATTCTCAACATCTCTGGTACAATAGCGGAGACTCACCAGTTTGACAATATTTATGCAGAAATACTGTATCCATACTCATCCAGTAGAGCAGTGTGTCACCTAGTAACTATAGATTTTGGACAAACAAGCTATTTCAGACTGCAGGTTGACAACTACCCAAACATTAGTAGAAAGGATTCAGTGCTGGATGCGTCAAATAAAATATGTTGGATCAAGGAAGAAGACGCAGACAACATAAAAACTATCAATCTAGTGTACAACAAACCACAAAATAAAAGTGATCAAGAAAAAGGCAAATTAAACAAAGTTACAAAATACCCAGATTAGTCTTTTTGTTTTTGAGACTTGGTTGGAGGCCTTTAATTTTCAGACTGAACCAACTCCACGCTCTGCTAATATGTGAGCGAGTGGACAGAGGGAACAGTAATTGCTGAGCTAACAAGTGCTGCAGTGTAGGTGGAGGTTGAAAAGCATCAGCAGCGTTTGCAGCAGTGCTAGAGCAGAACTGGTTAATGGACAACTTAAACAACGTGCAGCCCTTCTTGCTTGTCCACCCAAGGCATTATTGGATGTTCTGTGGAAATGTCGAGTATATAAGCGCAGCATGCAGTCACAGTATCTGCCTTAACAATGCAGTAGAGGAGTAAATGACTAGAAAGGCTATCGACAGGTGGTGAATCCTCCATCTGTGAACAGACTAGAATGAACCCTTTCAAATCAGTTTAATTAACCATTTTGATGCCAACACAGTGTACTGATGAAGAGCTTTATTGCAGTGTCGGTATATATTCCAAAGTTATTCTGTCAAGTTAATAGAGTAACTTGAAACAGACAAGGTTGCAAAAGTCAGCCAACACATAGTTACCAACTACACTTACTAACGGTGATATCGCTTCTTCCCCCAGGAAACTTTGCATTCATCAAATAATCTTACTCAAACCATTGGTATGAGCCTCTGTTACTATCATAATTAAAAACAACTAAGAAAAGTCTAAAGAAAAGGCCTAAAGCTCTGTGTGAGCGTGTTATCGGTGTGTCACCAATCTTTTTATTGTGTTCATCAGCACCAGTTTGGGTGTATCCCAAGACAAACTGAATACATTGTTACTGTACATGTTTCTTACAGGAATAGAAATGTCTGTGAATTCATTCATGCCTGTTGATACCATCCTCCTTCCCATCAGATACTAAAATGTCATCCATGCATTATTAGAGACTGAGTTACATAACTTGCATATGAATCACGGCAGTAAATACATTTCCTTTTACATTTACATTTAGTTATTTGGCACACGATTTTATCCTAAGCAAGGTGATTTGGTCTTGTATTGATTCATTGCTTTCTGTTCAGTCTAATGGAGAAGACTTTAACAGAAGCATTTATATGGAGAATTAATTTCAAGATTTACAAATTCGATTACAACTAAAGAACACACAGTGCAAAATGTTTTCATTATGGGATTCCACGGCTGAAAGTAGGTTTCCAGAAGTTTGGACCCCTCTCCTGATTTGTAGGAGAGCAGGATGCTTGGACTGAGAAAGGGGCAAAAAACAAGGAAAACAAAGACACGTTGTTAGGAAGTCGTTTGTAATGTTCAAGCAAAGTAAGTTTAGAGGGGAAAAGTAGAAAGGGCCCATAAATGTCGAGGTAATAATGCTGCAGACGATGAGTGCTTTTCCCCGACTGCACAACTTAAATCTTCAATCACTGTCCGAGGGGGCTGCAGGGGGAGACTGAATTCCCATGGTGAAAGCACAGATCGATTACTGAAGACAGGTGCAAGCATTTGAAGTTTCTGTTTGTGTTTTGAATGACCAGAAAGGTGTATGGCAACCACTAAAAGATGCAAAGGCATTCAAAAGTTATCGATGATGTGAAACTATCCAAAAGTCACGAAATGACTAAAAATAGATGTAAAACTGCAATCACTCAAAAAAACAAACACGCAGGGTGGGGGCTGTTCGCTCTGTGGGCCCGTTTTATTTGTAACTCCTACATTGATGCAGGTACTGATGAAGTAAAGGAGTTTGTGGAGGAGGAAAGAAGGGGTCGTGAGAGTTTCAGGACTGAACACAATACAACAGCTGCAAGCCTTCCGCCTCCGTGGGCTCCACTTAAAGTTCACCTTCAGTTTCTCCACTTTCCCCGATATTCTAATTGTCTAAAACTTTAGGATGCTTTTTAAATTTGCGTTTATGAGGAGAAACATAAAGGTAAGATAAGATGTGATGTGCCTGCTTGCTGTTGAGGTTAATTATTCATCACAAAAGCATAGAAATTCACCAGCATGTAGGAGTTTGTAAATTCTCACTGATCAAACCTTAGTGCCTGATTCTGGCCCTGACCAGTTATGTGAGGATAAACGATGGCCTCTAAACAGCATGGAGTTTTTTCATTTTTTCTTTTTTTTGTGCCTCTGCTTGTGTTTCATTTTCAGGGAGTCAGTGTATGTTTTAGGCCTCAATGTCTTTTTTTCTTCATAATGAAAAAAAAAAAAAAAACGTGTCCTTGCAGACACTACTGACACATGGCATGTTTTTTTTGTAGGAGCAGGTAAAAAACTCTTCAGACTCAGAGAAGAAATGTGCCCAACCCGAGGGGAAATAGCCTTCATAAATAATGCTACATATGCTTATATAAGTACAGCGATGTGGTGGTTGCCTAGTAACCGCGGCAAGCTGCTCCTCTACATTGTATAGATTCAAAAGACAAAACGAACCGCAGGACGATGTGCTTCACATCTGATTAGAGCCTAAAGGATGCCTTCCCCAATATGTCCTTGTTTGTTTTGGATCCAGTCTGGGTAGTACATATAAATAAATATTAAACTTCCCCCTGACCTCCCTGAATTAAAATATCTCTATTCATTTAGCTGAAAGATGCCTCCAAATGGCATCACTTGGAGGAACCTTCAGTTCAGATTATGTCATCTGGTCGCTCACACTATGGAGTTTGTAATCGTGGTCGACGATGCTTTTCCAGATCTCCTCCCGATGATGTCATCGGAACTCCTAGTGATGAAAATCTAGTTAAAGTTTCCCAGCTATAAGCAGAGAAATATTCAGAAGGAGTTTTAAAAGCATTCATGAGCATTTACACCCCAACTAAAGCGATGATAAGCAATTAGGAAATTGGTGAAGTCACCCATGGCTTTTCATACTGCTAGACACCACTCTTGTTGATTTGTCAAATACAGCTTTGAGAAGTCCTGTTAATCCTGATTCTCTTCCCAGTATTGGCTTGTATGTTGATATGGCACGTTGATAGGATCCCCCTGAGCATTGCTATCATGCTGACAGCTGCTCCTTCACTCTGTGATATTCCTGAACCTCTGTTTTAACTCGATCGAAACTAATCCAAACGTATCAAAACCTGTGTGAAAAAGATGATTTAACTTCCAATAAGTGGAGGAATTTGGAACCAGCTTATTGCATCTGTTTGGTGCATTAAATGTATATTGATCCGTGAAATGCCAGAAATTGCATCGCGCACAATTTAATATTGTGAACCCTCTGAGTACACTGGCGCAGCACTAGGCTTTCTTCCCTCTCTGACGGCTGTTTGTGATACTGCATACAACCCATGATTGTGCAAGTTGCACAGGTTGTTGATGCCGTTGTCTTACAGGCAAACACTGCTCAGTTAGTGCCCTTCAAGCTGCAGAGCTCTTAACTGTGGTCACTGATGAACATGTCAATGTTTCCACTTGTTCCCAATGTGCATTTAATGCTCCGCACAGTTACTAAGCTTTGTGGGGAAAGTGAGGATGTATGATGAGTACTAGCTAACCCACTGCTCTCAAACATCTCACTGTTTATTTTTACCGTGGTAACACGTAAATGCCAAGGTCGTTCTGACAAAGACTATGTTTCTCTTGGCAACTCCACCGCAGGACACGTCACTAAGGCTACAGCCAACGCTTTGAGTTGCCCTAACTTGTGGCTCTTCTCAGCAAGACGACTGCACCCCACATGGTTCTGGTGTTTGCTTCGATCTTGTGTCTATTAGGGAGATGATGTGCTTTTATGCTACAGGTTTTGATGTTTTTAATGATTCTGTAAAAATGTTTTATATGTGGACGAAATATCTCTGGTTAGAAAAAAAATCCGGCTGCAACAGTAGCCACACATTTAACGTGTGATGTAAGATGCGAAATACCAAGAGCATTAAGCTTTGGTAATGGTTCCCATTTTGTAAAATAGGTAATCACCTTGTTTTTGATCATATTGGTCTTGTTTTTCTCCCGCTCAGATCACCTGTGTTCTAACCAGTTTTGTGGCTGTTCTGCAGTGAGCCTGTTGCCAGACCTCACTCACTTTTGGCTCCAGCCCATTGGTTGAGGCTCACTGGTGCCTCTTCCATGTTGCTGGTATCCGTGTCACTAGAGGAGAGGCATGAACTTCCAATTGGTAAGATGTACATCTTAGCCGCCAAACCCTGCATCAACGGTCTTTACTACAAATGATTGGATGGTATGTCGGGGACTGACTCCTGGCTAAAGCGAAGTGACCAGCATGTATTTTCTGAACTTCTCCCTCCTGGCTGTTTCCTCTTCAGCTTCCGGTGTATTGTAGGCAGGGGAGTAAACCTGGTGATTGTCCTTCTGTTTGAATGTCAGCTTCTTCCACTAGAAACTTATTGTAGTTTTAGCAGCCGCTGATTGTGTTGGATTTGCTCTGTCTACAGTTATGTGCAGCAGTTCATTGTACTCCAAAATTCAACAAGGACCTTTTGGAATTTATTCTGGCGAGCTTTGATAAACTTTTAATTCTTGGCTAATTTAATATTAACATTTGCTATTTGCTCTCCAACTAATTTTTAAAAAATATTATTGACTCTTTTAATCTCACTCAGTCTTAGTCAACAAGCTCATGAGCTAGGATATACAGTACATTGGACCGTGTGATTTCCTATGGGCTGTGGATGTCTGTAACTGAATCTCGAGTCAGCTTTTCTTTGCTTGTTTTATTTAGTTCCCTCACTGGTAAGTAAAGATCTCTCTAGAGCTTTGTAGCTGCTTTAAAACACTGGACTACATACTCTGGATGATCTTTCCTCCCATATGAATCTGAGGACATGTTTTCCTTGGTAACTTCCACTTGTGAGGTTATTTTGGATTGTATTGCTCTGCTTCAATGCAGCCCAGCCAGGTCACAGGCAGAGCTCTGGCTAAATGAATCATCTCGATCACAAATGGCTGAAAGATAAACCTCCGGTTTCTCTTCACTGCCTTTAAGACTGGCTGACACACTATCGGAAAGCAGTAAAAACCGGACAACTCTAACATCAGCAACATCAGGTGCTGTTCAGTTTGATCAATCTGTACCATGCACTCCTTCTTACCCTGAGGCATCCATACCAATGTGAACACTACCTTAAGTGTTTTATAGATAAGGTCAGATTGTTGGGCCTGGTTTTCCGCTTAAGTACTGGGTCAGTCCCAGGTGGTTCTAAACCACCTCATTGATTGATGTGATTATAAACTAAGTTCATCTCACCTGTCCAGTTCTCCCACCAGCCGTAAAATTCACTTAAATTTAAAGCCATCAAACTAGACCGTTAAAAGATGAGGGAGGCCAAGAGGGACAAATGGAATCACCATTGTTGCACCAGCTACACCAGCTACCGTCAAGGTGGAAGCACAAGACTCATGCGTCTTATTGCAAATGAGCCCCTGAGCCCGCACCTCATGACTTCTCCCCTTAATCAACAGTATGATGGTTTGTTTGGCCCTCATCAGCCACAGGGGGTGAACCCTAGAGCCCCGAGAGCCCTGGCTACACATCCAAATTAAGTGGATGACATCAAGCACCATGCCTCACTGCAGTGGTTAGCATAAGGCTAACATATAACAAGGATGACATCCTCATAAAAGCTATAGGAAAGTTTTGTTATTTTTGCATAAAACTAGAAATGCAGAGGTACACTCTACTAAAATTATCTAATACATTATGTAGTATGACATATAACCCAGAAGATGGTGTTTAATACTGTATTAATCCATCCTCCAGTTGTGGACAAAATGTCATAATTTATGTATTAGATTTAATATATTTCTGTTTCTGCCTTATCCTCAGAGACAGGCTTTGCCCCCATATGGGAGAATAATACTGTTCCAATTTGGCAGCAGATTGACTTTCAGTTATGCAATTCACAACCACCCGAGTGAATAGCGCTTGTGTCTTTACATCCTTTGTTCCCCACCAAGGAAAAAGTGCACGTTAAGCCTAAATGTTATCGCGAAACTCCTCTAAAAATCTGTGTGTTGTGTTTTTGGATCTGCTTCGCTCAGACAACAGTTGTGAGAGTAACTGATCTGCTGCTTCCCATGGATGCATCTGATACAACACTCTATTCAGAGCAGCTCACGTAATCCATTTGTGCTGCTCCCATGTTTGAACCAAAAGTAAAACTCTTTGGCCAGAGCACTGCCACTACAGCTAAATATTAAAATAACTGAAGAAATCAACATGTGTGTAGCGTACGAGTCACTTTTGACTCTCGTTTTCATAGAAACATCGGCAGCATACAGTATCTCCTTCTCCGTTGTCTGCATCCTTCATGTTGTTGGCAGGTGTTTATTAGTAGCTGTGTGTGTGTGTAGCTATATTTTGGTGCATTTGGAGCATAGTAGGTGACAGCTGAGGCACTTGTACATCATGAGGAGTTAATTATTTATTACAAATTCTTTAGTCACTGTGGTGAAGTAGCTTTTGTGGAAATAATAAGTGCAATTAATTGATTCTGGAAGGTAAATGTTGAAAAGCTCCACGGACATTCAGCAGTAATAACCACTGTTTCTATAATTGTATTTATCCAAAACACTAACAACAGGCTTTGCCTTCACTAATAACCCAGTTTAAAAAAGATTAATCTCGGCCTGCTCAAATTCAGGTCTACGGAAATTAATTTTTAAAACGAGAAGAACTGATTTCACTTGTGGTTTCAGTTGCAGCATGTCTGCATCTGTTGGATACAGTTTGGTATAAATGTTCATGTTCCACTAATGACTATTTAATAGCTATGCTGATCTTCCAAATTCAAGTAATTTCAAAGTTTCAAATTGTTAAATACTTCCCATTGGTTCTATCCTTCACATGTGAAGGAGGCATAAAGGAAAACTTTTGGGCATTTGGATGCAGAAACGTGATGCCCATTTCATTCATATGAATGTTGCTCGTTGTTGCATGGTCCAGAAAAAATCCCGGGACAAAAATGACCAGTGTATGTACATAAGTGTCCTTGTCCAGCTGAGCCCCATGCACATTACATACACATCAGTGGGATAAAATTAAAGAGGAAAACGTTTTAGCTCTTCTACACTTGAACAAGTGGCTAAAACTCAAGTCAGTCTGAGTTGGGTTAGAGGAATGTATTCACATTTTGTAACGGTTCTTTATGCGGTCGGCATTACGCACGAGTGGTAGGTAAACATCCGAGTGGCTTGTTGTGGTAGGGGAGGGTGGTTTCTGCCACCATGAATGGACAAGGCTTAGGACAGGAAAGAGGGACATTTTGGTTATGATGAAAGCAACAGTGTTGAGAAATCTTGCAAAAGAAAAACTGTAGAGTGAGAATGGAGGTGGAAATCACTTAATGATTTCCTAAATTAGCTAAATCAGTTTTTGTGGTTTTATACAGTAAAAGGAGACGAGAGGAAAAAAAATTAATTGGGCGAGAAAACGGTATTTTAAAATTTAACTGTCCGTCTTTTGTGTTTCTGTATTAACCAATTTGAAAAATTTGACAACTGCTTAATTAGAAAGTTTCACAGCTTTTTATGTATTGTAATTTATTAGTAAATGATGGTGACAATACCTAATCCCTGAAGTGCAGTGCAGAGCATGACGGAGCACAGCAGATGGTTGAAGAGCCGTAGTGGAGCAGGGGGTCAGAGAGCTGCTGTGAAACAGAGTGGACTGATTTCAAGTGTGCTGCATTGATGCTCAGCTAATGGAATTTCTATCATTTTCATCAGGGAGACATGTGTCCTCTGCCCCCTGTTGGACTAATACAACCTGCACTTCCAGCAAAACATCTACACACTGTGAGATTGACATTACACCTACTACTACAAATATAACAATTAAGAATAATAATAATAATAATAATAATATGTAGTAGTTGTAGTAATATGTAGTAATTTATGATGTCATTTTTCAATAATTAGTCCTAATTTTAAGTGAGAGGTAAATGCCTTAGAAACCCTGGTATTCATTTAAACCATTTCATTAAGTCTCCTCATTCATGTGCGTCAAGTCAAATTGTGCTCCTCCTCCCAGCTGACTGCTAGCCGATAGGTTAGACAACAGAGGTGTGTGTGTGTGTGTGTGTTTGCCTGATATAATAGCGCAGGGAGAGGGAGGGAAAACCACAGTAGCCTGCAAAGTGATGATCAGAGTTAGCTGCTCCCTCTGCCTCTCAAGTTCCTGCTCGCTGTTAATCATTCGTACACATGCTCCTTCCTGCACTCGCCTCTTCCATCAGCCTCGCTCCCACCGCCTATTCCTTCTCACATCTCTTTAGGAACATTTAGTTTAACTTGGCGCACACACTTTCCCTCCAGAGAGAGAAAGATGAGAGCAGTGCAGTCAGATTGTCTTTGGCTGGAACTAACAGCAGCAGCAGATGTCTGAAGAAGATTACTTTTCTTGGTGAGTCTTAAAGGTGCCAAAGGAAGATTTTTTGGACTGTTGTCCTCCAGATGATGAGGATGGCTGAAAGCCACACACACTGAATTCTTGAGACAGACACATCAGATGGACACACAACCATAAGACGGGGGATTTTAAAGGAGTCACAATGAACACCACAGATCACCATGGATTAAGCCAAGGCTACCACAACAGGAGCAAAACCTCCGCCACTCTGCCAGTGAACAAGGACCTGTCAGCTGAGGAGAAGGACTCTTCCGCAGGATGTTATGGCCAGCTGCTGATTTCCACAGAAGTTTTCCTCACTCTGGGCATTGTCAGCTTGCTAGAGAACATCTTGGTTGTCGCTGCTATAGTCAAAAACAAGAATCTTCACTCACCAATGTACTTTTTTATCTGTAGCCTGGCTGTTGCTGACATGCTTGTCAGTGTCTCCAATGCTTCTGAGACTATTGTCATCGCACTCATCAACGGAGGCACCCTCACCATCCCCGTCACCTTGATTAAAAGCATGGACAACGTGTTTGACTCTATGATCTGTAGCTCTCTGTTGGCATCTATCTGCAGCCTACTAGCCATCGCTGTCGACCGCTACATTACCATCTTTTACGCGCTGCGATACCACAACATTGTCACCCTGAGAAGAGCAATGTTGGTAATCTGCAGCATCTGGACTTGCTGCACCGTGTCCGGCATCCTGTTCATCATCTACTCGGAGAGCACCACCGTGCTCATCTGCCTCATCACCATGTTCTTCACCATGTTGGTGCTCATGGCATCACTGTATGTCCACATGTTTCTGCTGGCACGCTTGCACATGAAGCGCATTGCGGCGATGCAGGGCAACGCACCCATTCAGCAGCGGGCCAACATGAAAGGCGCCATCACCCTCACGATCCTACTTGGGGTGTTCGTGGTGTGCTGGGCACCGTTTTTCCTTCACCTCATCCTCATGATCACCTGCCCCAGGAACCCGTACTGCACCTGCTTTATGTCCCACTTCAACATGTACCTCATTCTCATCATGTGCAACTCCATCATTGACCCCATCATCTACGCTTTTCGCAGCCAGGAAATGAGAAAAACCTTCAAGGAGATTTTCTGCTGTTCACATTCTCTCCTGTGTGTGTGAGCACAGCTACAATCTCCAAGTAAAAAAAATAAAAAATAAATAAAAAGACTGGGCCAACAAGGAGTTTGGGGTTGTGAGCTGCAATCACTGTGGACTGATGCGGTTGTGTTGTGCCCTGTCCTCTTGCAATTGGCTGTAAATTATTCATAAGTAGGGCGCTTGCCTCAGGGTTTATGAGTCAGTTTGCTGAAGAGGTAGGTTATTCGACACCTTGTAATATAGAGCTTTGCTCTGGAGGCAGATGGAGTTTTGTTTTGTATTAAGTGCTTTTCTAAAGTGCAACTTAAAGAACATGCAATGCACATATTTAAGCCGGGGTACATTAACCGATCCTCTCTTTTTCTGACTCTGGAAGCTTTTCTATCTGCCTTTGTTGTTCTTCATTGTTCTAAATCTAAAAACGCTGTCATCTTCACAAACTTTATCTGTCTACAAAGGATTTAATTGCCATAGCAGATGTTCCTTAAATCACCCACTGGATATCTAATATGTATATACTACTGTATATGACAGACTACCTCCATGTTTGAGAGTGTAACCCTCCTCATAGGAGATATAAGGTGATAAGCATATCCCTGGTTTGTGTTTTACATAAGAATGAATGTAAAAAAAGAAAATACCTGCAACCTTTAGTTTTTCATGAGATACAGTGATGACGTAAAAGCCATTAAAGCCTTCTGATTTCCCTCATGCATAATGTACCAATTACGGTGGAGGACATAAAGGGAAATGCAGGGAACATCCTGCTCATCTTTTTTACCAAGGTAGTATTTTTTTTATTTAAGTGGAGGTAAAACTCTCGGCGTAGAAAAGCTCCGTTCAAGCTGCCTATTTTCACTAAGTACTGAGATCAAACTAGATTTCTTCTCTGAATCTTTCAACAAAAATTGCCACATTTCTCCTCTTTGCTAAGCGGCTGTTTCTCACGTCTCTCCCCCTCAGCATATTAAGCACAAGCTGTTTTCTGTTGCTTACGGCACAAATTGACTTGTGTAAAGTGTTGGATGGTTTGACTTGTAAAATCGCTCACTAAGTCAGACACAGGCGCACGAGCGCTGCATGTTCACAGTTATAGGGTTCAATACAAATGGGTGCAAAAGTTTCCATCCCCTCATTTTGAAATGACATGTAAGGGGATAGAAACTCAACCCTAACATGATAATAATGCTCATCCAGCCGGTAGAAATGTTCCTTTCCATCGTTAGAAGTAAAAATAATGGTCACGGAGTGTAAAGAGTGCAATTTCTGATTTGCACTAGCTCAGTGTGATTTAAATATTATGTTGATGAATACAGAAAATATTGTTTTACTCTTTTTAACATTTCACAATAAGAGGATGCAAACTTTTGCATCAAAGTGTAATTGTATCAGTTGAAGCATAGAAACAAAATCAGGGTATTTAGACCATAGAAAAATGTATTTCATCATAAAGAAAATAATGAAATAAGCCTTTTCTGGTTTACATTTTGTTCATTTGCACAGGCACGTGTTGCCCCACAACATTTTTCTAGTGTGTATGTCGATTTCTCTGCGCTTCACGTTTACAGTATTGCATCGTATATCAAGAGAGATACAGCTATTGCAGACCCTCACCTATGATTTTATTTTTTATTTTGGAATTACAATGACAAAAGAAGTATTTTAATATATGTTTGAATAGAAAGTTGCTTTTATGTTTAGTAAATTATAATAACCTTTGACCAAATAGCAGTGACTCTTAATATCTGTTGTTTTCCAGTCAGTGTTTGTGAATTTGTGGTTTCTGGAAATATCTGTGTAGATTTTCTCATGTTGGTGGTAGAAATGCACACGCCGGACGTCTCAGCATGAGCATGTGACTGTACAGAGAACTTTTTTTCATCATGTTTGCACAACAGGACGAATTTTACTGGATATATTTTTATGTATGTATTATGTGACTTGTTGCTTTTTATTCTGTCCTTCTTGCACTGTGATGTAAAAAGCAACTGTTTCCTCTGTGACAGTTTTTTTAGAAACATATGTAATGTATGTAAATGCTAATTTGGATATTGCCTTATTTATTATGCCTTTTAAACTCTGCATTTCCTGTGGGGGTGGAACTGGCTAGAATGTTTTGACTCGCCCTGAACAATGGTTATAACAATGGAGGGTTGCATCAGGAAAAAAAACCTTCTGCCAAATCAACATGCAGTCCACATGATCCATTGTGGCGACTCGTAGCTTAAGGGATAAAATGAAAAAGAAAAAAAAAACCTCTGCATTCACAAGCTCATAAAATACACAAGAGAGCTGATGTGAATGGGTGCCCAGTTTGCTGTTACATGCTTTGCCTGGAATATGATTCATGTGTGCTGATATGAAGGTGTTTGCTTGACAACTGCGTCCTCTGTGAATCACCGCTGCAAAGTAACTTCAATAAATCATAATGCCACCTCAGCGCAGCTTTGTTTGTGAGTGTTCCTCTTGGGCACAAACTTTACCTTTACGCAAAGATTAAGTTGTCGACTTTTTGCTTTGACATAGAATTTATCACGGCAAGATGAAGAAATATGAGGATATCACACCAAGACTTGCTATATGTTAAAAGTGGTGGTACAAATGAATGTATAAGATCACTGACAGTTTTGGGGAACTTAGTTAACAACCTATAATTAGAAAGGCCCAGTTACCTAAATACACCAAATATCACCTACACATCTCTGAATGTGGCTAATGAATCTTCTTCTGTTTACACTGTCTGTACACCCTCCATCATTTTTACTGATGATGGGGATTTGTCTCCAGCTTTTACCGCTCTGCACCTTCCTGCTGCGGTGAGATGTTAGTGTATCTGCAGACTTAGACATGGGAGTGAGACTTTCTTATATGAAATGTGTCGAGATGTTTGAAGATACTCCGGATGTCCAAAATACATTAATTACATTTAGTTATATGTTAATAAACATCAAACTGCAGTATGGTTCCTGAACAGGTTAACGATAACTGCATAAAGTAAGTGGTTACTGATGAACGCATTAATGCTGACTTAATGTGTATTTACACAAATGTGTCCTTGTGTGCTGTAGCTTTTGATGACATATTGCGTGGCAAATGCTACTAATCATCTTAAGGAGTATGCTTGTTAAAATTGGTTGGAAAAGATTCGAACCAGTGACCTTCTTGGCTTTGAGTCGACAGCTCCTCACCATCAAAATGGAAGAAGCTTTCAGCACCACAGCTTTGCATTGCTGTAGGTAGAAGGAGTGATGCAATGTGGTTACAGAAATGCATTGAAATGAGTTCAAATGTACCAGTTTGGATAAAAGCATGGAGTCCATTATGTAAGTGAGAAATAAGGGTCAACATTAATTTAGTGCAGGCTCCCTAAAATTTCTTCTCACATTTCAGACTGAGCACTATTGAGACAAAACAACAAGTAAGGTTGCAATTCCGAACCTTTTTTCCTTCTCTCTCCCCCCTTCGTGTTTCCTATTATTCCCCTGCATAATACAGCAGGCCTCATTAACAGCCTTCCAACAACCTCAGACACTCACTGGCCACTTTATTAGGTACAACTGTTCAACCTTTCTTTGACGTACAGATCTAATCAGCCAGTCAGAAGGCAGTAACTCAGTGCATTGTTTAAAACATGCCACCCACTGACTGGCTGCCCGTTACAGCAACATCTTTTTCCCTTCACAATTAAACTATCTTGGTTTTGTTTTTTTTAAGTATTTTAATATTTTTCTTTTTCTGTATAAGCTGCAGTATGAACATCAAACTTGCTGTTTTTTTTTTCGTACCCTTTTACTGCTTTAGACATCGTTTACAACCATGTCTGTGGAAGCTGTGCTCATTGTTAACACCTGACACAGCTGTTACCAGGGAGCTGATGCGGAAAAGATGCTGGAACTGAACTGGGGCTGTGAGCCAGAACAGGAGGAAGTGCTACAGAAAGTTTGCGGTTCTCACCTGGCACCTGAAAGGTTTGAGAATGTAGCATTGTGGTGTTTACACAATCACGGCTGAATCGGCTAATTCCAAATATAGACCTGGCTTTGGATGGGTGTCTGCTGATGCAACCAGACGGGACAATGGAAAAGTAAGAGGAAATGAATGAAAGTTACAGAGCAGATCTGCTGTTAGGACATTAACCCATTTGCTGTCAGCATCCCTCCAGGGGGATTTGTTGGGTTCTTTCTATACATCTTTATAGTCTTGACTTTATTCTGTAAAGTGCCTTTAGATGACTTTTTTTTGTGAATTGGCTCTATATAAATAAAGTTGAACTGAATTGAATCAAAACTGTTTCATCTGCCTCTTTAATGACTTTCATGACTTTTTTCCTGCCCCTTCGTCTTTCATTCTGTCCACATTTAGCCAGTAGCTCACGTGCCACGCGGGGGATAGTAAAACACCGGACTCATTTTATGTTAACATGAAGGAAGCCTCCAGCTCATCATCCCGTCCCCTGATGAGATCAGACCACAGTCTGCTTCACTTGTATTCGGGCTGTCAGCTGTCTCCCATACTGTGAGTAAATGGTTGGATGTGACAGAAGACTGTTGTTAATCAACTTTGTGGGAAGAAATATGGGGTCCACATGGGGAGGAGAGCGACAGCATAACACGCTGACTAGGACAGTATGGTGTTTTCCCAACAACAAACCATGGATTAATTCTGATTAAGGATAAAAAAAAGACCCTTTAAGTTAGTAAAGAAGGAGGAAACCGAGTTCTGTGCAGAGGGAGTTGAGAATGAATGATTAAGGAAGTAACAGAAGGAAGATGGAGGACCAGCTGCTGCAGAATGGAAATGGAAAAGATTTAAAAGGATCTTTGGCCACAAATAACCCAGCCCACAGGCGGTTGGTGACCAGAAGTGCATGAACGGTGAGTGGGTCTGTTTTCAGTAGATTTAGTCACCCACCCGTAACCCTATTCAGTCACCCTTGCTGCAACCCAGATGTCAGAGAAGAATGGAAAGGCTGGTTTGAGCTGAAAGAAAGGCGACAGCAGCTCCAATAACCGAGAGACATTTAAGCTTGAAACATTTAGATTTTGGTCTAGATAGAAGCCTCTTCAGATCCAAACCTCGACCAAATTCTTCCAGTTGGTGACAACTGAGCTGGAGAGAAACTCAGATCACTCCGTCAGTGAATTCACGCATTAAGCTCTCAAACTCATTTCCATCCCTTTCTTAAGGTTGCCAGAAGTCACCACAATCCTCTTTTTCACAGTGTGATGATGATATAATTCTTTATCTCCCAGCTCTTCACACTGTGGCTTATATCATCTTTAAAGCAGACTCCCAGTTGCTGCTGAATCCTAATGAGCTTGAGGGAAGTCACAGCATCACCAGCTCGCCCGGCATCAGAGTCTCGCCTCGCTGCCTCCCATGGATCATTTACACACTCCACATGGGCAATGAGTCAGCAGATTCTCCCTGATATTTACAGTCTGATCGCTCTCTTTGCTGTTGAATTATTTTATACACTCATGTTTCACATAGACAATATACTGCATGGTTCTTTTTCTCCTGCACTGTCACATTTTCTCTTTGCATGTGGCCTTTTAGGGAACAGACTCACATTGGCACTCTGGGGATTTGTGCACAGAGCTGGCTGCACCAAATTAGTCCACGCTGACTCTTCTGTTGCCATCCCCAGCCATGACAGTTAATGGCAGAATCTAATCTCAAGTCAGGTTCTCTCTGTTAAGTTCAATCAGCCAACTAAATTAGATTGGTAAAGATGAATGTGTAGCATCCTTAGTTCTAAAACAGAATTAATGATGGTTGCAACAAAGCACAGTTGCGACACTGTTTAATTTCTCCAATCACCACCATCAAAGTCTTTGAGCTACTGTGACAAAGACAGTATGCATCTGTATTTACTGTCAAGGGGTTTCTGGGGGTATGGAGGTAGTTTTGTGTCATTGTCACAGTTATTGTCATGTGTCCTTTGGTAACTTTTATAACGCATTGCTGACAATCATTAAGCTGGAGTTTTATCTTGGGTTGTGGGTATAGAGTCCCTAAAAGGCAGGTCATCTCAAAGCAAATTAATATAATACATATAATGCTAAAATACAAACTTTTCTCTTCAAATGCAAATTCTGAGTTTATTATCATATACAGATGTTTTTCTGGAGATGTGGATAATTCACTGACACCTAAGACTTTAATATATGTAAATGGTGTCAGTCTATTGTAAGTAGTCTCAGAGTAAGTGAACAAAAAGCTGTAAATGTTGCGACTGACTTAACGTAATTCTTGATCTTGATTATGAAGGAACAGTGGTGGAAATATTACTATCAGGCACTTAGTCTGAGGACTGTACAGAGCAATGGACTAACTCAACTCAACCTATACAGTAGCATTGTGTAATCAACACATTTTTGTGATATTCCTCATTTTATTTCATATATTTACTTGAATCTTGCAGTTCCTCCGAACTCTACTACTCTTATCATAGTTTCATAATTGCAGATTGTGTAGCAACATTTGTGCATCTCCCAGTGTATTATGGTGTGTTTGTTAGAGAGTGGGAAGCTAATGGGAGCCAAGAGCACCATGCCCGTGCAAGATGTCTTCCACGAAGACCTGTGAGTGGCCCCAGAGTTCTTGTTTTTGAATAAATGTCCGTGTTATTTCTCCGCACTCCTACGACCTCCCACTCCTGCATAAGAAAGAAACAACCACAAACCCAGAGGCTACAAATAACATGTTTCTCTAAGTGGAGAAGAAGAAGAGAGTAAGGACACCTGAAAATTAAATGCAGCCATTAGCCAGTGTAAAGGTTCACAATAAACATGATTGTTTATTTGAATTTGACCAGTTGGCTTTTAACTTTGTTTTCACTTTTCCAGCGCTGCGAGTGGTCAAGTCGATTAGCTTTCATACATTTAGTTAATATGGAAACACACTCTGCTTCAAATGAGGCAGCTGTAGCTCAATTGGTAGAGCAGGGTCAGTGGTTCAACTCCCAGTCCTCCTGGCTTCGAGTAGCAGTGCCCCTCAGCAAGACACTACACCCCCAAGTTGTTGCTAGTGTCTGCTGCTTAGTTGTACTGCAAGTTGCTTTGGATAAAAGCGTGTGCTAAATGACTAATTGTAATTTTTGATGACTTCAACAAGGGTGTTCAGGTAGGAAGCTGCTGTGCTGTAGGTGATGCAGGCAGCTACTGGAAACCTGTGCAGAGCTGTGAACAGTTGTGCGACATACTTTTCGACCAAATATGTGACGTTCGGCTCCTGACTTTGTAAGGACAATCTTTGAAGACCCTGAGTTGATGTTGATGCTGTATGGAAGGTCTGACTGCAAAGACTAGAACTTCTGTCATGTCCATTGAGGTTGTCCTGCAAAATTGAAACAAGAGATTGCAAAATGTTATTCTTGCATTTTTACAAAATGATCTTGAGTGGACACGTGTGGATTCTCACCCAGCAGAGAATTCACCCAGGCTCTGTAATGACTATGATATTTAAGTGCACAGGGACTAATTACACCTTTAAAAAGCAGCAGAAAGGTCAGGCAGAAAAACACTTAAAAATAAACGTGTTAAAGGATTTTTGTATCATTTTAGAAAGCGATTGTTAAGCAGTTGATTATTATGTATTTTATTATTGATTTATTTTCGTCTCTAAAACAAATTTCAAGTTCTTCCTGACCTGGTCCGTAAAAAACGGTCAGACAGTTTGAGACTGGTTGTTCTGTACGTGTCTCAGCAGTAAATATTTATCTGACAATGTGAAGCTAAAACAGAGTGTTACTGACAAAGCAGTGCACACTCATTCACAGCCACAGGAGCTAAACGAAGCCTAATAAAGATACGTGTTGAACATGTAATGGAGTTAGCGACTGAATTCACATTAGCTCATTCTTTGCTACTTTGCAGCACAGACGCCACAACAGCCCAAGCTGCCTTAAAATGAAAGCGAGAGAAAAATCAGTGTCAGACAGTGTTTGTATCTGGACGACGTCATTGAAATTGTGGGCATGAGCTGCCACGCTGATGTTTAAAGGTGATTCACTTCTGCCGCTGCTTCCTGGGTCTCACAATTATTAGGTGTTATATATAAATTATAAGGCCATACTCCCAGTGAGGTTTCACACGTTCAGCCCCCGCATTAACACACTCGGGTTTCATTAACAGTCACATTTAGTTCTGTTAAAATATGGAGACTTTGTTGATTTCTTCCTGGTCTGTTGTGTTTCTTCGTCACCCCGTTAGTTTCAAAATGCTCTGACCAGCCGGAACAGTCACTTTTTCCTCTGACCAAGTCCTTTGTTGAGTTGGTACTGTAGCGTCTTTTGGATTATGAAGCTCCTTCCACTTAGTTTTGATGCGTTTCTCTGTTTGCAGACCAAATGTCTCTCTACACCTCTGAATTCATTCTGCTGTTAACGTCATGACTTATATCATCAGTAAAGATCAGTAAGTCTGTTCCACATACAGCTCTGCAGCCCGAGACATGAGTAAATCTAGACAAATAAATCATGAGCACACTTTGGTCTGCGCATCACGGTCTCACCAGGCCATAGGACTTTGTTGCTAAGCCTGATGTTTGTGTGATGCCTTTGATTGTTTTCACCTCTCTTCTCAGATTCAAATTGGCTTTTCTCTCTGGCTTTCATGTTGATTTATCCTGTGTTAAGACTTCACAGGTAAAACCCAAAGATAATCGTTATCATCATGTAGAGCTATTTATTTTTTGAAAAGCAGTCGCACAAGAAAAAAACTGTCAGTCATATTTTTCTATACTTTGGAAAACCCCAAATGTCTTGTGACACAGAAGCAGCTACGTTCTGTGGTTGTCCTTTGATCTTAAACCCCCATGAGTTAAATGTACAGCTGAAACAAATAAATTGGCCCTGGCGTTCCATTAATTGTGGATAGGACTAAATGCGTTGCCACTTATGGCCAGTCTGACTGTATACTTAGTCACTATCACCTTTTGGTGACCTCTTCCATGGGCCTAGAACTTCCTGTAGAGTTTGTAAATGTTTTTTTTCTTCCCTGTAGGTAAACAAAACCCTTTGGGAGGATGTATTGGGGTTGGGTGCATTTACCCATGGCTCTTCATTTTTGCCAGCTTCCTCGATCGGAAGCACTCTGGCTAAAAGCGTTACCTAAATTCAGTCCATTAACTATTCACATCTTTTAAAGAGGCCAACAACGAGCCCAAGAAACAAGAAATAACAGCTACACTAACCTTTGTGGAAAATCACGTACAGCACCCTTTGAGTCTCACATTTACCTAAAGTGGGATTTCCTCCTGGGATTACATTAAGACGGCTGCCATCTCCATTTTAATGATGATGTGTTGCTGCAGCAAGCATAGCTCCATCTTCTTGACATTAAGTTTAAAATCTGCTAATAGATGCAGTGATACTTGGAAGTTTATAGTGCAGTATTTCGTCCCAAAACTAAATTAAAGGAACCCAATTAAACAAACAGGATAATAATGACACTTTTCTTGTGGAAAACTATCAAGCGTTAAATATTTGTCCTTCAAAAATAAGAATTAAGCAAATAAAAAAAGGAACATCAAGTATCATTCAAGAGGATGCAGGTTTGGTGGCTTTTGCAGGTAGAGCTGCATGATCAGCAGTTTGTGCATGTGCATTAGCCACGCAGCAGGACGTGCAATGCAAAAAAAGGCAAATCAAGTCCAGCACATCATGCTGCAAAAGAAAAACTAGTATGGCTTTATTTCCCAGGGCTAATCTACAGGACACATCTGCCTGAACTCCGAGTTCTTACCTCCTACTCCACCACAAACGCACCCTTCCTTTTATGGCAACAGTAGAAGCTAAGTTGTCTAATCAAAAGAAGGCACCTGTCAAATAAAAGAGCTCTTCGTAGGTTTATATATTTTCATTTAATAATCAGTTTGGATTTTTAAAACAAACAGTTCATTTCTATGCAGATTTACAAAATCCCCCCAATCACCAAATAAAGCAGATGAAGTCATCTGGTAAAAATGGCCTGTAATTTTTCATATTGCACTATACAGTATAATTAAATGCCAGTTTTTCCCCCAGTCTCTAATGATGGCAGGTTTCCACTGCTTGGTTAAAAGCAAATCAATCATTCACAAGCTTGCATCTCAATCTGATGTCACATCACAATGGAGGAGTTTAAAGTCATATTAATGTTAAGCACTTGGAGATGAGTGTCAGGTCTAAAGGAATCGCTTGATAAAACACAGACAGGACGTTGGCTCTCAGGAAATCCTCTCCACCGTCCACCACTTATTTAGGCAAATATAATAACTCCCTCCTACTGCTGCTTCGGTTTTCTCAGCCATCGGGTGGAGCCTGCCAGATTTGCTTAGTTTACTCTAAAATTAGCCACTATGTCAGCAGCCCCCTTTCTGTGTGATAAGAGGGGAGAAGACAGTGATTCAGTTCTCAGCAGCAAACCTGGTTGTGCACTTCTCAGTTTCGAAGTGGCTGCACTGTTCAGAATGCAGGAGGCGAGAGACCTCTGTCCCAGAGATCATTGGGCTCGTGACCCCTTCTCTTCCTCCTGACAGGAGCTGACGCGGTCATCTTCTCCATCCTGAGGCTGCCCTGTGTATGTCTCTGGCATACTGATCACCCCCCTCCCTTCCTGTGTCTTTTTGTGTGTGTTTTTTATTCAGACTTCATGCTCTACTGCCAAAACTGTTAATTACTGACTTTTGTCTGTGTTTAATAAGGAGAAACTCTTTCACTTCCTAGTGGCTCATTTAGTAAATGCTCCACGGATTAACAACAGACTAGACAAAATATACCCAATATTCACAAAGTAAGCAGACCTCTAAGCTTATTCACACACATCTCATAATTACTGTGCACATATTAAAAGCTATCATTTTATTGTTTTGCAAAGAAATTGACATTTTATAGGTTTAGCACGGAAACATTTGCATAAGCTGCTTTGCATGAATAGGATGTGGTTCCTATTATGAGCAGCTCGCTAATTTAGTATTTGCAGTAAATGTGTAATGTAAACATAAACACCCAGTTCTGAATCCTTCACTGGAGTATGAAATGTATAAGTTTATGAAATTATAGAATTGTACTTTGGGGCCGTTTCGATCAAGCAAACTTAACAGTCCTTAAAAACAAGCTAGAGTGACTGTTGACGTACTTCAAAGAAATGGACAGTGACAGAAGGGGTGAAAAGAACGCAAAGGAAGTGGAAAACACTTTCAGAATTTTCAGGAAAGTATTTTAGCCCAAATCAAAATTTCCTTTCTTTCAATGTAACCCAGGTACTTTTGTGCCCAAACCTTAACAAGTGTCTATGTTCCTGAGTGTAACCAGTGACCAGTGGATCAGTGGGTGGAGCATCAGGCTGGGATGCAGAAGTCCCCTGGTTTAAGTGGTAGCTCGTACACCAGATGTGTCCTCGAGTGAGAGAGGGGTTAAATGCAGTGGACAAATGTCATTGTGACATGTATATGTAATCCGTAAAAGCTGCTTCCTCGTAGGTTTTGTAAAAGGTCCAACTGCAGACCCCAGTTTTGAGACCCCGAGGTTTGCAAGCCAATTAAAGGAGAGTCGGGTCCCACATGGTGCATTACTTCCTTTTCAGACATTTTGTTTTACCCTGTAGCTATTAGCTAAAGCTAATGATGTATGAACAAGAATAAGCAAAAGTTTTCAGCAACAGGACAACTGCTCTGCCAGTAATGGATATTACACAAGTTATTGTAGTAAGTGTGGGTATGCTTCTGGCATACTGATCACCCCCTACTGTCTCTTTGTGAGTTCATGCTCTGCTGCCAAAGCTGTTAATCACTGACAAGATGTGTCTGTGTTTAATAAGAAGCCAGTGTGTCACTGGAGTCCTCATTAACACATTAAGTATATTCCATTATCTGTAACCACTTAGCCGGTTCCGGGCCGTGGGGGGCTGGAGCTTACCACTGCTGTCATAGTGAGTGGCAGGGTCCACCCTGGACAGGTCTCCAGTCTATGTCAGGGCACGGGGAGTACATGCAAACTAACAGTGCTACCCACTCCACCACCGTGCTGTTCACATCTACTAAATGGACAAATAGTCTGCCCCAGACTTTTTTTTATTACTGAAACAAAAAACACACAATTTCCAAAGTTCTCTGGTTGTGCACTTCTCAGTTTCGAAGTGGCTGCACTGTTCAGAATGCAGGAGGCGAGAGACCTCTGTCCCAGAGATCACTGGGCTCGTGACCCCTTCTCTTCCTCCTGACAGGATGGATATTTGAAAAGTTAACAGACTCACAACAAATAAATATATAGGCCCACAGAAATGAAAATGAATACAAGTAAACAGTGTAGTGCACATTTAGTTGAGTTATTAATGCAGTACATGATAAGGCCTACTAGCTAAAAGGTTTTATGTTTTACTACTGTACTACTGCTGTTTATGCCTCAGAGAAAATCATTTAAAGCTGTGTTAACACTCTTTACTCTTTAGCAGAGAAACCTGAACATTTTTCAAGCTGACTTAAAAAATAAAACCCTAACCGATGACGGGGCACACCTCATGTCTGGAGGGTCTCGCTGCCCTGGGGGGCTTCATGTCCGCATCGATCGGCCGTTCCACTCTTGGATGCAGGCCTGAAAGTTCAAGAAACTTAAACTATTTCTCAGCAGATCTTACAGAGCTCAGTTAAGAGCTAATTAAACGAGCTCAGGACACATTTGGAGAACCCACCACCTGTGACCATTTGTAATGAAACAGAGGAAGTAATTCAACTCGTGCAATGGCGTTAACGTCACAGGCAGGGCACCATTAGGCAAAGTAGCCAACGTGACTCAGGAGAATCAGGAGCCAGGAATGCACGGTGGTAGAAGAGGTTTCCGGACCGAGCGAGGCTGCACATTATGTGCTGCAAACAGCTGCACTCTTACTTCCTTTTGTGCTCCTCTTAGCCATGATCTTTCCAGGAAATTGTACCAACATTTGTAAATGGCCCTGCTAAGATGCCCTATCTGCTCAGTTCGTGTCATGAAATCTTCACAGTGCCAACTTTTCACTGTTGGTGCAACTTTGAAAGCTTGCATAACTACTTATAAGTGTGTGACTGTTCCTGTTGCATGCAGGCCTTTCATTTCACCAGGCCATTTAGATTTCAACCAACTCTGTGGAGAATAAGAGGCCAATAAATACACCTTCTAATACCCAGTGCTTAGGCCTCCATTTGATTTGTTGCCATGAAGACCATATATACTTATTTAAAGTTTCTGCTAGGAAACTAGAAATAATAGGAAATATGTGCACAGTGTTAAAAAACACACAAAAACTGATATATCATCACATCACTAATTACAGATTTTAGTTTGCAGGAGCTATAAAAATAAATACATAAGATAAATAATATTTTATACTGTGTAGCTGTATTTTTTTGGCTATATCTTATTTTAAAAGCCCCACAAATGCATGTGTCACAGTGCAACCTTGCGCAGAATGCCCTCGAATGTTGCATATTTTGTTGGCGTCCAACATTCAGTCTGTACTACAAAAGACCTCTTTTCGATACACAAGAAGGAAAAAAAAAAAGATGAATTTAAAAACCAAATAATATCTCAGGCTGTGTATAATGGAGGAAAGCAAAAGCATTATGAAGCCTCGCGCTTTGCATAATAAATGTCAGGAAGAATCCCGGTGAGCATTTCCATATGTTCCCTTGAGTGTTGTTGGCACAGAAACTCTTCTGAGTGGCCTCATTTCAATCAAGTTCTGCTTTGTGATTGATGATACAGGTGCATTTTGGAATAAAAGTAACATTATTTGCACTTAATTTTTTCTCCTTTTGGAGCTTTGATGCCCGACACAAAGTGGATCCTCTCTGCAGGCCGTGTGCTCCACACATCCTGCCCACCCCACCCACAGGTACTTCAGAGCAGACAGGATCTGATGGCCTGCCTGCAAGCTGAGAGGACAGAGTTGATGGGATAGATTTCTCCTCATGTCATATCTGGATCTTATACCTACCTCAACAATAAAGAGAATTACAATCAATCCTAAACGGTATTAAAGGTGAAAATACTTAATGATGTTTGATTGTTACTTTCCCTCAATGGTCTGTTGCCAAAGAAACCTGGCTCTGCTTACTAATTACCTTTTTTAAATCATTATTACATTTATTAAAAAAAAGAAATGTGAAAGGGTTAGATTTGTATTGGACTGTCTTTTGAAACACAGCTTTTTATTGCTCCACTCAGGAGCTGCTCAGACTACTTCTTTAATAATGATCTGATCTTCAAAAGATTACCAACGTCACCAGCTGCAGTGATTTAACAGTCATGATTCCTGACAGCAGTTACTGGGATTCACTGTGGCTGTGTTCAGGCACTCGCAGATGATTAAAAGATAAAGGTGTAATATTCAGTTCAGACATAATTGTGCTTGGATTACTAGTATTGTCAATTAATGGAACCTAAATGCGTTGTTAAAAGCCCAACACTTAAAACGATGAAAAAGTTTCATCAGTTAAAGTGAAACAGCAATAGCTGTACCGGGCCCAGCAGGACCATCAGTACCTAAGGGTTCAGGTCGGCTTTGGACGGAAATGATGAAATAATGTCCACGTTTGGCTCAGGTCATGTAGTTTGGGTTAAATAGACATAAATGTAAATCAGTCCTGAAAGGACTTCAGGAATATTTTTTGGGAATGTTACAGCCTGAAATGCTGGATTTCTAAAAGATCGTCGTACATGTTGCCATGTTTGTGTAGTGTTTCAAACTGCAAGGTCGCACACAATTCACAGTGCTGGGTTATATAATGGCTGTGAATTCCTGCATGGACCTGTAAACATTTAGAATTATAAAACAGGCTGCACGAATCCATGTTTCCTCATTACTCTGATTTAAAGTGCTGTTAAACATTTAGAATCTAATGGCCATGTTGCTTCCAGTTAAGTGCAGGTACTTTAAACTCATGATGAATGCAGAGATGCTCACCGTGACGTCATCAAAGTGAAGAAAACAAACTGGAAGATGTGGGAGTTCACAGATTGTTACAGAGAAGTGTGGCAGTTGTGAAATAAAAAAAACCCTTTCAATTCGCTTATGAATCTAACGTGTCACTAAGCAACGTGTGGTTTCTCTCTTTATCCACACTTTGTGTTGCATGGACACACTCCACACAAAGGATCAGTGAAAGGTCAATGAATTGGCTGATTTTCCTTTGCAGCGTGTTTATTCTTTAAAGAAACACTGGGATCAAATCACCCATATTGAAGGGCAGACTTATAACGGGAAGGGCTTAAAAAAAAGTTTCCTTAAGATGGTAAATTAGCTATTAATAATATATATCATATAAAGTCAGCATTTCCTGCACTTCTTTGTTCTGTTTCTCAGCTCTGATCATTATGGGAAGAGGGTATCAGCACCACTCTGGAAGTTACGGGCTGGGCCACACTGTGTTGAGTTGAGTGGCATCATGCAGCTTTGCTCTGCCAGGTGTCCTAACTGTTTGTTTGATGCTCGGCAACGGTAAAGGCCAATCTCTCCTGCCTTTAGTGAGGAGCATCTGAAGTTTTCTCTTCTGGCACCTAAGAAACTCCGCCACATTGTGGAGACTCTCACCCGGAGTGACTTGAATTCATTGTGTTTCATCTACTGAGAGAAAAGCGGTAGAAATGGGTTTGCTTTAGTTGAGTTGAGATTAAAACAGCTACAAAAGATTGGGGGCAAAAGGAGGTTCGAGCATATAGTTGAAGTAGATAGTGGAGCAAAAGCTTGAGGAAAACATGTCTACTTTTAAACTACATGTGGTTGGTAAATATCTTCAATCTTCAATCTTCTGATTCAATCTTCTGATCACAGCATGTGTGTGTGTGAAGCTGCAGAAGGGTTTTTAGTTCAAGTGAATTGGGATTCGTCTTCTCACCACAAATAGATGACAAATTTTAATGTTGCTTGGCTGTCCTGGGGGGCTGCTAAGGGGTGATCGATGGTGGCCATGGCAACCCAGTCCGGTCCCCTTCCTAAACAGACTGGCTGGCCCTCTGGTTATTAGGTGTGTAGATATTCAGCAAATTGCACCAAAATGAGACTATGACGTCATGTTCACACACACGCATATTTATTTAAATAAACCACGACTTTTTGTGGTTATAAAGTCATACAGGCTGTCATCACTGTTCATTGTGCAGCTCTACTCTGTATATACGTAGCCATTTACTACGGTGTATGGTTTTAATGTGTGGCAGTGTATGAGTTTTTTAAAACTCTTAAGAACATTTAACAAGCAAATTGTGCCTGAACACGGGAAATTAGTTCCATTAAACTGTGACAAAAGCATCAAGATTTGAAGATAATGATTAAAAAAAAAAGTTTGTCATTTATGTCAAAATTCTGCCAGTGTTAAACAGAACTGTTCCTGGGAGTGTTTGACATTTGTGTAAGACAGCAGAAAAATGTAGTTCTGAGAAAATGATGATAGCAACTTACAGTCTGCAATTACTGACCAATGTAAGGGAAAAGATGAATTCACATTTAAAGCTGTACAAGAAACAGTTGCATTCTTTAAAAAAAAAATGCCAGAGAAGTGTAGGACAGATTAGCTAGAAAAGAAGCATCTGATCTTTAGATGCATTTCTCTCTGCTTTTCAAACAGAGGCAAAAAATGTCGAGGCACAACTCCTCATAGCTCGCTGATTGAGCCGACCTCATGATGGTAAATGCAGCGCACAGCCTTTGAGAAGCGTTAGTGAACCGTGGACTCTTCACCACAGTGTAAAATTTCACCACTTGTTCATAAAGTGCCTTAAGCGCAGTGCCGTTTGTTTTGTTGGAATATTGGGGTGCTGGTCTTTTCCAAGAGCTTTTTGTCCCCCTTCTAATCCATTATCTTTGGATCCGGTCCTCATTTTAGAACGTGTTGGTGTGAGTTCCACACTGAGGGCTGGTGGTGTTTGATGTTGTGTGGACAATTAACCAAAACTGCCTCAAACCGAATGAGTTCAGTGAACCTGTGGTGGCTGCAGATGAGCTCTACACAGTTACTCACAGCAGCTTTAATAGATTTCAAGTACCACTTGGTTCTCAAGGGCAACGAACCTACAGTGGTAGGTTCGTTGCCCTTGAGTGACAATGCCGATTTACATAATGATATAAAAAGTTGTAGTGTCAATTAATTTTGAGTATCAACAGCTGATGAGGCAGCTCAGATTTTCACTTTAGCTTTTAATTGTATCTGAGACCTTTGTTTTTGTGTCTGTTCAACGGGAAGATGTTTTGATGAGATGTAGAAGCTGTTACTGATGGAATCTGGGGCTGAATTTCAGCAGTTACACGGCTCAACATAATAATTGTGTGTTCACAGAGGTCAAGCTATTAGAATGATGATTCAGGTGGAGATTCATGCTTGGAGCTGCATTATAGCTTCTTGCACAGTCCACCAGGTGTGTATGTGATTTTCCCAAGCTCTGTCTCATTCTTGCCTCTGATTGCATTTTGTGTGCTGTTAACACAGCTGCCGTGTAACCGTTCTGACCTGATTCTGGTGATTCTCTGTCTCTGAGAAAAGGGGATTAAACGAGGAAATACAAATGGATCAGAGACAGGTGTTGAATTAAGAAGATTCAAATCGGCCTTGTCAAAAAGTATTAGCTGCTTCAGAATTACCGCTCTGACAATGTTGCAGAAGCCAGGAGAGATTAGTTAGGTTAAAGACTCGAGGCGTGAAAAATCTTTAACGTAGATAAAATGTTGAAAAAAGTTCAAGCTTTGTGCAAAAGGCATTTCCTTACTTGTGAAGGAGAAGTTGCTTATTCAGCGCTTGTATTAGGATTCAACATGGTTGGTTCACTGAATGCTGCCTGTTCCCTGACTTAGCCCAACACCCGGGATCGAGGGCCCGAGAATACAACAAACTACTGTATTTGTAAGGACAACAATCTAAAATATATATATATCATAATGATGATAAGTAAGCAACAAATTTGTAACATTTTCATATTTTTCAACCCTGTCAGTATTAATAATTCAAAAACAGCCCGTTTACTTCGCCCCTGGTGAAAAGAGCAGATTGTTTTTGACAAATAAACAGAACATGGAGCCTAAACAGGATGATACGCTTCATGCACTCAGCAATGCTGTCAATAACAAAAACTGCCCTCTGGGAAAATTCAATTGGAATGTTCACTGAAGAGCCCGAGATTTTATAATGACCTCAGTGACTGGCACATGAATAATTTACTAACTAATTCTAGCCAGAGCTGTTGTATCCGAACGCAGCGCATTAGATTATGAACAGGTGGGATACAGACACCTGTGTTGACCCTTTCCACTTAAAGACAGTACATTTTATGCCCAATATGCCTTTTTCTTTTTTCTTCTTCTTTTTTTTTTATTATGCTGGGTGCAGGGAGCTTCTGGTTTCATTTATTAATTTTCAGATTCCAATTCCAATCATGCAGAAAATAGCCTCAAAGTTTAAAGGAACCGTAGTTAAACTTTGTCAAGCACTGGACTGAGACTGGACTGAGAAACTGGTAAAGCCCTTGTTTTCACGCCTTACCCCTTCTGTGTTGTTTCTTAAAACGACAGCTATAAGCACCTTCTTGTCGTTTGTAGAAGCCTTGACCTTGTCATATCTATTTCAATTATTATATCTTTTATAATTCTCTCACTGGCTGTACTGGGAAGGACAGGCCAACTTCCAGTGGTGCATTTGCCGACAACAACAGATAATTCACCCTAATTCTGCTTTTAAGGAACATATCTCCACATCTGCTCATTGTGATTAAGTAAGGTGTTTTTGTGTGTGTGCTAAAATGCATATTAAAAGACATATAGTTCTTAGAGTGTAAGTACTTGTAACAAAAGGATTAAATTTACAGTCCACATACCTGCAGTTAGCGTGTATGTCTTTGGAACATGATGCTGTCTAAACAGTATATTAATTATGTACATAAAGAAGTAAACGGAGGCTGTGGAAGTATATCGACACATTTGTTGGAAGCTCACGTTTGCTCCTTTGCTATTGCCACACCGCAACACCGACTTTAAGCCGAACTCGGACATCGAGCGTGTGTTCGCTAATTTAAACCAGAGGAGGAGGCTCCTGGTTAACGAACGGCCCCCGGACAGAGACCTGGCTGTGGAGAAGCTCCACCTGTTGCTAATGTCACCACAGAGAAAAGCAGCTGCAGTACAGTTAACCATTAGAGGGTCTGAAGACTTGTCTTCGGTAAGTTTGTGTTCAACATTTTTGGCCAAAAAATACACTAAATTAATTTGGTTTCAACTGCCGACACTGATTAAAAACTACTGTTTTACTTTAGTAAAACACCTTAAAAACATCTGATGTTTTTATGAAATTTTTTATTTAGTTAGACAGTTAGTATGTTTAATAAGCTTTTGTGCCATTTCAGATTTCATGCAACTGCTGGGACTTGAGGGAGGACCACTCAAGCAGATTGGGTGCAACAGTTCTTCTGGAGATGTTTTCACCACCTGCAGTCAAATTGTCGAAAGACATTATTCATTCAGTTTCTTTGTGCTTTGCTGTAGTTTTTCATGTATCACTTCACTAACCGTTTTACAAAAATAAAAGCTGTAATCTTTTATGTGCAGAAAATAAAAGGTTCTGACTCAACATTAGTACAAATAAAGCTGCCGTGCTTAAATTACAACTTTGACGCCAAATAGAAATCTGAGAATGTTTAGGAATCTTTCAGTCTTGACTGGACTGCGTATTTTAGGCATCAAAAGAGGAAAAATGATTGTGGTAACATCCAGTGTTGCCTAACATAAAGGTATGAAAAGCCAGTGTTATTGTGATAACTCATTTTTCCAATCTATTTATGTGCCTGTTTATTTCTCTTCAGTCACAGGACCAAGGAGCTATTCCCTGCATACAATAGTGAGAAATAAAAAAAGGACAGCACGACAATGTGGCCAAGCTACGAAGAGCTCACAGCTCCATCAAATCACTTGAATAGACAAACCCGACCACGCATTCGCATGTGTGGAAGGAATTTCTATGTAAATACAGACTAATTCATCCTGTTTTTTTAAATTAGAAAGACAAATTTCTGTTTTGTTTACCTCATCGGCATCAGGATCCAAGACCAATAATGAGTGGTTTATCAGGCCTGTAACAGATCTCAGTTCAGTTCTGCTCCAGCAGCCAGTAACAGACCCTCAAATAAACCTTATTGCTTCCAGCTCCAGCAACTGCGATGCTCAGCCTTGTGTGAATTCCTCTTCTGATGATTTTACGCCCACATGCATCACTGAGTGTGATCGATACAAACATGTGGAATAGGCGTGAGACTGTCACAGCAGCTCATGGAGCACAATTCAGAGATAGACTCGTTCAATTCAATAATAGATTTAATTGTATGCACGCTTCCTTTTTCTGCACTTGAGTCGTGATTACATGTAAGATGCTCATCAGGCATCTAAAGGTTTAAATCAACAGACTGGTGTGGTAGTTGTCATATAGGATCATGTACAGGATTTTGTTTTATAGCTTCTTTTAGCCTGGCAGCATTGTGTGACACAAACTGCACAAGTTGTCCGGCTTGTGATCAAAGAAATTTCCGCTTTCACTTGGACAGAAGAGCAACAGGAATCAGTGTACATTGTAATGATATTAACAGAAATATATTTGTTCATATGCAGTGATGAAAGCATGTAGACTACATGGACGGAATATGAGAAAATTGACATTTGTTTTTGTGTCTGCTGTTTGTTGTTTAGTCTGATTTCCATTTTCCCTTTTCCTTATTTTGTGTTTCTTCTCTTTAATTTGTTTTTCTATTTTGTGCCATCTTGTATGTGTTTCTATAATTTTATTGTTCTGTTTATGTGGTGATTTTGTGTCTCCTAGCTAGGGTCTCACAAACAAGCCATAACTTCAGAAGCCCCGTTGTGGCCCCTTTTGCTGCTCTAGTTTAATTTACATGATTGAGAAATTAAAGTCACAAATGATTTCCCTCAGTGTGCATATCAGGAGTGGGTAGAAAAATCATTACTTTGCACTTTATCTGTGTCTGAAGGATGTGTTGTTAGTCTTTTTTTTTGGAAAACGGAGGTTTATGGGACAGACAAACGAATCCATGACCTCTCGTGCACTCAAGTCCTCTTGAGTGCACGAGAGGTAAATACAAACACATTTTTGTAAATAGTGTTTTTTTGTCACAAGTGTAGAGTTATATGGAGCCCAGAGCAGGAAAGGAGAGAAGTGATGAAAACTACTTAAGAATCAAAGAGCAGAACCGCACAAACTTTGGGAAGTACAGTAATGAACAGGCAACACTCAGAGTGGAGGATAAGAAATGATAAGAAAACCAATCAAAGGAAAACACACTAGGCTAAAGTCCATAGATTTCTAGCAGGCAGGAAAAAAAATACAGAGCATGAGCATAAAATCACACAGTGAAAGGGGTCAACCCGGGCAGAGTCGGTGGCATGAAGAGACTTATGAGCTGATTGAAGCTAAGGACGAAGACGCAGTCTGCAAGAGTCTGACAGCAAAGTGGCAAAGCGTGTGGATCAACAGGTCCCTTAAGTAGTCGGCTTGATTGCAACAAGATGAGCTGCGGAGGCAGCAAGGAGGACGAAGACAGGGCGGATCAGAGTAATGAGCGAGTGTGTGTGTGGGGGGAGGGGGAGGAACAGAGACAAAATAGAAAACAGTCCATAATGTGGATCGTGACAGTTTTTATTTATAGAAATTATATATAACACTTCTGACACACGTCTGTACATTGAGATCAGTCTGGAAAAATTGAACAATAAAAAGATTAGGAGGCAGCACGAGTAAATCTCTCACATTAGTTTTTATTCACCATATTTATTCTTGCAGATTCTTTCTTCCTGTCCTCCCAATGTGCTTCTTTTAATACACTTAAAAACATCTTTTAACATGATGATTCACCAATTTCCAAAGGAGCTGCATTCCTTTTTTCCCCTGAACACATTAGAGATATTAGATTATTAATAACTCTAATAAGCATTCGGGACAATACAAATGTGCTAATGCGTCTTTTAACCTTTATATTTCTGAATATCAGATAAACAGAGTTTTTATCATAAAACGAGTAATCCAATTACTTTTATGATGTAGTACTACTCTGGTACACAGGCTCAGCCTCCGATTTCATCACATTTTTCCTCTTTATTCACAATAGGAGAGAAAAAAAATCATCATTGGTTATTATAAATATGACAGACATAGCAGCCTTATTTTTGCCACGTTGGTCACATCAGATCCAACGGAAGACTAAATTCTGATAAATTAAGAGTGTTTTGTATGAGCTCATGTGTCGGGTTTTGTTGCGTTTCAGTTGCAGACATTTAACAGTTCAGCCCTGTGAGGATTTCATTCAGCAGCATGTTGCTCAGCAGCTGATGCTTCTCTGTCTTTCCTGAAGACAGAGAGACGAGATTGTGTGTGTGTGTGTGCGCGTGTGTGTACAGGAATGAACTAATCTTAATCTTATTACATCCCCTTGCCCATCATTAATGCTTATGTCTACATTCAAATAAGATTTAACATGAAACACTGGCATGTTTGCCCACTTGCACTTAAGACGGCATCTATGTCTCGCTGTCTGACGTAGCTGACCACATGCGCAACAGAGCTGCTAATCCTTCAGAACCAGACACAAAATGATGTCGCTCGGTGCATATAGATACAGTATCTTTGTGGCAGGTAAATCGCAGCCTGCACATTAGAAAGTACAGCCAGTGTCACTTAGAGGAGTAATCCACCAGAGCAGTGCTGCAGAGGGTAAAACATAAATAAATGATATGAGTTCAAATCACAAGTGAGCAATCTGTATGTGTAGCCGGAAAAGCATAGTGTGCAGTGATCACTTGATAACTTCGGCACCATCAGCTCAAAGCCAGGGTTTGATCACATCATTCTGTTCGTAGGACTGTGTGTGATGCTTTCTGCCTTAGCAAAAAAAATGGTTTTGTAATTTTACAAAAACTCTATAGTGCATGCAGTAATTGATTGGTGCCATTTCTGAACTTGAAATTTCTGTTAGTTGCTAACTATGCTAACAACAAACAGAAAAAGCGGGTTAAGAATTTTGCATGAATACTACATAATCCTGATACCTTGGCTCATCCAGGTAAACAAATATTCCAGTTTGGTTCACATTAGGTTTTGGTTTATAAGTACACATACTCTGTTAACAGTGCGTATATTTGCTTAGAAATACTCCACTTCCAGTAAAAATCCCACTTTAAAATTATACTTAAGTCAGTATCATTTCTGTAAAGTACAACAGTGCTCTACTAAGAAAGCAATGTTGTGTTTTATTTATTTCGGCTTATCTTGTAAGTTCAGGTTTGCCACTGTGGATCATTGGTCTGCATGTGCATTTGGCACATTTTTATGCAGGATGCCAAAAGAAATATTGCGGAGCAACTTTCGCTGAATATAATGAAAAGAAAGAAAGGCAAAGCACAGAGACTACATTGGAATATGAAGTTAAAATTCATTTTTTAATTGTAATAATACCTTTTGGTAATAAAAATGTATATACCTTTGGGAAAAGGTTTGATTTCTGTATTTGTTAAGCAAATATTAAGCATTTTTAAATAATCTAAGTATGGCTGTTGGTACCTGGATCCTATAAGACTCTAACCGTGAGAAAGAAAACTAAAGCTGTAAAATAAATCTATATGTAAAAGTAAAAAAAAAGGACTATTACTTAATAATTATACTTTAAAACAGTACTTGACTAACTGTTACTTCCATTGATGGTAAAGGGTGATTGAAATTTTTTAACTTGCTCTCTATGGCTTTAGTTCAAGACGTAAATGCACATTAATGCTAAAAAAAATTCCCTGTGACTTTCCAATATTAAAATATTTTTCCAGTTTCAGCTGAAAAACGCCTTCAGATGACATCACCCTGAGGAGTTGTTCATCAGCTTATAGTACAGAGATATTTTGATATAGGTAAGTCTGTGGGAAGTTTAATGGTATTTACGTACATGTACTACCCAGATAGAACCCAGTCCTTTAATACAAACCCCAGAAGAAAATCCAAAGTGTTAAATAGGGGGGGAATTTTTCACAGTATTTTCCTCTGCAGGGCCACATTGATTAGTACATTGATTAGAGTGTTTTTCTAGGTTTGCTTCATAAATGCACTATTTGTGAGAGAAAACCATGAATACGCCAGAGCCAGGACGGGTCCTCTATGAAGTGCTCTGGAAGGTCTGTATCGAATGCTGAGCTAAGGTTGGTCTGTAGCATCCTGACTTTACCATGTACTTTCTGCATGTGGGACAGGGCCTGAGCACATACTGCATCCTCACTGGAGCCTGGATTTAATGTGCCCCAGAACCAGTCTGTCAAAACCCGTCACGATGATTCATACGGCAGACTGAGACTACTCACACACTGGGGTGATAAGAGTGGCAGTCAAAGCCTCAAACTATCCTCATAATTAGAGGAACATTATGTCAGTTGTCTCCAATTCGTCTCCACATGCTGCTACTTGTAGTCTGTCCACTAGGGCTGAAACTTTAAAGTCACATTTGGCTTTTAGCAATACACAAACAAACATGCCAGCTCGGCCTCTCGTGACTGACCTGCCTGTCGGATGACAGGTCAGCAATGGTCAATTTATGCAGCGATGAATGTGGCAAATTCCTGATGAATAACATTGTGATTCCTCTGAGATTATAAGAAAAAGTCCACTTCCAAGTCAGAACAGGTAACATTTTCATCAAAAGGGCAATAGGATCCCTAAAGGAAGTTATTTGCGTTGCATGATCACCATATTTAATCTCATATTTATGCAGCTTTGTCTGCATGGCACATTCTGTGTAACAGCATAGCTGCATAAATAACCGTATACCCATGTTGATAGGTCCTAATCTTACTGAAGTACATGTACAATGATACAATGATTAATTAACATATCTTCTGAAAATTAAAAGAAATTCACATAAAATACATTGAAAGGCATTAAGCAATGAATTGTGGGTTTGTGTTACATGATTTTCACTTTAGATGTTATAAAATTATTTTTGACTTCTCACTGCAGTTTTCAATCTTTAGTTCAAGGATAAATACTTTGTTGGCATTGGTTGAGATGGCAACAAAGAAGCATGTGGGGTTAGGTTTAATGAGTGTTTTTGATCCAACGCAGATCAAATTGAGAGCAAGAATGTAAAAATTTGATGCATCATGAATTGTGATGCTACCAAGTGGAGAAATCGTGGAATGATTGAAATAGTTTACGCTGTGTGAATTGGAGAAAGACGAGATCCCAGTAAATGATGAAGAAATTCCCCCTTTAGCCGAAGAGCAGAAGTTATGGTCGGCACATTGTTGTTCTCCAAAAAATAATTACAACGGCTTTAGTGGCTTAATTTTACATGTGTGGTCATCATCATCAGGTTGATGTTTTTATTACTATTACAGTCATTTAGCAGATGCTCTTAACAACTAAGCAGCAGAAACTAGTGACAACTTGGGGGTTCGGGGTCTTGCCCAGGGACACTTCAACTTGTCAGAAGTAGCGGGAGTTGAACCGCTGACTCATTCTGTATGTACCATAAGTCATATGTAAAAAATAAACAAAAAAACACAGTATAGTATCTGAATGTAGTAATGTGTTACTGCAGTAACTAGTGATATTACTAAACTTAGTTAACGTGTTACTTTGGTTAGTATGAAAATATTATCATTATGTAATGATGTTATGTGTATCCTTGCCACTCAGTACTGGTGATAGTGGCTCCTTGACGCCCACCAATGATCTAAAATATCCCACACACTGAATTTCAGGTGAGAGGGAAAGAGACCAGGCTGATTCCTCTCCTGTCAGAGGGAGAGCTGCTAGCATGGCTGGGAACTCTTGTTAGGCCGAATTTCAAGAAAGGCACTGAGGACATTGGTCTCCAGAACAAGCATGACTCCGTCATGGGCCTTCTATAATCAGTGACATTCGCCGTTCTAACGCAATCCCGGTTTTCAAACAGTGTCCTGTTTAAGCCCTGGTCCATCTACAAAAGCCCAAAATGTCATTCTTTATGCTTTAGGTTATTATTTTAAACTTCCCACATGTTTTTTCAATCGAAATTTAACCCCCTGCTGCAGGCTAATATAGCTATAGAATTCATTTTCATATTCTTTATATATTGTTTGGAAGTGTACTTTTGAAGTGTAATGAGTTACAGATTACTAGTTACCCTGTTAAAAATACAAGTAGTGAAACTCATTACACTGTATTACTGTAACTTATAATTACTTTTCCAACAAATGTTTTATAGTGGTGAATAAACACCTAGTTTAATTTTTGTTATTGGCCAACCAGCTGCCACCCGCCTACCAGAGTGATGACGGCGCATAACTGCTATAGTACTTTTAGTACAATGAGAACTGAACGAATTTAAAACTGAAAAAATAAATAAATAAATACTCTTCTTGTAAATACATACAAATTTTATTCTTGTCTGCATTTAAGTTGGTTTTACATGTTTTGTTAGAGTAGAATTTTGGAGCAGTAGTAACCAGGCAGATTATTCCTGCATAGGATGTTTTTTTTTTGTTTTGTTTTTTTAAATTATATTTTGTTTGTGATGACTTGGTAGTTAAAAATGACAGATAAGTTACATATTTGACATTTCTGACACTGAAAAAAACACTAAACACACTATTAACCTATTAATATACCTTTGATTATTTCCAAACATGCTTTTAAATTTGAGTTTAAAACGTTTTAAATCCTTTTCCATCATGTGCCCCAGTCTGGCCACCACAATAAGATGATTCTACATCCACCCCTGTGCTGGTAGAACAAGCTTTTCACAGCCCAAATGTTGTTGAATTTCGAGCTCTTTAAGCTGCTCCTGCCTGCCAGACACAGCAGACTATTGGCAGATTCAGCTGGCAGACAAAAGATGGCCAAAAGTGAAACAAGAGAACCAGTCAAAATTTAAAATATTCCAAAAGAAGACATTCCTGCATCACAAAAAGATGCAAAGATGCAACAATTTAAATATTGTATCTTACATACAGTATAAACGCTTTACAGAAAATAGTTTATTCAGTCTTATATTATTATAAGACTTAATATTAACTAATTTACCTGCTAAGTAAGTGTAACTTATTACAAATACATCTATTTTGAAAAATGTTATTACAGTAACTAGTTGGATGTAACTAGTTACATCTACGTTTAATTACAGTTAATCAACGCGGTTAAAATCTGCCCCCTGGTGTTGAGAGCACTGTTCTTTTTACACAGCATTCAGTATAAAAACATCACCGAAAAAACAATATCAAACATCATCTCCTCGTTTATTAATTAATTACTGATTAGTGTCAGATCAGTGTTGACAAATGAGGAAACAGATGATGAAAATGAAATAAATTCAATGTGCCTGGAGTAACTGCAGCTTTAATTCATGACCATCGCAACACTGACCTTGTGGAATAAACGGTAAACTCCTTCTATTTTAAACTTGCTTCATGTGGTTCTAGTTTGGCAGGTACCTGCGTATTAATGCTTTTAAATGTTTCTATGATTAAAATATCTCTCTAGCTTCTAGCTGGAAACTTGCCTACATTGCATCATCTGGAGGAGCTTTCAGTTCCGATGATGTCACCTGGTTTGGGTGTTGTCGTCATACTCAAGCTGCTCCTTCAGAACTGTTCCAGATGACATCATCTGAGCTCCCTGTCATAATCAATAGTTTTGTAGCTACAGTGGATCAGAGTTATTTTAATACAGGGAGGGCAGATGGAAATGTGACTCTCTCATATTCATGTATTCCCAAATTAGCACTGTAGGAAGCACGTTGAAAATCAGTGAAGTCACCCATTAATGGGCAGTGTCAGTGTGTTAGTTGCAACCTTCACCCCAAAAAGAGTTTATCATGGACTTCATTTCAATTCATGGAGTGACATGTCATCACTAATATGATTTTGTGAGTCACTTTTTCTCTCATTCATACATTTATTCCGGATGAAACCCTCTAGATTTTTCTTAAGTACCAATTTTCAAATGACTTTTTCATCATCCTCCTGAGTGAATAGATTCACTTTTTGTGCCTCAGACTCTCGTCGTATCTGCTGAGAGTGGATTTTACATTTCCCCTCAGTCTCTTGAACTGAGGGGAAACGTTCACATAAATCACAGAAAAAGCCACTCTCTAATCTATACAATGCAGAAAGTCTGTGTTTCACTTTGTAAAGCGACGTCCACTTAGATGAAATGAATATTCAGATCCATATCTGAGACAGACTGGGGACCTGTCCAGGGTGGACCCCGCCTCTCTCCCTGTGACAGCTGAGATACGCTCCAGCACCTCTGCGACCCTGCAAAGGATGGATGTATATATAAATACGTAAATGTATATTTAGATTTTTCAAATGTCCACAGTCTAAATGAGTGAACACGTCCTCTTTTTAACTCACTATTCATGTCAGCATCTAGCTATGAAGGACAGACATATGTAATCAGTGTTTATAGATGCAGAGTAAACCACTTGAAACATGCTGCTGTCATTGGTGAAAGCTATAGATGTAACTACTTTAGCAGCTTTTAAATGTCTTGGAAAACATCCTCTGAAGGTTCTTCATTCTGAATCCTGTATTTCAGGTTTGTCCAACAATTCAAACATTATAAAGCAAAACTCTTTTAATTAAACCCACTGATCTTAGTCTCTGCTGGCTGAATTTAACTGCATGCTCTTTGCTCAACTATAGGTAATCACATTTCACCTCAGTACTTAAGCTGGGTACATCAAAGTGTTCTTCCTGACCCTTATTTTTCTATGAAATTAATTTCCTCTGCTCGTCGCTTCACTGAAATGCATCATCCTTTGTCAGATGAAAAATGTGTTCCAATCTGTGCATGTTGGCTTTGTAATTATGTGTCTCCATGTGTGCACAGCAACTGCAGTGCACAGCGAACGAGATGATAAATGACGACTAATAAGGGGCATGTTCCTCAAGAAAATAACATTATCATCTACATCCATCAAAGAAGTGACTTTATGTGGTCACAGTCAATGTCGGAATAATCACTTTTTCTGCTGAGCAGAACAGTACTTTTTAACAAGATAAACCATGTTGTTTCCTTGCAGTACAGCAGTTTAATTCATCCTCTGACGACTACCATTCCTTAAATGTATCCGTTCGTGTGGTATAGTTTGCCACTTGATTAAGACTAACCCTGATTACAAAATAGACAAACATGTCACATGAACCCTCGCTCTGCAGGTTGAACTATGTGAACTCTCAGAAAAGATGTAATGTATTATAAATATATTTAAATTAACTCAGTGGCCTAGCTGCTGTTTGTTGGGGGCTACAGACAACATTCTCTGTAGGTGGTGCAACTCTGATGTTTTTAATATGTCAACGTGCGCTTCACAGATATAATACCCCCCACAGGCAACAACAGAAAGCGTATGCAGGTAACGCACTATGATCACTGTAGGCGGCCTCACAGGTGCGGACCTCACAAGATGGCCGTTCCCTCAACGGTTAACACAGCGTAACTTCACGTTTCCCATTCTCTTTGTGTTCAGTCTGCGATGACACAAATCATGACCTTTGTTGGAATAGCAAATAAATATGTGATGGAACAACAAGCACTTGACAAGTTATTTGAAGGTTGTGTCAGAGTCTAGTAGGCGAGTTGCCTCCCTCCTGTGAAAAATCACTCTGAAGTGTTTTTTCCTGTGTAATTCTAAGTGAATTACACCGGAAAAAACACTTCAGAGTGATTGTATTCTGAGGACTAAAATTTGATTAATAAAGATGACGAAAAACAAAACACCACAAGCAAAACCTGGTGAAATTTCGTTATTCAAATATAGAAGAACAATTCATCTTAGTTCATAATCTACCCTTGTCCACGGTGGTCAAAGTGATTTTTATGCTAATGTGTTTAGCACAATAATGTTAAAGCTTTTTTAAACCCATGTGGATTTTTAGAAAGTACTGAATTTATCGAAAAAATCGCCATCGAAAAAAGACCCATAACACTTACAGATTTTTTTTTTCTCCAAGGGAACATAATCTCTAAAAGGTTTATATTTGTAGGAGGAGAGAAACGAAGAAACACAGCCTTGTGTGGCAGTTTGGAACAGGACTTAAAACTCAGAGAAAGATGTTAAGAGGAAAAACTGTTCGTGAGTTTGGTGACAGGATATTAACTGGATGAGATACAAAAGAACATGAGAACAGAAGGTGAAATCAAAAAAGGCGAACAAGCATCAATAAACACTAAAAAGCTACAACTGCAAGGGCTCAGTGTGCAATCTGGCAAAGGAATGAAGGAGCTGGTGCTGAAGTACTGGAGCAGTGACAGGAGATTTTAGTGGCTACTCGAAAAACAAATGGATATTGTGTGTGTGTGTGTGTGTGAGGGACATCTCGATTTATTGGTTTAATTATGATCATGTTACAATTTTGAATTGATCAGTGAGTCACAAAACAGTTTCACGGGCTACGGGCACAGAAAACTATAAACAGGAAACTACAAACCAGAGATAATCGCATCACATCATAAAAATCATACAACGAGCAGAAAATTGGAGGCAGAGCCTGAAGCAGCACAAGATGTAACGATAAGGCTGAAACAAGATGTTCCAACTCCACATGCCACATCTTTGGAAACGGGGAGATCTGACTTTTCCTTTAAACTTTGTTTTCAGATTCTTAAATGCAATTTTTTTCAATATTCACTGAAAGGCCTCCTGTCTTTCTCAGGACCACGCACACACTGTTCAGTACAACCACATTCTGACCTGCAGCCACAGAGGGCCTCACTCAAGGGCCCCACAGTGGTGCTGCTGAGGGAGGGGCCACCATATTTAGAGTCTTCAGCAGCATGTAGCTGACATTTAAAGGACATTTATCCTCACTGTGCTAATGTTAAAATGCTAATTTATGTTAGCAGTAGTTATTAGTAATATTTCACATTTTGTGGATTTTTTTTTCTCTTTTTAGAAAACGGTAAATGCTTATATAGCACTTTGTCCATGGACAACTGTCTTAGCAGCTGAGGACCGGTTACCTTGTTTTAAATAGTCAGGTTTTTAATTCATTAACAGTAAGCAAGTCACAAGGAGATGGTTAGGGTGGATGGATGGAGGCCAAAACTAGGACTATAACACCACAGACCTGAGTTTGACTCTAGTGTAACATATGTGGTTGAGTTTAGGCAAAAAAAAAAAACAACAACCATTAAAACGTGATCAGCTTTAGTCTGATAAAAGGGACGTTTTCCTGAAAGATCGGATATTTCAGCAAAGTAATACAATAGGTACAGAACATTTTCATTGATGTTCTGATTTTTCATTTACAGTAATCATCAACGTAACACATTAAGTTAACGGACAACGGTTTAATTATGTTCCCTACTAAAACATATTTGTGATTGCAATTTAGCTGTGTAGAAATGTTGTGTTTATGCAACGGTTGCCAGATGCGAGGTCCCATTCCGTTCACTTCACATGAATGAATTATACATGAGGCATGTTGTGTACTTTATGTAGCCTGTTTCATGGGTTTTCTGGGCCATTCAGTAAAAAGTATGAGTGAGAACACAACAAAGATGCAAACACATCAAGCATTTCTCATCTGTATGGATCAAGTTCTTTGTTTCTCTGTGAGATGTAAAAGGTTTTCTGTGAGCATTAAAGCAGGAGAACATTGACATCAGAGCAAACATCATGTACACTGCAAACCGCTGATGGACATCACATCAACTCTCACTTTGCATTTTCATTTTAAGTAACTGTATCTGTATGATCCTGCATAAAATCACATTATAGAATGTGTATTTCCATACAGTAGGTCCAACTGAGGTTCTTCTATTACTGCTGTAGTGAATGCGACCAAAAAGATAATTAGGTTTCAGTGCTATACTCTGCGTGTTCTACACCACTAAGTGGCTCTAATATCTTATTTGCTCAGCATTCATACTGACCTTTTTGAAGCCACTTTCATGCCTTAGTGCTGAAAGGACACTTCTGCTAGAGGCAATGCAAGCTGCTGAGAAGCTCATATCCCTCTTTCATTTTTGTTTTTCATCTGAATTAGACTTTACTTCGCAAGCACTCACTGCAACGAGAAAATGTAGCTGTGTAATATTTGCTGCAAGTATGAATTCAGCCATAAACCCCTTCCATAACTTTCTGATGATGTGATGTGAGGCTAACATTCTTTCTACAGGTGATTGTCGATCAGTTTTGTGTTTGGTCAGGCCACGTCTAAACATTTAAACCCTTTTTTCTAATTCACATGGCTTCTCCGACAAATGTCACCTCACGTTGCCTATGTTGGGTCATTGAGGTGAGTCTAGGTGTAAATTTTCACTGACTCAACCTTCCCACAGTAACATTAGCCTACACTCCACCACTTTGGCCTTTCCAGTAAAATGAATCATTGCTGCTTGGTGACACTTGGGGAAAGTAAGTAAGGTATTTTTCCGAGCTTGATAGCATGTCAGTACAATGGAGTCAGCCTTTTGTTCTAGCACAATGCCTCACTGTGCATAGATGTTCTGTCAGTGCCCACAACTGTAATCCAGAGGCAACACTCTCATGGTTATTGTATGCATTTTCTTTTTATTTGATACGTGCTTGTGTTTTATTATGTGATTCTATCAGCACAAGAATCTCAGTGTGACATAGTGGCCTTGAGGAATGATGGTACATAAATTCAATACAATTCCATTCAACTTTATTTATATAGCGCCAATTCACAACAAAGTCATCTCAGGGCACTTTACAGAATAAAGTCAAGATTATAAAGATGTATAGAGAGAACCCAACAATTCCCCCTGGAGCAAACCATAGGCAACAGTGGAGAGGAAAACCTCCATTTAAATGTAAATAAATAATGTAAAGTTTTAATCAAAAGAACTTTTTGAGATTCTTAAAACATCTTTAAATAATCAGACATCCTCCATCTGTTATCTAAAACCCTTATGCTGTTATCAGTAAGCCCCTGGACATTTTTATGAACGTGAACTCTCTTACGCTTTTCCTCTCTCCACCATTAAGGACACTTGTTATTGTTAAGTGGAGATATTTCAGTCTGCTATTATGTGATGACTGAAAGATTGCGGTGGGTAACAGCATCATGTTTGTTGGCTCAGAGACTGGTCTTCAGAATACGCATGGGACTGTGTTGCTTTCTGACTGTTTGGTATGATTTGCAGTTTTCTTATTAAGAGAATTTAACAAACACGCAGCAAACTCTGACACAATCAAAGTTTTACAATATTGTGGCAATAATTAGGGTGAAACTGTCCTGTGAAAGAGTTTTTTCGCACCGACCATTAAAAACAGCCAAGAGACATCAATGCGTGGTGGAGGATGGTGCACAGGACTTTCACGTCCAATATGAAACAACTGCAACTGTTGTTTTAGTATGATGTTAGGAAGAAGGCAAACTTTTTTACGAACCCTGATGTCTTTATTTAGTGCCTAACCAAATTGCTGTGTTTGCAAACTTTAAATTAAGTTTTTTTTAAATGTTTTTAGAGTTTAAAGCAAAATTCTAATGTGAAACTGGCCACCATTTTGACTCCAATGTAAGCAACACCCAGGACACTCTAACCTGTGTCTTTACAGCAGGTACATGTCAACCATAAATATTCACCTATCAGCCATAACATTATGACTACATCGAACCACTGACCCTGTGGTCCGTGGAGGACTGCCTTACCAACTGAGCCACAATCCTAAAACTGCTGCTCGCCTAAAACCTAGACCTTGCAATCTTATAGGACAATCACAGACCATGAGCATAGTTGATGTGAACGTTTACCCACAAATGAGCCTAAAAGATGTTACATCTTTTCAGTTACAACAGACACACACATATAACCCATTAACCGAGAATCAATTTGAAAATACTTTTTGTAATTCAAGAGAGGATTCCAAATATGTTGGATTTGGTTGAAGTAGGAGAGTATTTTTTAATGGACCTGGCTTTGTGCATGTTGAAACAGAAAAGGATCTTCCCTAAACTCATCGCAAAAAGTTGGAAGCACTTTACTTTCTAGATCATGTGAGATGCAAGCAAACTGTCTGGGCTTGTGCACTTTTACCTTGCTCTTCTGCACGGATTCATTCAGTGAAAATGTGTTGTGCATCCATCACAGCAGGGGGCATAGCAGTGCTACCAAACACTGAGGTTAACAACCTGGCTGTGAGTCATGTATTCAGACTAACATACATGACAATATTAGATCAATGCAAAGCAGACGTTTATTGGGTTCCTCAATCAAAGTAGGTTTGGATAGATTGTGGCTGAAATGTTTACCAGGTTGATTGGGAATACAACAATTTGCTTCGAGACACAAAATGAACTGTGTTGTATCTGTTGTGTTGTAGTAACCTTTTTAACTCCAAAAATGATGTGTGATGTGTTTCCATGGTAATAATGCACCAATTCATTGACAGTTTCTTGCAATAAAAAAAAAATCATCTGCTGCCCTCCAGTGGAAAAATGGAAGAAGTACACAGTTTTATTTAAAAAAAAAAAAAAAAAAAACAGAAAACTAATTTGAAAAACACTTCAATACATTTCAGTTATTTCAATTCCAGCTAGATGTATTAGACATTATGTATTAACCTCGTCAAACCTATCTATTAAATAATATAAAAGGGTTTGTATTGTCAGACTGTCTATGCTTTGCAGGCTTTGCACAGGGGCACAAACAGTATATTTCATATTTTTGTACAAGTCTCGTATTTGCTTCCTCTCTGCCAAACTTTGCCAGCTTTTCAGTCACTGTGTGATTTCAACAAAGCAACTACTGGATCAAAGCTGACAAAACATTTATTCATTTTATTGTGCACATCAATTTTTGAACAATATTCAAGAAAGGGTGAATTCCGTTAATAATTGCGTTGTTTTGGGGTTATTTGCCCTTCACCGTGAAACATGGACGCGGCGCAGCGAGCCGGCGAAAAACCCCTCTCAACACCGCCACGCTGCTGGTTGGTTAATAATCAAACAGCTGTCTGCAATTGGTTCTTGCGTGTTCGTCTTCCTAACCGTTCCGACCGGAAACACGGCCACGCGGAACATCATGGATCGTTTTTGCATCTTCGTGTAATTATGTTTTAGGCATTTTAGCCTGGTATAATTGTTACGTTGTTGAATCGGGTATGAAGACGCAATGATACGCATCTGTTCGTAGTTCTCTTTATTTTTAAGGTAATTTCTTCCTCACGTACTTTGTCATGATGCACCAACTAGCTACACTGTTAACCTGTTAACATACCGGCTAGCTAGCGTTGGTGGAGCTCTAACACTGCTAGCAGCTGCTGTTGGTTACAAATACAAATTTTGACCCAGAGTTTCTCCTTTGTCCTCTCGGGCAACACTATCCCAGGTACCTGCGTAAACCGTCCAACGTTTGATTTTGATTTTTTGCATCGTTTAATAAATCATGACTGCAGCTAACGTTAGCTTCACTAACGGAGTACTAATTTACCATTTAAGCCCTTCGTTTAGCTGTTGCCTGATGTAAATGTTAAACTAGTTAAAGTTGAATCACTACTATCACGACAGCTAATTACTTCTTAACAAAATGCATCGAGGCGAGTTAATCACATCAAATCATCACAGAGCCACATTTCTTTGAACATGGTTCAGTACTGCTAACTACCTTGTATCATTGATTTAACAGCAAAGGAAAGTGGAAGTGTCTTCTCTAAATGTTAAGTGGTAGTCGGTTTCCTGTATGATATAAGTCAGTTTAATATCAGTTTAAACTTGATTTTTCTGTCCTCTCCACAGTTATGTCTTTTCATCAGGATCGTGGAGGTCCCAGGGGAGGGATGCCCACAGGCCAGCATAATGCCCCTCAAAGCTACCGCCCCACCAACTTGAGGCCACCTCCTCCTCAGCCTCCCGTCCCTCCGTACAACTACGATCCACAGACTCCTCCTAGTTCAAGCTATCATGGAAACAGCAGTTACATGCCTCCACACTCTGACTTCATGCAGTACCCTCCTCCAGCACCATCCCAAACTCCCAGTTCTCTTAACCAGTGCCCAGTGCGCCCACCTTTTCCCAAGCCTCCAATCCGACAGAGCTTCCCCGAGCCTCCACCAAACTTCCCACCCCCTCCCTTGCCCAGCTCCACAGGTGGTCCTTTGCCAGGGTCCCAAGTATCAGCTCAGAATGCCTACCCTCCTTATATGATGCCACCTGTTCCCCCACCACCATTACCACATCCACCAATGCCTCCCCCTATGGCTTCTCAGTCTATGAATTACCACCCTCCATATTCCATGAACTACGCCCATCCTCCGCACCCTCCTTTCCCCCCTCCCACATTCAACCCTTGCTACACCCAGAGCCCCAGCTCATTTAAACCTGACCACAGTTTCAGGCACGGGCAGTACAAATATGAAAAGCCTATGGACCACAGGAGATCACCAGAAAGGGCCTACCGCCACGATGACCACAGGCAGAAGGGCTATGGCTATGGTAGCCATGGTGATAGGCACAAAAGTGAATATCCTGGAGAGAGGAAAGATCGTGGCAGGAGTCCAGACAGGCGTGGAAGGCCTGAGGGTGGGCGACACAGGTCTGACTATGACCGAGGCAGGACTCCCCCCAGACACAGGAGCAGGGACCGCAGCAGGTAGACAGATATAAATAAGTGTTCTTAGAGCCTGTGAAATGATTTGTTCTTACAAGTCTGTGTGCATTTGTTCACAGAGAGCAGTACCGTCACAGAGAAAGTCGGAGATCCCAGTCGCCTGACCGGTACAGGAAGAGGCCTCGCAGGTATATGTGTACTTCCTTCACCCCTTTCAAATTAATACACCCTAAACCTCTTGAAGCATTAAAAAAAAAAAAAAAAATTTATTGTGTCAATTTGGAGCCATTTCTACAACTACTTCTCTTTTGCATTGTACTGTAGACTTTCCAGTCCTTCTGCAGTGCAAAGTCCATTGTTTACTCACAGAAACCTAGTTTACGACTTAAGAACAATCTAGATCTCTCTTTAGAAACACCATGTTGGTGTTTCTGATATATATATATATATATATATATATATATATATATATATTTATTTATTTTTTTTTTTTATTGCATCGTTTCTGCTTCAACTCACTACTGTGACTGATAAATGAGCAGCTGTGTAGAGTATTATTGTTTGTCGATTTACTGCTAAATTTAGGCCTTCACTGTTAGCCTTTAATGACAAGGTTATATTAAATAGAATATTTCTATATAGAATCTTTCTGTGCCTGGCAGACTCTAATATGTTGGGGAAAATTATACTAAAATCATATTCTCTAAAGCAGTCATTTGAGAAACAATAAAATATTAGCTGGTCAACTCTCTACGAGTAGGTGGGACATGAAAATCTGATTTTTTTCTCCAATGTCTGATCAGCATTTCTGTTGTTTGTAGTCGATCAACAAGCAGAGAAAGGAAACGTGGTCGCTGGGAAGAGGAGAGAAGATTGGAGGGCTCCTCAGCACTGAGCAAAGAGCGCAGCTACTCGTCCGTCCGGAGTAGAGACTCCGACGAGGCCTTCGCTGACAGAGAGCGAGAGAGGGAATGGGAAAAAGAGCGGGAGAAGGAGAAGGAGAAGGCTGATGATGAGAAAGAGGAGGAGGAACTCCTGAAACCTGCCTGGATCCGCTGCACCCATGCTGAGAACTACTTCTCCAATGACCCCATGGACCAAGTGGTACTGTTGGCACTTTTGCTCCAAATTTCTTGCTGTATTATCTAAATGTAGTTATACACTACTTACTCCTTACTATAGCCATTAAAAAATTGTTACTGCAGTTATTAGTAATTTAAACAAAGTAACTTTTGGTTCACTCAATTTAACGCATTGCCAATAAACACTGAGGACAGACTTAATTTAACAGACCAATTTTGGATTTGAGGTGCTGTTAGAGACTAAGGTTACAGCTCTCAGATGCTGTATGTATTTCAGTCACTTAGATAATAGCGACCATTCAGAAGACAACTCGCTCCTTTGCAATTCACCCTCTGCGATTCTTTTTTATGTCTTTGGATCTTTTTTGGTAGACGTGACTTCCGTTTTTTTCTCTAAAGCTCTGACCTTTTACAAGTCGTCTCTCTGTGCTTACTTCGAGTTGTCCTCACATACTTTTTTCCACAAATTACACATTCTGGCAGAGACCTGCCCCAGGTTAAACCTAAAGTGGATTGAGCCTAACTTTATTTCTTTTCCCCTTTTTGAGCAGATTTACTACTGTAGTGTGTCGGTCTTTTCTTCTGTGACGAAGAAGATGCTACCTGTGGAAAGTAGTTACTGTTGCTGGTGAATCACACCGATGTTCTATGACACTGACAATGTAGGTCACAGCAATCTAATCTTTGTGAGGACATCTTCTTACGTAAAATAATTAGGTTATTTCAGGCATATTGCAAAGTCTCCCATTACATTATTATGGATAGACCAATAGCCACTCTATAAACTTACATGCATTTCTGGTCATTCTCTATGATATGTGCACTTTAATGTACTCTATCTTTTAAAACCATAAAATAGCATAAAAGTGTATTCAACTGTATTTTCAAAAGCCAGTATCCACTACTGTATCATTCAGACTTTTGTGCATCTACAGCTTCTTTATTTTTTCAACTTGTTTATTTCAGGGAGACTCTACAGTAGTGGGAACTAGTAAACTTCGGGATCTCTATGAGCTCTTTAAAGAAGAGCTGGGTGGGAGACAGGAACGAGCCAAGGATGCTCGACCGAAATGGGAGCCACCTAAGACTAAACTGGACGAGGATCCAGGTGGGTAGTCCTGGTGAAGTAGCTGGATGCACCGGTCTCTCCTGGAATTTGTGATTTTGTGCTTACAATTAATGCAAATTCAACCAATCTTCTTGAATCCAATCACCACAACGTTTTCGCATATTTGACCTACATCCTTAACTGTCCTTCAAAACTTCCAACTTACTGTGCAACAGAGCTGCTTGGTAGTACTTTCTTGAAGTAAAGGAAAGGTAATTGATAGGTACACTTACAACAGGGAGAGGAGCAATATTGTATTCATTGCAATGCATCACAAGTTTCTTCAGAAGATTTGCAGCAAACTCAGGCCTTTTTTTGGCTGCAACCATCACAAAAAAGTCTGGAGTGACTGAATTACTCATGGAGGAATGCGTCTCAAAACCATTCTGGCATTTGTTGAATTATTTAGGCAAATCAGTTTGACAGTGGACAGGAATGTAAGTTATTTTAGCTAAATATGACACGATTGCGACACGCACCAGCTTGTGACAGATCTGTAAATTCAGCCTTTTATCTGCTCTTTCAAATGAACCTTGTTGAAGTTGATCTTGATAAATGCAGCAACTACAAAATATGTAAATGGTTAATACATCTGTTGACAATCTTTGGCCATTGAAATGTGCTGTCTTCTCAACAGTGCATTAGGCTGAGGCAGAGATTAAGTTTGGTGTTTATGATGTTATCTGCAGGGCTGTCAGCTTGATTGTCTCTTTCAGCACGGCAGTAATATAAATCTCGCTCAGGGAGATCTAATTTGCTAAATATGTTGCTCCGGGCACTGTCTTCACAATCAAGTTCTCGAGTTAAAACACTGATAAGAATTAAAGACTGCTTGGCTAAAAGCCACTAACTATACAGCTGGGTAAAAATTATAATCCTCGTTTTGGTGTGCGGATTCTTCTCAGCAAGGGAGCAACTGTTCTGCTTTTCTAATGTCATCGATGCAGTTAGAATAGGAGAACTTTTAATGAACTACAACATTTACCAAATGTATCTTCACTATTTTATGGTTAATTATTCCTCAGCTAGAGCTGGCAGAGTGCACACAGTTTGCAAGCAATTTGAAATTTTGCTTCACTCAGACTTTGTGTTCTATAAGACTTTGTGAGAGCACAGCTGAGCAAGACGGCCCAACCAGTAGACCTGCTCTGGCTAAGCGAATTATGTTTCACTTGTCAGCCCCTTAAAGTTCGAGTGATTAAATACCTTTTTGCACTTTGGTTCCAGATGACTGCAGCAGCGAGTCAGACTGTGAGTCAGATGGTGAAGGAAGCACCTGCTCCAGCAGCTCTGACTCAGAGGTGTTTGATGTCATTGCTGAGATTAAGAGGAAAAAAGCTCATCCCGACCGCCTGCACGAGGAGCTGTGGTACAACGACCCAGGACAGGTCTGTCTCAACCCAGAGATATCTGCTTTCAACAAAATGTGTCTGTATTTTAAAACCAGAAACATTCTGTAATTACATTGACGGTATGATGTATATGTGCACACGTGGCAGTTTTACCGTTTATAAATGGAATCGAATGTAAATCCCAATAAATATGATCTTTAATAATCTAAATGAAGAAAAGAAGACAAACTATAGCTGCTGTGTTACATCCTGTGAACATACCATACCGTATGGTGTTCAAATGAAATCAAATAAATGGTAATAAATTGATTTTAGTTGAATGTGAAGCGCTTGGATTCCCCGTTTTTAATTTCATGACTGAAGCTGGTTTCATTCAGCCAGTGTCATGCACTGGAGCATATAGTCCTTTACACCAAATAAATATTAATATCTGTAACTCTGCTAAACCCATGCTAACTAAAGGAAAATCTTTACATTGGTTACTATCCTAAAAAAAATGTAAACTTTGTGAATATTTTCATTCTTAAATGATTGAAAAGAATTGGTTAGGCTCAATGTTTGCAGGTAAAAAAATAACATACTCTCGGCTAAGAATTGCATTGGCCTTAAAAAGCAGTGGAAAACTGATTATGAAAAAAGCAGAAATGAATCAAATGCCACATTAATTTATAAAATTAAGCTCTTATATTTTACAGAATTTTAGTAGAATTTCGAGAGAGAGATTGATGTTCAACATCTCCTGCGTGTATGATCGTTCTTTCATTTGAAAATGAACATTCCTCAGATAATGTCATCAAATTCAGAAACACACAGATTTTTTGATTATATTATCTTAGCTGCAATATGTACATGTGTAAATCTTTATACATGTACTCACCAAACTAGAACAATAGAAAGCATCTGTGAAGTCACCTTTTATTATTTAAAGCAACATTCACGTGCACCAAAACAGGACAACAGTTGTTACTGTATAACATAAGAATGTGTAGGGGTATTAGTGTGTGTACGAGTAGACTTGTAGCACCAAGTGCAGGTTTCTTGGAGCCTTTTAAAAATCATTCAGTAAATTCTGGAAAACTCTTGCTGTAGTAGAAGAGGCAGTTTGAGATTATTTTTTTCTTTTAAAATAAATGTCGTTTCCAATGCTCAAATCCATAAAATGACTGAGAAATGTAGTTGTAGGCCAACAGCTTTATTTATTCCACTTCGTCACAGTTTGCCTCCACATTGCCCTCTCGCTCTCGGAGGAAAGCTTAAAACCCCCGAACTCCAGTGGAGAAATAAAGGTCAAGAGTGTGCAGTTTGGAAATGTAACATCTTCAGCAGCCTCTGTGTTATACATGGCAAGTGGAGCAGTTGTGTCTGATTTACGTATTTTCTTTCTGTCCAGATGAATGATGGTCCCCTGTGCAAGTGCAGTGCCAAGGCCAGACGTACAGGGATCCGCCACAGCATCTACCCGGGGGAGGAGGTATGACACGCTGTGAATAAATCACCCTTTCACAACCTTGAGGTTGGGCTACACAGGGGCAAGGACATTATTCTAGTCAGCGTAAATGTATTGCTATACAGAGGCCTTTTTCTTCTGCATTAAAGGGACAATAGGTAACATTTTATTACGCCAAATAAACAAATGGAGCTTGTACCATGATTCATTGATTATTTTTTGCTAGGTGCTTACAATTCTGCTTAAAATTTCATGACTCATTTTATTTTCTTACTGTGTCCTGGAACAGGAACTCCCACATACCTGCCTCTTGGACAGAACAACAAATCTCAGAGCTCTTGTATTATTCTTGATTTGTAGATGCGAGATTAGATGTGATCTTGTTCTATTTAAAGTGACAGAGAGGGCTGTTTAGGAGGCAGCAAAGTCAATTAATATTGTTGCTTTCCCTTTTGGTTGCTAGTAGAAACCAGTCAAGGTCATGGATTACTTAATGAGTCTATTAACCTGTGGCAGCGTATTTTGCATAAAGATAAAGTAACATCAGCCTTCCATAAGGGGAAGGTAAATATTTGCTCTAGTCAATTCCTGCTATTAAATATATATATATATGCACCCTTGTGGCTTAATGGGCATCAGGTTGGGATACAGAAGGCTGTGGGATGAAATCTCACCCCACCAGGTGGGGCCCCGCCCAGGCATCAAGGGCTACCTTGGTGCAGGTCCCAAGCCCGGATAAAATGGGAGGGTTGAGGCAGGAACAGCATCCGGTTTAAAAACTCATGTCAAATTAATGTGTGTCCATGAAGGGACAAGCCGAAAGCTGTTGATTTGACTCTTTTTCATCCAAGTTCCCTTTGACTAGCAAAATACATTTTGGTAGAGCATGACAAACGGTGAAAGTGTATTAAACAGCAGTCACATTTTCCTCGTAGCTGGAAACACATCTAAATGCCCCATTTCAAGCTTGTTGTTGACTCTGTTTTTGCATTTACCTTTTTCCGCAGTGCTTTCACGGGTCCTTTTTTAATTCAATTCAACTTTAACAGTTGCCTAAAAAAATGGAATAGCAACTAAAATGGGATTTATTGAACTTACATTTAGAAAACGCAGACAGAAGCATTATAAAGAAGTTTTGAACCATCTCCTATTGCCACATTTTTGGTCTTCAGTAATAGGCTCTGCATTTATCTGTACAGGGGAAGAAGTCATGTTGTTTTTTCCTTTATTGACTTGGTTGGTTTGTAGATCTGTTAAATATCTTTGTAAACTGGAAACCTTTAAGTTTATGGAAGACAAACACAAAAGACAATGTTAGACACCACAGGGGAATGGTGATGGACACAATTTCCGTTTTGATCACTAATGAGAGACTGTGGCTGTGTGGATGTCATAAATTCTATGACGTCTCTTGAGTGTCCACACACAATGTGATAAATCTAGTTTTAAAGTGGAAAAGCAGTGTGTCAGTTAATGATTTTGTTTCTTTCTCAGCCCGTGAAAAAGTGTCGTCCAATGAACAACAACGCAGGTCGACTGTTTCACTACAGGATCACAGTGTCGCCACCCACCAACTTCTTGGTATGAATTTTTCACTACACACTATAGCAAACTCTTTGCTGCTCTTTGGCAGCACCACACCTAAGCTGTAGTGTGTTGTACTTTGTGTTCGAGTGGTCCTGCTGTTCTTTGTTTCAGACCGACAGGCCCACAGTGATTGAATACGATGACCACGAGTACCTGTTCGAAGGCTTCTCTCTTTTCTCCCACACGCCTCTCACTAATGTAAGTCTGCTTTGAATTATCAATTAGTCGTAAATATAACAGTAAAATGGTTTCACATATTTGGCAGTAAGTGTCACTATGCAGTAATTTTGTGTGAAAGAATCACATTCAACTTTAAATAGGTGAAACGAACAATTGTCAGGAGTTGTTCACAACTTCTCCACAGACGTTTCTCCTCCAGTGAAGCATTTCATACTTAAATCCATGTATAACAGCAAAACGACAAGCAATGTACTGCACATCTTTTTATGTCTGACAGTGTGAGTCCTACATACACACACAAGTTCTTGTTGGGAGCTAAAATGAGATGGCTCACTGTTGGTCAGTTGTGCCCACCTTAGTTGGTAATTATTGGATTTCACTTTATGCCCCATTTCTCTAAATGGGTTTAGCATTGTACGGTAGGATTCAGGTATGGAAAGAGGACGTAAATGTACAAGTACAAGTGCAAGTACTTCCCTAACAACTATACCAGTACAAGTCGAAGTACTACTACGAATTCATAACACAAGTTGATGTGATAAGAACATGCTATAAAATGTACTTTTAAGTACAAAAGAAAACAAACTTGTTGATGATAGATTTTTGGTCCAGATTTAATAAAGATGAAAATTATGGCACAGGAATAATGTTAGGCACTTAGCTAATAAAACAAACGGGTTCTAGATCAGCTGGTTAATCCATAATAATACATCATCATTAGTTGACTGTCTTTTCATATGAAGCTACATCTGCAAAACGTTGTATTTTAGATTAAATTTGAAAAACATAAAATTGCCACTTTGCCCATCCAAACCTTCCCCATGGAACTCGCAAGCTGTGGAAAATTGCCACACCTGTGTATTTAGGGTCCCACAATTCATATGGTCTGTCAGGATAAAGACCAAGACACGAAGTCCAAGGAAACTCCCCATACAACTCGGCAATAAAGGTGTGGTGAGGCATACGTCAGGGTGAGGTTATAGAGCCATATTTAATGCTTTCAGTGGTCCCAGGAGCACAGCAGCCTTAATATCTAAGGAAGTTTGGAAGCAGTAGGACTTTCTAGAAATGAACACTAAGCATTGTTCATTGCTTTTTACCAATCGTTTAGTGAAAGATGAAGGTGGCAGCATCATGCTTTTTGGTTTCACTTTTATTGTGGGTATACAGCTTGATTAAAAATAAAACATGTAATTTAAATATTCTCATCACAATGTTTTGACCACACAGTATATACCAATCAGTCACTGCATCAAAACCACCCACAGCTAAAGGGAAAAGAGGTCTTTCTGATGTGTGAGCCTGCCTGCATGATTCTCTGCAGTCCATATCACCTAGGCCCACCAACAGCTTTATAAGTGAAATAACCCCTCCTCCTTTAACTCTGCTGTTCTCAAAAATAACTTCAAATCGGCTTTTTGGCCTGTGGGTCAACTTCTTTGTTTCCTGGACAAAGTGCTCCTCTCTCACAGTGCTGACCTTGTTGCAGAGTCCTCTTCCTCACTTTCTACAGGCCCATCAGTGACTGTCAAACATTAGAGAGGTCAAGACTCAAAATGACCCCCCTTTCTCTGTAGCCATTTGAGCTGTGTTCCTGACTTTCATCCCAGGGAGGAGGTTTAAAGGGCAAAAAAAAAAAAAGAAGAAGAAGAAATCAGCAGGGGACCATTAAACCATGTGTCTTGAAAATTTGTTCAAAGTGTAAATATTTCTGCGGCAGGATATTTACGTGTGTGCTTGTGTACGTTAAGTGTCTGTGTGTGTTTTCATTGCATGTCTGAATAATAAACCACTTGGTCAATATCCATCCAGCTCGAGAAGAGCCCAGAGGATTAGGTGTGATTTGAACTGGATAATTTAAGCAGCTCTTGTTAAAAGCTGGGGTAAACGCTTCGTGGCAGTGTGGGGGATTAGGAACCTTGGAGCTTGGTGATATTAGCCCGGTGGTAGTTAGCCGCTGAGATGGGCAAGAACAAACGCGGCTCCTGGGTTAATCTCTTAAAATGGACCCCCGCGCTTTAACAACAAAGACTGTGTGACTAGGGAGATTAAACACAAAAGAGCATGCTTATCTGGTTAGCAAGGTTTGACTTACTTAATCTACGAGAATCAGGTGCACGCTTATGCATGCGGAGGCGTGAGATTTGCTGGACATGCCTGGATTCAAATTGCCCAGAGGTTGCACACGTTTATGCAAATTAGTTGTGCGACTTCTTAAACATGTATACTTTTCCTTTACATGCATAATGGTTGTGAGCGTCATTTTGGGTACGTTCCACACTAGAGATGAGGTTTTAATGAGTTTCCTTGAGCAGATGTAACCTCCGCCTAACGCCATGGTAATGAGTCTGTCCGCCCTTTCTTCTCATCGTCCTCTGTTCCTTTCATCATCACAGATTCCATTGTGCCGTGTGATCCGCTTCAACATAGATTACACCATTCACTTCATAGAGGAGATGGCACCGGAGGTCAGTAAAAACCCTACTTTATCTCCCAGCTCTTTCGCTCTCCTTTCTCACCCCTTTTGTTTTTATCTCAAACGGCTGAGTCTGAGCACAGCTGAGCCACACGTAACCCTCACACCTCAGTGGCTGGGTGAGTGAAAGTGCTAATCCTTTTAGAAGAGGGAAAAGAGATTCTTTTTCAACCTGCTGAGGTTGATTACATCAATAAGGTGGCTTATGTGATAAAGTCGGAGAACTGGATTTACTTATCAGTCATATCTACGTTATGGTGGTACTCTAGTCTGTTTGTACTGTATGCTCCCATAATGCTTCTCTCAAACACTGTCCTCTTTCTCGTGTCCAGAACTACTGCGTTCAAGGCCTGGAGCTGTTTGCCTCCTACTTATTCCAGGACATTCTCGAGCTGTACGACTGGAATCTGACAAGTATGAATCACAAAGCAAGGGCCCCAGTTTCACAGGAAGCAATTTGCAAGTAGTTCTTGCTACACACTACACTTACAAATGGTGGCAGCTTCACATTTCCAAACATTGAAGGGTTGTTGTGAGTTGATTTTTATTTATTTTTTTGATGGCAAAACAGGTCAAAGTGAAAATAGAAATATTCTCATGTTGCAAATTGAAGCTTGTGTAATGCAGAAATGGCATGTACATGCTATTTTGATGACATCTGTGTTTACAATACATTGGTGGAAAAAAGTGTGTCAAGCCTTTGTAATTATCTGTCTTCTGCAATAATTTAGCTTTGGTTGTAAATGTGAGCTGCTTTTAACAAAGTCACAATTACAGCCAAAGATAATTTGCAGAGGCTGATAAAAAAAAAAACAATTATAAATTAAACACACATTAAATTCAGATTGGATTGATTTCTTTAGTCTGCCAGACTGAGGAAGGAGAAGAAGAATTGCTATTTTGGGCATGCAGGCAGTGTTAAATTGAGGTGTTGGAAGACAGCCCGATAACTAGTTAGTATATGGAAATAGAAAAATGCAAGTTTAAGTACAAATGGTTTGAGAATAATTATTTCCCATTGTGGGGAAATAGCCGGCACCTGGAAATACAAAACAAATTGCACTGTCAAAGGTGTTTTAAACATGGCACGATGGGGTCGAGGCGGTGGAATTCCACACGCAACCAATTATTGTCATATTAACTTACTGTTCATCCTGACCTAACTGTGTTTGGCAGTGCATTCCCAGAAAATTTAATTACATTTAATTCAAATTGGCACTAAAAAGAACCTAAAAAGTCTTAAACCTCTTTATACCTGTAGACACATAACATTGGAGATAAGAAATTATTATTATTATATTATTAAACCTTAACTTTACGGTCACAGTCTTAAACTTGTGAAGCATCTTGACAACAACAAAATTCTGCTCCTTCTTTCAGGTCCTGATTATGACGGAGAGTCCTCTGGATGCCAGCGGTTCCATTTCATGCCCCGCTTTGTCCGCTTCTTACCTGGTAAAAGCTACATTCCGTTTCTTTTACTCATTGTCTCCCTCTGGTGGTCGGTGGTGACAGTTCAGTTATCCAGTTTAAACACAGAACAGAAGACAACACTGAAGAAATGTTGCATGTTTCCACTCCCTTCCAACACCTCTGTGTACAGTGATGTTGATACATGTATTCTTAGGAAGATGACAAGTTTTCTTGCCGAGCCTGAGCTGCTGTGTAGGTACATGGTATTCATCTTTGATACACTTGATGGTGCTGGTGCACTATGATAGTGCTACTGTATTTGTTATGACAGCTGTGCCTCCTACCTTCTTTCCATCAAAAAAAACGATTTCTCTCCTAACTCTCCCAATTTAGTTTGCAACAAACACTTATCTGCTTCTTTAACAAAAGCACACTGAAAAAAAAAACCCATCCAATGGTGATGGTTGTGGTGTGATCTGTAGACTGAGAGTGAGATGAGACAGGGTGTTACAGTGAGAGCATGATGATGGTGTGTTTGGAAGTTACAGCACTATTGCATTATTATTGTCTTAATGTATTTCCAGCATCAAGCAGGCAATGGATTTTTGTGTGTCTGTCTGTGTGAACACTTGTAAATGGAGGCCAATAAATTTTGCATGAGGGTCTATTAAGCTGACTATGTTTGACCTCGGAGATTTTCATGTCTTGTGCCTGCCTGCATGTACTACTCTGCACATGTACGTCCACAGATTTGAATGTTATTCCATATGCGTGTCTTTATGTGCTTTCACACATCATATGCCGTCTGACCTTGTGTCAGTGACTGCATTCACTTTGTGTTTTCCCAACAATGGATTACGACGCATGGGGACATTTTTATAGTACGTAATATTGGATAAAAACTTGAGGCAGGGCGAGGTCTTTGTATAAAAGCAAAAGATTTTTTTCCAAGATCGACCTTGATTTTAGGCCAAGGATTTTGAACAGCAGAAGAATGCATCTGGTGGAAACTCAATGAAACATTTTCCCTCGTGGCAAAAGTCACAGCTTGTTTATTTCCAAACCGTAGCTTGCGTTTTTTTTTTCTACACTTCATACATGCATTAAGTTTTGACGTGTATTTTTTTCTTTTTATTCAATTGTCCTAGATGGAGGGAAGGAGGTGCTGTCCATGCATCAGGTGCTGCTCTACCTGCTGCGCAGCAGCAAGCCCTTGGTCCCTGCAGAGGAGATAGCAGACATGCTGCAGTGGGAGGAGCTGGAGTGGCAGAAATACGCGGAGGAGTGCAAGGGCATGATCGTCACCAACCCGGGCATGGTGAGGCCTTAGCTTCTCTGTTACGACAGGAGGTGGCCTTGCTTGGCGTTTCAAGGGCATTTGTCGCCCCCCCAACCCCGACGCTGCAGGAATAAGGCTGTTCCTGTTAGTCTGTGACATGAGCAACCTCACCTATTATCCCCAAGGGCGTTTGCTGTCATCAACACTATTTGGGCTGACGCTTTTATGCCACAAGGAAGTTGGTTAACCTTTTTGTCTGCCCCATATTTTAAAGGATGTACATTAATTGTGTCTGGGTAAAGGTGAGGGTGCCAGTGCTAACTAAAAGGTTGCATATGAACAGCCAATATGATTGTGTAACCTTTGGTGCGGGTGAATTATGGAGTCATCTGCTCTTCCTGACAGGACTGAATGGTTGCTGCCGTTGTTTCCAGATAGGAGGGCGTTGAATAATCTTCTATCCCTAGTCTCAGGTTTAGGTTTGATCTGCCAGTCAAAGAAGTGAAAGTAACACTTTCCTTACATTCATTCAGTGAGTTCAGTGGATTGTGGAAACAAGCAGCAGTAAAATCACTTTGAGTGTTATGTGATGTTGGTACATTTCTACATTCACATTGTTTGTGTAACTTGTCACCGATTGTAGTTGTGGACCTTGGAATTATTTTTTTCACTCAGCCCTTTAGCTCATCAGAAATGTCATACAGTAGTTAATCCCCATCACAGTTCTTCCTTTCTTGCCCAGTATGATCAAGTTATTTGCTTTGTACAACCAATAGTTGAACCCAAAAATATCCATCTCACAATGATTTAAAAATGAGAAAAGACAAACAGCAATAAGAACCAGACATTAAATGGTTGACAGATAATTTAATGATTCATTTTTTGGTTAGTTGAATAATTGTTTTGAGACCAAGAGTAATCAGCAATTTAGAATTTCTTGAGAAAAATGTACTGTGAGGTATGAATTTAAAAACATATATGAAATGTCCTTTCGAAGTCAAAAGGCATTTTCCACATATACCATGTTATTTTGTGAAATCCCAGCTGTTCTATGTCAAGGTCCTCAAATACTTCAAAGGGAAGGTTCCACTGCCAGTCAAGCTCGGCACATTCAAGTGACTGTTTACACAGTGACATGGGAGACAAATGAGGGCACAATCATCAACCTTCAATCGGCTGTGTTGTGTAAAGTAGCATAGGCGAAGAAGCCGTGGATGTTGAATGTGCTAGCATAAATATTAGCATTTACAGCATGTTTGTGTTGGGGGCTGTAAACAGGGCAATCATCAAACCTTCCATCAAACAAATCAAACTTGATTATGCTGCTTTAAAGGCAGAATCAAAGTTGGCTGGTGACCTCTTGCCCTCAAATCAACGTCTGTATGTAGGCTGTGACAAGTGAGCGTGGCTGATGTCAAGGTGAGCCCGAACCTCGAGCCATCTGCTGTGTGCGCCTCATCACGCCTTATGCTGCAGCCCCTTCCTCTGATCTCGCATAATGCCTGACAGGCCAACTGTGATTTGGGAGTCAGCTGAGGACGTGTTGCTTGTCAATCTCCTCCCTGACAAGAGTGTCAGAACTTAGCTAACCGTACCAGACACACTGTATCGTAGTTGTGTGCTCCCTACAGGCCAGGATTCAGTCCTCCTCTCGTTACTTTCCTTTGACAGAGGAACCTGTTGGTGTGGAATATTTGTTTCACATATTGGTAGCAGCTGATTAAACAATGGCTGGATTGTAGTTACAGTGGCTTTGAAAGGATTCAGGCTGCTACATTGATTTTTGAGTACCGTTAAATTATTTTTTTCATTAATTCACATAAGCAAAAAGTAAATAAATCTATTTATACTGTGGGATGACTCACTTTACCTGCTTCTTCTCCCCCTAGAAACCAAGCTCAGTGCGAATTGACCAACTGGACAGGGAGCAGTTCAACCCAGATGTCATTACCTTCCCCATCATTGTTCATTTCGGGATCCGTCCTGCTCAGCTCAGCTATGCCGGAGACCCCCAGTAAGATCTCAAACACACACACACACACACATAAATGTCAACCACCCAACCAAGTACGGCTGTATCCCCGTATAGCTCCCACCCGCTGTGTACTGTCTCCCTCCTTCGCTCTACTCCTTATTCACCGGCACTCTCCCAGGACGCTGACAGCAGAATCTTCTCGTGTCGCATGTCAAGGAGGACGAGAGCGGCGTATGTCGAAGAGGAGGGGAGATAAATAGAAGGATGAGAAAACGAGCAGCGTGACATTTTCACATGCATCGTCACAGGGTCCCGTGTTTCCTCTGGGTGCCTCTGCCATGGGAGCTGCTGTGGTTTATGTCTCGTGAATAGTAATGCTACGTGCGAGCCACAGGGCTGCAGCAGGGAATACTGTACTGTGCTGCTGCATAATTAACAAAAGCAGCATATTAGATCATCACAGTGGCGGCCTCTGAGGTGTTCAGAAAGATGTGACAGCACCACGTCAAACACCAATCAAAAGTCGGTACACAACTCGGCCTCTGCGCTCTCATTCTAAATTTAAACCTGTGGATTTCTTTTTTAACTCAAATATCTGGTCTCAATCACAACAGTCAGGAGGAGGGGCAGAGGGAAAAGGGTGATGATGAAGACACAAACAAGAGGATGATCATTAGGAAATCCATTTAGACAGACCTAGTTTGCTTCCTCCCTCCGACTAATGTGTTCTCCCCTGCCGCTACATTTTAGCCGTCTGTCCATTGAGCGCTTTCATCCCTGTGCACCCTGCTGCCATGTCAAACTTCTCAAAGCAGAGACAACGACAAATTTATGGATGGACTGGGACATCATTAGCCGATGCAGAAACGAGTAGTAAGAGACCAGTGGAAAGGATTTCTACCACTGCTAATGATGCGTGTAGCGAGGGCAGGAGTCTGTGTTGATTGTGGCAGCTGCAATGCCACAGAGAGCGGAGTCTTGGACACAGCAGCAGCATATATTAACTCAGGAGACTAAAGAAGCTGTGTTGTCGTCTTCCCTTAATACTGGCCACTGGAGGCATTTGTGTTCAGGGCCGCCACTCAAGTTTTTTTAGTTCCAGCATGACTGCAGAGGCAAGAACGACATGTCAGAGGTCAGGGAATGTAAAGAAAAGGGAGCAGGGTGGAAGGCTTGGGACAGAAAATGATACCAAAAGTGAGAGCAGAAGGCAAAACCCCTTCCCTCACATGCACATTTGTTTTGTATAAAGATTGTTATGGCAGTAGCATTACGGGTTTTTCTTCTTTCTCACAGTGCAATATTATCCCGTGAGTGCCGTGTTTTGCCACGTGAATCAGTTTTTCTGTCCATGTCTTTTTAAAAATTTACAAAAACCTTTAGTCCTCCATTTTTCTCAACGTTCTTTGATGTTTTGCAACATACTTGAGAGGAGTGGATGAAATGATTGGCTGTTGTTTGGTTTGAGCATCAGAAATCATTTGCACATTGAAGGTGAACTCTGCACAGCTTTTGAGTCTTTAATTTGTTGCAGCCCCAGGTTTCAGCTCCCCATGCATGGCAGTTCATTGCCTCTCTGGTGTTTAAGTGCGGGCCTATTATGACAGGTCATGTAAAGACTACAGAATCACATGCGTAAATAATGATAAAGCTATTAAATGCAAGGAGTGTTTTGCCTTCTGATAGCACTGTTATAAATTTGAGTATAAGAATTATATAAATATGTTTTGCTTTAATAGACGGCTTGATTTTAAATTGTTGAGGAATGGCCTCTCCTGATTGGTCAGTTTTCACACACTCAAATTCGTCATTGTATTGGACAAACTGTATTTTGGATAAAACATAATAAATACTGTACTAATATTGATAGGAACATTGATTTCATAATTTTACAGGGTTGATTAGACTAGACTGGGGGCCTGGTGGCTCAAGGGGTAGAGCATCGGGGTGGGATGCAGAAGGTTGTGGGATCAAATCCCACCCACCCCACCAGGTGCGGTCCCACCGAGCCCAGATAAAATGGGAGGGTTGCAGAATGAAGGGCATCTGGCATAGAAAAATCAACGTGCCCACGCTGAAAAACAAGGGTGCGCATCCTTTGTGTTCATCATGATAAATAAAGAAACTACAGAGAAAATGTCCTCTGGACTTAGAAAATTTCACTGGATGATTGAATTTTACCAGCTGACCATGTTAAGTCCCTCTCACTCACCGAATGAGACATTTGCCCAGTTTAATATGTTGTAAATTGTTATATAAATTTAATAAAATTGCCAAATTTTCACATGAAGCTACAATATCATGGTATATGTGGTATAAACAGGGGGAGACAAACTTTGTTGCTGACCCTGTGCCTTGGGTCACATTGGGATGCAGACTGGTCGGTGCATCCCATGCTGACTGCAGTCCACCAGTTAGGTTAAAATAAGATTTTTAGATCTAAAATCTAGCATCCAGAGCCTTTGCTTTGGCTTTTGTGTCTAGAACTTGATTGGATTTTACCATTGTACCAAATGTTGAATGAACATGGGCAGGGTGCTGGGTAGATCTGAGAGAAAGAGGAATGTGCCGAAATACAAGGAAGTCCTTAAAGAAAACCTGCTCGAGGTTGCACATGACCTGGGCCGTCCATCATGACTGAGCACATAGCACTGCTGTGGAGGCGCCTAAAGATGGCAGTTCAGACGTTTCTCATTAAATCTGAGAGCTTGAGAGAATCTGTCTGAAAGAATGGGATAAACTGCCCAAATCCAGGTGTGCAAAGCTTGTAGAGGCTTAACCAAGAACACTTAAAGCTTAAATTGTTATTAAGGGGGCTTACAGAAATTGTATAGTAAAGGTCCTGAAGCACTTTTGTGAAGAGTTTTCAGTTTTTTGATTTATTAAGTTTGCTGCATTTTCTATAAACATGTTTTCACTTTGTCTTTATGGTTAATTGCTTGCAGATTAATGAACATAATTGACTTTATTTTCCTTTGTCAAATGAAATTTCCAACACAACAAATCAAAACAGCTAAAGGATCTGAGGATGTTTGAAGCCACTGCGTACTTGCTAGAAAAATGACAACAACAAACAAATAAAAGCTATAAAACATTACATTAGCTGATAGATGATGCCAGTAATACTGTAGATGCCATGTCTGCAAAAGGCTGATGATAGGAAACAGCAGAGGGTGGGTGAAGGAAAAAGAAAGAGGCAGCATATGCTAATGAAAGCATGTGCAGCCGCGGCAGTGCTACCCTGAGAGCAGACAGCGGATCTGCGGAAAGGTCATTGGAGTGGATTTGGAACGAGGGGGCCTCCCAGGCTGGATAGACTTTCTCTCTCTTTCTTGGTCTCTGTGTTTCCCGTCCGCACAGGCTGCTTCAATGCGGAGGTGGTGGTGAGCTGATAATCGGGGCAGTAAAGCCGTCTCATTCCCTCGTCTCAGTCTCTAATGAAGTCCCCACTATTAAAGCTCTATAATTCTTCTCTTCCACAGTAGACCCCCACCTCCCCCCCCGTACTTCATCCCTTCCTCCTTTCCCTCTCTTTCCTTTTCACTCTTAATGCCTCTCTCTATCAATGCACCATCCTATCCCTCAAACCCCCACCACCTTACCCCCCTCCGTCCCTCCAATCATAATTGAATAACTCTGGGTAAATGAGGAGAAAGTCTCCTGAATGTGAGCAGAGCGGTCACACTCGGCCCTCAGTGCATCAATCATGAGGTCTGATTGAAAAGAGAGAGGGGGTGGAGGGTGGTTCATATGGTGGCTACATGTCACCTTGCCGATAACTCCCTGCTTCTTTTCAGATGCAAATGAGAGCGAAGACAATTAGGTTTTAGAGTAAATGAGGACGTTATGGGAGAGCTCTTGCCCCGTGACACGGGGTTGGTCAAATGTTTCGTGACTTAGAGCTTTTGTGGAGTTTTTTAACAAGGAATAAATAAATAAATAACCAAATAAATAAATAATTGTATGTGTCCATTAACCTCGATCCCAAGTAGCTAACGCTGTAATGGCTGCAGGCAAGTGTTAAATTATCTTTAATATCAGGCAGAATGCAGATGAAATACTGATCTGTTGTTGCAAAGCAGGACTCCTAAGAGCCTGACACCTCCTTATTTACTGTTGGCAGGTACCAGAAGCTGTGGAAGAGCTACGTGAAACTACGCCACCTGCTGGCCAACAGCCCCAAGGTCAAGCAGATTGACAAGCAGAAGCTGACACAGAGAGAGGTGGGTTGAGAGTAAACAAACACTTTGATTTTTTTTTTTATTACATTTAGCAGGTGGCCTGTACTTGTTTGTGTGCAACGCACTTTTAATTTAGCTATTTTGGAAACTCATTTGCTGCAGATATAAAGGGTTATGGTACTTACGCAGAAATACGAGATTCACACTCACTGATTTCAAGAGAAAAGCTCACACTACTGTCACTATTATTCCTGCTGAGTGCACTGATTCAGATGCTGCTTATCTGGAACTCATTGATATATTGCATCAAATTAATAAGGATACTCACAAGTAAGAATACAAAACGTACATAGTATTGTCTAGTTGTGTTTTTAAATTTTTTAAGAGAAATATTTAAATAGTGCGTCAAGGGCTTTAGTCACATCCTAGTGAGATGTGTAGTATAGTATAGACCCCATGCTTTTAATATGTTTCGCTTTATGCTGAAAAATTACTTCAGATATACTGTATATTAACAGTATTTACTGTTCCCTTAACCCTACTTAGTATTTATGAAAGTCTGAGTAAAGAGAAGATATTTATTTTTATTTAGTTTATGTTGTTTGACCTTTACAATTGATTTCATTATCCACCACTATTTAATATCACATTGTTTTCTTTCTTTCTTTAATGCTATACCTTTTCCTCCAGCACAGTTTCTGGTTCATATGTGGTTCAGATATTATTAGTGTTCCCTCATTTTGTTTTGGGAAACATAGTTAGGTCCATGTTTTTGTGTTAAAATCTGTTGCCTTTATAGTATATTCACTGTAACCATTCCCTGTGCTTATATTTGTCATTTGCAGATAAAATATGTTTATCTGAAGGTAACATTTGTCTAATTTAAACAAATCATCGGCTTGTCGGGGCACCAAACTATTTTTTCTAAGACACTGTTGAAAAATGTGCAAATGTGCTTTAATGCATAATTCAGATAAATTTACAGCTCAGACTAAAGCGGCAGTAACTTCTCTCCGGAGTTAAGTGTGAAGGTCAAACCACCTACAGGGACCAACAATGGAAAAGGTTTAGATTTGGTGGAGTAATGACCATGTAGGCACTGGGGAATCACAGGGTACAGGTGCTGTGTGTGGCCTGATAGAGCCGAAAGCACATGTCTCCCGTAGGCACTGCTGTAACTTATCTACAGTAGGTACAGTTTTTCCTCGCTCCCAGGCTTTGCGTGTGCTACAGATCCAGTCTCTTCCTTTTGGGCTGTTTGATACACTCCGCAACAGTAATGAGCAACAACTTGGAGCTCAATTAGCTTGTTTCCCAGGTAGCTCGCCAAAGCTAACAGGCCCTGACAATCCTACTGTCAACCTGCACCGGAGCAATTAGTGAACCCAAACACTGGGTCCACACACTGGGTCCATCAAGCTCCACCACAAACATTAGCCATGTCAGTGTCTCTTCAATGCAGTGGCAGTGTGGCTTCACTGCTTATTTAATGCCTGAGGGAACACTGAAGCTTCCTGTGTAAATGCTCTTTCAGTGAAAGACTAAATGCATAAACTTCCTCCGATAGGTGTTTTCTACTATTAAGACTCAGAGGTGTTTACAGCAATGTGGAGCTTCTCCAACTGGCTCTTCGATACCTCTGTGATCAATCTGGAGTTCACAGAGCTCCACAGAGACCAGAGCTGTGGGCCTTGGCAAGAACTGGCCTTCACACCAGGGTGTACGCCTCTGCACCCATTTCCAGACTTCATGCTGTGAGCAGGGAGGGTTGTGTGTGTGTGTGCGTGGGCGGTGATGGCATGGCATTGAAGGACATACAGACTGTCTGTGTGTACTGCCCAGATGGATTTTGTGCGAGTCCCTCAGCCAAGCACTTGACTGGGCTTCTCAAACGTACACACAGTCTGATTTTGTCAACAGAAAATACTTCACTTCTCAAAAATCATCTTTCATTCGTGTTGGTTAATATTCAATGCAGTATGACCCATAGTGATGAAGTAACAATGTGTTTTAACATATTTTGTAACTATAATGAAAGTGAATACAAAAGTATGTTACTTTATTATCTCTATGTGTTCTTTATCATCTTTAAGTCTCAGCCCCGAGTCAGTACTTTCGCAGTGAATTGAGTCTTTTCTATCAGCTCGAAGTGAGGATTTGGGGATTTGCTCTGATTGTTCCTTACAGATTTGGCCAAACACAGCTGAGCTGTATGAGGAGCACGATTGAAAAGCTATCTCCAACTCATTTCACAGATTTTCCTTTGGTTTCAAGTTTGGCTTCCAGTTGGGTTACACAAGAAGTTACACAAGTTTTCTGCAGTGTTGATTGGGATGTGTTTATCAGGATTGTGTTATCAGTGCGACATAGTTGCCATTGCTCAATATTGAGATTTAGACACTTAAATCTGGCTCTCCACAAGAATTGTTCCTCTTGAAGTTTTACCAAAAAACATACAAAAGCTCCTACCAGCTAAAATACTGAAAACATAACACAAAAAAAAAAAAATTCCCCATCAACCTGGCAGGAAAAATAAATGCCAAAACAAGCAAATAAAACACATTTTTCTGTCTGTTTTACAAAGAGCAAACAGCCTAATGAGTATTTTGCTGTTATTATTGTAAAATCAAAATAAAATGTTGTCTTTAGGTGGTGCTTACGGAAAGGATCAGGTTAAAATGCATTTTAAAATGCATTTACCACTTTTGTCCATAGCAACTTAAGATAAGTACAATGAATCTCCATAGTAAAAGGCAGGTGTTAAAAAAAAAAAAAAAAAAGAAGAAGAGAGGGTACGTTTTCTGAACAAATGACAGTTGACTTGAAAAAAGTAATGGTAAGGAAGGTCAGGAGAGTCACCAGAAACATCCAGGGCCGTGACAGACCATCTGCTCACCCCTGCTTCCTCCATAGACTTAAAAATTGTGATGTTTCATGAAAATAATTTAATACATTTTTAGCCAATGAGAACGATTTACACGTATAATGCCCCTTCTACCGCAACCCTCTTGTTTGTTTTCCCCGGGCTCGGAACTGTTAGCACCCTTTGTGGTTGGGCGGTGCCACACTTGTTGGGGTGGGATTCGAACCCACGGCCATCTGCATACCAACGCAGTGCTCTTGTCACTGAGCCACCAGGCCCCCTGGTTTGTGGACAATTTTGGGGCATTACCACAAATGGCCACTGGGCAAAATGAGAAGTGGTGCCTTATTTAACACTAATATTTCATACATGATCTGCAGTCCTCGCTTCGCTTTCCCTTTTAAATCACCAATACAGACGACTGCCGCCTGCTGGTAATGTTGGAATCTTTACTCTTATGCAGGCGCATGTTGTTTGTGATAGTCGACTGTTGGCTGTAATCTTTGACTTTGCCAACTCTAGTTGTTAGATGTCAGCTTGTATTTTTCACCTGATGTGTGACAAAGACAAGCTGATGCTTATGAAACCAGTATTATCTACTGCAGAAAATATTTAAAAAATTGTAGAGTTAATACAGTTTATAGAGGCATTATGTTACACCACCTACCACTGCGTCAGCATTGCTCAGACAGTGTGAAAAAGACAATGAGAATAAATAATAAAGGCCGTTAACAGTACCTGTAAAAGCACAAGTAAGGATAAGGAGCACTCGTGCAACAAAAGTGCACTTTCCTTCCACTGGCATTGAATTTCAGGCCTCGATGTTTGACCTCAGCCTGATCCAAAACACAAGCACTCCTCTCAGCTAAAGGGTGTGAGGAGAAAAGTCAAACGTGCTATGACTTCTCTGTTTGACCAGCACAAAGTTATTCTCTCCACCTCTCATCCCTAGTTAATATTTACTTTTTATACTTCTGTCCATTCCCTGACCCCACAGAAACCCCTGCATAATAAAGTATTTACATATACTTTGCACTTCTGTGTGATTACTGCTCTCCATGTACTGTAGCAGGCTGTCCATGGGAAGATTTGTGTGTGTGGCTGCGCGTGCGTGCGTTGTGCACGAGGGAGCATGTTCACTTTGATGCGCGGTTCAAAGTAGGATGGCATTATTTATTCATGCCTTTGTTGTTCTTATTTCCTCTGCGAGTCAAAAATTCCTGGCGTTCCATTTTAGGCAGATCACGGCTTACTCAGACAGAGTCGATAGCGTCTCAGTTGAGTGAAACACATGCGTGTGCACACATTTAAGAGGCACAGTCTGTCAATAAATCTTCCATCTTGGTTGTTATTTGTAGGACCCTCTTGTCTCAGACTCCCCTCTCACCCCCCTCCCCCACTACCCCACTAGATTTCCAGTTATTTACCATAGGGTTGACATGGTGGTGTGTGTGTAATGATCTCTGCTGCTGCTCATGGAGGTACCTCTAGGCTCTTGTGTGGTGGTCCTAATGGGCAGGCAGGTGCCTCGGCCCTTGGTGGCTAGGACTGAAGCCATGCCGACCCATTGCGGTGCCTCAATTAGCCAGGACCAGCAGGCCTGTCACCTACCCCGTTGGCTCTGTCCACTGTTGTGCTCTAGGTTTGTCAGTTTGTTTCATTGTATTGCATGTGCTGGTCTGTCTGTTTGTGTGGGAGAGCAGAAGTGAAAGAGGGGAGGACACGAGGGCGGAGTTTTGAGGATGCGAGCTGTCCCCGTAGGCTGTACTCTAGTGGATCAATAATTGACTGCCTGGTTGTTTGGCAGGAAGCTCTTCAGAAGATCCGTCAGAAGAACACTATGCGCCGTGAGGTGACAGTGGAGCTCAGCAGTCAGGGCTTCTGGAAGACTGGCATCCGCTCCGACGTCTGTCAGGTAAAACCCGTCAACTGTATGCACATGCAGATAGATTTAACACGTGAATACATGCTCATATTTGTGTATAGGTTGCACAGATTTGTACAGAGAATTTCACACACTTACAAATGTACACAGTTTGACATTTCCATAAAATATGAGATTAAACTTGCTATGTACAGCATTATTGATTATTATTAGTGCTTAAAAAATATAAAGGCTCAGAAATTTATTCAGCCCAAAGTAGCATCTACAAATTTCAAACTCCCCCAAAATATTCAACTTGTTCTGTTATGAAACAAAGAAATACTCACATTTAAAAGGCTGAAACAGGAGAGTGTTAAGTAATTCTGATAATAATTTACGTCGATGGACTGATTGTCTAACGAACAATGATCGGGATTTTTTCCGATATATTAGAATCTGAGGATTTTTGGTGTGTGGGCTCAATTTCTCCAGTGTCAACAGCAGCCAGGTCATGAAGTGCCTCAGAACTCATCAATAAAATATTAAAATCAATTCACAAACTAACTAAGAGGCAGTGTAGGGCAAGTAAATGCTAAATGCTAAAACTATGAAAAGTGAGGAGCAGCAGTATTGAATGGACGAACTTTAGGTTTTACCTGCTAATAAAAAAGGAGCTAAACCCTTTGGTTCCTAGAAACAGTAGCCAGAAAACTAGCTGTTACATTTTAAATTTGATCACACACACACACCGAGCAGTGCTTCCACTCAGACAGACACAGACCAGTGCTCACTGCACAGTTATGGTAGCTATGGCTTCTGATCTTTCCACATATTGCGTCATTTCTCTATTCAAGTGCCAAAAATCTATGTAAGGAAAGTGGACTCCCACTGAGCCTCACCAAGCAAACCATTCATTAACTAATGTCTCAGACCTGACAGGTTATTTATATACATCACCACCACTCGCTGTGGCAGGAGCACATGTACTGTTATCTCGTTTTTTGCTCATGTTAGAAGCAAAGTAAACTCAATTGGAAATGTACCTTGATCTCAAGGATGTGGAACAATTGTAAGTTAAAGTTTCGAACGAGACTTAAACCCTAACTGTGAATGTGTTAATTCCATCCTTTGCCAACTGAAACACACAAAGCTGCATTTCTTCGTGGATTTGTCAGCGTACTGAAACATTCTAGCACACTTCATGTTATATTACTTTTACTTTTTACTCTGTTCTATTTTTTTTTCTGCCTGTTAATCAAAACATAATTGGCATCAACGTTGTGCATTCTTTTTTTTTTTTTTCTCTGAACACATCCCCTCTCCCCGTATGCAGCAATGATAGCCTACAGCCGATTTGGAGGGGAATGATGGAAAGTTTTAGCCCAGCAAGCCAGACCTCTCTTACAGCAAGGTCTAGCAAAGAAGGATCCAATCCATAATTGCTGCCCAATTATATTTGCTTCAAGCTTGTACTGCTGCGACTAATTGGTTCATGAATAATTTCACTTCTACACTCTGCACAACTTGTGACACAGACGAAAGATGACGGCCAAACTGACCCATAGTTTCTTGATTCTAAAAGCAGGCGCTCTATTTACAGCCAAATCACCCCCCACTCATTACTGACATCACTCAGCTACGCCAAGGTTGCCTCACTTGAAAGGCTCTGTCAAGGACCAGGCTACACATTGGAGCAAGAGATGGGTTTTATTTATTCATCAGTGTTCTTTTTTTTTTTTTTTTTGCTCCATGTTTGTATGTTTATTTTTTGATTTACTTCTGGTTTCTGCTTTGTCTGTCTGCTCCTTATGTATCCCTGATCACATCCATGTGAAGGCTACGAGTCAGTCAAAAACATTTCAAGGGAAAGACAGATTGTTTTCTCTTCTACATCATAGAAAAGATATGTGGGTTGGGGTTTATTCGCTCAAGAGTGTGGTGAATTTATTTACTTGTCCTCACTCACTATATTGATTAATCCACCTCCTTATATATCACATAACCAAGCCAAAGAAATATGAAAACAACTGTCGGCTTGCATTTGTGGCAGTATTTAGAAATTAATACATTATTAAAAATTAGATAGGCTTTAATACTTATTGGACATATGCTGCTTAATAAAATATGTCAAATGAAGTTAGACTAGATCCCTCTAAGTTCTCTGTTGCGAAACATACAGTGTACAGCAAAACGATGTTCAGTTTAATATTTCATATTTTAGATACAAAATGGATGTGAATAAATCTGGAAAATAACGTGGGATAATCATTTTGTCACATTCCAGGTAATAAAATGGTGATGTAGTGAGTTAAAGTGCAATTTAAAATTCATGCTTGTAATATTTCAGCCAGGGTAAAAGTGGGTCTGACTGGACAGCATCCAAACTGCCCACACGTCATCCCTGATTGTAAATTAGGAATTTTCCCGCCTTTCTAATTAATGGAGTATCAACTCTAACAAGCCCCCCCCCCCCCCTCACACACACACACACACACACAAAACACACACACAGACACACAACTTGGTTGCTCAGGCAGTCATCAGAATAGGTCAGAAGCTGTAGACATGACCAGGGCCTGGCTTTGTTAATTGGTTGCTTAACAAGGCCCGGGGAGTGTGTCACCACGGCCCCTGCGATGGCCCCAGGGCTACGTGGCAGCACTGCTTGTAGCCGCCGGGCCTCAGGCTCACACTCCCCAGTAGCACTAATTAAAACATGCATGGCTCCCTCCTCTCTCATGTGGTGGCACGGGGTTAATGTGTGTACACCAGCCTTTGCTACACTTTCTCAGCCACTCTGGCTGGCCGCCTTGATAAGCCCCCACTAATGATTCTGTAGATTGGCTCTCTGACTGTCGGACTCATTCGATGACCACTGGCTGATTTCCCTCTTTTGCTTTTATTTTAACTTTCTGTGTCACATAAACACTCAAGTTCACTCACTAATCACAGAGCTCCTTCTTTTTCCTCCACTTTGATTCTTTCCTTACACTTTGTTGCACTCAAACTTTTTCTTTTAATATGTGAGGGTCAGAGGGGGCTGCCGGTGTTTGTCCGAATGTAAGCATGTCAACATGTCGAAATGGGCTTCGATTTGACTGTCCTGTCCAAATGTGAATTTTCCCCCTGTCTGTCATTCCCTCTCACAGAGCAGCAATTGGATTTTTGATTATTTCATCTCTCTGTTGCTGAGCGCCACTTAATAAATAATGACTGGCTGATTGATTTCTCCCTCTCTGTTCCCTCTATAAACCCTCTACCTTTCTTTTTCACGATCTCTTCATCTCACTTTCTCTCAAAACACGCTCCCCTCACTATTATTCCGTATAAGGCATGATTTATATTCCCTGTCTCTTCCTGTTTCTTTTGAGTTTCCAATCTTTTCTTCCTTTCGTTGTCTTTTCCATTGCCTATGTTTTACCAATTCTTTCTGTCCCCACAGCACGCAATGATGCTGCCTGTTCTCACTCATCATATCCGGTACCACCAGTGTCTGATGCACCTGGATAAACTCATTGGTTACATCTTCAAGGAGCGCTGCCTTCTTCAGGTAAGGCATAGTCCTGACAGCCTTACAAAGTGATGCGACTGTATGCCCCAAACCAAGCGGCATTATTTAAAGGCTGGCATAGCTGATAACTAACAGGATAGATAACGATAGCCGAATCCCCACGGTTCTTTTAGGCAGTCTACTGCTGGTTAGATGGCCAAAAGAAAAATAAACATTTTGTGCAGGGGCTTCTTGTGTGCAGAGAAGTAAGGAGGGAAGCAGCATTTGCCTCATTATTGTGCCCATTCCACCTCTGCAGGGATAGCTCAGGTGGAAACAGGGGCTCAGGAGTCAGCTAAGGTAACCCACACACCAACCTGAGTCATATCTCTGCAGCGAGCAGCCTTGGTCTGCTGTGAGTTGCAGTGACAGTAGTCAGGACAACAACAGCCTCCTCCATACAGCCAGCTCTCCCCTGTCAGCTCTGCAGCCCCAAGCTGTGTGCCTTCGGAGTAAGCCCTACGGCTGCCTCCAGAAATATTGAAGACCTGTCATAACCTGATACATTAGAAATCAATGTGTTGTAGCCGCTACATAGTTAATAAGGGGAAGCATGCATTAAGATTCGCTCAAGGCTCTGTGCGTGTGTGTTTATGCGTGTCCGTGTGGTTATGTTTCAGCATTTGCACATATCGATCAGTGATTGGCCTTTCTGTTGTTTGTACAGTGTTGACCTGTCATTATGAGCGCTAACAAGGAAACGCTGACCTACTGTGAGGCCATCTGGTGGTCAACAAGGGTGTGGTCCTTTCATTGTGAACACGTCCCTTTGAGCTTGACATCTCTGTCTCCAGGGAGAAATTTATGGATTTGTGTCTGGCTCTTTCTCATTCAGTTTCTTCATCTTCAAACAAAGATAAACAATCAAAAGAAAAACAATCAGTTTGGTCATGACAGCTCACATACAGGCTTCTGCAGTGGATGTTTGTGTGTGTGTGTGTCTGTATTGCAATTGTATCCACCGAGGTGTTAATACCTTTGGTGTGTGTGTGTCTGTTTGTGTGTGGACAAAGCCAGGGCTGTCAGTAGTTCACCACTTCTGGGACTGAAATGACCCAAGCAGAGAGCCATCATTGCTGGGCTTACAGCACCTTCCTCATCCCCAGCACAAACACATCAGCAGCTAATGTCCCACAGTACACACACTTTCTGCCCAGATAGCTTTGGACAGAACGGCTGCGGGAGTGCAATGATGCTTGCTCAAACAGCCCTCTCTGAGTCAGAACTGACTTCAGATTTGCCATCACTTCCCATTTGCCTCCAATCTGATGTGATGATCATGTTTAATGAGTTGAATGTTTTCCAGTGGCAGTCTATTCATCTCTAGCATGAGAAAATCCACCTCCATACATTGATTGCTTTTTATGTGAAATACACTTAGATTCAACATTTGTTTGATTTTTAAATGGATTAATCCATATAATCTGCAGTTGTATAATGTATAGATGAATAAAAACATTTTGTCAGTATGGGTCTGACAAAACTGGTCTTTAAAGCAATAATTCTCCTCTGTTTGGATATCCGATGCCCAAAGTTTGATAGCTGGCTCCAAGTCCCTGGCAGCACTTTGGAGATAATGATTGAGGTGGTTATAGCGTGCCATAAAGGTTCCATGGTTTCCTTTTATGCACAACAAAAACAGAAACCATGGCGGCACCTTGAGGAGCTTACTGTTAATGATGGTCACAGGAGAGAAAACGGCAGCTGGGAATTCACATCAGGTGGAGAAGCTTCAGACTTCAACAAGTAGTTTAGTGTGGAACAGAACTTGGGTGGTCAGTCTTGGTTCGGAGAGTTTCATCTGTTTTTTAGAATAGGGAGTTTTTGTTCTAGCTATTATGGAGTAAAAAAGGGATTTATTTCCTTTTTCATATTTTCCTTACAAGAGATGAAAGCAATTGATTACCTGGGAAACCAGAGAGTTGGGTGGGTGGGTAGAGAATCGATGCTTGATTCCAGCTCATTCTCTCTAATGTTTTAATGAAAACCTCTGTGAATTAAAAATGTACTGTACTGTATTGTGATTATACTGTATGTCCTAAATACACAACCTCAGGTCTACACTGTGTCAATAAAGCCATAAGGACATTCTATGATTCTCTGTACACCAAAATAACTTATTGCAGTGCTGACTAGCATTGTGATTGCATGAGGCAACTGACAAAGTGGGAGTCTCTACAGTGAACACTTGCTCTCGCCCAGCTCCAATGGAGAAATGGCCCTTTGAAGCTCCACTTCTGAGAGCCTCTGTAATAAACATCTAACATTTAAAACTTGGGGTGGGGTGGGGTGGGGTGGGGTGGGGGGTGGTCACGGTCGCCACATGCTCCTGCATCCCCACATCCAGCAGACCCTCATAATCCTATCCACCCCCTGTTGTTTTGTCCCCATTCCTCACTTTTGACCCATGCTGACAGAATGAAAGGCGTCACAGAGGATCTCAATAATTTAACTGTACAAGTCCTCGGTCCTAGCTCTGATACTGCATGATTTTCTTTGTGTTCCCCCACGAATTTGACTGTGACTCTATGTACAGAGTACCAGGGTATTGTATTGGTTTTGTTATTCTTGGCAATGTGTGCCTGGCCATGTGATTGTGGCGTCCATCTGTTTTAAGTAGAGCTGGCCTGAATGGCCCATTTTAGAGACTTGCATTTACGAATTAATATTTGAATTATTCTTTGTTACAAAAGGATTAAAATGACTGCTGTGTAATATGAAATAAATGCAAAATATGTTCACATTAGTCTTAAAGGCTGCAAGTCTAGCGTCAACTAAAGAATTGAATTACAAAATCCTCATTCACTTTTATTTGAGCACAGGTCTGACATTAAATGTTAGTGAAAACCAACCAAACATCTGAAGTCACAGCAACACTTCCATGTGGTTGTCATCATAGCATCAAAAGTAATTACACTGTTGGAAAAATGCTTATCAGTAATACTATAACTACTGCTAACATGTACTTTACCCATGTTTTGATCTATATTGTAATCCCTTAACACACGTCTTATACCCCTCCTTTATTCTGTAGTTGTATCTGGCTTAGTGACTAGAGAGGCAACACGAAATATTTAGTCTGTACACAGCACACCACCAACACCTTTAATGTAGATATGCCAACCATAAGTTTAGCTCTGCCTGCCATCAAAATATTTAAAGTGAAACAATAATTTATGGAGTTTGTAAGGCACTCGTTCTCAACCGGTGGCAAAATAAAGAACACTCTTTACGACGTCGGATTATATTTCACAAGATGTAAACCAGTGGTAAGCCTCAAAAACAGGAAGGCCAGATTAGGGCTAAGAGCCAAAAACATGTACAGTTGTGGAACAACCTCCTATGGACAGATAAGATGAAGATCAGCTTCCAGCAGGATGATGAAGAGAGAGGGAGAAATATAGAAAAGGGAAGGAACCACTTATCATCTGAAGCACCTCATTTGTAAAGTACGGCGGAGGTAGTGTGATGACTTGGGCTTGTGTTGCTGCCAAAGAAACTAGTTTCCTTGTATTTATTGATGATTTGACTAATGACAAAAGCAGCGGGATAGAACTGGTCGTTTCCTCTGCTCAGTTTCACTCAAGTGCTTCACTAAATACCAACGTAAGGGCAATGCAGCTGTCATCGTTATTTAGCCTTGTTTATTTTATATAGCCCGTTTTATTATGACATAAGTACACTCCCTATCATGTACATTAAAATGCAGATGATTAAATTACAAGTTCAAGTGATCCCAGTCTGTCTCCTCGCTTTCTTTTTGCCCCTGAATCTTGTTCTACCTGTGTGCTATATTAAATGATGCAGTACACAGTAATGGCATTGTTGAATTTTGTTTGCCAAGCAGGCAGTTTGCCCATCAGTTTCCCTGCATGTGGGTTCAAGAGCAACACTCCTTCCAGTCAAGTCTGCCGCTCTCCACTGAGTGATGATGTTTATTCCTGTTTAGCCAAAGGCAGTTGAGCAGCAGCTGAGGCAGTGATCACTAAATCCAAATCCCTCCGATACTTTACGCAGTCATTATGTTGACAGGAACAGTTGCAGACGTCAATCCTCTCCACACATTCAGCTTAAAAGCCAATACTGTTGTTGGATGCTGTCCTTAACTGTGAAGGACCTGCAGTGTTTACAGAATAACTGATGTATTTTGCTTGATACAATTCCTTTAGAGTAGCAAACTCTGTAGTTCGGGCTTGTGTAGCAGGCTGTCATTGACTTGTGTCTGACATGGCACAATAGGGGAGTTGAAATTGGAAGTAGATGTGGTGGTTGTTGTTTTTATTTATATTTTTTATCAAACTGTCAAACAGTGCAGAGAGTTGCTAGATTTCTGCTTGTGTCATGTCAAATAACTAGCCCCCCACACACACACACACACAGACAAAATAGCTGTTCCTCTTAACTACAGAAAAAAAAACAATTGCTGTTGAATTTGTCGTTTCTGTGTTCAAGGCTACAAAGCTGAAGGTCTCTTGAGCAACTATAAATATTGAAACCTCTCTGTTAACGTTTTACATATATATCTCATTGGAGCTTGAAATTGATTTGAAGTTGGCTGAAAGGAGACAAGCATTTTGAAAAGCAAGCCCAGGGGGGAGAGCAGTTGGAGTTTTTTTTTTTCTCTTTGGCTGAGATTAACATTCTCCTAATGTAAGATTGATAAAGGCTTGACATATCCTACTGAGCTCTATCTTTCTCCTTTTTCTATCCTCAGCGAGTTTGAGATGTTAAGCAGCAGCAGTCTTTCTAGGCACAGCAATTTTTGTCGTTTTTTTTTTTTTTTTTTTTTAAATAAAGCTGAATGACAACTAATAGCTTTCCTTTAGGGTTATTTTACCTTATATTCCCACTTTTGGTCAACTTTACAGATTTGAAAGTTTGTAATTGTCATGCAAACAACTTTAACCATAGCAAACAGGCATTGGGGACCCTCACTCATTTACATATATCACCCACTTCTCTTATCTTTCTAGTGGTTGCTGATCCAACAGTATTTCTTTTCTAATTAACCTTTAGCCAAAAGAGAAAATGCTGCAGAGGATTTTCAGAGGCCTGGATTTTGTGTTGTTCCCACATCATCTAACAGAAAAACCAACTTTTAGGCCATGTTCCTCAAACCCTCTTCCCCAAGTAAATAACAGACACCCACCTGACCAGTCACCAGAGGAGAATATTCCTCAGCCACTCTCTCTACTGTCTTCTAATGACCTGCACTTTGTAGAGGCTTTTGCCGGTGAACGGGGGTCGGCATGGGCAATCTGATTGGTCTGCAGCTACACATCCCCGTATGCAGCAAGCTGTAATGCACCACGATGCACCACTCTTGACATTTATTGATCAGAGCCAGCACTACGTTTTTCAAAAGTTTGTGCTACAGTGGCTCTACAGTGGATCAGACCAGACTGGCTACCCACCGCTCTCCGTGTGCGTCTGTGAGCACTGGATGCCTTTGAGGGACCCAGAGCCTTATGTTTGCCTATTATTCCTATTGCACATCACCTTCAAGAAGTGGCTGTTCACTTGCTCTCTAAAGTATCCCACCCATTGACAGGTACCACTGTCAAAATCAATGTTATTCATTTCGCCTGGTAGTGGTTCTAATAATGGTTGCACCAAACAGTGTTGTCGCAAATGTTTAGTGTGTTCTTGTTTTCATGCTGTTATGTCCCAAGAACTGTGAAAATGAGCTAAATTAGACGAATAATATGAATGAATATGTTATTTGTGATGGCAGTTCACACTGTATAAGGCGACAATCTTCCTGCAAGTTTATAATTTCTTGCATTATAATTTTGTGCTCCAGCTGGCCATGACTCACCCTAGTCACCACCTCAACTTTGGGATGAATCCTGATCATGCCCGCAACTCCCTTTCCAACTGCGGTATCCGCCAGCCTAAGTACGGGGACCGGAAAGTCCACCACATGTACATGAGGAAGAAAGGTGGGTAATTTATGCCGGTATAATCCCCATTCTCTCCCTCACTCGTTTCTTTACTCTCCGCCAAATGACATCTGTGCTTATATTGCCCCTGACCCTCCCACCCTTGGTATTCTTTTCAGGAATCAACACCTTGATTAACATCATGTCTCGTCTGGGGCAAGATGACCCCTCACCCTCCAGGTAGGCTGCCTGCAGGCACATATCTGTTCATGCTATCACTGACCACAGGAGCAATCAAAGGGGCGATTCTCGTGATTAATATACCCGGCAGGCCTGCTGACAAGAAAATTAACTTTAACTGTGAAAGGAAGGGATATCTCGGGGGAAATGAAATGAGCTAATTTTAAGGGCAACGACCACATATTATTGAACGTGATCTGCTGTTATTCTCAGAGTGCTGATGAATGGAACAGCTGTGTGTTTGTGTGGCTGAAGTCTCTGTGTCTGGCCACTTTTTCAACTGTCCTCCCATCTCCTCCATGCTCCTAGGATCAATCACAACGAAAGACTCGAGTTCCTGGGTGATGCTGTTGTCGAGTTCCTCACCAGGTGAGAAAGTGCTTGCGCAACTTTGATAGACGCAACCACTAATTGAAGCTGACTACAGAACTATCAGCCTTTCTTCCCACCTCCCGTCCTTTTCTCTCACCCTCTCACTCCATTTCTCCGTCTCTCTCATAGTCTATCCCCGTCTGTCACAATCACGCTCTTCTCCATACTTTCAACTGAGTCAAGACAGTGATTTACTGGTAATTGGAACTGGGATGTAATCCCCACCACCTTATTTTAACGGCCTGAAATTCTCCATGACAACTTGCAATTAGCTGTCTGGAATCGCTGTCTGGAATGCTGACTATGTTATTGACTCCCAGGTGAGTGCGGACATTACTGCCCTGCACTTACCTAAGCAGAGTGCTAATTATACGTAGATATTATTAATCTCACACAGTCCCTAGCAAAGTAGCTGCCCACCTACCTACTGTACCTCTACCTCCTCGTTCGAGTGCATAATAATAGTAGAAAAGGAAAGAAAAACCTTCCCTCTTGCAAGACGGTGTAGTATTTACTCGCTTGCACACAGGTTGCAAAAAGCAAAAAAGGAACATCTGACATCCATTTAGCCAAGAGCGTTAACTTCAACTACCAAAATCTTATTCCTAACCCTCGATGCAAACACTTCCACAACAGTGAACATTCAGGAGCAGGATTAAACCTTAATAGGAACTGACACTGACAGGACACTGCTTCAGCTCCCTTATGCAGCAAGAACAGTGTTACAAAGACGCTGGTTAGCCTCGGTTTCTCTGGATAACTCTGGGCATGTTTTGCCACTTTCCCTCCTTCTTCCCCTCTTCCTCTGCCTTCCTTCTTTGATTGTTAGCGTCTGACGAGACATGCTTGGCCTATGCTCTAGCCCTCTGAATTATTTATCAACCTCTTGTCCAGTTAAATGGGTACAGCAGATCCAGCCAACTGCCTTATACACCTCCAGTGTGCACTGCCCTTGGAGGATATCTGTGCCTCTGCTGTCCAGCCAACAGAATATTTTGCACATTTGAACAGCTCTAACATGAAGAATTAGTGTTGAACATAGATTTTTTTTATTTATTTTTTTATTTTATTTTTTTTTTATAGGGACAGCAGATGTTAAAAGGTAGACGTAGACATTTTTGTTTTACATTTAGACTTTAAAATTTAAGTAATCGTTGCTGCGGAACTGGAACTGGATTACAAATGAGCGTCATAGTTCAGGGCTGGAAAGATCCACAGGTTTTGTGGTTACATAATGACCCTTTGATGTACTGTGGGGTCTATAGTTCACCACATTGTAATGGACGTCTTTGAAGGCGATTTATTTTGTGGATGGCTTTATCTTAAAAGAAGAAGTCTGAATCTGCTTTTACTTACTGAACCAGCCACAAGCACAATGTTTGCGTTGTGCATGTAGAATGCGCTGCAGCTTAGTCAGCCTCTCTGACTGACACTTTTGCCAACAAAGCAAGTGTCTCTGCTCTAATCATTTTTGTTTGTTTTCACACTAAGATCACAGTACCCTAACGAATAAACCTTTTGTGAATCTGGAAAACAGAACACCACCTGCTTTCCTCTCTTTGCATTGATTAGAAATGACTGAATTAAATGGCCTGTTTTAATTTAAATTAAATCAAATGACACGGTGTGGTTAGGGAGACTCTGGACCGTAATGAAAATGGAACCTGCTCTCCCGGAACCCAGCTGTGGAACCACTGAAGCGTCTGTGGCCATTTCTGGGTTCTAACACAGTGGTGGAAAAACTGGAAATCTCTTGAAATTTAATTAAGTGGTCTTGGAAAGCTGGATAAATGCAGCATGACACAGACGTCTCACTTTTGTCGCCACAAAGAATAACTTTTCGCATTTTTTTAATTTGCTTTTTAAAACACCCATATTGGTATTCAGATTAGAAATGAAGATTGTGGAAAAACGACGACATGATATTCAAGTAAATCTAAGTTATAGTGACTTTGTTTCATCTCTCTGTCCACAGTGTCCACCTGTACTACCTTTTTCCCAGTTTAGAGGAGGGTGGCCTCGCAACATACAGGACAGCCATCGTACAGAACCAGCACTTAGCCATGCTAGCCAAGGTAAATTCACCTCCTCCCACTACTAACAAGTCATCTTTCTGCAGGTCAAATTGGTGAAAGGTGTATGAACTGACAGGAGAACACATTTGAGACAGTGTTATTGTTTTCTGTCTTGCCATTATGACTTTGCTTCTTTCTAAGGGTGCACTGGGGAAAAGAGTAATTTTCTCTTGCTGCCATCCTTACCCCCTTTTTTTTGCCCCCCTCAGGTTTGTAATTGGAGTTAAAAGGTTGTTGTTTTGGAGGACTAGACTAGTGCGGCTGGGGTCCCAGTGGGCCCCCAGAGGTCTTCCTAAAACACTCTCCAGTTCCTGTTATCGCTAGCCCCCCTTACTTCCTACCTTCTCTCTCTCTCTCTCTCTCTCTCTCTCTCTCTCTCTCTCTCTCTCTCTCGCTCTCTCTCTTGCTCTCTCTCTCGCTGGCAGCGTTGTAGAGCCAAGCAGCACTCACTGGCACGTTTGTAAAGAACACAACAATAATCGTCCCGTGATGTGGAGAAAGCAATTAAAAACTTCAATCTTTTATGTTGCTCCCTGCTGAATACAAAGATGCAGCCACCCGAATCTGCATTAGTGCTGTGCAGAAGTTTGGCTTGTTTCAATTTGCTGCTTGCGGTAAAGTGAGTGTGATACAGCGTTCGACGTTGCCAAGTTGTTTACCAGGCTCCTCTAAAGCCGTCTGCTCAAGAACACTCGCAATTATCTTTCAAAAAATATCTTCAGCGAGCAACAGCACAAACCGCCACTTCACTTGGAAGGCTTAAAAGTCAGAACGGGTTCCCTCTGAGTTGGAGTATTTATGAATTGTGATTTAATTTGTGTGTGCAATCACGGAGGGTGGGATACCACCAACAGTTATCAGCCATAATTAAATGGAACCCTGACTGTTTTTTGTTGGGTATTTGTCTGTGGTGCACTGCCAGTAAAGTCAAGTTGGGATACTTTTGACTTGGCTTGGAGAAACAGTTGGAGAAAGTTTCACTGACCCACAGTCCGTAAATTCCATCCAAGCATAATATTATTTTTATTATTAATACTACTACTACTACTACTCTTAGCTCAACAAATATATTTGTAATATGTGATAAGTTACATAAATGGGCTTTACATGCAATTGTTCCTGCGCCAGCCTGCTTTTGGTAACAACAAAAAAATCCAAATCCCACAACAACAAAACCTAATAAATCTGGTTGTTAGAATATCTTAAATTACGTGTCTCCGAAAACAAATGACGTCAGGCCACTGGAGGAGGTAATGCGCAGTGAATATGAAACGTATTCGCCCTCTTGAGGGTTTTCACCTTTTTATAAGTATTTATTTTTACAATATTTTGTAATTTTGGACATAAAAATCCTTCACGTTAAAGTAAGGTAACCTAAATCAGCATTGGTGCAGCTATTTGGCACTTTAATTTAGTTTAGAAGTTAGTTAAATGGAGATCACCTGAATATAGTGAATTTAAGGTGAAAAGAGGGGTGTGATTAGGCAAAATTAAATTTGAGGCCATATATAAAAACAACTAGTGTAAAAGTACTTGGCAAAAGGTAAAAACAAAAAATAGGCTAAAATCTCAGATAAATATTATTTTCTGGAGGTGCAAGTGAATACACTTATACAGTTAGTACGTTTTGCAGCTTCTTATTTCTTGTAACTTGATAATGATTCATAGCTGAAGGGTTGTGGTGAACATGGCACAATGTACAGAGAAGCACAGCTGTTAGCATATTGTACAGTAGCTTTAAATACGACGTTACGTGGACAGAATTGTGTGGTGTACAGCACGGTAAAGGGTTGTGCTTGTTTAGATGAATAAAACAAAAACCATTTAGCATGTTTAACACAGCGTCAACCTGTGAAAGCACCTGCGGGTTGACGCAGGTTAAATATAGAAACATTGTACTGCTTCGGCAAATACAGTATTGGAGATATCAATAATACATACACCCATCATGTTTCATGTTTCAAGTTCCAATGTAAACACCTCTTTGAGTTCCCTGTAGGTGGAAGGTCAGTGGACAATGCAGTGTAAAGCCCACTTGTCTTTTCGCAGCTTTCCAGCACCAGTTATTATGTTATTGTCCAATGCAACAACTTTTCAGGGAGTACGAAGGTCACCACTGCACTATTTCACTATTTATTATGGGATCATCTCGAGTGTCTGTCTGTGTTGTGCCAGTGCAATTTTGTGCATGTTTGCATGTGTATGTGCACATTTTCCTCCTGTGCCAGCTTAGTGCATCCTGCCACAGCTGGACAACACATGGGCACATCTGTCAGTGCCATGAAGTAGAACCTTTTCCAGCAAGGGCAGGCAATCTTTCTCATTTCCCTTGAGTTTTTTTGGCCCCCTTTCCCCTTCTTTTCCACGGAGAGCCTAGGAAAATGTGCAATACCCAAAAAATTGTTATTACTTTTTCAAGAGGCTATTACTGAGGTGTCGGCGGTGACACGCTGATATGAATGTGTTTGTCTTTTTCAGAAACTGGAGTTGGATCGCTTCATGCTCTACGCTCACGGACCAGATCTGTGCCGAGAGTCGGACCTGCGGCACGCTATGGCCAACTGCTTTGAGGCTCTTATCGGTGAGATTCCCACAGGACAGAGAGAGAAGCAAGGATGATGGTTGTGCATGAAAACATAAAATAGGAAGGCATTTTGAGTGAACTAAATATGTAAATCTATTCCTAAAAGGATGGATTTACATATACTCAAAACAAAGACTGTCTTTCCACTCTTACGAACAGAACCCAGAATTAGAGGGGGGTTCAGTGTGCAAGTTTGGTGGAGTGCTGCTTTGGTAGACTTTGCGGTAACATGCTGGTATTTTATCTAAGCTGCTTTTATACATATTGCATCTAATTCACCCAATAAAAAAGCGTCCTTTAATAGTCTCATTCGGGTTTGTGCCTGTGTGTTAAGCTGTGTAAATAGCTGCAGTGGATCTCCCATTAGGCCCCGGAAACATTACCCAGCGTTATTGATCACAGGAGATGTGGCTTGACCTCTGGCTGGACAGGCTATCCCCAGAGCACTGCTGTGCTTTACCCACACCAAACGCACAACCAAGCTTTCTTATTCGTCTCGCCTGCCCGTCTGAGCAATCATTGGCAAGTTACACACACAAACTTGCACAAAAATGTCTTGGTGGGGACGACGGCCCTCTCTCCATCCAACCCCGCGGGCAAGCGCTAAGCCTCACTCTTGGAGAGCTGCGGAGTCGGCAGCTTTCCTCATCTTATCACCATCTTGATTGAACCAGTTCAGTCATCTCTGCGCTCCCCTGATGATAGATACAGAAAGTGGGTGGCTTTAAAGAGATCTTCCTCGCCTCCCTCCCCCAGTACAGAAAAACAGCAGTGTGCGAAGAGCAGCAGGGAATGTGCTGACTGGCAACCATGGCCCCTGTCGGCCCCAGGGCCCTGTACTTGTTACGGGTTCATTATCGGCAGAGACAAAATCTTAATCTATTCTGTCCTTTGGCAAAGCAGCGGAGCCACGACACTGGATGCCCTTTTATTTCTTCGCCTCCCTCTTTTTCCTTGTCTTCACTGCTCTTCTATCTGAAATTTCAACTTAATAAAAGTGATGAATAAACAGGGATGCTGTTATAAAGAAACCTGTGAGAGAAGTGCTGTCAGAGAGCACCCTGTGGTGATGGGTTTTGGATTACTAACTCAAAAATATCCCCCCCCTCAGCCACAGAGGCACACGCTGAGGGGCAAAACATGCACACATACACACAGATTGAAGACGTTCAAAGTCGCTTGCATTGAGAATGCCGTCTGATGTTGCCTCTCTTCTTTCACTAAGACTTTTGTCATCTTCATTTCAGTTTTTTTAGCTCAAACACCTCCTTTAAAACCTTGTTGTTGAGCAGTCAATCTATCTCCACCCTTCCCTGTCTCTCGCTTACTCTTTATGTCCCTTTGCGTTCTACATCTTTCTCTGTTCCCACCCTGTGATCTAGACTTTGGGTGTTATTAGGTGAAAGATGTGCCACGCAGATGATGAGTCATCCTGTCACTCTGTCATCTCCTCCTTCCCCATCCTCACCCTCCAGCCCTCAGACTCTCTCATTGAACAGAGCGTTTTCTTCTTACACGACAAACTCAGATCACTCACACGTGCTGTAGGATGGTACGAGGGGCACACAAGCGCTGTCATTTCATCCTCGCACGCGCCTTGCTGTCTGACAGAGACGTCAAAACCACCACTTTCCCAAAAGCAGCAGGCACCACATCAACAGATATGCGCTTGCAGACGTGTCGCTGCCTTGTTGTCTTGAAGGTGCCTTTTTTTTTTTTTCCCCCACCTTTTTTACACGCTTTTCCCTTCAGTGTGCACCCGCATAGAATTCAAATGGCCTTCTTTCCGTACACTCCTGTTTTGAGAGCTGTGATGGAATATGACATGCTCATAATATTTCCTAGCCCTGGCAGATAGCTTTAACGGCTTACTATGCATGTTTTCTGACCTTTGTTTTATTTGTTTCTCTGTCACGGTGACCACTGAACCTGGGCTGTGTTGGAATGGCAGATAATCTCCTGCTTTGCATGGGCAAAGCTTTCCCTCCATAGTGCAGAGAATGTATCTATCTCCTAACCCTGAGGCAGGGCCATTCTCTTGCTCAAGACAGAGAGAGCAAGACGGAGAGAGCTGGAGAGGGAGGGAGAATGGAGGGAGAGCAGTAGAGGAATGGAAAGCTAAGGCATCTGCAATGCAAATGGGTGCCCTGCAACCCTGAATAATTCAAAGTGTTGAATGGAAATCTTGCTTTTCTGATCCCCTGTCATTAACTTCTGCTGGAGTGGGCCATTCTCATTTGGGCTCTTTTGGCCTACACACCTCCCATTCTGTACTGCCCTCCCCATTCTCTCTCTCTCACCCTCTCCCTCTGTACTTTTGCCCGTGCCCACTCTACCTCTTCGTCTTTAGAAGCCACTTTCTTCCTCTGCTTATTCATAGAAACTATGCACGCCTGTTGCCCTCCCGTTTCCCTCTCAGGTCCTCTTCACTGATAAGCCACGTTGCTTCCTTCCTACCGAACGGTTTGAAAAGAATTGAGAGAAGAAGAAAAGAGGCCCCACTCTGTTTTTATGGCCCTAATTTCCTTGTACAGTTGATCTGTGGATTATACGCTGCCAACAGCCAGGGGATACAGATGGTGAACCTTTGTGAGGGCCCTCTCTAAGCTCTTCCTATTAAAAGAACGGAGAGAAAGGATTATCTCTCACTTGCTGAATATCAGATTCATGCACAATGCAGCCGGTGTATTCATTGAACGAGTACCGCTTCCTTTGTTAATTGCTGCAGTGGTAGCAGTGATGGAGTTGGGTTCTTGTGTGCCCTCTTGTTTCTCCATCTCGCCCCCCACTCAAATGTTTTACGTCACAGTGCACGTAGCCCGCCTTTGTTGCTGTTGTAGTGAAAATTCTATTTCCATGTTTTGGTTTTGTTTATTTTTTATTTTATTTTTGCCTTTAATGTGTTGCTTTCCATGTCCGTCTTCTGCCTCAGCCCCCATTGAGCTGAGAGGGAGCGGCTTAATATATTATTTGATGGATTAAAGCCTGAGAGTTTTTGAATAATTCATTCTAGGTTATTAATGCGACTGTCAGCCGCTGGTGTTTCATATGCCCCTGACTCTGGGTTTTTATTGGTCACTGAAAGCCTTCAGACATTGGAATTCTATTCCTAAACATAACACTGTATAGTTGGTGTGACTGTCTGAATTAGACTCGTGACAGATGTAGAGATTCATTAATGGCCGACCTTCTCTGGCCATAACTGATATTCTTTAAGGACTTAGGGATGAAAACTTGGTAGGAGTTTGTAAACTGTGTTCTCTCAGACTTGTGCCAAATATCCATTGTTTTTCAATTAATTCATTTATTCATTTAGTTTTGTTAGTTAGTTAAGGTGTGGCCTCCAATATTCTCTGGTTCCAAAAGGAAACCAAAGAATATTAGGAAATATTAGGAAAATACTAGAATCAGTAAGTTAAAGATTCCAAAGAACAGTCAAATTTGATCATTTACCACCTTCTACCCGGAAAAAGTTCATTGTAATTAAATTGTTAATTGTAGCGCACTAAATGCCACTTAATATCACCTTGTGAGCATGATAAGCTGAAACGTACTGCATTCAAAGGACATTTGAAAAAAAAGCATTGATCCAGTTATTTGCTGCAGTGGTGGCAACATAATCAAATCCAGTATGTTTTCTCATATACATATTGTGGGCACATTTATCTCAGTTGTATTTTGTTCTGGCTTCTCTGGCAGGGTCAACAACTCAGTGGGTTGAATCTGCCAGAGCACTGAGACTGCAGTGATTTGGCCAAGGCATGATGTTACTGCAAGATGAGCTGCAGAAAGACGCTACAGTATAATTGCGGCTTTGTGGGTTGTGTGTATTCAGCTCGTCAGCTTGCAACTTTGCAAGTTGATAGGGTGGACTGTGAAGTACAGATCTTCATCTAATGATTGCAGCAAGTCGTGCGATTGATTGGATCGCTTTGGGGCACACTTTTTGCATGGACAGCCTCCTTGTCAAGAGTGTTCTCCGTAGAAGTAACTACATATCTTGGTTTCTTCATCCACAGATCCTTTGATTGACACCAAAGGTGTTGCTTTGAGATTTTTAATACCTTTTTAGGTCCCTTGAGGCTCTCGTGGTTTCTCGCTTCCTCCTCACCTACCCCCCACTTTCTCCTTTCACTTGGAAAAGTTTTAAAAATCTAATCAGCAGCAATAACTTTGAGATTCAGTGACTTTGAGGCCTCCATTTGGGGAACTTTTCAAATCTACTGTGTCATCAAAACATCAAGAAAACTGCCTCCCGCATCCACCCACACCCCCTAGCCTCAGTATTTACACACATGAATGCATTATGAGTGATAGTTGAAAGACATTCAAAACTTGGTCTTAGGAAGCAGTTCTTATCCTCCCACAGCTGCTCTCGAGAGGAAACATCTGGTTCGTAGCTGCGTCTTGAACTGAGGTCCACATTTTAGTTAAACCACAACTGTCAGTGCTGAAGCTTAGTGAGAAACATCCCAAGAAGAACCGCTCTTCTCTCTAGAGCCTCCTGTGGTCAGCCTCAGTGATACACTAACCCAGCCATGTCATGGTTATAGAAGCCTTGGTTGCTGATGCACATCTGCACAGGGTTTAGTTGCATGCTGTGTTTGTGAACTCCGTGAAGAGGGAAGATTTATAGACACAGATTCATAGGCATGAGTTTGAAAGCTCATAAGATTTTTATTTTTTATTTATTTTTATTTTTTTTTTAGACCAAAAGTCACAAAGACTCGTGCCTTCTAAGATTCACAAGCCACTTTGATTATTCTAGCACTCAACTAGATTTTTATAATAGTAATGGGCTTCTAAATGAATAAGAGTTTGTTACATGCCAAAGTGGCTGCTGGGCGAGACAGAGTTGTCAGGCTTAATCAAATTTTACGAACATTTGGGCAATGGCTGGTAGTAATTTCCCACTCTGCTTAGAAGTTAAGGGCATGGGAGGCAGATAGAGTGGGTGTTCATTTGAGTTTGTCTTCATGCTATGTGGTCTGTTTGTATTTCTTTATGGTTTCGCTTATGTGGGACGCATCTTCACTATTTGTGTGTGTATGTGTAAATGGCCTGTTAGCCACCTGAAAGCAGTTTCCCTCCCCAGATGATGAATCCCTCATATGTTTTTGATGTCGTTCATGAAAGCAGTTTGCACGTTTAGACTTGCAGCCGCACCGCGCCCCATTTCCACCGGCTCATTTATGCACATAATAAAAACCGCTGCACAATTGTATACCCAATTTGCCAGGTGGTTATTGCTTTCTAAATTGAATGAGCCACCCTAAGTGTGATGGTTCGAAGTTGTATGCAGCTTAAAGGCACTGTGATAGTTCCATTGATTTTAGTAGAAACAGTTGAAGAGCAAAACAATAAAACACACAAAGGAGAGTTGACTTGTGCAAAGGAGGTGAATGTTGCTGCAGAATGAGCTCGAGATGCTGCATATCATTCCTATTGAGAGAGAAATTTAGGATACTTGTATTGTTCTTTGGTTGCTGTGACAGCAGCTCTCCGCAATATGGGACCAATTCTCTATCAAATTTCTTTCTTTGCTCTTTGTCTTTTGTGTGTGTTTGTTGGTGTATGCAGATGTTAGAGTGTGATTTTCCTCACAACTCAAATTGTGAGGCACATTCTGTGTGTTGTGTGGATATCTGCACAAATAACTCATGCCCGAGTGTGTAGGCGAATGACAAAGAGTACATTAAAAGTTTGTCTACACTGTCTGTAAAGTCTATAGCGGTATGTGGGCTCGTATGTTTTTATAAGCCCTGCTCTTATCAAGCTCACCCTTCCACACTTGTTTCAAGTTAGATGTTTATGTGACCTTGTCCAGTTCCATCTCAATGTGGTGATGAAACCATGCCTTCCTCTCCTCCTCCTGTGCTCTGACAGGGGGGAGGAAGATCTGCACGGGAACCCCGAGGTCATTTCACTGTCAAAAAGCAATAAAAATGCACTCCTACTTTTAATAAAGCAATTATAACTCATTGCCGAGTTCAATTAATTTTAAGTTTTCCATTAGGATAGGAGTCTGAAAGTGCCTCAAAATTGCCGGAATTTTTTATACCAGCATTGCACTGGTGGTATCATGCTTTACAGTTACTTAACATTTGTGTGGGTGGGGGTTGTTTCCTAGTTTATCATTTCACATTATAGTGTATTCTGCGTGATTTCCAGCAATTACTCCACACAGTTTGCACACACTTCCTGATTATATGTGGTTGTATTGATGTGTCTTTAATCATTTCATTTATCATTGTGTGTGTTTTTTTTTTTTTTTGTTTGTTTGTTTTTTCAGGTGCTGTGTATTTAGAGGGAGGCTTGGAGGAGGCCCGGCAGCTTTTTGGTAGACTGCTTTTCAACACTGAGGTAGTAAGTAAATATTTATAAGTCTTCTTTAATTTAGTTTCTAACATTTGCCCCTCTGTACTTATGTGAATAGGTTACATATTGGCAAGCCTGTCATAGAGCCTGCACAAGATTTTCTTATTCCGATTTGTGGAAGACATAGCGGTAGGTTTTCACCAATCTGGTGTGTCTTATTCATTCAAACCCACACAGTACATGTATTGGCAAAGTAACACAAACTGCACGATATTGGTGCTGAGATCCCACATAATCTTGCTTTATCCTGTCATAATAGCTGTGTATTGTGTGTATGATGATGTGCACAAAGATAAAACAATGAAACGGAGCAAAAAGATGCGGATGAAGCTATAGCAAGCAAAAACAAGCTGAGCATGCATTGTGTATTTATCCAAATGAACCGGAGGTGTGGAACATTGCAGTTTGTTCATTTTGAGCAGGGCACCTTCTATTGTTTCAAGTGTGTGTGTGTGTGTGTGTGTGTGTAAGATCACCAGGGATGAATAATTGATAAATTTGCATTTATCTTGGCAAGACATGTTATAATTCAATTAAATTATTGGAGTACATCTAGTATGTAGCAGCAGGCTTGGTTGTAATTGGCTATCGAGGGTGTTTAAGTTGGTGACTCCCACACAGTACAGGATAAACAGCAAGGTATCAAACGTATTTGATCAAAACCGAAACAGACAGACCAAATCAGAGCCGTCAAGAGTGCGTCCAAACAACTAGGGTAGATAATCATTAATTAAGATTCACCTCTCTCAGAAAATTCCTGGAAAGATAAAATACTTCAAATTTATCTGATTGAAAAACGTTTTTTCTACAATACTTTTCATTTTTACATTTTTTTTCTTCAAGGGCCAAAATAACTCTAACTCTACATTTCATTTCAGTTTTTATTTGTGTTTATTCAGTCTTTATTGTATTGACAACTGTTTATTTGGTCTGCATGATTGGCAAAATATAGTTTCTTATGCTGCATGGCCAGCAATTGTGTTTTGAGTGCTGAGCTAAAGTGGTGGTTTCTATATTGGAAGCTGAAATGTCCTTGAATCTGTCTTACTCTCATCCCGACCATGAAAGTTGACAGCAGTTATAAGTCGTTGTGATGTGGAAGTCTTTATCAGTATGATGAAAGAATCCCTGGCTTTTAAGAACTAAAAGAACAAATGTGGATTGTAAAAAACTGTAAAAGTGATGTCACATCTTTTGCAACAGGCAGATAACTGAGTACACTGGGATCAACACTGATTTAAGAATAGCAGTCAACATATGCATAGGAAAAACATGAATATGCAAACTTGTCTTTTTGTGCAAAAGAGATGAGCAAAATATCAACAAAAGATACCTGCTGTTGCATATCTCCATGATAGTTTTGCTGATGATAAGATAGTAGGGGTGTTTGTTTCATCACTCTGGCAGACAACAGATGAGAGGTGTGCTTAAGATAGAATATACAGGCTGTGCATCTCTGTTCAATGAATAAAGAACAGACAGGGTGCATTAGTAGAATAACTGTGTAAAAGATCTACTGTATATGTTGTAATGTCATTTATAATAAAAGATGGTAAATAAGGAGATTTAAGCCCAGAAATGCAGGTGGGATTATTCATGCGGGAGCCTAAAAGAATGGGCCAAAGGGAGATATAATCTTTGTTCTACTTAAAGAATGTCTCTTTAGGATTTCAGTTGTGGTGGAGATGAGCATGTGATCTTTGCAGCTTATGCAAGAAAACAAGAAATTAAAGTGGTCAGTACGGGAGCAATAAGAGCATAAATGGTTTTCTATGAATCTAAAAAAAAAAAAAGACAATGACTATCATTTAATGACCTTCGATTTTTAGTTAGAATAAACATTTAATATTTATGTGAAATTCAAAGTTTTTAATGTCAACCAGGCAAACTATATGCACACTACAGAAGTCTCTGATTCACATCAGGGTCAACTTGTGCATATTATTGGGTATTATCCGCATAACACCTCGACCCTGATGCCCTTTTATACCAAGCAAACCATGTGCTAGTTTTCGGCTGACGCTAGTGCCAGTAAAAAAAAATTTTCAACTGGTTAACCTTTGAAGTACCAGTTTGCTTTTCCGTGGGCAAGAGACTAACCACAGGGCAACATCGTAATATTACTGTAGTTATATGTTAATTTTGCTCACAATAATATTGCTGCCGGCCCCTGACACAAACAGTTCTTGGTTCTAGACCAGCAAAGGCTTTGTACCACTTGTAACCCAGATTTCTTGGTTGATGGCTTGTTCTTTGGCTTTCGAACAACTAGTCTGAAGCTGAGCAGCAACATGTAAATTAAAACAAATAGGGACCCAAATTTGAACCCTGGGGGACTCCACATACATCGGTAGGGAGAAAGTGAACAAAACTGTTGCACAGAAAAAATGAGACCGTGATTCCATCATCTCAAGTAGCAATTTGCAATGAGCAGGGTCTTGATCGGTAGTTTGTTGGGTTTTGAGTGTCCTTTAACACAAAGCCAGGTTATTGCCTAGACACTATCTCTTAGAGAGATTGTTTGAATGGCATTAGTCCCAAAATATTACTGTTAAAGGCTGGTTGACTACAGAGCAAGATAACCTTCCATTTTATCAGCTGACAATTACTGAACAATGAATGCTCCGGTCCCTGAAGACTGTCTTTGTCTTCCAGCTTCAACTAGGATAAGATTGACTCCTTGTCATACAGCTTGCTCATAAAGCTTGTGGTTTTTCTTCAGAAGCCTGGTATGACATGGGCACACTGTAAATGTTAACACACAAAAAAGCCTTTGTGCTGTGCGGAAGGCAAACACAAAACTAATAACTGTCATATCAGTGACAGAATTTCAGGTTCCTAATCACGTGGACATTTTACATTCTGCTAGAGTGGAAGAAAAAAATTATTTTTTTTTTTTTAATACCTAAACCCTATAATGTCATGTCAGGTGTGACAAGTTAGGAGCTTTGACCAATGCTGCAGTACAAAAAACTATACATCATATATTCATGAAATGCAGAAAATGTGCTTAAGTTTATTGTAAAGTTAAACCACAGTTCAGATCACACATGGTGCAGTATCCTGCAGAATCCTTTTCCAGGATAACATGTCAGCACATTACCAAACTAATGAGATGCAGTGCAAAACTGAAGGGCATTTTTCTCTACCACACGCTGGAAGGTTTTGCCGCTCCCATTTGTCGGTATCTTATTCCATTCACACATGGGTGATCAGTCTCATATTCTTTTTTTTTTTTTTTCCCCTCTATAACAACAAGACTCTAGCTGGTATCTATCTCTCTTTTGCTCCCTTTTTGTTTTTTCCGGTTTTCCTTTCCATTCGCTCTCTTAACACTTCAGGATGTCATTACCCCTACAGATACTTCACTGCAGTCCTCCTATGACAAGTCAAAACAAAAGCTTCAAAACTCCGGAGGTAAAATTCAGAATCGACTACCCAAAACAAAGCATATATGTAATTTCCACCTCAAGACCAAGCCAGACAAACAGTGGCCCCAGTTTTTCTCTCCCTCTGTCTCTGTTATTCCCTAATTGGTATGGCATTCATGGCTGGAGCGCAACAGTTATTTCCGTCCCCTTGTTTTTCTCTCAACACATCACCTTTGCTGGCACTGGTTCCCAAACAACAGAGCTCTTGCTGAGGATGGAATCCAGCTTTATTGCATACAGAAGCCCGTAGGAAACAATGGATGCTAATTTGCTAATGACATTACTGTGGAGGTTATTAAAGCATCGGTATAGAGGCAGAAAGCATCTTCTTCAGGGGGAGCTGCTCGATTGCTCCCAACCTGGACTCAACAGCAGTGCAATATTGCTGGGATAAGATGTTGATGCCACTGTGCTGTCCTGAGGGAAGTGCCTCCTTTGAGGTGCAATCACCATAATGATATCTCACTAGCTGCCCATGGGCTAATCTGTTGGCTTTTATTAACACCACCACACAAGCGCACACACTCAAACACCAAATGGAACAAAGGTTGCTGTGACAACTAGGCAGTCACCATGGCACTGTGGTGGTTGCTTTTGGTAAGCATGGCATTGCAGCTACCTTATTTCCTCGCTCACTTCGGGGTGCTGTGCCAGAAACTGGTTCAGAGCAGACTCGAGCAGAGATAGCACAACAGTTTGACTTTTCCAATCATTCCTCCCTATTTTTCCATTGTGAACAGTATTGGTAAATAGAGTGAATTGAGTGGTTTTACATAAAGTGGCAGTAAATTGAGTTTTAAGTGTATTTGATAATCATGAATTCCTTGTGATATATTATTTTGGTCTCGTAGTGCACCAGTAGAGTGTGCTAGGCTTACATGCTCATACAGGTAAAGGGTTGGTGAAAAAAGTGTCCATATGAAGGCCACCTCAATGTCTTGCAGTACCATAACCACTTTTTTCTGTTAGGTGGATTCAAGCATGTCATTTCTGCGTTAAACGATAGTTCATTTGTTTCCCATTTGTTTCTGACAATGACTGAGTGTTTCTATTTTCTGTTACAGAGAGTCTCCTTCTCTTGTAAGTTGGCCACTCTTTACCCTTCAACACATCAGAATCCTTCCCCTTTTTTATTTTTTATTTTTTTGGTAGACATCCGTGCAATTTGTATGCTTTGTCATGTGTCCGCTACGGCTAATATTTCCAGTTTTTGAATGGGAGGTGCATATGCCTTCTGCACTGTGTCCTTGGTTTGGTAAATGCATGTGCACATTCACAGGCCATTTTCCATTCACAGAAACTTTTCTGTCTATACTCAAAGGAACTGTAAAAGGTGTTCTCTTCACCTCAGCCATAAATTGTGTGGCCGACTTCGCCAGAATCTACATTAGTTTTCCCTTATTTCGAAGATCACCTTGACCATTCACTGATAGAATCCTCCATTTTGGACTTGAGGCTGCTTTTATGTTGGTATTGATTAGCAACAGTGTCTCTTTTGACGGATTGATTGACAGCCTGTAGCTAGAGACCAATTTGTCAGGGAGCACTGGACCTTGTCAGAGAGGAGCACCATTATGTCCCAATCATGGATGACCAACAATCCCAGGGGTGTGTGTGTGTCTGTATATGTGCGGGTGGCTATTGTGGTGTTGCCTTTTCATGGTCGGCTTGTGAGACCCGAGTAGTATGTGCAAGACTGAACCTGTGTCTTGATTCCCCAGTGGGTCTGAACAGCAGATATTGAAGCCCACCTTAAAACAGAGATCATAAGCAGTTTCACCAACTTACCTTTCAGTTTGCTGTTAATTTCAACTCTCATCATGGGTAGGCTGTTGACATTCAAGTAAACATGTTTGCATATGTTATTTTTCTCCTTTTTCTCTTTGTAGTACAAGAGGTCCATCCTCCAAATGGCTGCTACACATGATGATTTGTACCCCCAGTAATTATACCTTCCTCGTGCTGGGAGAGAGGGAGTAGGGTGAAAAAAAACTGTTGTTATTCTGATGTTACTCTTATTCGATGCTGGCTTAATCATTGTCTGTCTTGTCTTTGGAATGGCTGTAATTGAAACATTAGCTGTTCGGGTCTATATACAGCATGTGGGAGGATCGTGTGCACCCTGTGGATGGATTTTAATCACAAGCTGAAGCAACTTACGTGTACTTCTTTTCCTCTTTGTTTTTCATTTTCCTGTTGGGTGTTTATTCGTTCTGTTTTTTCATTTCTCTCTTTCTTCATGCCCGTCTGCATGTGTGCCCTATGTTTTGGATGTATCACTACATAAAAAGCAAGTGATCAATTGAGTGCTATTGACTTTGCTTCAACAATGCCATCCTCTACAGCCCAAGAACCCATGTTATACTCACAATCAAGCTCCGTGTTGACCCGATACCTGCTATGTACTTAGTGCTTTTCATCTCCAGTCTCAGGCTTAGACACAAGCAACCCAAAAGGAAGCATTTGCTCAAATGTATTGACCACTTTCATGAATTTTTCATTGACTGCTCAAGGCTATGGGTTGCCAGCTGGGTAGGTTGAGAGGATGAGGCACCTATTCTATACCGCTGACCACACGCAAGCCCCCCCCAGTAGCCCCCCCCATTGGCTAGCACCATATTTTAAGGGTTTATCTCCTAGAACCTTTAAACACCTGAGTGGTACTGCACTTTAGAGGCCCTCGCTACAGCTCGATCACCGCCATGGCTCAGTCAACATTAGACCCCGGGCCCAAAACTGCCTCTGACTGGAGTTGTCCTTGGCAATAACTTGGGAGCCAGAGCTTATACTCCCTCTCTCTCTTTGCTTTCTTCTTCTCAGCCTCTGTGTCTCTCTACCATTCAGTCTTGTTTGGCTTCTGTCAGAGCAGGGTTGCAGAAACATGTTGGTCTTGCACATATTTCACTATTCAGCATTGTCAATGTGTGTCTCTGGAGACAACACACCTCTCTATGCCAAATCCCACCCGCAACACCCCTTGCCTTATGCTTTAATCCACATCCCTATTCACCACCTCACTCCCCAGTGGGTGGTCGATATACAGAGCTCTGGTTCCTAAAATGAGATACTAACTCATTTGCTGTCGTTTCACAGATCAGCCCACCCCACTCCACCCCCCATTGGGGCTGCTGATGGCACCTTTGAAAACATGTTTTATTTTTTTACTATGAAATTCAGAGTGCCCCCCATAGAGCCATCTGTGGTGCATCATCATAGTCTTGGTGTTTCTCATAGTTTTTTTTTTTTCCTTTGTCCACCGCTGAATCATAAATAACAGAACTTATTTGTGAATTCATGTTAAACAGCTGCTGTGAAAATTGAAGGGTAACATAAGTTAAGTTGCACGTTCTATCCAACAGAATTTGTTAAAGCTGCGCTGTATTATTTTTTTAACAGATCAAATAAGGTTTTATTAATGGAAGAGGTAACTCAGCAGTAAATCCACATTGAATTATATTATGCAGACTCTCCAGTTCTTCTCATCTCTACTAATTATTTTGGTTTTACGACAGAACTTTTGTTTTGATTCACTCTCACTGATCTTGATAACTAATCTCTAGCTGCAGCAAGAAGCGACAAAATTCTGAAAAGCATTATCGGTGACCGGCAGCAGATGGCAGACAAAGTTAGCAACGAGCTGGCAGAGTATTTAGCAGCTAAAGAGACATGTTTTCCCGTGGGAGTTGATGGAAAGCAAAGCAGAAGATATATCAAACAAATATATTCCTTTGTTTCCAGAGATATAACTTCAGATGATTGTGAACAAAGATGTATATCTGGTAGCTGTTTAGTTAAAAAGGGCAGTATTTATTAGTTCCTAGTCAAAAGTTAATATTGTAACTGTTTTTATAGCTTGTTCCATTGCCTCCTAGTGGGCAAAAATATCAATTAATGCAGCTTTTATGAGTATGTTTAATCAGGACAAGCGCCATTTCCAGAATATATACATGCAATTGTGGCTTATACTATATGAATTGTACAATATGGAATCAAGAGCAGTTGTATGACTTATGACCACAAAAAACACACATTCTGGATTCTGTTATCTTACACATCTACCTCAAGTTGCGAGTTTGTTTAGCTTGTGGTCACTGATTCTCTTCATGCTTCTTAGTAAGTGTTCGAGTATCAAAGTAACCAAATAGCATTTCAACTCTACTACAGTATTATGTTTCAGAAAGGGCACAAGGCTGATGAAAGTCAACACTATTTTTAAATGCATATAAATTAGGGCGGCAAAGTATATTGTTTCAGCGTCTACATTGCTGTGTACGCCTGCACAAATTCACATTTTACAACTATCGAGTGGGTTAAGTAATTATTTTGGAAATAGAAAGTATGACATTGACGAAAAGCAGTTACTTTCAGTCCTTTGTTAACAGTACTTTCATGGTGGGTTAACAAGATGACACCTCATCAAGTGTATGGCACAGTTCCCCAACTGTGCTGACACAGTGTTGACACTGTGTGGATATATCGCTTAATGGCGACATCAGCTGGATTACAAAAAGCATTGCAGGCAACCTGGATAAACCGTTTAGAGACTGAACTTGGTTCGTCCCTGCTGACATGGATGAATGGTCCTGTTTACATAACCAGCTTATAATGAAGTGTTAACTGAATGAAAGTGTATATATTTCAATTAGTTTGAATATAACCAAAATAATATGACTAGGACTAATAGTATGTCAAGCGTAGAATGTACAAAAATCTTTTTTGCGAGTAAGTTTAAGTGATCAAAATGACATTTTTATTAATGTCATTTATAAAACAATAAGTGACAGGGGGGAGTCCTTATGTACTTATGTTAGGGAAAAAGGCAGGTTTACACATTTTTATTAAGAGAGAGACGTTTTTGTAGCATGGTGGGGCCAAGGTGATCTTGTCTCTTTGAGACCAGTTCTCCTGCTTTGGAAAAAACAAAAGGTACAAATGAGGTGCGAGTACATAAAACTTTTAAAGCAAGTCTGTAGAGGTGCATTGATGAAGAGCTCCTGCTCTGTGGAGCAGAGCCCACATTTTACCTGCAAATAAAATTAAAATTCATGTGAAACTTTCTTTTTTAATTGAAGAGCCCTTCAGAAAGGAATTTGAACATAATTAACTCAGATGAAAACTGAGCAAAAGTAGAAACTGGAAAGGAAAACATTTGCCTTATTTGGCGTTATAAGATCAAAATGATCCCAGACTGGAGATGGTTCCATAAATATCAGTGGATAATGACGAAACAAAAGCTAAAACAAACGGCACCAAACAAAGTCCTCTTTCCTCCTATCAGCATGAATACAGCCAAGTAGCGCTTCCTTATTACACAGCAGCTGTATTGCTCTTGTATTGATTGTATTGAAATCGGTGACATAGCCAATGTTGTATCACAATATATATTGCGAAAGGAAAAAATATTGCAATGTAAGTTTTTTCCAATATTGTGCAGCCCTATCAGAAATTCACATTTATAATACAAGGTTTTTGGACTTAGGCCTTTATTTTTGTTTGTATACAACCCCAAATCCAAAAATGTTGGGAGGATGTGTAAAACTAAAATGGAACATAAACTATATATCGGATTAAATTTCACCATTTCATTAAAAATATTAGCTCATTTTGAATTTGATGGCAGCAAAACATCTCAAAATATTTGGAGGAGGGGCAACAAAAGGCTAGAAAACATAATTGCTGCAAATCAAAAAAATATGAAGGAGCATTTGAAAACTAATTAGGTTAATTGGCAACAGGCCAGTAACTTAACAGGGTATAAAAGAAGCATTTCAGAGTTGCAGACCCTCTCCATTGTAAAGATGGACAGAATCTGTGACACTGTGCCAAAAAAATTTCAACATTTTTCAACAAGATTTTACTCTATGTAAAATTGCAATGACTTTGAAGATCCCACTATCTAAATGTATAATACCATCAAAAAATTAAGAGAATCTGGAGGAATCTCTTTGTGCAAGGGACAAGGCAGATGGTCAAAGCTGGATGCACGTGATCTTCAGGTCCTCAGGCGGTACTGCATTTAAAAACCGGCATGATCTTCAACTGGACATCACTGCAGTGGATCAGGAACACTTCCAGAAATCCGTTCTCTGTGCAAATCCACAAATCTAAGTTAAAGCTGTGTCATGCAAAGAAGAAGCCATATGTGAACACAATCCAGAAACGCCACCACGTTCTAATGTAAAATGGTCTGAGGCAAAATAGAAAGCTGTTTTGTGGTCAAATGAATCCAAATTTAAAATAGTTTTTGGAAGCCATGGACGCCCTGTTCTGCGGACTAAGGAGGGGAGGGACCATCCAGCTTGTTATCAGCAGACCGGTCCAAATCCTGCATCTCTGCGTTAGCAGCTGACACATCTGGAAAGACTCCATCAATGATGAAAAGTACATAGAGGTTTTAGAGCAACATATGCTCCCATCCAGACATCGTGTCTTTCAGGGAAGTCCTTCCATATTTCAGCAAGACAATGCTAAACCACATACTGCATCCATCACAACAGCGCGGCTTTGCAGGAGAAGAGTCCGGGTGCTGAACTGGCCTGCCTGCAGTCCAGACCTTTCACCAGTAGAAAACATTTGGCGCATCATAAAAAAAACATCTGGCTAAAAAGGCCCAGGACTGTTGAGCAGCTAGAATCCTGTATCAGACAAGTATGGGACAGCCTTCCTCTCCTAAAACTCCAGCAACTGGTCTCCTCACTTTTCAGATGTTTACAGACAGATTTAAAAAAAAAAAAAAAAGTGGGGATGCTGCACAGTGGTAAACATCACCCTCTTGCTACGTTTTTGAGATGTGTTGCTGCCATCAAATTCTAAATGAGCGAATATTTTCCATGAAATTGTAAAATGTCTCCGTTTCAGCATCTGATATGTTGTTTATCTTCTATTGTGAAAAAAATCATCTTTTTATTTACGTTTAAACAAAGTCCCAACTTCTTGGGAATTGGAGTTGTAATATAATTCATTCTCATATTTATTTTACTGTTTGTGACAATGATTAATCTAGATTACCCCATGGCCAAGAGAGAACTTTTTCCTTTGTCTTCTCATCTCTCTTCCCTCTCCTTTTCTGTCTTTTCAGGATCTACGGGAAGTCTGGCTCAACTACCCACCACATCCCCTCCAGGTTGGTCAAGCAATGTTACATCATTGATGTTTATTTTGGCTGGGTGCCTCTCATTAAAACTCACCTCACCCCACACGATACAAAACCATTCCCCCATGTTTGAAGTTTTTTAAGTGTGTGTGTGTGTGTGTGTGTGTGTGTTTTGCTAGCAGAGGTGGTCAAGCTGTTACTTATTTTGCCTGAGGCAGACTGGGTTCTTTATAGCTGTCACAAGGTCCCCAGTAGACTTCCACTAGTCTGCATTGTTCTACTCACATGTCTCACTGCTCTCCATTTTGGTTTAGACCCTAATCCGCTTTTTCATTTACTCCATCTCTCTCTCATTGCCCCTTTTTCTTTCGGTTTTCTGCAAAGCCATTCTCTTCTTCTCAATCATCACGCTTTTGCACTCCGTCTGTCTCATCACTCTCTCTCCCTGTTCTGGTGTTCTTTGCTTTGCATGATCTGCCCAGAAACATTGAACATGTCAAAAGTGTTTGTTTGAAATTAGGATTTGGAAGAAGAGATCAAAGATGCCATAACAGGATTACAGTCCCGGCTCACATGGGGCCTCCAGGGACCGTCAGACATCCTTCTCTCTGATGTGTTTGTGAGGAGAAAGTGTTTCTTTCTGTGTATGCTGAGAATCGTGTTTAAGCAGCTTATTCTCTTCATCTCTCTGCATGTGCTGCTGCATTTTCATATGTACATTTTGCATATCCACGTCTGACTTGAAATAATACTGTGTTTTGCATCATATGCGTGTGTGTATATATATATGTGTGTGTGTGTGTGTGTGTTTTTTTTTCCACGTCTTCCTCTACTCGCTCAACACATTTTTCATATGCTGAAGATCCACAGAGCGTCTGCTTGTTTTTGTGGAGCTTGTCAGTGCTCAGAATAAACTCATTGTATCCAGCGGTATGTTTATCTGATGAAATGCACAGCCGAGGCCCCCGTGGCAGGCACTGTGGTCAGGGTGGAGCCCCAGGGTCAGCCTTACAACTACTCTGTGGTGCGAGGGGAATCCTTGCAGTGTGCTGCATGGGTAGTCATTAGCCGCTTCACAGCTGCAGCCTCATTACCACACATTGCACATGGCTGAGGTTTCCACTGGGTGGTCCCATGCCAGTGGGGTAACGCCTGTTAAATTGTGCCAACTTCTTGGTAGCTTGAAAGCATCCTGACCTTTTGGCCTGAGATAATATAATCTAAGGAGATTCACCCAAGGAAAAGTAAAAAGTCTTTTCAGTGTTTTTTTAATGTATTGTATTCATTCTGAAATTAGTGAAGGTCTTAAGGAGAGTAGGTAAGAAGATAATGCCCAACATTGTTTCTGTTGCCTTCCCTGGCCCACCAAGATGAAGAAGACAAAACAGGTGAAACGGGAATAGCCTGAATGAGGCTTGAGTGGATGTCGATGGCAGCTGGCCACAGTGTGCGTACGTACACGTACACCTGTCTTTGGCATACACGCATACATTAGCCTTTCCACCATTGTGCCCCACAGAGCGCTGTGGCATGATTTGTGCTTGACTGACACATCTTATGTCTTTCATGTTTGCTGGTTTTGCGCCGGCACATCATCATCCCCAGCTCTCCAGAATAATTTCCCGGAACATCGTGTACGTTGAGTTGGAAATTTCCTTTGGTTTATAAGGGGATACATGAATGTGAGGCATTCTGGGCCTGAAAAGACCTCTGGCATGACTCAGCTCTCTGTGTTGACTGAGCTGAAAGTGACGCTTTGAAGGCTCAAAAGTGTTTTTCATAACTGCTGTTTTTTTTTTTTTTCCCTCTTCCTCTCAGTGCTTTGTTTGAAGCCCTGTTACCGGCCACCTCTCTAAAGGATTGCTTGTGTATATGAGTGCTGAACTTGTCGGATGTCGTTAGTTGTGATGAGTGACATTTAAATGCCTTTTGTTAATAAACAGATGGAAAGAATGCAGAAATTAATTGTTTCTTTAGGACTCATTGAAAGGTGGAATCATGACATTACCAGCAGCACTCATCGCACAATTAAAATACTGAGTATGAAAATACATCTTTGCACACAGGATATGCCGAGATAACCGTCTACTTGTCATATTTTTATGAAAACAGACAAAAAAAGTAGCCATTTTCCTATGGAGAGCTTTGACAAACTACTCTTCATTCTTACTTTTGGGATACTTTATATTGTTATTCTGCTCCATTTAGTTGTACAAGGCCAGTTGTATCTTGGATTCTTGAGTGTCCACATAAAACTAAGTGGCTCAATGTTTCTGTTTTCTTTGGAAAAGATGTCAAACTTACAGTTGTCCCACGCAGAGACCAATTAGATGTTTCTAGCAGCCTAATTAATGCACCCATAAGGATATCTCTTGATTCTACAAACATGAATGCACATATTTTCTTAGCATTTCATTTCTTTGCCTAATGAACACAGGCATGAGCAAATACTCTAGTTAAAGAGAGCGGCATGTTTTTGCTGGACCCAGTCTAGTGCTGAACTCACAAAGCCCTAGAGCTGATGTTAAAAGCATAATCCACAGCAATTTTCAGTAACAAAAAACATTTTTTCAAGACTCATCAAAGTCACAAGGTCAGGAGTCTCTAATATAGCCTGCTTGTAGGAGCAAGCAAGAAACCTCCATTAGATTAGATTAAACTTTATTGTCATTACACATGTACAAGTGCAAGGCAATGAAATGCAGATTAGTATCTGACCAGAAGTGCAATAAGCAGAGCAAAATATACAGAGTCTACAGTATGTACAAGATGGCCACTGTTACGGACATAATGCACATGTGGAAGCACTATGGATTTATTGTACAGATGGAAGTACTATGGACAAATAATATACAGATGGGGGTACTGTGGACATGATGTACAGATGAATGTGTGTTGTCAGATGTGAAGACTCCGCAGAAACCATAAACACTTATTTACACCACAGATATTAAATGACCGGTTGCATCAACAGATTCAGAAAGAGGAATAAAAACGAGCTGTTTGACTTAAAACTTAACGACTAAGAGATTCCATCTGCTGCAGATCATCTAAGTAAAAACACATGCTATAAACAGGCCCTCCAGCAGCACATACTGTCGAGGTTCATTTCATTCAGGGATTTATCTTTGGGTCTCCTGCCGAACGACTTGAGTAAGGGTTTTTTTTTCTGTATGTTGGTGCGGTTTAGATATTCAAGAAGTTTGAAAATGTGTCATTGTGTTTTTTATCTTTTGTTTTGCGTTGATTTTGTTGTCTTATGAAGATACTTTACTGCACATCAAGAATACAGTGGAATATTGGATATATACTTTTTTTTTTACAGTACTTTTTCAATTTTCTTTCATTAAAGTTTTTATTTTACCCATTTTTTAAACTAATTACTTCTGAGTGGCCTATGAATCACAACACGTTGCCAGCCGTATGTGGACATAAAAACCTCAGGGTCCTCACACAACACGCTGACCGCTGGGCAATCGGAGAGTGTCTGGCATTAGTCAAACCCGTGTTGGCGTCTTTTCAGCCTATTCAGCAGGTCTAAATTGTAGTGGACTCCGATTGGCTGTTCAGCTTAGCGAATCAGTCCATGAGAATAGAAACAGAATGACAAAAGCGAGCAAATGACAATGGCAAGAGGGCACACGTGGAAGGGATTTCTCGTTTCCAGTCTTCACCTCACCTGAACATTCCAATACGGCAAAACTTGGGCGTACTTCTATCTGACCAACAATGCAAATTCAGCTTTGCCCCAACATTATCAGAAGCCATGACAAACCTCAAATAGGTTAATGTTGTAGTCACAGTTGTCCCACGCAGAAACAATGTGTGGTTTCAATAACCAACTTTTTTCTTTTAATAACCTCTGCCAGGTCCAGGAGCCCCAGACAGACCGGCAGCTGATTGAGACATCTCCAGTCCTCCAGAAACTGACCGACTTTGAACAATGTATTGGAGTCCTATTCACACATGTGCGTCTACTGGCCAGGGCTTTCACCTTGAGGACCGTGGGCTTCAATCACCTCACGCTGTAAGTACAGTCATTTTTTGTTGGCTGATAATTAAGTTACAGCCAATTAAAATGCAAAGTGAGGCGCTAGTTGGCCAGATGTAATTTGCAAGGATGCTGCCAGGCTTTGTTGTCTGTCGTTCCCTTTAGAGGTGATGAGGCATGATGCATTATAATATAATATATAATGTGATCCGAGATGCTGGGAGTTTTGTCATACATTTAGCATTTTAAATTGTTGTATGTGTTGTAATTCAGTCTCCTCCCATATGAATTTGTTTAACCCATTCAGCTTACAGTCTATATTTTCTTGTCATCACTTAAAACAGCCGATGTAACAAGTGCTTTAATGTCATGTTCAGAATGCCTTAGTACACGATAGCCCTTTTCACATTTTTGGGTACAGTACATAATTTAGGGGCTTCACTGCCGAGAGAGAGAAAGGCCTTGGGGATTCTGAAGTCCCCATATCTGTAATCTGCCTGTACCTGCGAGGCCATAACCCCACTGTGCCATGGGAAATGGGGTTTTGATTCAAAGGGTGGTTCTTTTTAAAATTGTACTTTCTCGTTCACTGAAGCCACATTTCTTATTTTAGGGATGTTTTTCTCGTATTGTCATGCTTCAGTGCATACTGTGATTTACTGGATTCTCACATATGTTTTCACAATTAGTTTAAAGTGGATATACCATACACACAATCCAAAATGTGTTCATTTTGGAGAAGTATGAATTTTGTGTTGGGGCTTTTTTTTTCCCTCGTCTCACAGTGATACTGTGAATTTGGAAATGTTTTCTCCTCTCAACCTCTGCTATGACATTTGTTCAATAGCAAGTATAGTTACAAAGTTATACAGAAGACTTATATGCTCATTCACCAATGAATGGAGTAATGCAAGTCTAAAAAGATTGCTATTTTGACTTCACTAATTAGAATGTTCACTCCAATTTGAGGTGTTTCTGATTCTGAATATGAGAGGGTTATTTGCAATGGAAGCTTAACTCACTTCTGAGCTACACAACACAATAGTGAGTTTGACAGCTAAAGCAAATTAGCCTTGGCAGCACACCTCTGATGTCTGATTGGCAGCCTGCACTCTGTAATTGCTTGCTTAGGTTTGCCACAAGGACAACGGGGTGTGTGTGTGTGTGTGTGTATCATGTACACACAGTCACACATACAGTACGCCGCTGTGCATGTTCTAATCTACCACTTAGAAGTAAAACTAACTTCGCTCTTGGTCAGTGAAGTTGATTAAAGTTCAGAGGTTTGTCACCCACTGAACTTTACTTTGAGGACTTTCTAACTCGAGTCTGATTCTAACCATGTTTTCTAACTCGGTGGCATCACACCCAGTAGCTTAACTCACTATAAGTTTAAGCTAATGTGTAATACGTTTTATAGATTTTTATTTTTACAGTTCCTGGAGTAAAACAGACATAGTTCATGTATTTTCAGCGTAATTTCTGTTCATTGGTTTATTAGTGGCCAAAGGCAGGTTGACCTAAATAAAGCAGACTAACTTGAAAGCTGGAACATAGCAACAGCCGCCCATGAGGACTAAAGGTTATATCAAAGTAGGTCACACTGTCGTGATGGAGAGAAGAACGAGGTCAGATAACGAAAAGGAAGGTTGGGCAATAAGGTAGAAGGCAGATGAGAAGGCAGAGCTCTGTTTGGCCTTCAGCCTATCACTTTATGGAGAAGTAGAGGACAAGCTGTCCTAAAAGAAGACAAGACAAGAAGCAAGGATACGAGTTGACCCTGTCAGGGGCGTTGAAAACCGGAGGCTACCATCAGACAGCAGAAATGAAGAGCTGTGGCCCCCAGGCTCTGGGCTTCCTATCTCCTCACACAGCAGAAGAGCTGGGTGTTGCAAGAATTTCACTGTTAGTGCAAAAAGGTCCATCTGGTTTTATGTTCAGTGTTTGTTAAATGGAAGTACATTTTACTGTGCTGCTTGACAGTAGTCAATCGAAACATTTATACATGCAATTCTACAGTATTTTACTAAGTAGATTAAAAGATAAGTGTAGCACCTTAGCTGTCATTATGTATCAAAATAAAAATACATGATTTATTTTTTTCTGGAATAAATGCATGACAAGTGAAGAAACATCAGTAGCTTTAGCACTCAGGCTTTGTTGTTGCTTCATTCTCAAGCACCCTTGCAGATTATTTCTGCACACTTTGCTATCGGGTGAGGTAAAAATCAATACACTTTCACTTATTTGAGGAATTTTTCTGGAAATATATTTCAGTATTCAACAAATTCGACAATCAACACAGAATAGGAGAAATACCTTTTTAGATGTGGTGAAAATATGTTACTTTATTTGCTATCTGCAGTGAAGTACGAGTGATGAGGTAGTTGAGAGGGTTAATTAAAAGCCTGTCTATAGATATTTCTATGAATTTTCCTCTATGTCCAAACAAGGTAATATTTTCAACTGTAAACTTTAGCCTCACGTGTGTGAGCCTAACCGTTGGCAGGAGGATATGACAGAGCGATGTTTAAGTTGTCTCATGTATATTCCTATCCAGTAAGGGCTACAGTTCTCAGTTCCCCAAAGCTCTTCTATGGAGCTCAGGATGGCAAAATTACACACAAGCTATAGCATCATCGTACCCACTGTTAGGACAAATAAAACAGATTAGGAAAAAATTATTGACATCCTCTTTTTTGTTTAGTGCAAGTCTACTGGAAATGAACCTGAAATTTTATTATATTGAAGTATTATCTTGATTTATATTGATCTTTTTATGTAGTACAATTTATTTTCATACAGTACAAACATTTTTTTTTCTTGTTGCCTTTACACAAAATTACATTCTGAATCCAGAGTCATTTAACTCCCCAGTGACACAATAGTATCTGCAGATAACACATTGGAACGCATGCATGTACATTTGAAACAAGAACATTATTTCCCTCTGAACCAAGAGGTAAAGTAGCCTTAAAAAATTGAGTGCTCCCTTCTTTCGGAGCGGACAGCCTGTCGCCGCCTCTTCAGTGGGGCCTTTAAAGGTATTTTAGATCAAAGTCGGAGACGAATAAAGACCTCGGCTCCACACTTTACTTCAATTTCCCCCACCTTACTGGAGCATTGTGCCTCTGCTGTTGAAGTGAATAAGGAATGGCTCTTTGTGCCACTTCACACAGCAACGCACTCCTCTTTGACCCGTTCTATCTCTCCCTTTTTCCTCTATCTTTTCTATTTTTTCCTTTTGTCTCTTGCTGTCACTCCACTGTTCTCTTTCTCACTCTACTTCCCATTGGACCTAAAATTAGCTCACGCTACACCTTGCCGATCTGTTTCTACCCAGAATATACTGGCTGGCAGACTCCTTTCCCAGCTGACATTCAGTATGTATGTTAACTACAGCAAACCTGTTGACACGTGTTCACATGTACAGTGGTTAAGTGCAGGACGAAGAAAGAGGTTCCCACTGGCCTCCACCCTCTCTTCCTCTCTCAGCTCTCCATTCTCTTAATTGATGTAATAACATTTACATCAAGAAGCTCTGTGACTGTTTTTAGTCCAGGGGTGTGTGTCCTTTCCCTCCTAATGAAGATCAGCCACGGATCTTAAAGACAGAGGTACAGTGCTGTGAAAAAAATATTCTCTCTCTTTCTGTTTCTTTCCTACTACACTGTTTCAGATCTTCAAAAAAAAATCTACCCTAAAACAAAGGCAACCTTGCAAAAAAAAACACACACACAAGATAGACACTAGTTTAAATGATAAATATATGTATTTGAAAATATTAATCCCCTTAGTCCCTACAGTCAAAAAACTCCGAAAAAAAACCAGGGTAGTGGCCAATTCATTGTAGCCTTTGACAGAACCGTACCCACATCATTTTTTATTCATATTACAACAGGGGATATGAACATGTTTTACACGTGTGCAAAACAAATCCTGATGCCATTTTTGGGCAGTATCAACAGAGAGAAGATCTCCTTAGTTTGTTGTACTTTAACAACACGAAACATATAAAGAAAATAAAACGACGTGTAACATGAACAGTGCCAAAGAGATTGCAATAAAAATTACATACCTTCCATGTATCGAACAAGCAACTAGTTACATCTTCTATCATGTGCACAGTTGTGACACTATGACATTTGTAAAGAGTCTGTCCTGACTAGTGACTGCATTATGTCGCAGATATAAAATTATTTTTGGGGCTCTGGCACTCCTCAGATCCACAATGAAAGACATTATCTATAAATGAGGATGACATGGGACCTTTCCAAAAGTCTCTGACATTCCAACGTTAGTCCAAGAGAAGAATGACCCATCCAGGATTTCACAAACGAGCTCTCTCACTTCATTAAAGGTCAGGTTCATGACCCTGCTATCAGAAACACATGGGGTAGGAATGGCATCCATGGGAATGGAGTTAGGTGAAAACCACTCCCGACCCAACATAACATTAAGGCTTGTCTAATATGGGCCACAACACATCTAGATCAGAGGTTCTCAGTCATGGTCCTCAAGGTGTGTTTTATCAATCACAAGCTGGAACATACCATTTCCAATGAGGGTGGAAGAAAAAAGGAGGATCTTCCAGCTTCTGATTGACTGAACCCCTAATCCAGCTAATCAGCAGTGGGAAGTTCAGGGTTAGTTGGGAAAATGGCATAGCAGGGGTCCGCGAGGACCAAGATTGAGAACAAATTAAAAAATGCGATGGACTAGTCTTACAAAATGTTTATAAAAACATAATTAAGGTATTAATTGTTTTTTTAAAAAAAGAATCAATTCTTCCAGTCTTGTTAAAGATGCACCTGCTGTCTTTAACTTTGATGTCTTTGGCTTCAATATGGTGCAGCTAAAAAAAGGCAAAATCGGACAATAAACTTTGACCTTTTTCTGTCTTTGATGTCATCATCCTCCTCCTCGCCTACCCCTTCATCTTTTTCTCTTATCTTCAGACTCTCTTACTGCGGGGAGCTCAAATCTACAGCTGGATATGTGCTCTGCAGCTGTACTTACCCTTGCCTTTATAGCACTCATTTACAACTACCCAATACTTCCTGTCTGCCTGGCACAGCACCAGCCTACATCTGCAATGCTAATCTATAATTCTGTTTAATTAATGACCATTACAGCAGTAGTAGCCCCCCCTTCCCCCATCTAGCACTGTGTGGGGAGTTGGAGTATGCTTTCTGCCTTTCACTGATGCAGAAAACGGCATGAAGCTCATGTACAGTATCACGTTGCTGCCATTAGTTTTTACTAGGAATTGTTAGAATGGTGAAAGTTGCTCTCTAAACCTGTGTGCACCCTTGCTGCTTTTATGGGTCTAGGAATTTGACAAGCACTCCTGCAGGTGTACCAGAGGTTCTTAAGCATGTATTTATTTCCATTTATATTTGAATTACAGTCATTTTCTTCTGAGGGGCTGCTACTTCAGGCAGGCTGCGAGTTGTCACACAGCCTGTCAGTGCAGCTGTTCCCAGAGGCCACGCGTGAAATGTACATCAGCCGACTTCACCATTTCTGTTAAAAGCCCGGTACATTTGTTGAGAGAGCATGATGCCTTTCATGCCCCACTGATGTGTAGCTGAATAACCTCATGTGAAACCCTCCCTCCCTCCCCCCCCCAAAACAAAATTTCTTCCTGCCCTCCCTCCTCGCTCCATTTAATTTCCCCCCACATCCCTCCTCAACCTTTTCTTTTTCTTTTTGTCATTCCTATGTTTACCTCTACCCATTCATTCTCGTCTTCCTCTTTTCAAGGGGCCACAACCAGAGGATGGAGTTCCTAGGGGATTCAATCATGCAGTTAGTGGCCACAGAGTACCTCTTCATCCACTTCCCTGACCACCATGAAGGACATTTAACCGTAAGATTGGATCATTTAAATTCTAAGTCAGCGCACACACACCTCACAGGCTCTTCTCCTGCATAGGCCTGTAGACGCATGTACATTTCACATCTACATCTTTGCACCTGTCTTTTGTTTTTACTCTGTGCTTCTGCTGTCTAAAGTTGCCTGAAACTGATGTTCCTCGCTTTTTAAATGAAATGAAGTTACAGCTGTGCTTTTGTGTCTGCGTGGGTGATTTTATTTTTTTTTTTTCTTCCCTCCTTCCTTCTTTTCCATCAATCTTTGACTCTCTGAGTACCAGCCAGGTATTCACCCCCATTCCTCTTTTGCTTGTTTCCACAAAATAACTCGCCTCACCTCACACTGTGCTTGTGTGTTTACTGTACTTCTTGTGATGGGTATTGTCATGAGACAAAATTGTTTGGTGTTTTTTCAGTAACACATCTTTGTTGGCACATTTTTGCAGAAACTGTCAGGAGTCTGAAAAATAAAGTTGAGCGTATGCTTCAAACTTGCATGGCTTGTAACACAGGTACAAAGTAAATGATCACACTGTGAACACGAAGTCCATTTTCTGACAGCGTCAAACGACATTAGAACTCCCTCTTTTCATTTGAGCATCAGCAGTTCTCTTCAGAAGACTACTCGAGGCTGGAGGGATGGGACGGTTCTAAAACTGAATAAGAACTTCTGCAGTTAGATATTTATTCGTGCATATTCCTTATAGATGGAAGCCTTGACGTCAGTTATATAAAAGCTTGCAGGAAGCTTTCCTTGAGAGACTGAAAGCTTTAGAGACTGAAAGCAGCCTAGGCCCGAGAGTCAAGATGGGGTACATCTGAAATGGATTTCAAATTGGGGAAAAAGTGCTTATTCAACTAGTGTGTATGTTAGTGGCTCCGATTGTGATTGCATGTTTACTGTTAGGGAGGGCACAAATCCAGACAGTCATATTCCATTCCATTTGCTCTTTTCCATGTCTTGTAGCTATATTTAACATGTTTGTGTTTTTCCTTTTAGAGACATAAATGTACTCCATCCAGTCTAACATGTTGTCATCCGCTCAGCTCCAAGTCACAATGCAATATTTAACAGAGCAACGTGCAATCTCCCTGAAACATTTACTCTGCATTACCATTTCTGTCTTTGATGAATTATTCCATGTAGGGTTTATTTTGATGTTCTTCTGTACTTCTGTATATTTTCATGTAAGCGTGTGTCTGTGTGTAGTGCTCGTGTATATTCCTGATAGATAGGACATGAAAAAGTGATGCGCCGTGTGCTTGTCCGTAGCTCCTCCGCAGTTCGCTGGTGAACAACCGCACACAGGCCAAAGTGGCAGAGGAGTTGGGCATGCAGGAGTTCGCCATCACCAATGACAAAACCAAACGACCAGTGGCCCTACGGACCAAGACGCTGGCTGACTTGTTGGAGTGTATGTTCACAGTTCTTTTATTTGTTTGAGGAAATATAATATGAGAAGAAAGCAAATCTCTATGGAGCCTCTACTCAACCGCTTTCATGAATGTCTCTCCAGAATGTGCAGGTTAAGATGCCAGCATGAAGTACCTTTATTGATTTCTTTGTTCCCTTTGTGTTAGATGTCAAACTCAGTCACTTGCCTGCTGAAGATACTGAAGGATGCTCCTTGTGCGCTGATTTGTTTTTCTTTTATTTAATAGTTTTAATAATATGCTATCTCTGGTAATCTACCAGCGTAATAGAATTTAACCAGAATAAAACATCTAAGGTTTGCTTAGTAGAAGGAATCTGTCTGTGGAAACACTTTTGACATACAATACAGTTTACGGAAAGCCGGTAACTAAGTCAGAAAAAAAAGTGTGCTAACAATAAAATCAGTGTGGTCCACCAGCAGGACTGAGCTGCCAGCACTTAACACTTTCAAATCTGCTTTACTATGTTATACATTATAATGAGTACAAGTGTTAGACCACCTGTTTCTCATAATTTACTCATTTTTGACTTTTTATATTACATGAAACTCTGAGCTGAATGTGGTCTTAGCTGCACTGAAGCAATTTTCCCTTTTGAGAGGATAAAAGGTAGAAAGTCGTCAGGCTGTTCACTTGTTAAAACAGCATTATTTTGAAGTTATAGTGTTTAACATTTTTCACATATTTTATTAATAGAAATATGCTCCAACACTTATCATATTGTGGAGAGGTGCAGTGAAAACCTCTGGTGACAAAGAATCATTGAACAGCACTGGCAGCGATCCAGAGATATTCCCTTCGAAAGGTATTTGAGCAAGCAGGGAGAGGGAGGACTGGCAAGAGCAGAGACAATGCTAACAGGTCCCATATTAGCTCTAGCTTAAGTTGCACACCGTAGCTTTAAGGTGTATTAATAAAAATTGGACAAAGTGTTGCAGAAGTAGGGATTCATATCAAGTTTGAGAGAAGCCTGCCATCCCATAATAACTCAGATCAGCTGATAAGTCGGTCCTGGGGTGAAAGCAACCCATCACCTTTTCCTAGACATTCCCTAGTTTCCAGGCCTTCACAAAACATGGCGTTATAGCTAAATTGTGACTTGACTTACAACTATCCACTCTCCACCGTCTCAATCAGCATCTGTTGCTATGAATACTAGAACTACATCTGCTTGTCCATTGCCTGGAAGACATTCGCAATATGACCAAAAATCTTTTCATTTTGTTGTTAAAACAGGAAAATATTTGACATTTTTGCTTAGAAATGACAACTCATTGGATAATTGATTAATTAATTGAACAACCATTGCATCCCGACCAAGATTAAGGATCCAAAAAATAATAATAAATAGAAATGACTGTATAGTGCTTCCAAGCAGTAGGATCTATTGCAGTCCATAATATGCTTCCATCATACATTCTTCATTTGGCTTTAAACCATGTAATAAATTGCATCCATTTGATATTGAAAAGGTTTTGAAATGTCTTAGATTTAACTCAAGAAACCCTGCAGAAACCTTGTTACAGAACACAAATGCTAACAAATGCAAATGTCCTGCTCTGATGTTGACATCAGAAAACCCCAATAGTGGAGCCATAGTAGAATTAATAGACAGTTATAGCAATGCATAATGTTTAAGTAATCCCCGAGGCCCCGATTATAAAATACTGGTATATGCTCCCTAAAAATGAACAGCGGTAAAGCGAAGAACGTAAGGGTGTGTGCCCTTTACTGAGGCTGAAGTCATGAGTATCAGAAGTGATCAATAACAGCCCACATTACGCCAACAAAGAGCGCGGCTTTTGATGGCGTAATGTGGACTGTGGCAACACAACTGTAATATAAAACTAATAGAGCGCAGACAATTTCAGATTGGCAGAAATCGTGGAAAAAGACAAAAGCCGTAATGCATTCCAGGTCAGGATTCTGTATGCAGACCTTAAAGCATGAATCACACATGGATCCACAAATACACACACGAGGGTAAAAGACGGGACCGAGCTTCATATCATTTGCCTTTTAAATTCTCCTTGCAAGTTCAGGCCAGAGCAGAGTTGATGACACAGGAAGGCGACAAGGGTCAGAGCTGGAAATGAGTGCAGCTTTTCCACATATGAACAGTTGTGCCCTGCAGCTATATCAGGCCCTCACTAGCCTCCTGGAATATTACCTATTATTCCTCTCTCGTGTCCCACTGCCTTGGTCACAGAGACGAGTGAATGCAGTGGCAGTTCATGGTAACAAAGGGATGAAGATGACATCCAGCACCTACTACTTAGATTTCAAATCTGTTTCAATCCATTTAGATTGCCAGTTATCACAATTCAGTTTGACATGCTATAAGTTTTGGCCTATATATTTTATAGATGTGCTAGTGAACTCTGTTTGGCCCTATTTCAATGTCCTCTTTTATTATTTTATTGTATTGTCTCTTTTTTACCTTTTGTGATTTTCTCTGTGAAAGGTGCTATATATAAATGCATTTTACTCACTCTTTGATGTAAAAAGGCAGGAAACTAGTGGCATATTGTACAACTCTTTAACCTTCAACATCACATCTCTTACTGTGGAGGGCTGCAGCTGAGGTTTGTCCCCTGATCTTTGTTAATGTTTCATTTACTTTAGCAGGATGAGAACCGAGTGTGAAGCTGAGCAGGAAAAGTAGAGCACACACTGACTGCCATTTTGCTTTCTTTCCTTTTCTGTCTGCAGCTTTCATCGCAGCACTCTACATTGATAAAGATCTGGAGTATGTGCACACCTTCATGAATGTCTGCTTTTTCCCCCGGTTGAAGGTGAGCCATTATTCATAGCCATTCACCCTCGTGCACCTGAGGTGGACACCTCAGAGACAAAGAAGTACTGAGATGCTGAGGAGGGAGCTAATGGCTGGGCCCCAAATGGCACATCGACGTGAGGCTTGAAGTGGTGCTCTACTCCTGAATGGCTCTAACAACGGCGGCAGGGATTAGTTATATTTTAGTTATATTTAAGGGGAATCGCATCAGTGTAGGGCATTCATTGGGTTCTTAATGTTGTCAGTGTTTTTCTATTGATTCAATAAGTGCTTGGGCTGTTGATGGTGTCCATTTCTGGAGTGTTGAATATATCAAGTGAGCTTCAGTTAAGACTCCCATGGCCAGATGTGAATAAGAAGGCATTTTACTCTCAAGCACCACTGGATTGTCTAAATTTAGACAGAAGAGCCATAAAGCTGCTGCTATTTTGCCATTAATACAGCTGCTGTGGTGCAAGACACAAGCCATCACACACACCCTACACATAAACAGGCAAGTTAGCGCACACACTTGCTCTTGTACGAGTAGCAACACAGCGTGGACCTCTCCTTGTGAAGCTGCTGCAGTGGTCTGATATGCCATGCTAATTGCTGTCTTGGTGTGCCTCTCCAGGGAGAATCCCCAGCTCTGGAGGAGCTGAGCTTTGCGTCATGGTTGCTGCAAGAGAGCACCTCATTTCCACTTCCAAGAGAAAAGTTGTGAAACAGCCAGCACGTCTCCTTACATAGCTTTCTGGAAACCACAGTGTTGCACAAGGCGCCGCTTCATCCAATTTGGATGGAAATAGAGAGGCAACGTAAAATAAATGCTGCTTGACTTATGTTCGCATTTTTTGCTGTGCCATGTAATTATACATACAATATAGAGAGAGTTGCACATCTGTGCACTTGAAGTGGCTTATATTAGAGCTGGGCGATGCTGCGCTCTTTTCAAAACAGCCAAATTTTTCTGCTTTAGGCAAAAGGAGTGTAGATGCCCCCCAGAGAGAGGAAAAGTGGGAAGGAGAAAAAGGGAAGCAAATCGCAGAAACAAGAACAGCAGAGATGGAGGGGTTGGGGGCAGTAAAGCGAGAGAGTAGCAGAGCACCAGCAACAGAAGCACTCTTTGTAGAAAATTAATAGGAGCAGACAGTTCTGGATTTAAAGTCTGCCTTTTTATGACAAGACTGCTTCCCTGTTAATGGAAGGGCTTTTAGAAGTCCCCCTTGGATAAGAGAAATGTATCAGGGCTGCACACCTGGGAGACTCCCAGATGCTCTTTATTTCTGGCATGGGATTGGCTTTTGTCTTAAGTAGCCTGTGATTTGTACTCGCTGTGAAGATACAGATGGAAAGTCAGTCAGAAAGAGAGTGAGCAAATAAGTTAGAGTGGGTCATGGTAAAAATGAAATAAAAGCATGAGTCACAAGGAAAAGGACGGGTGTAACTGCTGACTTTTAGTTCTTATGTTTCTGATATTTTTTTTTTTTTTTAAAGCAGTTTGTGAAAGAAGTAGTTTGATTACATGTGCTTTGACCGGGTTTGTGTGTTGCAGGAGTTCATCCTGAACCAAGACTGGAATGACCCAAAGTCTCAGCTGCAACAGTGCTGTTTGACCCTGAGAACAGAGGGCAAGGAGCCTGATATCCCACTGTACAAGTAAGAGCCCAGAAAACACTGACGCTTGCTGTTTGGAGCCAGCACTGATACTGAATTTCATTTAGATCCAAATCTAGAATTAATAATGAATGGGTTGAAGTGGGTCATATGAATGCCAACCTCTTTTGAAGTATTTTCATATTATCATTTTTGTATATATTGTAAATACTGTTGGCTATCGGGTGAAAAGCTTTGTATAAAATATGACTGGAAAGAAATATCTTTGAGCATCACAAACTTTTCTCCACCGTGTATGCTTCTCTAAAGAGTTAGTATGATGGAAAACTGAGAAAAATGAGATTGGAGCTACATTAAGTGGAATTTCAGGTCAAACTCTTATTTCTGCAGTGTTTTCATTTATTAGAATCTCCCACTCCGAGAGCGAATATACTGCTGTACACCTGCTGCGTGACTGTATTTACGTCTCCAGCGGCCGCCATTACGGAAGACGCAGCTGAATATTAAATGCATTATTTATAAGGTTGTGTTCCCATTGGCTGGAGGTGAATGAGGATACCACGCCTCCAGCCCATCAGAGTACGTGCTTATGAACAGTTTTTATGTCAACGGCTTTTGAAACCACCTGATAGGGAAAAGAGGAGAACTGGGGCTCTTTGTAAAGGTGGATTTAGAGAAATATAAACAGCTTTGGGTGAATAATTTCATAGATATCTTTAAACACACAGTCAAAAACAGCCACAATACCAGCTCTTTAAACATGTGGTGTCCAGGTGTTACAGCTAACTGCAGCTTTAACATATCTCTTGTATAACGGTATATATATTGTAGTATATACAGCCAAACCCATGTTTTGTTTATATTTGGCCATATGTGCTTCTAAAACCCAAATTGGTTCCCTGATCAAACTGAAACATGTGCATACATTCAGGCACGTGTACACGGTTCATACAACTTCTCTTCAGCATGACCTAAAGTCTGCGGTTAAAGTGGGTTTACCCAGGCATCACATGGGCCACAGTACACGGTATTCAGTGAGATGAAGTGGAACAAACATATTTCACAGGATTTCTCTTTGCCGCTGGTCCCTGAACATTGTCAATAGCCGTGTAAAGGTCTCTGTTGTTGTGATAAATAAACACACACACACACAAAGACACCTCTTATTTAACCAAAGGTCAAGGAGCAAGTGTCATTTGACAGAATCCTTTTGAGAGCTGCCATGAAGCTGTGTGTTTGTCGCCATGGCAACTGACAGTGTTTTTGCTGAAGGGAAATTAAAAAAACAAGGGCGGTTGGAGGAAGAGCAGTTTTATGTACAATGAACTCCACAATCCAGCATTCAATCAGTCCCCTCGTCCCCTCTTGTATTTATCTGAATTTCCTCTCAGGCCTCCTCTGTTTATTATTCTGTCTGTCTGACCAACGGATGGCGATTTTTGACACAGCACAACTCTGACACTACAATCAACACTTCCCTCCAAGTCTATTGCCCAAAAGAACGTGAACAAGAAACAAATGTAGCTACCGGTGTTGACTTGAATTTCAACACACACCCACACCCACACATGCGTGCAGGAGAATAGACACAAGCTTAAATGGAGCTAGATGCCGACAAATATGATGCGTTTGCAGCACCCTCGAGTGTAATTACTACTTTCTACTATGCACAGTAGCAGCAGATCATCTTCGATCATCTTGATCTCATGCTTAACCTCCTCTTGAGATGACCTCACCCCTGTTGGTTGATGCACCCGAATTATACAGCCGGTACAGCCTTTCATGCAGCCGTTGTTGCCGTCAAATCTCTCGGGCCGTCTGAACTCGTTTACAAGTGTGAAGAGTAGAGTACAATGTGTCTGACAGAAAGGGACTAAATGACCGAGGGAGAGCATCAAAGGACACGGGAATGGGAAGGAAAGGAGTTAATGCACCGAGGCCCCTGCTAAAGGTTCCCCTGTGAATGTGTCTGGCTGATGACAGATCTGCACCTCAACCCCTGCACCATTACTTTACTGTACATTGCATCTGGGCAGCACACACCAGGGAGCAGACACATACATTTGACATTGTGCAGAAAATGGCCTGAGTCAGTAAGTAGCAGCTTTTAGTGTGAGCTCAGGCTCGTACAGACCCTCTAGGTGCTCCCATCTGTGCGCAGCCTTGAAGTTGACAACTTCCCAACGTGCCTCGCAGATTTTCGTTTGGTCTCGTTTTGTTTTATTTTAGCGGCGTGATAATTCCAAGTGACACGCTGTCCCTGTTGAGATTTGCCGAAACCGGCGCGCACGAGAGTCTTATTTGCTTCGCACATGCTATGTGCTTCTTCATTTGTAAGTGAGAAAGGAGGCTGAATTATTGATAAAGTGTCATAAGTGACCACATTGCATTAAAAATGAATTGCTCTCCTGAAATAAGTAAATTGTCTGTGAATAATTTAGGTGACTCACAGCCTGGGTCTGAGATGTTTATGCTAATGTTAACATTTCAAACATCTCCCAAGTTTTGTCTGCTGTCTTGTACGTGCATCCCTGCAGAAATCGAACAAAATTGACAGCTTTTTTTTTTTTTTCGCTTTAAGTGAGTTACATCTGTAAATTAGTGGTGTGACATTCTCCTGTCATCCATGTCTTTAGCTTTTTCGTTTCACACTAGTGGGTCTCCCATTTCACTTCTGTCCCAGCGCACCGTATGTTGATCGTCGAATCGGAAGACGGTTTCAAAAGTGGCTTAAATGCTTCTCAGAAGACTTGTGAATCAGAGCACTATTCCCCTGCTGTCAACCCTCCCCTGATAAATTATATTTATTCCAATTGAAACCTTTTTTTACCTCCTTTTTACTTGTTATTTCTCTGAAGAAACGACAACCTTGAGTGTCCTTGTGCCTTCCTCCTGCTTATTATTATTATTATTATTATTATTATTCTCATCTCTACCCTCCTTCAACTGATTTGATATTTTATGTTTTTCAATTTGCAGGACCCTCCAGACAGTGGGGCCCTCGCACGCTCGCACCTACACCGTCGCTGTGTATTTCAAAGGGGAGCGAATTGGCTGTGGCAAAGGCCCAAGGTGAGTAAGACAGTACAATATAGTAATACACAACAGGACAAGGCGCTCTCCCTCTCAGTGCACCGCTAATGGGCTCGAGAATAATGGCTGTGCTTTATTGATGGTGTTTATTATAGCAATTAAGCTCTTGTTGGCCTATTCTATCGGGAGAAACATTATGCAGAATGAAAATGATTCGATTCATTATTGATTTGACGTAAATTGTGTTATGGAAATATCACTTTGTGCAATAGTGCTTTTGTCAGGGCGACACTGCATCTGAGGCTGTATTTAGGTCTACCTGGGATATTGTGTTCACAGCAGGACAGAGATGTACGAGTGCGTGTGTTTGTGCTTTTGTGTCTGACTGAGTCTTTGTGTGCACTCATACATTCACACTTTGGTAAAGTAAAAGTGAATCTCCGCGCGACGTCCTTTTTCAGGGTTGGAAGGGTTGACAATAAAGCTGCAGCTGAGCCTGCGAAAAATGAAACCTAAATCCATCAGACATCTTTTAGCACCCACCCCCCCCCCACCCCCACTCACCCCCTCCACATGTGTAAATCCCCTCCATGGCCCCCTACTTGAAAGCACTCTCTCTTGCTCTAAGCTGGCGATAAGTTTGTCCCTTCCATAGGATCTTTGACAGCTAACTGTTTTTGTATTTACATGACTTAAGCTCCCAGCCACCTCCGCTGCTGGGCTGCGATCAGACAGCACATAATATATACGGCGGGACGATGAATTGAAGGAGTAAACAGTGCCCATCATAGAGCTGCCAATAGGCTTATCTTTTAGAAATGTGTGCACTGTGTTACCTGGTATTGTTAGGCAAAAGGGTTCTTTCAAAACAAATATAATGCACTTGATAATCCTCTCAATTTTGGGCCTGCTTTTTTTTTTTCTGACAGAATTTCAAAAAAGGGAAATTCTGAATATGCTAAAGACCTTTTCTCCCTCTTTCTCTCTCCTTTTTTAAAAATATCTAGCATCCAACAGGCAGAAATGGGAGCTGCGATGGATGCGCTCGAAAAATGTGAGTTGTTTGGCAACACAGACCCCTCCCCTCCACACAAACACACACACATTTTCACACTTTAAGCCTTTCACACACTTTGCCTCAGTGTTGAATATTAGCCTTGGCTGTACAGTATGCAAGATGGCTGGCAGAGAGCTGTGGCCTGACCAGCCGGTTGGCTGCAACATATAGGACATTAGGCTGTTTGAAGTGCTAGCCCAGAGCACAGGCACGGGGCCTAGCCAGAGATGGAGAACCAATAAAACGAGGATGGGGAAGCTAAGCATCCTCGACCATGTCAATCATCTCATGGGACCACAGAAAGTTTGTGTCAAGGGCCGTGCAAAGTTAGCATTTTTTTGTTGTGTTTTCGAGCTCTTTCATAGACAATGAGAGCGAGGCTTCGTACTCAGAGCGACTCTCTTGTGCGCTGCGCTCCTCTTCAGATTTGAAGGAGTGCAGCTGACGCGTCCCTCATGTGCTGCTTCACTCCTTGGCTGTTTTTCATCTTGTCATCAGCCACCACTTAAGGAAAATAGATAGTGGTTTTTAAGCATTTACAATGTCTCATTCGCTGCCAAGTAAAAATACAATTAAAGTGCTCTCAGAAACACCTCCATGAGCTGTTCCCATCATCTCCAACTCACCTCTTATGCTCTATGCATATGTATGCGGCTGCATAACATGAAACTACGCTGAGTGTGTTGAGAGTTTTGTGTTCAAGAGCAATTTTCGGACTGGAATTGGTTGCTATGCCAGTGACCACCACATTAATCAGCTGTAAAAAATAAAAATGTCTTTACTCAACTAATTAGCTGGGGGTGAACACAAATGGTGTTGTTGGAACAGGCCTGTAGAACCAGAGGGCAGGAAGGTCGCATTTTGATTTCATTTGGTTCATAAATGAGGCCTCCAGCCACTTCTGATTGATACTGTTTGTGCACCCAGGCTTTAGCTTTTTATGAAACATTAGTGTTGGGGTGTTATTATCTAAAGCCGTGCTCTCCATCTCGCTCTCTGTCTGCTGCTCGACTCCCTCCCTCCTTATCAGGGGGTGTAGTTCAGTGCACACGCTCTCTCTTCTGTGTCTTCCTCCCTCCCTTAATTCCTCCCATTTTCTCTCCCCAGTGTACACCTCTGTCACCATGATTGATAGATGCTCATTGCTAGTAAATGAACATTTCCCCTTCATAAATTGCTGTTTTGTGTGACTAGATTAGCAATGCCTTTTAAAAGGTCAGTTAATTTAAAATCATCTCTCCGAGTCTTCCTTCCTTTGGCACAAAATGCTTCCAGTTTGAGGACTTGGGCGTGCCTTTGTGTTGTCACCGAATTTAAACCCACCAATGTAGGACTTATTTGTGTCAATGAAGAGGCAAAAATGCTAAGTATTTGCCAGGTTGAAGATTTCTGTTTTTATTCATTGAAAATTGAATATCAGAAATTGATTCGGAAAAACTCTGTCTCTCTTGTCGCTGGAGACTAACAAGAATTATCACCAAGCTCGAAAAAAGACAGTCAGTAAACTGCAGGTTGTATTTTAACCGGAGTTTAGCCTCCAACCATCATTTTCATGTTGCCGTCCTAATTTAGAGGTCAAATGTTTTAGTGTGATCTAAAGAGTTAATCGTTTTTGTATTTTTCACAGTTGAAACCTATATTAATTGCTTTGGTATGGGAATTATTTCACGTTCTTTGATTCCATTGTTGAATGTCTTGGTGCTAAGATAAATACGCAAGGTCAGTCCGCAGGGTTCAAACACGCCTTTGAAGGATCCGTGTGTCTCCTGACCATGAGCTTATATAATGAGACTCGAGCTCATCTGCTGCAGAACCGCCTGACGCATCAGCTCCTATTCAGGCTGCAATGTCTCTCATGTGATTGTCAAGGGCCTCGCTTCATTTGTTCGCATAGCAAGACTAATCAAGGACATTAGCTCCGGTGTCATGTAATTCGTCATTGATTGTCTTGTTGGCCCTCACTGCAGCACTGGCTACACCATTACTCCTCTTGTACAACAGCCCTACCTTGTGTTACTCTTGGATCGAAAACCCCCTTTACTGCAAAGTGTCAGGATTCATTTCCATGTTTTATTTAAGGCCTCCTCGAGTATCAGGAGCACTTTGAGCAGGATTGAACTTTTTGTTTCTGCTGCAGAGCTTTTCCTGGCTGACAGAATCCGCGGCTCCTGCAGTGTCGGAGAGGTGAGAGACACGGCTGTGTTCAGTCAGACAGCTCAGAGCTCATTAAAGAGACCAGGGCCCAATATTTGGTGTGTGTGCTGTCTGTAGCCGATCCGCCGGTGGCTCATCGGATTCACATTTCATTATTTGATGGCCCACGTTTTGACAGTCTCCTGCCTGTATCTGTCAGGGCAGAATTAAATGTTAACCAAGGCCTGGACTGGGAAAAACATGAGTGCAAACAAATCGAGCTGAGAGCAGCCAGGTAGGGGAACGGGGTCGACGGAAAGGAAACAGTTGACGGCGCAGAGATTCTGAAGCGCCACACACTGCCGGGTCTAAGGCAACATCAAATATACATGGAAACGGCCTAACCATTTATCATTCATCCTTACAGAGAGAAATGTCTCTTTAGAGTCTTCAATCTCTAAGATTCACCCCCCACTCCCAAACTCTTGCTTCTCATTTTTTCAGCTTCCTCACAGCGGCTTGTTTCTCAAACAATGCAATATCTGTTGAATAAGAGAAGGAGCCTCGATCTGGCTAGTAGCTCGAAGGGGAGTCTTTCCTCAGCTTTCTCTAAAGCCCTTAATCTCCGGATAAAAGCGTCGGATGGATAGAAGCAAAGTAAAATACAGTATGCAGGATCTCTATTGTTTGCCCTTTGGCATGGCAGGGAAATTCCTTCAACTGCACCACGATGCGAGCGCACTATTGGCTTGTCAGACCGATGTGACGCGCACGAGTTCTACGTGATAGACTCAGGCGACACCGTCTTTTGTGGAGTCATCTCACAGCCCGAGCTTTCGGCTGAATGGGGAACGTCTGAGCGAAAGGACACTGGATGTTCTCGTGCCCATGAAAGGGTAGCTGATCCCTCATCACAGATTCCACATCAAGCCTGTGTGTGAGCGCGCATTTCAGCGCTGCCGTTGGCGGGCACAACGGGCCGCCTTGTTGCCGAGGCGCCCCGACTGCCAGCGCTGCAACAAAGGCAGATACAGCCCAGATCTCAAGAATGCAACCTCTGTCCTTGAGTGGAATTTACTGCATTGTCGATAAACAAAAGACCTGAGTCGAGCTAAGTGTGTTAACACCTTAAGCAGAGGTAATCAGTATGCTGAGCGTGCTGTTTCTCAAAGGCGCTTTTCCCCAGGATGCTGGACAGATGAGAATTCTCAATATGTCTTTTCGATGCCCAACAGAACTGAAATAAAAGGCCTTGCCTCTTTTTCAGCAAGCCTTTTCATTGATGCGGCTCTTGTGGCGCATGATAAACAATGTAACTGGTCAAAGCTGGGGGTTTTTTTTTCCCCCTCTCAACTCATCTCCCACGGAAAAATGCTGGTGATTTCCATATTTTAACTGCAATATGTAGTTTTCTCTCCAAGTGTTGCTTACTCACTGCAAGCATATTGAAATAAGTTTTCTGTGCTTGCATGTGTGTTCATCTCAAATTTCCCTCTGGAAGTTTTTTCTTTTTTCTTAAGGATTTTTTATTTTTTACATTTTTTTTTTTAACAAATTCGATCCTTCTCTTATTTAATAGGTCGTTTGCAATATCTCGCACTTTTCCTCTGTTCCTGTGTCAAATTACAAGGAGAATAATGCATCTTGTGTTTGCAAACACACATGAATTATCATTTTTTTGCTTGAAGTCTGATTGCAGACAAGCAAATGATTAGATTTCCTGTAGATGCTCATGGCCACTCTCTCCATCAGTGAAAAAAGTAGTTGTTCTTAGGCCCAGACTGAGTCAAATGTAGTGTTGACATTATGACGTGACTTAAATATTGTGAAAAATAACTCTCACTCGTTCCTACAGCTCAAAAATTAAATGCATTCTTGTCTGACCAGCAGTCTAAAACCCAAAGATCTTTATTGTACAATAGTGGAAAACCAAAAAATCTTTGCATGTAAGACGCTGGAAATAAATACATTATTGGATTTTTAATCCAAAAACATTCTGTCAGTAATTATTTTAGCACCACATTTAACACAGAAAACACACAAAGTGTTTCTGGCTGTGAGTCTTTATTAGACACTGGATGAGACATTCTTTACCTAAACTGTTGGACTGATGTGTTTTCCAACTAATTTGCTAAGTGCTTATCGGCACCAGAGAGGGCGTCCGGCACAATCCAGATGGATAATGTGTCGCTCCAACGTGCGAGGCCCATTTTTACTTCGCCTAAGCTGTGGTGGTTTTCCCACCGTGGATGTGGGTCTGCAGCAGTGGGATGGCGGACATTTCCGGAAAGCTTTAATATCCACACCAGATAGTAGAATAGTTGGCTCAAACCCTAAGGTGCCATATTATCAGCTGTGGGACCACTGTGTGGACAATAGTAATAATTAAATTTTCCCATTTATCGGAGGATAATATACACTATCTGCCCATGATACAGCGTGGCCCTAAGTATTTAGTGACACATCTGTTGTTTTGCCTCTGTACTGCAGCTTCCTGGACTTGAAATGAAACTGTGACAGGTTAAAGTGCTTATAATCCATACAGTGCGCAAACAATGTAGACATTTTCAACCTTACTCTATGTGGGTCAGTGAAGCGGGAAAATGATCCCATGCATCCAGCCAAACACAATAAGAAGGTTTCTGTGAGCCAGTAGTTTATAACACAGCTGCTGAGGTCTGTGGGTCTTCAGTAAAGATTTGACAAAAAAAAAATCAGACATGATTACTTTAGCTTATGTCACTTTAACCATATTTTGGTCCTTTTTGGAGTCACGTCAAGCTGAAAGGCCGTGTTCTTACCTCACCTCTCATTTCAAATTCAGCACGCTGAAGTACAGAGCCAGAATAATTAAATATATATAAATGTTCAAACACTAACAAATGACACTTGTGTATAGTAAAGCCCTCACAAAAAGGCTTTTCCATTTGATTCAGATATAGATGATTGTGCAGCCCTTCGTTTTCCATCACAGACTGACTTCAAAACTTCTGTGGGAAAAGGTACCGGGGATCTAATTTGTCTGCGTCTGCATGGTCATGTTCAGTGACCGGAAAAGCTGCACAGTCAGATTTGTGTCTCAGCAAGTTGACACTAACCACCGGGCAGCTGTCATGCATGCTATTTTAAATTAAAGTGTGCAGTGGGTAGACCCACTAATGTAAACACTTAATGGAAAATTACCCAAGCTATGAATATCAAAATTACAGACGGTGCTGCCTGGTGGGTCATCGAATTAAGCTCCCACTGTCATGGCTGAAAACTAAAGGCAGCTTATTTATCTCCACATTTGGTAATTTTTAATTTTTCACCTAAATTAGAGGATTTAGTGCTCCCTGTTGAGTTAGGAAATGATTCTGCAATTTAACTAGGACTGAACCCGTGAGTCAATTAATTGATTAGATGACCGAGGGAAAATTATCGGCAACTCTTTTCATAATCGATTAATTATTCATGTGCCATACATGCATGGAAGTCCCAGCTTCTGTTGGTTTAATGTCGTCGTACGTTGAATATATTTGGACTATTGGCTGAGCAGGAAACATCTGAGGAGGTCACTGTGGACTTTCTTAACTTTTCGTTAACGTGTTTTTGTATTTGTTAGATTTTACAGAATAAAGGAATAACCACTTAAAAATCAATTCAAATAATTATGAAAAGATTGCTCAATAATGAAAAATGTTGGCTGCACCTGGACCTAAAACTATTAGCTGATTAATAATAGCAGCTGCTCCATTTATAACATTTGTTTCCAGCTACTCAAATGTGCGACTTTAGTGGTGTTGTTTGTAGTTTCTGAACAAAACAACCTAAGTCGCTATGTCCAGATGTTATGTGGCTTTAGATGTATTGCATTTTTCAGAAAATCATTATTTTTATTGCCTTTAATTTAATTGCAAGGAAAACCAATCAGTTGAACTTTAGTATTGTTAACAACTTATTGATAAATGCTGCCTCTTTTCTCTTAAAACGTTAATAAATCTAAACCCCTATGTTACCTGTTGTTATACAGTAGGGCTGAATTTCAAAGTAAAGTTTTGAAGTCTCACACTCTTCTTATCGGTAATTACACTGCAAGTATTTACACTTACGGACTTTTTTACGTAAGTGCTCCTTAACTCCAAAATACTGACACTGTAGGTATTTTCATTATTATCATCTTGTTACCCTGTTATTCCCCAAAGTTTGCTTATTGTTATCAACAAATATGTATCCATAGGTACTGTGTCGGTACACTGTTGTTACTAATAAGTACTCAGTAAGTTCACCGTACTCAACCTGATCTAAAGTGTTAGCAACTTTTCACAGAGTAGATGTTGGCTTAAAAGGAACTGTTTCACGTGCCTGAGCATCAGCAAATGTTTGGATTTAAATACTGGTGGCTAAATAGTTTAATATATATATTGAACTTCATATTTTTAATATGAATTAATAGTTGGATTCACAGTTTGGAGATGCCAGACGTCTGTCTCTGCTCGAAATAGTTTGATCGTTTTCTTGACTGACAGAAGTCGCAGCCCATCAGATTCAGTCGTTATTATTGCCACTTTCATCCACCCTCCTCACATCCACGCAGGCTCCCTCCATATTTGCCAGAATTTGGGTTTTGAGTCTGCAGCCAAGTTGGCAGGGAGAAGGAAACCCACACTGGGGCCTCAAAAGTTCTATTTAGAAACTAACGGCTGATGTAGCCAATGCTACATTCATGTTTCTCTACAGTTTACTGGTTGGACGCCAACTAGTAGCATTTTCCAGCCACGAAAGAGCTCTGACGTAGTTCTGCATTATGTGCGAGTTTTGAACAACTTTTAAACATCATCCGGTTTCAGTAAAAACGAGTCCTTCACTTATTCTGCCTGCTGCCTATGTGATAACATGCTGTCGGCTTGTATCCGTTTATTTTTATGTGCTACGCCATCTTATTACAGATCTCATTTAGAAATGTTCACTTGTAATTATGTTATCAGATCTCATAGTCATTGTGCTGAAACCAAACAAGGCCTGTCTAATTTCTTGTTACTTCATCATTATTAATGAAATAACAACACGAGGGCAATTTAACTGCAATACTGCCTGAAACATTTTCGCTCATTCGACCAAAGTGACAGCGTGACACTTGCTATGAAAACTATAGTCGGTGCAATTTGAGCCCTAAATTGCTGTCCTCGCCCAGTTGGAAACTGACCTTGTCTCTTCACACCCTGCCTCTGTGTCTCTCTCTTTATCTGTTCTCCTTGGTCGGCTTCTCTCTGTTTCCCACTCTGCCTCTCCGCATACCAGATAACTTCCCACAGATGGCTCATCAGAAGCGCTTCATCGAGCGGAAATACAGACAAGAGCTGAAAGAGATGAGACGGGAGCGGGAGCGGCAGGAGAAGGAGACAGACGAGGCGGAGGAAGGCAGGAAGTGACAGCATCGTTTTATGGGCGGGCCGACCGGGAACGGCGTCCACACTAAGGAGCCCTGTCTGCAGAAGTGGCAGCCATCCAGGAGTGAGGTGGACAAATAGAAGTGCTTTGATAGTTTAGGTTGTACATGAACTTTGGTGGGACTCTGGACTTTTAAATTCCAATGAAGGAAAGTCAGAATTTTGACCATGACTTTGAACTGGGACAAACACAATGAGAAAAGCTGTTTTTACACTGTCGTACTGTAGCATCGGCAAAAGTGGCCTTAAGTTGTCTTATGTGCATGTTAGCTGTCTGATATTTAAATGTTTTAGCTTTTAACTCCACAGCCACTGAAGGAGCTCGCCATGCAACCGTAAAATGTCACAAAAAGAGTTTTTAAAATACGAAATGAAATGTTAAATAAACTAGCAAAGCTAATATTGCTAAATCTCTTTGATCTTATTGGAATCGTAACCTGCCTCAGACAAAGGCTTGAGTCAGTTATATTCAGTGTCACCAATTGTCTCCCGTCTGTCACTCATTCCCCAATAATCAAAAGTATTTCACCCCCCCTCTCGTTTTTAACCTTTCTTCAAATCTCATTGGCTGTCTAGCAGATCTTAATTATAGATTGTCTAATTAACAATTTCCTCAGCTCGGTAGCCTCTGGATTCAGCTATTTTACGAGGACCGTCATATTAATAACTATCTGACACGAGGAGTTGAGTCTTCTGTACTGAGATTTATTGTAGATAATACATACACACACCTGTGAGGATGTTAGCCTGTGGCTGGTATCACATTTCAGATAACAGTTAAATGTTCCTCCATAACTAGAGGGACGAAAAGAGTGAGTCCAACATAAACCTGCTAAATTGCAAATCTGTGAATATTATTTTTAGCAGAAAATCACACAAAGAAAACGAGAGGCTGATTTTTAAAGATATTTAATTGTGTCATATAAATATTCAGTACAAAAGATCACGTTTTACAAAGCAGATTGATGAATGGCCGGTGATGTAGGGCCCTTAACACTACCACAACCTGTCAGATTGGTTCTACATTGACAAAACTCAACTGCTCGATCACATTGTCACCAACATAATGTACCGTAGTAGAGGGTTGAGCACCAAGGCCGACTGTGTCTACACATCAACAACCACAGACCTATTGTAACTTGGAGGAGGACATCAGGAGGACATCATCACCATCGAGTCGCCTCAACTTTAAACCAAAAAAACAAAAACAAGACTTGGCGGTGCAGTACGTTACAATGTGCAACATCATTCTGTTATCTTGCCGAGAATGGCGCCAAAGCTTGGAAGCAATTACACTCTCCATAGGAAAACACAAGCACGTATTGGAAATGGCGATATGCTGACCACCTGCATGAAGACAGAGAATGGTGAAGACTGAAGGAAAAGATGCTTTCGGTGAGTCCTGCTGTCATGTTGATTTCCATGTGATACCTCACGTTGTACCTTGAGGCAGTTTTCTTACACTGAAGGGTTTTAAAACTCATTAGGTGCTTATCATGGCTACGTTGCCACAGTCTGAAACGGACACTTACATAATGGGAGCCCCGACAACAGGGTAATGAACAAAACAAGGAGGCGAGAGAGTGAGCGTGTGTGTGTGTGTGTGTGTACAACGTCTGAGCATAAAGACATTTCTGAACCTCTGTGTTATCAGTTGGACTGTTTGATGTGCTGCGGCGTCACTGATGTCAAGCTTGATTCAGAGAACAAAGAGAAAGCCGCACGATGGCAGTTAGGCTGTTGTGTTTAGTTATTACAGTTTCAAATGCTTGATAAATGTCATCCTCTTCTCAGGTTGGCCTTTTCCTAAAGTGAGGGCAGAGCTTGTTTTAGCTGCCCTGTTTTTCCCTGTTGATATTATTCTGCATTTTTTATTTATTTATTTTTTTCATTTCAAAGCAGTTAGAAGGCCCTAATTTAATTTAACAATATTGCTGTGTTTTGGATTTTTTTTTTTTTTTTTGGTTTTAGTTTTTTTTAATTCTTTGTTTTCTAAATCACATTTAAACTTTAATCGTGTTCTCGCTGCAGGATAATGGTTTGACCTTCTCTCCGAGCTGAGGACACACCTCTGGGTTTAAGAACCTTATTCCACACCACTCAAAGGTCAGGAGCCCATTGATAAGCATCTTTATGGAAAAGGCTTTTTGTCCCACAGGAAATCAGTTGGGTAAAGCCTGAACACTTGGACTGGCTTCATGTTCAGCCCTACATACAGTACATGTGATGAAAGGCAGGGACCAGAGCCCAGAAATAAGAGGATTTTTAAAGGAAAACACTGGTATTCTGTAACCGAACTGCTATGTTCAATAATTGCACAGCCCCTCCAGGAATTTGCGATGGCAAAACTGAAACTTTTCAGCCAATTTAACCCAAACTATGTATTGTGCTTGAATGTCTCACAGGTACAGAGCTGCTGATGAGAGCTTACTCTGTGGTGCATCTTGGTGTGGTCTTAAAGTAAAACCCAGGCTCAAATGCAAACGGTGTGTCCATTTGCAACAAGAGGAGAAGAAATACCTGATTTCTGCAGAAAGTACTGCTGAAGACAATTAATAGCAAGGCAATTCCCAGATGTACTGCATGAAAACGGGGTTTGAACTGCTTCACTTTTTTATTTTTTTACAGCAGAAAAATCAGTGACAGAGGTTGTTGAAAGAATCAAGGTGAGTTATATTAAAGAAGGTGAGTGGTAAGAGGCTGTTTGCATGAAGAACTACGTGGTACATAGAACATTCAGAGCAGTGAGGTTTTTTTCTGACTAGAACAAGCTGCCCTTGATTTTTAATGTATTATACAGAGAATATTGCAACGGTTTTAGCTAACTTCATCATCTAAAAATGTCATCAATTGTGTTGCTATGATTATTATTTTTATTGTTTAGCTGCAAAATTCATAGTTTCAGCTGCAGCAATACCAAAAGGAGGAACTGATTACATTCCACTGTGCAGGAAAGAGCCCTTCTCAGGACACACAACGAAGAATTTACAGTAAGGAAATTCCTATTTTACTTACATTTTTTTAATGCTATGGGTCAAGACGCACATTTAAACTGTCATTTACAGTAGATTTTATCTTCACTTTACTGTAACTCCGAAGTATTAAAGCCATAGAGATGGACAGTGTAATTTTTTTTACTGCTTGGTAATATTGATTCAAATGCTCAAATCCAGTTTTTCTTAATCACCTCAACAGATAAAATTTAGAGGAAGAAAATGAAATTGCATGATAAATTTTAATAGGAACTGTCCACGAGATGTTGCATCTAATCTAATTTGATGCCGTTTCAAGCTTGGTGGCATCTTTTCAGCACAGGGAGTTAATGTGACTATGACTTACTGATCCTCCAACATGCAGCACATTTAAAGTTTCTGCAGTCAACAGGGGCAATAAAAAAAAGTCAGACAAGAGTAGTATTTGCCAGGAGCATCAGATTGGTGAATTTTTATCAAACGTAGCACAGAAAATAACACTACTTTGTCATTTTTCAGCCTAAGAGTTGGCTGCACCGAGAAAAATGGATTTGACGACATTCAGCTCAATAAAGAAATATTTGGTATCTCGCCTCACCTCACAGCAAGTGCTCAGAGCTGTGGGAGATGAAAATCAGATACTGCAAAAATGACAAACTGTTGTGTTTGTGAGTATTTGTTGTGGCCGTAAATCCCACGGTCCGGTGCCACAGCTTCGCGAACATTAGCCACTTGTCGTCAACAGCAATGAGCCACAACTAAAACACAGGTTCTGAAGTTGTTTAGCTCTTCCATTAAACAATGCCATTGTTCTCTGGCACTCGTGGCTCAAACTTCGACAGAAGTGGCTAATGGGAGGCAGCCATTGCTGAAAGCCGGGAACCGTTGGGATGGTAGAAATCCCTAAAAAAACAAAACAACTGTACAGCGCATTGTGTCATATGACCGAATGTACACAAGCTAAGATACAACTCACTATTCGCAGCATGTTTTTGTCCCGGAAACACTGAAAAATACATAGGCATATCTGTTGGTTTACAAAACTGCATGGTGAATGTGTCCATCACAGGCAGCTTTGGAAAAACAAAACGAAAATATCGGTATAGATATATTTGGGCCTCAGAGTACACCCCATACACAGTACACATAAAAAGTCTCTTGCCACTGTGCCCAGAAACGCAACTAACACTGACTGGACACACAAAGCCTACGTGTGGTGAATGGGGATCCACGGCGCTGAAGTAGCACTTGGAAAGACTGTGCTCCTGTGTCTTGGTCCTTCAGCCATTGTTTCTCACCACGCTTGCAGCAGAATTTGCCCGAAAGTTTTAAACACATGTAAATTTCGCCCCTCTCTCCTGTGCGTGTGTGTGTGTGTTGCCAGGCTCTCGTTAGGAATCTCTGTCGCTGTCGTCGCCCCCATACATGTCTGCCAGTTTCTTAAAGCGGGGTCCCCACTCACTCAGGTAGTTGTAGTCGTGGTCCCCTTCTGTGGTCACTGACTCGAGGGAGCTGAGGGACTCCGCCACGGAGCCGTTGCCCTCGTACGCGTAGGTGGCCAAGGAGTCGTAAGGCGGTGCTGTCGGGTCGCTGTCGTTGTCCTGGAGCCTCTGGTTGATGAAGTCTCTCACGTCCCCGTTATTGTCCCGAGTCGGGGGAAGCACAGGCCTTCGGACGGGAGGGTAGAAGGCCTCCGGGACGATGTCCCTCCGCTGCTTGCTCTCCTCGATGGCCTCCGGGTTGCGCAGCGTGCCGATATCAAAGGCTTGAGTGTCCTCCTCTCCGCCCCCTTCGTCGTTGTAGCTGACGACGTTGTCTCTGACATCCTCTTTGGAGATGATCAGAGGCTCCTTCTTCCTCTGCCTCCTCAGGGCAGCAAACATCACCACGATCACTGCATGGAGAAGAAAAACAAAGGGAACAAATAACAGAGTTTGGTGACTTTTTGCCATTGTTTCTTTGCTACCTCTCCTTGATCTGAAGGCCAGTGACTGTCCAGGGGGAACTGTTGATGTTGCATGCGTCCACTGATGTTCAGGGACTTTGTAGAACAGGCTCTGCTACCACAAGGATGCATTATGTATTTTTGCTCTGCAGGGCCACTGCTCAAGATCACAACAGAATGCAGTTGAACAGGACAGTAAAGTACATTGTGTTGTCTCTAGAAACAGGACTTATCTTACCAATATGTAGCAGTGTGACATTCAAATGATGGATGTGAACCCCCCCCATACTCAAGTCAAACATGGAACTAATTAATAACTTTCAAAAGCCCTCTTGCTACGTAGGCTCGCGGTGGAAAATAGAACATCATTTCTCTTTGATCCTAAAGCTGGTTTTCTTACAAGTCTTGGTGCAGTTGTTTTCCAGTCTCCAGAAATTAAACCTCCATTGATATTTTATCTTGTAGAGGACATATTGTTACTATTTTAATATGATTTGAGTGAAAAAGCTCTTTGTATGGGCAGAGAGGGCTACAACAACAGGAGCATCTGTACTATGTTAGGACTGAAAGGACTGGTAATGATGTTCCCTAAGCTATTGCAGCTGCACCACTATATCACTACTTAAGGCAGCACCAGGTCGGCAATTTAAGTTAAAAAAATAAAAAGCACCCGTCTTTTCATCGTAAAGCAGAAAATGTGCTTGCAGCAAAGCACAGACACTGTAGATCTTTGCTGCTCAGCTCAGATTAACATGTCAGCTGTGGTCACTGTTAGAATCATCCAACTGCAGGAAGTGATAAATCTCATTTTCAGGGGCTGATTGAAGCTTAATTTGAACAACAAATGTTTAACACGGGAGCTGCAGGTGCAGTTTGGGTAGTTTTCTTGCGGCCAGCACTCACTGAGCAGAATGATGACACAAAGCAGGATGGCCACCAAGGCTCCCGTGCTGAGTCCTGCCCTCGCCGTCAGCGCCTCGGCATTGCACAGCTTCATGTTGCCCTCCCGGTCACAGGTGCACACTCTGATGGTCAGCGTGTTGGTGCTGCTTTGCATAGGGAACTCGCCGTCAGATATGACCACAGGCACGTGGTAGATGCTCTTCTGCAGACTGTTGTAGCTGTTCCTCCGTGTGAGGATCCAGGCTGTGTTGTCTGAAAACAAGACAATGTCAAGTTACTATGCAGCAATCGATAACCCAGAATAAATGTTTCAATAAACTCTGCTTTAAGTTTCATTTGGCCGGTGCTAAAAAATAAAACTACATCGTAATACGTCGATACATCACAGCGCAGGTAGCAGTGCCTCACCTTTGTTGTCCCGGACGGAGAAGTTAGCCTTCCCAGCAGCCTCCTGTGCAAGACTGAAGAAGAAGCGGTGTCCGACGAGCGGCTCGTCAGGATCCGTGGCGCTCACAGTTTGTATCCTCTGAAACAGATGTGGGTGTGTTACTCATACACATTTTAATTGGGGGATAAATATGGATGCATTCATTGTATGTCATTTTAAAGTTGCTGCTATTAAAGGGAGGGTCTCTTTAATTAGCCTGTAAACTACTAAGCAGCTTGTAAATGTCAAGTCTTGTGTCATATTAATTTGTATATTTTAGAAAAGTTATTAGTAACTAAACTTAAAGAAAGTATCAAACTAAAATGTATTGCAGTACTAAAGTACACCTTTACCTCATATTAGTACACTCTACTACTACAACAGAGTGCCTTAAAAATGACTTAACTCAACGAAGCAAAAAGCATCTCAAGCTTTCAATTTCCTCTTGCAACATCAAATTTAAGAACCTAATACTTTCGTTTTATTAGGTTTTTAATTCTGTAAAAACCAAAGATCCAGTAACGACATGTTAATGTTTATATTAGCTTCTTTGCTGATGTAAAAAGTTCAAGTAGAATTTGGCACCAGCAGTGTTGCTGATGCAAACACATTAAACATTGCTAGTCTTCAGTTCATACGACACTTCTTAATTACATTGAGCATTCACTACTAATATAACATATTAATGTAACACATGTAATAATATTGGGAGTTAAGCTATGACACAGCTTATAAAGTAGCATCACATTGACCAGCTGCAACATTACACATTAATGCATCAGTAGATAATCCCTCCATTATCTTAACGGCTTATCCCAGCTGTCGCTGGGCGGCCGGCGGCTACAACCTGGACAGGTCTCCTGTATCTCAGGGCCGACACAGAGACACATACACAGACAGACTGACAACCATTCACACTCACAGTCTATGATACAGCTGTTTGTTTTGACTTTAATCTTACATGTATTTTGAAACTCCTGTTTCTCCCCCATGTACATGAGCCTATGCAGCAAAAGGTCCCCAAGTTGCATGACTTATCCTAACTGCCACTAAACCGGCAGATAATCCTACCTGTCTTTGTGATACCAACCTGATTTGCCTTTGCATTCTCACACACAAACGTCTCATAATTGGTGGCAAATGTGGGAGCGTTGTCGTTGATGTCCAGCACTCTGACGTAAACCGGCACACGACTGGTCTGTCGGGGGTTGTCTAACAAACACAGAGGTGGACGCCATGAATTTACACCAGCAGTTGTTCATTTTCCTGACATATTTCTACCATAGTACATGTGGGGCTTTGTTTCAAAGTAAACTAATGCTGTAAATAAATAAATTGAAGAAAAACCAGTATGGTGTGTGTCATCTTTTTATATTTGCTGAAGTCATGTATGTTGTTTAAATAATGTAATTGCATTTTAACAATTAATTAAACAAAAGCTTTCATGTCAAATAATGGCCAGAAGGAAAAACGAAAGGCTGTTAAAAACACTGAGCTTATTATCACTTATCGTCTGCTCAGTGTCGCTGAAGCGTGAGCAGCTCTTTACTGCAGACATGTTTTTTATTACACTTCATCCTACTTCGCCTTTTTGTTTGGTTTGTAAGTTCGTCACTGGCAGTAGCTTTACTTTGTTGCTTATTTTGAGTAAGTGTGAAGTACATTTAGTTAAGGACTGTACCAAAGGGCCATTCTGAGATATTTCTACTTGAGAATTTCCCCTTTTGTGACTTCTGATCTCACTACATTTGAGAGGCAAACATTGGATTTTTCCTCCACTACTTTTGAAAAGAATGAAAACAAAATGCAATAATCATACAGCTTCCAGTGTTTTTGTGTCATTCACAAGCTACCCAGCAGGTACTACTGGTACCTACTGGTTTTTACCATCGGCTTAAGCTCCATCATTACCAGTTGCAACATTAAAGTGATAAAGTATTTTTTTGAATGCAGGACCTTTACATGCAGCAGGTTATTACTACACTGATACACACGTGAGTACTTCTTATCTCCACATACAACTGTTGTATGTTTAGAATTTGACAGAAAGACAAACTTTAGCAGTGATCGTAGTTTTACCGAGTCCTATTTCTTTCGGTGTTGTAAATACTTGTAATCAGCAGATAAGTTAGAATAGAAGTAAAATGTTCAGGCCCGGTTCTTTCTGCACTTAAAGGTGAACGAGGGCCCCTGCTACTTTTGGGGAGTTTGTACTTTGTACACAAACAACAGCCAATGACGGGTGAACTGAATGTGTGTGGGTCTACAACCCTCACTCCCTTCCCTCTTTTTTTTTTACTTCAGCAAACAACATTCAGAGGTTAGTATCTGCTCAGAAAAATTCAATTTGCTTTGCAATGTGAGAGGAAGTGGGTTAACAGAAATGTCGGCTCCATGTGCTGATGCACTTACTGAACTCTGTGGCGATGACGGAAATGTTGTGCCAGGCGTTCTCTTCTCTGTCCAGCTCCCTGAGGATGAACACTGACCCGTTGCCTGCATGGACGTTAAACACCCTGTCCATGTCCGTGCGCCGATCAATAGAGTACCTGCACAAAGCGCGCACACACACACACACACACAGATTGTTTGGGCGGATGTGGACGTGCTGTGTTGCCAGGGTGAGGGATACAGGGTGCAATCGCATTTACAAAGTCGCTCAGATGTGAACCAGAGTGGAAATAGTCACATGTGCAGGTGAGTCTTGGTTAAACTGACATTCTTGTGCAGTTAGTGTTTTCAGGAGGCGGCAGCTACTCCAAACAAGTCTGAATCAAGCAGTTTGGATTTGTCTGCACTCTGCCATTATTTCCCGTCTTTGGTATTCATACCAGAGAGGAACATGCCAAGAAAAAAAGATTAATTTTAACATCAATCCAAGCAGTGGTGTGACCTCAGAAGAAAAGGCCAGAGAGGGAAAAAAATGTTTTTCACCTGCACAAATGAGCCAAACTGCATGAGTTAATGAACAGCCTCTAAACATTTTCAGACTTTTGTTTGAAGGCACAGTTTACACAAATCACACACACAAAAAAACATTTTCTCAATTAACCTTTGTGTTATCAAGCCATACAGATATTTTCAGGTGTACGTGCCCAGGCTCGGGTATATCTGCGTCTGTAGCATCTGTAAGACAATGGAGGCATGTGGAACAAACGTGCACTGATCAAAACACGTTTTAAATTTACTTCATCCACAAACGTCACTGTCAACAGGTTGCAAAGGCATTTTTGTGCTTTTTGAGCTCTTTTGATTATCCAGGTCGGTTTCCAGAAGGTCAGAAGCACGTTAAACCTTCTTCACCTCTGTTGTGTTTGAAGATCAAATCAGTGACCCCCAATGTAAAGTGTCCGAACCATCAGGGGACGAAGCTGCCGTTGCAGATTTTCTCAACTGCGATCACGATCCTTTGATTAAAGAACATCACACTTTTTTTAAAAACGCTGTGAAAATTTGCAGCATTCGTTATCGCTTTCACACAGAATCTAAATGTTTAAGTACCACAGCTCACAGCTGGGCCACTGATACGTTCGTTTAGCCCCTGACCACAATAGACTGCACTGATTTTCCGTTGCTACTCAACTGTTTTAAAATTGTCACACGCACAACATTGTCTCCGACTACGAGGACCTTTGAAATAATAGTAAACATTTTAAATTCGGGACCCTGCTTTTTGCCCAGTGACGGCCGGAATTGGCTGTACCTGTAGATGAGCAACACATTTTAGAAGAAAGAGCAGAAATATGGAAGACAGCTGAGAACAAGGAACCAAAATGATCTGCGTTGTTAGATGCAGTTAGAACATCGTTTAACATACAGTAGGTGGCAAACTATCTTCCTCAATAGTCTTAAAGATTCTGTCTTGTGGTGATGACAGATTTATGCAAGTGTTTGTAGCCCCCCCCCCCCAAACACAAACACACACGAACGAGAGCCAACAGGTTATCCAGTCGTGTTGTTTTTCTCTGCTTCCCAGACCACTGTGATACATCAGTGTGATTAATGGAGTAGCAGGCATCAGTAGGGCCAGTGTAAGAGGAAGGAGACCCCCGAGGGGAAGCTGTGAACCGGGGCTCTCAATGCACCAGCGCACTCCTCTCTCTGTGGATAGCGTCTTTATCTAAACCCTCCCTCCTCGTCTCCGTCTGTCTGCCACCTCCCCCGGCGCGACAGTAACTCTAACCTCGTTAAATCTGCGTCGGCCACGGGCTTTACTAATTGCTTTCCTAATATTCCCAATAATTCAGCTGGCTGGGCCTAACCCTTCCCCTGATTCATGTCAGAGAGATAACAGCGCGCCTCATCCTGACCGGGCATCCAAAGTGCTGCTCTCAGCAGGCAGGCGGCCGACTGGATGGAAAGCCGGGCAGAAGGACATGGAGGGTTACAGAAATGTTAGTGATCCTCTTTCCCTTCCACAGTGTTTTCAGAAGAACAAGAGACCGTGGGCGTCCAGTATTGATTTGGGGATTTGTGAGGCAAGGTGTCTCGTTTGACCGAGGCTTTGAAGGAAAGTTTAGAAGAGGAAAGACGTGACGAAGTTACACATAGCTGTTGTCCAAATGACATTTAAGTCATTATTTTGAAGCTGCAGCTGCAATTATTTTCATTAGTGCACAAACTGCCCATTTCTCTCAATTAAACAGTTCGGCCAACAATTCCTACAAGTAGTGACAAATGTTCGTTTCCTTAACTACACACCCCAGAAACATTTAATGATAAATGCTTGGAGTTTTTAGTTGTTGTTTTTTTGGGGGGGGGTAAAATGTCTCCAAAGATAAATTGATTTGCAAAATAGCAGCTGGATATTTTATCACCACATAAACAAATTGTTTTGGCGATCAGCCTCTAACAGTGAGAGAAAACTTGCGGCTGGAAAGTTGGAAACGGAAATAATTTCAACCTAGTTTTGCCTAAATGCCCAAACCGCCTCACCTCTAGGTTCATTTAGTAGCTATTTTGGAGCTCATCAAAAAAATAACACTTTGTTAACACAACATTTTATCATGTGGTGTTTTGTCAGAGCACTTTAGGGACTTTAAGGATTTCTAGTCCGTGTTGGCCAAAAAGCTCCAGAACAGATGCTAAATGGAGCTGATGAGAGAACTCTGAACCTTCAAATTTAGGCCAGTTTACTCTCTGCAATTACCAAAACTAATGGAGACATTAGTGAGCAGCAGTCCAATTCGTATTTATTCTCTAACTTCATTCAAAGCCAAAATATTAATAGGTTCTGAGTGTTTGTCTGCAAAGTTCGTGCATTTATCAGAGAACTGTTGCAGTTCTCTGCCTACAGCTGGAGGACTCTGTTACCAACTTGTGACTTGAAACGATGAAAAGATGAATCATGAATTTTATTTAAGGTGTTTGCAGCCTGGATATCAGGGGACCCCCACGGGCTGATCTTGATCAACATCTGATGTGAAATAGGTCGTTATAGTCCTGATATATCAGCTAAAACATTACCTTCAATGTTTCTGCATATGTGCTGTACACACCTTGCTGACTAAGGAACTTGCTTCCATTCCTAAACGTGCACGTGTCAGTGTGTGTGACGGCGGGTGGTGCAAGCTAATAAAGATAACTATCGCAGTGGCTCCCTCATGCCAGGCAGCCCCCACCCCACCCCCAGGCTACCCAGCTCTCCTTCTGCACCGCATGGCTTTAAATGCCACAGGGTAGCTACCTCCTTGATGATGGGCGATAAAAGAGAATGATATCGTATTTGACACCTGCAATAAAGCGGTGGAACTTCAACCTTGAGCGCTAACTCCCTTAGTGCATCATAAAAATGAAAAAGTCTTTGAGACTGAGTGGAAGGGGCAGCCTCACACCTCACTGCCATTATTTCAACTGAACAGGAAACTGGCGTAATTCTGTAGCTCATTAAGGAAATTTGGTCACATTCCAGTACTTTGTTACATTTTGTGCATTCATGAGATCAATATCTTAATAGCAAGGCCTAATAACAAGATGCATCCATTCGTACTTTCTCATATTTCAATCCACATTTCACATTAAGTTATTGTTTTAAGAAATCACTTAACTGGAGTGGCTACATTACTTTACTAATGCTAGTAATACGCGAAAATGTAAGCGCACTCAAGGTTTGTCCATTTCCTCCGTCTGTACCTTCAGTCACAATGTGTGAACCTCGACACTCTATATTATTAGTTTGATGGATGCTCTCTGACATTTAAAGACAATGTGAATAAAAAGGTACCACAAACAGTGGGTGTGATCTAATTACGGGGGCACACAAATGCTACTGATTTGAATCAAATACACTGAGTTTGATTCTGTCATCACATCTTTAAAAACCATGGCGACGGTGTTGGGCCAGTTTTTGTGGTGGGTTCCCAACATGTTCCCAACAGTGACGCTCCCGAGGCATCAAATTATGTTTTGATGCTAAAGTCTAACTGCTGCACGCTCCATGTGCCTCACACGTGCGACAGGAACCACTTTATGTGCACAAAAAAAAAACTTCAGGGTAACTTTACGTTAGCAAGCAACCACAGTTAGGGGGAGGCACAAAAACTTAAGGCTAAGGTCAAGTTAGAAGACAAATTACATAAAAACACAACATGACAATGGCACTAACATGCTTCCTTAAACAATCATCAATAAAGCAAACAACGTCTCCCAGTTTAACTTGAGTTAAACACCGGGCTCCCGTGTCCTGTTGCACCAACCACCACCCCGTCCACCTCCCCAGGAGACTTTTTCTGCTCTTATATTACATAATTGATTTTGGCTGAAAGTATCGACCCGCCGGGGTTTTCTACGCTGAGCGTCAATCCCCGACGCGAATGGGTACCTTCAGTGTCAGCATGTAATCCAGAAGGTCTCGACAAAGCGGCGCTTTTTAACATCTCGGGAGTGAGACGGGGCTGGGGGTTGCACACTGTTAGCACTACTCTGATTGGCCTGTTCTACTTAATGAATCAGGGCCCAAAGAAAAGAGCTCAATGGCTGATGATGCCTGTGGTACCATTTCTCCACGGCGAGCAAAAAAACTTTGCTTTGTTTTCAGTTTTTAGATTCGAGGTCGTGGGCCTTTAGTGCTTTCAGTGCAGAACCTACATGGCGGCGGCTGTGGTCTTTGGCCGAGGCAAAAGGCAACGTGAGGGGACACAGTAAAAGCTCTCTGGTTACAGCTGTACGTGTTTCACACATTTCAGATCCTAGTTTTTGGCCTTTTGTTGACCTGTAGATTGAGCACATTAACGAAAGCACGTGGCCGCATTGAAGCACATTTAAGTGTCTATAGCAACATCATTTTCTTAAAAGTTAGCTGCAAAATAAAAGACATCGCTTTTAATGATCTGACAGAAACGTTCCCCGTTTTAGGGTCTGTTGCCATGTGATCTCGTGTCGTACCTGACGAGGCTGCTTTTGTCGTCGGGATCAGAAGCGCTGACAGAGCCGATGACGGTGTTCCTCGCCGCGTCTTCTTTGACCTCCATCACGTAGCTGGCGCGCTCAAACACCGGCGGCTCGTCCACATCCTCCACGATGATCTTGATGGTGGCCTCGTCCCTGAAGGGGCCCATGTTGAAGAAGCGCGGGTTGATGTGGACGTTTTCCACCTGCACGCGGAGACTGTACTGACGTTTCTTCTCAAAGTCCAGGTTCTGCCAAACAGAGGGAGCGAGAGAGAGAAAACACACTGTAACTTTACATGTTTCTTTGTGTTCTATTATCTCTCAGTGACGGTTTGTTTCTTGGCTTTAATCATAACTTCTCTCTCTTAGTATTTACCACTAAACATTTGTATGCAGCTGCACGTTCTGCTGTTGATTTTCAGGAAAACTAATCTCCATTCAGAGCATCCTGCCACATTTAATTTCAGGTCAAATTGGGATTTTATTCATTAAACTGACAATCTTTTCCAGAGCATCTTCTAATGAGTGCCTGGGAGGGGACGCGGTGTCTTGTTCAAGGACACTAACAAGACTGTTGATGGACACACGTGTGCTACAGCACACGTCTGAACTGTGCTCTTTTGGACATGCAAAGACCTTTGTCTAACTGATGCAACTCGTGTGGCATATGGTGGAAAGCTAATATGACAACATGCCTGGATTCATTCACGAGAACAGGACTCATTAAAACTTGGATCCTGTCTTAAAATGCTTCGAGTCATACAGCATATACATTCCCTAAATCTTTATTTGGGGTATGAATGCAAAGTACCGTTTTTTTGTTTAGACAGACACAGACAGTGACACGCTTTCAATCATCTCCTCCGATATTTCCAACGTGATTTCCTGATCCTGTTTTCACATGCTACCAAACAATCAATCAACGCCGTCTCTTAGTGCTTGCCTGCTGACATCTGTTCATTTTGGTTGTAGTTTTTGTTAAATGAAGAGATCAGTGTATCCGATTAGTGTGTACGCCACTGAGAAAATATTGTGGTTTGGTGCGTCAGGCATATGACTTTATGATGGAAAAAAATCCGCTATTGTGATTCGTACAGTTGCACCAAGGCCGTTCACATTTCCAAATTTTCATCTATTCACGAGGATGATTAGAAAATGATGGGTATGTTCTGTTGAAGGACTGCTGCTCCGTACTACTTCTATTTTTATATTTTAGGTATTTTTTCACGTTCAATAGATGATAATGACAAAGCATTAAAGGAAATAAGAAACACAATGGCACACACATTTTTTAACTTTGGAATTTACGACTAAAGGTTTAACAAGCCTGGTTTTGTGGCTGTTTCCAGTCACTCAGACCACACTAGACCTTTCTCTGTAGCGATGCAGCCTTTAATTTTCCCCATTTGTTTGCTTTGATATCATTTGTGTATGATCCTCTGTAACCAGGCACCTACTCTTACGCGTCCTATCATTTGTGGATATTAAGTGGCTTACACGCTTGCCGCATGACTATGCAGTATTTTCTGTAACTGTGCACTCTGGTGCTCCTTGCACGCTGCCTACTGTCCATATGAAAAGATGCTTTGGTTCGTGATCACTGAAAATGGCCACTGAAAGCTCGAAAACAGATGGAGCGAGCAGTTTTCTCAAGACATGAATAACAACATGACTCATTGATTTTGCTTTTTTCCTTTTTCTTTTTGTTGTTATAAGGCACAAGGGGCTGAGGGGGGAGGGGGGGCACGTAAATTGAATATGTTGCTTTGAAGGGCCAATATGAGCAGAGGTGGGACACACTCCCACTTGACAAACCCATTTAATTAGCAGCTTCAGAATTAGGGCATGTTCTCTCACTCCCCACCCCACCCCACCCCCCACCCATGCAGACACACACACAATCCACCTGCTCCCCACAGTCACTACAGCACCGCCGCGGCTACAAAAGGCAATTATGTCATCTTCCACTTAATGATGGCATGATGGAAGCCATCGATCGAATTCTGCAGAGAGGCCGCTTGATAAGGCAACTGCCAGATTCTGTTGAATACATCAGAAACAGACCACAGCACCACCACCGCTGAATGTTGCGATCCATACTGGGCATCAATATTTCTGCTTTGGTCTCAGCTGAGAGGAAAAATGAACCTCACTCAAAAACACAAGTACAGGGAGTGTGGGCAGGAATGAGCTGAACTCTAATAAATCTACTGTCCATCTTCTGGCCGTGAGAGCGTATGGAAATAAAAAGCTTCTATCACATCTTCTTTATTGGATGCAGTTCATCGTGTTTTTCCCCTCCGCTTGTTTAAAAGGAGTCGCTTGTGTGCGATGGCTTCGGTGGACAGAATGAGGTCACAGGTTCCTAATGAAGAAACAAACACGGAAACGGAAACGGACACTATTTGCTGCATCTATTTATATCAATCTAAAAAATGACAGAAAATCCCTATGAGTTTTACTGACAGAGACCTAACATGGTGCTGTTCTATTTATTTCCTAAAAGGAAACCGTCCATACATCATTCATGAAATCAAACCTCATTTTTTCATTTTCCTTTGCAGCGGCCGCTCGATATTTACATTCTGTAATTACCTCTTGTGTACTGTAATAGATTTTCTTGTTAGTTGGTGGCATCGCCCATTTCTGCACAGGATTCAAATCGCCTTCACGGAGGGATTCAAAGGATGCGATGCATGAACGAGGCTCAGAGTTGCCGTTTGCCATCGGCCTCGCTGTTTAGCGCCAACGCTCTTTATGCCAAGTCAGAGCTGGATTAGGTTTGTGTTAATACACATTTTCTCCTTCTGCTAGTTTTAAGTTTAAAGAATTCGACTGGTAAAACACACGGTGGCTTTTATTAGGAGGAAGAAACTTGACATTGTGTATTGGTCATTGATGTCTGAGGTCAATTTTATGATGTGACGCTGCTTTTGGTCAGTTAGTGCCTCTTTTGAGGAGTTTTACGTTATCGTTGCTGAGTTGTTTATCAGCTTTTTGGGATTATTACACGTCACTTTGAAGTAATTTTGTGTCTTTCTTTCAGCTTCTTCAAATAAGAAACATGAACAGTAACTTCAGAGGCCCGTGGACCCCTGGTAGGCCTGTTTAGTAACCCAATCATGCTTGTGCTATATACACAGGATGAAATCAAATCACAGTTGTTCATGGCAGGAGAAGCTGTACAACACAAGAACTTCTAGTAGCCACTGGTGTCATTTAATCAACCAAAGGACAGATGTGTAAAACTGGCAGAAACACTGTTTGAATGTGCTTTTTTTTCCTGTTAGGTTGCAGATGCACATACGATGTTCCTCTTTTCATGAAGCTCATTCCCACAAAAGGCCTTTAAGCTCCACCAGTCATTAGACCTGCCAACATGAAGACCAGACGGCAAAAGAGAAGGAGCAGTTTTACAGGTTAAGTTGCTTCTTACAATCTTCTCTGTGATTTCGCCCTTTGATCACACTGGCTGGATGTAACAATAACACGATGATCGGGAATACTGACAACACACCTTCAGACACAATGGTGTAATAAAAGATTATGCTTCTCATCTCCTTATCATTTTATTCACACTGCCTCTAAAAATCTGGGTTCTAAACACTTTCTCCCCACATTGATTAAACATTCCCGCTCAACGCTTCCACATAAACTACAGTTTAAATGTCTGACATTTAGAAAGCCCCTTGTTTTCCAAGAACACATACATGGTTTCAGCTGTGCTAACATAATTGCACAATGTTTTTCTACATTTAAATTGATAAGATGACCTGCTTGTGGGACACGCAACTAATGTCATCTGGGCTGTATTTCTGCAAAGAGAGTATGTGTGGGAAAAGCCATCCTTTCTACATCTGCTCCCATGACTGAAATCGTAAGAATTATAAGATGATGTCTTTTATTTCTTCGTCGTTGTTGGCAGGCTTTGACAAAATGCATTGCAAAAGCAGCACATTAAGCAGAAGAGCAGCAGCAGCTACAGTCATCTGTCGTCTACAAGGGATTCGTTCAGGCACAGTACTGAGTGCGCGTGAAACACGAGCTGTTATGCAGCCTGTGAGGACCGTTATATCAGCGAAAATAGAAGCATATCTGTTCCATCAGACATGCGTGAAACTAACAAGAGACGAGCTTTTATTGGGAATATAATGATAATTATAGTTTTTTTCCACTTTTCCCCAGAAAACACACAATGAAAACACTGTTTTTGTGTGTGTTTACCAGCAGCCACTCGGATCATCCAATCCCGGCTTTAGGGCAGCCTGATAGGTAAAACCCAGGGTTTACAAAGTGCTCACTGTTGCTCGTGAGGTTCGCTGACGTTGTGATAGCTGTTATAAGCATTTTGATACTTTCATTAACCCAGATGTCTCAATCTTTTAGTGACACGATCAAATTGAAGATGTTAAGTGTGTGGGGAACGAGCCTTTGGGCCCTAACACCAACAGGAAGTTTCTCACCTTCCTCAGCAAAATCACACCCTCCTGCGTGCTCCTGTTGGCGACGATATCAAACATCCCGGGCCCGTCGCTCCCGATGATCCTGTAGTCCATCTCTGCGTTCTCCCCTATGTCTGCATCCATGGCCCGGATCACCCCCACCTCAGACCCAAGCTCCTTGGTCTCGGGCACTCTGAATTCATACAGAGCTGCAGAAGAGAAATGATTTTGTCTCTGTGGTTTGATGAAAAGAACGGGTCAATCAGAGCGACATTGTCAAGATCTTTAAAAAAAAAGGCTTATGAGTGTCAGCAAATCAGAGATTGAGCGTGTGAGCAGGGTCGTGAGGATCACGGTTTCTTTTCCTTTATCTTCCATCGCATGTCCATCTCTATTTTTCTCACAAACATGTCATTTATAAAATAGGTGAACCAATGCTTCTATTGAAATCGAGAAGCATCAGTGCCATAAAATGCACCCTGAGATTAATTTACAAAAACTCTGAGGATGCAGAAAAACAACACCCCTGACACCCAACGAGTGTGTTAACCTAGTATTTTTTTTTTGTGTGACCCTGTTAGCGAAAAAAAGAAAGTCTGTAAGTGGGTGAGTCACAGAGCAAGAATTCATGAGAGCAGGTCAGGGGGAAAGAGTAAGTCAGAGCCAATCAGAGAGCAGCAATGTAAGAGCCAGCCAGAGAGGCAGAGTCTGTGAAAAGCAGAAGCTGAGTGGGAGATTTAGTGCTGCAACATTTGTAGATCAGCTGTGAAGCAGACATTTCATATGCGGTAAAACATTTTTCATTTCCAAAAACAGACATTTGGCCTTTCACTTAATTTGCTACAAGCAGTATTGACACACAACTCCAAGTTTAGGATGTAACATAAATTCCGGGCCAATTTGTTTAACATAAATTAATTGCTTCTTCCTTTTTTCTTTTTTTTTTTTTGAAACATGATTTCCGGGTTCTGGGTGGGTAAATTGATGTGAGCCTGTCGGCCGCAGTGGCCTCGGCTGCATCTCGTATGCTTAAATAAATAGCTGGACGGCGGGAGGGAGCGGGTGTGATATACACACAGCCTGCGGAGACAAACAGCACTGACACACTAATAAAACATGCTGACACTGTTTTGGCAACGCCTGAGTCGGCAGGTCTCAGTGACGCTGACACACACACACACACAGAAAGCGACGCACCATGTGAAGGCTTCCCTAGGCTAACAGGTATTTAGCATTGGGTGGAAAAGAAGAGGCATCACTCTGGCAGACAACAATGATATCGCTTCCTGACACTCTACCTCCTCTGGGTGTCCCATTACAATATCTCTTCCTCTTTCTCCCTCTTTCAATCTGTGTCTGTCTAACCCCCCACCCTTCCTCCATCACAGGCTGTCTCTCTGTTCTCCTCCCTTACTCTTCCTCTATCTTCCCCTCCTGTCACCTCCTCCATCTCTGTCGTATCCATTTCCCTCCTCTCACTGTTCATTCATCGCTGGTGCAACTGAGATGACGCTGTCCGTCTCCCCTCCGCCCTGCCCTCCCTCCCTCCCTCCTGCCCAAAGCTGGTGGGTAGGAAGTGGTGATAAATGGGGGGCTCAGCTGGGGTTCTGCGGTTGTGCGGTCGCCTGTGCGCACGCGTCTTCCACTGTACAGTTCCTGTTATAGAGGGGAAACACAGCGGCACCGGTAATCTGTCAACCTGATCTGGCTGCCGTCACCGTTACACGAGAGGAAGTGAGACAGGCAGCGGGAGAGGTGGGGGGGTGTTTGAGAGAAGAAAGGGAGACAACGTGTGGGGCTGAAAGAGAGTAAGAAAGGGCTGATGATTGATGAGCGAGACGGTGGAAAAAAAAAAAAAAAAGACAGAAACATGCACCAAGGAGAGCTGGAGCACTAAATTGAGAACATTGGCTTTATAGACTAAAAGGCAGCAAAAGAAAGACTTAATAGAGGGAGATAGACAAAGAGAGGAAGAGCAGTGGAGATAAAACCCAGTGAATGTACTCTCTTCGTTTAGTGGGGATTACAGGGCTGATCTGATGCACTTTGCAGGACCCTTCACTCTGTCATATGGCTCTATATTTAATTATTCGCTGCCTTTAAGAGGTCCGCTGTAGTCACACAAAAACCCAGAGCTCCCTGCAATAATCCAAATTCATTTTGAAACTGACACCAGATGGGGGCTGCCTGTCTGGCACCGGCTCACACTGACAAGTGGTTTCCATGAACTGACTGAGGATTGGTCATTCTGAGTGTGTGCGTTTCCAGAAGGCTGTGCTCACTCTTGGTGAAGCGTGGCGGGTTGTCGTTCACGTCGGAGAGGGTGATGCTGACCGTCGTGGTGCCTGAAAGGCCGCCCATCTGCCCGGCCATGTCTTTAGCCTGGATCACAACCTGGTAGTTTTCTTTGACCTCTCTGTCCATGCCAGGCAGGGCTGTCTTGATCAGGCCTGAGGAGAAAGAGAGAAAGATCTAACGGTTTAGTTAAAGGGCTTGGCAATCTGTGGAGCCAAAAGACTCACTTGTTATTTTCATTACATTCAAAAATACAGTAATTAAAAAGTTGGTGACATCGTGAAAACAAACAAACAAAACAAAAGAATAGAAAAACACTTTATTTGCTGCAGGGAATCTGCTCCATATTCAGCTCCTCATTTGTCCATTTTTCTCTTCACTTTCTATCACTGAAAGCATTTTAAGTGCTCCGCACAAGTGGACCTCGTGGCCTCGTTGACCCTTCAAACGCTCCCAAAAGCGTTGGCTTTGGAGCAGCAAACTTGGGAACAGAATATCTGACCACACGTCAGTTTAAACCTGCTCCTTTCTGATTAAAGTACGATGGCAACACTCCGCAAACATCTGTATAAAAAAATCGAAACCGTTGACCTTAAATGATCAGTTTTGAAGATCATTCATTATATTATTTAGTTTAACTCTAGATTACAATACATTCATCTTTACACTAAAACAACACAAATCCTGTATTTCAAAGAATTGTTTATGGAGAAGAAGTTGATAGGAAATGTATGTACAGTATGCAAAATTCCATCAAACATGTTGAATGACCTTAAACTAACCAAACGAAATGCAAAATTGCCACCAAGAAAGATACAAAACATATAAAACAGGCATAAAATGACCGGAAACAGAAACAGAATGTTCAAAAATAGATGCAGGCTATTTGTGCTCAATGAGCCCGTTTTTTCATAATTCATTCATGATGCAAGAACTTGCAAGCTTTGTTATGATGGTTGCAGACTAAAATGTCTGATTATGTGACGGGTTTCCCAAAACCATGCGATGCACGTTGGGCTGTTTTTATGAAGTTTCGATTTCAAGGTCGTGCAGAATTCCCAGGGGATTCTTTAAATTAATTGTTGCTCTCACAACATGGCGAATTCCTAGAGGGACTGACACATATAACAACAGTAAACAAGTCGCAACCCGAACACAGTTTAGTGCTGGAACAATTAGTAGATTATCCACTATACACAACAATAACTGGCAACTAGACTGATAGCATTAATGTAGTTTCATACAAATCAGCTCTGTGGCTTTTCTTTGTTTTACATTGTCAGACACCGACTCATTGAGGACATCAGATGATTCACTTAATGAAAAATAAGTTCATAGCTGCAGCACAAACGCAATGTGCCAAAGTCAGTGCAGCTATTATATGTTAGTAATTACCATGTTAGTAAGAACCATGTACACCTCATGAGATCAGTGATGAGTCAACTTCCGAACTCTGAAAATGACATAAAAGTAAAACGGTTTCCAGGTGAGCTGTGTGTAGCCAAACATCACTATTCCCAACGGAGACATTTCTAAAAATGAGCCTGCATCAGCCGTGTAGAAGTAATGATATTTCAATTTTTTAAGCATCTACAGGCCAGATAATTAAAGCACTAAGATCATTTTATTACTCAAGGTCAGTGCTCTTGCTTAGTGTGTGCAGCCCAGACTTCAGTGGCCCCCCAGGAGAACGCTTTAGAGCCTGTGTTCTCGTGATTTAACCGGCGAGGGGACCAAAGGGCCAATCTACCCAAACCACAGCATATTGCTTTAATTTTCCAAGTGTAGCATTCACATCCAAATGTGTTCGGCATCACTTATCTTCTCTTTGGAATTAAGGCTGGTAATGTTGAGCCTTTCAAGTGCCGTGCACTTGCTTACTTCTCTGCTCTGACGCGATAGAGCTCCAAGTTTGGAGTCAGGACAGAGAGCGAGTGAAGCGTTAATTGGCAGCGTATTCAAAAGGTGCGCTCCATCTCCCATCAGAGCCGGTCTAAAATCCTGTCTGCTGTTACACGTTTAAATGTGAAGCCTCATAAAAGAGAAGCAGGTGGAGGATCGTGTGGGGGTGGGGGAGAGAGACAGGAAGACACGGTGGAGTGTGAGTGTGAATAAAGATGAAAAAAATAAATTTCACCCTAAATAAACTGCTCTGACAAACTTCCGCACATCGAGTCTGAATAGAGGATTCATTGCATATCAAACAATAAGGAAGAGGCTTGACGTGGCGCATCACTCGGGCTCAGATCAGCCTGGCCTACGCTGCTCAAAAGGTCCGACTTCTCCTCCAACTTGCTCTTTCTTTCTCACATGCATACAACGAAACGCAGACGCAATGCAATTTCCTCTTAACAATGTGCAGCCGTAACGATGCATCTCGTGGACAACAAACTGTTAAGACGAGGTCGCGCGGTGCAGGAAAGGAAGCGGCTTTGGAACACAGCTCACCCTATATCTCTGCTACCTTTGTTATCGCCTAATGACTGCAACACACACACACACACACGCACAGTGGAGGAGAGGAGAAACAAATCCCGCTTATAACGTGATGTCCAGGCATGTCTTTGTGTAAGAGGGAATGTCAGCTTACATACCACGCAGGATAAACCATATTACTGTTAATCCCTCCGCTAATCTGCAAATGGCTTCTTTTGTTGTTTCCCCTTTTGTTTAAGTAAAAAAGACACGAGCGGGACGTGTTCCAAAGCGCACATTAATGATTAAAACTAGCGGGCGGGCTAGATTTTAGGGTTGGTGATTTGTCACTCTCTACTACAAATCCCCCCTCCGCCCGTCAGGCCGACGAGTTGTTATTTTTGGTGCCGTTAAAGGGAAATTTCCTGCATTCTAGAAGCTGTTTTGTGATAAATTGTTTTAATTTCCTCTTCCTGGTAAAGCTCAGCTTGCCTCCTCTATGTCTGCTTCAGTTAGCGATGTGTTACATTTCCCAGAATGGCCACCTCCAGACGAAAGGTGTAAATTTGTTGTGTTCATCTGTGGGTTACACATGTAGGTGGAGACTGCTCCGTCAGTAATACTGTTAGAGCCCAACGGTAAGAAACTTTCCACTGAAGAAAGATGGAGGACAGCAAACTTCGTGGCCGCATGCTGCTCCACTGAGGTTTGTGAAAGTGTTTTCGTTGAGAATGATGACTGTGCACAAAAAGTCTGCATGTCTGACATCAAAAACTGACAGTAACCTTTACGTTTTAGACACATTTGAGCTAAAAGATTTAACCATATCTGAACTGGGAATAGCAGAACACAGACACACACACACAAAAACAGAAAATATAAAAATGGCAAAACTTTAACTTAAAGAAACTATTTCCAAATACTATGTTAACTTGGTTTTTCAAATGTCTGTAAATTTCACCATTGTGTTATAGTTTCTTTTCAGAACTTTAGTCATACAGAAATACTAAATGTAATATCGAAAGCAGAAATAACTTCAAATGGAGATGTGTGCACAGATGTTTCCCAGCAGTTGAAATGCTGTTGGTTGAAATACTTTCTCTGTTCTGGTAGTGAGCAGGATTGATAGGAGTTGTGTTTTTGGGGTTGTTGGGTTTTTCTTTTAGCCATTTGATTGTTTTGCCTATGCCTGAACGAAATCAACCAAAAAAACGTGGGCAGGATTACAAAAAGCACCACAGAAAGCTGTAAACTCTCTGTTTTAAAGGGCAATGTCGATAATAATCTACATCAATTGTATTTGTGACAATCCCGATACAAATGTTAACACCAATAACGAATGTTTAATGTCTGCAGCCGGGATTAGTTGGTTTGGCTGAGCTGTAGCCTCTTAACAAAACACCCAGATCTTCCAGACGTTTCCATAACAGCATTTAGATGAATAAGCTAATCCACGTTGCAAGTAGAGGAATTTATTGTAGGTTTTAGTGCATGTGTGAGGGATTATTAAAGAGTCAGGGAGCCTTTACATGCAACTTGACACTGACCTGTATCGGGGTCCACAGAGAAGTACGGCTGCCCCTCCAGGATACTGTACACCACTTTGGCGCTGTTCCCGTACGTGGAGTCATCTGCGTCCGTGGCTGTCACCTGAATTACTGAGGTGCCTGGGATGAAAAGAATTATGACAATGATTTAGATCAAGTCTTCAATACTGCTGAGAATTGCCCGCTGGATAATTGGTTAAGCCGATGCACCTTCTGATGAGGTGTCGGCTCCTTTTTTAATCATGCACAATGTGAGTGATCATTTCTGTCAGTTTGCATTACCCAAACCAATCTTTGTACCTCAGCCACTTATACCCTTATACACCATTGATTTTTGTGGGCAATCGATAAGTCCTAATGTATTTTTCTAAGTATATCTTTCTAAGTATACAAGCAGCACCAATACCAGCTCTTTGCAAACCCCAAGAAGCCTATTAGTATATCCACAGATCTAAGTGTCTAAGAAGCCAAATATCTGATAGCAGGCGAACGACTGTGATCCATTTTCTCTTCCAGAGAGGCTGAAGCCCTATTTCAGTAGAACAAAGGGAAACGGTTAGCCAAGTGCTACCTCCCAAATGGCGCCTTGCGGGGCCAAGTGTTGCCTCATTACATGCAGAAGAAAATTAATTGAGTAGAAATATTTAATGGCAAAGTGGTATAAATATAGAATTGTGCAATACAATGGGATAACGACCCCATGAAACTTTACTAATTTGATGTCAGCTGAGATGTGTGAGGGCGAGGGGAGTTTCCCCCTCCTTTAAAATCAATGTCATTGGTATGGACGAAGAATGGGGTTGGAAGACAGAGAGAGAAAGACCACGGTTGTCTGATTGTGTGTAAGTGACAGTTCGGGAGGATTCCTGAGCAAGTTCACCGAACCTTGATCGCTAATACCTTTAACTAGGGAATTAGACTGACAGAGGCTTTTCTGACATGGCAGCTTTTAGAAAATATCACTGATCCACATCAGCCATCTCATTGTCAACTTTAAGCTTTTGAGAAAAGAATTTTCTGACAAACAAGTCAGGAATAATCACGGTTTTTGAGCACGGGGACTAAATTACCTTGACTGTAATCATTCAGTTGTCAAAGGCTGGGAGCATCAACGTCGTCGCTGACCGAGAGTCCGGCAGAAGACACCATAATAAAACTCAAAGTATATGTCACATTTAAAGGGCCAGTGTCTGGACGCAGTCACTCGTGAACACATGCTCTGCCATGCGCTGACATCACACCTTGGTTGTTGCCATGGGCACCGATGCCGCCCTTAGATAAGTGCCGGCCTCTCTCATGGGGTTGCTGAACCAAGTGACAACTCTGTCACATGTCTGAGCCGCAAGACCAATGTCCCTCAGTCCCCGAAGCGCCACAGCAGCAGCAGAATGGATCACTACACGTTTTTCATCCGAGTACTGATTTTCGTATTGTTTATCTGTATTCATGTAGGTACTTTTAGATTAAGAGTTGGAGCCAAAGTACACGGTGAATTAGACTTTAATTTGATACTGAATGGCAATAACAAATGATAATCGAAAAGCAGCAAATGATCCTTGCCTACACAGAAATAGAATGTGCAATTATTTGCTTTTGACAATACTGGTGATTGTGTTAAATACGCTTTAGTAAGATACATCACTGTATTTAACAGATTATCTGCACCAGCGCCGTAACTGTCACAGAGATGCTTTACTTTGTTTATTCTCTGGTCATAAAACAGCTTCTACTCTTTCTCATTTAATTAGTCGGGCCCTCATTGTGGAGTCGACATCATTATTATGATTGATGAAGTCCCATTGATCCAGTAAAACATTTTAGAATGTCTCTATGCCTTTTAATCCAGTTCCTCACACCCATATGGACACACTTTCATTGGTGTAAACACTTAAATCCTGATTTCCATGCTAAATGCAGTTCTCTTAGCCTGTTGTATACACTCCGAGACCTGGTTAACAATTTTTACCGGCTGAAATGTATGGTTTTCTCAGGGTTATTTATTGATTATTGTTATTGATTGTCTGTTAATCTAATATTGGAATTGGTGATGAGGTAAGGGCTTATAGTGGTGAGTTAAAGTTTAATTTGTTTGCTGTGTAAACCTATGGCATGTAACTTTTTTTACTTTTTTTCTTTAGCAGAAGTATCTTTCAAAACATATCTAAATGTGGAGAGATGCTGTTGAGGCCTCTTGGGAAGTCAGATTCTCAGAAAATCACTCTAAGTGGTGTAAAGAGAGTTTTTTTTAGCGTGGCCCCTCTAACCAGAGAAGTTAAATGATTTCTCCTATATTACGTTTTGTGGCTTCTTTTTATTGCAATTTTGATTAAAACTAAGACCTAACTAACGAAAGAAGACAGCGAAAGGAAGAGCGAGTTGATGTCTTGTTCTAGCTTTAGTTCCATATTTCAGGTTTAAGTTACTTTATGAAGACACATTTAACACCTGTACAGGTGGTCAGGTAGAAACAAGCAAAGTTAAAAGTATAATAAACGTCACATCACATAAATAAATCTATGCAATAGAAAGGCTGATTATAGAGAAATTAGCAATCAAAACTACCTACAAGTGAAATTAATCTGCTGTGTTTTTATTAAATTGGGATGCTAAAGAGGTAGCAGCATTGTAAATTATTATCTGAAATGATTGTAAGGGAGGAGTAAGAGGATACAGACTTCCAGGTTCCAGAAGTGAGAAAACCTGGCTCAAACTAAATCCCACTGAGGCTTCTCACATTACTAATAACAATAACTCCAGCCTTGAAATGCTGCCTCGTTCAATATTTGGTCATGTAACTTACTCGGTATGTTAAAGTAAATATACTACGCTTTTGTAAAACAGTCTAATATCATTGCTTATCCAGTATTTCATTTTTTCCAGACAGCTCTGGAATCACTTTGGAAGCGAGCATTGTAAAGTTTCAATTTCAATTTCAATTTGGAGAAAACTATGTCCCATGAGTACACTGTGCTGCACTGTAGTTATTCAGGTGCTAAAATCTAAATTAGTTGTCAAAATTTGTCTTTGGATATGGAAAGAATCAGGAGGAATCTTCTAAAGAGATGCTTAAAGGTGAATGAAGACTACATGTGATGTAAAGGCTCACCATCACAACATTTCTCTCAATATAATACATTTATGTAAAATCATAATGTAATTTAATGAGGAAAATCTATCAAATCAATTTCGGCCACATTTCGCAATCTTCAGAAACCACACTGATGGAATAAACTATTGAAATATTCAATGAAAAGAAAAATATGTGGACCATTATTTGCAAGGTCAAAGACCAACCTTCAGCGCAACAAACACCCATTTTATTGTTGGATCAAACAAAACCTGCAGCAGCTCAGTCTCATCTTTTGCTTTGCGTTTTAATTTACACAGAATCATTTATTAGACCAAATGTTGTACAACACAGTGATTGTTCTACTCAATGATCCCTGGTTTTTGCACAGACGTGTATAGTTCATATAAATATGAGGGATACTTTCAGCAGCTACTTACCAATGTCAGACATCTCAGGGACTCTGGCCATGTACGGGTCCTTGGTGAAGCGCGGCTCGTTGTCGTTGATGTCGTGGATCTTGATGATGAATTCAGACTCGCCCTCCAACGCCACGTTGGTGAAGCGGTTTACTGCTTTGGCGTGGAGAATGTAGTAGGCCTTCTCCTCTCTGTCGAGCCTCTTAGTGGCGTGGATGTCCCCCGACTTCTCATCTATCTTAAAGAGGGTCCCCGCTCCTTCCCCTGTAAGGACGTACCTCACACTTCCATCTCCTCTGTCTGAATCAGAGTGAAGCTGCAGGGAAAAAAAGAAAGACAATGATACAAACTTCAAACCCTGCAACAATTTCAAACAACAGTTTATGGCATTTTCATTTTACGGTAACACATTTCGACTTTGCTGCTTTCTAACAGTGATTCAACGTCCGCCTAGTGAAAGCGTTCACGTTTGCTTAATATGCTCTTCTGAAGTCCAAGTGTCAGCTAGATCTTTCATGGGAAAAATCTCCTAGGTAGCATGAGCAGAAATAGCCACAGTGAGCAGGAACCTCATCTACATAAAGTCAAAATAAAAAAAGAAAATTCAAAAAAATCCTCAAAGTGCTGGCTGCAGGCTTTGATTGACAGGTGATCGCTGAGAAGTGAAGTGTAAAAAAAAAAACACAACATCCCAGCAATGAGCACTTTGTACCAAAGATGTCAACAAAATCAAATTTCAAAGCAGAATCACAGTTTTCAACTTAAGTATTGCTGATACACTGTGCATGTATCAGTGATCTGACCAATCTGGGCCTTGGCAAAGAAACACTGACAGCTTTGATAAGTGCCTTTGGTGTTATTTAACGGATTCATATCATCTTTAGTAAACTGTCATTGACGATACACATTCGTGGCTTCACCTCGTCTCTGTGAAACTCACATCCTGCCAAGAAGAAGGAGCCGCACAGCCCGAGCATTTAAAAAAAAAAAAAAAAAAAAAAACAGCATTTTATGGGTATTGTTACATGCAGGTTGTCGTCATGCTCTTTGCTGCAGGGCCTCGATGGCATTTTCACAGTGCTGTAAAACAGAATGCCAGTGGGTCGAAGTCTGTGAAGTACTAGCATGAGTGCGCGCACGTCCGCCCGCCTGCCAATCCCTGATGGATCAGCAACATGACCAACATGCCAGAGGACCACGAGAGTCCACTTGTCTGTGGAGCTTCTCATTAGTATTTGCTCTGTCCTTTTCTATCTCATGTTGAATTTTTTTCTGCATGAACAGCAGCTTAGCATGCTTTGACATTTTAATTCCTCCACCAAATCCTACCCCCCCCCAACATATTTATCTCTGAAAACTCATCAAAAGCTTGTCCAGTCGTTTCCCCTGCCACTGCTTTCCTGCTTACTTCCTTTTCCCCTCTTTAATAACCGAGGACATGGTAATAACTGCAGGGGAATAGGTAAAGGGCAAAAGGAGGGCGCATGTTTGCAGACATGGGCAAACATGTCAACTAAGGCAAAAGCAATCTAAATTTGCACCCTGACGAAGTAGGTTGTAATTCTGAGCTCTGTTATCGACACCGCGTCAACTTAAACGTCGGCCGGTGTGTTTGATTTTGACGGTTTGAGTGAATCTTTGCTTGGAGCACGAGTCGTTGTGTCTACAAGCGTTTCTTGGCTCCTCCAGCGGACAGACTGAGGGGGGGATATTGTGCGTGGCAGCCGGGTCACGTGGGAGCACATTGCAAAGTCTCCCTTCTCATCATATATTAAAAAAGCTTTTCATCCCAGGTGCGCGGAAGCTTTACTAATTCATGCCGTGTTATCAGGGCAAAGCTGGCACATGTGAGATGAACAGCTTTGTGGATTAGCATCTTTAACACTGTTTTGTTCGCCTGCTTGCATTGCTGGTAAAAATGACTGTTTTCATTTATTTCTCTGATTGTCTAACCGAGTGTGTTGCTGAATTCTACCATCCCCGGATTAGGATCTAGAGGGGGAGCACTGTTTCTTTCACCCACTTGAATTCTGGTCAAAACAACCCTTGTTTTTTCCCTCTTTCCTTTCTCTCTAAGCAAGCCAGGAGAATATCCTGCAGAATTTTGTTTTCTGTTCAACAGCATGCACTTCCAAACAGAGTTGGCTGAAAACAATCCACTTCAACATTATTATCTTTCTCCTGCTGTTATAGCCGGTGTCCTTTTCTATGATTGTCTATCAAACCGCCTGTCTCTGTCGGCACGACATTTCAGTTAATAACCATTGAGTCCTCTCCTTTCGGCTGAGATGCGAGATAGACAGTGTGACATATGCTGTGTCGACTGTCATTTCTATGGAAACAGAGAGATCTTGTGGTTCTGAAGAGTTCCTCCTCACTCCCCTGAAGGATAATACAAGGCAGCTGAGAGTATCGACCTCCAGCGCCTGCTGCAGTGACCCCACAGCCCTCCCAGTTGCCCACCTTGCTGGTGAGGAGAATTTACTGCTGCCCTTCTACTCAAATTAAGAGCGAGAAAAAAAAAAAAAAGCCCTTCCTGGAAATCAATGTGGCAGCCCAACGTGCATTCACAATGGCCCTTTGATCAATTTATATTGAAAATACAATTAAACTGTCACAGGGGGAGAAAAGAAAGCCACATGTGTATTCAGTATGGTCACCAAGAAGCCGTGGCACATCGATAGCTAGCCTTTTCTGCTCTGCCCTCCTACGGCACCAAATTGTAAAAAAGGCAGAGAGCATGACGCTATATCCATTAACACTGGGACTTTTGGTCTTTTCAAAAGGACATTAAAAAAAAAAACCCATCCTTTCTATCAATTTATTCAGTCTTTACCAGAAGCTATATTTTCCTAAAGGAATACATTTAAAGAAATAAGCTTATTGCATTTCCTTTCTTGTTGGAATTAGAGGAGACAATTGACACAGCTCATCTTTATGGAAAATACGAGACCGCAGTCAGCAGCCAGTTAGCTCGGCCCAAAAGTTGTTGATCGACTTTAAATAACTGAAGTTCAGACGTAAAACAGTTTCTTATCTGAGAGAGTTTAGTTATACGACAAACACATAGATGCTCAGTGACCACAAAAAGATGCAAGAGAGACTGAAAATGAGGAACAACCAACATTAAATATCCAAAAAAAAAGCAATAAAACTAAGGACAGGGAGAAAACATCCAAAAATAGACACAAAAACAAAGTGAAATTACCACAGAAAAAGGCTTGTTTCAATCATTTGCTTAAAATCTGTTTGTATCTTGAGAAAAGAAATGAAGAAGGAAGGGTCACTGGAGTCAGATTCGCAAAAACAGAACTTTATTTCCGAGAATTCTTGAAACTAATTAATTAGCATTGGAAGACAGGAGTTACTTACTTACAAAAGTCACATAAAAGGAATATTTCTTTGAAGGGAATCAGCTGTGGTTTGTAACTCTGGTTTTAAAAAGTGCTGTGCAAAAAAAGTTTACTTACTAAGCTTATGATGCCATCTGTAATGGGGGGGGGGGCTACAGCATTTAGCTCAGTGCAATGTTTTATTCCATTAACTTGAGCATGACCTTTTACAACCTGAGTGATCAAGCTCTTATTTACCAGCTGTGGAGTTGTTTTCTGTATTAGTACTTTCAGACGTGTGTCAGAGATGTCATTGTTGATGCCTGATGCCTGGCGCCTGGCATTATGTTCATTTGCCAACGTTTGGATAAATCCACAAAGTCGTTTCTCTAGTTTGAAAGTCTAACAATAATGGACACTACAGCATCAACCTTGACCACACAGTCAGCTACATTTATTTGCTTTGGGTAACATTTTATATTCAGAGTTGGCAAACGTTCATTTATTTCCCCAACTTATTTCCAAGACGCTTCTCACAAAGAACCATATAATTTGTTTTTCGTTTAACCTAAAATAGGCTAAGCAAGCACAAGCTTGAGAATTTTATTAATAGGGAACATGAAACATCTGTACAAACAAACCTAGTGATTAACCATTATAAGCAACATGAACCAACATGGGGTTTAAATTGAGCAATTCCTTCACCTGAAATCCACCTGAAATCCAATAAATGCAACTCAATTACTTAAATTAAATAGCGTTGTTTTCCACTTACTTTTTCCTGTTTTTAGCACCAAACTAAATGTTTTATTTTTTTGCAAGGAAACGTGGAGAAAGTACAAATTACTGGAGCTGTAAACAAAAGCATTTGCACTCGCTGTCACTTTAACTTTGTGTCTCACATGTACAATAGCTTGACATAGTGCATGCAGCTTTTAAGAATGAGAAAAGGAAGACATTTTGGTGTTAGCTGTATTATTTCAACATTATTTCAGATTTAGTCAACGAAGCATCTGGTTAATTTGGATTGTCAAAGCCCAAGTTCTGTTTCATTTCATTTGTATTAGCATAAATTCACTTTTTCTTTATTTACCTGCTGGTCCAGAGATATTTGTCACAGCAAAAGGTTGGACTGAGGCCTACAGCAGGCTTGAATACCTTTAACTAGGCTGGACTCTACCAAGTGCTACTTAGAGAAGGGGGAGCTGATGGCAAACTGTCTGTGCAGTGTTTATTTGTATTGAATTACACTGACCCATTGTGTCATCATTCGTGTAGCTCAGTCTTTGTTTGAGGTTAAGACTTCATTCTCTTACAGTCCAGTATCATTTGTTGATGTCTTTTAGGTCAGTGGTTCTCAATCCTGGTCCCCAGGGACCCCCTGCCCTGCTTATTTGCCAACTATCCCTGCACGACCTACTGCTGTAACTTATTGGCGAACAAAACAAAAAAGCTCATTTTCCACAATGTCTGTGTTTACCTTTAAAAGAACAATCTATAACTGTTGGGAGCAGAAAACGGCTCGTTTCAATAATTTTCTTGAAAAAGGTGTCTGCGCCTTGAGAGACGAAAAGAAAAAAGAAAAGTCGCTGCCATCAAATCATGAAAAATGAAACTTGATTTCAGAGAATACTTGAAACAAATTGATTTGCATTGGAAAATAAGGATTCCGTTACAAGCAACAGTGAGTTGAAAGGAAAATGTATTTCCTGTGAATTGGCTGTGGAACAAACTATTAAGTATTTACTTAAACCATATTATCGTCAATGACCTGCTATATGTATCAAAACCTTCCACTCAATTAACCTCCTCTGTTAAGTGATACCATAATATTTTCAGTGGTGGGCATTTTTTCACAGTAGACAATATTTATTTTTATTCCTACGTGCTTCATCTTCCAGTCTGAAGTGGGCTGAGATGTGAAGTGGTGCTCATCAGACATCTGTGCGTGACAACTTACAAGCGAGTCGTCTTTGTTTGTGAAATTAATCAGCTTCAAGTGCAGCAAATGTTAGTGCAGACTGGATCTGGTCGCCATTTGCGCTTCACTCGAGTCAGGCCAAAAAGATGGCACTGGGAACGGGCTGCTAGGGCAATTAGCCAGTTAGCCTTTAAGGCCTTGTGTCCTGGCCTGTCGAGAACTGGCTGCCTTCTATGTAGCCAGATGGTAGCCTCAGACTGTGCACGAAAATAGACTATCAAATGTGTGATGATGTGTAAAGTTATAATATGCAGTCAGAGCTGCAGAGCCTTAAAGGTGAAATTAACATACAGCACATACATACAGTCAACATAGATTTCTCTCTCGTTGAAAGGACATATTTTGCTTTGTGTAATTTTTATATTTGTCTGTTTTCTTTACGGACAATTCTCAACACTTTGTATTTACTCTGCTGCAGGCCTGTGGCTACAAATGAGGACACTGAGGTCATGCGCTGAGAATTCAGAGGACTGTATTCTACAGTTACACGCAAATTACAATTGGTGTGTTTTAAAAAGCTGCTTTACTACTTTTGTGAGGTTCAGTAGCATTAAATCCTCCCATGAAGTCATGTTTGTCTGTGAAATAACGTCAGGCCTGCGTTTTCCTAACACACAGTTTGTACTTGTGTTTCAACACATTTCGAAAATAAATATTTTCAAAAGGAAATCGAGGAATTTCTTTTCACCAGTGGAGCAAACTGGATTTCCTGACTGACTTTGGAAACACATTTGCTTATAACGCTGATATTTTTAAGAAGAGTAGACCAAAAACAGTACAGTAGATCAAAAAATGTACTTTAAATCTTCAATGTTTTAGGTGTTAAATGTATTTAGCATACACTGACGTGACGTATGCGATGTGAATACAATGATCACTGTGGGCTCCTGACCGCAGCATATCTACCTTAAAATCCTGGTTAATACCCTGCTTAGCTGTCTTAATTATTCCCCTCCCCCCCCCATTCGAATACAACCTGGCCAATGCTGGAATACAGACAAAGGGTCAGACAGTTTGATGATGGAAAATGAATTAATCTCACCCCGATACAAAACAGTGGGTGTTTGAAACACTAGCAGGCAGGTGATAGTGCGGAAGAAATTGCAAGGTGCCATGGTGGAGGCGTTGGCGTAACTCGGTCAGACATTGCTTCACCCTTGCAACGTTGTCAGACAGATGTTTGCAGGGCCTCGTCGCCGCATGACCTCATCAGAACCCTTCCTCCGCTGCTCACGCTACGACGGAGAAGAGCATAATTGAAGCCGCCTCCTCCCAGTGCACGAGCAGGGAACTTATCGCCTAATCAACAAACACTGCCAATATGTGCTCCGGGTCGCCGCTGGAGACCGCAGGGGCTGCCATGGCACGGGTACAGCCAGGCCTGTGCCATATTGCAAACTCCTTGCCTCTTTGCCAAGGTGAGCAGCTGGTAATGGGGGGGGGAGTGTGAACAGAGACCCAAAATCACCCCAACCCCCCCCACACACACACAACCAAACACGCAAATCCCTGCACCTTTCCACTCCACTGCCATGCGAAGCTCAAATCCTTTCCCCAGGTTGTCTGGACCGTTGAGTCATTCAGGACTGGGGAGCATATTATGTCTGTGTTTATCTGCCCCCCCCCCCTCTCTTTGCTCTCATTTCCAGCCCATTACTGTAGGCTAGTGTTTGCAGGTGTGTGCACGCCGGTCTGTTTGTTCACATGGCATAGAACATTGCTCACTAGCTAGGGGACTATGTTGAAGAGTCTACCCACCAGGCCCAGAACCACTGGGGCCTATCAGAGGCTGTAAATACTTTATGAGATATGATAGTGCAGCACAAACACTCTTCAACCACAGGCCATTAACCATTTTCAGTGGATATGTGCCCTTTGGTAAAGTAAGAAATAATGAAATAAACAAACATTCTCTTCCCCCAGTGACAGCCAGGGCCCTCCGAGGCCTGTATGCAGCTCGCCTGCTAATGAGAGAGCGTGTACGATTCTCCTCCTGCAGGAAAGAAACAAAAATCATTGGCCAATGCAGCGAGATTAGCAAGATTAGCAGCCAACCAGCTCCCCAGCAACACAATGCCAGAGTCTGCCTGTCTCTCCCATCTTGATCGCTTCTCTTAATTTCTACCTGTTTCAACTGCTTTTCTTACACTCGTTCAGGAAAGATTGCAATTTTATTTGTTAGCACTTTACAACTCGATAAAGCCATCAGAAAAAAAAGAAAATAGTGTAAAAAAAATAGCAACTGGGAGAGATTGAGTTTACCAAATAACAGAAGATGGGATTTTGTAATTCAAGTGGAGTTTCATCATTCTATCTTTTACTGTGTGTCAAGAGCTGCTCCCTTGTTTATAATAACCTGCCATTGTGTTATTTCCAATTCATTTTTTTTTTTTCAGCACAAACAAAAGTGGTTTTGTTCCACTCTGAGCTCTCTGGTTGCCATGATGTCACTCGCAACGACAAAGCCTTACTCATTTTTCTTTTTCCTTAACACCTACTTCATTGTAAACACAAAACAAAATATGGCTTCCACCTGAGGATGCAGATGGTTGTACTCTATGTTGAGCCATGTGTTCAGCTCAAAAGCTATTAATTCGCTTTAGGGCCTCATTCATCACTCCTACTTTATCAAGCAATTAACAAACCGTAATTGCAATCAGATAAGTTCTACACACTGCAATCCTATGCGACAACTGACAAGTGAGCTGACACCGAGGAAAAAGCGCCCAGCTGCATGTACTTGGGGGAAACAACAAGCATTCAGAGTCATGATTAAGTGTGGTGCTCGCGAGTTCTTCAGCAGACGGGCTCTCAGGCCGTGGCCTCTGGCTCTCTAAATGTATACCGCAATAAAATAATCCATTCTTCTTTTAGTATTAGTCCTTTTACAAGCTGAAAGGACGAGTGGGACATCAATCATGCTCAATCCCTGCTCTCTAAAGACAAAGTGGTCTGATCACGCTCTGGTACTCACTTTTGATCTTCATTTGCTCTTTGTTTTTTTTTTTTGTTTTTTTTTATTCTTTTCAACTTTTTTTGTTCTTTCTCCTATTTGCTTGCCTCACACCGTAGCGGGTGTTGTAATCCTTTTAGGCCCGGGGCTGAAAGTCAACGCTCACTCAGGGAGGTCGTATGTTGCAGAATCTCATTTGGTTGGATGACTCTATCCTCGGTGGACACACGATAGGAATGCAAAGCGCCGGCCCCATTCAGCTCCTCGCACAAAACAGCCTTTCTTCCTCCCCGGTCGTCCTGACCTTGCCACGATGCCTCACAATCTCCTCAATTACAGTAGGTTGGAAGAGGAGACTGATATCTTGACTTCTGCTCCGCTGCATGTAAAGCAAGCATTATTTGGCCTGTCTTATTGTACATCTCCCAATGTTATCTGGGTCGACATTGTGTTTTCATTTTGTTGAACAAATAATACCTTAGGAGAAGTCATATTTTACTCTAGGAGGAGAAGACTGCTTTAGGAGGGCTTGATGTGAGTGGAATGGACATTGTGCAGGCAGCTGCAGAGCTGACAGTTAGCACTAAATATGTTGGACAGCCAACAGCAAACAAAGCCTGAGGATGGATGGATGGAAGTCCGATATATGAGCATTAGCCGATCAGAGTATTGTGTCACATCTGCTATCAGATGATGGGATGATTCTTGTATTCCTACAGACAGAATGACACACTCACATGAAAGATGTTATTTGTTCTGAAGCATCTCATTAGGAGCAGATATTTGCAGGATGATTATGTTATTTGAAATCCAATATGCTATAAGAGAATGCACCATAGGTGGTTAGAGCTTCCTCCTTTGGACTAAACCTTCTGAAATTCTTGTATCACACATTTAGATTGTTTATCTGAATGTAATATGCAAATGAAGCAATATCTGCTGAAATTTGCATTCATTTGGTTTGATGGATGGGGTAGGATTTATAAAAAAATAAAAATAAAAAAAAATTGCAGAACTCCATCTTCATAAATATGTATTGACAAGACAGTGCGTAATGAGACATTTTAAAAATGAACAAAAATAGCAACTTTTCAAATGTCGGCATATAAAAAGTTCAAGTTGTGTTCTGCTGACAGTGGCTTTGTGGGAAAAAAGTCTCAGAGGAAAGCACAAACAATAGCAATTGAGGAAAATACACTGAATAAGACTCCAAGAGACTGAGAGCTGTAGATGTGCTTCACTTTAGTTTTAGTTTAAACGTCTAATTTGTGGGTTTTCTGTTGCTGCTAAAGTGACCAGCTCTGTAGCATCCTCACTTCTTAGCTTATCAGCAACTACCTCCAAGTTGTCTAATGATAAGGATTTTCTTTCTGTTTTCGGCTGCATTGAGTGTTTATGGCTGCTCAGGCCAACTACCATCTCTTTTCATTCCGAGCAAAGTGCTGCTGGAAAAACGGAGCGAGAGAGTTTAAATTCTGAAGGAGCTGGGAGTCGGGCTTAGCTCCCTCGAGAGACCTGAGCTGCTCTGAAAACAGCACGTTTGGATGGGTCAGAGAAAGTGACAATTTACCCTGCAGTTCATAGGGAAGAGCAAGAAACATTTTCTACCAGCACAATGTTAAAGACGAAATGGAAATACATATTAATACAGGTTGTTTGTCAGTTTTTCAGAGTTTATCTGCTAGTTCCGTTTAACAAAAGAGGTTCTCGAATGCTTTGCATAAGCAGCTTTGCAAGAACTTTGCCTTAATAAACTCTGGCAAAATTGCCATTTAAATCAGAATATAAATAAGATGTAGAATCTGACCAGCCTAATACCGTATGTTGCCTGATGCCCATTGGTTTACCATGAGGCCCTAGTTAAGATTCGAAACTGTGTCTGTGTAGCTTTATTTATGTCGTTTAATTGAAGCGCTGCAAACCGGTAGTGGAAAGTACAATTGCCTACAGTTTTGGGTGCTTTTGCCTTAAGTGAGTATTTTCATTTTCAACCACCATTCATTTATCCCTGGTGTGAAATTTACAAGTTACCCTGCAGTACGTAATGTAATATTGAACATCTGATCATCAAAACAGCAGACAAGTAAATTAAAGTGCTGTACAAAAATATTTACTTTCGGTACATCAAGTATTTATGCTTGTACAGTACTTTGAAGTCAGCATTCGTAAGTTGTGGTTACGGGTCAGAGAGGGTCAGTGTACCTCTTCTACCACTGCTGCATATGTGTGGCTCATAACTGATATATCTAAAACAGGTTTTACGTGTTGTGCCTGTGAGGTTTGGTAGCTGTAGTCTACATACGTGTGAAGATGTTGCAGTGAGGTCCTCGTGAGTCTGACAAATATGCTCTTAACTACCTTTCCGACGTACTGCAGGTCTGTTCCGGTGTACTCCTCCAACAGAAAGAACTGGTTCCACATCCAACCTCGTTTGGAGCGCCTGAGCGGCACTCCATTGGCATCCTGTCCTGTCAGTCCCATGGACCCCCTCCGCCCCCCTGTAGTCCTTCGCAGGGCCCTTAGGCCGTACCCTGGAGAGCTGAGGTGGGCAACGGCCCAAAGTACCATCAATACGCAAACTTTCCTTCTATCCATCGCTACACCACTGCAACCTTCTGTCTTCGCCCCCCCCCCTTAGTGGTCTGTGTCCAGTAGTCAGAGTATCGGTTCAGTCCTCATGCTGTAATCTACTGAAGCAGAAGAGGCTCCTCAGACTCACACAGGGCAGCGGACAGCACCTGGAACATTTACACAGAAAAACAGTGTGTCAATACTGGGAGGGGAGGCAGCAATTTGTTACTGCACAAGCTCTCATTTTGTTTCATTATCTGTAGTCAAGACAGGATAGGGCCAGTTTTTTGAAGATGCAGTGCAAGTAAAATTTAAGGGCAGATAGGGACTGAAGAAAAGACACCCTGAGATGTGTTCAGTCCATATTTGGGCTTTAAGTGTTTCTCCAAATTTGAAAAAGATTTATAGTTAGATAAGATAAGAATTAGACAATGTGAGATCATTCATTTAAGTTTAAATACACAAGTCAGTTATTACGTACATTATATATACTGCAGGTGATTTTCTGCAACTGGAAACATTTTCTCTTAGTCACCAAGAAGGTGTTGAAATTGTAAATCTGAGGGGACAGACAATGTTTTCAAAGTCCAAAAGCCAACGCACAATGAGTTTTATACAGATTCTTGCTTGCAGCCTTCAGATTTCGAGTTTGTTATTTTTCTTTACAAGCCTTTGGGTCCAGGTTTGGGTGACTTGTTTCAGTTTTGGTTCCTAACTTAGGTTTTTCATTTCCTAGTGCCTTCAGGCATTTTGGCCCCAAGCGCTGAAAGAATGAGTGCGTGATTTTGTTAACCACCTCATTTATCAGTATATATTTGCATTTTCCTCTTGAATTCTGCTTCTTAAAAGCATTTTAAGCGTTGATTTCCTCATAAAAGAAGAGCTTAATAGTACATTTCCAGAAAAAGACAGTGGATAAAATGCAAAATAAGAGAAAATGCAGCAGTTTACAAATCATTTAAGATGGATTTTGCTTGTAAATAGTACAAATTCAATTCAACTTTATTTATATTGCGCCAACTCACAACAAAGTCATCTCAAGGCAACAAATCCCCCTTGAGCAACAAAGACAACATATCAGATTTATCAAACATATTCTCATGTTCAATTTGTTGCCAGTAGGACATTTCAAAAAAAGTTGGGATGGGGCATGTTTACCACTTTTAATCACAATTAGACATAATAAGTTGCAGCCCAATTGCTATTCCAAAAGCTAATCTCCAGCTAATATGTTCTGAAAACCTTAGCATTAAACTTTTGACTTATCAAAAAAATCCCTACAGAACATGTGATTGAATGTTTTGCTGCCATAAATTCATAGCCACGCAAGCCCTGATATTCAATCATGTGCACACACATACTGCATGTTCAATGTTTAATGTCTGATTGATTGACGAGCTGGGTTCTGCTCAGCCCGATAAATTAGAATTTTAACACGTCAATGTATGGAGCTTACACCTTGTACAGCATGTGTAGAGCTACTTTATCTGCATTGAGCCCCCGAATCAACATCTAATAGACCACAAGACTCTACGTGGAGCGCAGCGTTCTATCTTTTTTACCAATCTGCTACAGCACACTTTGTTATCAGACCCAGCAGAATGGCAATGGAGACCCTGGGCAATGTGAGCCCCACTATATTACCTGAAGATCAGAGTAAAGATACAGAACAAAATGACTGGAAACTGCAAAAGGGCGCAGACGTAGGCAGCGGAATACTTCTGCGCCATGTTTCTCAATAATTCCTCACACCTTCTGACTCTGTCTGTTGCCCTCAGGAAGACCACTTCAGAACCATGCTGGCAAATGTGTGAAGGAAACGGAACAAGAGGAATGGTGATGGGCAGTGCTGGAGAAAAAAAAGAAAAGAAGGCCATGTATTCTGCTTTTGTTCTCATTATTCCTCCCGGGCTGGGCGATATCCAGGCCACTAGTGTTCCTCGGCTGGGGTTTGGTAGGAGGGTTATCAGTGGGTCGCTGGGGAGCGTCTACAACATTCTTCCATATCGCACGGCTCTCAGAAGGCGCAGAGAAGGGAAGGGGGAGGTGGTAGTCCAGCACCAATATGGCAGCTCCGCTTGGCTTCCCTCGCACAGTAGGTTGGGGAATGAGGCAACAATGTCTCTGGACATGAGAATTAAGTACCCTGACCTGCATGCAGAAATGGAGCCAGACAAACTGAAGGGAGTGAAGGAAATGAAGCAAGAGAAGAGGAGTGAGAGCAAAGGTGTCGGCTGAGGGAAGTGGAGACAGTAGCGCTGTCAAAATATCGCCGTTTTGTCTTGGATACTAGCGCTAAGTTTAGTATCTGAAAATCTGACACCACAATAAAAAAAAAAGAGCGATGTCACAGAACAACCACTGAGCTTTATGTGAACAGATATATCACCACTTCGACTGCGGCGGCTTTGTAGCAACTTTTGTGCAGGGAGTTTGATGTCAGCTGGGTGTCTTTGTTGGCTCGATAAACAAAATACAGTAGCTGCATATTTCACTCCTGTGCCAGTCTGTCAAGCTGTTTGCGGTGAAGAAAGATTTGGTTCAAAACATAATGGAGAGTTTGATACAGCTGTGTGTTTTCAGCTGTTTGGCTTTGTCTGTTCCAGTGGTTCATAAAGGCAGTTTGACTACCTTGTTTACTTTCACTCCGGCAAACCCTTCTACGAGTGCACTGAGGGCACGGACTCCAACGTCAAGAAAAAAAAAAGACGCTCGTCAACTGTTTCTTTAATCAACAACAGTGTGGCGTAGCTTATTTTGCCCCATGTAACGGTCTGTACAGACCCTGAGAAAGGAAGCCCAGCAATGGGATGTAACACTGTTAGCTCACCAGCAAACAAAGCAAATTGCAAATGTAGCACTTCTGAAAACAGTAGTAAGTAAAGACACTAAGAGTGTAAACTAGAAAATATGAACTAAAAAAAAAAAAAAGAAAAAAAAAGAAAAAAACTAGCCCGCATTTATAGAAACTAATGGTTTTTGGTATTTTTCTGTCTTGCCTGTTAGCAACTTTTTTTTTAATTTGAGAAGCTCAAAACAAGAAATATGATATATACAATAGTGTTAAGCTACAAAATGCAAATTAAGATAGCTGTAGCATGTGTGCTAACTATTAACCTGAGGTTAAACTCTCTGCTTTGAAAAATAATCCGGCTCTGGCCAGGAAAAATATCATTTTTGCAATTCCTTCCCCACAAAAACAAAGATGGCGACAGGAAACGACACGATTCAAAGGACGAAAAACATTTTTATTCATTGCAATTGTCTTTACAGTTATTAACTATGTTATGTGCAGCTAACACCATCATGAAGCTAGACTTTAAAAAGTTACAAAATAATATCATTTCCTGTGGCCATCTCTCATTCCCTACTCCCTATATAACGTACACCAAGTAGTTCACTCGATAGTGAATACTAAATTTCTATGTAATCTATTTTAGTTGTGCACAGTGAACAACCGTCGGCTGTGTCTGAAATCACCCTCTACTCACTATACTGTATAGTGCGTTCGTCATTTTGAAAAAGTGTCTGAATGTTGACTTTGTAAATCTGATCCGGCATAACATTATGACAGCCTGTGCACTTTAGTGCAATCCAATACAGCGGCTCTGTCACGAATTCTGCTTTTACAATGTTATCATGTCTCAGTTTGTCAGTGGAAACTGTCAGAAAGGGGATTATTCTACTATGCGTTCATTATTGAAGTCAAAGTGGGTAGTGGAGTCAATATAAGAAGAGGTGGTTCTAAAGTTTTGGTCACCATATTTAAAATTGATGAGGTGGCCAAATATTAGTATATTATAGTGCATATAGTGCATTCAAAACGTTCACAGTAGAATGAAAAAAGTACTGTATGTAACATGTACACTACTTCTTGAAATCTCGATTTTCACAACTGAAAGACAACGTCTCTGCACTGTCGTCTTTGTACAGTGTCAGAGTTGCATGCAGATAATCTTCAGCCTCCTTATTCTTCCATAGCTTGTTACCTGTTCAGGCTGCTTATATTTTTGTGTCACGTATTGATCAGAGCGGATGCTACTGTACTGTATAATGAGACGACTGGACATTCTGAGCAAACCCGATGACGTCAAACCGCCTTTATTAACTTCTGCTATTCTTTTAATAAACCCAGCATTTGTTTATGCCCTCTAGGCGCGTCGGGGATTCAGCACGCACAATGCACTTCCTAAAAGTTTTTGATATTCGATGTAGTTACCGTGACAGCACTGAGGGGCAAATGAGGAGAGGGAGGGAGTGAAGGAGAGGTAGAAACGTCCTGTCACAGCAGCGTCAGCAGTCATGCTGGGAGATCGGCCCATCCATTACGCTACCTGCTTTCCAGAGGCAGCAGAGGCTTGCCCTGCTTTCCCCTGATGAGGCAAAATGCAAGTAGTTGAAGCTGAGGGTTAGGTCCCCTCTTTTTCCCCCCCCCATACGTTGCAGTTTATAGCACTCCACCACAACCCGACTCACCCCTACCCTCCCCCCGCTCCTGCCTCAACACTGCATTCCCACATCCTTGTCTCTGCCTACTTTGCTTGCATCGGCCTGAGCTGATATGCATTATCGCTGGACTATCCGCTGAAAGCCAGTCACTTTGCATGTGTCCTCTGCCTGGCTCAGCAGGGGGAGGGGGAGGCTCTGGGGTCAACAGTGCGTGTGCTGATGGAAGCAGGTGAAAGTAAGATGGACTGTCAGGCTTCTTAATAATGCCTGTAGAGAAATAGCCTCTTACACTAACACTCTCTACTCTCTCTCTCGCTCTCTCTCTCTCTCTACTCTAGTGGCAACTCTCATGACAGAAACTCAGTTTCTTATCCAAATTTGCACGATGTCTGGATGATTTTTCCCCATTTCCCCATATCTCTAGTATTTCTCATTTAATTTCCCTCCCCCGACATACCAACACACTCCACTTTATGAATTTACTTAATTGACGCTGGCGAGGAGCATGTGGGACTTTGAGCTATTGATTTGCTGTAGGCTTCAACATGGTTGGAAATACCAGTCAGTCTCTGGGGTGAACTCATGAAGCTTTCTACCTCAAGTCCCCCAGCACTGGGAAGCAAGCATTTCCAATAGATTTCTTCATAATGCCACTGTGGAAAGCTAATGCTTTCACTGTATAGAGGACTCTACTGTCCCCAGGGAGCGCTTGCCCCTTGACCAAATTTGTCATACCCTGGAAACCACGTTGTACAGCTCCCTGCCCTGATAATTCTCTTGACAAGGAAACACATCCACGAGTAAGTCAGCTAAAGCTTTATTTTGCAACGTCAAAAAAATGTCGCGGCAGGTTAAGAATGCTATAGTGCCACATGTAGCCCAGTGGCAATGACAGAATGCCTGCTTCTTTATTCTACTGTATGAGAGTGAGGGAGTCCTAAGAAAGATGGAGGATGGACTCACAGAAAATTTCCAGCTTATTTTACCTTGGATCCTATTCACAGCATTGACCTTTATGTCTGTTGGCACAACTTAATTACTCAGATAAATGATGATGACAGTGTGGCAACATTGCCAAGAAGATTTCCGATTTACAAAAAAAGAAAGAGAAAAAGAAAAGAGCAATGTGACAGATTTGAAACTAAGCCTCAGCATTTACTGTATTTGGAGCGTCATGTCTACACAGTAAGCAGAGCCTGCCGAGTGTCGCGTGAATCACTCGCACATTGCAATCACTTTGTTTACAAAGAGCACAAAGAGGAGTATGGAGGCGCCAACATGGAAAATGTTGGATAATGATACACAGGATATCTTCCTATTTTTATCTGGTAATCCATGAAAATGTGAAAAAAGAAAAGTTGAAAGAACACAGACAAGTTGGATTATTTGTTTCGCCTACAATAACGTGATGGATTTCTCTGTTTTCGGTAGAAAAACACATTTAGGCAGATGTATTGCACATGTGGACACACTCAAATTGCTCCTTGGAAGCATTTATCACCATTTACATATTTTTGGGAATCTAGCTAGCTGCAGCATGAGGGGGTATCAAACACTGACGCTGTGTCAAAAGATACTTGCAACATATCCTTTCGTGTCAGCATGTGATGCACAGGGTTTGACCTACTGTGACTGGTTAGTAGTGCGAGCTTCATTTAGAAACCTTTGCACTGCTTTGACAGCACCTAGATAAGTTATGGAGCAAATTACGTACTGTAAGTCCCGGTTTACCTTTGACCTTTCCCTGATCAATCTGTATTACCTCTAAATAAAGTACGTCTCAACTTTCTGCTCATCGAACTGTCCGACCTCACAGTGGCACTGAAATTCTCATTAAAACCAGTGGCAATGATGGCACGAACTAAAAGCCTAGGTTGCAATCTAAGTGGGACTTCCCATCAAAGACACAGGGACCGGAGCGAGACTGTGACGCCACGACAGAGAAAGTGCCAAAGAAAGCGCGAGCGTGTTCTTGTTCCCAGCCATCTTCCTCGAAAGCCCAGTGATTTTTGAAAAAAAGAGCCACAGGTCTCGTCTTTCTCTGTTCGCTTTCTCAGGGAGCACCATCGTCATAATGAAGGTGTGTAATAGAACATGACACCATAATTATATTCTCCCAGTTAAGAGGCAGTGTTTACAACAAGCACCAGCCTGCCTTTATTTTCTCCCTCCTCACACACACACACTCTCACTCTCTCTTTGTCTCGCTCTCTCGTCTGGGGCCCGACTTTGCCTCATGTCATGTGCCATTTAATTGCATTAGAAAAAAAAAATGCTTGATGAAGAAATGAAAAAAGTAAATTGCTTTAAATTGCCTGTCACAGATTGTGTGGAGTCGCCATATAGCAATAAGATGTGCGAGTTGAGCTGGGTGCTGGGTAAGCAAGATTAATGTGTCTGCTGCCGATTTTTGAACGCCCTGTGATTCCATGCTCAAAGAATTGCCTGGGATAACATTTAGAATCAGAACAATTAGCTATTAAATTTATCTATTGGTTTTATCGAACACACGACCATGAGGATAGAGACAGGGACACGGAGAGGCGCACAAATGCATTCATCAATACATATCGGGTCTGGCTGGCTAATGGCCTTTTTAATGCACATGTGCTGTTCCACACAATAAGCGCAGCTGGCATTTTAGCCTAATCTAGACTCGGGAGTGACCTCTTAGAGTAACCCTGCTCCTCTCCGTTCCTCCTCTCCCCTTCTTACCTTCTTCAAACTTTCCCACCTTCTCTTCCTGTTTTTTTTATTTTTTTTATTTTTCCCTAACGAGGGATATGAGCGACACGCCAAAGCACCCCATCGTGCCCGGTGAGCCGGAGACTTGCACAGCAACCCAGAAAGAGCCCCAGGGGTGCAATTAAAAGTGAGAGAGGAGAATGTCAGCCAAGGGGGGCGAGCAAGGGAGAAGACAGGGGATGAGGGAGGGAAGGGCGAGGGGGGGTGAGAGGAAGAGGAGGGTTTGGCAACGGTGCCACAGGTAGCGTGGTCATGTTTCAATCCACAGAGGAGACCCTTAAAGGCTGCTAATGTGTGGAGGTGTCAGCAGCTGGTTGTTCCGCCATCTTTGCTCTCTTTGGCCTCTGTGCTGCCTCTTCCGCCCTGCCTCATTGTTAAGAGTAGGTGTCATTCCATGTTATGCCCCTCGCTGGAGGAATTTACAGCCGAAATCCCAAGTATGAATTGGGGAACCATGCTCCCGACCCAAATCTGGGGCTCTCCATTTGTCTTATTGCCCATGTGGGTTAGTGGTTCACAACCTAGTTCCCAAATAGTCAAATAATGGCAAATAATCCAAAACTAGGTATCTGGATAAAGTTCGGCTCTCAAAATAAAAACAAAACTAGTGCGACCCTTGTCCTTGCAGCAGAACAGCTACAGATGTGTCCAAAAAGGAGGAAAATCTTTCCAAACTCCGTCAATATATATTGATCTTTTGTTTAGCTGACAAACACTGTCTAGACACACTGCGGCATTGTCTTGAAAATAACGTCACCCCACTCCGATGTGACGTACGGACGCACACGCCCCACAGATTAGGGCGAGGAAATTGATCACAGAGAGGAGATTTTAGACAGATGGGGGGATATAACCACAAAGGAAAATAAAACATGCCTGCAGATTGAGGAGGGCAAAATCATCATCATAAAACTCTGGCGAATAAACAGCCGAAAATCCCCAGTCAAATTGGAATGCAAAGCTGAAGTGAACTGAATGTCAGCACTGTAGTGCAAAACACCAGAGTCAAAATTAGGATTCAACCTACAACACTAGGATAGCACCAAGATTTAGTTAACGGCTCTCTAAGCCCCTTTTCTGCTTCTAAATAGCACATTAAGTTTCACTCCAAGATGTGTTACCAACATTACACTTCCCAATTTCTTTCAAAGGATGCTGTTGGATGTTTATCCACACGCTGCTAACATATCCGAGAAAATATAGAGAAATAAACTTTTTGTTTGCTATGAAAAGATGACACAGATGTGACACAGTGCCTTTGACTGATTGATAGGGATCCAAACAAATCAGCTCGTACTCTCCCCGTCAGATATGCCCACAGCATTCATCCCAGTGCACCACTCCAGAGCTCGCGGCGAACACATTACCTTGCCTCGCTGCCCAAATGCATAGCAAATAACCCATATAAATCATACAATCTGGGACAAGTCAATGAGAGCCCCCTATTTTCTCTGTTTTCTGGTTATTTCCACTGCGCCATCATTCAGCAGCGCTAGCATCACTTAGTCCGGAGCTCTCACAACCATTGTCGGAGTGGCCCAGTTTAGAACCCACAGAGGGCTCCTGAAGTAACCCTTCCTCTAGTGCACTTGATTTTATGTCTCCGCAGTCTGGACTAAATTGTGGGCTGCCAGCTCTCCACACACTCCTCTGTCTTTCAGCTAACTCCCTTTTTCTTTGTGCCTTTTAACAAAAAGCAAAGATGGGCTCCTGTGAACTTGCACCAGCGTTTATGGCTGTGTTTACCATTGAGCCAAATGGCAACTGAAGAGGATCCTTAAAGCACATTATTTTAAAGTGTCCCTTCTCTCCTGTAACTCCTGATTCCCTTAGTGTATTAGGGTAGCATCATTTTGTTCCAGCTCTAGTGCCAAATAATGACTTTCAGCCCAGGAATATGGAATTCAACTGTGGCATCATAAACAACAGAGACTCACTTTTTAGTGAGCAGTGTCTGATTCCGCTTCTCAGAATTAATTGACTAAATGGGAGCTTAAAGTCATTATCTCCCCTCGCCAGTTCTCCAATCCTGCGCTAGGGGCTAATAAATGGAGGTTTGATTTTGCTAAATGTCCTCTCCACAAAGATTAATAATGCTTGGGACCCTGGTGGCAAACAGATGTGGTCATCCTTGCTTAACGGCAGAACAAATGGGCACAAGACATCCTTGCACATGAAGAGCAAAGAAATAATAGCTTAATGGCATTCATCTGGTGACACGTTAGCAGATGAGACATCCTCGGCTGTTTGCTCTCCCGTGTGTTCACCGGAGCACATTTTGTCACCAGCAGCCGTGTGGTCTGACACAGCTCTCTTGTGAGGGACTGACAATGGCAGAGGGGGGAGGAGGGGTGGGAGGAATAGAGGAGCCTCAATGGACGGGTCTGCCGGCTTCCTGCTTTCCCTACTGTGGTCTTTGTGGTAATACACTAGTGGTTATGGGAGCCTCCGTCTCTATGCAAATCAGTGTTTGCTTCCCAAGTGTTTGCCATGTGCAGTCAAGTGCGAGACTCTTGTTTTTCTGTACATTTAGCCCTGCACGGTCTGGAGCAAAAGGCCAGAGCAGCATGGGTGTCGAAGTAATACTCACAATAAATCTGGTGATTAAAAGTTATTATCCCCGTATCAATACTGTTGTTTACCCCCTAATAATATTGCCCTACCAGGATATTAGATCACGTTGCAAACTGTTACCTTTTAAATGAATAGTTTGTCTCTTGAAGCAGATGCATTGATTGAACTACACAAAGGTCAAACTTGGTGCAGCGAATTGAAAATCAGTGGAAGAGTTGTGTTCCCACGTTTATCTCAGCCTCCCCATTGTGACAATTACATGAGAGGGAACGACGTGGAAGCACATTTCCATTCAAGGGTATATCGACTGTAACAGCGGGTCAGCAACTAGACAGCTACAAACACAATTGTCACACAACACTAAATAATACATGGGGCTAAAACAAAGACATCGCACACCTAAAATATGGCCCTAATAAAAGGCTGCGCGGAGAAATTGTGTTTCCCCCTCGACTAAGAGTAATGACCTTTCCTAGAAGCCCACCATAAAACAACATTGCGACAGTCAGGAGCACCTGTTTTTTCATTATTAACAGTGCAAGCTTCACATACACTCAAAAGCTACAGATGTGCACTGATTCTCTGGCTTTTGACTCTTCATAAATTGGACAGAATTCTCTCAAACTGCACCCAGCTAAAACCACTGAGGCATTTGAGTGTTAAGAAAGCCATTTGTCACAGGCAGGACTTGTGCCAGGGTATGAGCACAGCCTTGGGATAAAGAAAAAAAAAATAAGGAAAACAAATGAAAAATAATACGAATTGTATGAATGCCATCCAAGAATAAGCCACACTATTTGTGATGGCATCGGAATTCAAAGGCCTGTTATAAATACATATTTCATTAGTGATGGTCCTCTAGAAATAAAACGGGGATGCTTGCTGGCTTTTCAACTGAATCTCTCCTGCAGTTGTTGCTAAAATAAGGGTCTTCCTGCACGGTGCTCAACCCAATCACCTCACAAAGGATTGAGGAGTCCTCAGAGACGAACAGCAGACGGCCATGATCTCCCCTGACCTTAACAGTGACTCATGTTTATTTACTTCAGCTAGTTACCCCCGAGGACGCACCGCCTCATCACCGAAACGAGCGCGGAGATGGGATGAACGGACAACTCTAATGAACACATAAGCCTGATTGATCTCGGGTAGTATTTGATTCCGAGCATTGCAGAGACACATGATTTGATATGCCGAGATGCCAGTGGAGCACCCCTTGAGCTTTGCTGTACCCACGTCTTTAATCACACTCACCTTTTCTTGTGGCTGGTGTGACTTCCAGCTTATTTGTAATTACCAAGCTCCTCGGGAGGGTTGGCTCAACAACAGGCCCGGCCATAGGTCACGGAGAGACACTGTAGCTGGCCATATGGGCTCTGGGCCCAGGAGCAGAGAGTGGGCGGACGACGACATTGGCACCGGACAGTTACCAGAATGGTTGGAGCAAGAGATTGAATTATTCGGAGACAGGAGACAGCCTTATCGAGCAGCGGCCACATTGCACTGACGTTTTCACCCCAGTTTCTATTTCCCATTTCACACCTGGACTATTGCCAGATAGGATATGTTCAGCCACCTCGTTTTACCCACAGATTCACAATCACCAGCCACCAGTCAAAAGCGAGTATAGTGCGTTATCTATCAGCGCCTTACCACCCGCGGCCCCCTCCCCTCTGTCCTCAAACATCCTCGAACCCTCCCCCATCTCCCCTGCCCTCTCCCTCTCCCTGCACTGTTGTCGCCAGCGCAACAGCAGCATGGTGTTATTACAGATAAACAATCAATACTGCATTAACGCGTCCACGGAGGCTACCTAGAGTTAAACAGGCAGACGAAGAAAATAATTCAACCCAATGTCACGGGCGGACTTCAAGCAACTAATCTTGCTCATGAACTGGCAAAACGATATATTCAGGCCACTTTCTTTCATTATCCCCAGCCATCATTTCTTTGTGTTTGAGGTCACTAGATACATTTCTTTTCCTTCCTCTCCTCACTGGTCACAGAACGAAGCCCCACTGCATTAAAGAAGTAATACCCTTCTTTATAGCAAAGGTGACCATGGATATTGGAGAGCAGGGACCCATACGATCGATTTGCAGCGAGCAATGGAAATTTTAACATGATTCCCTGCCAGGCATTTTAACTCAGGAGTATTGGACCCTCTCTTTTGAGGATTGCTCCCAATCTCACTTGCCACTCAATTCAAAATTCTGATGACATCTTTATTTAGGGAAAGGGCAGCGAGTGCTGCGAGCCCCAGTGCCCTGCTAATGGCTGTGTGGCCCCGGTTCCTCTTTGCAAAGCTTGTATGCAACAAATTTGCATCTACATTCTTAATGCCGCCATTGAAAAAAAAAAGGCTTTTTGTTCTGAACCTCTGTGAAAGAATGAAAACAAAGGAGTTCTTATGAAGAGGCCCAACAAATAGTCCCTGCCTCTCCCAGACTGGTATTAAATACTCCTCATTCCATCCTCATTCATTAGCCCCCACGCCCACAACCCTAACACCATACGGGGGCATGAAATACCTTGCAGACAAAATAAAGGAGTTGGACTTGGTTGAATGATTGCAGAGACTGTTTACTAATACTGCTGCTCACTCTGCTTTATTACTGAGTGCCAGGCTTTCCATTACTGCAAAGGGAGAGAGAAAGAAAGGAGGAAAGAAGCTGAGGAGGTGAGAGCAGACAGAACAGAAAGGAGAAAGCAAGAGAGACTGCCAACATCAGATTAAAAGAAGAGGGGGGGGGGGGGGGGGGGGGGGGGGGGGTGAAGAATGGCTCAGTTGATTTACACCTTCATTACTCTCCCCTAACTCTGCTTATTGCAAATCATGATGCTGCTTTATGAGCTGAATCCTCTATTACGACAAGGCCGGGAAGACAGTGCTTTAGTCCATAAAGCAACCGTACAGTAACCGCCACCCGGCAGCACCTAACCCACTCATCCTACCACCCAGCTGCCAGAGGGGAAGGAAAGCAAAACAAGAGACCAAGCGCCTGCTGAAGCTTGTTCCAGTGCACAAACCCGGATTTTTGCTTGCTCGCTGTCCCGTTCCTGTCCTTGTACCTGCAGACAACACACCCAGATTTCTACGGGGCAGATGCCGAGGGTTTTATGACTTACAGAGTGCAAAGCGCTGTGGCTACGTTGGGAAGGAACCCACAGTTATTGTTAGTTGAGCTGTACCATATTTTAGTATGTGTTTACCACTTTCCCTTCACCAAGAGAGGAAGCACTACTTTTGGTGAATTAGTGTCTTTAGATAAAAAAGTGTGCTTGCTTTTATTGAACCAAGGGGAGGTCTTTTTTTCTTTTGTAATGATTGAATTTGTGTGTGTGTTTGTGTGTGTGCGCGCTGCTGGCAGGTCGGACAAGTGGTCAAGGAAGCTGGGTGCAGGTCCTAATAAATCAGCAGATAGGTCGAGGCGTGTAGATGAGCATGGGTGTCAGAGTGCTGATGTAAACAGGGTGCGGGTGCATGAGACACACTAGATTGAGGTTTGTTATGTGTATGTAACATGCCTCTCTGGCCTGGCCTGTCTGACTCCCATCTGGAACAGGGTTGACAGAAAAGTTGACAGATGCTTCACCAACGTCCATTATTTATGAGACTGAGGAGATCCACACAGCATTTCACAAGGGTCTGCTTCTGCTGCTGTAGGTCGAGTTCTGACACTGTAGCGTGTGTGTGTGCGCGTGTATGTGTCCACACATGCATGCACACACACACAGACACACACACACACACACTTTCTTACTTGTGTTTGTGTGAGTTTGTGTGTTGGATTGGGAGGGTAGCTCAATGTACAGGTCATGTTTTGTTGCATGTTTGCTCAATTGTGAGTGCACCCCATCATGTTTGGACACTGAACCCAGTTCATGCCAGACCCAAGTAACCACTCTACCTGCCTCTTTGAGTCTAACCCTTGACCTCTGGAGTGTCATTAAATCCCTGCTAGACAGGCAGCCCTTCAGCTCTTGCGAAGAGGACCATACACCAGCAGTCTCCAACTCTCTTAAAACCCACTTAGAGGCTTACAGCTGGGAGGCCCGACCATCGGATTGAATTAAGGCTATGATTAATTGAATCTGGTGGTGAATAACTTGAGTGACTGATGTCTCGTAGGACCAAAGGTCTAGACACAATGCTTCAGAATAAAGCTATATTCATTCATTCAGTGACATCACAGGTACTTTCAGCATGCCTCAGGCATGGATGGTTGCCTCTAATATTATTGCTTAGAGTGCTGCTTTAAGCCCAGTACCACCGGCAGCACTGCTGCTGCTGCCGCTGCTGCTGCCACAAGCACCGATGTTAATGAGAGGCACAGTATAATTAATACAAATGGAATGTTTAATGCAATTTTTCCATTTCAAAGAAATTCCCCCGGCATCTTTCCCAACAACCCATTCAACTCTCTTGCATTGTCCTCAGGCAAACAATCACCCAAGTTTGGCATTGCCTTCATTAGATCAAACTCAATTATTGCAGAGCGTTTTCAGCTCCTCTGGCACAAGGGTGGACTGTGAAGCCGCCTGCTCTGGCAACTTGAAGGTCCCCTGGCAGGTCCTGCCCCATTTGTCTTTGACGGACAGCAGCGTCAAACAGTAATTGGAGGCCTTTGAGACCTGTACACATCCGTTTGTCAGTTATTCATGTCAAAGCACAGTGGTCGGCAGGAGGGTGTCTTAAAGAATGACCTTTTGTTAAAGGGGGCAAGTCCCCCCTACTGTCTGAGAGACAGCAATGGGTATCATTCAGCCCATTGCTCAAGCATGCTGTTAGTACTGCATGTCCCATGTTGCTGCAGAAAGTTCATTTTGTGTCCTTCCCCGAGGAAAATATGTTTCCACATTGGTACGCTTCCTTTGATTCGGCAGGTAGTTTGAGCGAAGGTCTTTCTGTTTCTTTCATTCGCTATGAACCATCCTAATGTTTTGAGAGGCGGTGGAACAATGGCAGAAACCTCTCTTTTTCACTCCGGGGATTGAGAGTAAATAAGACCTTTGTTGATGTTTTTTGCCTGTTCATTTGCAGCACCTCAGAATACAGCTTGCACATTGTACCAAAAACAGAAAAAAAAAAAAAAAAGGAAAAAACAAAGTCACAAAGGCATTGTGCAGGACAATAGCACATAGGAGGAAACGGACGCACAATGGACTCCAGATATCATTCACAATATGGACAGGAGACCATTATCCACAGAAGGACGTGCCCATCTGAAGCTGACAGGTTTGGGAGACAGAGGAATTGTGCACACGGCGCTGCCACCAAGACAACAGCCTCCCTGAAGCCTAACCTATAAGGACAGGTTTTTGCAGCGCCAGTGCCCGCTGGGTTGAGGTGTTACACGTCATCTGCAATACCCTGGATCATTACTCCTGGAGGCTGTTAGAGGGGAAAATCACATCACTCTGCCATCACTGCTGCCAAGAAAAATTGACACGCTAAAAGTCACACAAAGACACACCTCAATATGCGCACACACGCACAAAAGACCCACAAACAGCTTCACTGTCACCGGCCTCTCACTTGCAGACCAACACACACATGTAATTGGACACCAGCAATCTGTCACATACCGTCGGTGGTGTCGGAAGGGGAAGGGGGTGGGGGTTAACATATCACGTGGCATCTGAGCAGCGTCCCACTAGCCAGCGTTGCCTTACTGACAGCTGCTCTCACTGCGGGTGCCATGCCAGAGCAAAGTAAGCATCGTTATCGCTTACTTTCGCCGTACCTCTCTACTTGGAACAAGAGCGACGCTCCTTCAGTCTCCTTTTATCCACCACTCGACCCTTTCCCTTCACTGCCTTCTGTCTTCATTGTACTTCAGCCAGGCGCTAATGCTCCTTGTCCTGCAGTTGGACTCTCTGATCTCCTATTACCCTCTCGTCATCCGACAGTCAATATTATCTCCCTTCTCACCCGACCGATCCTGCCCTCTCCCTCTTCCCTTTGCTTTTACAAAAAGTCTCAAAAGTCAGACAGACAATGTTGCCCCCCCGCCCCAGCCCCCCCCACACTCCTTCATGCACTTGCTCGTCTTCCATACACTTATTAACTGGCTGTCATGTTCAGCAGCCTTACCCCAGACAGTGTTTAGCGTTCCTCAGTCCACTTACTGCAGCCAGAGTTAAGCCTCTGGGCTTTGCACAGACAGGAATCCAACTAGAGGGGAAAGGCAGGACCTGCGGACATGATCCGTCTGCCGCACACTCACTCGCACTCTTCCACCTGTACCAGCTACCTTAAGGCAGGGCAGAAACATATATCAGAACTCCTTTTTTTCTTTCCTGTGGGGGAAAAGTCGAGTAACAGAGTGCCAGATGACCAGGGTTGGAGAAGGATTTACCTTATAGGTTATAGGTTTTTATATCAGTATAACTGGGTCTCACACACACACTCCCTGCAAAAAGGCATCAAATATATGTAAGCATGATGCTTCCGAGATCTAATTTGAACATATATGCCTGGTCTTTAATAAATATCATATTGGAATGCAAATCAGCAGGTGTTTTTTTTAACTTTTTGCTAAGGAGGGTGTATTATTATCACCCCTGTACCATATGTCAGCAGGATCCCAGAGTAAATTTCCATGAAATTTGGTGCAGAGATCAGCCTCGAGCCAACGAACAGTTGATTAAATTTTGATAGTGATCTGGATCTGTGATTTCCACCATTAGATGATTATTGTTTCCCCTCCCCCCGTCCACCCCCACACACATTGGATATAGCGATTTAATTCCGAATCCAATCTAAAGCCTAATGGTACGCTCGCAAGGGTCAGGAAATCGATTTCACCTCAAATTTAAGAAAGAAGTTATGTACTGTGTCCTTGAAGGTGGCTTCCTCTTACGTTCTGTTGATGTTTTAGACAATGCCCAAACAGAATTCGACTCCCAGGGTCGACTCCACGTTGTGCCGGAGCTACTATACTGGGTTTCCTCACCTGCCCTTTAGCTTCTCTGCGCTCCCCCTTTCCCAGGGCAAATGGTGTAAGAAATGAGATGTGCTTGGTGTATAGACTTTCATGCCCCTGCTTTACCAGTGTCATTTCCGCAACTCTGAAATTGTGCCATGGTCTACAGGGCTTTGTTGTAAATCACTATCTCCCACTGTCAGACTGCAGTCTTCTACACACTGTGGATGCCTGGCTTTCTGCTGCCTCCTGGGTGACTAATATATCTTGTTAAATTGTGCTGAGAAGCATGCAGAGAACTGTACACCTTCCCTCTTTGTACTATGTTTGTTTGCTTGCATTTGTGCCTGTGTGTGTGTGTGTGTGTCTGTGTGTTTTGTGCGTGCCTACTTCTAAATGTGTTTGTCTACATTTTCTGACTGAATAGGTAGGTGGGGATGTTACTTTTGCAAATATGTCCACTAAACTCCACAAGTCTGTCAGGCTTTGTTGGTAATTCAGTTAGATTGCTATTCAGCCAGCTTCCACTCACCACCACCACCACAGTATCGGAGTTGTGAAGCTATCTCTCAGCTACTTCATAATTAGAAAAGCTGTGGAGCCAAGCCACAGTTTGAGGGGGAAGACGGAGGGAAAAAAAAGCTGTTGGCAGACTGCATTATTCAACATTGGCAGAAATTGACTCTGTTTCCCACCCCAAAGACACAAATGTAAGTGATTTCCGTCCTGGTGCCACACTGTATAAAGCTGGACTATTCTCTTATCTCGGCTCTTAAGCCATGCACTGTATCTCTCAGCTTCATCCATCCACATACACAACACGCACACCATGTATCTGTCCAAACACTCTGAAAATAGAATTATGAGTATATTTCTGTGTAATTGGTGTTCTCCTGCACAAAGCAGGGAGAGATAATTACCCATTGTTAAGTGAGGTGTAAATTGTCTGATCCATGTGTATTTATCTTCTCAGCACACAGAGAGCAAAATGGGCCTTATTTTTGGGAGGGAGTTAGACACAGACTCTACAGCGACAGTCTACTGTCCTGGCCCCTGTCCAGCTCTTAAATCCCCTTTTGCTAAAACGTTTCGAGAAACTCGCAGTGACTTAGCCCTTCCAATCCTAATGTTTTCAGTAAAAAGCAAATCTAACCAGGGACTGCCCTCCAGAGGAAAGGCGATGACAGCCCGCAACCAGCAATAACAAGAAACAGGCGTCTGAAGTGGTGGGTGAGAGATCCCCCTTTTCGTTTTACGATGCTCGTCTGTGAGGGAAGTGAGACTCACTGGAAAGGAGCAGCTATGAAGTCTCCATTGTGCCTCCACGACATGTGTTCTAATTGTCACGAAAAGCCTTGAGAAATAAAGGACAATATCACGGTATGGGGGGGACAAAAGTCAGATCTGCCTTTCTCGAAGAAGTGGCCAAACAAGTCTGTCTTACCCGGCAGGGGGCATTGTTCTGGAGAAATGAAAGGACGAGGAAGAAGCTCAGTTGGCTGACACTGACATCTCCAGATAAATATTTGGCACAAGAAAATCTTCGGAGGAATCCCGGAGCACTCGCAGTACAAACAACATCATGATTTATTATCACATCATACAGACCGTGACTAATGCACTCAAACAATCAAGGTGCATCTAGTGAACTACAATGCCCAGGGGTGCTCTCTGCCACAGACTTAAAGCATCCGCAAGCAAAGCACATGCACATCAGAGCCACTCGCTTGCACGTGCACACTCAACAAATGCCCACAAAACACACACACAGAAGACTAACAGGCAGCGGCCACTGGGATGTGATTTTATTAACTCCAGATGCTGTAGTGCTGCGGATTCGAGAAACATTCGATATTATGAGCGGGACACATCAAAATGATGCCGCCCATCTGGAGCACAAATAATGTAATCAACTCGGGTCACCGGTCGACATCGTCTGGCGGTCGGGTAAACCCACCATCCTGTGACGTCAGCGATCAGCTCACAGGGACAGGCTGGAGCAGAGCTTTTTGGAAGATCCCCTGAGCTGCTGCACATGACCCCCGAGACTTGAAGATATCTGGGGGGGGGGGGGGGGAAATGAGGCACTGTCCATCGTCATCTAAGCTCTGGTTTAAACCAAATGCCACTGGCTTGGATCTGTCTGTCAAACCAGTTTATTACTTTAAACATCTTCATACAATGGGCGCACACTACTCGTACCATGAGCACAAATACAACCCCCCCCCCCACCCACACACACTGTATTTGCAGAGCCGTTAAATATTCAGTACCTGCCGTGTTTTCTGTAGGACTTTGATCAGCCACTCTGTCCCTTTCATCTCTGAACTTCAAACCAGCAGCTCATGAAAAACCTGGGCCACAAAACCTGTTCTGCTTCACACAATCTCCTTTCACCAAGCTGCTCTCTACTGTACAAAAACAAGCAAGAAGTTGCTCCAGTGGTTTAAAAAAAGAAAAGAAAAGAAAAGAAAAATGCTCACTGCAAATGTAGAACGTCTTTATTTGGAGCCTACATTATTGCCCAATCACCCCTAATTAGCACGAGTCCTTGTTTGTATTAGAAAAAGTATGTGTGCAGAGAAGCGATTATTGCAGAATAGTCCCCGGGTAGTTTGACATCTCCCCCAAACAACTTCTTGGCTGCCTTTAGGCACATTACCTCAGGCTTACATTGAGCCAGCGCAATAACTAACATGGAGCAATCTGCAGGCAACAGGCAGGACAGCGAAACTTTCTCAAGCACTAAATTCTGTCTTCACCATTGGCTGTTCGAGTGTCTCCACATCTCCCCGTCAATACCTGCAACTTTTCAGCAAAGAAGCCGAGTTAACTCTTTTATAGCCCTGCCTGCATTATTCAGGAAGCCCCTTAAATATTCACAGCCACAACACTGATATCGTCTACTTTCCAATAACGCTGGAGGACATTTTTTCTTTTTTTTGTATTTATTCTTTTTAGGAGTCTAGGAGTATCTCTACTAAAAAGCAGGGCCTTTGAGCTGATCTCTTACAGCACAAAGGCAGCAGAGCATCACAGTGCGACTGCAGGGAAGCACAGATGCACACTTCAGCGCCTTTATCAGAGCATGCTGTCCCACCTGCATCGATTCGCATCCCGTGAATTTGCCACCGACTGCAGCAAGAGCGTCGGGAGACGGAGAGGAGGAGGAGGAGGAGGAGGAGGAGGCGGAAGAGGAAAGAAAAACCTGCTTCACAGACACAGATTCGAGTAGGAAAGAAGTATAAAGGCCTGGACTTTCATGCGTGACAAAATACGGCAAAGGTGCGTTTGGGGAGCAGGCCTGCATCACTTGAGCGCAGCGGGGCAAACGGACACTGCGTCGTGCGAGCAGGACCTCTGTGAGAGGAGAAGGGAGGGGATGGGGAGAGGGAGTGAGGGGGGGGTGCACGTTTCGATTTCCACATCGACAAACGAAATGAGAATTAAGGCTCAGAGTCGCTGAACAAAAAGCAAAAGTTGAACGAAGAGGTTGTGGATGTGAACCGAATAACTTAGAATTCTAACTCATTCGCAATTCCAAGCCCGAAGTTATCCCACTAATTACAACAGATATGAATTGTGCTCCGCTGGCGATTTCATTAGACTCCACACAAGAGGAGAGGACGCCCGCGTATCGCCGGGGCGACCCAAGTGTTTCGCCCCGGTAATTAGAGTGCGAGCAGCGCGCAACTAACCGCTCCATGCTCGGGCGACGAATGTGCCACAAAAAAATAAATAAATTTTTAGAAAAAGCGCATCAACACAGCCCGGAGAGAAGTTGTAAGCAAAAAAACCCGGCTCACCTGATAATGAAGTTTATTCTAGGAGGAAAAAAAATGTTCCCAGGGTTGCGAAGGCGCACGCCGGAGCCGAGCGTATCCGTTCACTGCAGCTTTTTGTTGCCCGTTGTTCCACCTCAACTGCGCGTCTCAGTCGCGCTGCATCACTTCTCGCTGTGGATGTCAGGGAGGCTGAGAGGCTGAGGGGGACTCAACCCTCCCATTGGCTGCCATTCACAAGTCCCCCAGCAGAACACGGCGGAAGAGGGAAAGGGGAGGATGGGAAAAAAAATAAATGAAAAATGAAAAAAAGAGAAACACACACACACACGCGTGCATATGCGTGCGCGCACACACGCGACAAAAACAAAAGGAAAATGGAGATGGGAGAGGTTAGAAGCGCCGGTGGGGCTGCGTTTCGGCTGCCAAGCCACGTTCAAGTTTTAATAATAACAGCCGATTGTTTAGTGCGCGCGCGCTTTCTTTACGTTTGCATAATCCCCGATTAATACGTGCAGAGTCAGAGGTTGAAAGTGGCTTTTAATCAATCGACGCCTCCAGTCAGACTTCCTGCTTCCTGTGAAGCCTTGCAAACCACAGATCGTCAGTGTATGATCACTATAACCAACAACAGCTGCGCGTGAAGCAATGGGATCAATGGCGTTAACGTGTTAGCGCGGCAGCTCTTTGTCCACTTCTTCTCCAAAGTCAAGACACTTTCTAGTGGCATGCCTTTGTTTTCTGGTCCCTTTGTGCGGCCAAGAGAGTTGAGAACTCGGTTCAGATGGAATTATCCAAACAAAGAATTAAAATAACAAAAAGCAAATGCTACAACTTTCACCATACTGCACCGGAAACCATATGACCCCATTAAAGGGCTCGTTCCCCAATTTTTAAACTTTTATCCTTCAGTTCCAGATGGGGGGACGACATTTACATGAATGATATTAAACTTCATTCTGAAATATCTCTGTACTTCTAGTCAAAGCTACAACCTCTGTAACATGTGCAATATCACCAAAAAAATAAATAAAATAAAAACCTCCGGATAACATCATCCGGAGGAATTTTTCAGCAAAAAGCAGAGGGATAGTTTAATTCATGGATATCAGAGCGAAGTGTAACATCCTAACATACATGTACTCCTTCCATTCACAACCATCGAATGTATCCATTGAAAATCAGTGAAGTTGCCCTTTAATACAGCAGCTGAATTCTAACCCTTCATGATAATGTCATGAAATATGATAATAAAGCTGTTTGATTTTGCTTGTTTAGCTTATTCACTTTATGTCTGTATAGTTTAGCCTTGGTCATCTTTTTTTCTTTTTTTACAGCTTTTTGCGACTGTTGTACATCTCTTTGGGGACATTATGTATGTTTCAAACAAGAAATGTGAACAATAACATCAGAGGCTCTGGCCCGTGGGCCCCCCGACCTCTTGAGCCCCTTGGCCTGTGCCTGTTTGGCCCTTTTAGTGATCCATCCATGTCTAGAGATGTGAAATTGCTTTGTGGAAAGATGGAAGATGGAAGTCTGATTACAATCCAAGTCAGTTAGCTGGGCTGCTTTAGATTACTACAACATAAATGCCTTCGCCTGTGTCCTGCCTGGACCAGATTACACACTCTAATCCCTTCTATTACGCTTGTGTGTGTGCATATACATGTTTTAAACTCTGCCACAATACTGTATGCAATACCGTGTCCATGGCCCTGCAACAAATTATGACAAAACAATCAGCATGCTGGAGGATTAGAGGACTGACTTGTCAAAAGCGTATGTAAAACTGGTGAGCTAATTTCAGCTGGGCCATGATGTCATTTTAGGACCGAGCTACACATGAGGAGGAAACTAGCTTTGCAAGCAACGAGGCAAATGTGCTACATGAATCAGATTTACTTGGATAAAAGCTACAGTAGCTTTGTGCACCGCCAAAGTATATATCTGCTGAAAGATTGTGCGTCAAAACACAAAGAATCTAGTCTCTGGCTGGAAATATCAGATCAGAACCTGTTCATAATTCATGTGAGAAAGATCAGCTTTTGCCACCAAAGAGCAGATTTAGCCTCACAGGTTGAAACTAACTGCCCAACTCTTGTTTTTCAGTCTGTCAGATTCCTATATTAGAGTTGTAAGTCGGCCTCACTACACCTGTGTGGACTCATTATTCACGTCATTAAATTTGAAAGTGGATTAATTGCACTGCAGCTACTAATTCACAATGTCTTATGTAATGTATTTTAGGCCAGTGTTGTTTGTGCCAATGTGTTGTTACACGTGAGACCGAAGACGCCCCAGGGTGCCAAACCAAATTTCACTAAAATATTCTGAATTTAAAAAGGAATTAAATTGAATATATGCTTGTTCAGTAATGTTTTCACTTACCTTTTTAATTTGATCTTAAGTTTAGTTTCTTGCTATTTAATTTAAGTTGTATTCATTTAATCTCTCTTTTTCTTGAGCTACCATTTTGCTGGTCCGGGGGTGTTGGCCATCCAAATAAAAGATTGGATTGGATAGACTTTAAATACTTTCTACTGTTTGACGCAGGGTTTCTTTAGAAGTTATAGGTTATTAAACTTTATTTGGTTCGTTAATCATCGTCACTGCTGGTTTCCAAGTTACAAAAGGATGCAAATGCATAGCTTGGAAACTAACGTTTACCTGCCGACTTCAAATGTGTTTTATTGTTAATTTTGGGTTTAATAATTAATGTCAGTTTCACATTTTCAAAGCCGATAAACTAACTCCGTTAACTGAACTTATTAAACAAACTTCACTTAAGTCAAATTTTTTGTTTTTTACTCTTCTTTTCACCTCTTGCAGTTTAGTTTAGTTATTTTCGTTGACACGAAAAGCTGTTTTGTACCAAAATCAATACAAAGACAACATGTAATATTTACCGCTAAATTTCATCCCTGTTTTCATCATTTTCATTATTGAGAAAAAGAAGCAACGCTCCACGTTTTAAAAGAGACAGATGAAGTTTACATCCTGAATGTTTTCTTTCAAAACAAAACAATGCATTCTGGGAAGTTGGCTAGTTTTGGCTCCTAGAAAATGTATTTACTGATTTGCAAAGAAAAATTAAAAATTAAAAACTAGAAATGTCCTTCATTTGAAGTTCATTCGATTTAACAAAAAGTTAACAGCAATTTTACATTAAGTTGATTCCTCTAAATTACTGTAGGATTTTATTTATAGTGCACTTGATTTTGCTGAATCACACAGAGCATAGAAAATCTATTATTTACAATTAAAATATGTAAAGTAAAGCTTATCTAATTATGTAATAGGACGAGATTAATGGGTCGTGTTAGTTTGCGTGTCCGACCTTTAAGCTGCCGCTGATCTTTGAGAGAAACCCCGGCTATATCAGAGTGGGACAAACTGGTTTCTTCAAGCATAAGATTATATACTGTTAATATGGCACAGGAAGATATCAAAGGCCTTATGAGGCACATAATTAGGTTGTGTTGTAAATAAAGTACGATTGCATAAAATAACAGTATCATTAAATGGTGATTGTTTCAACTACACTGAAATATATATTTTTATTTGTAAGTTTGTAGGCTTTGCATAATGTACTGTCCAATGACGGCGGTAAAAATCTCAAACACTGAAAGACGTCTGAGGTAGCATTAAAAAAAAAACAGAGAGAATAACACTTACTGTAATAGAGCTTTAGCGAGACAACATTCACAAAACACGTGTCATGTCTAATAAAAAAATGTGGTGAACACAACATGTCCAATACGAAGATGGAAGGAACGTCTGCAGGCATTTATGGTTTTATGATTTACCTTTTTTCTTTCCCGAGTTTTTTCAAGCCACGGACCCCACACTGTGCACGCGTTACCACCCATGCAGTGTTTGTGCCACGATGACCACTGGCTGCTGTTAGATTCATGAGTTTAATCCCTGGAAGCGCTCCAAGCATCCACTTTGCTGCCGTCCTGTCCTCTCAACCAAACATCAAACTCTTTGCCTATAGCGCAAAATGCTGCGAGCCAAAGGGGGGGATGTCTGCATTTGGCATCATGTTCCATCAGGGGATCAGCCCGAGATGAATAACCACTGCCCTTGACTGCATCATTGCCACTGAATGAGCTTACATCGCCTTAGTATTTTGCACAGTTTATTTAACAGGCTGCATCTGTAAACACATCACAGCAGTCAAATTGGTGGATCCCAATGAAATATGTATTTACTACTGTAGTTGTTTAAACATCATGTGTCCCCCCCATTATATTATAGTGTTATTATGCACTGTGTCATTTTATACTAAAGTATGTGTTCAGTAAAACACTTTTGACATTAAAATAGACTGTAACTATTCTTCTATGCACCATGTGCTACTTTACAGAGTAATGACATTTATAGGGCATGGAGTTAGACGGGGCTGTGGAGGGCAACCTCAGTACAAATTTGTACTCCTATTATTTCTGGCAGCCGAGATACTTTAGGATTTGTCACAGAAAGGAACTGTTGAACGTATCAGATCTGAAGATCCAAACCTCACGTTGCCGCCGCTAGTCTCGGCTTCAGTGTTTATGGACCCGTATTTCATTAATCTGCGTCTCACCTTGCCAGAGTCTGTGCGAAAATGACAATAAAAATAGAGGACACAATGAGATATGGTTACTCTGCCTGGTAAAAGTGAACCCATCCACCAAGTCCAACCCAGCAAGTCATTATAAGCTCTGCTTTTGGATTTGGCTGTACTTGCTGTTACATTTAACTTTATTTATGTGCATACGAGCCATGGATGGATTATGAGAAAATGGGCCCCTGGGCACAGACGGGGGGGGATGTTCCGTGTTTGTTTGCAGTTGTTTTGTAGCTGTCTTTGCTTATTTAGGTTCTTTTTCTGCTCGTTCATGGAGATTTTGTTTGTGTTTTCCATCATTTTGTGTCTGGTTGTGGTTCTGTTTTTACTTCTTTTGTGTCTGTTTTTTTGGATGCTCTTGTTTTTTATCAGATTTTGATTATTTTGTCTTTTTTTGAATGCTTCTCTCTGTTTTTGGCTTTTTTATGTCTGTTGTCCATCATTTCGTGTTTGTTTTTAGTCATTTGTTATTTTGTGTTTATATTTTGATGCTTGTCTCCATATTTGGCAATTTTGTGTCAATTTTCAGTCATTTTGTGTCTCTTGTGTCTTTTATTTAATCTCTATTCTCAATGCATCTTTCTGTAGTGGTTTGTGCTTGTGTTTATAGTCATCTTGTATCTTTGAATTTTTTTCAAACAATAACAATGAACAGTAATTTCAGAGGCTCTGGTTCATGAGCCTTCTGACCCGTTCGACCCCTGCTAGGCCCGTTCAATAATCCATACATTCATACAGCAATTGTGTTGGTTGGAGGGCAAATACAGAAAATATGGATGTAAATTATTATTTTTTAAAACAAATGTAAGCAGGGAGGCAAAACAACAAAATGACATAATGCTTTACGGCTCGTTCTGTGGCTCTTAGACCCAAAGCCCACTGGTTCCTACTATAGACATAAATCTTTAAAATCAAATCAATGGTGTAGTTTCCTTTTTAAAAAGGGCTCAGTAAGCAGCTCGGTAATGCAGATTGTGGCAACACTTTTCTAACACGAGTCAATAGTGTATTTGTCAGGGGCTGTTCCAGTCATATATATGTGGTGCTCTAGTGAATATTAACAGCAGTAGGACGGTGTATGTGGGAATTACTCCAAACAAACTTCAGTGCCCATGTTCGTGGTGATGAAGGAACATGTCACCGAGTGTAATGATGTGGCTCGCTGATGTATTTTTCTAATAGATTTTGGGCAACGGCAGAGCTCTATGGCAGAGAAGAATAAGCTGCGTATGTTAGCACTGGCTACACAAGCATTTAGTGTTTTCAGCAAATAAAAAGAACATCCCCAGTCGTATCTGTTCGAACTCCATCAGCTTTGTCCCCGTCTCATTTGGAATTTAAAGCCACAATACTGTGTATTAATGTCTGACATTAGCATAGCTTCTCTTTTCTCCCATAACCAGTTTCTGGTTCTGTAGCCCTTTCCGAACTTTCTCAATTCCAGATGGGAAATCTCATGGACATATATTCCCAAGATATGTGACTTGGAATTGCAAGTGGGACACTGGTATGAATGTTTTTTTCTTCCCTCCACTGGGCTGCTTGACACAAATGCAGCACTAGCACATACATCTGTGGTTAAAGTAAGTAAAAATATTATAGTTTGGGTTAAAACAAATCCCACACAAACACACATCATTGTTATGGATAAAATCCACAAGGTTTAACACTAAACTTGATTGTTTCAGTCTGGAAAACACTTGGGTTTGGTGATCCATCCAGGGATGCTGGAATACAGTACAGTATGCAACTGCAAACCTGCAGTCATCTGTAACTCGCCAGTGTTGGGAGTGAAACAATCAATCTTCCAAGGCAGTAATAATAAGTTGTGATTAAAAGCAGATGATCCAGGTAGTTTGCATAAGCGATAGTAGTCACCATGCTGCAAAATATTAGTAGTTATTTCTTTAAAGTTCACTGTAGAAACAACCGACAGACAGATTACACATTACTCATATCTATGCCACTATGACCACTCATTATGTATAATTAGGTTGACTTTTATTGTGTGTGTAATTTTATGGATGAGACTTAGACCTCTGCTTTGGCAGAACCAACCCCCCCCAAAAGGAAATCAATAGGTCTCCTTTTAGACACACACAGTCCTATAAACAATCCCAGAAAAAAGATCAATACTATACAGGAAACTGAACAAGGGAGCACAGAGGAGTCAGGCGCCCCAGCAACCATCACACAGATATAGTTTTTTTTTTTTTTTTTAAAGCATATCAGATGCACTGTTGTTCTGTGAGGCAAAGATAAGTTTTCATCAACATAGTTTCCCAACTCCCAAGAGAAATAAAAGCACAGCAGAATGTTTGGATCTTTCAACTTGGAGGACTTTGTGGCATAAATTTTCCCTATGTCGCAAGTAATGCAGCTTTTTCTGCATAAACTGATACTCTGCCTAAAGTCAACCATATTTCTTCTGTCATTCTGCAGCGGAGATAGAGCCACACTTAACACAAGGAAGCAATTCAGTCGCGAGTTTTGTTTATGACACATGTACAGCACAGTGTGAGCTCTATCTGTGGAGGCATTTCTTGAATCACTGCACTGTTTTGAGTAACTCACACTTAAAACAGCTGATGGTCACAAGTTTTGCCCTGAAAGACTTGGACCTTAATATTAGTTTGACATGGTTACATGATGCACGTCTCCTTTGATTGCTGACCAAGCTGTGTTTCTCAGAAAGCCAGGATGTCCTCTTGGGTATGGGGGGGGGGAAACACGGGTTAATCAGACAAAGATGGAAATGCTATGTTTTTGCAAATACTAACAAGAAGTTGCAGCAGATGGTGGATTAAGTTAAGATAAACTAAAGCAGATCAAGAATTATGCCGTGAAATCTCTCTTCCCAGCTCTCAAACACTGCTGAAAGACCTTGAGACACTCATCTCACCTTTTCTAGCAAACGTAGACCTGGAAATAAGGCCCGAGCTAACTGTCAGAGGACTATTCACAACGAACACGTCTCCCTGCTCCTCTAATGACTGTGGAACATGTGACATTTCCTTTAGTACATGTGAAGGAATAAGTGAGGAGTCCTGCAGAACTCTCTGTAGAGAACAGCGACAGGCTCATACATAGTGTGCAGCCGTTTCATTTCTAATTTTGCTCTGGTGCTGATGTGGGAGCGGACAGCACCATAGTGATAATGACAGCCTGCTGATAGTGTTAGGCTGTAATGAAATAGTCGGGCTTAAAGGTGTCAAAGGTTTCTCTCATCAGTAGCTTTCACAGTGTCATTCACATGCTTAATTGTGGATTCTGTGTACCGGGCGGATTAAACAGTATACACTGCACTGTAAACACATTTTATACCAACAGCACAAATGACCAGCGGAGACGTAAGACAGCTCGGTGACGTCTAGCAGCTCTAGTGAACACGACATGGTTACGTAGTCAACAAAGAAAACAGGCTTGAATAGATTGCAATTGATAGCAACTGCAGTTGACAAACGTTTACATTGAAGTTAAGAGAGACCATAAATTTCTGTCCACTTACTGATTGTTGATCACTAATGTTACTCTTCCACTGAGAAACAGACTCCAGATACATGTAACAGTCTGCGAAAGGGGGCATTTATGTCCATACTGAGCACAACTTGCTTCTTTCGACGGGGAATTTGTGGAACACTGTCACCCAACCCTCCCTTGTTTCTTTTAAAACAATGCGACCCACGTTGGCAGGAACAAATCCACATTGTGTAAATGACAACTGGATTACATGAGCACAGATATAATCCAAAATGTAGACTGCGAGTGAGTTTTATCAAATTGCTTGCGTCCCAAAACCTCAAACAGCAAAAACACTCCAGCTGTTGTTGTGAGCTAAGCACGTCATTGTGGTCGAGGGACTGTCAGGCAGAAAAAAGAGCGTCTCAGGTGGACGTTGAAGTGCATTGTCCCCACGGTACACTGTAGGTCTCCATTTCTTACTGTGTAGTTGAATTGAGGATGCATAAATAGCACTCGAGCTTCTATTAAGACCAGGTCTAAAAATCCTGAACTATTCCATTGTGTTTAAAACCACTATGTTTGCACAGTTGTAACCCAGTGATTTTGACTGTGCAGGACAAAAAATTGTTTGACATCAGCAACCATTTTGGCGCCATTGTGAGAGGTCGCAGCTGCCACTTTGGTGCAATTTGAACAGGGGCCTGTTGCCTTGGGGGCACTCAAGAGGGAGGGGTCATTTAGGTTGGAGGACTTGTTCGCCTAATCATAATACAATAACGACAAATTGTACCATTAATCTTTTGCATTCAACCAGAGCTGCCAAGGATCACAGGATTTTGTGAAGCAGCTACAGAAATGCAAAAATGTAGTAGTTACATTTTTCTATAACGACTGTTCCTTATTTTCACTATTTTTACACGGTTTTTAGCCAATAATATCACTGAAAAAAAAACTTCAACTCTCTCAGGAAACGTAGAGAGGCATTTTGGATTTATAATTTTAAAAGCCTACATGCAAGAGATATGAATGACTATTTCAGTATTAGAGACTTTTTATTGTTTCTATTTGGAAAACAATTAAGTTCGACCTATATCTATACTTTCAACAGTTCTCAATGCTTTTAATTTCAAAACACATAACTCTTGAATGTAGGCTTTGAAAATAATAAATCCATAATGCCTCTCTGCGTTTCTTGAGAGAGTTGATGTTACCAATTTTCGGTCCCAAATTAACATCATGTGTAATCATCATTCTGTGATCACAAGATGTCAAAATAAGAGTTAACCTGGAGAGAAACCATTTGTTCACATTGAAGGTTGAAACTATACAATTACATATGTTACATATGTGTTTTGAAATTGAAAACATTAAGAATTGTTATAAACTGTAAATATAGGTCAAATTGAATTGTTTTTCTAATAAAAATGATAGACACTCTCTAATTTACATACTCTTAATCATATTATATTAACATACTCTTATTTTGACATCCTATGGCTTGGCTATAAATTAATAAGATGTCAAAATAAGAGCATGTTACAAAACAAAACCGGAACAAAACTATCCAAAAGGCAGAAAATGCAATAACACTGTTCACATAAAATTTGAAACTAGAAACTCAAAGACATCAAAGCTAATTGTTTTCCTAATACAAACGATCCTTGCTCTTATTAACATATTCGTATTTTGACATCTTATGATCACATAAGCAACATCCTTTGGGGGTTGGCAACTGGTGTGTCTAGCTCCCATTGGATAAGTATTTCCTACTCTGTTCTATTCCTCCCTGCATCCTGTAAGGTGCCTTGAGATGACTTTGTTGTGAATTGGCGCTATTTAAATAAAGTTGAATTGAACGGAATTGAATTAAAGGGCCCTGATGAAGGCTCTGTGCCAATAACGTGTTGGTATTATAAAGATTCTTACAAAGATTCTTCCATGAGTCAACCAGTGCTGCTATTTTATCTCTGGACTAGAGCGACTTGTCACCTGGTGAAGCAGCGACTGCACACCTCTCCTGCATGAAAACATAGCGCACGTGTCGAGCCCGCTACCTCAAATTACACTCACTCTAAAACTGCAACACTAATATGAGCTGTTTTTTAATCATTTCTGGTGTTGCGTAGTAAGATTGGAATTGGTTAAAAATATGGCTATATAAAAAAAATATATTATATATAAAAAAAAAATATGCTGTGCCTCCATATATAAAGTGGTTAACATGTTTTAATAGGACGCTGGCACGGGCACCTAAGCATGCAACGAAGCCAATTAAACTGTAGACCTGCATGTTAACAGTGAGACAGACTCAGTGCCATTTCCTCTATGCACATATTACTAATTTGGAAAACTGATAAGGTCTTTGCACTTGTGTATGTGTACATAGTGAACATGGGGATACGGCCTCCGCTGGTAATTCCCAGTAATGACTTGACCTTTTCCAGTTTCCAAAATACTTTTTCTGCGGTTCAGCAGAAAGTTTATTAGTGAATAACGTTGCAGTTCTTTCCTACTTAAAAGAGACAAAATACACAAGGATTAGGATCTGTGTTTTGCAATTTCTGTTCAGTCTGCCCCCCTCCCCTACAGAAGAATTCTGATTGCTCTCCTGTAGGTGGAGATTGGTGTAATGCAGAGGAGAGCAGAGCAATAACTGATTCTGGATTCCCCTCTTCTTTCCCAACTCAATGCAGATTTTCTGACATTGTGCAATAATCAACATAATTCTCTGCTGACAGAATAGCAGCCACACCTCATGCTGATCTCCAGATTAGTCAATGGGAATATTTTAAAGGATTCTCAGGAGCTCAGAGGGCCAAGAGTGTAATTTATTCCAGATCATGCACGTGTTACTGGCAAACATTCATATTCCTAACAAAGAAACATCACAAAGATGTGACTCTTCTTTTCACATGAGTCATACACTGAGGCAAATCATTCGGCCTCAATTGTCGTGTTTATTGAAAAGCTAATGCAGGAGCATAAAAAGTGGCTCGACTCTGCTCCTCAGAAGTTCCCAGTCTCTGTGTGGCTAAAGCACACCAGGAGTGCCAGATTTAAAGGGGGCTGGCACTTTTGAGCCCGTTCAGCTACGCCATTCAATAAATCACAGTGAAGTGTTCGAAAAGGATTTTAAATGGCACTTGGACCCAGATTTGAGGACCTCGTGCTCTACAGAAACTAAAAAGCAATAGCCGAAACCGTACTTGAGGCCACCTTAACAATAGTGAGAGAAAGTGGCACGAAGGGACTGTATCAAATGTGCAGTGAAATTGCAGAGGGGAGTTTTATATTTGCATGACACTGTGACACCCTGTGTTTATTAGCATGCAACCCCAGCTTGTGCACTGCACACTGGGGAAAAAAAAAAAAAAAAACTCTCCCCTCCACCCCTTACTCCACCCCCTCCCTCCCGGAGCTGAATCCTTTCCACCTCTTTAACGGCAGGCCTGGGCGTCCGGGCATGCTCAGTGAGTGTAGCTAATCAGCCAAGCCGAGCCGTGTCCTTTGACGGAGAGAAATCCCTCTCCCTGCTGGAACGCCGTTGCTCTGACTGAGGGAGGGGTATGAGGTGTGGATGAGCCTGCAAAGTGTGTGTGGGGGTGGGGGTGGGGGTGGGGTGGGGGGCGAGGTGGGTAAATGAATTAGCCACACGACTAAACAGTTTTTCACGTCACATTCCCTCTTCCAGATTTGGCAGGAAATGCAAAAAGTGTCCCATTAAATATCGATTTTGCGTCTTCCAAAATTTTGCAAGGCGTGTGGGAGTTTTCTTCTTTTGCATCTCTGCAGAGGTTTGAATAAGTGAACTTTACGCATATGTAGAAGTTCACTATTTAAGGTGAAACTCAAAGCCTAATGGTCCCCTGTATGTAGATACAGAACTCTGCAGGTTCCTCTGGTAATTGGTGCTAACTTCTGAAGATTATGTAGGCATGTAGCATCGGAGATACTGTTCCATTCCAGCAACAAAGGTAGAGAATGGATCCTATCACAGCATCGAGGAATGATAAAAAAAAAAATGTAAAAATGCAGGATTAGCTGCACATTCAGTCACGGCAGATAAATGGACGCTGACTGCTGGAGATTAGTTCTTTTTTAGATGTGGGAGCGCCGCAGCACACTGGGAGATAGAGGCATCTAAGACAACACAGTGACCCTTGGTGAAGCAACAGAAAAAACAGTGTACATTTTGACGGCATCATAAATCACGGGGCTCATGGCAGGCAGCCCAATTGTGCTGCAAGGGCAGGTTGAAGCCACCACCATCATCCCTCCTCCCATGTCCCCTGGCTGTGTCTGAAGAAAGAAGTGGAGCGCCATAACACGTCGGCTCTCTCCGTCTCCTTCTCGATCAGCATTGATCTCTCGGTAGGCAGGGTCAGCAGCTATAGCCACAATATTGTGCCTTTCTAGATTTTGATGTAGAGCTGACAAAGTAAGGACAAACACAGTGCGCGATCCCCACGTGCACGGGAATTTTTTCCACCGTTGAGATGCACCGAAATGCCCTCTGGAAGGAGATGGAGATGAAGAGACACAGAAATGGAACATGAAAGTACTGTAGCAGAGGAAAAGACAAGAAAGGGCAGACAATGAGAGTTTGCCAAAAAGAAAAAAAAAAAAGAAGTCAGACTTGGTGTGTGGGTTTGAAGGAGGGATGGTGGAAATCATCTTTATCCTGAAAGTGGAAGTCTTCAGGCTTAGTGATCATAACAAACATGGTCAGCCTGGGTTTCAGCTTTGGTTAAGATGACTCCAGGGAGTTTGGACAGTGGGAGGAGGCCTTGGATGCTTTCCTCTCCCTTAGCTTCTCATCCTCCCCACCCACTCCAGCAGCTGTTGACGTGGGCCATCATGAGGAATTTATACAGTCTCATTCAGTCAGAGGGAAGGATTAGGCCTGAGCTCAACCACAGATGGACTAAGACTGCCCCCTATTAATAAATCCTCCAGTGATGCTGCATATTCATCTAGACATTTTTTTATTTTCATCTTTTCTGAGTTCCGAGCAGCTAGTGGACATGAACACAGCGGGATGCTAATCTGCCCGTTATAAAAGTTACAGAGAGAGAGAGAAAAAAAGTGACATGACGAATTGAAATAGGGTGGAGGGAGGAGGAGGGGGGGGGAGGGGGTGGCCTTCTTCTTCTTCTTTTGCATAATTTGTTTCCTATTAGCGACATCATTCAGTGGGTTTTTCAGATGATAATTTGGAAATCTGGGGTTGCAGCGCTAATCCAGCGGCATTACACTTTACCGAGGGATTACTGAGTGACAACTTCAAGTGAAACGAAAGATGTAAGGGCCTCTTAAGCCGTGTTCCTATTAAAAGCCACAGTGCGGCGTGACACTGTGGCAGGCTTCATTGCACACTTGCCAACTAGTTGGGGATATATATCCCCTGATAAATGCTCCAACGCTCATAGGGATTTCTTCATCTCTTTTTTATTTTATTTCTTTATTTCTTCTCTCTGTGCATTCAGCCATATTAAAATTATTTTTCAGACTTTTATTTATTTATTTGTGGGTTACTGGTTGAGTTCTGTTTAAGTTGCATACTTTTAAAAAAGGCTTTAAGAGGGTTTGCTATCTGAAATATTGTCGGCATTTACAGAAAAGCTTTATCCAGGTAGCACCCAAACAAAGTTTCATTACATTTTATTTTATCCTTAAGTCCTTTAATGTGTCTTTATTAATTATAACCTGTTCAAAAGATAATTCAGATTTGTTAAAATGTGGGGTTTCATTTTAACACTGCTACAACAAATTCAAAGCCGTTAAATAAATATTCAATTAAAGATGGCAATTGATAGTCAAAATCAATCCAATCGGATTTTCTTTGCTCGCTCTGCTATGGTCTTCTACCATCTGCTACACTCCACCAAACTCTGCACAGCCCTTCAGATATTAATCATTACCATACAGTTAAAATGCTGAAACACCTGAACCTCTCTGATTGTTAAGAAGGGTGAGCCTTGCTCAAAAACCTTCAAAGGCAAAATTCTCTGCTCTCCCCGCAACAAGATATGTGAAAAAGTCACATACTGCAGCTTTAAATAAACCGGCAATATGTCAGTGCTTATACACGGAGTCGGAGCTCAAAACAAAAGCAAATTAAAAGAATCTCATCAGAAAATACAGACACAGGAATAGATGCAATTAGCTTAGCAAATAGAACAAGGTGATTATTTCCATGAGGCAAAATCAGAACAAAACAACTTAACATATATCTCAATCATACTATTAGAAAGTTATAACAATTGGAAAACTTGCGGTAGTTAATTTTTACAACTATGGATATTTGACTTTATGTCCCAGCACTGTCCATCACTTTTGAGGCCTCCTTGAAGCACTTGTGCTGTTGTCTGGGCTAGTTGTAGATGTTCTGTATTTGGTTACATTTCCTCTATCACACCAAAATTATTTTTTTTTATTTTTCCATAATTTGCTTGTATTTTGTCAATTTGCATGTTTGCTATAGCTGCATTACATTGAGCTCTCTCTCAGGGCCACTGGACTGATATCCAACTGCTCCAGGAATTAGTTCATGGCCTTACATTTTCCTTTCCACTGCAACAGAAGAGCAACAGAATTTCTATGAATTGTGCAACAAGTCATCGGGATACTTTTGGACTGTTAGTAGACTTGAGTGTGCAGGCATTAAGAGTTAACATTTTAACAAGAATCTTGGTTTGGACAGACTTTATTTAGTAGCTAGCCACACCTAGTAACATGTAGCAGTAACAGTGGATAGTACTTTGTCTGTCTGTCTGAACTAAAAGAATATCTTCCAGAATTATCAGTGTACACAGCTTTTCTGTCATGTGCAAATGGATGAAGGCAACTGTAAGAAAATCTTCATGGTATGTTGTAGTTTGCCTTGTAAAGTAATTAATCTGGGAGGAGCACAGCCATGTTTCTCCGTCCTTGCCAGAGTAAACAAAGAAGGCAAAGCACGAGCCATTACTTTCCCTGTATCTCCTCATGGGGAGATATCAGTGTCCTATGGCTCTGATGAAACGCTTGTGAGTCTTAAGCCATACGCAGAAATCAAAGAGACACACAGGAGGGTTAATGCTGCAGTAAAAAAAAAAAAATTACAAAATTGTGTTTTTTTTCCCCACAGTGACCTGGATATGCAGCCAGTTCAAGACGCATCGCTTTCCTCTCCTGTCTGCTGACTGGATCCCTGGAGAGGGACAAAGTAACTGTTCAATCCCAGGTAATTAACTTCACCGCGACCCAGGGAACACTCGCACCAGACACCACAATCCTTTAAGCACAACACTCCATTAGTCATATCCCACATGGCCTTGCAAATGGCAGGACAAAAACAGGGGCATGCTGGGGGTTCATCTTGCCCATATAATCACCAACACACTCTCAGCCAGGATCATAATGAGACGCTGTGTTCAATGGCTACAAAGCAAGTTGGACTAAATCTACTTCAGCAGTATCAGTCCACTTGGCAGATTTCTATCGCTTTGCCAGTGAGGTCAGTTTTAAGTGTACATATAGAAGCACTATAGCTTTAATCAGTGTGACGCATTAAAACATAATGCAGATCTAGTCAAAAGGCAGAAGGGAGGCAGTGCTGAATCAGGTCCTTGGTGTAAAATGGACAGGTGCTGTTGGGACGGAGGTAACAGCCAAGAAAGTGCATGAGAAAACTCCCAAAATGGAAATCAAGAGCTTCTTATTAGCTGTGATTTCTTGCACCATTTCCCGAGTGCTTCCTATATATGACAGTACAAAAGTGAATAAATCCTGTAAAACACCAACTTCACATTATACCCACACCGTTTCGCACAATGTTACAAATATTTCATGTAAACATGGGGCATCACGTGTGAAAAGAAACAATTTCACATACATACAACAGTGAAACCCTGATTATCGCATCAAATACGAAACTGCTTTTCAGTTTACAAGTAAGCAGGTAATGAAAACAGGCACGTGTTTTTACCACATCCCCTAAATCTTTGCATTTCTATACAATTAAAGATGTTAGTGAAACCATATGTTGGCAATTAACATAAATACAATGATACTAAATATATCAGTTCTTCTGCTAAACACGCCGACGCAGAGATACTTACTGCAAGGTTCACCCTACTAACCAATACCACAACTTTAATTATTTCTGATTCGTTAGTAAGTTTTGTAACCTTCTTATTCATTACAATTTGTTAATGGCTAATATCTGATTTTAGGGCCAGAGTGGTGTTGGAGTGTAGCAGAGCTTAGGAGTGCATAGCGAAGCAGTGGAGAGAGGGAGGGGGGGCCAGGCCAGTCTCATACAGCAGCTCAAGTTGCATATTGTAGCATTTTTTTTATTCATTTATTAACAGTTTTACTCATTTTGACCAATTACAACAATCTGTTGCTTTCATGTTAATGCGTCTGTAATATTGTAATAGTACTGTAACTTAAAATCACATTAAATACTATACTAACGTAATGGGCCTATTCTTAATGAGACTTTAGCTCAGACTTTTATTATTATTATTATTATATTTATTATTATTTATTATTGTGTGGGTGATATTTGACCACAATGCTGGACAATGCTACCATAAAAATGATTAATTTCTAGGTTAGTTGAAATATACAACACTAACGCCCATATGGGTCGTGTCCCTACCCTCTAATACGACAAACAGAACCAGTCGTTGAATTAGTGGCAACACGTGGGGAGGCAGGTGGTGACATAATCGTGAATATTTTCATATTACTTTTCACCCCAAATAGTGTAAAACCCTGAATTACACCTGTGCAAACAACCGTTTTGTTTGAGTTTAGTACCAAAACACTGGGATTAGGTTAGGGTTAAATAAACATGGTTACCTGTTAGGCTTTTGCTTCAATTCACCGGTTCATCACACGACTTGTGTCCTGTACAGAAATACTACAGTACGTAGTCATATTTCACAGGAGACAGGACAGTCGGTCCTAAATATGAAGAAAACTGTTCTGACTTTGGCACATAATTGACCTCGCAACTTGTAGTAGCTGATGGAAAAAAAATAATAAAATCATCTTTCATGTTCCATAAGCACCTTTCTGAGATAACGTATGTACTTTTACTTAAAATAATACTTTAAGTTGTATTGGAGAATTTGTAACGTAGCATTGTGACTGGCTGTGAACACGTCTTCCCATTCTGCCTTGCATTATCCATTTTTTTAATGGAAACTGCTAATTTATTAACTGTCCTAATAATCATACAGTATTGCTGCCCTGTGATAATTGTTCTATGCTGATGATGAAGCTCCGCTTCTATCAGAACAGTAGGATGCAAATCCTTTCAGCAAACACAAGATTTAGCTCCTATATAGTCAGTCCCTGTGCAAAAAGCCTCGTGACTTTTGCATAAGTGTACAAAAAACTGATAAAGTGCAGTCACAGCGTGGATGGTACAAAGGTTTATGGACGTATTTACATTAATTTCGATCAAGACTGGTGGGTAAAAGCATGGCGTAGGTGGATAAAAGAGTTTAGTTCAATACAGTTAACACAATCAAAGCATCAGCTCCAAGAAATACCTCACTATGTATCTAACATATGGATCAAAGAATATAGCAATTACTTTCATGCAGATGTGTGGTGTTATATGAACCAAACATTGTCAACATGCTTGATCTTTCCTTTGAGATTAGCGTCTCAGATCAATGCCATATGCGCCAGGCAAATCAAATATAAATAAAGTCCACATCCCTGGGTGTAAAATAGAATGTATTCAGTCAATAGAATATCTGCAAATGTCAAAGCGGCTTGAATCAAAAAAGTTATTGAAATTTCAATGCAGCTGTATGGGTGTCTCTAATGAGGTAAGAAAAGAACAGTGTTTCTCTGACTGTGCAGCAGTCCAACCAATTATCAGACTTCCCTGCTGCTGAACCATGGGAGAAAGTCCATAGGTGATGGTGGGGAGGGTGAGAGGAAGCCACGTTGTTTGAGAGAGAGCGACAGAGAGAGAGAGAGAGAGAGAGAGAGAGAGAGAGAGAGAGAGAAAGAGAGAGGATAATGGACTTAGAGCTTCTTTTCTCTCGCTTCCTCCTCAACACACTCAACAAAGACTGGGCTGGCGTTTCTAGTCGACAGCCATCAGAGAACCACGTTTGTTTGATTTGACTGTATACGTCAAAGAGAGTTTGATTGTCTTTGGAAATGTTTTATTCATCAGATGGGGGTCGGATGCTGCTTATACCTCTGGTCCTGATTTTCCTGGCAAAACAAAATCTGTCAGACAACATGACGCAGAATGTGCAGTAAGAGTGAGGCTTGCATAACTGCTCATTCCAACTCCGATCCCGCAATTTCAGCTTTAAAAGAAGAGTGAAAAGTAACGTCTTTGCACAAACTGCACTTTCTCAATCATCACAATGGTCAATTTTGATCCATTTGGAAGATATACTGTACACTGTGCATCATCTATATCATACGTTTATACTGTTTATACATTTTTATGGATCCGTTTCATGAAAAGCAAGAAATGTACAGTGCAGCATAATGTGATGTATTTAATCTGACAAGTCATCAATACCGTGTCTACTGACTCCCAGCAGTTTGTTTTCTTTTTCTGTCGACTACAGGTGAAGTTTACTTTGGTGGACTTTTGCATTTAGCTCATTTGGGTCGGCACTATCCATGCTTGGACTCACGTGTAGCTTGTTAATTGGACAAAGTTTTGGTAACCTATCATCCTGCTGGGTTCGAAATATGGAGGGTGCTGCAGGGGTAGAAGTGGGTGGCCGGGCAAATGACTCTCTCTAGCATCCCTGTCGCTAATCATTGTTGCATTTCTTTACTCTGACTTACCCACTCTGGTGTAGTAAACACACCGTGAAAGTAGCTGAGTAGAGTTTTTCTCACAAGTTAGTGTTTCACAGTCCAACATCAGCATCACTTCAAACCTATAAACTTTAAAGTTTTTTACCTTGTCCTAATATTATTCCTTTAGCAAACAAGCTACCCAGTAGTTTTGCCGTGACCTGCAGGTATTTCTCCCGACCTGAGATTAAATGGCGTCGCTCTGACAACTGAACTTAGCACAAGCACACCCAAAAAAAAAACAAAAAAAAACCTGTCTGTCGTCTAGTCAGACCTGGTGGTGAAGCCGCCAGGCAGGAAGGCAGACTTGAAGCCAGAATCGGCCTCTGGGTCACAGACGAATCAAAGAGCGGCTATTCCAAGCAGGTTCCTTTCGGTGAGGAGGGGAGGCGAGCTGCGGTGGGCCGGCCTGCTGCTTTTGTCAGTCAGTCAACGAACGGCGGTGAGGGGAGGTCGCGGAAGAGCAGGAGATGACTGATTCATGGGCTGGCCAGCAGGCCGTGCGTGGACATGCACGCCTATGTGTGTGTGTAAATGCGTGCGTGCCCTGCAGGACACACACTGGATGACAGATTGGCAAGGCCACGGATGGGCCAGTCTCCATCAGCACCGCAGGCTGCTGTGATGTGTCCATTCTCCCTTCACTCGGCACAGCCGGCCAGACCATAGTTGTCTGTGTGATAGCTCATATGTGCAGGTGTGTTTCCACGTCTCCTGCCCAGTTGTGGATGTGTTGTTTCAAAAACAGAACCACAATCCCTTTATTTGCCAAGTACAATAAAGGTGAAAGTTTGTCTTCTTCGTGCCACTGTTGCAGAACCGTGTCGACAGCTAACACTGTAAACCAGAACCCGGGGAAACAGCAAATGGTTTTGAGAGAATTTTTCACAGTTTTCCTTCTGTGTGTGTGTGTGTGTGTGTGTGTGTGTGTGTGTGTGTGTGTGCACTGGTAGATGTTCATGGCTGTTTCACCCCACATTTCTGCATGACTGTCTGTGCATATCGTTTCTGTTTGTGAATACTTGCACATTCCCATTCGTGGGCTGTACAAGATAATAGAAAAGCCTCACAATTAGTCACAATGAGAGCTGCTGGATTGTGGAACAGTTGAGCCCGAAGAAAACACAATAACTACATCTGTATAATTTCAAACCCTTTTTAAGAAATTTCCCAGAATTAGTTGTGTGATAATGAATTCATCTTGTAGTATTTTTATCCATTTCATACTTGCGTACAGCTTATTGAAAAATCGATGTCTGACTAGATTTACATTATTCCACAAAAGCTGGGACACTGTAAGATGTGAATAAAAAGAGAATGTAATGCTTTGGCACATCCTTTGAGTTCAATTAGTACAAACAAAACATATCAAATGTTGAAACTGAGAAATTTCAAAGAATATTTGGTCATTTTGAAATAGACAGCTGCAACACGTAGCAAAAAAAAAAAAAAACTGGGAGGGGGCAACAAATGGCTTTAAAAGCTGTGTAATGCAAAAAAAGATGGGCCAAGTTCTCCTCACTCTGTGAAAGACAGCGTTGGCAAATAGTTCAACAGCTTAAAAATATTGTAATATGGCAAATAATTTGAGGATTTTGCCATCTATGTTTAAGGTTTGTTTCTAAATTCACAAAAATAAGTTGGGACTTTACCGTGCAAAGAAACAACCATATATAAACAAGTCCCTTCTCTGTGCTCAAGCTTGGTTAAAATGGACTGAGGCAAAGAGGAAAACTGCCCTTTGGTCGAAACTGATTTCGAATTTTGACTTGTTTATAGAAATCATAGAGGCTTTGTCCTTAAAATCCAAAATACTGAAGGTCGTAAATAATTAGCATTTATTGCATTTACTTTAAATTAACATTTTCACAGCATCCTAACATTTCTGGAAATGTGGTCTGTTTATAAAATTTTGCCTGTTCGAGGCTACAACTATCCCCTGTTTTTGAATGCATTTATTATTTTCCCTTTTATTGTTATTTCAGCTCACATGTCCCATCAGTATTGAGCTTGACATTTCGGTAACTTTTATTTTAAGAGTTGATTGGTGTAAAAAAACTACATCAGAGACATTTTAATAAACATGGGAAAGTGCGAAACTAACTTTAAAGGCCGTGAGCATGGATCATTCTGCTGTGCATTGTTCAGGAATCACAAGTTCAGTCCAAGCTGAGCACTTTGACAGATTGACTGATGAAGCACAGAAGGTAACAAGCCTGGCACCTCACTGACACTACCCTCCATCCTCCACTTGTCAGTGTCAGGTAACCATTTCCCAAGTGCCACCTTCAATTACTTCGGATATTGCTAATGATTATACATTGTGTGTGAATGCAAATGTGTGCCAAGAAGCTTCCTGATTTAAATCTCAAGTCAGTTGTAGCATGACTAATGATGTTCCAAATGAAGGGTGGACTTCAATGAGTGTCTTAAAGAGCAGAAGAGATTTTAATTACTCATCTGTCTGGCTGCCTGCGTGACCTTCAGTCAAGACCTGGACAGAAGTCAATTATAGTGATGATGTGCCATCTCCATATCTGGCTGTATACCTTGCTATTGGGCTGCTCTTGGAAATGGCAGCTTGTCAAAGGTTAATATGAAGGTTAGGACAAAAAGTTTGAAGTCAACTGTACTGAAGTAGATTCACTGGCGATATCGTCAGAGGACTGTAGTACTGTAGGCGAGTAAGCTCAAGGTATTTGATTTATTACCCACACCAAAGCTCTAGACTGTATAATAATGTTTTCACTCATTCATCTTTTAAATCGGTCACCTTTTGGCTATTTATTGCAGTGTTTTGAGTGGATAGCAGCACTAATAAACATGCCGACTCTTGGTGGAATCACCACCCACAGCTGCACTGGGAGAGAGCTGTTTTACTCAGGAAGTCAGTTGCTTGGAGTCTATTTGTCTTTTGTAATTACCATTCAATAAAGGAAAACCCTTGGTAATTATCCTTGGCGCTCTCTGAAACCAATCATTGTGAGTTAACATAAACAGAGACCCCCCCCTCCCCCCTTTTTTTTTTTTTCAAAGCGGCTGATTCAGACACGGCCCTGCCTCACCGGGACTGCAGCTCAGCCCTGAGATCAAAAGCGGCGGTGAATGTGGGCGACCAAGCTCCATCTGTGGCCGTGACCCCCTTAGAGAGCAGGGTTGCGACCTCATCTTAGAGTTCAGAGTGAGAGAGAATCTTGCCAGGGTGACGGCCCCCTGCTGAGGCCCGCATCATGTGCATCATCGGTTAACAGATAGTCTGGGTCAAGCAAGCCAGGAAGGACTTGGGAGAGCTCGCCGGCCTCGGTGCCGATGGCACGTAGAAGGCACATGGCTTGAATTTGACTGAGTGGGAGGCGAATGTTGGGGAGGAACACGTAAAAACAGAGATTTTCACTCCACGAAGCAAATTGGCTTAATCTTATCTTCTTTCTTCATTTTGTTGAGGCCTAGAAACGCAGACTGTTAGCACTTAAGAAAGCTCAAATGAGGAGCAGTCTGGAAATTTGCCTCCTGAGTTTTGCCTCCTGTAAATAACAGATGCTTAAGGAAACGGCTGTCGCTCCATTTCATCATGAGCTAAAGCCAGCTAAACTCAGAGAGATAAACCTCCGACTGGGGGTGAAAAGGCGCAGCAATCCTACACCGAGATATTACAGCATTCAAGGTGCCGCATCCGTCAATCCCTTGCACTGACACCTATACAATCCCGCGCTCTCTAGCTCTACCCCCGGGTTGTTGAATGTGCCTTGACGCCAGCCTACTATCTGGGCTTTTATATCTCTGACACGTCTTTGCCACTGACATTTACATGAAAGTTATAGGCCTGGCTGGGAATAATCTGCACTGATAGGGAACGCCTCGCAGCTGCAGCAGAAAGAGGATATGGACTACACGCATCTCTCCAGTCTGGATCACAGCGGCTGCTTCGAGATGCACTACATCCGGCACATGAGAATGTCTGCATATAGAATTAGAGATACAATCACAGATGGTGCTGCTGGGCTGCGCACAACACGGGAAAAGCGGAAAAAGATACCGAATGAGAAAAGATGTTGTGGCTGAAGTGTTTGCGTACACACGATACATGCTACCTCTCTTTGTTATCCTTATCAGCTTATTTATATCATTTTATCCACAAAGTCTGAAGTCTGGAGTGGTGACTGAATGTTTAGAATTTTCTCTGTTTCTGCATAAATATGACCTAAAACATGTTTTTTGTTTCAAAACTTGAATAAAAAAATATGAATCTGTGACTTCTGTGACACAAACACACACGCGTTAAAAAGTCAAAATTCAAAGTTCTAAGTTGCTGCCACATTTGTCTTCGCATAAGAACACGCAAGAATTTCCTGCTCTTTGGGATTTGGGGAGTGTCTCTGTCTGCGGATTGTCCAGTTGATGGACACCGGAATAACTCAAAACTGACAAAACTAATAATAAATCAAATTTACTAAAAAATTAACTAATGAATCAGACATTGTTTTTGAAATATAATTCAAGAGAAAATGATTTAAAAAAATAAACAAAGAAACTGGCCTGGACAAAAATGATGGTACCCTTAACATAATATTTAGTGTCACAACCTTTTGAGGAAATCACTGCAATCAAGCAATTTCTGTGACTTACAATGAGCAGCACCTGTCGACAGGCACTTTGGCTCCTTCCTTGTGAGCATACTGCTCCAGCTGTCTCAGGTTTGCAGGGTCCCTTCTCCAGACGGCATGTTGCAGTTCTTTTCACAGATGTTCAGTAGGAATTAGATCAGGGCTCATGGAAGCCCACTTCAGAATAGTCTAACATTTTGTTCTTAGCCATTCGTGGGTGTTTTTAGCTGTGTGTTTTGGGTCATTCCCGTGTTGGAGGACCTATGATCTGCAAACGAGACCAAGCTTTCTGACATTAATTTTCCTCTTGCGGCCACATCCAGAGAGGTTGGCCACAGTTGGCCATGGACCTTACACCTGTCAATAATATGTGCAAATGTAGTCACAGGAACATCATGCTGCTTGGGGATGGTGTTATAGTCTTTACCTTGCTGTTATGTTTGTCGGTAATTTTCTTGCTAATCTCCTGTGACAACTCTCTCCAGATCCTTCTGTGGTCCATGTTCAGAGTGGCATGTGGACTGTAGGTAGTTTTCACCTTTTAAATAGACAGACTGACTGATGGACACCTGTGATGCTAATTACAGGACACACTTTAGTTTGACATGTCCCGGTGGTCAAATTAATTTCAATCTTTTCTAGGGCTACCATTGTTTTTGTTCAGGCCAGTTTCATTAGTTTATTTTTTAAAATGCTTCTGTTAAGCCACAATTCAAAAGCAAGGTCTGATTTTCATTAGTTAGTTTTCTGTACATATTTATTTATTATTGCTTTTGTCAGTTACAAGTTATTTCAGTGACCATTTCCAGTTTTTCTTTTTTTTTAAAGGAAGTGTCCCAACAATTTTGTCCATGTGTGTATGTGTGAACTCTCCATTCTTTGCCAATGTTTAGGTGTGTCCCCAGCTTTACATAAACTGCCTATTTCAGGTCCTTCCACATCATGCTTAAGCTTAATACCGGGTCTTACCGCGAGATTTTTCTGCTTTAACCATTCTTTTGTACAACATGTGTGTGCATGAGCCACTTTCTGATGAACTTCAGTTCACAAATGAGTAAAAATTTCCTGTAGAATTTTACTCAACCCTTAATTCCTAGATGTCATGGTGCCCTAACCCTAATACTGCCACCACTATGTTTCACAGGGAAAAGGTTCCTATGCTGGAAGGCAGAATTTGCACGTCACCAGACACAACGTACGAACATAATTTCCAATTTCTTCAATTGCGTTTTGGTTTAGCCACATGGCTTTGAGCGAACTGTAGCAGCAATGTTCTTTTTGAAAAACAGAGGCTTACTTCTTGCAACTCTGCCATGCACGCCATTTTTGTTAAGTGTTCTCCAGATGGTGGACTGATGAACATTGAAATTAACTACTGCAAGACCGGTCTTTAGTTTCCTAGACGTTACATCTGGGTCCTTTGCGATCTCCTGGACTTTTACACTTGTTGCTCCTGGTGTGACTTTTGTGGGTCTATCACAACATAGTAAGTAATTAGACAGTATTTTGTAAACCTTTCCAGCCTAGTGAGCATCAACAACTCTTTTTCTGAGGTCTTCAGAATTCTCCCTTGTTGAAGTCATGACACGGGTCTACAAACCTGTGATCTAGTTTACGCCTTATGCGAAAATCTCATTACTTTTTAGGTCGTATTTAGGCAGAAAAAAAACCCAGAGGGTTCATAAACTTTCCAGTACCACTGTGTGCATCATCACTCTTGTAAACACTCAATTATTTTGGCACTTTTGGGTCATTCTCAAAATGTGCGCCTAGTGTCAACACCCTAAAATATCATGATGATACAGAGTGGCTTGTACAGCAATCTGTCAAAAAAAAAAATAGAAGAAAAGAATCTATAACAGACAAATAAATAAAAGCAAATGGAGAAATGAGACTTTTTGAGATCCATTAGGATCTGAGGGGTTGCCAATTAGCAGGTTGTTAAATACAACGATTGACGTTGCTAGTAGAACACTCTGAGGCACTCAGCAGTCATCATGGGAGCAAAAAGACAGCTCATGACAGGAAAGGCAAGCTGTTATTACACAGAGGAACCGATGACTGTCTTGAAGAGAAATAGAGAAATGTCTTTGAGCGCTGTGGCTTTTGGTATGAAAAGGTGTCAAGAAACAGAGAAGGACTGTGATCAAAAAAAGGGCCTGACAGACCTAGATCGACAACAAAAATCAAACAACGAGTTCATGAGTTGCTCTACTATGAGTAGGACGAGGCTGGTTGCAGCGCTGACAAGAAGGCACGGCTGAAAGAGAAATTCAGCTGTGAACGTGAGAAATTCAACAGTGGAGTGGAAAGACTTGGAAGCAGAGCCGACGGGTCGTGTAGCGTCTCGGAAGCCTTTATTAAGTCATCAAAAACAGGGTTAAGAGGCTTGCTCTGGCTAAGACTGGACTGCTGCAGGGCGGGAAAAAAGGTATTGTGGAGTGATAAATCCGATGTTGATATTTTGAGTTCGTTAGGTACTGAGACGTTCTGCATTTCCACCGCATTCGTATATAATTATTTCTTACGCGTACCTTATAATTTATGGCATTTACAACTGCTAAACAACATGACTGACAGAGCCCCAATGCATAAAACATGAGGATAACATCAAATTGAGAGAAAACAAAACATTCCTAATTGGCTTTGTGGTTTACACAAGCGTTGGCATGGCAACCGATGAAGACGCGCTTAATGGGAACGGGAACGCTTCTTTGACGAATTAGTTCGCAAAGCCTGGTACGTGTGGCCTCATGTGTGTTATTTGAATGCGTGTAGAGCACAAAGAGAGATGAGGAGCGGGATTCTTTCTGACTGCGTATCACATCTAGGGGGCACTGGCACGAGCACGTTTCGTCTGAATGCATTTTAAACACCCTTAAAAAGTCCTAAGGGAAGGAAACGGCTCCCTAATCACACAATGGACGTATTTTCCTGTGCGAAAAACAAGCCCTGGGCATGAAAAAGCACGGCTCCAAAAACAAATAAAAAAACTAGACAAAACAAATGTTTATGAATGATGAATGAGCGTGCATTTAGAATTAGAAGTGGTGCTTAATAAGGACGCTTTGTCTGTGTGTGTTCATCAGCACTGAGGCCCCCAAAACTTTTCTTCACCTCATTTGTCTTGAATAACCCCCCCACCCCCCAATAATGATAATTGTTGAAAATTGGTGGAAAAATAATCTGGCAACATGTCTGTATAAATAAATTGTGACATTATTACCTCATAAGGGAACCGAATGAGGGAGTTTACACTGCATCATAATCCAATCAGCTCATTAATTCCCACAAATGTCTTTTTTTCCGCTGTTGCAGGGGAACATGTGTGACTGAATCAATATTCCACTGTTTAATGTTGTTTTCACTTTGAATTATCACAGCACACAAGGATTTTAAAAGTAGTTTTCATCTTTGTCTCCTGCATGTACTAAAGCCTATTTTATATATACAGCAGATTTTTGAATGTTTGTTCATTGGCCATTATTGATTGTTTAAGGCTGCTCTATGTGCCTACATGTCACAAACATGCTTTTACATTGCTGGTATTACAAACCCTATTTCCACAAAAGTTTGGGACACTGTGACAATACAAATTCAATGATATGCAAATATTTGAAAACATACTTTTCATTGTACATTTGTATGTAGTTTTTTTTTTACAGTAGTTGCTCATTTTAATTTTGATGCCAGCAACAGTTTGGAAAAGTTGGTCGATGCTTAAAACAACACCTGGTGGAACTAATGAGGTTTTATTTGGCAACAGGTCAGTCTCGTTATTGGGTGCAGAAAAGCATCCCAGAGAGGCCAAGTGTTTCAGATATAAAGATGGGGTGAGGTTCATTACTTCAGAATGATGTTTCGCAACATATTCCAACAGCTGTCCTAGTAGTTAACTTCAGCCATTCATCAACGACATGCACTTCTTAACAGCAACTCATTAAGTTGGAGTTAATTGCAGGGCGAACACACTCATTACTAATTGTTTTTGAGTGAAGCCAACTTAAAACACTCGAGTTAGGTAGCAACAAATGAGTTGATGACACGACGACACCAGTGGGAGGCAGCGATTCACCAAAAGGCAGCTAGACAAACTTGTCTGCAAGTGATGCCATGTTTTAAAATATGCCCGGCGCAATTCTTCAACTCAGTGGAGTCGAAAAGCTAAGGAGTCCATTGACCTTTTTTCTGCCCTTGGAGCATCCTCCACTGGCATTTGCTAAGGACGGAGGGAGGATTTACTTATGCGAAAGTGCACTGCTGCAAGTGAAAATATATTTCACGTTCACGTTCAAGTGTGAAGTACATTTTATCCAGTGGTGGGAGAGATCTGAGCACCAGGTAATTACAGCTAGAGTGCAAAGAGAGAGAGAGATCAGAGGGGTGTGGGGCCCATCATTTTGAGAACGTACCTCAGTAGTATACTACATAATAATACAGTACTAGTACTAATAATACTGGTATAGTATAGTAATGTTACTATACTACCATTCATAACTTTTGGCTGGTAACAAACAGAAAGTTGTGTATAACAAATGTTTGAAATACTAAGTAACTATTATTAAATCCAAGTAGAAAACTTCCTTAAAAAATATATTTAAGGAACACTCATAGTAAATATAACTTGAAATGTTTATGTTGTTTGAAATCATAATTATGAGTACTCCATGCTAAGTTATGAGTACATCTCAAGTACTTTTCAAGCACCATACAGTTTTTGCAGGTGTATAAACTATGAAGCATTTGAAGTAAAAAATACAATTCCTATTTCAGTTTTTTTTTTTTCCATTATTATTAAAAAACTTAATTGGTTACAAAAATCACTGATAAAAGCAACAGCATCAGAGCATCAGTGGTTGTTGGAGGGTCAATCAAAACACTTGGAACTTTGCTTTTTGGATTTTGGGATCGTTACTTAAAGTCCTAAAAAGCTCTGTAAGTGAGCAATTTACTTGAAAGGATGAGAGTTTTTCTTCGCCATAACGTTGCCACAGTTCCAGAAAATCCTTCAAGCAAGCTAAATTGTACTAACAAGTACAATTACCTCAACTGATTTGAAGACATCTTAACTCATTAATATATCCCTGTTATGGAGGAAAAGCTTGAAAAAAAAACTGGCACCAAGTGCAGTAAAACCTAGAGATGTGTCACAAAGGTGCCTCTTTTGTCGTGTGGAGATTGGGGGGGGGGGCAGAAAATGTGTCATTTTCAGGTAGAAGGGTGTTGAGGCAGAACCTATTCATTTTGACCTACATAGGATGGGTCGTCTGGAGCGAGGTTAACGCTCTAGCACTCTTTTCCGAGCGTCATGGGATCATTAGTATCCTTTGCTGTTGCAGCGCAGAGCTCTTTTGATGCCCCCATCTCCGGTGAGACTACGTTGGGGGACGGCCCATTTTCCAGGGCCCGTTTCAAAGTAGCCATTTCCATTCGGAGGATAACTCCCCGCTTCTTCTTCATCTGCTCTCTCTCTCTCTCTCTCTGGTTGAGTGCAGCCATGTAGAAATGAGATGGAGGAGGAAATTGGAGCGGGGTCAGGGCTGAGCATCGATGGCGTCGCTGTCAGCCTCACCTGGGAATGATCACCCCCGCAATAAATGAGCCACATCGCGGGAAGATTAGAATATATTTTAACAATACAGGGACTCCGCTCTGCACACAAGGTAATAGAGGAAATGACAAGAAACCAGTGGTTTGTTTTGGCAATGACTTGCTGACAGGTGGCATTGGATTCACATTATCCAACCTAAACCACAGCACATATACAGTATGCGAATCTGCGGTGCCTTCCAACATCATATTCATACAGTATTATTCCCATTGAATGCGTAAAGGCTGTGCAATGGAAATACGATTTATATTTGTTCACGGCGACACAAAATATTGATTTATGGATGATGATAAACCAGCAGTGGTGTCCGCATGTCTCCACTGTGTTTACTGGAGACTCTCCTCCTACATATAGCAACATATTTCACCACCTGAGAGTCGAATATATTCTGATACAAGTCTCCTGCACGCTTCAGATTGACTGCGACATTTGAGAATGTAGGGCAAAACAAGGCCTTGAAATTTAATAAGCTGCAGCCGTTTTCATTTGCATGAATGCCAGTGGAACTGAGTGGCCTGGCCTGTCCTTGCAGCATTGCACAGGCTTCTTTTCTGTTTCTTTTTTTTTCCCTCCAAGCCGGGGTGACATGCTCGATCTATTTCTAAACTTATTATCTATTTATTTTCATTGAGACCAAATGTTAATTTGATTACACATCATCTCAAAATAACCTTTTCTAATTTCTCTCCCCGCTCACTTTGGCCTTATTTTTTTCTTTTCCTCAGCCACCGTGCACCAAGTTTGCAGTAATACATTCTCAGCATCTCTCAGTATCTTTCCATTCGGGTCTTCTTCTCTGCTACGCCATTTCCCAGACTGACTCAGGGCTCTTTACAGCTACCCTGCTGTACATTCCTTACAGTCTGTCATCATTAGGGTCTCAATTGAAAGTGCAGTTTCTTGCCCTCTAATTGTTCCTGCTCCAGTTGCTTGAACAGAACAATCAAAAACCACTCCACCTCTTTTGTCCCCTGTCTGCGTTTTATTACTATATCAGATCATGGTTTACTCCGTTTAATGGTACTTAGTGCTGCAATTGTACAGATAAATATTCAAAGCACTCTTCTACTCATTGCTTTGCAGGGTAAACAAGGGCGAGTTCACAATGTTTCAAGTGTGTCAGAAACACTGAAAGAGGTCTCACCTGCTGTAATCTTTCAAAGCAAGAGACGGGGGCCAAAATCCACAGTCTTTGTTTAGATGTGTTAGTAGAAATGAAGCTTAAGCAGTCAAAGTTTGTTAAATCCAGGGGATATTTTCCAGAGTTAGCCCTTTTAGTGGGAACTTACCTTTTAACTGTGTTACCCTGTTGAGTCAATTTTGAACCACTACACTACAAAAATTAATTTGATAAGCTGAGGCTTTATATTGTTTTGCGCTAAATCTTTGTTGTTTTTGCACGGATACAGAACTGAGGATTATGGCCTCACAATAGAAAGCATCTTTGTTGAGATCTCTAGAAGGCCTTTATTAGCAGGAGGAACAGTTACAGCAAGTAAAACCTATTTCAGTGTTCACATGGGCACCTCACACTTGAAAAATCCTGAACTTTTCCTTTAAGTTCATAGCTGGTGCTTCTGCAGACTTTTGCAGGTGTAGAAGGTAGTGACCTTTGGACAGCATGCCAAGCAGTAACGCTAGGTATTTTATAAGCTGGTATGTGAAGGGTGTGAAAATGCTTGAAGATGCTGACTCCTCTTGGTGACATACACGGGGAAAAGAAATATGTCAATTAAAAGTTACTTCTCTAAAGAGACCCACAACAACTTGTATAACTTGCTGCATCAATCTGATCCACGCTTGTTGGCATTTTTGTTCGGAGTGGAATCGTTCCAGGAGGCTGGCACTCAATTTTTAATACTTTCTACAAAGCTTAGCCTTTCCAAGAAGGAAGAAGGCATTTCTGAGTCGCTGGCTTTCATATACTGCATACGGTGCACATGTTAGTGCTTTAATGGTGAACTTAACCAAAACTAAATAGTTTTAGTCCACGTTCTGCCATAAGAGCATTTATGTGTAGGATTTGGCTACTTTTACTGGTGGTATCAAGAGATATACTGTGCAAAGCTAAGGATTGAAGTTTTGACAGAAACACAAAGCTTTCACCACTGAGATAACAAACTAAAACGTATGTTATCAGGAGAATTATAAAGATGTTTGAGTCACATTGCCAGGAAATCAGACTGGGCTGCAATTTTTCTGGAAAAATTGTATTATGTCCTAAACACACCTATCTGTCCTTTAATCTAACAGCTGTTAATTCTTTACAGTTGAATTTGAAAACCTGTCGTCCTTATGTGTCACATATTCCCAGCTGGTTGCCATTTTTGATTGGAATGGATACAGTGGGAGGTGGAAGAAGATTCTCAATTTGAAATAATAATTACAAAAGTGGAATCGGTTTAAATATCTCCAACAGGGAAAAATGTCTTTTTGGAGATGTGTACAGTGATTCAGAGGACTGGACCCAAGTGTTGGATGTTGGATCCGATGGTCACTATGTCAAAAAAGACAGTTATAAGTCACGAGCTACTGCCATTACTTGACTTGTTCATGAGATAAACTGATTAGTTTTAGCATCAGACATCTTATGTTTGTCAGGTTGGGTTGTAATAGTTCTCATTTCATGTCTGAACCTGGTTAACATGTACAAAGGATGGATACTGTACTGAAAATGACAACAACAAAAAGATCATCTTAAAAAATATATTTGTCCAGAGGGTTGACTAGAACACAATTGTATTTATTGAAAGTGTTTTGCTTTAAACCAGCTCCTTGGTACAGTTGGAAAACCTCAAGGACAAAAGCAACAGCGGTGAATTAATAACTGGACTGAACCCTGTTAAAGCTTAGCTGCATAGTCTTAAGAGTAATAAGAGAAAATGATCCATCAAACAAACTACTACAAATACACAACTGAGCTGCTGGTATAATCCACTTTTTCTCACAGTTTTTATCTCTGATCTTCTCACTAATAGAGGTTTTATATATATCTCTATCATGAAAAACAACAATAACTTCCTTTTTCATGTTGATAAGTGATATTCAGGTGAAAACACACAACATCCCTCATGTAAGTCAAGTTCAGCGGGAAAAAACAAAACAAAAACGCAACCTTTTTCCTCTCTTCATCCCAAAGAGCTCAACAAGTCTCACACTCATTCTCACAGCTCAGCCCTTTTGGCCTCGGAGCTCCACTCGTATCTCTTTGCATTGCTTTGCTGCCAATGTTGTTGTGACACTCGGCTTCCATTACACCCCGATCACAAGCACGGTCCACCGTCTCGCTGAGGAGGAGTTGGGAGGAAATTACCGCTGCCCCCTTCACCCCTGTGCTCCACCATTCACAAGCTTCATCAGACAGATAATGGATAGACAAGATGGATAGAACTGATTCTATCTATAGATACACAGAGTGACAGTAATAGATAGAAGGCTAGAACGGAACAACCGTCTATGGAACTTGTAAGATCAATTACATTTTCAAGGTAACACAATTGCAAAGCAGTTATACATGTTCCTCTCAACACAATGAATAAATGGTGAATTATGTATTTGGCAAGTTTCATTGATACTTATATGTTAGTGAAGTATACTGCAAGTAGTTTGGTCTGCACAACATAATAGCATCTCTGTTTTACTTATAAATAGCTATTGTTTTAATTTGTCCACCGTTAATAAATGTTCATTCGTGATGCTTCCACCAATTACTTTACTGCCACGAAACAAGTAGGAATTTCACATAGTACAGTGTGAACCTTATTTGTAGGCTAGAGACAAATAAAAAAGGTCCAGAGGGAAAAAAATAGAAGATTAGAAAGACTAAAATAATGAACGATAAATACACAGACATATTGATATGACAGATAGACAGATATGGTGATGGAGGGATGGAAAGATAGATAGAACAACAGAATGATAAATAGATGGAACAATTGATAGATAGATGTATAGAAAGATTCAGAGAAGATTTAGAGAATAGGGAGGAATCTCTGTGTGAAAGGGACAAGGTCAAAGGTCAAAAGTGGATGCATGTGATCTTCAGGGCCTCAGGTGGGACAGGATTAAAAACAGGCACGATTCTCTATTGGACATCACTGCATGGGCTCAGGAACACTTCCAGAAATCACTGAACACAGTTTGTCGTGCAATCAACAAATGTAAGTTAAAGCTCTATCATGCAAAGAAGAAGCCATATCTGAACAGGATCCAGAAATGCCGCCGTGCTCTCTGTGCCAAAGCTAATTTAAAATGATCTGAGGCAAAATGGAAAACTGTTCTGTGGTCAGATGAATCAACATTTAAATTTTTTTTGGAAACTATGGAAGCCGTGTCCTGTGGACTAAAGAAGAGGGGGACGATCCAGCTTGTCATCCACGGACCGTTCAAAAGCTGCATCTCTAAAGGTGTGGGGTGCATTAATACCTATGGTGTGGGCAGCTTACACATCTGGAAAGGCTCCATCAATGATGAAAAGTACATGGAGCTTTTAGAGCAACATATGCTCCCATCCAGATGTCTCTCTTTCATATTGCATATTTCAGCAAGACAATGCTAAACCACATACTGCATTCATCACAACAGCGTGGCTTCGCTGGAGAACAGTCCGACTGCTGAACTGACCTGCCTACCATCCCGATCAATTTGCAATCGAAAACATCAGGAAACAAAAAACCCGTAAACAAAGGTGTGTTGAGCAGCTACAATCCTGCATCAGACAAGAATGAGATAACATTCCTCTCCTCAAAGCCCAGCAACTGGTCTCCTCACTTTCCAGATGTTTACAGACAGTTGTTATAAGAAGAGGAGATGCCACACAATGGTAAACATCACCCTGTTCCAACCTTTTTGAGATGTGTTGCTGCCACCGAAGTTAAAATGAGCTAATATTTTCCATGGCATATGAAAATTTCTGTTTCAGCATCTGATATGTTGTCTATATTCTATTGTGAATATTGTGAATTTACACATCTTCCCAAATGTTGGGGAATTGGCGTTGTAGCTAGAACAATAGAGCAATAGATGAATAGATATGTAGTAGAATGATATAACAATAGAAAGAACGATAGGTAGACAGATAGATTGTGGGATGGACAGAATTATTGTGGACAATAGATAGATACAAAAGTAAAAAATAATAAACCAAACAAGTAAAACAACAGAGCAGGACAGTTATAGAACAGTAGAAATAACAGCTAAAACAAGAGAGTAAAATGAACAAATGATGGGAGAAAAGAGACACAATGAAAGAACAAATCACCGGATGTTTGTGCAGCCATGTGGATCTAATGAAACAATCCTACGGAGGTGTGTCTCTCTGAGGCAGCCACTCTGTGAGACTGCCAGGGAGCCATGGGTCCTCTTTTAACAATGTTTTAGTATTACATTCTAACATTTCTGATTTTACCAGACTCCACAGAGACCTGGTCGGCTGGAAAACTTGGATTGCCTTCTATTTTTGGAGCTCGCCAAAATGACCTCTAATTTCACTGTTTTATCAAAGTACCAGAATATAGCTACTGTGGGCGGGAGGAGTGAGGGAGGGAGAGATGGAGAGGAAAGGAGGAGACAGGGACAGAAAATTGCGGTTGGGTGGGGGGGAATAAAAAGCCAAAGAAAGGGTGTAGCAGGATTACTGTACTGCTTAAAAATCTACTGCCACCATCATAAGTAATGCTACACCAACAGCTTCTGCAGCAGATGTCAAATAGCATTCCTGCGGCTGAGTGCAGACGCAGTACAAACAAACTTGTCAATTACAGCTGAGATGATAAAAGTCTTTTATTTTTTTATTTTTTTCCTCCCTCAGTGGTCGACCACAGAGAGGCGTTGGTGGAAACTCCATATGGACGGCATGTGGGTTTTACAGTACTGTAGACATCCTGACTAACGGTTTCATTAAAACAATCAGTGCTCTCTACTTTCAATTAAGCAGCACGGATTGTTAAATGCAAGCACCACGCTGCCTAAACTCACATACACAGTCCAAAAAAAAAAAAAAAGGAGGGATTTTCAATATAGTTTGCAGAAAATCCAGACAATGCCGTGCACCCGAATGAGTGATGTGGTATTATTAGCCAATTTCCAAACAGTCCTTCTGCTCCAGCTGCAGCAGACACCACAAGGCCCCTGTCATTGTCCAGGAGTCAGGTGCAAAGAAAAGGAAAAATGAAATTAAACATAAATCAAATTCTGTACACTGGGTACAGTGAGCTCAGCTGCATTGCAGGAAGTTTTCGAAATATTTCTTTCAGCCTGCACCAGGGTGCCCATAATTCAGTGCTCCTCCTCGAGTCTCCTCCATGGTAGGACTCCACAAACACAGCTCGCGCCTTTATTATTTCTGAAGAGGGGTTGCACAAGAAATGATTCATGCGGAGGACGGAGGGAGTTCATCAGTTCATTGGAATACCAAAGGCTGGAGCCTCCATGTTTATCTTCCCAGCTTTACTTTTCGGAGGTTTTCAGCACATTCCTGGCACACGTTCGCTGTAGCATTGGTGCCGCTGTGCACCGACTGCTACCATGCAGATATCTGAGACCAAACACTTCCCCCCCATACACCAAACTCTACTTGCCTGCTGCGTCTCAGTCTACACGACTTGTGAGATGCTGTTTATTATATGTGGCGTGGGTGGTTGGATGATGTTTATGCAATTATCCTCTTTTGTACTCAGAAATCAAATCTGAACGAGGTTTGGAGAAGTTCAATAAAGAGACTTATTTGAAAATTCGCATCTGTTTTCAAAATAGCAGCTTTTCAGCTTCTTCTTCTTCTTTTTCTTTTTTTGGCTGTGCATGTATTCTTGGTGAATATTGTTTATAGATTTTTTAGTGAAGGGGCTCAGCTGTTTTTGAAAGCTATGAAGGAGTCATAATTAACCAGCAAATTTACAGTGCCATTGCAAAAGTATTGGAACAGTGAGGCAATTTCCTTTGTTTTTGCTGTGAGTTTGACATAAAATTGCAATGGGATGAGGGGTATTTTTTTTTTTTGATGCCATTTCGAAATGAGCAGAAGTATTGGAACTGCATAGTTTTAGCATTTGGCCTTTTCTGTTGGTGTCACCACAGTAGGACAATAGAGTAGTGACACCCTAATTTTGTCCCCATCTCCATCAAGGGTATGAGATTTAACGTTTTAGAAAAACAAAACATAGGGTTTGCAGGCATCAAACCTACCGTATCACAACGAGTGTAGCCTCACAAGATGGTGCCCCCATCCCCTCGATGGTTAAGACGCTGTGCCGTAACTTCACATTTCACATTTAGTGGGAGCTGTAAAGACAAAAACAAAAAAGACAAAATCAGGGAGATCACCAACCAATTCCTCAGAACAGATGGGACTGTGTCACAGTCCACCATTTAAAATATTTCCAATACTTTTGCCAATTGAAATTATCGGTCACATGATCCAAATGCTATACTTTGGTAAACTCTGAACATTCATCTCACATCCACCTTTGGATCTCAAACAGAGATGTCTTTTGAATATGAACTGACCGATTGCTGTTGCAAAACGTTTGGAGGGGGACTGCATCTGGGAATCTTCCGTCTGTGATTTAGTTTGTTGCACCGAAATCCAGCCCGTGCACATGCTGGATACACCGGTGATGACGAGCTGTGTTGCAATGTCACTTTTAGCCTACAGAAAAGAATCGGACGGAAAAGGTTAAAAACACGTCCTAAATCCCACCTCGCGGGTCATCTGCCCTGTTATCTAATATGATCTAATCTCCAGGTTTTCTTCCTCTGGCAGGGGGCACATGGGCAGACAGCTAAACATGTCAGGGATATTGGATGTGTTATGGTGGTGTTTGCTGGAGGTGTCGTCCTCAACTTTGCCTTGGACTCTGATGAGCTGTGGGACCGATATTCCCCAGGTGATTCCGCCCCGAGATTAACTCTGCTGATTCCCACTGTGTAATTTCCACGTGTGTGTGTGTGTGTGTGTGTGTGTTTAGCACCAGAACCAGTAATCTCACACACAAATTGGTGAGGGGTGTGTGTGGTGGCGGCTGGTTTTGTTTGAGGTATAGTTTTTTTTCTCACATCTGCAATTGTACTAAAACAAAGATGCAACAGTGTAATATTCTATCAGAAGAACCTCGAGACAGGAACGCTGCCTTGAATCTCCACTCTCAATTATGATTTGAATAGAGTTGGCACTTTCATGTTTTTTGTTGAGTGATGCCTGCAATTGCAGAGGGTACCAGTAGTTCATTTTATACTTTGACAAAGCGTTCTCAAGCCGGTAGACAGCCGGAATCAATCTAGAGTGAAAGCAGACAGATGTACACTTGCTACATTTCTAAAATTAGTGCAAAGCTAAATAAAAGGCCAACAAGCCATCACCTGAAGTATCAATGTCATTTGTCATATTGTGTAAATGATTTTTTTTTCCTCAAAAACAACAAAAACAGGACATTGAGCGTGGGAAAAAAAGCTTTTGAAAGCTTCAAAAAGTAGAAAATTCCAGACTGACTAGAGCTTGACCTTTGCAGCACAAACACAACAAAGGCTGAGTCAGAGAACAGCGGAGTGTGGCACAAACAAAAGATAATTAATTTCCCTTGCTTCTTGCTTGTGTGATTAATTATTCAAAGAAACCAGGAGGCTGAATAACATGATGATACATATTTTTTTTTTTTATCAGAAACACGATATTTCACATAAATTATCTCGCAGTCCCTTCTGAACATCACAAGAATGATTTATATTGTATATTTTTTGGAGGCTAATTTGGCCCATTTTCATTCACGCTGCCCAATTACAAGCAAACAAACGTGATTGGATCGGATCTGCCTCCCCGCAACTTCAGCTGAGCATGATGGACTCGTCTGAGCCCTTTGCTGTAATTTCCATCCACTGAGAGCAGACTGGAGTTTGAATACATGCTTGCTGTAATTGCTTTACTGCGATTTACCCGCAAAAATAAAAATCCCCTCCTGCAGCCTCGGAGCGACAAACGTGTCCTCCGAGCCTCTGATGGATGGCAGGCATTATTTTTATCGCTGTAACATAATCAGCCCACGTGGCCTCTGTCTGTATGGTGGGTGAGCTCTGTTAACAAAACTAAAAATACAACCATGTAATATTTCACCGTGCTGCACATGTGCCATCTATCAGGTGAAACTGGAGGTGAAAGATCATTCACTGTATTAAATATGCATGACTTATTGTGGATCTGCCACACACAGGCATCAATCGGGCGTCCTGGGAGCAGGAGAGTGCTGCTGCATAAAGTCAGTCACTTACATCATGATAACTGTGTTTTATTTTGAAAGTTTTCATGCAAAAAAAAAAAAAAAAAAAAATGCTGTTGTGCTTTGAAACTTTTTCTGTGATTTAAACTTTTGGACTGAAAGTTTTTTTGTTTTGTTTTTTTAAGCTACTCAAGACGCATGAAAATACACGCGGGTCATAACACTCAAAATTAGGCTCATTTAAGATTCCCCAGCGTCTAAAGCTTAGAAGGTATAACTAGAGGGCTCTAACCAATAAATTATGAAATGCCTGCAGTTTTACTTTTTTTTTTTGATAGAGATAAAGCAGATACAATATTAAATCCCTCCCAAATTAGTGGCGGATGTATAATTCAGTAGGTGGTGAACATCAGCTGGGCTGAAAGCAGGCACTAATGAGATGTGGGCAAACTGCATCTGAGCTAACTGCCCTCCTCTGTCTCTCTTTGTCCCTCTTTCCATCTTGCTTCATTTTTTTCCCCCTCTCTCTTTAATGTCTGCCTCTCTCTGTCTCTGTCTCTCTCTCTTTCTCTTGGGTTTTTTGGCTCCATCAACCACCCCACAACGCCCATAAACACAAATTTGCTGCAAGCTGTGTACACAGAACAGAATGGCGATGCTGAGCACACGGTGTAGCACAACAAAGATGGACAGTTTCATCAGAAACAAACCAAGTTTGGTGCCGCAGAAACCCACTCACCAGCCACTTTATTAGGTCCACCTGTTCACAAGCTCATTAATGCAAATTTCTCGTCCGCCAAACACATCAAAATACATTTAGGCACGTAGACATGGACAAGACGATCCGGTTGCCGGTGCCAATTGGCTGGTCTAACTGATGATCGACTAGGGTTTTAAGAGAATGGTTGAAACTGCCTTGTTGATGCCAGAGGCCAGAGGAGAACAGCCAGACAGGTTTGAGCTGATTAAAAGGCAACAGTAACTCAAATAACCCCTCATTTTAACTATGCAGAAGAGCATCACTGACCACACAAACAGATCGAAGACCACACCGGGTGCCACTGCTGTCAGCTAAGAACAGGAAAGTGAGTCTGTAGTTCAGCTGGACAACAGAAGACTGAAACAATTGATATTTGCTGATCATGTCTCTTCCTTTATAACCATGCTTTATGTCATAAACTTAAAATCATCTTAAACTGGTTTCTTAAACATAACAATGACTTCTCTCTCTCTCTCTCTCTCTCTGTGTATAAATTAATAAATTTATATACACATTTTTGTCAACTCGTGTTTTTTGCCAGTGAAATTGCCAGATTAACCATCCGACAAAGGACACTCCAAGTGATCGTACACCTCATTTTGTCTTGGCTCTACACGTACACACTAATAAAAGTTTGGTTGAATGGCTTCTGTGTCCTGATGGATTTCAGGGGAATGCTGACACATATGCGATGAACCGTGGCTGTCAACTTTTGAACAGTTCGCACTTGTTTTGTACTTGGTAACAAAACTTTAGTGATTTGCTGATTATGCGGAATGAATCAAGAAGAGTTTTTCAGATAATAAAACAAAAATTACTGTGCATTATGTTTTGTTCAGCCTATATGACTCCGTTTTCCTCGGGGCTCTCTTCGCTTTGTACCTCATCTGATGGGACTGGGGGATGTGCTCTGCAAACTGTAAGCAACTTGCTTGAATGGTTTCTGTGTCCTGATGGATTTGGTTGGTGCAAAAGGCTCCATTACATATGCGGCGAACTGCAGCTGGAAAGTTTGGAGCTGCTTTATCATTTACCTGCAGTGTTACACTAGTTTTCTGTGTTAACACTACCTGGGCCAGATCTATGTCGACATGTGAACTTTGCACCTATATTTCCAAAATCCTGGGCTTTAATTTGCAGCCATGTCAGCCTCCACTCTGATGGGAATACTTTTGGAAGTCTGCTGCAGAAACTTGCTTGTCTTCAACCACAAGTCCATTAGAGAGGTCCAACACTGTTGCTGAGTGATTATGCATGGCTGCACTAAGATGTTGAAACAGACAGAAAGCAGAAAAAGTGCTGGCACAAAGTTGGACGCCCACTGACGTTTAAATAATCATACGTTGTGTGTATTACATGTTGAAGCAGTGGAATGTATAGGAGTGAGGTCAACCCTCTTATCTACCTCTTGGCATAAAAGCAAGCTTATTTGGCAGTGTGTCAAAAACTAATGAGTGAATATTTTTAACGAGTAACTTTCATGATTTATCTAACTTTTCTGAGTTTCCAACAACCCTATATAATATAGGCACCAACAGTGGACTGTATCTACTCGTGGCTGATGTCTATGAGCCTGCAGCCTGGATTAGTTTATTCCTCGTTGTTGTCCAAAAACAATTAAACGCTTGTGATTCTTTAATGTAAAAGCACAGTGAGTTTACCTGTAATGGACTTTCTCTTAATTGTGGCTTAACCCAACTAGCAGGAAACAGCTGCGGTGTCGAAGTACACAGCACATCATAGCTAACCAAAAAAGACCCCTTATACTACTTCCTAACGAAAGTGGCTGCAGTAGGACACGCTTCACATTTCCCAGGAATCTGAGCACATTCCAATAGTAGAGCCGCAAAGCGTAATGGTGTGTGGGAGCCCAGTTCCATTGGTTATTGGGAACAAAGGTGCAGAAATGGGATATTTGAAATCATTTTTGCGGGAAAACCAAGTAACCAGGAAACTTTTAAAGTGATTATTATCCTCTTATTCTCATTTCAAGCAGAGCAGTCCACAAAAAAAGTCTCAATTCGGGAAACGTAGACATTTCCCCCCCTTTGTGGACACTGACTGACTGATAAAAGTTCAACCACGGCTGACGTTTCTCAGCCCCCCCGCCCGCCTCCCCCCGCTGACTTGTGCAGAGCGCTTTCAGTGCAGAGTCACAGTGACTGTGCTGAAGAAGTGCCACTTCAGGATATGCAATGGTTGCAAATTTAATTAAAACATCTATCAACATTAATCATATCATTAGTCAATTAGTGAAAGAATGTGACACCACGAAGTGCGCTTTAGGCTTTAAACTGTAAGTCTGTGCTGTGAGTGTGTCAAAGGCTCAAAGATGATTTGTTTTTCCTATTATATTCTCATTTTCTACTCTAAGCTGGTGCCTGGTTGAATAACTTCTAAGAAGCATACAATATGTTAAAAATAGCTGCTGAACAAAGTGTAGGTAGGCCCACTAATAGAGGCTGCCCGTGCACCGCAGGGAAACTTATTAACAATTAAATTTAGCAAATGTTGCAGAAATTATCACCTTAGGGGACCATATGGGTCTACATGGCAGAGGCAGCTGCGAAGCCTAACTAAGTACATTTACTCAAGTACTGTACTTCGATTAATTTTTAAGTACCTCTACTTTGCTCAAGTATTACCATATTCAGCAACTTTGGGAACTCAATCCTGCAGATACACCGCAGTTTGATGCAACTGTCCACGTGTTTTACTTCATTTAGCCACTCGATGCTATTACTGCTTACACAGGAGAAAATGTGTGCATTAAAAAACATAACAGATTTATGAAATGTCTTCATTTTAAAAAGTTTTATTGGAGCCCAAACTCAGGAGAAGACCATAATGTAGTCATTTCATCTGCATGTGAACTGCCTATAGACTTTTAATATAACAGAGGTTTTGTACTCTGTACTGTTATTTGTACAGTAAATAGCTTCTGATGTTTAGCTGACTTTTTTTCCTATGTTTAATTCATCATTTGTATGAAAGGATTTGAGTTCAGCTCTGTGTTTTTTATCACTAAAGATCTCTCACACACAGCCGTCACTTGGGCCCAAAAATGTCCAACTCTGTTTAATTACTGTGGTCAGTAATCACATGGCCACTTCACAGATATGTGCAAAGAATATGTTAAAGAGGAAGTAGCTCAGTTGGTAAAGGCAGCTTTCCACGGACCACAGGGTCATTGGTTTGATTCCCGGTCCCGGCTATATATCGAAGTGTCTCTGGGCAAGACACTGAATCCCCAACAGCCCTTTCCTCTCCCCAGCCGTGCAGTGCCGGTCCAAGCCTGGGAGAAATTGGGGAGGGTTGTCTCAGGAAGGGCGTCAAAAACGGTGTAAAAACTGTGCCAAATCAACATGCGGACAATGATCCGCTGTGGCGACCCTAAACTCACGGGATAAAGACAAAAAAAAAAAAAAAAAAAAGGTTAAAGAGGAAGTGGTCAAAAGTATGAATGTATTTCAGGGCTGCACTTTTGAAGTTATGCTATTGTGCAGCATGGTGCAGGAGCGGTTAGCACTTTTGCCTCACAGCAAGCACTTTACCTATTTCCACCAGCAGTAGTGCAATAAGGTTTTGTGTTAAAAAAGAACACAAGAGTATAGTATAATATACTATTTTCCAGGAAATTTCCTGGAAACAAACATAATCACCCAGAAACTAGCTGGTATTTACTTGTCCATTAAAAGCTGGTGATTTATAATGGACAAGTATAAATCACTACAGTAATTAATTATCAGCTCACCATATTTATGGTTTTGAAGAAAAACCCTGTAATTCATAAACAGACCCCGGTGTTTATTGGAAAATGTAAAAAGACGAGCAATAAATCTTAAATCTTGATCCGATGGAAGGTGTGCTACACTCACATTATTTCTCTTCTGGTGATGTTTAACAAATAAATAGTCGTTACAATCCTGTATGGCTAAATTACCTAATAACTAGTACTTTTGCTTGAGTATAGAGTGTAGAATGTAACATGTAGACACCTTTAATACCTAATAGAGAAATCGTGTCGGTGTTAAATCTGCCCTTACAGTTGTGGAATAGAGAAATGGACCAAAAACTGCAAACCCTTTAAATCAATTGTCTGATAGTTTTGTGATTGTTGTATGAGTGAATCTACTAATAGTCCTCTGTGTTTGCTTTAACACTGAAAAGAATGAAGAAAAATAAACTGAATCTCCCTATTGTTCATTGTGACGTTTAAAAACTCTGAATCAGAAACTGTCCTCAAACTAAAAGGTCACAGGTTTTCATTATTCCATCAGACAATATGCTCTGTATCCTGTCAAAGTGTCCTTGAATAAGACTCCGAACCCCCGCCTGCTCCTCACCGCAAGCCACTCTGAATGTGAGCATTAGCAAATGCAAATGCAAACCATTTTCCCCTCAAATCAGATTCAGCGAAAAATGATGAAACTGCACCTTGCTGTAGCAATATTTTTAAAGCCCGTTACTTATGAGATTAGGACGTGAACATATGCTCCTGAAACTGTTTCCTTTCTACTCCAAAAAAAAGCACGATTAACGTGATATTTATATTGTGACAAAAGCAACATTTAGTGCTTCGGGAGCAGGAGAGATCCCCGGCTCCATCAAAATAAACTCAGATTGGATGTCATGTTTTTCCACACATAGATGTTTCACAATTAAAACAACCGGTAAGACGTCTAATTGCTCTGTGTGCCGATTTGAAATGAGTCAGATACATCACAAATTAGGAGTGCCTGGTTGAGTGGCTCAGCTCCTGCCTGTTTGCTTTATTACAATGCATTCCCTCACTATCCATCACCTTTTAGCAGCGCTGATTATCCAGGCAAAAGATAATTACATGGCACAGCGCTGCACTGCACAGAGGAGCACTAACAGTTATCTGACCACCCGAACAACAACCGGAGGAGAGGGCGAAACAAGCGTGCAGGTCTGACCTCCGCATTACCAATGGGTGAGCTTTCCCCTGGAAATGAAAGCGTGCGCATTCTGTGTCTGGTTTTAGATTCAGGTGAGCAGCTCACACATTTGCTTTGTTATTACTTTTTTGTTGGATAGTTGACTTGTTTTTTGTTCCGGAAGTGAAGTGAAAACACCCACTGACCCTTTTCGCAACACATGTTACGCTGTCACTTGCTTTTAAAGCTGCACTAGTTATATTTCTTTTAGCAATCATGCTTTGAAGTAAAATATAAGTATGTGTCCATTATATGCAGTGAAATGTTACGGCTAGCTGCTAGTTAGCTTAGCATAAAGACTAGGGAACCACGTAGCCTGGCTCTGCTAACTCTACATCTTGTTTTTTTATTTTTTACAAAGAGTAAATATCCCCAGCTGCAGCTGCCTAATATAATGGAACCTAGTCACTTGATTAGAGTGTTACGCATCATGATAGGAATCTACTCCACATACTATGAAAGAGGTAGAAGAGGTAGAAATAGTTATGGAGCTTTAGTTATGGGCAGATAATAACTAATAACAGACCATTGAGGGCTGCGGTTTCCTCACCACTGGTTGCAAAATGGACACGAGATGCGAAGTGAAAATGAGCAAAGTGCACAACCAGCTAAAGGGTCACTTCACCACAAGGGATCATTTTCACATTGTTCATTTGAGACATCTTCTGGTATTTAAAAAAATCCTGATTAGTAGAGCTCTTAGTCTGAAGTGCATCTACTACTGTAGGTCATGCAGATGTGTTTGCCAGTGAAAGGCTTTGTTCTCCCATCACAGCTAGAAAATGCTGCTACAGTATAAACAGAAAATGAGAAACACCATTTGTTTTCCAACATAAAACATACTGATCCAAATCCAACAGTGCAAGTTATTATAAGAGTGGATAATTATACTGTGTCCTCTATCTCGTTCATCTTAAAATAATGTGTAAATACACCCCCCCAAAAAAAAAAACACCTTTATGCAGTGACTACTGTACAGCACGGTTTCATTTTTCAGGTTCAGCTCCAAATAAATAGTGTGTGCTAGTGGGAGACAGTTTTGTGTGTTTGGGTCTGTGTGTGTGCGTAATTATCGCCTCTGTCTCCATGGTGGTGGTCTTGTCTCATTACTGTCGTGGCAGGGTGTCCGTGCTTCCTGTGAACAGCACGGCGTCTCCTGCCTCCCAGCCCCTTGAGCTGAGGACACGGACGCGCCGGTGTCCAGTCGCCGCCTGCCACAACTGCACCTGAAAAGCTGCTGCTAACCTGCTGCTAATGGGCAGCCCCTATCTGCAAATAAGGCCCCATTTTATCTGGGATGCAGAGAGTGATGCATTCACTTGGCCAGGCCTATTATTCCCATTGCCTATAATTCTCTCTCTTGCCGAGCGCGGTTTCCACCAACTCTCCCTCTCTCATCTTCCCCTTGCTGCGTGTGACGTGGTCCTCCTCTCCTCATACAGCGGGAGTTGTTATCTCCGGTAGATAATAATAACACCTATCTAAAGGAGATTTTCTGGGCCAGATAAAAAAACGAGAGTGTCCCCGGGAATATGCCCGTCTGCCACAGCTTAAGCTTGTACGCCACTATATGTCGAGTCAGAGCTGTTCGGGAAGATGAGCTTCAAACCACTGATGCTGCATCAGGGAACCTGAAACTGTGCCCACGAGTGTGTTTTCGAGACCCTTTTCTCACCTCCCGTTCACATCTGGCACCTACAGCCAGAGCTGCAGAGGTGTCTGCACTTGCTCAGTGGTAATTGCTGATGGTAATTACTAACCTTTTCCGTGAACCAGGAGGCTTATATAAATAAATGACTGGTGAGGTGGGCATGGCAATTTCCCAGCAGTGCCCCGTATCTCTAATGCCATCCTTCACCCTAATTTCACCACTGGGACCTTGACTGGATCTCAGATTCTCTGGCCTTGCAGACTGCACCTATTATCTTCAGCGGCTGAGGCTATTAACCAATGCACTCATGTGCTGTGTGCTGGCTCTCTTATTTGTTTGGCCTGGCGAGTCGGTTCTCCTCAGCTCCCAAGTCTCTCTCTCTCTCTCTCTCTCCATCATTTACTCCAAAGCCTCATGCGGGCTGATACCTCCTGACCCTTTCGAAACGCTCTCAGTAGCTGCGCCTCTCAAGTCGGTTCTTTGAGACTCGATACCACACTCCCACCACTGATAGTCCATCTGCTGAGATTGAGGACTCTTCTCTGCATGACTACCTTTCCCCCCTTGGCACTTTCACCAAGGCCACCTACGTCGCACACACACCAAAAATGGCTGAAATGGCTGCAGTGAGATTTGCCTCCAGTGCAATCCCCTCAACATCTAAGTTGGAGGCGAGTTGACTTCTTAAGACTGGAGGGATTCAGCGCCGCCTCCTACTGTGGAGAGAGTTGATGTGAGAGCAGTGCAGAGATAGAGACAGAGGAAAAAGGAATTTAAGGTGGGGAGAAAACAGTATGTGATAGTGAGTGAACTGAAGTCTTCCCTAATTAGGCACTGGGCCTTTATTCAGCACATTTATAGTCTAATAAAGCATAGAGGGTATGTGGTGCACTGTGATTAAACAGACGTTTGCTTTAATACATGGCGGCTGGAACAGTACGTGGGGGATGGTTCTGGATAGATGCCTCATACGTGAACAGCCCCTGCTCATCTTCTGGACTAATTATCCCAGTGTTCTTGTCTTTATGATTTTGGTGCTCGACAGACAGCAGGTCGGAGCGAGAGCAAGCCAAGGCAGCTACAAAAATTGTCAAAATCATTTAATCCATCTCCCGTGCATGCTAATGTAATTGCTTTTTGATTAATTGCACTGGTGGAAAAAAAAAAAAAGGAGAGGAGCTTGCTGTTGTTGTTGTCAGATTATCGTTCAGTCATATTCCTCAGAATGATTGCTTGTAAACATATCCCTTCATTTCGGCTCCTAATGAAAGACTACTTGAAATCTTCATGAAGTGTCATTTTCAATAACTATGTTCTGAAGTTGTAGCCGGGGTTTTAAGCTGCTGTCTGACCCCCACGTCACACTTCAGTAACTAGAACTGTACATATGCGCTCAGAGACAACCATCTACTTTTAAATGTGGATTAGAACGTTTGCAAACATCTATCTGTGCTGCCGCAGCAGTAAAAGCATGTGTGTCAATAACAAAATTATCGATGGCGTAATTCCATTTAGCCGCTTCAGTTTCGGCACATGCTGGCTTATTATCGTGTTGTTATTGATTGCTGGGGGATGTGAACAGGGCAGAACATTTGTTAATGCCGTTACTAACACCTGTGTTTTCACTACCATGGGAAGTTGAGGTGCCTGCTGTGAAAAAAGGTTGGACTGCTGGTTTGAAGCCGTTTGCTGCAGATTATGTATCGTGTTAATCAATGCGCAAAATGTGCTGCTGATTTAAATATTGATTTTTTAAAATAACTCTAGGAGGCAAAAGGTTCGTGCACCTGTCTGCCACCACATTAATACCACCTAGTGGTGTTTCTGTGGTTGTGGACAGAGGTCAGCATGGGCTCTCTGGCAGGAAGCTGTGATGCACTGTGTGTTCTGGCACCTGTCTATTACAGGAAACTATTGCTGACCCCTGTTGTGGTTGATAGATATTTGCATACTACTGAGATTTATTTGCAGACTGCTGAAACTTCCCGACAATCACAGGGAACATCAAGTCCCCATACACTCTTTTTAAGTGACACTATTATCATGAGCTTTGTTGGTTGTTCCAGCAGGTTTATGCGTGATGCAGTTCATAAAGATTGGAACGATGATACATTTTTGGCATTTGGCCTGTGTTCACCAACGCGCTGAATTTGAACTCAAGATCTGAACAAAGCCAACACAGTATTTAGGTCCGCGAGTTCCATACTTCAGGGGGATGCCGAGGAATAAAGGGTTTTTATCCAAGTATTAAATGCAACTCTTATGTTTGTAATCATGTCAGTATGTCATATTACTTATGACTTGGTCAATTGGTGTGTGTATTAAAATGGCCATGAATCCTTCGTGGCTAATGTCACACCTTTGTCAAACCCCTTGAATTAAAGCTGTAAGTTTCTCATTGTTGCCTTGTATAGTGCCCCCCTCGCACCCCACCCATTGGCCTGTGGTCACATTATGCTACACTGGTTGGTGCATAAGCATGTTTACGTCAGAAGACAACACTGGATATCTGTGCTTGGGCATATTTAGGAATTAGATTTGCCCTGGTGCACCTCTTCAAGCGGGTCAGGGCACGCTGCGCTGGGCCACAGCAAGATGAGATCACACTGGCTACATGAACTGGACTTGGAGGATCAAATGTTATGCAAAGCACGCACTGCAATGCACAAACATCCACTGTGGCATCTTTGACCCAAATTATCCTGTTTTGTTTAGTTTATCAAAAACAAAAAAAAAAAAAAAAAAAAAATAGGAGCCTTTTCCAGCATTGAATGATACATTTATGGAGCCCATCATCGCTTTTTGTGTTTCCCATAGGACTGTGTGCACACATTTCCTGTATCGAGAGGAATCATTACCTACTTTTCAGATGTGCTCACTTTAGTGCTAATTTGGCTAAGCTTTTGTCTTGTTTACAACCTGTCAGATTGTCTGGCTGCTTGTGATTTATTGTAGCCAATAAAAACCATGGCCAATACTATAAATAGATATCATTTGCGCTGCCTTTCAGGCACAGGCCCGGCATTATTAATTGCTGGAGTAAGCGAAACTGCGTTGGAAACGTGTGGGACTTTCTCACCACACACTGGTGGAATATGAAGATCTTAAGACTGAACCGTTTTGTGGACACTTTCTGTGGTGTGATAAAGAAGCTCTGCAGTGACCCCAGGTTCTTTTACATTCAAACTCACAGACAGTTCTGCACTCTTCTGAGGTTTAGAAGTGGAGATGTCGGCAGTATCTGCAAGCGTTTATGGAAGCACAAGGAAGGAGGGAGGGACTGCACATGGAGAAACTGTGCCTCTGACAGGCAGAGTTGAGGCTAGTCTCCGGTTCTCAAAGGGAGGCTGCCTATCTTTTGTAGAGACAGAGTCTGCGGGCTATCATAGTCAGATGCAGAGTTTGACTACTAAAGGAAAGTTAATAGCTTGGCCTCCCTCAGACAAACAGCAGAGAGAAAAAGAGCACACACACACAGAGAGAGAGGGAGAGGTATGCAATGTGGTAAGAGTCCATTAGCATTCCTTCTCCCAACCTGACACTGACAGCTGACACTGACCCAGTGTCCAAGGTGAGCAGGAGACATGGCACAGGAAGCAGAAACCCCCCCCCAGAGGCAAACCGCCGTGTGTTTTTATGCTGTTCTCTGTTTCCTTTGTGGTTGCAGTTGAGTGGACTCTAAATGTCACAGTTCTGTGACACATGTAGATGACTTTGACCCTGTTCCACCTCCTTCCTTTAAAGAGGAAGCTGGACTCTGTCAGGTCCCTTATACAGAAAGCACACATTAACATACTGTGCCGTGTGTGCACGCGAGTGTGTCGACCGTCTGAATAACTTTTGAGTATTCAACTTCTGGTTTACCATCTGAGCTTTAACAAAAACAGCCAAAATTAATAAGCACAGCACGAATATAAAATGTTGGACAAATCAGAGAGTCAGTTGCACATGCTCTACTACATGGATTTAACTATGCTTCAAATATAATAGGCACCATGTGTACTTGTGCAGCTTTTTTCCAATCGAGATGAGATTTGCTGTAATGCATTCAAAGACTTTGGCAACTGATGACGGACATCTGGGCCAGAACAGCAGGCAACCTCTACCTAAACAAAAAGCATGCAAATAATTATGTTAGCACACAGATTCATATGGTTCCCACTGCAAACATATTGTCATTATCTCCTTCTCCCTGTGCAACTTTCAGATTTGATTTGAATTAGTGACTCCACCAGTCACACAGCAGGGAGACGGGAAAAACAGGGAGAGTGGGACAAGCGACAAGTCTTAATTGGTCTTGTCTTGCAGTGCTGAGCTGAGCTGGCTTCAGGAGACAAGGATTCGCTCGGAAAATTGGGGGGAAAAACATCCTAAAACGTTAAGGTCATGGGCTCAATCCTCACAGCCAGGGAGTTTGACAACACTCTGACCCTTTCCTGAACAAACTCAGCTAAATATAAATGCCCCCATTCTGACGCTTGTTGTCTCCTCATTTATGCTGACATTTGCTCAGCCCAAGTGCAGAAGCCGCCAGGAAGAACTCGTTCAATCTGTTAAGTGATAAACGGTGTTTTATGGCGTAGTAACTGTCCACTGCTCATACCTTAGATAAATTACAACCATAATCTATAAAAACCCTTCATTATTACCTTTATGTAGGCCCATCCAGATATTAACTAATTGGTTCTGTTTATTAGCTTTGCTCCTGCAAATGTAAATATCCAACGTTAAAAAAAAATGGCCGCCACAAAGATTTCAATTTCCAATATCAAAATAAGGATTTGAATATATATCCACAAGTTTGTATAGCAGTCTCCAGTAAAATCAAGGTAAGCATTCTGGGCAATGGTTTCATTTGCTTATTTGTTTTATTTCTCAACCCAACTAAGACTCGCCGGCCGATGGACAATAAACCTAACAATACACTGAAAATAATACAAATTTAGAAAATGAAGGGGCAATAACAGTGTGCAATTATGCTAGCTGCTTTGTGAGTCCTGATGCTTTGAGCTAAAGGCTAACATCAGCATGCTAACTGCAAACATGGTGATGGTTACGGATATGCTTTAGCTGCTGCTACCTGCTCACATAGCAAAGCAGGAGAAGCAGGTTACGAAGTGCTTTTATAAATAAAGTGCACAGTTAAAAAAAAGTAATAATATATAACTTCAAAACTTCTTGGTTGAGAAATAAACACCAACAAACATTTAACATTATATTTAGTATATAGATTGAAAACCCTGTGGTAAAGCAGCACTGCGATCTTAGCAGCTCTCGTAAGAAAAACTTTTCCAGTCTGCCGACAGATTGTTAGGCTGCGTTCGGGGCTGATTCAATGTATAGCCCCTTCGCAAAAACATGAACAGTTACTGTTGGGTTGGCCCAGGACTGGAAAAATGCCTTGATGCGCAGTGAGGCGCCAGCACGGCTGAATAATCACAAAATGTGGAGCCTACAGAAAGTCCAATGCCAAAAACAGAATGTAACAACTTCCCACACTTTGCGATTGCCAGAGGATTTATGTATTATGCTTACTTCATCATGGATCATGGAAGAATACAAATATAAGCACAGGAGGAGAGACTTTACATTTAGCTAATAGTTCATTTCTAGCTTTCTACTGGCAGGTAGATTTATTCATCTGCTGCTTGAAACAGACCAAGAACTGCTCAGCAACTATGTCTCGTTTTTTTTTTTTTTTCAAGGCCTATTTTTACATGTCAGGAAAAGCAAAGTTTCCAATTAATTTCTCTCAGCTGTTACAAACACAGCACTGCTAAGTGTTGTGTGTGTGTGTGTGTGTGTGTGTGTGTGTGGATAGGAGGGTGCACTCAATTTTACAAAGTTCAACTATCTGACTGCGGTGTTGCAAGGAAATGGTTGGCAGATGTTTTGAGGTTGATCTTAAGTCTCCGAGAGCACTCCCCTCAGTAATTTTCTAGCACTCTGCCGACGTCTGCGATGTTGAAATCAAGAGTCTTTCTACAATTCTGAGCAGCAATCAATTGCATTTGAGATGCCATATGTGTCAGAGATGCAATTAAGTGTGCTTTTTGAGTGACTGTAGGTTGTGGGTATTAAACGCGGCATCTAATGTTGTAATGTCACGTAAGGTCAGAGCATTTTTTTAAGGCCGGGACTCTCGTGTTTACTGCTCATTTGCTGTGATGTATAATTTGAAAAAGTTCAAGGTGATATTGCAGAACACGGGAAAACTTTGTGTTTATATATATATATATATGTTTACCTTTATTGCAAAGTCGCTGCAGTTTGAAATGAACCTGGCACAGTCACTGATGTTCAGTGAAGGTTCTGCTCTGCCATTATTTCCAAAACTCGCAGCTCTGAATTAAAGCGAAATCTTATTTTCTAGCTTTTACCATAGCTATTATTCCCCTTCTCCTTTTTTTTCAGCTCTCCGCCCGTAGTCGAAGGCATCGCATAGGAGAGACACAGAGTGATAGACAAGTGCTCCTCCACGGCCTCTCCAGCATCTTTCGTTGACTCCATCTTCGCCCATATCTCACCTTTTGCAGAGTATGAAACTCGTTCTTCGCCTCATGGTCAGAGAACATCCTGTGTTTCAGGCGGACTGAAATAAAGTGCTTCTGCAGATAAATTTGCAGAGCTCCTCATTAGACCACTTAGAGCTGCGTGCGCCATCTTTAAAAAAAAAAAAAAAAACCTCATTTCTCATTCCTCCTGATGCATGAAATTTATGTATACAGAACAAGTCCAGCGTTGACCCTGACTGCTGTGTGCATCAACTAGTCTTAAAGTATTAAAAATTAACATAATATTCTTGTAAGTCTCCAAGTACAGCACAGACATGTATGAACATGCTCAGTGCGTGTCTTGTCTGATCACATTAAATCACGCATTACTCCCCTCTCCCCTGCAGTCCATACATTACAGTCTCTTATGTGTGTTTTTCTCTTTTGATCAAATGCTGTTGTCAAAGGACTGGACAGGTGACCCCTGGGCAACGTGACTGGAAACCTCCGTCGGGGTTGCACAATTTTACCTGGCAAGGTGTTGTCTTTCCCCATTAGTTATGCAACCAATCATGAGTAATTCAAATGTATGACTGCTCGGCCCATGCGTTTTTTCCAAAGCCCTGAGAGCTTTTGTGATGGAGAAGACTGTTAGGCAAGAAAAAGCATGTTTGCTGTTTTCTCCATCTGGTTACCTTAAGTTCAGGAAGAATTATGTATTGCCACTCAAGATATTAGGGCAGTGGGCGGTTGCGGAGAGAGTGCTCATAAAGGTTGAGTGCTTGGACAAAGACAGGATGAAAAGCAACATTATCCAAAATATAATAACAGTAATAATTTAAATTTTTTTTTAAAAATGTAAAAGCCAGTTGGAGTGAAGTCATCATTCATAACTTATCCCTCACCTGAATTTACAGTGTATTTAAAACAAGGCAGCATTTTTAAATGTTTTATTTTTACTTTTCACCTTCGTTTGCTTTGCACCTTAAGCTTTCTCACTGCATTTATCTTTCCGCTAAGTGTGACCTCCCTCTGTTCACCTGTTCCCCTTCATTTCCCTCACCCCGCACAATCACACACTCGCTTTGTGATACGCTGCTGAGCATTCTCTCATATTTAAATTGACAACTGCGAGCTGCTTTTAACACCATAAGATCACTTCATGATTCATAATGGAAATTCTTTTTTTTTTTAGTTTGTAGACAACACAGATCTCATTGCTGGGGTTAGGTGTTTGTTATGGGAGACTATTAGTTGCCTTTGTACCTACACTGTCTAATCTGCATTGCAGTTTGCATTGCATCTACTGTTTCACCCATGTGTAATGGCCCAATGAGAGAATGTGAATACTGATATGCATAAATGTAAATAGGATAATTACCGAATGCATTTAAAGACTCCTACATGTTCTCTTATACTAACTTGGCCTACCACAGCTCCTCTAATCGCCTGCGAATGCTGCAAATTTGCTTTATTGGCAGAATTTCTGTAATTGTTTAGTGACTTCAGCAAATCAACACTAAAAGCAGTTGTGGCTGTTGACTGGAGTTAATCTACAACTGCCTGTAAACAAGCACATAATTCATGATAAACTGCAACCAGTCTGGTGGTGAAATGACTCACTCGGGATTAAAACTGCAGTCTCTGGCACTGCAAACTTCCACTTCGCCAGCTGAGCTAATGCAAAGAAATGTGAGAATGAGACTCATAAAGTCATTATAGCTGGGTCTTGAAACGGCACATGCATAGTAATGGATTTTCAGACTTCGGGGGAAAAAAAGCTGAGTTGCTATAGCTGGTAGTTGCTTGAGTTTTGACATTAGAATAACTTTATATCTTAGCTCTAAAATCCTATTTTTTTTCTGTGTCTACAGCAATTGTGATCATACTGTCTATTCTGTTCCCACACTCCTTCCCACACTCCCCAGCAGTAATTTTCAAAACTACAAACCACTTTTTCGCAAGTGTTGGGACATTGTGTAAAATGTAAATAATGGGAGAATGCAAGGATTTTAAAACCTGTGTTTCCACTTTAGGATCGTGTTCTGTTTTTAATGCACCGCTGCCTGAGGGCCTGAAGATCATCACTGGTTTCTCTAGATTATCTGAAGGTTTTAATTATATTAGGAACTATAAAGGGTCTATTCAACCATGATCTTAAATCCACTTATTCTATTTAACAGTTTGCAAAGGTGCTACAGCCAGCTGTCGGGGGGGGGGGGGGCACGTCACTGTGGATAATGAAAATCCCCAAATTATTTTCAATTTTACTTTGACAAACGTGTTAAACAGGGTTTTCTGAAGAGTTCTAAAAGGCTCAGCTTCTTTGTGAAGCTCTTTTTATAAGCCAATCGTGATACTGACCTGCTGCCACTGAACCTCATTCACCGTGCGAAATTTCACCAGGTGTTTTCTTCTTAGCATTACACAACATTATCAGTTTATGTCGTCGCCCCATGTCCCAACTTTCTTACGAATTGATGATGGCATCAAGTTCAGGATGGGGATAATTTTTTTAAGTTTCAACTTTTAATATATCGGCTTTGTATTGTTTACAGTCGAAAATAGATAGAAATTATTTGCAAATCATTGCATTCTCTTTAATTACTTGTTATGCAACATCCCAACTTTTTTGGAAATGGGTTTTTTAGGATGATCCTAACACAATAAGCACAGCTAACTGCCACATTTTAAAACAGGAAAACGTCAAAAATTCTTAATTCACAAATTAAACAGTCAGATAGTTTATAGAGCTGGCACATCTATAAATTTTGAATTTAAATTACTAATCCACTCGGAGATCTTGTTCCAAAACACAACGTTCTGAGCCCATTTTATGTCCATTAGCATGTCCAAATTGTTTCATCACAATGTCAGCCACAGTGTTGGTTAAGACAATTAGCAAAACATCAGGGACATCATGAATTTGCACATCACTGATTAAGTTCTTAGGAATATTAAGCGACTTCAGTTAGTAGGGCAAATGAAAAATGAAACAAAACAGCGTGTATATTTGGATGAGCTCATAATAACCCGATGAGGTTTTAAAATTGCAACCTTTACGAACCAAGGTCAGACATCTTTGGATTGAACAGATGGCTTCTGCCACAAACACCCTACATGACACAGTCTAATTGCCAGTAACACATTATTTATTGGCCATTTACTGAATTGGTCAATTAGGTTAATAGGTTACTTCACTGTTTACAAACCTGCAACTCATGAGCACCTGCCTAATTCCAGGCAATAACAGTCACACATCATATGGATGGTTAAAGAGAGCCAAACTCTTTGGGCTTTTGCATGGGAGGGAATTCAATGCGATGTTTTAGACTTTTATCTAGCAGCGGTTCTACAGTTTTGAACTCCGTGTTTGTGAAAGTTTAACAGAACGATCACGTTTCATTTTAAAAACCTCACTTGTTTGACGAACATTTTATATCAGACTCGTCACTCCAGCCTTCAGAATCTCGTTTAGTCCAAGGTGCAATAAACCTTTCTCAAATAAGCTCTGGCAACCTCGATGACTCAAGCCTCGTCATCTTTGGAACTGAAATCACACGGTGCATGGCTGTCTCTGCACAGGAGGCACCGGGTTTTGGGGGCTGGCAACGCCACCAAAGCCCTGACTGCCACCCGGTGTCGAACGCAGCACGATACCAGGCGTTTCGTCTTAATGAACACCCCGAGCTGTCACTGCCATCCTCACGTCCCAGAATCCACTTCACTTTGTTTATTTATTAATTCAGTTTCTCTCATGTTCCTCTAATAAGGTGGGGTTTGTGTGAGACGCAGCGAGAGGGGCGAGGCGTCTGCGGAGGAGCTGAATGGAAGCAATGTCTTGGGCAACAAAAGTACTGGCAATGAAGGGTAATGGGCCCACCCACAGCCTGACAGATCCAAAAGGGTAATTAACGAACACCCCAGGGAGAAAGGCAACAGGGGGCGAGGGGTGTGTGTGCGATTGTGAATGCCTTTTAGATATTTCTTCTATTATTTCTATTCCTGCTTTCCTCTTCATAGCGTTCCTGCTTTGCACCTATGAGAAACACTGCACAAATTTACTCACTCCCTTGTTTCCTCTGCACCAGATGTGCATAAACAAACACAAACAACCACACGCGAGCAAATAGGTCTTTCTTTGTCTCGCTCTTTTAGTGCTTCACACCAGGTTCCCAAGGTAATCTGGATCATTTTGTTCACAAACACATGCGCATGTTGAGCCGCTGACAAGCCGAGCAGCCTCTATCAATCTAAATAAGGTGCAGTGATGTAGCCCATACATTTTCTCTGCCTGAGTGTCCTCCCTGTGAGAGTGTGAGCAGCTAGTCCTCAGATGGTGGGATAAGTTGAGCTCAATCTCTAACGAAACATGGAGGCCTATTTTATTGAGCTATATAAAGGCCAGGTTGATGGGGTTCTAAAAATATGGTGGTCTTAAATTTCTAGACATTCTTGGCTCTAATAAAAGGATGCAGCGGCTCATTGTTCTACTTTTTTTCTCTGATGTGTTCTGTACGCCTGTCCTGAATTCCAATGGGGAGAACATCCTTTCCTCTATCGCTTTCCGTCTCCTAATCTCTTAACCACTCTTTTATTGCAACGAGTCTACCAAAGTCTCTGCAACTCCTCCCATTTGTCACGTCTTGTGCTGCCGTTCCCAGCAGGCAGTTCGACGTCTCAGACTTTTGGCTTTTCCCAAATACAATCACAGTCTGAGCATAATTTATCTTGCTTGTGATCAAGCTCGCGATTGGCCCATAACTTTCCTCTGGCAGAACGTTTGTGTGTTTAACACCAGATTGCCGACGCGTTACGCACACACCAGATGTGTAGAACCATCAAGGATGATGATGATGATGGATGATAATGATGATGTCAAGGCTGAAGGAGAATTGTGGACCAAAAAGGATATTGGGGTTAAAGCCCAGATGGAGGGGTTAAATGATTGTTAGCCACCTCCTTTCTTCTGCCTACTTCAGAAAATGATGAACAAGCCAGTGCAAGGCGGGTAAAGAACTGCTATGATACATAGCAGTGAATCTGGTTCATTTGTAGTCCTCTTCATCTTCATTTGCAGTATATCACCCTGACTCTGCCACATCCAGATGCACGTCATTAGCTGTATTCTGTCATTGCAGAATTAAGGGGAAAGCAAAAAGCTTGAGTGACTCCCACAACCATCAGCTGCTGAGGTGACTTGTTTTCAAATCGCTGACCTTTTTCAGACATATGTTGCTCTGTGTGTGGTGTTACGAGTGCTACAGAAAAGCATATGCATATACGTGACACTTAATTCTCTGTGTCCCAGGCATCTGTCACGGCCACTGGCTTGAGTATTCGCTGGGAAGTTGCCTCGTGGGCGCTCTGGGCAACACACAAGCACATTGCCATTCTGCTAATGCTGCACTGCCGTGATGTCATGGATAGATTACTAAACAGGCCTATCGAGCACAGGCCCTGGTGCCCGAGAGGTCGGGGTGGCAATGGGGCTCACGCTCTAAAATTACTGTTCTTTTTTATTTTAAAGAGCTCAACTGCAAGTCATAACCACAAAAAGCTGCAAAAGGACCGAAAATGCTAAACACTAGAGGACACTATCCAAAAGAGGTGCAAAATGCCCTAAAGCATGAACAAAATGTCCAAAAACAGAAAGCAAAAGGACTAAAATTAGACACAAAATGTCCAGAAATGAACACAAAGAAAGACCAAAATCAGACAAAATGGCAAACATGAAATGCCCAGCAGTACACACAAAATGACCATAGACATACAAAATGTCCCAAAATAGACATAATTAGCTAAAACTGAGAATAAAATATCAGAAAATAGCTTATATAACAATATATTAATAAACTGAGTAAAATGAGTCATCCAAGGACAAAATTGCTTAAACCGACAAAAAAAGCGACACAAACGTAAAATGACCAAAAACAGACTCAAAATGCCCAAAAGGTTGAGATGCCCAATCCCCGCTTGCTCAGGAGCCTATTTTCTCATAATCCATCGGTGCTGAACGTGGCTCCTCCTTTTTACACGTCGTCACAGTGATCAGCTGTTTGGTCACAACACGAGCGGGGCCGCTCTGCTTTAATGGGAATAAAGGATCTTATTTAAAAGATTATTATTGAGGACAGAGATGAAAAGAGGATGAAAAAAAAAAAGCGAAGGATGGAGACTCAACTTAGTTTCCTATTCATTTAGCTATGGGACAATATTGAAATGCAATTTGTACACTGAAAATCGTCCATTGTCTTCAGGACGATTGTTCCATTCAAATTATGACATTGAAACGACATTGGCCCGAGACTGCAGGCAGCGCACAAGGACTCAGGAGAAGAAAGACCCAGCTCATATAAATAGGGACTTTTGTTCATGATTATGGTCAAAAAAAAAAAAGATGAAGCCTGAATCATAAACTGGCAATGAGCATGACCATGAAATTGAAAATGAATTGAATGTGAGCCAAGTGAATGGCACTCCATCACTTCATCTGTTAAAACAATGCGTACCTCTGATCAGCTCAAGCCTTGTTTTCATGCTGATAAACAACAGGCTTTCTTCTGGGCGGTGGGCTCTCTGGGTGGCCCCGCGTCAGCCTCTGTGTCTGATGTCAGTGCGTTGCGCCGTCCGCCTTAACGTCCTCTTCCTAAACTGTGGTTTTTGTTCTAATATTTGCACATTTCCAATATGTGCTCATTGACATTTGGATTTCCCAGAGAGTGTCGAGGCAGGATGCCAGTCCCCTCTTTTTTGTGTGTGTGTGTGTGTGTGTTCCCACTGAGCATGAATTTATAAATTGAAAAACCAGGCAAAAATGACCTTAATCCGCTCTCCGTCATTCTGCAGGAAATGTTCGTGCTCTGCAGGGACTGGGTTTACAGCCACCATCTGTTGCATTTTTCATTAACAAAATCTATTTCTTCATTTAACCATGCATGCTCAGACAATGCTATGGCTCCCATAACACCCCTAAATCCTGGATTGGATAGAATGAAACTTGCCATAGTGAACATGTTTTCTGATTAGTGCCGTAATTGCAAGTATAATACAAGTATATTCATCAAGGATTATGGCTGTGACATTTCCTACGCATTCAGGTAGCAGGGGACAGCAGATTCATCTAATAGAGCTGCATCAGAATGGGCCCGAGAACGACTTTAAGCGATGACTCGTTTGCCCCCGAGAAGCTTCTAAACACATTGGGGAGTCCGGCGCGTCTCGCTCAAGGACACTTGACGAGGCCGCACAGCTGAGGCTGAGGCTTGAACTTGTGTCTTCTTCATCATGGAAGACTTCACCTCCAGCACACACACACAAAAAAAAACCTGTTTATGCCCGAGATTAAAAAGGTCTCAACAACACTATTTTACTCTTTGTGATAAATGACAGGCCAAGACAACTACCGATAAAGTTTTGTTTTTACTGTGCACAGTTTATGATATTTTAAGTAGCGTATATTCATCTTTTCGTGGCTGTGCCAAGTGCTCTGGCGGAGTGGCTTGCCCAGCCAGCATATATCATGTCACCATTCTCTGATAGGTTTATTGATTTTGCGCTCCTCTCAGCACCATCTCTCAAACTTTTCAACACCAGAACTAACTGAGACAGATATTTTCCAACTGTTCAAAATAGATCATTAGCCAACTGGAAAAGATGGACTTTAAGCCCTACAGATCTATACAAAAAGATTAGGAGAGATGGAACGAGGACAAAAAAATCCAGACAATCTGTGCCATAAGTCCATGTAGAAAGGAGAGAGATTGTCTTTTGTTCCGCGCTCGGATGATAAATGCAACCGAGCAGGAGAGACAACAGCTTGGCGGTGAAATGTTTATGGTAAATATATGAGAATAATATCTTGTCGGGGCTGATAATAATATGCAGCTGTGCCTGTGTCTTCCCTCCCGCTTCATGCCTCCAGGACCACAGACAGAGAGATGATGGACAGCGAAGAAACCAGGACCATCGCCGCTTTAAATCTTCTCCCTACTGATAACTGTAGGTCTCTATCGTTGTGTCAGAGCACATCCATATAACAGGGGACAATCTCCCCTCTGGGATGGGCTGTTGTCTGTATGGTTTCTGCCAGCTTCCACTCTCTTAGGACAAATAGGGTAATAATTCCATCAAGGAGAGAGGACGAGGCAATAAAACATGCAAGAAATGGAGGGGAATTTTTTATTTATTTTGTTAATGTGCCTCGTTGTCTCGGATGCAATTACAGTGTCCATCACGTGACGCTTTATCTTTCAGTCTCCATGGATTCTGCCCCTCTCTCCCCCTCTTTCATACGCACACATGCAGACACTAAATAAAATGAAATAAAAAAATCCAAGCGGCGCTTGGAGCATGTGTGCCAAAAAGGCGAATAACAACAACAAGCAGAAGCCAAAGTGTCATGTTCACTTTTAATTTGTTTGTTGTTATAGTACAAACCTATTTAATAATGTTTTGAATGTTGGGCAAAAAAAAAAAAAAAGTGTGAAAAAAATAACACCTTGAGACAAATAAATTATGATAGCATATTCCCCAGACCACTTCCCTGAGAGTAATCTATGAGGATTTAAAATGAGACGACTCTCCGTGCATACTAATTGGGGACAGCATAAGATAAACATATGATTTCAGAATTTTTTATGTAGTTAGTCACTGCTGTGACACTTTTTTCTAACTCTACTCCGACTTCAGGCAAGGTCTTTTCTGATCAAGTTAATTACTTTGAGGGGAGCAGACAGTGAGGCTAATTAAGAAATATGTCTAACTGAACTATGGTCAATGACAGCCCTACTCCTACCACTGGGTTCTGACCTAGATCACTAATGCCTCCTATTTAGGAATTACCACATGACAAATACCCAATCAAACTGGCAAAAATTGCCCTCCATCATAACAGGTTGAACTGTCATCGCGGGCAGGTTTCCGGGGTGGTTTATGAAGTCACCAGTAATCAGAGGAGTTCACGTCAAGTTGTTGATTACTTCGAATTGTCTAGAGGCCGCAGAGACCCAAGTGCGTCACCCATGGCTTTAAAAAGCTGTGCAATAAGACACAGTGGAAATTATAATTAGTGACACTGGTGGGCAGTAAGACCTTGGTAAGCTACCAATCAGTCTCCCGGCTTCAAAGGTGTTTGACGTTTAAATTAAAAAAAGTTGCTCACAATGACTTGAAATTCAATATAAGAAAGAAAGTATTATTTCTTACTGAACTCCCTTATGAAAAACAAGGAACAAAATGAACTGTGACCTCTGCTCACGGAAATTTCAAATGGAACGTCTGAACCGAGCCCACTGCAGTCTGTTACCACAACGCACCAGTCGGACCATTCGGTCTCTATTGAAGAGCTTCGTGTTCCAGATCCCGTTATTTACATTTGACATATTCTATAACACATTACTAAACTCTATAACTGAATTCTATAACACACTGGTCCTATTTAACAGATGCTCGTGAAGGTATTAAACACACAGTATTTAGCCTTAAAGGGTGGGTTCAGATTTTTTTCAGGTATGTCTTGAAACAACAGCCCATATTAACTGTGACAAAGATCTTTCCTGCCATAATTATTGCTACTGTTTCTACCGGCCATTAACAAATCTCGTCCTAAAGCCATTTCACTACAAGCGATGGTGAACAAAATCCGGACTGCTTGTTTGGTTAAAATGTTCTTTCAGATATGTATCTGAAGGTAAAACAAGGCTTCGGCTTTTAATGAATGAAGTTGGAAGTCTTAGAAAATTAAAGTAATCAAAAGCTGAATTTTTGAACTGAAACTTTGGAAGATATGCTCTCAATCTGACCAGGAAATTGAATTGTTGTTGTAACATATTGAGAACTGCACATTTAGGATCCCGTTTATCTTATGCTGCCTGAATTAACAGGAGGGACAGTTAGAGCAAGTAAAATCTACCTAAGTGTTAAAAGAATGTGAATTCACTTCTTAATATATTCAAAGCTTTAGAATAGGGGATTGCTTATACAAGTACATTTGGAACATGAGATTATTGCCCGTCCTGCTGCATGCTAAAGAGTTCAAAAGAAAGCTACCACCAGGACCTCATCCGCATAAAAACTAGAAAGGCTCTGCTCAAGTTAAATCTGTCCACCAGCTTATATTACACGTACTTAGTTATGTACATCCTGTTTGTTTAATCTGAGCTCAAACTGAAATGTAAAGCGATGGTTTGTAGTTTTTGCGGAGGATAATTTTTTAGCACGGTCACTTTTCTAAAAAGTTCCTGACAGCAAGCTACAAGATACAGATTGCAGTTTTTTTGTTTTCCGTTCTGACACTCTGGGTTTCGTGTGTGGTGCAAAAATGGCTTTGCATTTTCTGCATATTCTGGGTCCAGAACAGTTCGAGTCCATTTAATTAAATTCTGCTTCTGGAGCACATCAGTCAGGACTCTGGTCTTGGGACACATTATAATGCCTTATTTAACAGAGGCTGAAAAAAGGTCAAGCACCAAGTGATTCAAAAAGACAAAACACGGGCTGGTCGAGCAATCTCTGTGTGTGTGTGTGTGTGTGTGTGTGTGTGTGTGTGTGTTCAGTACAGAGGTGGGGTGACTTCAACAGCCATAAACAGTCTTTTTCATGAAAATATCCCATGTAGTCAGAGGCGCCGGTGGCCATAAAGGCAACTGAATTATTTATGAGCAACATTTCGGAAACAGCGGTGAGAATTTGTGGACGGGGTGACGCGTATCCAGTGGCCTTATTCTGTGGCAGTCCTCTAATGCTTTGATAAATGGCTGTTATCTACACCCTTTGGTGTATGACGGCCATCTGCTACGGACTCCTTAAGGGCCAATTGGAGACGTTCAGAAATCTGGGTCAGCTCAGGTGGCTGCATTAGAGGAAGGGGTTAGTGACCGTGAGAAGTCCGGCAATCTCGGTCTGTTGTGACACAGCCACGCTGACCCCCCCCTTATCAGCGCGGACAGAACTCAGTTTCCAGTTGGTACACGGAGGCTCGCCTCAGAGGGATTGGCTCTGAATCAGGATGTAGATGTACCCTGAGCACAGTGTCATTTCTGCACACTCACGTCTGCCTGAGCAAAACATCACAACCTCTGCAAAAGTCAACTTTGGTTTTAGGAGAACGCACTGAGACGCTGCTCACGGCTGCATGTGTGTGCATGTGCATACACACACAGTTAAAAATGAAAGCCAGCCAGTACGTGATTACATTTTCATATGAACAGACAGCATTGCACTTAGATGTTATAACCTACCAAATGCAAGGTAACCTTGATGTATCTGCTCAAAGATGCAGAATGATTAAGACTGCAGTGTTGTAAGATTCATGCTTCCCTTGTGTCCACGACTGCCGGAGTGTAACCAGGTGGGTGGATTGAGTAGTAACTGGAGGCAGAGAAAGTACTAAATGGTTAAGTAGGTTTGTTTGTTCCTTAGGGTTTCGGAGGCACTTCTGGACTAAAAGAGATGAGATCACCTGAGCAATTAATCATGCTGGTATTGGCATAGTGGATACTGTATCCACTCAAGGACAGCTCTGAGATGCATTAAGCCAAGTACTGCCAATCCCAGGGCACGGCCAGCCCTGGGGGATGCACGGATCTCTTGCTAAACCACGCACTTCCGTGGCCTTACGCTCACCTGCTTCTATTTGGGCGCACTCGGCCTAGTGAGCCCTTCCGACGATTCGTTACTCCGAGCTGCTGGAGCTGTTTGGCTCTGTCAACCTCCCCCGTCACAGAACGGGAAGCCGATGTGTGTTCACAGCTTCACTCGTCCTCGTATCGACTATGCTGCCAGTGCTTTAATCATCCTTTACAATAAATCTCAATCAATTCAGCACTGAGGATGCGGGACACGTGCAGATGGCATGGACTGATAGTCTTGACACATTGCAACTCAATCAAACAGTGGCACAATAAAGCACCCCGTTCCCACCCCCCCCTCCCTTTCTCACAGGACAAGGATCTGTGAAGCGGCACTCTTGCTAATCTATGCCATCATTGTGCCATGTAATCAGAGCTAGTATCATCCTCCTCCATTTTCCAATGTCAAGCCTTGACAACGATATGAGGACTTATTAGTTTAATCGGCAACATAAACAAATCACAACCACTTAGCGAGGCGATCATTTCTGCAGCACTCAGTGGACATCTTCTGCAAGATTCAAAATTGAGACTATGATCGGGGGGATTGGGTTATGGCGTGACGATGGTAAACAGGTGGCTCCATCGGCGGTTTGCCAATACACGCTGCACCAAATGGAATAAAATGGTGAAACAGATGTTCGGCTGTGCTGTGCCTTGATTTGAGTGGTGCTCGTGCTTTTAAAGCCTACTGAAGTATACGCTGTCCCTGGCATGGCTGACGGGCCTGCTGGAGGACTTGACAGCGGCTGTGAACCCAGTAAGTACTGACTCTGACTCCATGCAGGGCATTGCTCTGACATGAGTGTCAAGCAAATGAGAGGAGCCAGCGGAGGGGCGAAAGAAACAAAGAGTTGGAGGAGGCAGACATCCGGTTGTATAAGCAGCGTGGCTGATCCAAGACATGCAGTGAAAGAGAGGGAAACGTGAACGGAATGCAATGGGATCGCAGAACTGCTTATGTCACCGACACTGGCCTCTGCTAGGCTCCCATTACACTCCAGTGCCATTTAGATGTTTAGGTGCCTTTGCTAAAAATCCCTGACCTCTTTCCGCCGAGGCAATCAGCCAATATTTAATGGCAGTTAGCGAAGTAGGAAATCTGCATGACAGTGGCTCAGTAATAACGTTTACAGCCAGAGATGAGTCACTCTCAGTCCAGAAGGTTATCGCAACACACTCCTCCTGCAACCGCAACAGTTGCAGGAGAGAAACTAAGTGATCAATTAATAATTGCCATTCTGGTTTTGATATGCTTTTAAGAAAGGAGGAGGAGGAAGTTCACAATGAGGAAGAGGGCCTGAAAGCCTGTAATGACAGCGGCCCGGTGCACACAGAGATGGAGTGTGGGTGGATAGTGTGGATAGCTGTGAAATTGATGCGACCTTGAAAAGATCTGGAGACAGGGAGAGTCTGCCTGGTAATTACGGTGAAAACGTGTGTAACTAACTACCATGTTCAGCCCGCCAATGAGCACAGGCTCCCTGACCACGCACCACACTCAATTACAGGGGAGAGAGACGCGGAGAGGGGCAGCGGGAGAGAGGAGAGGGAGGAAGCAGGGTCATTTTCCCCTTCGATGACCTTCAGACTAATGCGACCCAGGAGAGCCAGCTATTTTCTGAATCTCACTGGAAGATGTCCCCGCACTGTTAGTTTTTTTGTCTCCTGTTCCAGCCTACATATAGGATGCAGGTGGGGGAGGAAGAGAAAGGGGAAGAGCCTAAACCAGATAAAGCAAGCACGTCTGCTTGGGTTAAACAAAGCAGTGAAACATAACTGAATGAAAATGTGTCTATTATTAAACGTGGTTTTACTTGTTTCCTTGTTTTAGTTGTTTTTTTTTTTCATATAGGCTTCTGGTGTGTATTATGGAAAATAATTAGGTCCCCTACAATGCATTTAAGATTTAACTTTTTGTTTCAGATTTCTGAAAAAAACTAATTAAGTTTCCAGAAAATTTGGGGGATAATTCTCTGCCATTGCACAAAGTTGATGTTAAAATTTAAAGTTTAGTGACAGATAATAATAAGATGGGATTGGTGGACGAATTCTGACTTTTTTTACTCATAATTTTCTATTTCTGATGCTAAATTCTGAATAAAAAGTCAAAATTGTGAAGTGTTCAATTTGAAAGCTTCTAATTTTAACTTGAAATGTAATGTTTTTCTCAAAATTCTGACCATTTTTCTCAGACATTTGAATATAAATATAAAATTCAAATCTTCAAACTTTTATTGTATTTATTGTATTTAAATTTAAGCTCAGACTTTTACCTCAAAATTTGCTCTTTCTAACCCTCGATTCTGGGCAAAACCTTTTCCTGTAGTAGATGTTGAACTGTACAGGTTCATATACTTCATCGTCTGTCGCTCTTAAGTGCAACACATTTTTTACCAGAATGCACACGTGTTCTCCCGCCGGCTGCTGATTGGCCTTCAGACTGAGACAGACTGAAGCACATTTATTCTGTGCAGCAAATAAAGAGATTCTGATGTGAATGTAATCTCCATGAGGCAGTTATTTATTTAAAGCTGCCATGATTGGCACAGTGAGAGAAACTTTGGAAATGTTTGAATATAATTAGACGGATGATGAAATTATTTTCTAATCGCAGGCTCAAAGCTCGTGGCGTGTTAATGAACTTTGCCTCCTAACTTTCAAGCCCCACACAGATTGTCCATCTGTACGATGCCATATGCGACTACAGGCTGCTGCTGCAGAATGAATGAGACTGTGTACGATCACACAGGCTGTTTGCAAGGAGACTGTGTATTTGAACAGCTTTGTTCCAAAATTAGATGTACAGCATCGTAAAAGGGGTGACACCAAATCATATTAATTGATTTAGTGCACGAAGTAAAGAACATGAGCAACAAATATTTGACATTTTGACAGTCGGATTTGTGGAGCTCAAGCTCAATGATTTATTTAATTAAAGAATGTGCAGTGTTTGATGTTCTTCTGGTTGTACAACCATCGTCTATGTGTTGCTGATGCTGTGCTTATCAGAATCCTTCCACTCCACACCCTCTAATATTTGTCATTTAGTGGATCTTTGTATTTGAAGCATTCAGCTAATATGTTTAGCACCTCAATCATAAAGTTTATTATTAGTTCACTGCACCTTGTTAAGATTTGTTCAACTTCAGACTGAAAGGTGAGAAAAAAAATTTGTCACCTTAAATTCCTTCAGCATTTCTTTTATTTCTTTATTTATTTTTGTGCTGAAATGATTTGATTAAATCATTTGAAAACATTTTCATGCCCATGAGGGACTGAACTAGTGCAGCAGCAACAGGGTTCCATATACATATGTAATTACTTATTGCAGGAAATAATCAGTAATCTGAGAAACTGAACACTAAGGGAATAATTATCCGTTTACCTTTTCACGCCATGGGCAGTAATAGTTCCCATAGGAATTGCAATTTGAAAAAAAAAAAAAAAAGCAGGAACAGCCGATGCATTTCACATTGTTGTCGCCGGGTCCACATTATTACCAAACACCTGCCAACCTCTGTCATGATTACATGACACATAAATGTGGAATTCACAGTTACACACACATGGATGTACAATGTGCCTCACACTTTCCACATTTTGTCACATGGCAGCTACAAATGTAAATGTGTTTTATTGGGATTTTATGTGACAGACCAACACAAAGTGGCAAATAATTGTGAAGTGAAAGGAAAATTATATTAAAAAGTTTTTACTAATAAGTGTCTGAAAAAGCAGATTTGCATTCAGCCGCCTTTCCTCTGATAGCACTAACTAAAATCCACTGGAACCAATTGTCTTCTGAGTCCACCTGGTTGTAATTTAATCTCAAGTTCATCAAAGCTGAAGAACAACAAATGTAATATTTTTTGGTGTAAGCAGCTGTTTGGTTGTGAGAAACACACTAATACATGATCTGCAAACCAACACATTTTGATACAATGCAAATTTATGAATAATGCGAATGGATTCATCCACTCTGGCAGTTTTTGTGCCCATTTAGTGACGCGCAAAACCTGGATAGCTGCAATAGAAAATGTGTGAGGTTGTTACGTGACAGCGGCCTGAGTCCAGATCAGAAATGCCGCCTGCCATCTCTGGCGCTGTGTTCAGTGGCAGCTGTTGCCTCACCCGGAAAGATCCAATCGATTCTGGCTTTGAACGCAAAGTGTGAAGTGGACTTGACGACTCACTACTCGGAGTGCGGGGCAGCGTACTGTAACCTTAAGGTGCAACCTAAATGCAGAAATGTGCATTGGAATCTAATATTATCACATTCTTCATCTTTTGACACACACGCTCACACCTGCACAAACACAGAGAGTCGCTGGACACTACATGTACAGTTTGGAAGTCAGTGGGAGGAGAGGGGAGACAGACAACTTGATAACCCGGCAGAGCCCTGACCTAGTTGACTTGTGTTACTTTTTTTTTTCCCAGCTGAGGAGAGACAGAAGGGAGCGAGAAGGAAAAAGACAACAAAAAAACAAAACAAAATCAAGGCCTCGCTCGAGCTTTCTGGCACTTTGAAGGTGCTCTGGTCCTCCTGAAGTTTCTTTATAGCATACTTTCTGTGCAGACATAAAACAAAGTTGTCTGAAGACATCACTTCCTCACAGTGTTGGACAGCCAGTGCACAGGACTGGTCCTCCCTCTTGAGAATGTGCAGGAAGGACAGTGTATCTAATAAACGGATCCTTTCAAATTAATATCGAAATACTAGTTGTTGATAAATAACATAATCTAAAGTACTTTTTATGTACTGCATTGGAGCCATTTGATTACGTTTTACTGCCTTTTATGTCATGACCTTTTTTACTACTTTCTGTGGGCGTTGATTCTGTTCGTTCATGTAACATCATTATTTTGCCATTTTGACCAGGGCACGCTCTAAAATGAGATTTCGATCTGGAGAGACCGCTGTGATTAAATAAAGGTCAAATAAAACAAATACAGTCCAGTGTGTTCCAGTGTGCTAGAAAACTACCTAATTGCCCGAGGTTTTCATTTTTTGTTTTTTAAATTGCAGATGTGTTTTGGTGCTGATGAAATGGCTCATTTCTAAATGCTACACATCATCAGAATGATGTGTATATGTGAGACCTCTCTTTGCTAAAACACTACCTCTGCAGAAAAACAATGCCTCCTCTTGGCCACACTGAAAATGTAAATGAAAAGCTCGTGTGCCTCTTCTATCAGTAGATGCACACTATAGAGCATATATAACAAATAAACAAAACAGCGAGTCCGTTTCCCATTCAGTAGCTGATGAAGATCCAAAAAAAGAACAAGGACTCAAAGAAAATATAATTTAAAGCAGACAGCTTGACTATCTTCACAAGCTACAGTCTCCTCTTAAGTTGGGAAATATTCATTTAGTCTCTGTCCCCATCTGTTTTCTATCTCATCTTGAAATTGTCAGTTTCACTTATTGTGCAGCTTCCTTGAAAAATAATATTCCAGTTGAAATTACGCTCATAATGATAACATTCACAAGCTCCCCCTTGTAGATCCAGATCAAACGCTTTTTTTGAAATCGTAGATAAAAGTATGAGGGAAAAAAATTACATTACAGTGTTCCACTGAGATCGACCCCTCCAAGAAATTCAGTAGAAGTGGAATTCAGTCTCTTTTGCAAGGCGCTTCCAGCTGACATCAGAGAAACTCGAGTCTGGGACCATTAAAACAGATTCCAAGTTAAGTTCAAAAATTTAGTTGTCATGAAGGGGATTGTTTTTTTCTAATTTCAGTGCATAGCTGCGAATACATATGCACGATGAAAGTAATTAGCATCGAGGTTGGTATAACATTAAAAGATCGTCCTAGTTGCATTCAACCTAAACTTCATTTTCTCTTTTTTTGTTTCCATCAACATAATGATCATATTTGTTACTTACTTCAGCTTTGTTGCCAAAAACACATCCACTCATTGGATTTAATCTTCACCAGCTGGCCACATGATTAAATCCGCCCTTCCTCTCAATGGCATCAGACTGTAATCTAATCACAGTTTTGATTACTGATTGTTTGATGTTTCAATTACCTCAGACGTACAAATAAAGCTGGACTGTAGCACTGCCCAAAATATTCAATGCCGGCTTCCGCCACAGTGCACGTGTGCTCAATGGTTCGAACAAGTTAAAGCTACAATATGCAGCTTGAAGAGGCAGATTTAGTGCGTTTTGTGAGCTGCTGTGTATCACATGATAGACGGTCTAAATAATTAGCAAATACTTACGAGACCGTCGTAACTAATCGCGACAGCCGCTAAAACGTGACCCAAGTTATAATACACTGGAATTATCTTAAGCTGTGTATGCCAGCTATTTGCAGCAATCACAGTGCAACAGCAGTTGTCCAAGACCGTCTTTACCTCCCATGAGAGTCATTTTTCAGAGTGAAACCTAATATGTGGGCAGGTTATAACTATGATAATTTGATTGGATCATTCAGAGGTGGACGTGGGTTAATAAATATGGCTCAATAGAGAGGTGCAGAGAGATATAAAGCTGCAAAGGACTGTTGGCCTCCGCACACAGCTCTTCCCACCATGTTGTTACATTAGATGAGGCCTCTGCTGCTCACCAGTAAGTCATTAGTAAGTCACTAGTTTGGGGACTTAATGTTGAGAAATGGTGTTTTAAATATCCAAAATATTCCTGCTTCTAGTTTGAAAACCCCAGCAGGTGATGTCACCGGGAGGAGTTTTATGAGGTTGGATGCTGCCGCATGACACACTACATTAGTTCTGCCTGCGCCTGGAGAACTCCTCCAGATGCACTTAAACATAATCTGAAGCCTAGAATGTCTTCTAGGTGATGCCATCTCGAGGAGTATTGGAGCTAGAAGCACAAAGATCTACAAAATTAGAGAAGGAGGAGAGGCGTTTACTTCCCCTTACTTACATGCACATCCCCAGTTTGGTGCATAGGAAGTAAGTTGAAAATGAGTGAAGTTGCCCTTTAAGGACCTTCATCATCATCATCATCCTCCACTAGCACAGGCATGATTAAGATTATGGAACAATTGAAATTTTGAACTGTTAACCATCAACTGGAAACGTGAAATAACCTGCGGCCTTGCATCTTCATACCCACGTTGGCCTTGTCTGCCAAAGCTCTAACACATACTACGTGCGAAGCAATAAAAAAAAAAAAAAAAAAATCGAACGTCTATAATCAGTAGCTCAGCAGCAATGTCCTACATCGAGAGAATGTGCGATCCGTCCTCGTGACAATCAAGACACCTTGTAGTGTATCATTTGTGGCACTCAATTAAATCTGAAAAGCAAACCGGCAGAAAAGCATCCAGGCAGAGACAAGCAGGTACACTGTGATGATGAGAGGGTGAACAACTGTGATTACTCCTCTCTACGCAAAGCACATTGAATTTTCAATTGATTACCAATTCAAGCTAACACAAGATTTGGTTTGAATAAAAGCAGCACAATAGCGTATTAATCCTCCTAAAAGCCTCAGAGACTGCTTTTTTGTCATCAAGGATACAATCAAGCATACGAATCTCTGATGCTTCTCCGATACAAGGCTTATAATGCTGGAAAGGAAAAAAGAATAATGAACTTGGTGCAGCCAACAGCCTTTTTAATGTAATCCAGCTACTGTCTCTCACAGCACATTTCATCAAGCTTCAATAAAATTATACATGAAAAGTGACACATTATTACTGAAGGCAATCTGAGCTGCTCCGATACAAGACAAAAAAAGAAAGTAATCTGAAAAATCACAAACAACAATCTCGACAAGTGCTGGGTGAAATTAGAAAAGATTTAATTTTTGCTGCACGGTAACAATCAAGCAGCGCTTCAGGCCTCGGTAACATTAGAGGGCTAACTTCCCATGGTACAGGCAGACACGGTTTGTTTGATTGCAAATAAAAAAAGTCATGTCAGAGGTGTACTTTTGTGTTCAAACAAAGAACACAATCCCATTAGAGGGTAAAGCGCCCATTGTTGCTCTCCGGGCTCACAATCAATAAAGACTCACTCTAGTTCAAGTTTCTAAGATTAGATCCAACGTTACAGTGGGCTGAGCGCCTAAGCGTGTTGCTGTAGTGCTGGGTTGGTATAACAAGGTTACATCAGCCACAAAAAGCAAAGTTGATTTAAGTGCAAGGACAGGTAACAGCGCAGGTCTCAAACAATGTCTTGTTTAAGATAATGGTGCTGTAAGAAGGCTGTTATGAAGGAGAAATTATTAGGGGTTATGCAATTTGCTATAAAACAAAATCAAATGGATTTTCTACTGAATGTTTTATTGATTTTCAATCTTTGTGTTTGCAGAAGACTGTGTGATGCCCCCACCCCCCCAACTAAATGAATTAACACGTGTAGACAAGAATGTCTGAGAAGCTTATTGTGAAATACATCCATACTTTAAGAAAAACGGGAAATAAAAATACTTCTTTGTCATTTTGGACGTCGCTGTGTGCTAAGATTAGAAACACAAGCAGAGATGTAGAATTCAAGTCGACTTAAAAAAAAAAAAGAGGTGAAGCCGAACTGAGATGGGTTCCTGCTGCTTAATGATGTCTTCCTGTGATTAAACACGGCAAAATTGATCGTATCAGGTAAAATTACTTTTCATTAAAAACAAGAATGCAAAAAAATATAAGACAGGGCAAAAATGTAATGTAAACATTGGGAAGAACAGATTTGGGTTTAATAAGTAATATTTTGTTACCTTGTTTTATATTATGGGATCGCTGCACTCAATATACACTCTGCAACTTCATCGATGTTAGAACAGTGAGCAATCAATTCTGACCTTCTTTTTCAACCCAGCAAAGCGTATTATTATGATGGTTGTCGTGTGATTTAAGGAATAAGGTGTAACACAGAGCCTTAAACAGCTGCATTGTGTACTTTAAGGGGATGGTGCTGAACTGTGGCCACTGAGAAGCACAGGATTTCTCTAGGCAGAGTTTGCACTGCAGCTGAGTGAGAAGGAAAAAAAAAAAAAGTATTCCTATTGGCTGAGGGTGAACAAGGCAGCCACACCTCCAACCAATCAGAGTGGGAGCTCGTGAATAATACAAATATTAGTTGATCAGCTTCTGAAACAGCCTGCTGAACAACTGTGGTTTAGCAAAATGTCACAGATATGTTTCCTATACAATCAGATCTGTTAAACGTTTGCTTCTTAACACAGTTCCGCTAGAAGCAAGTCTACACAAAGTATAAACCTAGACGACAGGCCACCACATAGACCAGCTACAGGTACTCTGATTAAGAAGTATGCAAACCAGGGAAGCCACGTTCACAATGCACACGAGGGGATTTGTGAACTCAACATTAGAAGAGCTGGAGTCTCATGTGGCTAAACCTTCTGAAATCAGCATTTATCCGTTCGTTCTGAAGTTCCCCATTGAGAACACGCTCAAAATCTGCAGCTGACTGAAAACCTTTGCATTGCTTCACTTTGAAATGGTAAATAAAAGTGAGCCAAAGAATGTTTCATCATCACCAGAATTATCAAAAACAGTCAAAGAAACTTCAAATAAAATATTGAAGATTATACCGTTGCGAAAGCACGATCTATCCAGTGACATTTAACTCTGGAGACTGGGACGGCCGTGATAAAACATTCACCTTTACTTTTTAAACTCTTCCTAAATTAACTTTCCTTGGTCCCATGGATCATTGTCCTGCTAAACAACCTATGGCCTCTTCAATTTTTTACTTTTTGACTAATGATAGGAGGCTTTGCTTTCAGACCTTCTTATATTGGGATTCATTCAGTTGTCCTATAACTGTGCAGAGCTCCGGTGCCTGATGCTGACACACATCAAAACGTCAGTGAGCCTCCATCATACCTTCTGTCTCATATCTAAAAAGAAGCCCACGCTGTTTCTTCCAAACAATCCAGATGTGTTCAGACTATGGAGATGTGGATTTTTAATCCAGTTGCCTCTAAGGACTTTGACAACTTCTTGGTCTTTACCTTCTTGGCCTCACTGTGCCGTTAGTACTGGTATCGCTTAACGCTTTAAGCTAACTTCATATCCCTGTCCAGCTTTATGAAGGTTTACCAGTTTCATTTTGAGGTCTTCTGAAAGCTGTTTTCCTGATCTTATTGCTTTTATTGCTTTATATAAAATTATATTTAAAAACATCCCAAAAAAAAACCCATTAAAAAACCTCGTTGTTGCTTCTAACTGTAGTATGAAAGAACATTTCTACAACTTTGTTGCTCACTGTTCCAACATTTCCCGAGCCCAACTTCCACCCTATCATCCACCTGTGCGCTGCGATTCTGACACTTTGTCTCCTCCGGACATGAGTCAACTACATTTTTAGTCACCCATCTGTCTGATTCTGAGAAGAACTGCTTTTATTTTACATCATGCTCTATCCCACATTAGCATCTTCACAGCCTGGAATCGGTTCTTCTGCCTCAAGGCTCTTTCTTCCAAGATGGTTAAGGGTGTAAACATAAGGCTCCTGCCCGATCAAAAGACATCAGTTCACTGATAGAGTATCTGCCCTGAGAGCTGAAATTCCTCGGCACTCTAAAATAAACACATTCAGCAAAGTGTATAAAGGGCAAGTGAAATAAACTGTGGGAGAAAGAGAAAGCTGACCCTGAGTCTACTTTAACTTTTCAGCCTTTCCAACGTTTTGAACTAGAGAACTGATGAGGCAGTGAGGCCTGCTGACAGGCCTGCCCCCCAGTTAGCTTTATAGTTCATCCCAAAGATGCTTACTGGGATGAAGAGGATGCATGTAGGCCAATCAAATTCTTCCAAACCAAATGGGAAAACTTTTTAAATTTTGGACCTATCGTGGTCATGAACATTACCATAAAACTTACTTTGACCTCTAAATGTGAGTCTCAGTACATTTTTGCACTGCACTACAGCTGTACAGTGACCAAGACCTACTGTCATATACATATACAACAATGTTTACTAAGATCACTTTAAAAAGTCCCAGTGCATCACAGTTGCTGTGCCTACATTTTGATGGATTATATGGTTTGGCAATAAAAGCCTTTCTTCAAGTTGGACTCTGAGTGCAAGGCTGTAGCTATTTCCCAAAAAGGAATGTACCAATGATTATTCAATACACGCTGAAGTCAAAAAAGAATCAATACAAAAGATGTGTTCATGTTTTTATCCAGCACTGTACGAGGACAATGTCACATTTAAAAGGCTCCTCCATGAACTCATGCCAATCAATGAGCTAAAGGAGCACCGTTTATCAAAAGTGTTCTCTTTATTTTTTGATGAATGGTGAACTGAACATTTCTATCTGCACCTAAAGAACTTGTTCAAGAGCAGACTGAATGTTAGGCTTCATTCCCCTGTAAGTTTCTACCCTCTGCTCAGCCTCTACATGCTCACCATCCTTCATTCTTGGTGTACAGCATGTCGAGTCGTGGAGGCATGTGGGGACGGTAAAGAGCGTAGATCGGTTGCGTTTCGTAAGCGATAAATAACTACCCGAGTATGAACTTAAACTACTTCCGTTTTGGGGGCTGTGAACTTTGAAAAAGTCCAATGAAATACTGTATGAACATGAATTAGTTAGTTTTTTTGATTAAGTAAAGAGCTAATGATGAGCGGCACCAAATTAAAACAAATTAATTCGTTTTAATTGCTATTGCAATTACTCAATGTTTGCATCAATATGGCTAAGTTGTCCCAGCAATGAAACCCCATGTTTTGTCCCCTGTTGAGCTCTTTTAAAGCCTCTTCAGCCCATTAACAGTACTATTTAAAAGTGTAGCGTTTGAATATCTTGTTATCATTATTACACATATTTAAAAGTGCACAGTAGAAACTGGATAAACTTCACACGCTGAGGAAAAAGCACACTGTGCATTTGCCAAGATCCAAATTCAGGACAGCCAGTCAAACGATGTTAGTTATGTTTTATTATCATGTAGTGCCAAACATTTGGCCTTTTTCATGTGGGATTACAAGACAATGTTGCACAGAAAATCATCAAAAATACCAGACAATTTCTGGTTACACACAAAACCAAAAGAAAACATCTATTATGATATTTCCTATCTACGAGTGTGCACATAGCATTTCCACATATAGGATTTCGGTCATAAGGGTATTAATTATCTTTACCACTGCACTGACTTTGTATGAAAATAATTCTTTTGGTAAATGTTCAGACAAAGTCTAATTTTTTGGCTTCCAGGCCAACTGAGCATGCTACACCTTCAGGTGCTAGCATGTTGTAGGCCTGTGGGACAGCAATACCCTGATTGAGCATGGGGAGATGGAGCAGACGCAGCCAGGTATGAGGCAGAGTCGGTTTTTCAGAAGAGACGGGAAATGTGCCAGGTGGTAACAAATCGCTAGAATGCCAGGCCAGCAGGCAGACATCCCTGAGATGAGACAGGGTGGGTGTGAATACATCCACTCAACAGGAGGCTGGATAAGTTCGGCAGTGCAGGGTGGCTCTAGGAAAGTCTTTTGCAAGTGTGAGCTTGTGTGTGCATGAGGATGGATGTGTGCAAAATGTCTTTAAAAAGTCCATATTTAAAGTCTATGATGAGTCACCTGAACAAAAAAAAAACAAAAAAACAATAGCAATAAGCAGAATGCTGACAACTGACAGTCCTCGAGCACTAATAGAGAAAAAACACACTTTCAATACTAGTGCACTGAGGATGAACATCATTCTCAAGAGTATCTTATCCTTGAAACATATGCGCCACACATTTTCATCACAAGCAATTGAGAGAGAAAACATAGATCCAAGGACAGCTGCTGCAGTTTAATGACTTTATCCTCATTCGAATGGGTACCTTTCTCAAAGGAATCGTTCCACATCGCCGCTTGAAATTCATTCAGGCAATACGATGGCCACCTGAGAGGCGCATCAACCAGGATTCTACGCCTCTGAGTTGCTTTCAGAAACATAATACCTTCCTCTTGGCAGAATTATCGGCTCGGAGATAAGTTTGGCTATGGTCAATCGGTGCACTTCAGTCTACTCTTCTGTCTGATGTGCGGCAGAAACCCGAGGCGAGGATGAAAAATGGGGAGCCCTGCAGTGTGTACATCGAGACCAAAAAACCCCCTAATCAAACTCTCTTTATCTCACAGCACTGGACCTGAGTCCAACCGGGGATGAAACAAAACTGGGTTCATGTTGCTGATGGGAGAGTTACTAACCTCACTTGTCCATTTTAAGTGTCTTTAAGCCAACAAATAATAATATTAGACACAAAGGTCAAATGTAAAAGAGTCTGATTGAGATAAAGAAACACCAGGACTCATCCTTAGACTTTGCAGCTCACCTGTTAAAGGTTAGATGTAGTTTTCTATTTTACAGTCCAGTTAGAGTAGTGTTTTGCTCTTATCGATCTCAGTTTCAGCAGCAGCAGGCAGAGGTTTGATAAATGCTTTGTGCTCTACCATCGTAGTATGGTAGCATTAGTAGTAGTAGTACTAGTAAATAGTAGATGTAAAACTGTGCAAAATAAATGTAGGTAGGTAACTATTTGTTGCTGAACAGAAAAACAACTCAGGGCAGCACTATTTTATGTTGAATTAGGGTTTTGGAAATGAATGGGGGACCACACGAGACTGTAAAACTACCTACTGTCAAACTCTTAAGCACCAGAAAAATGACCAGACACTACATTACATTTGTCGGATGTCGAAGTGGCAGCACTGAACATGTCCTGTTCACAAAGTAAATCCAATCACGGTGGTTTGGAGGGAGGAGGTCGGCGATGGTGGTTGGGTTAACAAAGCAGACGACCTAATATAATATTGTGACCACAAGGGTGTTGAACACGTCACATTATGCATGTGACTCTACGCTGTGTAACACTAACGAAGCACTTATTTCATTTAAACCTGCGTTCACTTATCTTGCCGTTATAATCTAGATGTCTTGACTATCGGTCGCAGTTGTAAAACGTGGCAGCTTCATTCACTTCAACTAGGGTGGTCAAAACATTAGGACCACCTGTTTATATAATTCACTCCAGTCTAACTCCTATTTTGACCTCAATTATAGACAGAGTGTAGAATTACCACCTTTCTGGCAGTTTTAACTTAAAAACTGAGAAATTCTAACATTCATGGCAGAGCTGCTGTGTTGGATTGCATTAGATTGCACGGGTGTACCTAATAAAGTGGACGGTGAGTGTAAGCGCGCATTTAGGTGGCAGGAGCTGAAGTTTGTAAAGAGCAAACCGCTGTCTCCAACTCAGTCTGTGCTAAGCAATGAGGTCAGTTTTTGCTCTTTTCTTCCTAATGTAATTTAAGTGTCAGCAGTTTTGAAGTTGTGTGTTTTTAATGCAGTGGAGTTAAAATGGAGGCAGCTCGGGAAATACACAAATACAACAAGCAGAATACATTTAGGATAATAACTAAAACGTTAGACAATTCACACAATACTGATCAGGCATAGTGCTGAAGACCAAAACGGGGACTGTGCACAACACCACAGTACCCTTCTGCCACTGATGCTGGACTTGTGTGTCATTTTTTGCTTGAGTCAATAAATCACCGCAACGTTTCAGGGAGCAAAAGTCCTCGTGTGCACAACAATTAGAAGTGGAGAATGTCAACCCAAATGCTCCCAACAATCGCCAACTGAGCCTCTGAAATCAGATCAGGGCCCACCTGAGTTTCTGTGCAATAAAGCGTGGCCCTCATGGGTGAGAGCTGGAGCTGTGCTCTCCCTCCACGTGCTGTAATGACTTCGACTAAGCAGGTCCTCAACAGATGGTGACATTCAACACCCCAAAGGTTGTCCCAAGGCTTAGGCCAGGAGTTTCAGATATTGTTTTTCATACGCGGGGCCAACACCTGTCAGAAATGGCAAACGGGATCTGAGAAGTTTATCAACGTGAATCGGAACTACTTCCAGTTCTTCACCATGCAGACTAACGCTGCCAGTTGGGTGAAATACAACACCAGATGGGTGAGACAATTACTACTTGTTTCCAGTGATTCTTCAAGTTTTGTTTCGGGAAATCGTTTTATTACCTTCGATTTTTCACACTGGTGCATAAAAAATAAAAACAAGGCCCGAAGAAAAAAATAATTACATTTTGTTTTTGCACTATTTAAATAAAAAATTTAAAAAAAGTGTAATACCATGGCTGATGGGAAATACACAAAGAAAGTCTGCATGTTTCTGAGGCAAAATCTGAAATTTATAAGAGAAAAACTAAATGATCACACAGACAGAGATTAGTATTGTATAGAGGCATTTTATCACAGCTGCTGCACACACTTTATCAAGGAAGACCCTTGGCTGTCTTGTCTATGTTTACCTCCCAGGCATGTAGATTCCACCATCTGGTCTCTGTCACTTCAGCCACCTCTGGGACTTAAGGAAGAAAACTGACCTGTATGGCTTCCTTACCTGACACGCACTGTGCCTCTGCAGTTTAAGTCTACTTTTTTCCTGCAAGTCGTGTAAGACTGCTGTAGTGGTTCTGCAGAGCTCTTTTCCCACAAAGGGAGGATTTTATTTGCACTAATTGAGGGTGTGGGTGGAGAAAGAGACAAGACAATTAGGGTGTTGGAAAATCAGATTTTCTCTTGAATGCCATTTACACTACATGTACAACATCCACAAGATGATGACTTTTCCAGCGGAGTGGATTTTTTTCCTGCTTTTTGTGTATTTAAGCAGGTGAAAATAATGCAGATTGACACTGGTAGTATAAGTAAACAATGTGGACTGAGCCACCTGCAACACAAAAACTCAAGCGTGATGAAATATGTGCAACGGTGTTGCAGCCGGACTTCTCGCCCTGTCAAACCGGGCATGTGACACATAGTTGGAGGAGTAGCTATTGTCTTGGATTCATATTTCATGACAGCATAACCAACAGGAGCCATATGGTAATCCAGACTGGACCTGCCTTAAAATTCCCCCCTAGCTAGTGGTGGTGGAGTGACCTAATGAAGCAGCAGACCGTGCGCTGCCTGGGGTCAGAATAGAAAAGGAGTTTCGATGGCTGCTTGAGCCCCCCAGGAAACACAGCACACTGGCCAGCCAGCTGCACGTTCCCAAAAACACCACGATGCCAACACGGACGGGGTAATCTATCAGGTTTAGTCATGGCTCTTTGGGGTAGGTGTGTACTCCCATATGTGTAAGTAGGGTTTGCAGTTGAAGAATTGTTTCTCTTTGCTGTGTGGGTGAAAGCCACTCGCCACGGACCAAAAACCATGCATCCTGCCTAATCTTAAACACATGTCTAATTCTAGCCTTGAACCTAAACCCAGAGCATGAGCAACAAGTTTTCAAGGGGGTTTACCGCCATGTTTCTACCAGATGCTGAAAAAAAAAATTGTCAAATTTGATATAGCACAGGCCAAGATGTACAGACTTCTAGTCAAGCTAAAAATGAAAATGCTGGCTTCTGTGTTTCCCATGATGCAGCCAATAGCATGTTTTTGTTGGACCCTCCCCGTCTGGTAAATACCCACAACTGTCAAATTCCATGCCTCCAGTTTGTAAAGCAGGCATTCGAGAAAATAACCCCTGACAGATGGGCTCATTTCCTTGATCCCTTATTTTATTGAAAGTCGTAGGAGACGTTTTACAACTGTGTGCACAGGCTGAAAAGTGTTCCCCATGACTAAACTAACTTTTTACTAGTTTACCGTGAATGGTTACCAAGCAAGACTCCAAGCTGCAGCTCATTTACGATGCACCAGCCAGAGTCCTTGCAGGAACATGGAAATCCACGTCTCCATATTACTTGACTTTTGTTTTAATCATGAGACTCGAAATAATAACAGTAATAATAATAACCCTGCTTTGCACCACTCACTCCCAGCCCTTGAAGTATTAGTCATTATCAAATTACAATTAAAAAAAAGAGGCTACAAAATGTACTAAACCCAGATTATTGAACAGTTTTATTTTTATATGGCCATTTTCACATTATTCATAACACTAAGTATATTTAATAAACGACTTGATATGTGTTTGTATGTAAAGCACCTATATGTGGAAATTACTTTAAAAAGTGGAGCAACTTCTCCACTTCTCTTCTCTTCTTCTCCTGCTCTGCTACACTCTGCACAGTCCTTGAAGTATTGACTTGTGATTTTATTGATATTTTCTCTATTAAATTGATAGATCTAATCTGTTGTATTGATAATACTGCATGTTTAGTTTGTCATGAACTATATGTACAGTACCTGTACATGGACATTACAGTAAAAAGTGAAGCAACTACTCTTAAAATATTTATAGCAGGGAAGGATCAGGGGAAATTGACTGTAAACCAAAAACAATAGATTATATTTCTCAAAACCTACTTTTGTACAACAATCACATGCACATACAATGTGTACGTCGATTTATTAGCAGCTGAAATGAAGCTTCAGTAATCTGAGTTTTCAAATCAAGAGGGTGGTTTCCAAAGCGCACAGTGAAATTCAATCTTTGTGCTTCCAAGGACATTCTTTGCTTGCTGAGCCATGGCATCAGGGATCTCTGAATGGCCAGAACGGACAGGAGGAACATTTGAAACAACCAGAAATCTATCTGCTGCCTTCAGCATACAGTATATTTGGACAAGCCACACACAGATGGATGGAATGGGCACTCATCCTCGTGTCACGTAGAATCGTCTAGTTGTGTGCTGCAAAATATAAACTGGAACTGGATCTGAAAATTGTGTGCTGAAAACAATTAGCAGTATGCTTTGCACACAGAAAATGTTTGTGATTTGAGCTGCACTCGGAGAAAAGAGAATGCTCTCTTTTCTTTGGCCTCCTTTGAGCACGCAGAGAGCAAAGGCTAATCACACCTTCACTGAGTCCGACTGAACTCGGAGCTGTGCAGATGTTAGTGACAAGATGGACTCGGGCGAAGCTAAAAACGCAGATGTACTGTCAAGTTGTAGTCGGCCGTGTGGCATAAATTCCAATTAAGGAAGGGAGCCGCAACAAAACAAGGGACAACACAAAGACTGCAGGGAAGAGTAAGAAAGCCTCGGCTTGTAGGTAACAAAGGCGGCAAGCTGCACTGTGTACATCCTAGTGAAAACCTGCAGCCAGTGGTATATGGTTAAATGTTGTGTTTGAGTCCTAAACAATGTGTGTCAGGATTTAAACGTGGCTGTTTGTGCTTTGGATTTTTTTACCACTAATTTTCAGTCATAATAATTTAGGTGGCAATAGAGCAGCTTGAAAAAGCAATGTACAAACCAAAATTTCCAGAAAAGTTGCAACAATGTGTGCAAAGAAGAAGAGAATGCAATGAGCTGCAAATAATAATAATAGATATTTTACATTGTAAAAAGTTCAAAGAACACTTTAAAAAAACTTAAAAAATCGGACGGGGGTGAGTTTATCAGCTCTGGTCTCCAGATCTGCCAGTTTAGCATGTGGCCCACTTTTGTGCAATGAAAAAAAGTGGTCAGATGGTTCCTCTCCTCTTTAGGATGGAGGACATTGTTGTCCCTGTTTATATCCCCTATCAAAACTCCTGGTGTCAAATTCAAAATGAGTAAATATAAAAAAATACAATAAAGTAAAAAAAAAAATAAGCTCATTAGTTTTAACATTTGCTAAATTGTCTTAAAATATGTTTCAAAAGATTCACTAATCATCACATTATCTTTACACAATGTCCAACCTTTTCTCACCAAACTGCACTCTATTCCTACCTCCACCCTAAACCAGGGGCTTGTAGTAGGGGTCATAACTTGTAGTACTTGTAGTACAATAAGCGTCCTCAAAAGGATTTTCGACAATTGACTATCCTTGAGGGGACATTTGTGTATGAAATAAATGAACACAAAGGCACAAACACACATCGAATAATCACAGCACATTGTTTTGGCACCTACAACAAAGGGAAAAGATGTTTTAAGGCCACACTAGAGTCATAAACATGTTGCGGCACATATCCAGTTACCGTGGGACCCTTTTTTTGATATTTCTGTCCCCTGGCTAAACTTGGCAGTCAAGGCAAGAGCCATAAACCCACTACCCCATCATCCTCCTGATCCACATCCTATTGTTAGATGGCAGAGAAACAGGGCCACGAGGAGGGCTTGGCCAGATGGGGGAGTAGCCTCGGGCAATGTGGAGGACCCAAGTTGGCATCCTGAAGTAACCTTTTAAAATGCAAGCGTGGTCCTGAGGAGCCAGACCTCACAGGGACAGGTTTCAGGATGAGCGCTTATCTACTCAGCAACAACACCTAAGTCTGCCAAAATACTACACTAAGCAGCGCAGTGGACCAGGGAAAGGTCATACGCAGCCATATGTAAAACCCAGCTGTTCCCCGCCCTATACTCATAGCTGCACCCTGGTGAAATCCATACGATACTAAACAATTTAAGAGTGAGAGAAATGCAATTTTGAGAGCCACTTCGGATCGATTTTCCAGTGAAACATCTCGGATCTTGTGAAGTGTTATTGCTTTCATATCATTTTGTGGATATGTTCATAAACATGGCACTAGCAGATAGTGGTCTGCTCAGCAGTGTGACAGATAAATGAATCACACAGCGGTCTAGCAAGGACACTGTCCCTGTGTTTATCCTCAAGATGGCTGCTTCCAGGAGGTGCTGAGTAAGGATTCTCCCACACATGCACAAATATTCTTGACCATTTATCTGATCGATACCCAAAAACACCTAGAAATAACAAAATGTTTTATGCATCCAGTTGCCATGGGCAACATTTTTCCTGTCCTCTTAACTGATAAATATTCAATTACAGAGATAAGGTCGTGCTACAGAAAGCTACAGCATACAAAGAAATCTATATGCTTTTTTTTTTTTTTTTCCCTTTTGCTTCGTGGACCTCTGAGCTGCTGCACGTTGCACTCAGTTTGACCATAAAGCGATGCGTGCTCCCGCTGCACAACAATAACTGTGTGTTATCATCGCTATTCGAAAAAAAAGAAACCAAAGCAGCACCACAGGTTGAATCACTTCACTTTGCAGAGTTGTTTTCACATTTCATGAAACATGCATTTTGATCTTGATGGGAGAAAACTGATCTTGAAAGGAAATGACAAGAGTGATAAGGCTTATCTGAGAAAGCAGGGCAAATACCCAATACTCAAACGGATGTTCTACTATCTGTACAAAGTATTATTCTTAGAAAAGGGTGGTCTCTGATGTTCAGGCTCCAGGCTTTGCACCTTGCAGTGTAATAGAATAAATGCCCATATCTGTGGACTGTAAAAAATGAGATTGGAACTGTGCAACTGTAATCCAAAGCGGAGGGAGGCTTTCAGTGTAATCAATCTCCAAAAAGGCTTTTAATGGAATCAATGGAGAGAAAGGGGATTGATTTCTGCACAGTATAGTGCCATTTTTAGATATTCACTCTGTCAAAACTCTCCTTGGTGGACTGAAAACTTCCATCTAGCAATATAGGTTAATTGCATATTGAGCAAAGCAGCCCATTCGTTAAGCGGCACACTTTTTCGTGGTGACCATTAAGTTAGAGAAAGCTATAGCAGTGTGGGAATGTAACGCTGAGCTGTGATCTCAATCTTTATGGCCTCAATTGTATTCTTACCTCACATGGGCATTCAGAAGTAGAATATAATCTCTTTGAAAATAAGGTCTCTCCCTGTTGAAAATAACTCACATTCATCTTCCAAAAAAACTAAAACTGGTATTGACACGAGACAAATTCTTACTGACCAATACATTTTAGGAAAAGTTGGGAGGTTTATGAATACCCCAGCCTATGTACTTGTGTGTTGAAAGGCAAGTGCGTCACAATTTATCTAATGTCGTAGGTCAAGTGTGAAGTGAGTGGTAATATTTAGTTTGACAATAAGTTCAGTTTAAAGAGAACCAAAAATGACCAAATGGACACGCAAAATCCAACGGGACGCACAAAAATGAGCAGAATGTACATAAGAAAGTGACAAAGAACGATCCAAATGACAAAAAGCCACGTTCAAATGTGAAAGTCTTTGCTCTGCCTCTTGTTACACTTTCCCATGATGCAAATAATGAGGAAGAGTTGAGCAGGTCATTTTCAAACAGCTTTTCTTCTGAAGCGAGTGTGTTTTCCGTATATTTACAGATTGAATGAACATATATTTCCTACCCAAATAAGATCTCCCCACACACACTGTATCTTCATGGCAGAAGGCCAGTCCCAATAAACAAAGAAAATGTACAACTTGACTGGTCTGCCCCATCCAACACCTTTGGGATGAAGTGGAACCTCGACTGTAAGCCAGAACTTATCGCCCGGCATCTCTGGACTCCACTAATACACTTGTGCCGGAACGGTGGCAAATCCCTGTGGCCAGGTTCCAAAATTTAATGAAAAAGTCTTCCCAGAGGAGCGACGGCCCGAATGAGAAGTTCTGCAGCAGCACATGGGTGTGACAGTGCAAAGTACAGTTAACCTGTACAGTTTTTACCAACAACTGCAGTAAATAGGACCTAGCAGTACAGAAAAACACACACACTAGACAGTCAGAGGAAAAAGACTTCAGCTGTTGGCATAGAAACAGAACATGGACAGCTGAGGTTAAAGTGTAATACCACTCAATCTCAGCTTCAGTCCCATGCTCTTAAGACAGTTATGTCTTTCCTAGTTCACACATGCTGTTATCTGCCATCTACACAGACAAGATATAAAGTCTATGACCTGCGTGTCCACTGTTGACTGAGCCTGTAGTGATGTGTAATTAATCTGTTAGATTTGCTACATGATGTGCTTCTTGTGACTTAGCAATTTGATAAAACTCTTAACACTAGATTCTAAATGTAAGGATGTAGAATTTATCAAGCTCCCTGCGACAGGCATGGAGCCACATCAGCAGCCCACATGCTGCTATACACGCGTGTGTGTGTGTGTGTGTGTGTGTGTGTGTGTGTGTGTGTGTATATATATATATATATATATATATATATATATATATATATATATATATATATGTGTGTGTGTGTGTGTGTGTGTGTACAATCACATATATATGTATATTTATAGTGATCAAAAATCACTATACAGTAAATATACATCTCTACAGATCAGAGTTCAGGGTTTGTGGAGCTGATGTAATAAAAGTGTGAGTAAAGCAAACTGCTATTTTGGCGTCTTGTTAAAACAGTTACAGACTCGGTTTAATGCACTTTGTAGCAAATAGAAATAGAAAATTTCATGTTCGCAAATTGTGTGACACAGTGTCAGTAAACTACAGACAGCAGGCAAATGTTGACCATCCCAGCTGGTCAGTGATGTCTTTATGCCAAAGGACATTGAAGGGACCAGAGAGGAAAATTGACCAGAGAGGCAAATTACACTGCTGAGTCCATCTTTCTGTGGACAGAGTGCTCTTTAGGTTCATATTTCACATACGAGTGGGGAAGTGACCAAACCTGATACCTGAATTACATTTGGAGAAAATGGTGTGAATCCAAAGGGCAGAACAGTCTTTAACTGAATTAGCTGCCTTTATTAGAAAATAGGTTGGAAACTGGTTTCCTAGTGTGTCTTAAAACAACACTCAGGTTTTACATCACCATTCCTCCTTAAACCTCCTGCAATGGCAGTGATGGGGCCCAAAATCGTCAGTTCTTGTTCTGAACAAAAATCTATTTCTATGTGTATCTAAAGCTTAAAGGAGGCTTAAGACCTTTGAGTTCATTAAATCAAGGGGATGTCTTCCAAAGTTGAATTCTTGACACACAAAGAGTCAAAGATTTTTTTGGTGTTGAGTTGCAGTGAAGGGAATGTAACAAAAAGATGAATTTTGACCTGAATGTGCAGCAAGTTTGTCAGATTTTCAAAGGCCTGCATTACCAGGAGGAAGGGTTACAGCAAGTAAAACCTGTTTCAGTGACTGCTTTTTAAGACGCACTTAAAATTGTGAACCATTTTGTACTAAAATTTTTACAATCTGAGGTTGTTCCCACTAGTGTTGGTAAAGTTCAGGTGTGCGGAAGTACAAAAACCCAAGTCAGCACTAACATGGTTATCGTTGTTTTTATCATTATTGTAAAAGAGAAGCTTTCAAGGAGTTTTAGGCCTCAAATGCATGCTGGGAAGTCTGATATGCTGGTTTCTGCACAAACATATAATCATATCATCATCGAGTGGACCCCCAGAATTTCATTCATTTAAATAGTGATTTAAAAAAAAAGTCATCTTGGCTGCAAATGTAAAACTTATGGTGCCAAAACACTTTCAGCCTGTAGTAAAACCAATCGGCAGCCCGGATTTAGAATAGAGCAACCTGTGAACCGCTTTGTGACGCTGCTGTAACTTTAGTTCTCTGTCACTTGTAGCTGTGCAGGTGTGAGGCAGACGCCATACGACAAGTTGAGCATCAAGCGGAGCAGACACGCGGTTGACATCTTAACGCTCTTGACAGGGACTGCTGTTTTGCTGCTCTGCTGAGATCTGATGAATTATGAAACAGTCGCAGTTGCGCGTCGGCTTCTGTGGCCGCATGACACCGCAGCACTGGTATCGACCTGTGGCCTTTGTTGACTGTAACGCACTCCCCCCCGACGCCCATTGTTCTCCTGTGTCCACCGTCAAGCCGCCACGGCGTCACGAGGAAGGAGGTTCTGGGGATCAAAGACTTAAGAGTAGAAAGCCTCAAACAATATTTCCTATTCACACACAGGACACTGTTTGTTCGCATTATTAAAAGCATAAAAAGAATGTGGTTCAGACATTTGCCTATGGGTTGTTTGCTTTGGCTCCTTTCTTGTGCTCTCTCTGTGTTTTTTCCCTCCTTTAGTGAGGAATCCCCTCGCAGTGATGTCCATATGGCGGAATGATATTCTACATTTTCAGGCATCGCACATAAAGTGGATCACACTTCCTTCAAGCTCACCAAACACATTCTCTACCTGCTGAGCACAGACTTCTGGAAGCTTTGATCATCGGCAGCCTGCCTCCTGCACACACACACTCTATGGGGCTGTTGTGGGAGCTGGCTTATTAAAAAAAAAGCTTTTATTTCGTGTAACTATTACACCTTCAGCCACTCATCTTAAGGACTCGAACACATAGGAAGCTCTTTTTCAGTTTTATTTATTTTAAGTTCAGCAGCACCTTTTTTTTTCCTATGCATTATTAATCTTCTGGACGTGACATGCACTTTGCCTCATAACTACAGCAACTGGCTAATGTTTATAATGAACCTATTTCAAATGGAGCCTTAAACAACCTTTGAAATGAACACGATCTCCACGGATCTCCAGCTGATAAAACCTTCTCTACTCCACGGTGCAGAGACTTCGGATACTTTTCTGCAACAGCAAGCAGAGGAGCTAACTTTTGCTAACGTTATCTCCTGCGCATCCCCAAGTTGACTACACTAAAGTCAAAGTAAAGGCTTTTGTTGTTTCTTTGTTGCACAAGTGATGCAGCGCCTCTTGTGCCCTTTTGGGTTACGTTTTCAGAGCGGGAAATGAGTCCCACCGGGGGCACAAAGTAAAAAAAAAATTCTCTGTTTGAATCTATTTTTAGGCTCAGGGGTAAAAGCGTTTATCGACTTCCTTAACCCAGGAAACGAGTCACATATTTAGGTGATCTCCAGAGGTGTCGGAACCCGTTAGGAGCTCCCAGCAGAGCGCTGTCAGGCAGAGACATGAGGGCACATTCCATAGAAGAAGAGATGTTTTGGAAATGGCCGATGAAAGTCAGCTTAAAAAAAAAAGCAATAATTTTTACAGTTTTTCTGCAGCAAAACAAGAATATGCAACCTTACAAGTTCTCTGCAACCGTGATAATACAGTCGATACACATACATTTGGGCCAAATGTTCGTGTTTGGCCACGTGATGTCTATTCTGTTGCGGTCTTTATGTTTCTGTTTTACTTCAAAATGGCCATTTTGTATCTTTTTTGTCTTTGTTTTTGAAAAATGAACTTTTTGTGTGGTATTTGAGCGTCATTTTATTTCTATTTTTTGAAATTTAGGATCTGTTTTTAGTTTTTCTGCTTCAGTTTTTTGTCATTTTGTCTCTACTTTCGAGTAGTTTTGAATACAGTTGTTTTAAAAACGTTTTCTGGAACAATCATTCAGAGGATATGGACCATGGGCCCCATGACCTTTCAGACCCCTGCACCTGTGCACAACAGGTCCATTATGAATCCATCTATGGTTTCTTCTCGGTGCTTACAGATGCATTCCATGTTTAAGCTGTACAATAAAAGCATCCTATCTGATCTCTGCCTCAGGTGTCTTGGCTGAGGGTCAGCGATACAGCCCAGTGTCCGGTCCTCTATGTCAAGTAGAAAGTCAGACAAAACAGATTGGTATCATCTTATCGTGATCCTCATACTGTTGTTCCACTAATGCCTCGCTGTTCATCGCGTTGGTTCTGACTCATGCTGTGCTCACAGTGTTGGTGTGTGTTCTTGGGGGTTCAGTTTACACAGATTTGGCCTCCTAACTGGGCCATTTCTCGCCTCCTAATCTCAGAAACATGACTGCTATCTGATCCTCACCAAAAGCCACTTAGATGGACTCACACAGGGTCTGCTTTGGTTGGCCACAACAGTTGGTTGACAAAAGACGGCCGAGTGTGGCTGTTAAACTTGGGAGAGAATAAGATCTGAGTAATTTGAGGGCTCCACTCGGGGCCATAATCACACAGCTATACACTATTAGAAATAAGAAGGAGATGAATTAGAAAGCTGGATTTTCTCATCTAACATCTTTCCAGCGCACTCTAAACAGAAATAGGGAATTCTTGTATTAATTAAAGTTACTAAAAGCTGGAATAATTGCCCCAGATGATGAATCTACAGTATGTTCTTCGTGTGAAAAAGAGTTTATTGTTCCCACACAATACAGGCAATAACACACAGTAGCTTATTTTTAGTTTCTTTTCAATAAAAGGTCAGCAGGTTACCGTTTTCATCAGTAGTTCACAAAGAGAAGCTAAATGAACCCTTTTTCACCTTCTGCTAAAGTGTTGCTGCAGCGCGTTTTATTTTCCACATACGTGAGTAAGATCCATATGCCACAGAAGCAATCGTCACACAAAAGAGACGGAGAGGAAGGCTGATGATAACAGGGGACTGGGAGGTATAGTGTGAGAGTGAATGGAGCGTGGGAGGATCCCGTCTGTGTGTCCATGGTAAACACCCCGGCTGCTCATAGCAGAACGGGGAAGCAGATGGGTCACAGGGAGAAACATATCAGTGTGTGGAGTGACATCCGGAGATCATTACATCCAATCAGAGCGGTGCAGGAAGTGCAGACCGATTGAGATTGATGACACCAGACTGCTGCCTTACAGCTTTGAATAAATGAGGAGAAGAAAACAGGGCAACAGAACAACAAAACCACAGTGTCCTCTCCATTTCTCACCCCTCGGAGGAAAAAAAAAAAAAAAAAGCTCTGTGTTCCTGTTTAATGCGCAGCTTTGTGTGTGTGTCTGTAGCAGGATTTGTGAAGAAGTTAGGAGAAAGCAAAAAAAAAAAATAAAAAAATGCAGGCAAAGTGACAGAGAGAGTTTTTAACTAATGGTCTCCATTTTCTCAGTGCTGTTAGTTTATGTTACAGATACAGAGCCGGCGTTCCAAGTGCAGAGCAATGCAGAGATAAATGACTGCTTAAAGGGGCCAATGAGTATCATTAAGTGACCAAAGAATGGGCAAAAATGCCGCTACACGTATGGTTCGGTGTAAAGTAGTCAGGTTTGCATGCAGAGACTTTGCTACAGAAATATGTTGTGATTCAGTTTTGATACTGTTGCAGGCACATTGAGACACTGTGATTAATGCAAATCTTCACTTCTTAGTGCATTTTTCATAACGTTTCATAACGAAAAAATTCCTAAAATTCCTATTTGAAGTGCACGTTCCCTCATCACAAGTGCAGGTTCAGTTGGTGGCTATCACGTCCATTTTCCATTAGGGAAATGCAACATCTTAGCATTTTGTGTTGCATTTCTGTTTCTGAGCAAGTGTCAGTGTTGTCTGTCAAGTGTACAAATGCATTGTTAAACACCCACAGCAACAGTCTCGCCGCGCTCCAGAGTAACTTATTCTGACTGCTCTAAATCTTCATTTAGACTGCTGCTAAACTGCTGCTAGCGATTCAGATGCATATCTCCCAATGAACCGGAAAGTTTTATTTTGTCCACTGTAAGTAGCTGAGTGCCGGGCTGCAGTGTTTGGTTAGTTCAGGCTGACTCATTTCATGGTTTCTCGACTGTCCTCTAAGATACTGTAGCTGCAGAATGTTGAAATAAACACACTGAAGGACAAGGTCATATCAAGTGTGGCGGCACCTCGGATACACACAGAAAACGTCTGAGCGCCATTTCTGCTTACCCCGCTCTCAAAAAGCAGAGCGCGAGCACGTTTACATGTCACGGAGCACATTGATAGATGGGAAATTTTAAAAAAAAGCCATCACGAGCGCGACATAAATACGGCCGCTCCAAAAGCACCGAAACGTCAACTTCTTTGCTGTTTAACATATCGATGTGTAAATGCAATCAAAGGAAATTCATGAATTCGGATCCTAAACCTAAATGTCTTCTTTATACGAGAAAATGCCTTTGCAACTCCAACCCGTCTGCGGGGACCATATGCAACAAAAAGGCTACTGTCACACAGAGACTATCAATAGACAGAGCGTAGTAGTCATAGGCACATTTCAAGGTGTCAACAGTGATTCACTATTGTCGATGAGTCCTTTACAAAGTTTCATTGTTTCTCATACAAAGGCATCTTGTTCTATTTTTAACAGTCCCACACTATCCACTGTGCACTGCTGTGCAGTTTGTTCCTACGTATTTCCCCACAATTTGCATGTTTTATTTATGGGTCTAATCTTCCAAGGACAGCGCTGTACTGCTGAGCGAGGTGTTAATATCAACTTTTGTTCCCTTATCCTGTATATACATCATTTACACACTTCCTCAGCAGGAGTGTGACATGTGACAATGCCTCACGTTTTTGTGGACGGGCACACCGTGCATGCAGTTTGTTTCTGTTTGTGACGCACACTTTGCGTTATGCCTTCAACGAATCGCAGCTGAACGTGTACGAACCTTCTGTACGTGCGCCCGACACACATTCTAATAGGAGATTTGATCAACAGGAGACATGTGCATCCAAACCTATCAGGTCTTCTCCAGCGCTTGAGAGCAGACCAGCAGCTTGTGTTGGTGAGTAGATGTCTATCTATAATCAATACCCCACAATCTGGCCTTATCTCCTGTGATATGCTGCACAGCCACTTTTCCACACCCTCCAGTGTCCTCCGGCATTGCATCTGAGAACGGTGACAGCAATTATGGATTGCCACTTTTTCTTCCCAGTACACCCACAGTCAGCTTAGCCCAGCAAGAGCCAACGCTTCTAAATTTGGTAAAAATAACTTTTTTAAAAAGCGGAAAGGATTTTATTTTTCCCCAAGTATCACAGGCTCCAGCCTCTCTTGCTGTACTCACCCCCCATCCACGATTAGTTTAACTAAGAGTGATGCCCACGCCATGTTGTCGCCCCCCCCATATTCCTGCTGTGGTTTTGTCCCTGTTGAATTGCTCTTTCCCAACAGGCTGGTGACCTCAGAGTGAGCACAGCCCAAGGCTTTCAAAGGAAAAAATGCGTCCTCTGTCTGAGAGCAGCCCACCCCACACCCCCCACTACCTCTGGTCCACTTTAGGGATGTCAGTGCCCCTTCTTCAATGCCCCGGGGCCTTCAGAGGCCAGTGATTTACAGATCCTATCTCCATATGGCCAGGGTTTAAGGAACATCTGACAGACAGGATGTTTGTTCTTGCATGTCATTGCACCCTTCCTATGCGGACTATATTATATGCATACCGCATTGACCCCGCGACATTCTGCATATGGCACCTGAGGCATAATCTGTCAGTTTTGGACACGGCAATGCTATTTTTCTCATGCAAATTTTTGTTTACGTGCCCTTTTGTTTTTTGATGTTGTTCCGTTTTTATCCCCAGGATTTGGTTTCTATTGTGAGGTCTACGTGGCTAGAAGCATTGACAGAGGATGGTGGCACAATGGAGCGATGGCATGGCTGTGAGACCGACAGAAAAAAGAAGAAAGGCGAGGGGAGAGGGGAGACAGAGTGGAGGATAGAAGCGGCCCTGCTGGAGGCTCGCCACAGGCTACGTCTGACATCCCTCTCTCTGACGGACTGATGAGATTACACTGACATTTTTTCCTTCTAACTTAAATTGCATTACCACAAGGATCTTATGTTAGGCAGATCTCCATATTATTCTCAAGGGATTTGGGTTCCATTTTGCTCTCTGCTTCATTCTGTTCTCTCCCTTTTCACTCAAACCCACAGGGATGAAATCTTCTTTACAGCCTTGCATGTATTATCCATTGGAGAGACTACACGGATCACATTACAGAGACTGTGCGGTGTACTCAATGCCATATATCACTGTAACGCAATGCCCCTTGTTCAGGCCGCACCTAGCGTAAACTTGAATGATGCAGGTCACTGTAGTCGCAAGTGAACTGTGACATTTGATTAGTCAACTATCCTTGCATGGTGGATTGGCGACAGTGTGAACTAACCAAGCAATTCAGCTTCAGGGTCGCTGATAATTAAAGATAACGCATTTAAAGGCAAATCCAAACATAGACCGTGAGCTATACAAATTGGGGTCGCGAGAGCATGTTTTTATGCCACTAATTTACATTTAACCTTTGCATTTGACCTGCAGTTTCACCTTGGCATTTAAGGTTAACTGACAAATTAGGGCGACACTTTTCGGCGCACGCGTGCAGTGGGCATCCGCGTTCACCACCAGAGTCGGCACTCTCCCTTTGCTATGCTGCATAGTGTAATGGTCTCAATTAGTCTAAAAGTCACCGTGGGTAATAATTCACCTCTCTCAGGCTTCATTTCCTCAGATTCAAGTCAAGCATAGCACAGGAAATGACACTTCAGGAGCTTTTAAAAAATGATGAGGACAAGCGGAGCAATCAGGACAGTAAATCAGGTGAGTGACTCGCGGATGGCGACAGTGTGAGGCGGCGGGAGAGCCTGTCAGTCGCCACGGTGACATGTTCATCAAGGTGCAGGTGACATCACTCAATCACTGTATCAGTCACCGGAAAGACTGGTCAGTGGCATCAAACACAGATCTCATTATTGAAGTGTCTCCTGCTGAAATCAATCACTGACAGTTTGGCTCATTTGAAAAATGAATGTAATCTGTTTTGGAAGGAGGTCTGCACAAATTTATATATATATATAGCACTTCAAGGATGCCGCAATTTAAAACCCAATGTAGGATTGTTTTTTTTATGTTGATAGTTTTATAATTCAGATTATAAATTCATTTTAAGGTTTGAGGCGTTTAAACCACTTTGTGATTGTCAGATGAAACACACACACACACACACACAGCCCTTTAAGGTGGATTGATTTACTCCACCTGGGACATGTCAGCGCAGCATCTCTCAACTCTTTCTTGACCGTGGCCCCATTTTCAAGTCCCAAAATTCTCACCACCCCAATTAGAGTTGTCAAGTTGTCATGTGAATTTAAGCGTGACACACTTTTGTATTCTATTTTCAAGAGTTTAGAAAGAGCTGAAACTGGTTTATAATGAAATGTTGGCTTTTTTTCCCGCTTTCACTTCATTCTGTTCTGTCTTCATTTTAATACCCAGTGACATTTTAAATGTTCTGCTAATGCATCAGAATAAATGTGATGTTTTTGTCTGCTTTTTATCTTGTTTGCTTGTTTCTTTCAAAGTAACCTGCCTACGAACCGATGATAAAAATGCATCTTCAGGCTTTATCTGACACTTCCCATGCATTTTGCCCCTAAGAAATAAACAAATTAAAATAAATGAAAAACACTATGTTTGAAGTATGCCATATAGTAAAATTTACTTGGAAATTTCTGACAGTGATATAGAGGTATTCACTTAATCCACGTGTACTGATCTCAAGGTTGAGTAACCCAGTACTAGTGCACTGCAGTAACCCTATTCTACGTATATACCAGGACACTGTGAGTGCAGTATATGCCACGGTATGTCGAATGCTGGTGTCCTTGTTATTGTTAATTGCACCTTGGACAATGATGATAAATGATATGGCTTGTGTCACATTCTACCATGCTGGCTATGCAAAATACAGCAGGGCAGCAGGTATCATTTGCACCCTGTAAAACGTTCCTGTTAAGCACCCCGGGGACAGAGATCAGTGCTGACCTTGAGTCCCCCAATGGATAGAGATCTTTTCCATATTACTTCCAAATCCGGAAACCATGACTTACCCATCATTAAAAAGCTTATGGAACCAGCATGTGTGGGCCATATCTGTTTATCATGCAGCCAGAGAGCTTATATAGAACTCCCCCACAATTTCCTACTCAAAATACACCAAATACAATTACAGAAATGAAATGACTGCTCTTGCAATTAATTAAAAACTATTTGAGGTGACTGAAACATACCACTGCATATTTAACTTTTGTTAATAGCATGCGAACAGTTATGATTTTGCTCATTCACAGTCAAATTTACTATTACACTTTTTCCACAGTGTCATCATATTAGGATTTAACTTGTCTCCGTAGTTATATTGTTTATTTATAAGGGACAATGATGTGATATTGACAGCAGGGTAACAAACATCTGCTTTGAATATCATCACCCCATTAAAAGGTCATTATCAGTTTGTTAAAGCACAGATTTAAGTTAGTAGGTGCTTATTCTACTTCGGGTCATTGCAACGTAAAGTTAAAACACCTTGGTTGGGTTTAGGGAAAGATCCTGGTTTGTGTTAAACTAAGTAGTTAGTAAAGTGAAAAGTGATGGGTCAAACAATAAAGCTGCATCGGTCAAGGACGAAGAGCAAAACCCCATATCGATGTGTGTATCGCTTTGAGAAAAAAAAATCACGTGACTGATACAGCTGCTGCATAAGGAAGCGCTACTTTTGACTGTATTCATGCTGATAGGAGGAAAGAGGACTTTGTTTGGTGCCTTTTGTTTTAGCTTTTGTTTCGTCATTATCCACTGATATTTATGGAACCATCTCCAGTCTGGGATCATTTTGATCTTATTTTCCTTTCCGGTTTCTACTTTTGCTCAGTTTTCATCTGAGTTAATTATGTTCAAATTCCTTTCTGAAGGACTCTTCAATTAAAAAAAAAAAAGTTTCACATGAATTTTAATTTTATTTGCAGGTAAAATGTGGGCTCTGCTCCACAGAGCAGGAGCTCTTCATCAATGCACCTCTACAGACTTGCTTTAAAAGTTTTATGTACTCGCACCTCATTTGTACCTTTTGTTTTTTCCAAAGCAGGAGAACTGGTCTCAAAGAGACAAGATCACCTTGGCCCCACCATGCTACAAAAACGTCTCTCTCTTAATAAAAATGTGTAAACCTGCCTTTTCCCCTAACATAAGTACATAAGGACCCCCCCGGGCCCTGTCACTTATTGTTTTATAAATAAAATGTCACTTTGATCACTTAAACTTACTCGCAAAAAAGATTTTTGTGTATTCTACATTTGACATACTATTAGTCCTAGTCATATTATTTTGGTTATATTCAAACTAATTGAAATATATACACTTTCATTCAGTTAGCACTGGTTATGTAAACAGGACCATTCATCCATGTCAGCAGGGACGAACCAAGTTCAGTCTCCACACGCTTTATTCACGTTGGCTGCAATGGTTTTGTAATCCAGCAGATGGCATCATCAAGCGCTACACCCACACAGTGTCAACACTGTGTCAGCACAGTTGATGAGGTGCCATCACAATCACAATTCAGTCATTTTAATGCAGAAAACAGCTGATTTGAAAGTTAACTTTTGTTTACCTGCTCTGTGTGTATTCATAATTGTTGTTAACAGTAACGTAGATATGGGCTTGTAGGTACTTGCTGTACATGCTGGGATTTCCCACTATTTATGTCGCACGACTTTATTGTTTAACTATAAAACAAAAGAGCATTAATGTTAAGGCACAAAAATACTGTATATGCAGATTGTTAAAAAAAGTAGTCGGATACAGTTGGAAAGTGAAGGCAGATGTAACAAGGCAAACAAATTTCCTGCGACATTAATAAACTTCTTTGTGAATCTGTTAGGGGTCCATTTCGCCTCCTAGTACACTCAGTAGGTCCTTCTCACAAACTGTTAGATTTAGTCCTGTACTTTGCGAGGCACCCTGACATCCCCACAAGGACTCTCAGGCTTATGTCGAGTCACCAACTCTACACTCTCACTTTTGTCATGTTTAGGTCACACACTAGATGTTGCTAACTTTCCATGCGTATCGATAAGTAATAATCTTCAAGGTCCGTAGGTTTCTACTATCAGCATGATAACCATTCAAAGGCATGATAACACTCAAATGTGTTGCTTTTGGTTCCATCACAATTACTACTGCACATTGAAAATGCAAAGACGCAACACTTATTTAGGATGTCCACCTTCTTGCTTACTGGTCGGTGCTGTTTGGCCCCTTCAACCCTATTAGGCAATTCAATGGGACGGTAACATGGCAACAAATATAAGTGTAATCCAACATGAAAAAAATACCTCCCCATACATTACCAGGTGCTTTTGTACAACTCTTAAACTTTCAAAGACTCAGACATGATTAAGTCCTCATCGTTACAGACTTTCCAGGAATCCAGAAACCCTTTGAACAAGTTCAATACAGTCAAGTTGTCAGTTTTCGAGACGAGAGCAGATTGAGGGTAAAGAGCCTCGGGGGTAATGGGATGAAGTCTGTTGCCACATTGTTGCAACATGCGTGGGATTCCCATGGGAGGGCTGGAAATGGAGTCAGGACACCGCTCCTTCCTGACATCTCAGGCCCACGTGCCACCGCCTTCACATCTCTCCCTCTGTTTGATGTCCAAATTGAGCTCTGCTTCATCGCCTTCAGAGCTGCCTCCCGTCTGTGCTCCTCCTCACAGCGCCCTCTTCCATGCTTCTCACAGAGGAGATGTTGAAAGTAATGTTGAACTGACAAATTGGCTCGCTGACAAATATACCGGACTCATTTTGCACCTATATTACACATATAGAACGTATTGTCCACTGCCAGAATCATCAACAGCTGCGATGTGGAAACAATCTGTGTAACCCTGAATGAAATTTAAAAATGCATTTTTTATTAGGCCATTTAATTGAACAGTTAATAATTAATTCTATATTTCAAGGCAATATTATTAAAGGAATATGTCTGTGTTTCTCTTAACATTGAATACATGGAGTTGTTCATTTAGCTTTAATGAACTCCAACCTTACAAGGATTTCACTGAAATTGGCTTTGGTGAGAAGCTTTATTGGTAGGATGAAAAGGCGTCATTTGAAAGGAATATGTTTTGCAGAAGAAAAAAAAAAAAAAATCATCAAATGGTCAGAACCAAAACTGCTATAAGTTGGTGGAGAAGGAGATGAAATCCCTTGCAATTCAAAGCGTGGCATGCCTCTCAACCCTGCTGGCCTCCTGCTGGCTAAGTAGTCCCAGTTTTTGCCTCAAAATTCGCCTCATTGGTCAGATGAGTTTCCACACATTTCACTTTGAAATGAGGACTGCACAGAGATGAGGCTACCGCTGTTTGCTACATATTATCCTGCTCATCTGTGGCCGCTGCCGTTTTTATTACCTCTAAGCAAACACGACAACATAAAAGACACCAACCACAGCTTTAGATCAACTGGATGATTATTAATGGTATCAACGTTCTTTAAAACACCCATATTGGTCAAACTGGAGTCTGAGCAGGACTTCATATCTGGGGCTACTCTCTCCTCAGCTCACTTAACCCTTCCATCTGACCCTCTTTGCAAGTGCCTGTCCAATGCTCGCTGCAGTGTGCGTTTTGTTGTGGCCCACACTGGGCAGGAACAGCAAGGAGCTTGGACGATCAGGGGGTGATGCTTGTGTGACTGGTGGGGTTACAGGGGTGGTTGGAACAGATTGGCTGATATCACACTCCCACCTCCAGGGGATAAAGGACCGGGAGGCGTGGTGGGCTTGGACGAATGTGCATTTGTGTGTGTGTGTAACAGTGGGAGCATGTGGGGCAGTAAGGGATTGAGGGAAATACAAAATCTTCAGATTGCTGAGTCTGGACGTCATGACCTCGCAATGACCCCCATTTCCTGTCTCAATTGCCTCAGCATGAGCTGGGCTCCATTTCACAGCACTGCTGTTTCGTCTCTTGTCCATAGACCACAGACTCCCACATGAGTCCACACGGTCCACGTCACTATCATCATGAGTAAAGAGTGACAAAGGGTCACTGTGTGATCATGTGTTACAATCCCAGTTCCTGATCTTGTGCTCTATAACGGGAGTGACTCCCATTTTAATGAGTGTCGCCGTTACCCCCTAGATCCTCCAACAAACTATAGATTCGCTTGACTAATCTTGAACGAAAAGTGTGCGGGCAATTAAGAGGCACCTATAATTTAAATTAAATTAGAAAAAACGTCCACCGTCAGACATCAGGATGATCTACCATGGTAATAAATTGATCCCATGCAATTGTGCATTTATTCATGCTTGTCTGCCTTTGTTTGTATTTTTCAAATTGTGAATATGTGTTTGAGTTCTGTATATGTAGGTGTGTGCATACAGGAGTCTATAGGAGTATTAAAGCTTCTAGAAGAGTTCCTACTTTCCCAGGATTATGTGAATGTAGCCATTTCAAATCAGCCATCACTGGCCAAGGGTAGGGAACCTGTAAGGAAATTGCCTTGTTAAACAGAGTGTTTCCACTTTAAAGCAATCCATCCATCATCACAAATGACCTAAACTTTTTAGTTTTTTAAAGCTTTACAATCGAAAGTACTCCAGGGCTGTTTTGCTCTCTCTTTGTTTTTGTCTAAATTTCGAAAAGATTGATAAAAATTGGATACAGACGTGTTAAAGTCTATACCCAGAAAAACTAAATTATGGTTCCTGGTAGGAACTGGTGCAGGAGCTAATAAGCACTATTTCACTTAAATTCCAATTAGTAAAGTAAAAAAATACATTGTTTTTTTTTTCAAATGTTAGAAAAAAAAAACAAAAACGATGAGCCTCAAAACTACTGTTGTAATGCACAAGCTTTGTCATTTGCATTTTTGGCAAGGAAACAGAGGATTTGAGATGCTGTAGTGGCAGTAGCACTGTAATCTAATGCAAAGCACTTGAAATCCATGTAGGTAGGGCAAGGGGATTGGAAACATATTTAAGTCCCAAAGACAGAGGAGTTGTTCCACTTGGCAAAGTAATCCTTTACTCATTAGTACTGACCAACAATGGTATCAACTCTCCACAGGTATATTATGGTTAATTTGTGTTATGAGCTGTAAAATCTATTAGTGCTGCATGTTAAAGAAGGATACTGCATAGAAAACAACAACAATTCGAGGCTGATGATATATGCATATGCTATTGTAACTGTGAAACATCTCATGTGAAACTAATGAAAGCAGAGAGTGCCTCACTGCACGGCCATTAGTGATAGTGAGTAACATCCAATCTGGGCAAATTACCCCAAGCCTTGATCATGCACTGTTCCTTCAGACAACTATTTCACTCCGGCTTGGTTTGTGACCAACACTGACATGCAGCTATATCATGGATCCTGCGCCACTCATAGTTTTTACACCAGCCTGAAACACAATTAAAAAGGGAAAACCAAGAGTGGCACATCCCCAGTTTGCGCCGGCTATTACGGTGCAGCTGTTACCTGCAAAATCACGCCCTCTTTAATTCCGCAGTGAAAAACCGGTGAGATCTTAGGATCGTGAAAAACAGTCATTTTCTTGTGCTCTCTCAATCAGTCACCGACTAGACTGGAATCAAAAATGTAGAGGAAGGAACCTCTTTTCTATTCTAGTTGCAACACCACAGTTCCTCTAAATCACCCCTAATGGGCTGGTGGAGGGAGCACACTCTGTATCACTGTATCAATCATTCACTCTGTTTTTCTCCACCTGGAACCATCCACGGGATCACTTGGGTGCTTTAATGAGCCATTACAGTTCCTATCAGACAATCTTTTAGCCATGCATGCGTATACACGTGCACGCACGTTTGTACACAAGCGCGTGCAATCCCTGAAATGTTGTGGACTTACTCACATGCTGACATTATATGGTCCCTGCAGAGTTTTAGAGATAACAGTGATCTGTTTCTCGCCCACTTTCTCTCACTGTTTGTCTCGCATGTGCTGTGTACGAGTGTGTACACATATATTTGTGTGTAGTGGACAGTGGACATGGGTTATAATTCCATTGCCTTGCCATCCCACTCCGTCTCTACACCCATCTGTCTCTTTAATATCCAGCTAAGCACTCTTGACCTTGAAGCATCCATGACAGCACAGAGCCACATCCACAACAGCACATCCATGGCTGACTTCTCCCAAAGACCACTAGACTGATGGGGTGGGGGGGGCTGCGAGACAGACAAGAAAAAGATATGAGGAGTAGAAACACAAGGCGCAAAATGTTGTCTTTGGGACAAAAGGTGAACAAGAGAACGTAATGAATAGAGAGGAAAGTGTGTCATAGAAAGGAAAGCAGAGTGAATCGGACAAAGAGATGCCTGCAAGGTCACTAGTGAATTCATCCAATTTGGAGCTGACTTGATTTTAGAAAGGTCGCCCACATCGACTTCTCAAGAAAATGTTATTTCAACAGAAAACATGCACGTTTAGCTGGGAGTCTAGGAACCAAAAGATATGTTATTTGCCTCCTGGCATTCCCTTTATGCTCCTCAGAAGGATGGTTTATTCTTGAAGCAATGCCTTTGGGCTGCTTTTATGAATATTTGAGCTCTCTCCTTTTACTGTATAATACCAGAAAATATGCCTTAAAGGTACAGTTTGCAATTACATCTTCAATCTAACCTAAACTTATTTGATTAACTATCTGAATACGGTTAAAAATGACTTTTGAGAAAAAAAAAACAAAACTTTTATCTGAGACTTTATTCAGACAGTTATAAAGCATCAATTGTTCACTGTTGTTGCCATGTCAACAACTAACATGGCTTAATGCCATGGTTAGTGTAACAACAACAGCATGTGCTGGTTGCTGCCCTCACATATGATCAACAGAATCATTTGTTTAAAGGCACCAAAATGGCGGATGCCATGTCACAATGGCACTAAAATGAAGCTTAATACTCGTTTTAATACTAAACAATCCAAAATGTTGTGTTACGACCTAATAAATGAGGACCTACTAAGTGAGGTCAGGTTCAGGGATAAGGCTGCTAATCTAATGTCACATAGCATCCTCTCCATTTTCATTGGTACACCCAACCACCAACCCCGACCCCCTCCCTGCAAAACACTATGACTGCAAATACCAAATGGCCCCTGTATGTTCAATACAGATGCTAGATGTTGCCCGAAGGTAATATATTTGTTTTGTACTGCTGGTACAAATGACCCATAGAGACGTATTTTACAGGACAGTAGTTTTGGCAAACGAAGCCATTGGCAGTGACACAGGAGACCAATGACCACATCCCATCTGCTTCTACCTATCAATTTGGTGGATTTTAACCATTTTCAACCACCAACTCCCTAAACTTTGCTAGGTAGTTTTTAGCCCCGCTATCAATGACCTTTTAAAATTGAAATGCCGCTTCATGAGTCAGTTGATTAGACATTTTTGTTCAGACTGAAATACCTCAGCGGCCATTGAATGAAATGTCATATAATTTAGTACAGACATCCGCGATGCCCATATGGTTCTCTGAATTACAAGTAAGTGCTTGAAAGTACCTCTGACCATTTGGCTCCCCTGTGGAGAATTACAGACCTGTGTCTCTTTTTCCATTTCTCGCCAACACGCTTGAAAGTTTTTGATCAATTCTCAAATTTCCTTTCTCAGATCAACCCCCCTTGATGTCAACCAGTTTGGCTTTGAGAGTGGTCCCTCTACAGAAATGGAACTCCTGATGGTTTTGGAATCCCAGTGGGCTGCAAAAGCTGTGGCTCAGTCTGTCTTAATCCCACTTGGATCTATCTGCCACCTTTGAAGCTGTGAACCACCAAATCCTCCTGACTTGGGGATCTCTTTAATGGTGTGCTGCAGGGCTCAGTTCTTGGTCCTCTTGTTTTTTTCATCACTACTAAATCTCTACTCTACTATCATTCTATGCTGACAACACGGCTCTTCCTCTCCTTTCCACTGGATGACTCCACTATCTTACCACGTATTTCCGACTGTCTCTCTGACATCTCCGGTTGGATGAGAGAAAGGCATCTTAAACTCCACCTCTCTAAGACAGAAGTTCTTCCCAGCTAGGCCTTCGCCACAACCCAACATCAGCATAAACATAGTAACACTGAGTTTGGCAGAAATCTGGGGGTGATCATTGATGACCAATTGAGCTGTACTGACCACATGTCCTCAGCTCTAGGACATGCAGATTTCTCCCTCTACCTCATCAGAAAGATAAGACCCAACTCATTGTGTAGACATTGGCCATATCTTACCATGACTACTGCAGTGCCCTGCTGACGGGGCTATCAGCATGCAAAATCAACCCCCTTCAGATGATCCAAAATGCAGCAGCAGCTCACTAACTAATCATTTTTGATCAGCAAAAAAGGACCTTAGATGTCTGAACTGACTTCCTGTAGCTTCGCACTTCAGATTCTCAGCTGTGAATCTTGCCTACAGCACTTGCAAAGCTATTGTTTACCGTTATTATTAGAAGTTTCTCACGTTTATAAGATGACAAACAACCTTCTTTGTGCTTTGACTTAGGGACTTGCTAAAGAAAAGCAGCCCACCTATGATTTTACCAAACCCTTTTCCTTCTTCTGTAACCTCTAGACTATCTCTGCTACCTCCAGTATTATCTCAAAAACAGGGATAACATACTCGTTGAGTACGTCTCAATGCCCTCTTATCAACACAATGTCATACATAAAGGATAAGGATAATTCTGGGCCAATCTGGCATTTCAGGTGTACTATAGTGGGATGACTTATTAAGAAAATGTTAACTCCCTGCAGCATGGTTATCTTTACTGAGAAACAAAGGATTAGTAACATGATTGATGGGCCTTGTCTCCTAGGGATTATGCTGTAGAGCACCACTAATTGCTCGCTCTTGCTCCCTCCTCCTCTATTTATCTCCCTCTTTCTGTCTCATTCCATCCACATCCATGCCCGTGGCCAATGCAATACACTTTTAGCTATCACCTTTGCTATCAGAGCTTGCGGTGCAAAGGGTTGCAGGTGTCAGTGACAGGCTCTGGGCTCCTGGGTAACCACTAAAAAGACTGAACTGTCCTTAAAGTTCCAGCCAAGGGACTTAATTTTGCATTCAGGCTCAAGTGGTTTGTTGAACACATGCCAGGCCTGAGTCAGAAGGACAGGAAAGGAGGGAGTCCAAACCCTGTATGGGTATCGTAACGCGCCGTGTAATGGACTACTGTACAACTGGAAATAATGTGCTGAGTCATTTAGGAAAGCTATTAAGCTGCCTGGGTGACTTTGAAATTCACTAAGCTTGTTCAGCCTCTACATGTATTCAGGAATAGGGCAGCGACAGCCCCCAGCTCACTACAGTGGGCCCCCCCCTTTCTCCCCTCCACAGCTCTCCTCTTTGACATGTTTCTAACTAAATACTGAGAAGAAACTTAATTACAAATAACTAGGGGAGAGATTGCTTATCATTAGGTAGAATAGAAAATCGTATGGTTCCTGCCATGAGGCCTTGTTAAATACTGTACTGTTGTGTACCCCCCCCCAAACACACACTTAATTGAGCGTGTGTTGTTTTAACCTTGAAAGCATTTCAGTGATTCTCTTTTCAATTAATTTCCTAACATACAAGACCTACAAATTAAAATGGGATGCAAACATAATGTTGCTGTCAAAGAAAATCTCAAATGTTTTCGGCAACAATAGGTGACTCTACTCTTTTACTGGCCACTCACTTTAGATCACTGCGAGCCCACAAGACTGCAAAATACTGAATGGCAGTTTCACAGGACACCGAAGATCTTATTAAAATGATTGAAATTATACCACACCTTCCTCCGAGCCATGCGTGTCCTTGTCATTTGTCATTAACTATCCTCTATCATAGATTTAATGCAGAGGGAGCCATCGGGTGCAAGTATAGATACAAAATGCACTGGAGACTCACTTGCAACATTCTACCACATGCAGCAGACAGCACAAAATAAAGTTAATATAAAGTTGATATCAAATAGCATTTTTCATGACCTGCCTGAACTGCAGATATAAATGACAACTAACCCCAGGCAAAGCTGCAGGGAAGGTTCAATAAAGCCTGTTAAAATCAAACTTTGCCCATTTTATTCTTTAAGAAGTGATGCTGCATGGAAGATACCCATTTGCATACCAATACGCACGGCAAAAGTCTGTCTGACGGTCTGACTGCTTACCAAAGGGACTAACAGGGACCGTGGAATGTAAATATCTCACAGAGGTTTCCCAGGTTGTGATGCTGTTCAATGATGGATATAGTGTTTTACATTTTCCTCTTTTGGAATCAGTTCCAATATAAAAGGCCCCTGTCAAAATTTACTGAGCGGTTCAGAGGAGAAATATTCACAAAGGCTTGCTCACAAAGGTGATGTGTGGGGGGGGGGAAGAGGGAGAAGGTGAGTCAGAAATCAGGGGTGATTCAACACAAAAGTGCATGTGGAAACCTATCATCAAAAAGAGGGGTGTGTTTGTGCGTGTGCACACTTGAGTGAATTGATAGCCATGGGTATCCAAGGTTTGCTTTGAGTAAAGGCACTGAGAAAGCTTGCCACTGTCTTCAAGAGTTTTTTCTTTGCTTTGGGCACTTTAATCTTTCTCAACCATCTCCACGCTTGAATCTATTTTTTTTTTAACAATTGAACCAAATACTACACATTTCTCACTCAAGAAAAGCCAAAAACTCCATTCTAGCAGTGCTAGAACAATGCCGAGATCATTTTGGCGAATGTGACACGATGACTGATAGCATCTTAAAAAATACAATTCCAACATAAATTTATTATCTACTTTTAAATCTTTGTGATGAATGTCCTGCTCCTGTAGTATAATGAATACCTGCAGCCTCTAGGGATTCTTTCAATAATTAGTCAAGTGAAGTCATGTCTCCAAAAGGGAAAATAAAAATCATCCTTTAGTGTCAAACGTAACAGAGATTTGAGCTTTGCCGTGTATTTGCTTTTTTGGGGGTCATAAGCCAAAAATGGTCTGCAACCACTGGCCTAGACCACCATCATTCATGTGTGTGTGTGTGTGTGTGTGTGTGTGTGTGTGGGTATCCATCATCGCCTCCATCCATCAGTACTCTTCAGTCTCTTAAATCACACTGAGCAGAGAATGACTTGCCATGGCAGGGGTTACCTGGAGCTAGAGCTAATTTCAGGGCCGGACACAGCAGCACCCTGGAGTCCATTTTCAGTGAGCTTGCTGTGAAACACATGCTATTACTATTTCTTATATTAGTACTGCTTTTCTTTATATTCTTTACATGCAGCGCTGTTCTACGCACACATGAGGAATCACATACAACTGATTTTGTCTCTTTGTCTCTTCCGTCCAACCTCAACTTTGTCACATGCAAACTGGATTCAGTTATTCACGTCATCCCTGGCATTAACCACTGTGCCGAGGTTCTCACGCTCAGTTTTCACTCTTTATACTTTATACTGTGCCGCATTAGGCATATAAATGCACAGCTGTGCCCCCTTTCAGTCCTAATATTACCACCACCATAACGAGAAATACTAATTTTTGAGTTATGACCACTGAGGCAAAGGGAATAACTCAGATTTCAGTTTGCTTATAATGACATCTGAAAATCTTTGCTGGGCATAATTTATTCCGAAAACATTAGGTTCAATTTGCTCAATTTGCAAGAGGATGATGATAAATAAAAAAAAGTCGAAATGCAGCTTCGACATTGGGTCTTTTGAGGGACAAACCTTTCTTAGCTTGCCACTGAATTAGAGTACACCTGCACCCTCTCCCTCTCAATACCCTTCTTTGTTGGTACCCCAATATGGTCAATGGAAATTGAGGGTTTTTAAGGCCTATGCACTTTGAAAGGTTTTTAATTGATCTGTTTTTTGTTAAGAAGGTTCTAGACTGAAACAGACAGAAAAGAGAATAAAAACACAATAATCATTAAGATGAACACAACCCTGTCACCTTAAAAATCATCTTTCTGTAACTGTAAAAAAAAAAAAAAAAAAAAAAAAAAAAAAAAAACCATAAATGACCAGATTCTACTCTTGGTTCTGGTAGCACATACATATTCACAAATACAAGATATTTACTTACTGTTAAGCAAAATCACAGTCTTCCTCTAACCTTAACCAAAATGTCTTTCTTTAACTTTGGGGTGTAACTCTGCCTACACATCGTATACACACTATCCGCAACAACCGCCTGCTTGTTTTCTGTAAATTAATGTAGCACCTAGTTCATTCAAAAAACATCACAACATAATCATCGACTCATTACAAAAACAGAAGCACAGAAGTTTGCAGTTTGCTTGAGCAGAGCTTAATTTTCTAGTAGCCAGAAAATTGAGCTGCACCACAAGACGGGTGCAAAAAAAAAAAAACGTTAATCGTGATATGATCCTTCAATTGTCTGCAGACACAGATATGCACCAGGTAAACCCTTCCTGCTCTTTATTTTCCCCAGAGGGGTCACGGCTTAGTCTTTCAAGGATGGGCAAGCTAAATGGTACCGTATTGTAGCATAACCCCGTCTCCAGAGACCAAGGACGTTGTCCATTTGAGACTTTCCCCACGCTGATGGGTTCTATATTTCATCTCTCAATTACCCATGACTTCCCTGGGAAATACAAGACACCCCTCTGTGACATATGGCCCCCCTGCTTCCTCCTACGCCGTCCCTAAACTCAACAGGGCAACCAAACTACCCTGTGATGGCTTTCAGAGCGGGAATAAAGGCTCACTGTGAGCAACCCTTGTCTAACTGGTAGGAGACAGCTGGATTAGAAGCAGCAGCACCCCTAGAACATCCCAATTAAAATCAAAGCAATCACCATCGCGGCGAAGTCATTAGATTGAGAGCCTGTTTGAGGCTAAACGCCATAATAACGCGGGAGCCGCAGGATTTCAAAAGCCTGTCATACACTGATTTCATACATTGGAAAGTTTGATGAATAGAGCCTTGTGAGAGGCAACTCTTGAGCACTGCACTATTACTGAAAGCTTTGCTGGGGATTAGAGGGAAGACAGAAGCTTTCATTCCTTCAGTAAGTCAATGTATGAATAATTTACTCAGTGGGTATCTCTGTGAGCTCTCCCTGTAAGCTCTGGTAATGTTTTATTTGTATGTTTTCTGTCAAAAGTAATCTAGCATCCGAAGTGAAAACAGTTGGTTTAGATCCGCTGAGTGCGGCAGGCCTCATGCAGCTCGCATAATACCTGTTTGATGTGACATTTGTTGTCAGTGATAATTAGCTCTTCACTGGACCGTGTCCATTCCCTGTCCCATGATAAGGGGAGCTGTGAAAGAATGCACAAGGAGGTTTCCCCCATTTATCTCCCCCCCGTCTTTGCTGTGTCTGCTTCTGTTCAGAGTTTAAGTTAAACCTTATTTAATTCATACAACTTGGATCTTATTTATGTGAGTTTGATACCTTCCTACAACATTGTGATAAAAAAAGTTTTTTTTTTTTCAATCAAACAAACCCTGTCTGCTAAAAATGTCTTGCTATGCAACAAAACTGCAAATGCAAATAGGCTTTGTAGGAAATATAATTGCAACCAGATTTTATATTAACATGACAAGAATGAGTTAATGTCAGTTAATGCCAATTATACTGAGAACAAACACAACATATCTTTATCCGTTAATCGAGAGAGCGCCCCCGTATGGCCGTTGAAATCGAGGCATCCGCCCATGAACCTCAGGTTGGGGGTTCGCCCTTGGACAAGAGACTGAAACCCCTGTGGTAGCTGACATCTTCAGTATGAGCAGCTGTGCAACGACAATTTCCAACAAACCAATAACCAACCAGTAAAGTAGAAATGATTATTATTACTTTAAATTGTACACTTTAGGCACCAGGAACTTAAGATGGCCGTGTTTGTCAATGGCACCACGATAGCAGCTGCTATAACACGATTTTTCTTTACTACAACAGCAGGGTTTGGTTGGGTTTAGGTACAAACCCAACCCTTAGGTTCACACCATGTTTCACTTTCTTTTTTTCCAGGAACATCATCATCTATTTCTGAGATCTCTCTTTTTTTTTTTAGCAAAATGTTGATGCTATGTGAGCAATTACTTTGGTTATGATAACCAAAATAAATGATGAGATTAAATTATTATAATAGATTAAGCCAATTTTAAGTCTGCATTAGCTTAACATTTCTCTCGAACCAAAATGGTGCCATTTTTTTCTGGCTAATGCTGCCTTGCATCCAAAGTCATAAGTTAAGAAATTCTCAGCGGTTGGAGTGCAAATATAACCTGTGTGTGCTCCAGTGGTCCAGCACAGGGGGGAAATATAGGATCATGAAGGGAATGAAAAACATATTCCAGCCATGACATTTTCATTTATGTTTAGACTAGAGCTCCCTCTTTGCCGTTTATCTTTAGTTAACTTGCACTTTAAAAACCATGGATCATACACTCTGCCCATTGAGGTTTAATTCAAGCAGTGAAATTATGTCTGCCTCCCTTGCATCTCTGCCTTTACATAATACTAAAATGCCAATCAGCCCTTCCTCTCTTTCTGTTCCACTCTCTCCCACACACATGCGTGCACAGCGACCAGCTCAGGAAATCTACTGTATGCTCCCTTTATCTGTTTCACACTCAACACAGAATGCACACGTAGTGTAGACACACACACACACACACGGACACATGATGGACACACATGCGCACAAGCTAAGCAAGAGAGTGAGAGAGACAGAGAGACCCCAAACACCAAAACAGTATTAATCCCCTGAGGAGGTCTCTAAAAGGGTTTCTTAAAGCTGATTTCCACCACACAGAGGCTTTCCAGGTCAGCACTGTTTGTGGTGCCAATAGTGCTGAAGCATTCAAGCTTCACGCCCTCACCTTTCCACTCTGCTACTCCCTATTTCTTCCTCTCTCTCACACACACACAATCTTCCCTCCTCTGTCTCACTGTCTTACTCATTCACCGCATTTGTCCCTGCATCTCTTTGCCCTCGTAAGACTGCGCGCACACCAAGCTCACTAAATCTGAAAACGCTTCGTATGTGTGAAATCAAGAAACGCTGCATCGTGGAAATGAATGCAGGTCAATGACGACAACCTTTCTGCTTCTCGTCCCACAGCACGAAGCGTATCGTACTGATATTGACGCCACAGGTACACTTTGGCATCAGAATAGGATACTCCAGCGCCACCCTTTGGCGCCACGGGAACAACTTTATATACATGCAAAAACTGCACTGGCTTGGAGAAAACAACTTTAGAGTAATGTTACATTAAAAAACAACATAGATTAGAGTTAGGAACAATAAATTCAGGGTGAGGTTAAGTTACAAGCTAAATGACATAAAAACTAAATGCTACAGTGAAGACGTATTCATTTACTTCCTTACTATAGTAACCACATTGTTACGATTATCATTAAAGCAAACAACGTCTCACACTCGAGTCAAACCCTGGCCTTCTGTTAAAAAAAGTCCTGTGTCCTGTTCTACCATGCTCACCCCGTCTCCCCATCTCACCCGTATCAATAATTGAAGCCATCGAGTTTCCATTGAACTACACTGAATCACCAACGCGTATAGGTACCCAACGCGTTAGCATGCAATGCAAAGGGACTGGATGAACGGCGCTTTTCGATGCCTCGGGTATGAGCACAGGTTTTTTCCCTGCCTTGCACTAAAAGGTGCCACTTATACATTGGAGAAATTACACATTGAACCCAATGGCATTGCTGGATGAAAAGTGAAACAATCACCAAGTTATTCCAATTCATCCTGAGGTGGATCATTAGCATCTGGGCCAAATCCATGGTAATGCATCCAATAGCACAAATGTCAAAGTCATATTGGCACAAAAGGAAAAGTCAGGGAAATCACAAAGCCAGATTTGCTGGAAATAATTTAACATTTGTATTAATTCTTCTAGTCGATTTTGTCGATCATTTGCTGGATAAATAACGTGATATTTGCACTAAATGAAGTTATATAGCGCTTTTATCCAAAGCGCTTTACAATGTTGCTTCTAATTCACACACACACACTCGCACACCGATGGCAGTGGCTGCCATGCAAGGTGCTCACCTGAACCACCAGGACCAACTTGGGCTTCGGTGTCTTGCCCAAGGACACTTCAGCATGTAGCCAGGACCGGGGATTGAACCACATACCCTGTGGTCCGTGGACGACTGAACTAAAGTCATGGTCGTGTTCAGGCAGTTACAGTAGCTGGTTAGGGTCAGATGAAGACAGAGTATTGGTGGTAATACAGTAAAATGAAACGTTTTTTCTCTAATCCTAACGTCAGTGGATTTATTGCCTTAAACCAATGAGACAGAGGACTCGCAAATCGATCTCGGGTCTTGACAGTCCAGTGCTTTCTAAACCTGCCACCCTCCCCAGCCAACTCTTTGCAATTCACTTTTCCGTAATAAAAGTACCTTTTGTGTCATTTACAAAATACGCTGCATTGGAACGTAATGACTTATACATAATAACTTGTATAAGTAACTTATACATAACTTTTTACAAAAACGTAATCAGTTTAGTTGTGCGGGGATGAATTTTGTTTAGGAGACAGGGTTGGATAAAAAAAGCTCCTGAAATTATTAAGGTCCACGGACATAGAGCAGGCCGCAACATAAAAAAAATATTCATAAAGTCAGTTGTGTGGAAAGTTGACTCTGTATGAATGAACCACAGCTGACAGTTCAACTCACTGCTAACAAAGCTTAAAACACGTTAAATCAATGCCAAGTAAGACAAAATCATTACTGGCAGGTTACCCAGTAACCGTAATGTGATATTGCTGCTGTTTACCTTGTGACGACTGCAACAGATGCTGAAATGATTCATGCTGCAATAACTTCCAGGAGAAAATTAATCACTGTATGTGTTTTATAAATAGCTTTGCGGGGCTTTAACATCTGATATGGCTGCACATCATGCCTGTGCTAATCAAAAGGACCTTCCCTTTAATAATATTGCATTATCGTACAGTCACCTGAAGCCGCTACGCCCACACCAACACAGTGCTGTTTTCAGTCTCAATGCCCTTGTAGAGAGGGATAAAACAGAAAGAAAAAGGTTTCTAAATCATCTGCCTCAGTCTGGATGTCTCTCTTTCACTGAAGCTCTCTCGCTCCCACTCTCTCACTCGTCCTGATTGTCTCCGTGTCAAAGCCAATATGTTTTGCATTGGAATCACACTGTTATTTAACATAAATCGAAGCAACTTTAATCAACAGCAACATAAATGCATGATGCCTCTTTGTGTGTAATTAGTTCGTGGTCTTTAGCTTATCAGTTTTTATAAGACCTCTAGGCTCTGTAATGAGATAATTAAAATCTATACTGTGGCACCACTGCACGTGACTTCATCTTTATTTTGTACAGTCTGATAAAACACACAGCACAACGCAGTGGACAGAAGAGGGCGATTTTTGCCAAAGTGATTGTTGTTTTTGATGTTGATGTTTTCCACTGGAGAGAAGACTGCAAACCTGTCAAGATTTTAATGGTCACACATGTAAACTAGTGAGATTTGGAGCGAGCATTAAAATACAATGTCACACGAATAATTCAGGCAATAATCCAGGCAGGGCAGCAGGTTTTTTTCTGCATAATACGCTGCCTTCGAATGGGGGAGTTTCTCGAGCAGTATGTGGAACTACTTGTATGGAAATGGGCAAATCTGGCAGTGTTACGACTTCATTTCTTCCACCTGTGATCCATGACAGAGATGCATACTTTCCTCCCCATTTTCATGCTCAGCTCATGTTTTCACACCATCGTCTACTTCTCCCCCCCCCCCTCACCTCATTCTCTCCTTTTCCCACCACCTTGACTGATTCATGGAGTGGGTTGGTTTCCTGACAGTTCAACCCTCTGATGTGCTTTGCACCATCTCCTCCCCATTGCAAAACCCCATTTTCATGAACTAAAGCCACCAGAAGGGCTGCAAGACTCATCGATTTTATAACTCACACATTTTATGCAATCAGATGGTGGATGTGCTTTCTAGGGTGAGAGATCAAGGTTGTAATGCTGCACAATTGCCTCCTGTCTTTTGCCCTTGATTACATTAAGAAGGTGCTAGAGGGTGAAAAACCACAACAAAGGCAGAGACACAGAGACTGTAAGAGAATCATATTTTTTTCTTTTGGGGTGACTTGAAAAAAATACCATCAAGGTTACCTACCTGTTACCTGAGAGCAAAATGCTTCCATTACAGGATCTATGGACTCTTGCCTTTGTCTGCCTCGTAGGCAGTTACGACAGAAAATGACAAAATTAAGGAGGAACAGTGGGAAGAAACAAATGATGATGCAACACGAGGCAGCAGCTTTGCAAGTGGGCATGAGGCTACAGAGAAGGTTATGAATCGGCCAAAACCACTTTCACACAGCTGCCTGTCTGCTTAAAATCCCACTGTCTGTCCATGAAGCAGGAGCTAACGCAGTGTTTGCGTGTGTAGCTGTAGCTTTGCTTGTTTTGAGTGTATTTCCTTTGAAATAAGCCGTCATAAGCACGTTTGCTCACCTACTGTAATTATTATTTGCATCTCCTAATTGCTTTTATTTGATATTTTGACAGTGTTTCTTTGTCAGCTTTCCCTTCATCATTTTTAATTGTGTAGAAAATACAGTTATAGTTTTACAAGAAAATTGAAGGGTATGTATATATATTTGGATGCAGCGATCAGGTAGAACGTTATGACCAATCTGTCTAATTTAATGCAATGGTGACCGTCTCTAATTTTAAGTAGTGTGGCCAAAACCTGAGAAACACTTTATGTTATAATGCTATGACACCACAGTAAAATGTTCTGACAGTTTCAGCCTAAAAACGGAGAAATTGTAAAAGTCAATTTCATGGCAGAGTCGCTGTACTGGATTGCAGTAAAAATAATGTGTATGCCTGGTCCGTATGGACTGCTAGTACTGATCCACCTGGGATCAACATTATAACATGCAGAGCTGTGAATCTATCACCTCGTCGCTTTGTTGCTTGTCTGATTTAAATAGTGGGTAATATGACGCAGATGACTATGTGGTGAAGATGTAACTTTATGATGCAAAGTTACCCACTTTCTAACCAACTGTAGGTAAATTATTTTATTACTCTCTATAAGAATTAAGACCAAGACCAAACCATGGCAGGGTGAGACCCCAAGAGCAGACACACTGAAAACACTGCACAAATAAGTGGAATGTGCACCTTGACAAAAGTCAATCAAAAAAATACAAATAAACATAAGATTGGTTGGACTGGTTTCGGGGTCTTCACTTGGTCTCACTCTGCCTCAGTCTTGGTCTTAGTCTCGATTTATACTAAGGTCTGTAAATATTGATTTGTTTATGTATATTACAATTTACTCAACGACTTTGCCCACAATTCCTTAAAAATGTACAAATATTTTTACATTTTGTCACACTGAAGAAACAGTGAGGCAGTTTATCAGAACCAAATACTTCATAAATCAATAATTATTTTTGGTAACAATGGGTGTCTGTTATAATAACAGTACAAACCAACACAAATTAACAAAGAGAAACTGGACAAACGGGGAAATTGAAGTGCATGGTGCCGTTCTGGTGGCTACTCAATAAAGGGTGACAGCAGAACAAAACCTTGAAGAATTAGTCTATATGATGAGAATGACACAGCAGGGGATCCGAATACAAACTGTCATTACAAGACACACGGAAAACAATGCACCAGGCACCGCGGCAGGATCTCAACTGAGGCTTCCATTTAATGTTCATTAATGTCTGCGAGTGAATTGAAAATAAATTAGCAACAACAATGTGATGCCATTATTGAAATAACTACTTTTCAGTCTACTACTGGGCCTGCTAGAGTATATGGTTGTAATATTTAGCCAAGCCTTGCTGATATTGTTCAGAAGGCTGTTATTTCACTAGCTCACAGAAAGATGTCAAAGAGGGACAACAATTAGAGAGAGTAACTATTTTTGAGACGAACGGGCTGGAAAGTGCAGGCTTTAACAAAAGACTTTTGTCATAAATTAAAGTGCTCGCTGAAGTAATTTTCGTGTTTGGGAATGTGTTCACGATCAATCGAGAATCTGTAGACGAGGCACCGCCGAGTCCATCGAGGGGACTTCAATGCGGATACAACAGTATTAAAATGTAGAATAATGTAGTTTTGCGGGTGAGTGTTTTATGTGTGTTTTTATGTGTGTGGCTGTGGGTAGGAAGACCTTAAATGTGTCATCCACTGCCAGAATATATTGTTTTACTGATTTAAAAAAAAGGGGTTATTGAGATTGGCAGGGATTTTTTACTTATTTGTTTTTTTTATCAAGACAACGCTGATTATGAAGTGTGTTTTATTAAGTTGTGTTCCCGAGATGATTCCGAGGATCTCACATTTAATAGAATATTCCCCTCAAACAGATATTGGTAACCACATCAGATCACTCAATAAACACTGAACGCTCTCTGGTGTCGCTCCCTAATGTCATTCTCGTATGTAATACCTCTCGGGAAAAGCCAAAATGCTGTGTTGTAGTTACGGTTGTGGGCCAATGGAAGGAAAACATATTTAGTCTCTGCTAACACTCATAAGGACACTGAACAGCAACACACAGCCTCAGGGTGTCTGGTCCGTTAGGTACTCGAGTCTGACATATACTGAGCAGCAGTATGTACTGTATGTCTTCTCTGTTGCAGTTATATGACCTTAAATCCTGGCAGATTTGACCCGGTTTTAGCCCCAGTCTGACTGACCTCGGCCCATTTTAGAATTTCATCCTGACCCGTTGGCGATTGACGCGCATCATTGCGGCCGATTGACAGACCCGCACAGCAGTGGAGTCGGATGTTCTGGCAAAGCAGCACGCGAGTTAAGGATTAATGAACGTCGTCCGGTCTCTGCCCAGTTTCAGCCTGAGCACAACTAGTCTCTTAATCTGTCCTTGTATGTGGTTAGCACATAGCAAGTGTGGATCTTTACAACGTTCATACTTGGCCTTGTTCTTTTTTTAGTTTCAGTGCACGCTGCCGTAATAAAAGAAGGAGGGCAGTTCAAATAATATGTGGGAGGACAGTGAGCGGTTAGATGTCATTCAAGCAACGTTCGGAAAATATGGCGGAACAGGGCCATAGAGAATGACTATGCCGGCACAAACTTGGAAACTAAACACTAAATGAAAGCTGAACGATGTCCCTATTTCCCAATATTCACAGTTGTCTCTTGTTCCTTTTGCCATGTAGACATTTTGCAGTAGCTACATGTAATACGTTCAGAAGCGTCCGGTGTGAACCCGCCCCACACAGCTATGTCTGGAAAACCGGATGTAGAAAATGTGTCCGAATTGAGCCACAAAGTGGTGAAGAGTGTGGTCATGGATATTCGCTTTTCAGGTTCGACGCCGTTTCCTACATTAGCAATTCAAAACTATAACATTGTAAAATCCGTCTTGTATAAAATTGTCAGACAGAAGACACAGTTTAAGACCATCTCTCTTCTCATGTCCGGGCTCTTACAGCTGGTAGCTTCAACGTGCTGATGTTGCAGTAGCTTTGGCTTGTTGCCTACCACTGGATTGTTGGTTCCTTTACTTTACTTTGTGCCCTGCTAGCTACTGTGTGATTACCCTTACTAGGTAACTTCTGATGTTATCATGAATATTGCAGTGTCTTTATTAATTACAGTTTTGACTGTGGTGGCTACATCAGATTAATGGCAAAATAATAATAGAATAATATATAAATGTCACATTATTGTTTGTAGTACTGTAGTTATAATAGTATTAAGCTAATGCTGTAATTACACCGATCAGGCATAACATCATAAGAGGTTCTTGTTTTGGCCACACTATTTAAAATTAATGAGGTGGCCAAAATATTAGAACCACCTCTTCTTATATTACGCTCCAGTACGACTCCGCTAACCACTTAGACCTCAGTGATAAACAGAAAGTACTTTCATCGGCTTTCTGACAGTTTCAACCTAAAAACTGAGAACTTATAACATTGTAAAAGTAGAACTCATGGCAGAGCTGCTGTTTTGGATTGCATTTAATTGCACAGGTGGTCATAATGTTATGCCTGCTCGGTGTATATTACGGCATTGTTACCCTCTAGGGTAAATTTCCACGTTTCTCTCCAGAGAAGTTTTAGTTTAGTGAAGTTTTATGACTTCAAGTCACCAAATAACAGGAGTGTTAGAGCTTTGCCGGTGCCTCAATTTTAATAGACAGAGAACAATGGAAATTAACTATTTTTAGAACCGTTACGTAGCAGTGCTGCGTTATCAGACACATTGCCTGCCTGTCACAAATCAGAGTCTACAGTGTGCCCACACCAATATACAGACCAGTAAGATGTTCAAGTGGTTCTGTTGCTCACAGTCTTACGTACACACAAACACACGACTCCCACATACTCCAGCTAGCTTTTCCCACAGCCAACACACACGCTGTTAATCTTGTTGTTAGTCTGTTATCCAAATGACCTTTCAAGATAATTGGTTTATGAGGATGGCCCTTAATGACAGCGTATGTCAGGAGAGGAACATGCAAAACACCACAGACGGCACAGTACTTTGTGTATTTAAGCGTTAAGCACTGCGTACAGTGGATGTCATATTAAACTTAATGCACAATAGTAAAACTGTTCACATAATTAAGAAATGTGTGGTTTTAAATCTGCAGCTTTCTGATGTTTGATTTTTGAATCTTAATGTGGACGTACGTCGGTGTAATTATTATTATCTATTAAATAGCAGCAACTTGCAAAATCCTTCGTTGGTTTTACAGCGCTATCACAACTCATTTCATCAAAAAGTGTACACCTACTTAGAGGGAAGCAAATGAGAATGTGTCACTGTGAGGACGTTTAAAAGCGAGAAGAGTAATCACTACACAGTTGGCATGAAGGGCAGCTTGTGCTAAAAGTCTACTGATCTGAATGGCTTGTGTTTGGAATTGTTTCAAGTATTGCCATCTATCTATTAGCACGTAGTCATCATAATCAGAGTGGGAGTTAATTTCACCTAATGGAGCCTATTTTCCTGGAGTGGAGAAGGCAATCAGAATTTTCAAAAAAATATATACCACAATTCTTATGAGACACGCTCACCTGACAGCTGCTAATGATCACAGCCCTTCTATATTTATGACAGCCAGGATGGAAACGGGGATAAGTCCATAAACAACAGGAAGCTGGGGGGAGAGATGTTTGTGTCAGTGTTTACTGTGGCCTCTGATATGCCTTCAAATGTGCTGGCTGCTGCTAGAGCAGTCTGCAAAGCAAGCACTGCCACACCAGCAGCACCGTGGACGGCAGCTTTAAACCAGCTGTATGTCAGCGCAGTGACACGGCCTTACGTATGTGAGGAGGATATGCGTCTTAAATATTTAACAATTAAGTGAGCTTCACAAATGGTCAAGGTACATTACATTTCCCTGGAGTTCGCTGAGTGATAATGCATTATTAATGGATGTCTCCTTGGTTGTTTTTTATATTTCAAATGGAAAGAATTATGACATTGAAAAGAAATATGAAAGGAATAAATGTTCCATGTACTGCTAAGTGCAGAGCACGTAGTTAATTTATGTTATAAATATTAACGGTGGGCGGACAGAGTTAAAACATGTAGTTGTTGTGCAGCTAAATAAAAGGGTGTTAGTACACCCACTACCTGATTCTGAGGGTACACAAGTAGAGCACTTTAGTGCTGCCTTAAACACTGTACACTAGTGTTAAGTGCATGTTCAGTTTCGAATAATAAATTGTCCACATGGGAGCACTTGAAATGGATGGATTGTATTCACTCATATCAATCATAGGAATGTGTAATTGTTACATTTCTCATTTGCTACAACAGTAGTGCGATTAAAAAACAGGGCTGTGATAACCTTTAATCTTTTCGTGAGTGGAAAGCTGCACAAAACTAAAGCAAAACGTCTCTTCTCCGAGAAAACAGACCATTGCACTGCAAAGTTTTACTTTTACTACCCCATAAAGCAACAACTGTGAATATAAATCCATTTGGCACAGAAACTCTAGCAAATGGTTTGTGTGTGTGTGTGTGTGTGTGTGTGTGTGTGTTAAGGGAATCGCTGTGTCACAAGCAAAACTTAACCCTCTGGAGTCTGACTTCCTTTTACACCATCCTTACTCCACATGCCGGGCGTTGTTTGGTTTCACAGCTGTATAGTGACAATCAGGGATTTTCACAGATTGATTTTATCAATGTTCAGCTCAAGGTTATTAAAAAAAAAAAAAAGTGTTGTATTTGTTGAGTCACACCAAAACAGTAAGAGATGTAATAAATAAACCTTATTTACATATAAAAATGACTGTAACCAAACTCCCCGGATCCCTGGAAATATTAGTCACTGATCATTTAAACATTTCCACAGCTGCATTTTCAGCTCAGGTTGTCTAGACATTGTGCTCAGTGTGATCACACAGAAGTTTCAGCCGTGTGTTTTTGTGCTCATTCAAAAACACAACAAGGCTGTTGTTTTAGCAGGAAATAATGCGCGAGGACAACAGGTTTAATGCATGTCTATATCAGTTTGAGTGCCTCCGTGACTCAAGAGGAAATTGCAACAATACTGAAGAAAACAAGCATCGATCTTCTAATAAATATTATCCCTGAGTCATGCTGGAGAGCAACAGATATTAATTGCTCTGCTGCCAGACATAAAAACAAGTAACAAGGCTATCGAGCGTGGAGGGATTTGGGATGGAGAGATTCTGAGCAGATTTCTCCCATCAGGTAGGTCAGAGATTGAAACTGACCAGAGAGTTGTTCATGTCCCGGTGGGTTGGGAAAAACTCCCAGTAACAGACCATCACACAGCTGCATGCGCCTGAGGCAAACCTTTCCTCCTCACCCCCGGACCTCTTCACTTCAAAACTAGGGCAAAACTTTTTACACAGCCACAGATCCATCAGATATGACAGAGTGAGGACAACATGGAGCTTCCTTATCTTTTCCCTTTACGCCACACAAAGAACCTTGACTTGAAGTGTTACACTGTCTGTGTGTGTGTGTGTGTGTGTTTGTGTGTGTGCTGTGTGCTGGAAGTGATCATTTTTTACATTTTCAACATGCTGTCTGCGCAGGTTATTACAACCAACAATAACGTGTTATAATCAACAAACGTCAAGCAGCCGTTGTAATTATGACAAAATCCATCCATCATCTGTCACCACTTATCCTGTTCAGGGTCGTAGCAGGGTCTGGAGCCTATTCCAGCTGTTATCGGGCGACTGGCGCCTTTGACAGGTTTCCAGTCTATCACAGGGCAAAGGAATATGAGCCCCTCTCAGACATGCACTGGAACCCCGATAGTCTCCCGAAATTGTCCGGAGGAGGTGTATGTGAGAACGCAAATGTCCGAGTGAGAAGCTCCCGACATTCTCTAAACTTTAAGCTCCGACACCCACTGTACTACGTCCGTACGGTGCCTACTCGTACCCCTTGACATTTTCCACCTTCTGTGGATGGAGAGTATGCAACATGGTGGTCACTCCCTTTCCTGCTGTCGCTGCCACTAAAGTAACCTACATTAGTTGAGTAATGTGTTTCATTTGTAAAAATTATCTCATACGTTTTTTTGCCAGTGAAGGTGGCAGCAGAACTTTTGCAGCCTGTGAAGTTGCTCTCCCCCAATTCTTTCTGCCAAGCCAGAGATGATGTTACAGTCAAAAGTTACCCAGATCTCAGACTCGAAATTACAAGTTGATGTGAACTTTTTCTTGCCGCTTGGCTGCTCCTAAGAACAGTTTAAATGACATGGTGTGAAATCGGCATTGGAGGGCTATTTAAACAGATGCCTGCTGCCACAGGGCTGCTCTAGTATGAGGGGTTAAGGATAAATTACCTACAGTATATGGCCATTTAGGCTAAACGCTCTGTTGAATTGTTGCGTTTCAATTGTAGAACTTTTATTTTTTTTTCTAAATCGTCATTTCATACACAACAATATTAATTAAACGCTGACAGAATGTGTTCAAGCAAATATTAACATGTATTATTATATTCTGTTAATGATTCAAACCTTGTTCTGGAACTGTGCATTGATATTAGTGGAACAAACAGACAAAATCAATTAGTGAAAATGTCCCTAATGTGTAAACAAAAACTCCGGCTTCTTCTTGTCTGGTGGCATTAAATCCGAACAGGTGTTTCCTTAAAGAGAAAAGCTGCAGTGCAATGGTCTTTCTTTGTTGCTGAGCTCATTCAAACATTGAACAATTAAAGAATATTAAAAAAAATAAAAAATGCTTTCAGCGAAGGCTGTTAGTGTGGATTATTATAAGAACAACTGCACCGCTGCATTGTTTTTAGCATTAGTAAACCTTGAAAGACAAAGCAATCAGTGGGAAATACAAACCCACAATGTAAAATATATAATTTAAGCGTAAACAAAGCCAACGACATTGTGTCCTACAAACAAGTGTTATCTTTGTTTCCGCAGCCTGATATACCTCGTTCCTCTGTGCCATAGAGCTCAATTCAAAAACTATTAAAAACAGATTAAAGAGCCACACTGTTGCACTGGGTAACAGGCTTCTTCATTAACATGAACACACACTGTAGCTCATTTTGACTCAGTTGCTGCCAATAGGATCAGGATTTCCACAAGTTTTAAAAGGCAAACTAATGTTGTTGTTCTCCCTGTGATAAGAAATACAAGCTCCATACTAAACACCTAAAGCTGAATTGGATAAACTATAAATGAATAAATATCATATTTCAACCACTTGCACACAGATCAGTGCATAGATGCAATAATAGCAATATTTCATTCAAATCTTCATAGGTTCCACATAACATCGCACCTCGACAAATACGGTATAGACACATTCAGTCGACAACTATATCAAATAATTCAACCATATGTCAATCCCTTCTGCAGAAATGCAAGTCTTGAAAACCCTATATTGCTTGTGGCTGAGACTGTGGGAGGCAGCGTGGAGGAAAAGAGCCTTGTGTTATGAATATCCAAAGGTCCAGAGCTAGATGGATGGAGCGAGCGAGAGGGGCAGCAGAGAGAGAGATGAGTTCTGAGATTTAGTCCAGAGTGGAGGGTGCAGAGCATGACTTTGTTGGGGAGCCTTTGAAATCCAAGAAGCCAGTGGAGGTCTCTGAGCAGTGGGGTGTTCGGGGCGTGTGGATCTTTTGTGGACGTGTAGAGTGAAATACAATAGTATGTGCTGAGCAGTGCAGATTGGGTATGGGCTACATTCAAGCTAATTTTGGGATGGGGAAAAATTACCCGATACAGTGAGGACACAGTGTAGGCTACAATCGCGTCACCGGTACAGATTTCCCCCTCCTGTTCCTGCACTTTTACCTAATGATAAATAATGTCAGCCATTGTGAATGGATTATGTAATGCTGCCAATTCTCCTCATAGAGGGAGTGTAATGTGCTCCATTTATCAGTTGTGTAACACTGATGTGTGGTAGCCACAATGGAGGATGTAAAGTTGACGTAACCGGCTGAGGGACACTGATTCTCCTGCCTATGTGTTGGTGAGCTGTAGGCATCATGACTTATCCGTCCTGATTCAGTGCTGCTGCTACTGCACGTCAGTAGAGGAGTCAGGAGCCACCTGACTGTTGTGACTTAGAAGAACTTTCATGTATTTATCACGATTAGTGTTTCCAAACGTGACTGTAGCCTAAACTGTACCACTCACTGTGTCAAGTGGACCACATCTCCTCTGTCTCTGGGGAAGGCAGATCTTTTCTGAATATGCAATGCAACTCATTGTGCAGGCGCTGGTCATGCAACGCCCTGCTGACGGGGCTGTCAGCATGCACAATCACACCCAGCAGCACATCTCATTTTTAATCAGGCCAAAACACATCACTCTTCAGATTTCTGCACTGGCTTCCTGTAGCTGCCCGCATCAGGTTCAAAGCTCTGACTCTCGCCTGCAAAGTGGTCGACTCAACAGCACCTTCCTTCCTCAACTAACCCCCTCCCACCCATTACGCCTGGTGGTCCCATCACCACACAAAAGATCCCAAGCAAAACTCATCAGCTCAGTGGTCCCGTGATGAAGGAACCAGCTTCCAAACTCTGCATGTGCAGCAGCCTCCCTCCCAATATTCAAAAAAACTGCTGAAAACAGAACTGTTCTGCAGCTTCCTATGCACTTAAATAAATGGAAATGTACATGCAAATACCGTTTCTTGCTATTGTGATTTCATTTCTCAGGCTAGTGTTCCTTTTCAAAAACAACATTTTAACCACAGGGAAACAGACAGGTCTCAGTAGGTCATTAATAGAAATGTAAGTGCTACCTGGATAGTTTTCCAGTGAGAATCATCATTTTGGTAATTACCAAATGTTGGCATGCAAACGTGCATAAATTGTGTGTGAATAAGAGTGAACTGTACGCATGTTAAACATCTGGATTCAGGCTTGTTTATAATCATTTACCATGAACTCATTCGTGGAGTTTAGATGCTTCTTTAAGGTCTTCACATGTAGAAAGACTTACAAAAATTAAACCTGGAAGTTGCACAATCCCGCAATTACTCTAGATAATACTATTACAGTAGCAATGCAGGTCCTGCAACCATCATTATGCGCTTGAAGATGTACAGTTACCCAAAAGGCCAAGTTGTTGTTTTTGATTGAAAATGTCGACTCATAAACAAGCAAGTCATTGATATCGGATGCAAATGGAAATCTGTGGCAACAGGGGCATGAACCGCTCCACGTGAGACCGAGCAGAACATCTCCAGTTTGCTTACCCAGAGAATCAGAGCAGAGACAGATGGTGTGGGAAGAAGTGAGATCAGCAAACTCCTCTGCGTATTGAAAGGGTAAACAAAGCCCACTGAATACTAGCTGTCAAAATCCAATCATCTCTCTCTTGTAAAGCACAGTAGTTGCTGCCTGTTGAATTCATTTACATCTTCAGTTGTTGGTTTTGTTATTTTATAAAGCATGATTTCTTTATTAGCACTTAACTAAGGAAGCTGGTGTGTATTAGAGGGCTGACATTAAGCTCTGTGTGTGTACCATCGAAAACATTAAGACTGCATTTAGTCTGAGTTAGGAACAGCATATTCTGTTTCTTATATTTGTCATCTTAGTGATTACCAAAATAGAATCAACAACACAGCAGGTGGCAAAGGTTTCTAACTGTGCATAGTGATGAGCTATGGAGGATTTCTCTCTTCTCTACTTTGTATCAACAAAATGAGGAATGAGCAGCACGGAGCTCTGAAATTCCTTGTTGAATAGAACAGATGAAAACATTTCTGGCATTTGTTGTTGTGTGTAGTTTTTTTTTTATTATTATTAATTCAAAACTATGAAGCACATTGGGTACGTTGTTCAGATGCAGCATTATCCATGTAGTAAAACAAACAATGTAGGTAATGATTAGGTATTTCTCAGGTGTGACGGTTCATTTTTGAATAAACCATCCAAATGGAATCTGGTTTGCCTGAGGGCAGCGCAGAGGAGCAACGTGCCGAGGAGGCGGGTTGTGCTTACAGGGAACCTCAGGTCATTCAGTGTCATTATGGAGATACTGTGCTCCAATATGGCTTCCAGGGGCTGTGTTTTGGAAAGCCATATGTGCTCCAGGGACTAGGGACTATATGATTTGGCAACTTATTCTCATCCCACAGCGTCAGGTAATGAGCTAATGTGTCAAATTGTAGCGATTTTATTCCACTTATCGCATCGACTTCTATACACACAAAAACTGCGTTACGGAAAACAAGACACGCATAAACTTCTTTACTGTTGTAACCACATGTGCCAGGTTTGTGTCCCGTTCGTCGTCAAAGTGCACAACATCTCGTACAAGAGTTAACCCTGATCTCCTGTGGAAAAGTCCTGTCTTGTAGCAGCCTACCATCCACCATCCCCGTTCACTTCCCTATGAAAAACCTTGGCAAAATCATCATTTCAAAAGAATTGAAGACATGCAAAACTATCGGCCTTGACAGTCAAACCTTGGAATGATTTCATAGTATATTAGCTGTGTTGTTCTACTCATCGCTGTGAGTATAATGTGTCAATAAATACGGAACCGTTATGACAGGAGATCATTGTAATGATTGAGCTACTGAAAACGAAGCTTCCCTCAGAGCCATTCGGACCTTCTTCAACAAGTCCTATTGTATTAAACAGTCAACCAGGGATAAGAGACAAGTTGTTGGAGCTACTGGGACACACTAGAAGTAGCCTGCTTTTATTCTGTGTTTTGCCAACAGCCTTAAGCACAAATCAGCTCTTTGTCTGTGGTACATCAATCTAGTTATCGCTGCGTTAAGTGCAAGGAGGCAACAAAAGTTTAAAAAGAAAATTGCATATAACTCTACAAAACGATTCTATTGTTGTGTACTTTAATCGCATTTATGAATATTGTCCTCAAATACTTTGTTGTGATTTACTGGACTCTACATTGATTTCACGTGCTTTGAATTTACAGCTTGGGCTCCTGTGTGCTACTGCATTCAGAACATGGCATTGAAATGCGATTAGCTCATTTTTTGTTACAATTGCACATCTTTTAGTAAAAGCTGGTGTTAGCTGCGTGTTGAATTAGCAGATAGTAAACGAGTCCACCTGCTAGTTAGACATGTCAGAAAACATACAATATGTATTTAAATTTAGAATTCATTCTTGGTGTTTAATTGAACTGAATTTGCACCATAATGTTTTCACACATCTTCATTTTTTTTTTAGTTCAGATGGTAAATTGCGTTACAAAACCATGCTACACTCTCAGGAAAAGAAAAGTGACATAATTGTTCCTTTAGGGGTACAGCGGCTTGTCACCGGGGCTTTCTCTTTACATTTGTACCTTTCAGTTTGGATTCTTATTCGTACCATTGGGCTAAAAGCTGTTTACACTATTCAGCACCTTGAGTTGCGTATATGTCACTGCTTTTCATTCAATTTAGTCAATGATAATTGCATTATTGACTTTATATTTTTCAAATCCACGAATCTACTTAAAAAACAGGCTGTCTCCTAAAATAGTACCATAACTGAATAACTAGTACATATATGTTTCTCTTTGGGAAGGTCAGCATAGTTTCTTTGAGGTCCAATGATTAGCCCTAGAGGGTCCATGGGGATATTGTACCTTGGGGGACAGAAGTGGGCATCTACTACCCCCCGTTTCTGACAGTCTATAGTGCCAGACGTGGTAGTTAAGAAACGTGACGTAACTTTCAGCGACGGGTACAACAATGGTTAATAGGTTTGCAAATGGAAGGCAGGGGGATTAAAGAAATGGTACCTGGCATTAGACTGGATCCAAAGGTGGCAGGCAGCTTGTTCCACAGTGGCACAGCAATCAGGGCTGATTTGTGTGATTGAGAGCAGGCAGTAAATGTTGATGGCTCATTTGCTCGTTGATGGATAATTGTAGCCATTAACAACATGACACTGGTCTCACCTTTATTATAAGATTCTTCTTCACAGTGTTAATGGTTTCCTCTTGTCCGTGTCCTTGCATTCATTATTAGATATCCTATCCTGTTGTGTCCCTTAATGACTAGACCTGATCATATAGTACTCTGCTAGCGCCATAAATCTCCTTAAGATGTTTTAGCGTCCCGTGTTGTTATTCAGTTCAAGGATAAATGAAACAAAATCGCTTGATGCATTCCTCTGTGCTCGTCTGCTTTTGCCTATTACACAGGGTACATTTTTACGGCGGCACCTCCACTCCAGGATGGAAATAACTAGGGACAGAAGCTGTGGCAGAGATGGAGCAAACATAAGCACATAATGCCTCTGTGCTTCCTTCAGACCCTGCAGGCAGCAGAATGAATTAATACAATATACCTTCTTGTGCTTTGAAGCTTAAACTATGCGTTTCCACCTTACACTCTGCCTGTCTCTCCCACGGGACACATGGTCATATAAACTTCGCAGAGTTACATAAATATGTTTGATAATGAATATTCTAATGTTCCCGGCTTTGTTTTATATTCAACGGGGGGTCAATATTACCCATTTTTCAAAGAGGAGAAATTTAGTTAATTAGCTCTGGCCCTTTTGTTACGCACTCATTAAAATTAATTCAAACTTTATTTTATTTGCATAACTTGTCAGGATTATACAAACACGTACACAAAGAATAAAAGTCATATTGTAGTTGATTAATAAGCGTCTCATGGCAGGGGGAAAAAAAGAAAGGCCTTTCCTCTTTATTTGAAGATGTGTGGGGAAATTATTTCCTGTTTGTAGGGAACAGAGCCAAGTCCTTGTCACACGGGAGATGAATGCGCTTAGTCACTTTGCTTGTTGACAAAGACAGGCTGTATCGAAATTGTGTTTGATTTATGACAGTGACAGAACCTCCAAGTTAATCTGGGGCATCTTGAATAACTGGCCTTTTCTAAATATGCAGAGTCAGTGTAAAGATGCACTTTCGACTTAAATAAAGAAGAACATATTGAACCCCTGAGGTGTAGAAGTGCAGAGGAACCCTCAGGCTAAATGTTCTTTAAAGATCATCCCTGATAAGGTTCCTGAAGGATCCATTACCGCCATATTTTATTGACAAACGGACCACCTTCCACCGCTGAGTTCCCTTTCTTTATTACGTGCACGCATGTGACCCGACTAATGCTCAGCCCAGTCTGGCTTTTGATTGTAGTTTAGTAATCAGTGTCATTACAAGCACAGTGTGGAAGTGTATTCCTGTGCAGTACAGTACAGTACAGTGCTGAAGAGGCTTTACTGTAGGTGCCCTGAGGCAAGGTACAGGTGAATTCTGTTTCAAAGCTTCTGAGGTTTGGGGCAAAGTCAGGGCTGTAAAGTCCACCAGATACATGAGCGGTAGACATTAACTTCATGGGCTGTTGAAGGTAACATAAATATGAAACTAACTTACAAACTGGTAGTTTGTTTTCTAAATCCAGAGCTTCAGATGTGATGTTCTCGGGGCAAAGGGCATAAAAATCTCGACCCGAACCTAATGAAAGCACTGATCACTACCATGCTACTGCCGTAGAAAGAATTTGTTTTTTTAAGCCGCCACGCTTGAAGATCTGTGGTACTTCCAGTCAAAACCGCTAACGTTTCTCTTCCATTTGAAGTCTGGCGCTCCTCCGTCTTTAGATTTCATTTAGTTTTCCCCGACTTTCTCGACTTCTCTTCACAGTTTCTGAGTAGGATTCCTGTGCGTGTGCACACGGCCCTGAAGTCTAGTGACTTTTTATGGGCACGGCTGTGCTACAGTAGGACTCATTAACATGATAACTAACCTACAAGACCTATGAATGAGCCCCGGTGTATTTACCTATGTGTGAGGTTTTGCCTCGTAGTCCTCACTGCACTCCAAAAACAACTAATACCATTGAAGTTTGGGAATGGATTCTGCCCCACGTGATCCTGATTATTGCTTCAGGATTCAATCCACACAAATGCTCAGCCGCAGTGGAACTTCATAAAATACAACAGCATTTGTATCATTAAGCTCAGGCAAATAAAATGCCTTGCTTCTCTGAGGTCAAATTATCCTCAGGAGCCACTGTTTACCATATCTATCCTTCCTCGCGCTGCCATGAAATGAGAAATACCTCTCCCGATAGTCTTGCATTACAAATTTCATAGTGATCTAATGTCTTCTCAGACTAGTTAGTGATGTATTTGGCGGCTGGCTGCCTCCAGACAGAGCTCCCGTATAGGAGATGTAGGGCAAGTCACAGACGTTGGTGATGCCCCCCTCCCTACACACAGACACACACTTCCTCTAATGACTTTTTAAGTCACATAGAGCTCTAAGAAATTACAGTTTCATCTCATTGTATTGTGAAAAGTAAGAGGGGGCGAAATTCGAAACAGTGGCCCTCCATGAAGGTAAGGTTAATCTATTAAAATCAGTCTGCGCTGTGATATTTTACATTGATATGGAAATTAAGCTTAATGAAATACACTGATAACTTTTACATTTCATAGACAATTATTCAGATTTAGATCAATAATCCGAATCAAAGAGGCAATTACATTTATGAAAGTGGCGTTCCAATCAATGTCTGAGGCTGATTCAATACAAATTGAAACGTTGTTTATCCACTTGTCTGTGGTGACATGTGCAATATAACTGTAAGCCACTTCATGGGAGCCGTCCAAATCTTCCCAGACAGATGACATTTTTGTTGTTTCTATTAGTCTGTGCCAATTCCTTTCCTTCTCACTTAAAGCCTGCTTCTTTTTTTTTTTTTCATTGCTTGGCAGTTCATTGTTGTTTTGTAACAGCTGTTATGACATGTTTTATATCTGTGCTTAAAACAATAAAAGCTTATGTCGAGAAATAACATGTTGCTTTGGAAGCAATGACAAGATATGGTCCGGCAGGGAAAATTCACATGTTGACAATAATCTAACACCAAGGAGATCTGAAGGGCACCAATATCAGCCCCAGAAGCCACATCAGTTAAGCACTGTCTCTACTTAATTATTGATGTTGCAACTACTGAGTTGTTTGGCTATGTGCTGGAGGAAAACAGCTTAATAGATGCTGTTGTGCTGCTTTTTTTAATTTTTTTTATTAGAGTTTTCTTTCACAAGGGCCACGGGAGATCACGGCACAAATATTGTTTGTGCTTCAGAGGCCAGAAGAAAACTCCCTGGAGTTAATTTACCTTGGTGAATCAGCTAACCCCCACTGAGGCGACTCAACTTTACCATCATACAGATTAAGCTCAGACAGAGACTGGCCTCTTTGTGAATGTAAGACATCGGTAAAAAGAAAACAATTTATAAGGCAGACTTAGAGTTCAACAGAGTAGGAAAGCTGAGAGCTAGGGGGAAAATATTTTTGTTCTGGAATTCATGAATGCTAAGCGCTGGCAAAGGAATATTACCACATGTGCACATAGAGTTTGGCCTGTAGGTGGCCTGAATTGGGATTTGAATAGCAGTGATCGCTGTCGCCAGGTGACAGTTCCTAAACTACAGCTTACAGCAAATTCAGGGCATTGGTGCAATTCACTTATTCAAATTAAACAATAAGTGTGAAAACAAACTTTTGCATTAGGTGAACTGCTGCCAGTGCTGTTGTGCTACTCTGAGCCACAGGATGCTCCGACAGCACCTCGCCACAGTAGGAAGAGTCATGGAGCGTGTTATGTAAAAGCCAAAATCGGAAAAAAAGTTACATACCGAAGCTTGAAAGTCTGGAGAATTATGCAACATCACACATAGAACGTAAGACTCGAGTTTTGTACCGTTTAGAAATGTGAGACTACTTGATTCACAGAATAGGGAATTATATCATGTTCTTTCACACATGAAATGGATACGTAGAATCTTAAAAGAAGAACCGTTCATGCGCAGAGACTAATGTTAGTACACAGATGGATTCACTGTAGAGACAGGGTATTAATGCCAACGCTGAACTGAGGGGGAATAGAAAGATATTTGTATTCTAACTGCTTGTAACTGAGCCCTCTCCTTCTATTACCCACTGTGGGTTGCTCTCACATGGGTCATTTATCACACAAAACCCTATAGTGCCCCTACTTTAAATTAGCCCACTTTGACTAATGGCAGTGAGGGAAATGTAACATTCTACCCATTGATTTACAGGAAGGAAAAATGCATGTAATGATCCAGAAATTCCCTTTTTTAAAAAAAAGAAAAGAAAAAAGGAACACCCACAAATACCCCCCACCCCATTGCAAAGTTCAATTTGAAAGTTTATGCACAGCTTGTGCCACATAAGCCATACTAAATGACTTGTCAAATGGAAGATGACTTCTTACGCAATGAAGGAAAATTGCCATTTGAAAAAAATAAAAAAAAATAAAAAGACCCATTATTGGAGGTAATATTAAAAGCAATCCATTCTAATCTGTGATAAGAGTTCAATAGCATTTTTTCAAAACCTACCGCATGAGAACCAATAAAGAGGAAGCACTTTGATATACTGCAGAATCAATATCATATTTAAAGTGCTCATACAAATTTCGTGTGCAGTATTGTTTTATATTAACAACCGAGCGCAAGCAGATAAAGTTATATCACCCTGGGCTTGAACGATTGCTTGTACCAGCAATGAAAATCTGACAGTGTTTAGCTTATTTCAGACAGAAATAATACAAACTTAAGTATGAAGACGAAGCACCTCCTTCAGTGCTAAACTGAAATACTGGGTGTCATTTTTACAGTCTACATTAAAATATAGTATGTAATAATGACAAGGCCGCAGGAAGCAGCGCTTTGTGTTTACAGGTCAATCTGAGAGTTTAAAGATGAGGATTCATCATGACACATCATGACACAAGAAATGCTGTGCTGTGGTGTAAAGGGGGAGGGGGGACAGACTGTGCGAGGGGGAAATGGGGTGAGCTCCATCTTGGCAAAGACATGGACATCTGGAGCATAGCAGCTGACTGACAGTTGACAATTTTCACCTTCCACCACATGTTGAGGTTTGGATAGATTTGGAAGAGTTGGACTGTTTCGAGCAATGAAAGCCAAACCAGCTTCATTTAGAGATTTTTTTTTTTCTCTTCCTTTTTCTATTTGTTGTTGAGCAGCTGCACATCGATGATGGAGCTACTCTAAGGGTTTCAGTGTTAGGTCCAATGACACTTTGACATGTGACTAGGAGGCACAAAGAACCCAATCACTGGATTTAGAAGTCAAAATCCCTTTTTTTTTAAAAAAATCCTAATTTATTTGATTTTAACAGTATTTCCACTACCATTTCCATATTGTATTTCTCCATTTTGTCATTTCTCCATTTTCTTTGAAACCCCTGTCAGTTTCCTTGTCTTACTACCCACTAAACCTATTTAACCTTCATCCTCTTTGATCATGTTCTTTTCACAGTGGGAGGCCTCGCCAGCTTCTCCGACCGTGCAGCACAGCGGACTAATGATTAGAACTTCTTTAAATAACGTTAGAAATCCCTTGCTTATTATTTCTCCCTCTGTTCTTCCATTCTATAATGACAAATCTTAGACCTTCAGAGTGTACACAATTATTATTCCTTTTTTCTTCCCCTACCCATGGAGACATTTCCTGGGTTGTTTGATGAGTGAATCCTCTGTGGTCTTTTTCCATTGTACCTCTAAAATAAAGCACAATTTAAGTTAGGCTCTGTATATTTTCCCTGCTTCAAGGAGGTACAGTTTCTAGTTCACAGAATGTACTCTGCCACTAGCTACTGCTTGTTTTCTCTTTCTAATCTTCTTGCGTAACTCTAATCTAAGCCCTTTGAACTCTTGGAGCTTCACTAACTTTTCTTCATGGCTAGTTTTTCTTCCAGGAGTTACTCGCGGACAGTGTTGATAGGGGTCATGAGCACAGGTTGGTTTTCAGGCCTTGGCTGTTGTGCCACAGAAATCACTGCATTCTGTAAATGAGTGCTTGTTTTAGAGACCACCACAAACACTTTCACCTTCGCCAGTCCCTTCAGGATTTATTTGGCATGCATTGTTCTGGATTGGTGCAGCCTAAAAAAGCATGGTTTTGTACCATGGTGTACTGATGTCATCAAGGTGATTTGACTTGGAAACACCGATTATTAAGTCTTTTTTACTAACCTCAACATATCCATGTAGCCCCTACATCTAACCTAACTTTCTCAATGTTTTTGTGCCTAACCCCAACTCAACCACTGTGTTCGAGTGTTTAAAGCATAATACAAGTGTGAAACTGACGCCTAGTGATGCACACTAGAGCAAAAAACAGCATCTACAGCGCCTACAATCTACAACATCTACAACAATTTAAGTCAAGATTTTTTGGACGACTTGTTGCTTTAGCAGTGACTTCTGCAAACATCCCAACTCTACCAGAAGCAGCCTAAAAGCGGCTCCTTGATACCCACAAATTACATCCAACATCCTTTCTTTGCCATAAGTGGGCTTCCCATTTGTACACAGGTTTTACATACGGAATGTAACGGCACTTAGCATTAGCGGATTCTCATCTTGAGCACCAGATGGGAGGCATTTAGGGACAAAACAACACGTAGGTCTATTTTGAAGAAAGGTTGCAGTGATTGGACGAAATTGCAAGGCTGCACAGGAATTCATGGAAATTGGTTGAATTTTTGTTTCAACTAGAGGCACCGATTCATTTATATTCCCATCATCAAACACAGAATTAGCATTGTGTCTTTCCAACATACAAGCCATGGCCACATCAGGAGCCGTGTATCTGTGAAGGGTTATTTCATGGTGGTTATTCTAGCTGATTTAAGTGCCATCATGCAATTTAATGGCACGTTAGGAGTCATTATCGGCTCATAGGTTTTGCAAGTTACCTACTACATACAAGAAGGTGGAGGTGACGAAACCCAGGACGTTGAGATATTATCAGTCAGTGTTTTTTCTATATTTTATATGATAGTTCCATTATGTCAGAAGTAAGCATCATAAGTTGCAACACTCACAATTTCAAAGAGAACAAGTTTTCAAAAGTTCTTCTGATAAATGTTTTGATGGTGCTGCACATCACTTTTATTTTAGCACAAGACATAAAAAAGATGCTGAGTTTAGCATGTGACATAGCTATTTTCTCTGCTCCCTAAGCACACATTTGCAACTTCATGCTGTTCACTCCATCAAGATTTATTTTTTATTTTATTTTATTTCTTTCAGCTCTGTGAAGTTTTTGGGTCTTCTTTCAAGTAGGGGAGTTTTATTTTGGGAAGTTTTGGATTTTGGTGTGTGCGAGTGTGTGCCTTGTTTTGTCCATGGATCTATAAGCATGTCCCTTCCATATCTTCTTTTCACAGACACCCAGAGGTCTCTGTGGAAGACAGATCTCTTTCCCTCTGTGCCTCCCTAAACTGTCGTCTAGTCTTTCCAATTTTCCTCCCTGAAGGAAAACAAGAACACATTTCACACATCTGTGGGAGACCCAGCTTGCTTGCCCTGTCTCCCATACTTGTAATTTACACAGCCCTCCTTCCTTCAACATCCCACTTTCATTTGTTTACCTATCAAAAGCAGAATCACTTCATTATGTACATATGCAGCCACATCACACAAAAACATTTTCCATCAGTGTTCATAATGTGCATGGATTTAAATATGGTTTTCCTGGTGTAAAGAAATCACACGGCTAGTTTCTGCACGGTACTGTATTCCTCAGCTGCTGCACTTGAAAGTATAAAAGTACATCACTGTGTTGAAAAAGTAATAGTGTCAGAAAGGTTTTCTCCAGTGGGCTGAATTGCAAATGGAGCAAATCCTTAACTTATAAGCTTTGCCAGGTTTGGAGGAGTTTCCTACATTCTGTTACATATTAAAAGACCAACACAAGTGGACACTCTGCCAGATGTGAGTGCAACCGACATAAAAAAGTGTGAGGTTAAATCCACAGGTTTACCATATGCTCAGCGAGTCAGGGGCTACGTGTGCTGTGACTGCCCAAGCAGGCCCAGGCAAAATGGAAGAAAAACACGTCATGGGTCACTTGGAAAGGGGTACGTTAATCTTACGTGACTGCCCAGGTAGCATGATGGGAAACAAATCGAGTGTCATTTCTCACCACAGAACTCAGCGCCACCAGACAAGCAACGCTCCGGCACTACAGCAGAGTCCTCCTGCGCCACACAGCCCGGCTGCAGAAGCAAGAGTGACATGGCAGGCTGTACACAGGAAAGTGGACGTTGATAAATGGCTGGGGGAATGTTCCCGTGCAGAAATGCAGAGGACATTATTATCGGGAACACGGCGACATTGCAGAAGAAGAAGTCAACTTAAATCACCATTTTACATGGATGTACAGCTTCTTTGACAGTAATAAACATTATAGTCCAGGCTGTTAAAACAAAGCTAACATGAGTCTGAGACTCACAGAGACTGTAGAGCTATACAGCGATATAATTATTATCTACAGACTGTTACAGAAGGCAATTACATGTAGCTTGTGCTGTTGCGTATCCATAGCAGATTTGGGTTTTAGTTGGACAAACAACTAGTGAATTAGACATTGCACAGGAGATGAAGATGATCTCTCCTGGTGAATATACTGAGATATTATGATCCAAACATCTGGAACAGCAAAGTCCTTGGATCAGATTTCTGAACCCTTTGCTGAGGAGGGAAAACTGGATGTAAATTAGCCTGAAATTCCTCTAATATGGCTGTTAATTGTGATTTGAAATGAGGTAAGACATTTAGCTTCTGAGATAAAAATGATGCGCAAGTTGCTTTATTTTCACATTTAGACCAATTTTTGTTGCTTTCCAGGTAACTTCTCCTCTGAGTGAGAGCGGGAGTGATTCTGCCACCAGAAAACCTTCACCTTAAATCGTTAAATTTGCGCATCATCGGTGAAAAATGAAAAGGCACTCAGCTTACTTTGGGTTGTCGTGTGGTCTATGCAGCCGCCGCAGGATAAATTACCATGTGCAGTTAAGATGTAAAACACAGAGTGACTTTCATGGCTCGCTATGTGGAACAAGTGAATGCTTTGCTTCTTCAGCAGAAAAGTTCCAGCTGGTACAACTTTGAGGAGTCAGTATGTGTGACTGTATACAGCACAATATGTGGCAGGTAAAATCAGGTAAAGGGCAGAAACAGATACAAGCCTTAAATGCAAAATCTAGGCTAATTAAATTTGACTGATAGGCCATTTAGCAGATGAGTAACTGTAAACTTACTCATGTTTTTTTATTGTATTTAAAACATTATACAGGAATTTATTTAACTACTTAACTAACTAAGCTTTTCTAAATATCTGCATCATGTAAACATGTACATTACTCACAAAAAGTTAAGGATATTTGACTTTTGGGGAAAATTTCAGAGTGCACCTAAAATGCACAATATATAAAATGCACCATTAATTTGACCTCTAAACATTGCATTCCTGTACTAAAATGCCCTCCTGTCATGATATAATATCACTGTAGCTTGAACATTTTCCATAAAGTTCACCCGAAAGTGAAATATCAATAACTTTTTGTGAGTAGTGTATGTTTTGTTAATTTCAGTTACAACACTTCACAACGCTTTAGAACTTAGAACCATTAGTTGTTCTGATTTGATGCCTTTTTACTTGAAATTAGGTTGAAAACTAGGAGACTTCCCAGCATGGACCGTTTGAGCATTAAAACCGTTTTTTTTTTTTATTTTTTTTTTTGGAGAGAATGGATGGAAAATTTCATGTGTATCTAATAATAGTTTTTTTAATAAATAAAATATAAAACCTAAAAACCACAATGAAAGTCATGTTGAATTCAGTCCCTCAAGCCAAAGACATTTAAAATTAACATTTGTCTATATGTGTAAATGGTTGGGTCAACTTAATATATTGAATTGGCTGAACTCGTTTACTCAAGTTAGGTAAACCTACCGGAGATAGTTTTATTTTATTTATTTTAATTTATAAACAAAGTTTAATTAACTTTTAAATAAATTCAATTAAATTGCATTTTAAGGCAGCAGGTGAACTCAATGATGTAAAAAGAGTGTTTTTGTAAACACACTGTAGTTGTAAAATAGGCTTGTAGTCTATAATTAAGAACATTAATAACTACAATTCTATAAAAATGTCGTGCAAAGAGTCACACAAAAGTAACCCTAACCCACAAACACAATTGTGTAACACAAATGTATATTAGTGTAAATAAAATACATTGTTCGGTTGAACCATTTAAACTTAATTTAGGCTAATTTTGCTGCGGCCTCTATAACCTCATCTAACAGGAGCTGATGAGTGAGGGGCTGGAGCGGCTCCTGGATTGGACCAACATGATCCACAAAACTTTTTCCAGCTGCACACAATGATGCTGCAATGATAAACTGCAAAAAAATAATTAAAATCAAGGACTGGGATTCTATTGGACTAGTCAATATTTTGTCTCTGTTGCAGTAAATACTATAATGTGTTGCATTTGCAGAACATATGAATGCCATCATATCTTGTGGTTCATTAACTTGTCGTAGAACACACAGCTACATTTCCATTCATTGTCGAACTTAACACAAAAATATTGTGTCCTTTACATGGTTCCACCGACCAAAAGAAAATAAAGATTTCTACATCATACACTGTAGATGCTGATGGATATTGATTTGTGTTGGCAGAGGTTTCTGTCTTGTTGTTTTCGATGTGACTTTTTTTTTTTTATCCATGCTTACAGCCGTGGCCTTTTCCAAGTCAATTCTGGAAAACTTTTTAATTCCATTAAGTGTATCCCTCAGCTAAAGGTCTTGACAATCAATAGTCAACCAGACCGTGAAAGTGACCAGACTTAAGTTTGAATAAATATGATCTTACTAACGGTGATGCATTTAACTCGTTCCCAGGAAGGTTTCCTTTGTCTGGAAAAAAAAAAAAAAAACCCACAGCATGATGGCTAGTGGTGGCTGCCTGTCAATGTCTGACTACACCGGCAGATTCTGACTTGGAGGCACCGTTGCGTGATCCATAGCGTGACTGGGGTCAACCTGAGGGAGACAGGTGTCAGGGGGACCAACAGGTCCCATGTGGGTAGAGGTTCACCACTAATGCCCCGGGGGCTCCTTTGTGAGAAGCGACAAGACGGGAAGAGGCGGGCTGAATACTGATGATGTCGGTTTCCAAGTGCAGAGTCTTAAAGCAGCAGGTGGTCGAAAAAGAAAGAGGGCAAGGACTCATGTAATATTCTATTTATCTTTTTATTACTGGAAGAACTGGAATTTCTGCACTACTTCTTTTTTTTTTTTTGCACTACTTGCATCATTTTAAACAAAGATTAAATACATCAAATGGTGACTTGCTGAAACCTTAGAGACTCTTTTTAATTAGAGCAGGCATGTAGAGAGAATATCATTTGGGTGCTTATCAGCTCAATGCAGCTGGATCCAGCAAATTTATCACAGTTGCTCACATCTCCTTGATAAGGTGTTCCTCCTCGGCCTGGTTTACATTCAAATAAGACACTGAGTGAATCCCAGTAAGCTGTCTGACAGATTGTTGTTGCTAACAGAGTGAAACAAGCTACTCATGCGTCATTTTCCGCAACCCCTTCACTGTTCGCTACCAAGTATGCTTCTTCTTGTTCTGTGCTTCCCTGTGTCGAGCACTCGCTTCATCCTAGCAGGAAACACTGGATTAAGGGTTGAGATGAGTTTTGATCATTTGTGCCAGTGACACTGAATAAGTGCTCTGGAGGGCGGCACAGCACCGGGGGAGAAGAGTGTCTAACTGAAGGTCATGGGTTCGGAGCTCTGTAACAACCGATGTGTCATTTGGTGGAAAAGTGTCCTTGAGCAACATGAGGAACCCACAATCTCTACTAGTAGGATGAAGGTGGGAGTGATTTTCTCGGAGGCTCAAGCCGATCAGATAGGACTTTTAGGTATACAGACATTTTCCAAAGATAAAGCTGCTCTGGAGGGAAACATGTTCTTGTTATAAACTAAGAGAGAGAGAACACTGCATTATTCTATTTTACCTTTTCTCGAGCTTGCCCGGCTCCATTTGCTGAGTGAATAAAATCACACGAGGCGATTACTTTTTTGGTAACAAGTCGGGTCTTATCTTTATAGATTTGACCATCTTCTATAATAGCACTGTACTTTCCAAAATAATAGCTCAAATCTAAAAACACCTAAAATCTTATAACTACTATTGTTGAAGGAAAAGTAAGAAATAGTGCACCCAAAATGCTGGCAGTAATTCCAAACAGCACACACCAGGCTTCAGAGCAGCAAAAACACTACTAACACTGTATACGTTGTGTATACTGACGAGTTTTCTTTTTTCACATTTTCAATTCAGCATTGTTTATAGTAATCATAATTCTATAAAGGCCTCACGAATTATAATTTACTGCATATTTTAAATACACAGAATCGACCCAGACTACAGTTCTCCAAAGTATCAGTATTAATGTGGTGCTGGAATGCAGGTTGCAGGCCCTGTAGGTATTTTCCACACAGTGCAGGATTTTGTGTGAATACACTGGCTTTAAAAGTGTAGAGTGAAAGCTTTAGTGGTCATCTAGCAGTGGGGTTGCAGGTTGCGACCATCTGAAAACATACCTGTCCCTCTCCGAATGTGAGAGCCTACTGTGTCCGTCAGGCGTCGCGTCGTCCACCATCGCAATCTAGCAGCAATGTGCAATAGCTATCAGGGTGTCAGTTAACCCGGCAATCACCTGTTGAAATGTACAATGAAAACAGCTATTTCAGTCTGGCCAAGCAAAATTTCCAGTAATAATGTTCACATGCAGCTTGGAGTCAGAATGGCAAGAAAATTCAAGCTGCTGCAAAATTCCTTTGGCCAGTTTGTCCATCCTGGGCTACTGTAGAAACGTGGTAGCCTTCCGTAAGAGAGAGCCCACTCTCTATGTTCATATGGAAAGCTCGTTTTAGGCTAAATAAAGTTCAGGCAATTACCCACTAAGGTTAATTTGATTTCTGCTAATATTTCGCCCTAAATTTTAGACACTGCCTCTCAACGTTGTGTTTCTGGCTATAATATATTGAAATATGCTGTATGTATTTTCATGTACTACTGTTTAAATGTTAAATGGAAGGCAAATTTTAAAAAGTATTTACACAGAAGCTTGGTAATAGTCGTAATGTTATTTAAAAAGTGCTGGGTTTTTGAGAATCTTCAAGCTCAGAACCATGTTATCATCACTATTTCATATTCCATTACTCGTTCACATTACATTAGCTTGTTATTTATTAACTCTCGGGAAAAGCAGCAGCAGCACTGGTTGCAGCTTGAGCCGAGTTACACTGTCATCCCCTCAGGCAAGTGTGAAACATCCACTCAGAGGGGAAGGTGAGAGAAATGAAAAAAGATGGATCCTACAACTCTTTTACGGTTCTTTTGCATTGAGTTGGATGTTGATGGTGAAAGGTGGATGAGGTTGAAAAGAGAGTTATGTGACTTCTGCATGATCCAGTTTTAGCAAGTATTACAATAGAAAGAAAGAGACATCACATGTAACAGGCAGGTAGCTTTTGCTTTAAAGGACATGTTCACTGATAATGAACTTCCTTTTTGTGCACTGCTTTGAGTAGTGCATGGAACTGAATGCCATTGCACTGCCCTCTGATTTCCCCATATTAAAATATTTCTCTTTTTCTCTGTGAAAAAATGCCTCCAGATGACATCACTTAGAGGAACCTTTAGTTCTGATCATGTCATCTCGTCTACACCCTAAACTACAGCCATAGAAAGCAAGTTGAAAACTATTGGAGTTGCCCTTTAATACACCCACCACATTCAATACACTTTCGCTCCAAAAGTCTGAAATATTTGGCCGCATAATGAATTAAAAACAAGTTGTTTGTTGGAGCCCATCAAACACTTTGTACCCACTTCCTGCAGACTTTCTGCAGTGGTCCAAGAATCTCATTCTGCTTTCACATTTGTGACTGTGTTAGTGTAAGAAGGCACTAGCCAGGGAAACATGTCAGACAAGCAGTCTAAACAATTTTTAAAGGACCGTTATTGGTTGATTTTGTTAATGCTCTTTTCCTAAATGACTGTTGTTTTTCTGTTGTGTTTTTTTCCACGTTTCCAATACCTCATTATTGCACTTCATTTTACCTGCCACTGGAAAGCATTTTTAAACACCCACTTCTGTTCTTTCTCTGGTGATGACAGCCAAATTGTGAGACCTACTCTGATACAAAAAGGAGTATGAAATTACCCACAGCCCAATTAAATTAGATGTAACAAGGTAAATCTCATTTTCAAAATCAGCATGTAGTGCTGAACATTTGTGTTCCCGAGCATTTTTTGTGCACAAGCCCTAAAATAATGTGCCCAAAATAAAAAGAAAGTTACTGTTCTTTTGATTACAGTCATTTTAATCAATCAAGCAATCACAAACAAAACTCCCACGTTTTAGGACTATTTCTCTAGGACAACATGTTGTTTTTTCACTAAACCTTGGCTGCATTTTATTTATTGGACTGCTGTGGTGAAAACAGTATGGAGTCTTTAGCACTAAGATGTGTGTCTACCCTCACAGACAGCCACAAAGAGCAACTATTCTTGACATTCAACCATGTGATGTCCAACAGTGGCATGTTTTCGAATTGTTTTCATCGATTTGCTTTCCGATGTGTCAACAGCCTGGAGCACACACTGCAGAAACGTGGCAGGTTTGCCGAATACACAGCTTACACATACACATTTATTTTAATTATTATTAATGCCTTATGTCAATTTCAATCTCCTTGTGCTGAAAGATCGACAGGAAACACCTACAACCTTCTGCACTATGAGTGGTCGATTAGATCTTGGGGGTGGCCCCCTGGACACCCCTCTGGTCATGTCCCTGGGTGATACCAAAAAAGAGATGTGAGGCATGAGTGGGTACTATTTCTGCAGTGGCAGAAGGATTAAAGCGGGTGCAACTTATCAAGCTCAGGTGATGTCGAGGTTTTTCCGAAGAGCGCTCGCGGTGCACATAACTACACCACTCGCACCAAGGCAAACGCATCCCGCAGGTGTGACGTACTTATAACAATCCCAGTCTTTCATTAGTCCTACAAATATATACTGAACAGCCATGTGTGCAGGTTTGCCTCCTTTGTGGTGCCGTGCGGGACATTTTCACAGGCGTGTCCCTGGATTACCATGGTACCTCTGTAAATTATTTCATCATACAAACTGATGGGCATCTGACCTTCCACAGTAATATTGCTGCCATGTGGAGAGAGCGAGCACTGTGATAGAAAAATTGCTATTGACCAACTGAAGTACTGATGTGAGAGTCTCTACAGGACAGGTGAATGCTAGTCAAGATGGTTCTTGTTTTGACAACACAGCAGTATTGACTTTGTGAGTGAATTATGATGACCTCCAATGTGGAGATGTCAGCCACACCAGCGGTGAGAGTTAAATCCTTCTCTCTTAGTTCCACAGAGTTTGAAAAGTCAGGTCCCTGAAACTCGAAAACACACAACAAATCCACTAAGCAGAGTAACTCGCAACTATTTTAGAAAGATTAAATACTTGTGCCCTGGTGTTGGACGTCTGAAGTAATCGTCTCACAGTTTTCTATCCAAGGCGCTTTAGAGGTCTTTCTTGTTACTAGATCTTCTCCATCTGTGTGCGGGGGTATATTTGTGTCACTTTGTGAAGACACTTTACTCTGACACATTAATGTGTCATTAAATGTTCTGTCTGAAAAGACTGGGAAAAAAAAAAAAGAAAACAGATTTAACTGACAAGTAAAACACGAGCTGTGTGACACACCATGTGTTTATTAATGTTTACTTTGCATGGATTCCGAGACCTGTTGCTAACTCTGGGACCGGGAGAAGCAACATTTTCAGATTTTACACTTCATTTGGCTGTACAGCAAAATTAAATATAAAAGACACATTTAAGGGCTGTGAGTCTGTTTCATACCTATCATTTTTCTCTCAAAGGACAACATAGCAACGAGGGAATGCTTTGATAATTATGACATAATTCGCTCTGGCACGAGAAGGACAGAAATATATGAAAGACACAGAATGTGTGTTTTAGGACGGACATGAGTAAATCGTGTGGGACCGAATAGAAATGAAGATTAATGGATGATTAATGGCTGTCTGCGGTTAGGGAGCGAAGTGGTTGGTGGGGCATGTAAGATAGGTTAAAGGATGAAGGAGAGGACCAGGTGGCACTTAAGCCCATAACAGCCCTCATTCTCTGGCCGCTACAGGAGAACCCGCTCATCCCGCCATGAAGAAAATTTGTAATTTTCTTATCGTTCTGTCTTTGTAGTTGTCCACATGTAAACTCCATTTGCAGTCCCATCTTATCGTGTGCTAGTTTTATTTAATCCTGCAGCGCTGTGGAAGCATGACTGTGAATGGACCGCTTCACATTTTCTCAAGTGTGAGTTAAAACAACAGTCAGGTGCCCATATGGACACTGAAACAGGTTGTACTTGCTGTAATCATGCCTCCTGTTATTACAGGCCTTCAGGAGATGCCACCCATCCGTCCTATGTAAGTAAAGGGGGCCAAAATCAACAATCCACCATCTGGGCAAAAATGTAGCTGAAGACAATATAAAGCCGTAAACTCGCAAACCAATCACCAGTCAGGGTTAAGCCTCATATTAGCTTGAAATACACATTTAAATACATTTTGCACTGATCAAAGGATTCTGACTCCCATCACTACACTGAAAGGGCTTTAAGTGGACATCTCTTGGTGGCCAGTAAGAAAAAAGAGAGATGATAACAATGAGGCCCCTTTCTGTGTTCAAAATGTAAACTCGGCCTTTTATTTATTTTTTGTTATTTGAGGTATTTTGATTTGACTCACGTTTTCAGTTATATCATTGCTGATATTCTTAATTCAGAGTGACAGATTGTACAGCTGATATTTTTTTAATTATTTATCACACACACTGTAGTCAAGCAGAGCAGCAAAATAAAAATAGACAGTTCATAATATCAGCCTTTGTCCATCCAATTGCGGCACTAAAATTAAGACATCTTTAGACAATGAATATAGACAATCACTCACTATCTCCTTCTCGCTGAACATATCTTACTATAACTCTTGTAATGTGTCTCTCTGTCAGTATTTTGTACTGAATATGCCAACAGCTCATAATAGGCTAAAGTGCCGTGCAACCCATTGTAAATGTGTTCGGTCTTACTTGTTGTATCAACCACAATCACGAGTTAAATCAAAGTAGATTGATGTTTTAGTTTTGTAAATGTCTCTTGGAGGCCGAGCTACTAAAAAGACACTCCGGTTGATTTTAACCACAGAGCCAAGGAACAACAAATATCCTGAGAAAATAACATCAGATTGAAGGTTAATGGGATCCAAAGTAAGATCCATTTGTGTTCACAAGATGTAGCCGTAATCATAGCCTTAGAGTGGCTGCACAGAAAACTTCCATGCTGCTAAAGACTACTCCAGTGAAAGAGTGAAGCGAATGCTAAATAACAAAGATTAACTGCCTATAACACCCGGTAATAGCCAGAAAACACCCGCTCCGTTCATTCATTCTCTCTAAAATTGAGACTGTCGTCCTGTAACATATGACCAGGTAGGTCATTTGTACGAGCAGGGGAAAACGACCAACATAAATGTATTACTGTGGGGTGAAGCTCGGTGTACACAACACAGCACACTCGCCTAGTCGACAAAGAAAGACGTGCTCGTGTTGGATGGATGTGCCAGCAAAACAAAGGACTTTCCCACGGGAGACTATTGAGATCCAGTGTAAAACAGCTGCTTGTTGCTTTGTCATGTCACACGAGTCATGTGATGCATGAAGCAAAAGCACGGGGCCATTTTCAGTCAGTGTCTAACTCTGACCAGGCCGCTGTGTTTCTACAGGTTTAAGTGTTTAGAAAAAAACGTGGCAAAAATGCATATTATCAGTTTTTGGTATCACCTCATCTCAGGAGCATAACAGCCAGCAGAACATGGACAAAACAGCAGGGATGAGAAAAATGTACTAAACTGTTCTTTATTTAGAAAATTGCTGAACGTAGAACCATTTGGCACTGCTAAAACGTTTTTAGACACGTATTATTTCTGTAAGTCGGATTACAACAATTTCTGCTGCTGCAATAATGTAATCTGTAATAATGTAATAATGTAATGTAATGTAAACTCTAATTCCCACGTTTTATTCGCATCCACTGAGCTCTGTTTGGTTGGCTGTCTCTGTTACTCACTGGGCACGACGTGAGAATTATGGAAATGGTTGAACAAATTTGATGCGAGTCTCAAATGAGAGGTCTGGAAACAGGGGAACATGTCTCGAAACAAAACAGAATCAATCCTTAGACTTAGCAGTGTTTTGGCCCGAAAAAGAAAGAATCTGCAACTATAAAGAAGCATAATAGTGTGGTTTTAATTATGTAAGTTTTGAACTTGATATTATTCACAACAAAAATAGGCCAAAGTAGGAGGAGGTTCACATTCTGAAGCCTGGTGTTTGTGGCACATGGACTCATCATAACATATTTACTGACACTACATTTTTTTGTATTCATAACTGAAAAGAGTTAGGGGGACGTGAACCTGACATATAGTGGATACATTTTTCTTTTTAACATTAACTTTAACTCAATTCTAGTAAGTTAACTATTAACGATTCCTGGCAGGCCTTGCGTTTCTGTGTGTAAAAATATTCATTGAAATTGAAATATTCAGATTTTGCTAATTTACTTTGAGTCACATATTACGAACCACTGGACACTGATTGACTGGTCCAATCAGGGAGACTGAGCAGAAATATGAAACAAAAGAATTCTTAAAAAAAATTGGGGTTATTGAAAAAACCTTTGGGGCTTAGGAGACACTAGCTCAACTAGCCACATCCAACCAGGAACAGCCGGTGAGGTAAATAAGGCGTCCTCCATAGACCAGGATGTCTTCTCTCAGCCCGTCCCTCCATCAGGACACAACTCATGTTAAATGATCAGAAATAGTGTAGATTTCCACCATTCCCTGACATCTCCTATCCTGTTAGTGTTTCGGGATGTCACATAACAACATCAAATTTTTCTGACTATCTTGGTTGGAGCGGTTCAGAAAGAATCCTAGTGTGGACCTTTAATAAAAGACCTTCAGTGCAGGATTGTAACTGCAGAACTTTTTGTGAAAAAGCCTGAAAAACTGGCTTTTTTTTTTTTTTAACCTGTATTATTCATGCTTCTCCACCTCGCTCGCTTTACAGAAATGTTTGTATAGTGCCTGTGTGTGTGACATGAGGACTGCGAAGAATGCGGTTACTCTTTTACTGACCCCAAAACACACAAGGGTGCTTGGAAGTATTTGAGGCATTCATTTCATTTTTTGATAATTCTCACAATGTTAGGTTGTTTTCTCAGTAAGCATCATTCCCAATTGATGGTTAGAGTCTAGGCAACATGGCAGGAATACAGATGTTTTATGTTTGGGCTCGTGAGTGAGTGAGTGCTGTTCTATTTGGAAAAAAACTGATTATACACTCAAGAAACTGCCCACCTACTCCCACCTGTATCACTACGTTCTGACTGTGTGGTAATGTTAGTGTAAGTGAAGTGAAATGAAATGAAATCAAAAGTTGTGTTTCAAGATTTTAGGCTTTCAAAAGCCCTATACTGCATCTCAGAGATGCACCACTGGTTTTCTGTTTGTTCAGATCAAAAATAACAAAGCTGACCAAATGTATGCAGACACCAGAACATTAAACCTGAATGGAATATATTACAAAGTTGTTTTTTTTTTGCTTTTCTGTGAAGCCTCTGTACCACATTTTGAAACTTGGCCGCTTGGGGTTTGCTCTCATTCAGCCACAACAACATTAATGAGGTTGGGTTCTGATACCGAGTAATAAAACCTGGCTCCAGTTCATCCCAGAGATGTGGGATGGGGTTGAGGTCAGTCACGTTTCTTCAGACCAAATTGGAAAAATATTTATCTACCTTTCTTTGCACATGAGGGCATGGGAGCAACTAAAGGGGCAAGGACAAAATATGTTTGGCTTGTGCACATGTCTTTGAGAGTAGGAAAGAAATAAAACATTTGTGATATTTCTATAATAAAATATGGGATGCAACCACAAAGGACCATTATCTCTCATATTGTGAGTTTTTAAGTTGAGGCAACCATTCTCTCTTCTTTGGCATCCAAAATATAATATTTCTGGTGACCAGCCTGGAAACCATTTATAAAACTTCCCGTCAGGCCCTGAAGTCTTACATTATTTAGCTGAGACAGCAGCTTGGCTGCACCAGCCTTAACATGAAGGGCAATGAGACACAACAGCAGACTGAAAGCCAAACACCTAACTGATGCCCAACTAATTGAAAGTCAAAGGGATACACAGTCCAACAAACCAAATGTGTGGGAATAACTGTTCTCACCCTATGCATGTGTCATTTTAGTACGACTGCCCAGTTTCACATGTGATGAATCCCTACACAGGCTGTCAGCAATTTGAGAAAACAAAAAAAGAAAGTAAAAGCTGCGTAGACCAACCATCGGGCCAGATAATTCAGAAAACTGGTCTATAGAGGAGCTTAAACAGTTGGGGTGCTATCAATTAATGAGATGTCAACAGTTGTTTGGTTCTGCATTATTCATGTCAGGGCACTAATAAATAATGAGCCAGATAAACCGAGAAAACTCCAGCTCAACAGTCCTTTCCCCTATGCTTTTCGAAAGCTTTTAACCTCCAGACGGTGTCATTTCCTTGTGTCCGGTGAGAGTGTGTCAGTTACTGCAGGAACAGGGTCCCCAAACGAAGGGATTTTAAGGACTTGAGAGACAAGGCAGGAGAGATGAGGGGCGCTGGGGCAGGATTGTGTTTGTGGAAGATTAAGGCCCTTCAGGATGGAAGGATGATGGATGGACGGGAGTCCTTCATCCATCAGAGCCTGTTTACATCACCTTTAAACAGGCCAGCCATGCCAAGTCTCCCTCTCCCTGCACTCTCTTAAAGGATCCAGCTGCTGGCTTGACCTGAGCTTCATACCGGTTCTAATCATTGCCATGATGGATCACATGGGAGAGCATATATGTAAGTGACAAGAGAGACTTATGGAGCCATTTGCCACAGCCTTTATCCACTTGTCATATTCAGTTGTTTTCTGCTGATTCTGCTAGTTTTTCACATATTGCAGTGCTGCAGCTGTAACCTGTCATTTCCCTTGAAATGATATATCACATACTGTACATCATTCATAAATGGCATGAAGCCGTAAACATGTCACAACGTAATGGTCCATTGTCTGTTTGGTTTGAATGAGGCCCAAATGAGACATAGCCGGCTGCTTCCTGCCATCTTGGCTTTCTAACCATTATCAACACTGAGACGCTTTTTATCTGATGCTTACTTTTTCATTTCATGGGCCGTCTGTTTGAAACATGAAGCACGTTTTCAAAGACAATGCTCCACGGTAGGAATTCAAAGTGGACTCCTGAATCGCTCCCACCAGCTCACAAAGAGCACCCTTATTTTTTGAATCTCAGACTGATTTTTATTAGAAAATCCAGACTAGTAAAAATTCCTTTTCATGACGGTTTATAACGTTTCCTCACATTTATAATGAGCATTTTCTTTCACTGTTTTAAACCCATATTTCAAATGCAGTTTGAAGTGCCGGTATTCTGTGGAGATCCAGCATTTCATGGTTCTCGTCATACTATGCCGGCGTCTTAAACTTGGACTCGTCAAATCAAATTTAGAGAGAAAATATATCGCCTAATGTTTTCTGAGTGCTAACAATGAGCCTACATGCACAACAGTTTATCACGTTTAGTTTTAGAGTGGCTCATTTGCTTTAAAATATTTTCCTTGAAGCAGAGATGTTTCTTTGAACAGCTACATGAACAGAAACTAAGCTACAGTAGAGTCTAATATTCTCTTAGTTCAATCCCAGAGCTGGAGAGGCTGGTACAGGGACTGTCTCATCTTAATCTAACTAAGCAAAATTAAAAAAAAAATAAAAAATGTTGGTACAAAGATATCAATAGTTCTTTCTGAAGTACTGTATATAATTAAAGTCCATTAAGGGAAGAAGCCTGTATTCTTTAGATTATATTTTAATGATGTCATGAATATTTACCTTTACCTTTTCACTTACTGCTATTAGCTGATAATAGTACAATTCTTCATCTCCTGACATCTAGCACTTATGATGGAAGCTGAATTGAGGGTTTGTGATGTCATTTGAATACAGAGAGAGTCTGAAGAGCAGTTTGTTTACTATTGCCAACTAACAATAGATGTATTGTTTTTAAGTATTTGTTTTATGTATTTGTGCATGAACCCAAGAAGGTTGCCTTTGTTTAAATACTGCAACGACCATGAATGGATAACGGAACAGGACTAAGACATCAGGGGGTCATGGGCCAGAGTCTCTGAAGTTATTGTTTATATGTAGGTACTATTAAAAAGAGGTAAATTAAAAGACTCTAGAATGACCACAGAGAAGAATATTAAACAATGATCTGTAAATATCCAAAAATGGGAAAAGTTACTAAATGTCCAATATGTCCAAATATTAACACAAAATGTCCAAAAACGGATTGTCCGAAATCAGACAATGACTTAACCATACAAAAGTTCCAAAAATTAAATAAACTTCCATAATTCATCTGTGGAAACAGCAATCACTGGTTGCACCATAGCGCATGACAAGGCCGCCTACTAAACCTAAAGTGCTAATAAGAAGTTATACTGGCCCACTGAATGGTGTGATAACTTGATCAGGTGAAACTTACTTAAAATTACACCTTGTAAACAGATATTCTACCTAGCTGAGAAGAAAGGGTAGAAAAAAGGTGTTTACAAGGACAACATTTTACCTCAGCGCTGGTTATTGACACAAACCCTAATCAGTGTCCTGCCTAAGGAGTTTCATTGGGAAGCACAGCTTTAGGTGAGCACGGATAGAGGTGGAACACAATCTAGTTTGAATGTGTTAGGGGCATGCTGATGTGTCTTCAATTGTCTGCAGCTGTTGATGCTGACATGTATCACCATTAAGAACTATAAAGCCAAATGGCTGGGTTTCAAGAAGTAGTTGATTGATCTTTAAGTCGCTCTCTTGCTTCTGCTGAAGAGGTGGAATGATGCATTGCACTATCAAGCAGTTGCGTCAGCAATTAATTCTTATCATGAGGGCCAACTACTCCTGAAGCTTCTCATGCAAGGAGTCAGGAGGAAAGCTGACCAACATGAAATGCTTTTGTTTCTTGCGTCCAGTTCAATGGTTTTGAGAGTGGTATTAATATTGTGGCTGACTAGTGTATGCAATGTGCTATTCCACCTCTACTGAATGCGTGAAATAGAGTATCTGAGTGGCGCCACATTAAAAGAGCTTCTTTACGATCATTCAGTTCAGAAAGGTCAGTAATGGCAACTTGAATTTGAACCTCGGTACGAAGAGGGAACAGATTAGAGGCTGGGATGTTGATCCTGATGTTTCAGGCTGTGTGAACATACACACAGGAGCTGCTTGCATGACTTAGTGGTTTGGACAAACCCCTAAAAACATGTTTTTGTTGTGGCCTAACACAACCCTGAATTCTGTCTGCTCGGGAAGCTTCCCTAGTATTTACTTGTAATTTATTGTTACAGCTCTGTTGAGATTTATGCAGGATTATCATGGTCAAAACCCTCTTCTGATGGATGTGTTTGGGTTTCTACAAGTCTACGCTTAAAACTCAGCAACAAGACCTGTGAGAGGGACTTTATATGCCGCAGGCTTATGGTACCTCCGCACTGTGTGGACAAGCAAACAAGATGAAAACAAAAAGTATTTCTCGGGCTGCCATAACCCTCTACACACAATAAATAGATGACAGTGCCTCATGTCAGGTTAATGGTAAGAAGTGTGCAGGATTTCAAACCTTAGCTACCTGAGCCCTGTAGGATAAAAGACAGGAGAAGAGGCTGAAAACCCAGTAGGAGTTCTGAGATCATGCAGGGACAAAATCCCATTAAACTAGTAATTGACTACAAACATCCTTTAATCATTTGACCAGACAGCATTCGCTACCTGCAGCATGTGGATGTGTCGCAGCAGGGTTGCATGTGTTCCACGGATGTGCTTTTATTAATAAAAAAACAAAATGATACTGTACAGGTAGGACTTTTTTTCGCATTGGGTAATTTGGGTATAAATAAAGTGCACAAATTTTCAAGCATCATCTCACACTGGATTTCCATGTTTTCTATCAGCAGAAGTGAAATATGAACGTGCCGTTCTGCAGTAGTTTTGGTCCTAATTGCTTTGCTACCACAGGTGTGTGTAAATCATATTATAGTTTTGTTGCTTGTTCCAGTTACTGAGCTTACTATGGCCAACGCTGTGTTTAACAAGCCACATTCCAGTGGAATTTAACTGCAAACATAATTATGTTCTTAGAGGCATCTGATCATATTTCAAGTATTACATTTAATAACCATAAGCATGTTCCACATGCTGATAAGTTTAGACGACCAAAGTCCTTTGGTTCAAGTTAAAAAAAAAAAATCAAGGTTTTCTTCGATCATTAATAAACAAGCTCACAGTCTTTTACCAACGCTAAACCGGGGGTTTCCAAAGTCTTCCGTGCCAAGACCCGGTTCCATCAAGCCCCCCCGAGCATCAGCTTGCTTCTAGGGCCTCGTGTTGTCTTACAAAAATAAAACCATTTAAAACATTCACTAACAGGTGATTAGCAGGCCATTAGAAAGACGGCAACTATAATGTTATATATTATCATTTATATTAATGAATGTAATAATAATAATAATAATAATAGGAAGAAGAATTTGTACTTTAACTTCCCTCTTATATGCTCAGGCTCCCCTGGTGCCCCCTAATGGCCTAAACACTGCTGCAAATTCATATTCAAAGAATTTCAAATAGTCTTTTCTCAGAAACACGTGTGGTAATTTTTTATTTTTGCTCAGTATCAATGTCTTTGAGACCCTTTTACATTAGTTGACAATCTGCATTCATTATAAAAATAGATACAATCTGGTTGCAGTTATATTCCTCTATAAACACATTTGTGTTTGGTAGCACAGAAATAGAGAAAATGTTGCTATAACATGTAGAAACTAAATCAGACAGAAACCACTGGATCAATAAGGACACCTGATGCTAGAATAAGGTAACTTGGTGCTGCTGATGGGAATAAAGTCCCACGTCCAGTGAGGGTCTCTAAATTCAGTATGGCACTGTTCCTTCATTGCTTTTATCTAAAGAAACTCCTGGTGTGAGGTTGAGCAGATGGTGAGGCTGAATCTGAGTAGAAAAAGGTGCTGCTATGTATTTTTTGTGGCTTCAGTCGTAGTCTGAGGGCTACCTTATCCTTTATCTCTGCTTTGTGCCTAAAGGCCAAGGCATGCGTGTTGTTTCCCCACTGCGTCTGCGTAGACAACAGCATTGGAAGCATCATTGTTGACACACTACTACACAACATCATTAATGACATGTAGAAGTGGATAGTTGTGGACAAGCTCAGCAAATGTTTCACTGGTATTTGAAGCTTCTGCCGAGATCATTGGATACTGCATTACTACTGTGTTCTTGTTTCTTTTTGTTAAAGGTTAAAAACGGCAGTGTACCGTTTTTCTTTTGTTTTTTTGGTAGGAAAAAAGCTGCTTTGAGAAGAAAACATGATGCAATCTGTGTTTTTAATGTGCAAACCACCTAGAAACGTCACAGTGAACCCAAACGAAAACGGTAACTTAGCGACGAACAGAGCCCGTGAGGATCACCTGAGCCGCACCTGCCATTAAGACAGCTCAGAATTCACCTGAACTCGCCTGATCTAAATCCATCACATCAAGCCACTTGGCACATAACTGAGGTGGATTTAAGGCTTATTATTGTTTGTTCTCACTGTCCAAGAGAGAGGCTCTGACGAAAAGCAATAGTTGCATCTCTGGAGCATTGATAACAGTGTGATATGGATCTGTGGTACCGTGTTTGCTGCTGGTAGGGATTATGAAGCTTTATACTTGCACTGATGACCCAATTATGAAATGGTAGCACTGGAGGAATCTAACCATCATTTAAAAGTTAATCTTTTTTCTTTTTTTTTCTTTTTTCATTTGCCAGAGTAATAGGGATATTTAAACCCAATTCACACAGGAGGTCCCATATTTAATTTCATAGTTTACTGAAATCTATGAGGCTCAGTCTCTGGGATTTAAGAGGCCTCAAAATTCCACTGAACTGTAACATTTGCTGCTCTTCAGGAAAATTAAGCCAGATAATACAGAGGGGAGTTGTGGAGAGTGAGAGCAAATGAAATAAGAAGAAGAGGGTTGAAATATAACTTGACAACAAAAGCATGGTAATTCCTTCCAAGAGGGCAGTAATAGATTTTAGATTGATAACCATCTGCAGATTAAAGTCTCACCATCCCTATGGACCTATAATGCTTCCTGTTACTCTTATATATAAATCAGCAGAATGCAGTTCAGTCAGACAGGAAGTCAGAAATGAGGCTTTGAGGTAATAATCATCATCCCACTCTGAGCAATAACAGTCATTAACAGGGTGATGTACCCGAGCAGGCTCCACATCACAGCAGAGGGGAGACATGCACAGAGACAGGATTTCCCCCCGTGCCATCAAACTTGAGTCAAGGACACAGTAAGGGCGGAAAAATTTCTCTACCTGCTGACAAAGGGGAAAAGATGATCACTCTAAATGCCCAACACTAAATCTTTCACACTTGTCAAGTCCACTTTGTTCCTGCCGCCAGAGTTGACCCCACTCTCTCCGTCAGCGGGGACCCGGCCTTGGTCCAAGGGAGGGGGGCAGGGATGGGAAGGAAGGCCAAGACACTGGCTAAATTTATAATGCACGTTTATGCCTCATGCCCTCAAATCATCCAAACATATTGTACTGCTCTGTTAAGGGCACATGCACACTTTTCGCCACCATGCACAAGATGCAGCCTTTAGTAGGGGTCCCAGCTGTTATGATCGTAAAATATATAAACTCACCAAGGAAGGACAGCTTTAGATAATTAATGCATTCATAAAATACTCACACTCGACTGTATCCTGCAGATACTTTATGTTACGACGCTGATAGATGTTCGGGTTTCTGACATGTACGACCTTGTATCGGCGACACAGCCACATGTTGGAGTGTATTAGCTTCCATTTTCGGAAATGATGTCCAGACAACCATTATACCCATGGGTGGCAGTGCGATTGTCACAAAGTTAGATAGCTCACACAAATGAAAAATAAAATCTCTGAAGCATGTTAGATGCAGTTTTCAGGGGCGCAGGCGAGCAGACAGGACAATTTCGATTGAAATTTCAGCGAGGGAGATACAGCTGATGGAAGTAAAAATGCTCTGCGAAGGCTATGTGTGAAACGGTAGTAGGCCACAGTCCCTTTGAGGAGGGACGCCTCAAAATACTGTCAATCTGTTGTATACTAGCACGTTCTGACGTCGGCAGCATCAGCAGCTACACAGGTATTTGGGGTGTTTAACGTGGGTGGAAAAATGTTTAGGCACCTTATGGAGCAGTTCCTCAGAGAAATACTGTTCCTGCTCTATCTAACATTTTTCTTTTCTATTCAACTGAAGTGTTTCATACCTAAATAGTTTAGAATAATTTGTGGTTTTCTTCTTTTGCTCTTTTATATGCATACTGCATTATTTTGCTAGCTAGTACTGGAGGTGATATTTTAAATTTTAGGAGGCGACACCTCAGTCTGGCAGCCATGCCAGCACCTTCATTAGGTCGTACTAGGGCACCGTGTTGATTGGAGGAAAGCGTGTTAACGATTATCACAACCCAAATCCAACATGCTGATGTTTAGCAAGTATAACTGTTACCATGTTAACTAACTTAAGGCCCAGCTAAGCAGGATTTGATGCAATTTGTCTCCCCGTACTGTTGCTGAGTGTGATTCAGAACAACCAAACGCTTGCAGCACACTCAGAATTACAAAGGTCCAAGTGTAACGCTGCAGGAGAAGGCGCCATGTAAGAGTCAATGAAAATGACAAGAGCAGAGTGGATCTTAAGTAAAACAGGGAAAGAGGAAAGAATATTACAGGGTGTATTCTAAGATAAGCAGCAGTATATAGAATAGAGAAGTGTTAAGGACATTCATAGCGTGGAGACCCAGGGAACACAAAGCAGGCATGAAAGGTTTGACATCCCTGTGTCTGCAGACAAGGAGCTTACACCGATCAGCCACAACATTAACGCTGCACAGGGACTCTGAGCAGTCCACACGTGTGGAAACATTGTCAAGATGACAGAGAAGCCATTCCCCTCATTACAAGTCTGTGTAACATTAAAATGATTTGGAAGCTGTTATTTTTAAGTAAAAAAGTTACAAATTGGGGCTGTAAAGCAGAATGTTAGCACGCTGAGATTTTCTAATTAGCAATAAAGTTATAGTATAGCTGAGAAAAAGGGACATTAATTATGTGGTAACGAGGACAATCTTTATCCACACGATGGCACCACAAGAAAATGTAAGGAGATAACCAAACATGACAGTTTGTGTTGGGAAGTCGATCTATCAAATATGGTTACATTACATTGAGAAGATATTAAACAAGGAAAAAGAAATTATTGTTGGTCGTGCTTCCAAGAAAAGTCAGGAGGTCACCAAGAATGTTAGGATTCAATCTTTGGGCAACTTCAATATCTATTCAGGGCTTAATGCAAACCACAAGCAGAGTTGGACGTAGAGTTGCAAGGAGGTGGCTGCGGTGGATGGAAGGTGTGTAAAGTAAGACGTCAGTTTGACTTGAGAATCCCGTGCGTGGTTAAATTAAGGAGACACAAGCTCTTCAGTTCATATTGGAGAATAATCATAGCTTTGTGCACCGCTGCTGCACATACTGGATCTTGTGTCACTGTATTGAGTTTTTCCACCATCTTTCCCTCCACCGAACTAAGTGGTGAACCTGTCCTGAAAATAACCATAAGCCCCAAAATTGGATGTTGGATTGAAACATTGTATATTTGTGGAGAAAACAAACATACTGGTGAGCACAATTAGATGTATAAACGTATTTACGACATGTCATTTACGTTTATTACCGACATATTCTCATATTACCACACAGTGTAATCCGATTGCCATTAGTGTGTGTTCATAACAAAAACCTCTTTGTGGTTTAAACCTAGTTGGACATAGAAATGTAATGTTTAAGACAAAGGGTTAAGAGCGTATGTGTAAGTATCATAACAATGATTAAATCATCGCCCTAAAACAATCCCTGGTAGTGAAATACTCCACAGTGGGATGAGCATCCATCCCAACAAAACAACGTTGAATCGGTTTCAACACACATTTCTTTATATCAAGATAGTGCTGCTCTGCCATGATTCTACAAATCACCTTCTGGAAGTTGTCAATGTTTTGTCACTAGAAGTCTCCAAAAATATTCCTGTCTCACCATTGAGACATAAAGTCTAAAATGTGTTAAAGAAAGAAAATGGCAACTATCCACTTTGGCAACTTTAATTGCTGGTAGGCTTAAATAAGCTTACATCTGAGGTAAGTTTTAAAATTCAGGCATATCTGCAGGAGTGACTTCCACAGACAAGCAGATTCATCTTCTTTTTGCTGCCTTTGCTGTGACCACATCATGGCACAGTAAGTGATAAGCGGCATGGAAAAGGAGTAAGAGGGATTTATCTGCAGCAGTGCTGAGTGGGGAGCTGATAAAGGGGTTAACCCAGATGACTTGTTTTGACAGTAAACCAGCAAAGGAGGGGGAAATGTGTTAACAGCAGAATGCAAATGAGAGAAAACCTATTTTAATCAGCAATTGACAACGATGACCCACAAAATGCATGAGGTAGAATAAGTAATGGAGGAGTTACTGTAGTAAAATAACAAACTCAGCGAAGATTTATAAGGGTTTATACTTTTGCACTCACATACACAAAATGTATATGTAAGTGCAAAAAAGTAGTTAATTTACAGTGGCACAGGAATAACCACAACTCGTCACTCATGTGAAATAACAGTCAAGATCAAACTGTGGAGTAAAAAAAAAAAGCATCTTTAAACAAAGGCTCATATTGTATATGAGTCTTTGTTCTGAGGAAGTTAGAATCTACATCCTGATAATGCTGCAGCGTTTACTGACAGCAGGTGCTGTTGCTTCATGATTTGGAGGCATGATACATTTTTTGGACTCGTTTTAGTTCATGTATTGTGTCTGTGAATGATAATCATCTATTAAACAGAAACGTGTGTAGTGACAAAACTGTGAAATTATTTTATTACTCTATCATTACTACATTTAGAACTAAGTACATATTTTTAGCATTGAAGAAATACTGCTACAGGCCAAACTACAGTGTGTCACACTCTTTGTCTGTACTGATCTGGGCCACTGATGAAGTTTGACTTTTGAGCGTACGAAAAATACATTTAATAAAGCAAACGCAATTCACGCGACAGACTTATTAATATGTTTTCGCATGTGCAAATTACAAACAAAAACGGATCAACTGCGGGAACATTGCTGTAGACTAAAGTATTTTCACATCAGTAACATAAGTTGTTGTGTAATTGTTATGTTCCTAGTGAGCTCAAATGCAGAGGCAGTAACCATATACATGATGGAGGGATACTAATGTTCCCATGCACCGTGTGGTTTGACTGAATAAAGCCATACATTTAACTCTGGCAGTTTATTTTTCTTCAAAGGAAAAAATTGTAAATCTAAAATGTTACAGCAACTACGACAACTACGACTCACTTATATGACGTATAATGTTTAAAGACTCGCTTGAAAAGATTCCCAAACTATTCCATGATATAATATTTAATAAAACCTAAAAATCTAGTTTGCTTCTGTAAATGTTTTGCTCGCATACTCTACTCACATTCTTCCCAAGGAAAGTAAAGAAGGTCTTCCTGTAAATGAAGGAGCTAATTTTTGTGGAGAAAGACAAGAATCGTGTATCTATCACTGGCTTGGTGGCACTTTTCGTATTGTCTTTTAATTGTTAAAATTTCATTTACTCATTAAGGCGAGTTAGCAAAAACTAATTAGCAAGCAACAACTAATTCTCAAATACAAAGAACAGCAAAAACTTTTAGCTTATTACCAGCCGCAACCATTGAAAACATCTGCCACGTTTTTTGGAAACATGTGTCTGTCAGCAGTAAGTAGAGTTTAGTAAATATTAAAGGTAGTAAATATGGGAAAAAAGCTGAAACTTCATTCTTTAATTTTGCTCAGTCAATGTAAAATGTTTCTTTTTTTTTTCAAGCCAAACAGTAAACAAGGATGATGTTTTGTCGTCTAATTTTCTTTCAAATAATCTGTTAATTTAATGTCGCACCGTTAAGAATATAATCTGTCTGCAAGAATAAACTTAGTGCAACATAAAACAACTACATTGAGGCCAGCAGACATGTCTTGTTTACCCTCTTTTTTTTTAATATTTGCTTTCTAACCTAATTATGTTGCTCCCTTTTAAAACACACTCAGCAAGAGTATTAAAATTAAGCCTCGGTGAAATGCTTTTCCCAGAGAGTCCTCCTATCCAACAGTGCATATATAAAATGAAGCGGCACACTTTGAAAAACAAAAAAGGAAAAAGAAGTCTTATTAAGCTCCCCAGTCTGAGAATGTTCAATTGTTGACCAAGCTGAAAACAACATGTAAATGAAGATTCTCTTTATGTTTCACTTTATTTTCTCCTGCTTTGTAGCTAATCTAATGGAACCGCTTCCTCCATATTGTGCGAGCTCTGGTTGCCTGTGGAGCAGCATTCTTGGGTCCTGCACGTTACCCTTACATAATGAAAGGTGGCAAGACATCTGTTTCCACAGGCAACAATTAAGTTACTGTAAATGACAAACAAAACAACTTGTAATGAGGAACCGCATAAATTCATAGGAAAGCAGACAAATACGTATGCGCCTTTGATCACTGGAAATTGATGCAAAATTACCTGTTCTGCATCTACAAAACTTAAAGTCTGGAATAATATTCTGTGCAGTGAAACTAATTATCTCTGCACAGTGACTGTCTGTTTCAATTGCATTACTACAAATTCAACTGAGGGAAGCTATAAAAATAATTAATGTGCCTTCGTGGTACCAGTGGGGAAGATGGTTCCAGTCCATTTTTCACTGCAATCACACAAATAAGGTGAAAATATACCTGTAGCTTGAAATTTGCAATGCCGCTGATTTAACGTAAAATTTGTACAATTTAAAGCCATTTGTAGCGTAAGATTATCAATTTTAGAGTTGAACCAAAACCAAAAACCAAAATTAAACTGGTGGTGGAAGATCTGTATTAAAAACGTGATGTGTGAATGGAAACATTCACTGGGAGGACAGAATATAACAATTTTATATGTAACACTATAACACTCTCTTCCCTATTGTTAATTAAGATATTGTGTTGTGTTTGCACATTTCCCCCCTGGCGCTTAGTCTTCTGGGTAATATACTTAATCACTTTCTTGCAGAGAGTTTCTCGAAACCATCAATACCACTGTCATAAAAGTGAAACCAATAAAAAGCTATAGTGTAGCACCAACAAAATCTGTCTATGACCACCACTGAAACTCACTTAAAGACTGATTATAGCTAATTGGTTTATGAAGAAAAAATGAAAAAGCTTAAGCGTCGCTGTCTCACCTGTCTCAGGCTTCAAGTGTGTCTCGATTCAGGGGTCACTTCCATTGAAGGATCAAGGGAAAGAAAATAATTTTTCGGGTATTTTAGAGGAAGCAGCATCTCACATTATAAAGTAAAGTAGAAGAGACATGAAAAAACGGTAAAAGTCAGTAAAAACAATAATCGGTCAGTCGGTCGGTTGCTTCTACAAATCGCAAAAGCTGTACCGAAATGGTTCTGTACCGTGGTTTTAGCCTTCGTTGCCTGGTGGCTGCCAAGGGAAGTGAAATTAGACGAGCCTTTGAAATGGGACAGCCTTGCCGTGGTGCAAGCTTAAGCTGAAGGATGCAGATCCTAACGGCGACATGTAATGACTCCAACCCCCTTCAGGGAAGTGCGTTAATTGTCCCCTAATGTGAAATAATTGAGCGACATAAGTTTAATGCTACAATGTGCAACTAAAATTAGCGCTAGCATCTCTTCCCATAATTTTATTTATCATTAAAATTATGATAAACGAAAATGCTGTAAAACACCATGATCTAGCAGAAATGATTGAAATCGGTGTTCAGTGACTCGGGGCATCGACAGCACGTCTCCACGTTAAAAACGTAACCCTAACAAATTGGAATTATATGACGAGAGCTCCCTACTGCATCTTTAAGACTAGACTGGCCATTATTACAAACACCTCTTCATTCAGGAGCCAGAGCGTGTAAAACATCCCTTTAAATAAATGCCTTGTCCAGTCCTATTAATGATTGAAACATGAAGTTTCAAGAAGAAAATATGTTAATGCAACTTTATATTATTAACACCTGACGCTGTGTCACAGGAGTCCTCCTCACTATACCACAAGAAACACTCATTTCTGCCAAGATCAAAACATCCCGAGTTTCCTGCTGCTTCAGATACCTTTAAATTTGGTTTCTGTACACTAGAGACTTTCAGAAGTGACTTGTTCCGGAGGTACAACAATAATATCAAAACACAGCATATATTTTTAGAAGTTGATATTTGAAAGCAGTCGGGATGTAAACACTGCGTGAGTGGCACAGTCTGTGAGACACAACAACAACACAAACAATATGCCGCGGGTTTCTACGTTAATTCCTTCTTCTGCCGAGCAGATGTTGCTTCATGCAAACTGGCTTAAAAATAACTTCTTAAAAACAGACACAGTGAAGGACACTAGGGCGGGAGACGCCAGTGCGGATGGACATGCTGGCTGCTGCTGGCATCGAACCGCTAACCTTTTTGTTTTCATTCGGTCTCCAAAAGCAGTGGGCCAGCGTTGCAGCCTTGAATGTTCCTTGGCTGGGCTGGCTGCCTGGTGACATTCAACCAGCTCCCCGGGGGACGCTTGCTTGGCTCTCAGCTCTGCGTTTTACAAGGTCCCACAGTCTTCCGCAGTCCACAAGCAGGTGGGGATAATAATTAAGTATGATTACTAGACATTAATCCATCCATAGACTGACAGCCACAGCTGCCCCAACTTTACAGCCACCGCAGCATTGCAGAGGGCTTAAGGGTGATATAACACGGCCTGTGCAGCCGTGATGGACGTTCTGTGAACCACTCATAACTACATTATGCATCTTTGATTGACTCTGTTTTTACCTCGTCCTCATTTCTTATCTCTTGTCCCATTTAGTCTCCTATAGAGTTGGACCAAAGTGACCGGTATCTGCATAAATCAAACATTCTGCTGCATAGAACGTGTGAATAGGAAATAACCAGAGTTCAGACACTGATGTTGGCATCCAGTTGCCCACTTGTACAGCTGTTATTTCTACGTGTCAGATACATTTTAATCAACGTTCACTGTAAAATGGCAAACTATACAGTAAGCGTCCGATCAGAAACCAAACCAACAATCGATTTTCAACGTTATATGGTTAAATAAATTAGATGAAACAATACTGAGTATGCATAATAGATCTGAACATCTCTGGGTCTAGATTGTCACCACGTGCTTCACAGTGACATTTTGCAGACCCCTGAAGTGTGACTCACCTTGACCAGCTAATTTATTCACTATACAGTAAGGTTATCGTCATCTTTAAGTGACAATAGAAAGTGGTTTACTGTTCCTAAGTGCTAAATGAGTTCCCACCAATGTACTGAGCAGGAAAAGTTTGAGCCCTGTATTGATGCTAAAGCATGTTCTTGTGTTTGTTTTGTTACATTTGGCATTCGACAAAAGCCTAGCAGAGTGTTAGCAACACAAGCGTGGTCAAATCCTTCCCACTGCCATCTGGGGCCACGGCAGCAAAATGCAAAATGTGCCAGTTTCTCACCATAACGGCTCCGCGAGGACAGAGGCATAGTAGATGGCCATCACCCAGTAGCCTCATGTTTTGTTTTAAACTGGGACCAAGTGTCTGCTGTGGATTCTTAACTGCATGTCTGTGCCTCAGCTTGTGAGCACATAAGAAGTCAACTAAGAAATATGGACGGTGCGGCTACGGTTGAGACTGCTGGACACGGGTAAAGATCTTTCGCAGTTTGAGAGCACAGACGTTAAAGCATTAAACAAAGCAGAAAACAACACACCACACTGTAGATGTATTTTTTTTACCGGATTTGCTTAAATCGTGGACATTTAAACATTTCAAGAATTTGTTTTTAGGAAAATGTTATATGCAGTGGATTCCTAATTAAGTGCAGACCTCCCTTGTTTGTCTGTGTATCTATTTGTAGACAAATGTCCTTTTATTACAGATAATACCCGGCTTAATACCACGCTGTCTGTCCTGGAAGAGGGATCCCTCCTCTGTTCATCTCCCTAAGTTTTTGGCCATTTCCCCCCCCCCATTAAATCTTGGTTTTTGGAGGAGGCTTTCAGGGGCAGGTGTTCGTAGTAAAAAGACTGGCTTGATACTCGAGCAGTCCTTAGCGCAATTATGCTTTAACAAAGAAGTAATGTTCACAATCTTATGTGAAACATATTGAAGGAGTCAACCAAATATCAGATTTTAACGCAGGAGATTATTTTAGACACAGACACAGGAAGTACGGGGCTGCTGATGTCCAAGCCCCTCACTCTACTCTTTAAAAAAAAAAGCCATAAAAATTTAAAACGTGTTTAGAAAATAATGTGAATGTGTTCGTTTGTATCTGCTGCCACCGATTCATCACACGTAACATTAAATCGCCACCGCTTTGATGTCGTGATCTTCTGCATTTCCGATTTTGGTGGACAATACATGGTGAAAAATTGTTTACAAATTGTCCACTTCACAGTTTGGGAAATAAAAAAATAAAAAAACATTGAAGGAGAAACGTGGGCTTCAAATAAAAAGTAAAAAACAGTCTATTACTCAGACAGGGATTTAAAATGAAGCCTTTAAATGCTTATTTCCTCAGGATGTAGATTTCAGGGTAATGACACATGCAGAGTTATTGACAAAACAGCTGAACAAACAATGGTATTGTTAATGCTAATATCGGATTATCTCTCGTCTTCTATTTAATCTCCACCTGATCATTTAATTCATGCTGCCTCTAGTAAACTGTGTGCATGCATTGTCTGTGCACACACTTTCCCCCACATCTCCTGCGTTTATACATACCACACGTGTTTTGCATGCGTCATTTATACATCTGGCCCCAGATATTGTGTTTCCTTCCTGGTGATGCTATTGCTAATCCAGGTTGCAGCCTGATGGACAATACGTGTAAATAAAGACAATTAACTGAGTGTCTGTTAGAATTGTTGACAATATAGAAAATCATAAACCTTTTTTTTTTTTACTTCCCCAACATAGACTGAAGCCTAATGGCAATGGGGACATTTTAATTTAATTCATTTTATGTTTAACCTGATTTTATTTGCTTATTTATCTTTATTTTCCTTTTTAATGTACAGCACTTTGTACTTACACTTTGATAAGCGCTTTAGAAATAAATCTATTATCATCATTATCTACTCGACCAAGAATGTAATCATACATCAGCATATCCAAAGTTCTTGCAGTGCAATGCATGAGTCCAGTTATGGCAAAATGACTCAGTGACAGTTACAGGACGGGGCATTATCATGCACTACACAGGACTTCACTGATAACACACCCCCAGGCTGTATTATCCATATGCTTTTTCCCCGCAGACACAAAATAATTTCCAGATTTCAGCCAAATGAAGCTGAAGATCTCATCAGCAGTCCCTGTAAGAAATGACACTGCATTATAGATCAAAGCCAATCTCAGCCTTGTACGACACAGCCCGAGATCATAACTATAGAGCACATCAGGAAGTTTGTGTGTTTACTCAATAAATGTCATCAGGGGTTGTTTTTACACTCAACACTGATGCATGAACATACACATATGACATGGATTTTTTTTCTTTTTTTTACACCAGAATGTGGGAAATGGGTTTTGAACACGAAGGAGCTTTTATGTTTTTATTTAATCGTGCAGCGGTGACAGATGAAAATGTGCCGCAGTCCCTGAAGACTTGACTTATTAACTGAATGAATCCAATGGAGAAAGTGTGCGACATACAACACAGGGTGCAGAAAAAGGAGATGAATATATACGAACATATATATATGAAAGGCATCTGAAATATGTTATGGTCCAAAAATGGCAAAACTAATTTTCATGTGCCATGTGTTTGACAATTACATCTTACACTCTGCAGAGATGATTAAAATGACTATGACTAAGTATTTACTATTGATTACAACAACAAGTATTGATGACATTACTAGTATTTTCTTGATTCTTTAGGGAATCAACCCAAAGACCAACAAGCAGATTCAAGTGTTATCAGTCTTTATCATTTGCATAGTTATGATTCAAGTAGGTCCCCTGCTACCTACCACTGCACTGTCATCGTCAGCAAATGGGAGGGGGACAAACACAGGACTTCGAAATGAGATACAGCTATTTCTATCTGATTTGAAGCAGTTTGCAAATGTCGACTCAACCATGATCTTTCTATAACCATTGGCCTCTTTACTGAGCGTACTACCACATGGAGCAGGTACATACTACAGAATATCTGTGGTGCTCATAATGGCTGTTGCATCACGTACAATCAGGATGAACCCACTGTTAGATCAGTTAGGATCGACACTGTTGGGTGTATTCACATATCCACTTTGACAACAACATCATGCTCAATGCTTTTATCAATTGTAACTCTCGGCCATTGGAATGGAAAAACTGGATCTTTCTCCACTGTGACCACTTTTCACATCCTCATATGTTAATTTCCAAACATGCATATGTAATACTGTATGTGAAGATAACACACTTCACCTTATATAACATCAAGCCCAAATGACTGGCATTTTACAGCCCAAATGTTAAGTACAGCATTCAGAGTGAGACGTGGGCAATGACCTAGCATGTGGTCTGCACAGCATGATAACACTACATTAATCTACATAACATTACTAGCTCTCCCAAATGGCTTGAAGGGTTTCTAAGGAACAGGCTAAATCATTTTCACTGGGAGATGTTTGAGTAGCTACACACTATTAAATCATCATCATTCTAACGTTACGTAAAGAACGTTTTTGTACTTTTATGTAAGTATTCCAAATCCTACACAGGCACTGAGATGGCTACAAAAAGGAATTTGCAGAATCTTTGCAACACAACTTTTATTATCAGTAAGGTGGAAAAAAGGCAAATTTGCATTTGGGTAATTAGCTGAATAAGGTCCATCCATATCCATTGGCAGTGTCTGACAGTTAGAGGCTGTTAGGCGTGTGAAAATGAATTTCCTCTCACTATGAAACTAATTATAGACATAAGAGCTGAGTGGGAGAGCTGTAGTTTGGTTGGGCCCATGCTGAGCAATGTGCACATAACTGATACACATATCAACAATAGGTCATCACAGTTCATGGTTCAGTGTTGGACCAGTTGGGCCAGATTTGCAATCTTTGGATGATTGGAAAAGTTTAGAGGCTGGAGAGCAGGGGGTGATATATGAGACACAGGAAATTATTTTCTAACACAATAGGAGCAATTGCAAATGGGAGACATAGACATAAGGTGCAACGATGAACTTTTTGTTTAACCTTCGCCGTAGGAAGCAGAAAAGAGAGGGAGTCACAGACCATTATTGTTGTGAATTTATTGTCTCATTAGCCATCAACTAACACTAACACCTGTAAATCATGGCCAGCATCATTCCCCCCCCCCCCCCCCCCCCCACACTGACCCCTGCCCACCACAACATCAAAGCCAAGGAGAGTAAAAAGAGAAACCAAAAATACTACGAGTACATTATTCCAGAGTTTTTGTACTTTAAAACCATCTCAAAGCGTGCGTCTCAGAGTCTTGCTCTCACTGCTGCGTTGGGGTTAACTGGTTATGATCTGTTGTGTTCACGGGAGCAGCTGCATGTCATGTGTCACGGTCAAAGAAAAATATTATGCAAGTTTAAGGCAAAAAAGTGGGAACTTTCCTCTAGCTCCCATCTTAAGAAAGCATGAATAGAGATGTGAGCAGATAACAAAAGGTTGCCTTCACATCTCATTACCACTAGCCAGACTGAGTGTACACAGTGGAAATTGTTGCAGTGAAATATGCAGCACATAAATAGTTTAATACAAACGAAATTATTCCGTGAATTTGTGGATGAAGGCTCTATTCAGCCCTGACCTTCATGGCCTGAGACAGCTGCCTTTATTTGTTCAAGGAGGTGAGTTTTGGCAAACACACCTGAACATGAATTGTCCAGCGTCCCTCATGAAAATGGCTCCTTGTTAAAGTCAAATCTCCCACATTTGCACCTACCGCAGCCTGCAAATTGTGCTGAAATGGCTGTGTGATAAAATGATTACGTTTAATTGTAGCCCACCACTCTTAAAGTTTATAAGAACACATCATTGTTATTAATGGGCCTTACAAAGGAATGCAATACTAGAAAAATAATTTCACGGTGGCCAAAAAAATAATGGAACGTAATAGGAACAAGTATAATTGCAATTTTCCTACCACTGATTAATTCAGTGGTGCTACCGCCTCTTTTTTTTCCAACTCTAGAGCTGTATTAATTATTTTTCCTTTCTTTTCTTTTTTTTTTTAAGAGGCATTTTGTAAACTTTTGAAAACAAAAAAAAGTAAAAAAAAAGGTGAGAAATAAGGAAAAGCGACGCCCATGGGGAAGTCATCTATGCAGCCAATTAGACACTTTCTGTTTGAGGGCACATGCCATGAGTGCTCTTTTTGTTAGTTTCATTCCTGTGTGTAATATCTGCCCAAACAGCTCACCTGCAGAGCCAGCAACCTCCCCCCCAAAAAAGCAAAACATAATAATAAAAAATATATATACTAAAATGTAAAAAACCCACATGTGTAATAACATGATTTTGGACAGGCTACATTCCTAATGATGAGTGGGTGGGTGTATTTTTAAGAAATCCATTAATAGTAAAAGTGCAATCAGTTTGCGAGCACAATCATCTAACCATGAAATCGCCCTAATTGCTCTTACGCCTCTGACAGTGACTGATAAGTTCGAGTTTACCGAAAGGAATGAGGGCAAACAGTGTTTGGTCAAAAATTCCTACTTTCTCAAGCAATTTGTACATAAATGCATATTACAAAAAAAACAAAAAACAAACAAACCCCGAAACAAATTCCTCTGCTTTCTGGATATAGCCACAGGACACAAAATTGTAAAATCCACTTCCTCATCCACTGCTCATTTATAAAAAAGCAGAGACAAATCAATTATTAATAAAATCCAATGGCAGAGGTGTTTTTCACTGCTCCCCTCATCTAACCTGAGTTTTATGAATTCAGCTGTCTATCTCTTTTCATCACTTGTTTTTATTCCCACCACTTTCTGTCTAAGACAGTTTCTAGCCTTATCTCCGTAATCGCTGTGAACAAACTGCCGCGGAATGGGTCATGAATTACATCAAATATACAGGCATGCATCTTCATGAATATACAGAAAGCCTAGGGGTACAAACAAGACTAAGTTGACTTTTTTTTTTTTTTTTTTTTTTACTTTTAATGAATAAAAATGAACTAAACTAAAAAGGAGAAATTCTAATGCATCGAAAAGACAAAGAATGAAATAAAAGAATCTATTTACCACATATGTTGATTAGGCTCTGTACCATAATTTATGAGCTGATTCACTAATCTACCTTAACAGCATTACTCAGTCTGTAGTTAAACATAATTACAAACCTCTTTCGCCTCCATGTAGTGATGCTACAAACACCTTTTTTTGCTTTAATTACCCAACAATGCTAGAAAACTATGTCAAAAACAATTTAGCTTACACGGATTTAAATAAAAAGATGTAACACACCCAATGAAATATTCATTAGGTTTTTTTCTATAGACATTTATACAACACAGTACAAAAAAAAAAAAAAAAAAGAGGAAGGAATACATACATGACATATCACATTCACCGAATTTGGCAGAGAAACTGTGCATCAGCGGCCATACTTACAAAGGTAGCCTTTGCTCTATCCCATAATAAACAGACTGCCACTGTAATCAAACGAACATCCCACTGCACACTCCTCGGGATGCCCCATTGCATCAGGATATTTCATTTAATTAGGCCAGATCCCTTTCAACTCTGCTACAATGTCTGTGCAGCCAGCATGGACTCGAGGTTTTAGTCATTAGGAAAATCAGGTCAGCCTTTGCATCTGGTGGAAATCCAAGGCAAAATATGTAATTATGCACATCCATAGCAGCATTGTTTTTAATGAGCTACTTCAAGACAACAAGCCATAGAACAAGATTCTCACCTCTGAGTATATGCATACTTTGACAACAACGGTGTGTTAGGAAATGGACGAGGAATTAACTGTCTGTGGTGTCATTCGTTATCGTGCTGAGAAATGGGTGAAAAAAAAAAAATCATTAATTGCCCCTGTAGTATTTCCCAGAGTAAATAATCAATGATGTATCAGATAGAAATAGTACATCTTGAAAGTACTACTGTAACAGCACTGACTTATCCAATCAGGCAGGATTTCAGCGATTCTTTCTGTTTATAAGAGTGATTTTAAAAGTTTTCTAAGCATTTTTTGGTTAATTTAATTTCACATATCTCACCAAACAAAAGGCATAGATTCTGTGTTTGTTGGCAACTTTCCATCACATAAAGTCGGAGAATTAGGCAGCTGGGGAGCAAGAGGAGACAATCACATTCAATTCCTGTAACTAAAGCTAATCTTGATAGAAGTGGCTGCTCTGTTTGCTGTAATTCGGTGTCTTATCATAGATAAAAAAAACAAAAAAAGCTAAATACCATGGAGGAACAGTCCTAGCTGTTGCTATAGTTGGTTTATCACAGGAGACTACTGGCCATTGGCAGCTGAACTAATTATAAAGAGCAACCACAAAATTTCAAGCCATTATCCAGCATGAACTGCATCCACATTGTATAATATTGTATTTCATGATTTGCATAACAGCATCATTTATAATGTGACATAAGGTCAGGTCCCAATCTTTCCTCACTGTTGTTGCCACCTCTTCCCTTTTTAACAAACCATTTTCAATTCATGAAAACGGAGGTGTACAGTACACTTCCCAGTGTTTAATATTCGTGGTTGTTTAATGTTCCCCAACTATTCCCTCCTGCTCAAAGCTAAATGGGTGAATACACTTCAGAACCACTCAAAAAATAATGAGTTGGAACTTCTCCTAAGACCAGGAATTTGTCCATGGGTTACAGCACCAGTCTCTAACCAGTGTCTATGTAACTTAATTACTGTTGAAGGGAAAGTGCAGCCATTAGCTGATTGTAGTGGAATCAGCCAAATATTTTTGCGTTGTCTTTTATTCTTGTGCTTAAAGCTTCTTCCCAAACACACAAGATTTGCTTTCCACTGGAATTAAGAGTTTTAGTTTTCCAAATATTCAAGCAATGACTTCTACGAAAGATGGATATTATGAGTAACTTCAGTTACTGCAGCTTCCCCAGAGAGCCAAAGTGCACACTTAACAATTTTCACGTAGAGTGGCCCCCCCAGCGTATTTTTATTTTACCAAAAAGGAAAATAAAGAACACTTTGATAATAACCCCAAAGGTTTTACCGGAAGACCGTCATTTGTGCATATCCTGCCTGTGTCTCTGATGTCTTTGCTTGACTGAGAGAAACACATCTTCAACTCAATGTTGAGACACAATTTCTGGTCGTCCTAGCTGAGCCATCCATAGAACACAGGATGTGCATCACTTTGCGAAGCACATCTCCTCCAAATGCTGGGCTTTCAGATTTGCCCGCCACAGTATCAGAAAGATCTGCACCTGACTTCTTGAATAACTTATGCAATTTGTCGAGCAGGCACTAGTCAAGCTTCATCCTGACTACTGCAATACCCTACTTACATGGCCACCAGCATGCACAATCAAACCCCTGCAGATGATCCAAAATGCAGCAGCTTATCAGCCAAAAAAAAAAGGACACACATCACACCACTGTTCATATTCCTGGACTTGCTTCCGGTAGCTCCCTGCATCACGCTACCCAAAACCAACTTGTACACAGTCAACCAGGTCTACATATCCCCTTGCAATCTGCACTGCACACCAAAGAATGGCACCTGGTGGTCTCTACACTAAAGACCTCACGCAAAGCTTTCAGATCAGTCATCTTATGGGGGCGGCACAAGCTATCCACCTCTGCATGACACAAAATTGATACATTTACATTCCTGAGATTTTGCATTCAATGTCTTCTCCCTGGCTTTGCTTTTTTGCCTTTTACATACGTAAGTTGTCTTGGATAAAAGCATCTGTCCAATGATTAAATGTAAATAAATACTACAGAAAACGCTGCAGATGATACTTTCAACTTCACTGTACTCGTACTGGTTAAAGCCATGTGTCCCTGACTGACAGCATTGAAAAAAATGTTTGTGTGTTCCATTTGGCAACTTAGACAGACTCATTATCTTAATTGCAATCTCAGTCTTTAATTAGCTACACACATACTAAGTCATTCAGGTGTGATCAATGCCCTTTTAATCTCCAACCATAAAATGAAAAGAAAATGAAATCAGTGTTTTGCTATCTTTAATTGGAAGGTAATGTCAAAATTAATAACAATCAACTCAATTAGCATCCGGAGCTGGCTGATGTGTGTGTTCATTCCAGTCTTTAATATTACTGTGATTCCAGGTTAATTGTCATCATTACAGGAGGATTCAGCAGAGCATCCGAGAAATTAATCTAGTAAGCTGAGCAGACAGAATGGACTGAAAAAGTCTTGAAAAAAAAAAACAAAAAACAAAAAAAAAATATATAAAAAGACTTAGCAGAGGAACAAGCTTCCCCCCTCAGCAGGTTCTCTGATTTAACTGGGTCTGAATGAGATCTTTTCCCCAGAAATAGAAAACCCACGCCTTTTTGGAGAAGCCATCCTGTCAAGGAAATTACTTTCCTATTGGGAAGTGGAAGTATTATTTCAGTGTCTTTCAGGCCCCCTGCCTTACTCACTATACACAGTTCATGACAACTTAATCCAAATACTTTTCTACAACCCTGTAAGAAAAAGGCCTTTAATATACAGAATTTCTCATTTCTGTGGTTGTAGCAGATTTTTGAAACTACATCGAAAAATAAATGTGTTCTGTTTGAGAAAGAAATGGACTGGGCACAAGGCCACTTAAATGACACAGACGAATACTGTAGCTTTGTGCAGCCCCCTATTAGGAAGGAAATCTTATGATTTGGACAGTGTATCCCGCAAAAACATGTGAGGTTGTTAGTTTCAGTCTGCTGTAGTGCAGCTTGGAGAAATACTGTAGCAGGAGTGGAATTGCAGGATCATCAATTAATGATTTACCGGGCTGTGGTTTCCCACCGCAGAGCTTGGTTTTGTAATCTGCAGTGAATAAATTTGTATAGGAAGGCTGCTAATGAGGCTTAATGAAGATGTTAGCCATGGGCTGTAGTGGATGGACTGGTGTCCTATTTAAGAGTCACAGGAGCTGCTCTTTGGGACGAGACGTCCCATCCGACACTGCAGGGCAGCTAGGAGTGTTTACCTTAACATCCTTCTCTAAATATTAGATTTTAATTATCAAAGCAGCTATTCTGGGAGTTAATTTACCTAGCAACACCTTTGGCTTTCCGGTTTCTAAGCAGTTAATATTAAAGATGGAACACGCAGGTCTCCATGATGTGTTTTTCTTTACGTGGAATTGAGATGCCGTGGTTCAACAAGGCCTGCAGCTAACTAGAAATGTACTAGGTGAGGTATTACATTGGAGGAGTGCACAGCCCTATTGTTAAACCGCATTATGTCTGACCTGAGGAGAGAAGGTGAGATTATCTCAACGCTATTGTCTTACATTTGGAGTACAGCCGACAGTTTAATCAAATTTTGAAGCAATCAATGCGCCAGCTCCGATGGACACTTTCCTTGGCCTTGGAACCCAAGGAGTATTCAGAAACGATACCACTGCCAAAAAGAGTCACTTCAGATGCATCATTGTGGCGAATGAGATTAAACTCCCATCCTCTACCCACTTGGATATCTAATGTCGCAGAGCTTATCGTCTAAGCATTCAATCAACCTGCAAGAAGTAGTCTATAAACACCTTGCAGTCCTTTGTTTCTCTTCCAGCCTCCACACAGAACAGTGCCTCTGTATACAGGTTTTCTTGTTTGTACACTGCGAAACTTTTTCTTTTCCCTAAAAAAAAAAAAAAAAAAAAAAAAATCATAAAGTTAACCTGCTGTGCTCGTGGGTGTCTTTTTTGTGCATGTGTTTGTGAGAAAAACAGAGACGGAGGGTGAGTCAGATTTGGTAACAGCCTAGCAGCATGTGCATGCTGTTGTTTGAAATATTAGGACACAAACCCCTGCGGTCGCACTGGACACTGCCCCAAATAGGCTCATATATTATTAAGAGGTTTTCCTGCTTTGTGTGTTTGTCTTACTAGACGACATATAAAGGGATAGAGACATCATGGCTGATCTCGCCAAAGATCCATTAAAATGCACAGATTTGACCCAGAAGATTAAAAGATGAACCTCGCACTGTAATAATCTCTGCTCCACTCACCCGCACATGTTCAACAACTATGTGCAAACTCTTGACTTTAATAAAAAATAAACCTAACCTAATTTTATGTCTTAAGAATACACATTTAGTGCAGACTGTATTGAAATGGATCTGAATAAAAACATGATCTCCCTATTTTTGTTTACATGGGTTGCTATATGAAATAATCCCACATATTTGGGGGCAGCAGTGACCTAATGGTGAGCGTAGTGAACTTGTGAGCAGAAGGTTGTAGACTCAATACCTCGATCCGGAGGGATGAAATCTGGTTAGGCATTCGATGATAAGGTGACACCTAGCAGGCGTAGTCCACGAGCAGGAGTGACGTTGTTTAAAGACGGAAACCAACTTGGACAGTGGACATTTTTACTCCGGTATTTTAAACCAAAATCACGATCTTTCTCAAGGATCCCTGCTCTGCTTGTTTTCCAATTGTCCCCACACTCCCCGCTGTGTATTACCTGGATCAGGTGTGTTGAGTCGATCACAAACTGGAGGATACCATCTTAGATGAGGGTGGGTGGGGAAAGACACAACGAACTGGGATCCTCCAACCTCCAAACAATTGACTCAACACACCTGATTCAGATAATCAGCAGAGGGCAGGGCACTAATCAGGTAGGGATAATTGGAGAACAAACAAGGCAGGGGGCCTTGAGGGCCAGTGATGGGACCCACTGGATTAGACTGTTATATGATTAGAACCTGCTCGACCTACCAGGAGGTGAAAGGTATCCTACTTAACCATAATTATGGAATGATAAAAACAGAAAAAGAGCCGCTGAATGATGTGGTTCCTTCATGACTGGATGGGTTGCACAAGTGACAATCAGCATTTGGCCCTCATGCATCCTCACCACTGTGGACTGCAGGACCCTTCATCCCACTGATAAAATAAAGGTTACAGTGACAAGAAAAACTTGCCTTGTTCTCCCAGCTTTTCACCATATGCATGTAATCCGCTGGATCAACTTTATCAAATTGCTCATGGTGATGTGAGATTTGTGCATTCACTGAAGAGTCGTTGAACCACAGAGTCACACACAAAGGTCTTAATGCCATAATACCGGTTCCTGACAAGATTCTGGAACAACGTGCAAAATCTGACAAGCAGCGTCTTAGCCATTCGCTACAATCTCATTTCTAATTTCCTATTCATCATTTGCATTCTACAATTAGGGTTTTGCAGATCTCTAACCTTTGGCGTGGGGCTAGATCAATGGCACTTGCAACGAATGGCTCCAACCTAAAGTAACAGTGTGTGATAACTTTTGCCTGGCAGATAAACGCAGCCACAATCACTCCTGCTTCCTCTTTAGCATTACAATGAACTGCACTCTTGGGTGCCAGTGTTCGTCTATGAGCCCTTACTCCCAATGAGGCCTTGTCCCCATTTTTTCTCCTGCAACACAACAGTAAGACGCTGTTTACCATTCTGTTGTTAAGCACTCGCTCATAAAAGACATTGAAACACACACACACACACACACACACTCATGTAAGTAGAAAACATCAAAGTATAGGCAGAAAATGTGTTAAGGAGAATGGCTTTTTTTTAATGCACTTATCTTGACTTGCTTACAATCATGCAGATTAATGTGGTTGTGTGGCCTTGAATATAAACAAGTTTAAGATATGCCAAATGAATAAGTTCAGTTGGATGAGAAGAATAATGTGAAAATTATTAACAAACACTTCAAAGTCTGAGTTTTACCCTTTTATACAAGTACAAAGTGACGTATTTCCTTAAACCCACATTTGATCTCCTCTAATGTTTGTATTGTATTAAGTGCTGTGGCTCACTTAGAAATCCATCTCCTTGTGGCTGCTTAGAAAGCTCTGCTTTAGTATGAAACACTTTTTTTTCTTTTTCTTTTTTTTAACTGTGCCCTTGAGCAACAAACTGGACTCGAACAACTCTCCTCTTGCTGGAAGTGAAACTGGGCAAAACTGTCCATTGACATTAAGGTGGCCCATTTTTATTAATGCATTTACCCCAAACCTTAAAGCAGCATCTGAGGTCAATACCATATGTGGATGCATATTTTAGCTATGGTAATTGAAAATAATCTGGCTCTCTGTTAGTTCAGACACTGTCACAAACATTGTCTTCCCAATGTAAAGAAATAAGGATTAAGGGTATATTGTCGGTACGGCTGTTTGCGTCTGACTGTCCTGAGGCTGTGAACTGCCATCACAGACAAGTTTCATCCAGAATTATATTACTCATTCAGTACACAGTGTAGCTCATCGGCTTTGGCTCTAAATGCGTAGACAAACTCTACGACGGCCCCATGTCACAGATTGGATGAACAGTATCCCCACCGACCATTGTTGGACACTGCAGACTGTTGAGAATTCCAAGAAATATCATTTTGGGGACAAATGAACATGCTACTAGTGTGCCTGAGTATTAATACCAGTCTAATATATAATTTGAAAATCTTTAAATTAGATAAACTGTGCTGAAGAGGAGCTAAAGTGAAAAATGGAAGTTATTATTTTAATGTAAGGAAATGAAAGCTCGACTACAGGCCCTGAGACGTGTGGGCTGGTATGTCATCAATAAGTTAGTCATGCAGCTGATAGAGTCCTAAATGGGTGGGCACATTCATCACATCAATGTAGAGACTGAGCTAGTTTCAGCCAATGTGACTGAAACCAGCTCCACCTGCACTGACTCTTGCTCATTGAGTTAAGTTGTGCTCGAATTGAAACAGCAGCGTGAGTTTTTTCTGTTTGTTAAAGTTCATTTATTGTATCACTTTGATAAATTCACATTAAAGTAACGTGCATTCTTATATTTGTCAGTCAAATTGTTTATTTTTACCATTTTGTATATTTTATTAGATTTTATTAGATTTTAATGTTGCAAACCATTTTTATACACAGATTCCCAGGTATAGGGTTTAAAAAGTAATTGGACATTATATTGTATGCATGTTTCCTTTGATTTTTTCATTCTTTTGTGATTTGTGTGAACTAATGTGCATTTCACAAATCTTTTTTCAATATTTTTTCTTATCCCCCTGTCTGAAACTGTCCACTTGCCTAAAATGACCTGTGGTCATGTAGTACGTAGAGTAACAACGTGTTGGAGGGAGGAAGTCAGGGTGGTTGGTTACTGTACGAGTTGTCACCTGATGAACGAATCTATTTGTAATTCGTTTTCTAAGCCTCACCACCTGTATTTAGTGCCTCAGCCAAACCCATGTGTAACAGTAGCTTCTATTGTAAAACACGGTAGGGCGCCATTTTGGTGCCTGGCACTAAAGGATGGCAACATGGATGTTTTGGGGGGGGATTCTGACGTACAGTACTTTATTGATCCCCATGGGAAATTGCTATTGGACAGCTGCACACAAATTATGGGGCTTTTTCAACAGGTGGCTAGGAGGAGCTAGGTTGTTGTAGCAACTAAACCACAGCCAACTGACGGCCTGGGGGCAGCCACAAACAATCCACTACATATATTAGACAATCAAGCTTTCTCAAACATTCCCTTTTTGGACTATGGTCGACGTTCGCATATGACACAAAGTGTAGTCTTCAATAGCAGTTTACTTATGATTTACAAACATCACAGCACTTGTCTCTCCACTCTTTATTCATCTGAAAATAAAAACATCCCCTGCTTTTGTATTATATTACAGCTCTCTATATAGTAGTTCCACATAAGCAGCACTGATAACCCCCTTCTGCAGTGGTGGAAATCACTAACTGAAGAAAACGAAGTGGGCTGAGAGAAGGCAAAAACACCCAAAAAAAAAAGAAGGGGGTAAATTATAACATTTTATCCTATAATGCACTGAACATCAGAGAATGATTGATGACCTCTAACTGTTGGAGTTACCAAAGGTGTATTTCTCCAACAACATAATGCTCCCCACTGTGCTGCCGCCTGCCATGCAGTAGTGGTCCTAATGCACTGTAATAAAATGCAGACTTTATACACTGTACAGTCTAAAGAAGGTTATGTAGGAGCTGCATTTCCCAGTGAAATCTTTCAGACATGTTCGAACCTGGCAGCAGTGTCTTGGTAATGAAATATTTGCAGATTTTGCAGAGAGCACATTTAGTAAAAGCGTTTTTGTTTGCTCGTAAGGTTGGACTTGGTTTGAACTGAATAAATGCAGTGTGTTGGGATAATTTGTTTTTTAGTGTCCACTGATCTGAAGTAAAAGACACAACCATCAAAGCAGCAAAGATTAACAATGGTGTTTCATGGGCAGTTAACCCAACTAGACACACACACAGACACACACACTCAAGCATTATCACATGCTACACTCCAGTGCCCACAGCCAGTAGACACATATGTCAATGTTTTTGACATAGTAAAAGTTCAGGTTTTAGCCATGTGTGCAGGTGTTGATTTACTAACCTGTTTGCTGATTTATGAAGTTTGTCAGAGAACTGCCAAAATCCAAAGTGCATTTGTGAAAGCTTGAAAACGTTATTCATTATACATTATACCATCATCCAACCCAGGCTGAGCGTGAGCTATAGTGGTAACAGCAACTGACTGATAAAATTAAAGTGATGGGAAGGTTTGGGAAGTGAAAGGGAAGCATAAATATATACTTTGTTCATATTTTATGTTCTTTTTTTAAGGTAAACCATCAGTATTTTTGACCAAATAGCCATAACCGCTCTGCCAAATTGATTTTAAATGTATCCAAAGAACAAAAAAAATACCGTCTAGATTGTGTTTGTCTAAGGCCGGTGGCCGATCACCCACGTGCAGCCACACGTGTTCTCTAGCGGGAAAAAAAAACAACCATGTGATATTCTTGCAGGGAATCTCAAAGTGGTTAATTGCAGCTGGGAACAATCAAAGTCAATAAGGTTAAGTGTGTCTGACCTATTAGATTGGAGCCAGTGATGGATCACTTGTTGGTCATATGTCCTGGGATCTTTGTATTTTCTTGCTTTCAGTTAACAGATCTAATACATGTCGCTTTCTCTTTTCTGTATTTTAATCGAAATATATTTATCATCTGAGGTGAAAAACTCTGAAGAAATTTTTTGTACATCCCAACATGTACATCTTAAAGGAGAAGAGTAGAAAGCCAGTTGAACATCTGCAAAGTCAACCTGTAATTAATTATTATCAATACAATTACTACAATATTCAATAACATTCAACAAGTACTTAATGTGTGTTCATTTGGCAAAAGTGAAAGGAAAATGAGAAATGTTTTTCAAAATTTTGTACAAACAAATACCTGAAAAGTGTGGCGTGCATTTTCATTCAAGCCCCCTTTACTCTGAAACCACCAACTAGAATCCAGTGAACCAACTGGCCTCAGAAGTCACCTAATTAGTAAATAAAGTCAACCTGTGTGTAATTTGATCTCAGTATAAATACAGCTGTTGTGTGAAGCCCTCAGAGGTTTGTTAGAGAACAGTAGTGAACAAACAGCATCATGAAGTCCAAGGACAGGTCAGGGATAAAGTTGTGGAGTAGTTTAAAGCAGGTTTAGGTTATTTTTTTTTAAAATCCCAAGCTTCGAACATCTCAGGGAGCACTGTACAATCTATCACTGGAAAATGGAAAGAGTGTCGCACAAGTGCAAACCTACCAAGACATGGCCGTCCACCTAAACTGACAGGACGGGCAAGGAGAGCATTAATCACAGAAGCAGCCAGGAGGCCCATGGTGACTCTGGAGGAGCTGAAGAGATCCACAGCTCAGGTGGGACAATCTGTCCACAGGACAACCATTAGTCGTGCGCTCCACAAATCTGCCCTTTATGGCAGAGTGGGAAGAAGAAAGCCATTGTTGAAAGAAAGACATAAGAAGTCCGCACAAGCCATGTGGGGGACACAGCAAACATGTGGAAGAGGGTGCTCTGGTCAGATCACACCAAAAGTTGATGGGAAGATTGGTGGAGCCAAATACAGGACAATCTTAGAAGAAAACCTGTTAAGAGTCTGCAAAAGACTTGAGACTGGGGAGGAGGTCCACCTTCCAGCAGGACAACAAGCCTACACATACAGCCAGAGCTACAATGAACGTTTTAGATCAAAGCATATTCATGCTTTTGAATGGCCAAGTCAAAGTCCAGACCGAAATCCAACTGAGGATCTGTGGCAAGACTTGAAAATTGCTGTTCACAGATGCCAATGAGACTGAGCTTGATCCATTTTGTAAAGATGAATGGGCAAAGGTTTCACTGTCTAGATGATGAGCAAAGCTGGTTAGAGATATAGCCCAAAAGATTTGCAGCTGTAATTGCAGCTAAAATATTCACTAAGGGGGCCGAATACAAATGCACGGCTCAGGTTTAAAAAAAAAAAAATTCTAAAACGATTTAGCATTTTCCATTCACTTCACAATCGTGTGCCCCGCCCCTTTTGTGTTGTCTATCACAGAAAATCCTAATAAACTACATTTACATTTGTGGATGCAACGTGGCCAAATGTGAAACATTTCAAGGAGTATGAATACTTTTGCAAGGCCCTGTATCTACTGAGGCTTAGAGGGGAGCTTGTAAATGTCAGAGAAAAACAAAAGCCTGATAATGTCAGTGGGGTTATGTTTTTTACATTACATTACAAACTAGGGGAAATAGAATCTGATAGGAAGACATGGGAAGAATTAACATAAAAGAGTGAAGTACAAATACAACTGTACTATCTATTAAATCTTTGACTGAAGCTCTGTTCTTCGCATTTTGGGGAATTTATTAGTAGTCCATTAAATATAAAACGTGGATTAAGCAGTGTACAAATATTCCTTTAGGCTGCATGCTTTTCTAATGGCCCCAAGAAACAGGGAAAACTCACGTTTCCTTACAGGTAAAAACCTGGGCAAAAGAAGTAAAACACAGTTTACTGTTTTTACTTTACAATACTACTTAGAGTTCTAACTACCAAGTTAGAACTCTGCTCATGTGGTTTATGGTGGCTAGAAATATACCTTGAACCTTTCTATTCTGTGCTGAATTTGTTACTTCTCTTTATTTGCCGGTTTATTCTCTCGTGTTGTATTGAGAGGTCATCAGAGACGTTGCTGTCAGTGCCTTTACATCAGATCTCTGTCACAACACGTCTACGGCGTTTGACGAAGCAGGCGCATTCACAGATGAAATGCTCCTTTGATCAGCGACTCCTTTGAGTGCGCTCTTTAAAAACCTCCGGTGCCACTGTGGGCATTCAGGGGGCATCAGCAGCAATGCCACAACAGTGCCATTGTGCCGGAGCATCGCGCCTGATACAACTCGCAGGGAGAGCACAGACTCCACAAAGCCGAGCGATCAAACTACATTCCTTTTAATCTTTGCCGAACTTAAATCGCCTTAAATAATGTTGGACATCTGCAGAACACCGGCTTATCCAACATCGGGTTCCTAGCACTTACATTTCTCATTGACAGCTCCCCCAAAGGACATACTGCAGCTTTCTATACACGTCAACGTTTCCTCTGTTGTAGATGTTGATCGTGCTGCCTGCATCATCCCTGAAACCCTTGTACCTGTAAGTACGACACCACAATGAAAACCGAGACAGAGGTGGTAGCTACACTCGTTGTATACAGCACAATCCGTACTTTTTTTCCCATCTTTTAAAGATGATTTTGTGAAAATGTTACACTTCTTTAGTTTGAGTTGACTGAACTGTTCCATGTTGCTGTCAAGTGCTTGCTACAGTATATCCACAGTACTGTCAATGGGAAATGAAAGGACCATTTCAGACATTGTACTCCATTGTGCTGTCTTTCACAAAGAGGTCACTCACCTCCTCAATCACAGAGGAAATGTTTTATGAAACATGCTGATTCACTTGGAGTTTACTAGAGAGAATAATACAAAAAGGCTTTCATTTCAAGTCCAAATTATTATGAAAGTATAGGAGCAAAAATTGAACTCATCGTTATTGATGCATGTTCTTTTATGCACTTTTTTCATGTTTGGATTACAATTCCAACGATATTCCAGAATACACACAACTTCGTACAGCTGCAAAGCTCTCCGATGGAGTTTACTCTACAGCAGTAACCTTCACAGTGGCATAGGAAAGAAGATGAACTCTCTTTGTCATCTAGAATCAAATGTTGCCACTACCCTTTATGAAGTACACAAGGCAGGTATTCCATGTGGAGAGCTGCTGTAAATACCACTATGTAAGCAGAAAAAACTACAAAAATAAAAACAGTACCATAGGACAATGTGTAGCGGCTGCAGCAACATTAGACTGTTACCAAATATTTAAAGTTGTACAGAAGAAGGCCGGAGCGGTTTGATGGGTCAACGGAGCAGAGGACTGTCCCACAGTGACCGAAGTTTGAGACCAGAGTAAAACTACTTTCTGTCGCTTTGTTGTAACAAGTCACATAAGGCTGTCATGTGACAAAACGGTGAAATAAAGCAAAAGCAAAAGTTTTTTTGATTCATTCCTTCAACATAAATATTATGTCTCTGGAAAAATGCTGCCATGCCTCGACTCACAATTTTAAGTGAAAAGATGTGACCAGAACAATTTAGATATTAACATTTTAACCACAGCTAACCGTGTTTATTTACTACCCAACTCTAGCGGAACTACGTTTGCACAGTTGAGGCACTCAAGCTGGCACTTTGAGGTGAAAAATGGTGTTACTAGCTGCCATATTAGGTTAAGGTCGGGGGGGTCTCTTACAGCAGAGACAGTGTTTTAGTTATTGCCGTCTAAAATGTTATTGTCCTTAACAGGCTTTGTCTTTTCTGTCTCCTGAACATGATGCTGAAATGGTATTTACACATTGAAATGCAGCAACAATAGCGATTGGAGTTTGGCTCCAATGCTTCCCCTCCTTTCATCTCCATCACCTCCTGGGGAAAATATCGGACTTTCTGTGGTTAACTGCACCACTGTGCTGTTTGGTGTCGGGCAGCCAGTGTGCTGCTGCTGCTGCTGCTGGAAACATGCTTGATGAGAGCGGCGAGACTGAAACGAAACCGTAAAAGTGCTGACAATAAAAGCAAAACAATCATTTAAAAATGCTGCAGATTAAAATTCTATATGGGTGCATTACTACGAGCACCTTTTTCCACATGTTATCATTTAATTAAAAAAACAAAGTTTTTAAAAAGCAATATGGTATAATTCTTCGCAAATGTGAATGTACTGCTAGCACTGTCTGTGTGCAGTATCACCGACAGGGCCGCACTAATGGGAGATTCATACCCATTTACAATCAATAGGGAAATACAAATCTCTGTGAACTCATGGCAAACATCACCTGCATAGCAAAGATTATTAAAAGTCTAATTATGCATATCAAACACCACAGACGGGACAATTAGAACAGGGAGGCTTCGGGCTGGCTGGAACAGATGGTTTGCCCATTTAAGGAAACTACACACATATGTATTATTAACACTTAGATCAGCATATCTTGTCTTTTGTGGTCGCTCTCTACGGATTCAAGGTTTAGTAATAAGCTCATTTTAAGTTCTTTTTATGGCAACACGGTTGAACATCATGTAGGAATTTTGTGAAATGAAACCTCCAAAACCTATTTTACTGCAAAGACTTTTGACCACACCTCCCATGAAGTCATGCTCAGTGCACAGCTTTTCTCTTCCAAAAATGTTTTAAACGTGGTTAATTAATTAATACATTTCTGCTGCATTAGTACATTTTTGCAGCTTCTTATCGATTGCTATTTCAAAGCGACTAATACCTGAATGGCTGTGCAGATTGTAGCAGATGATAAATGGTAATTTACACTTTACACTGCGTCTCATTCACCTATTCTCACTGACGGAGCTTGTCAATGGGAGCAACTAAGTTGGGGTTTCACTGTCTTGCTCAAGGACACTTTGACGTGTGACTGGAGGAGCCAGGAGAGCAACTGGGAGATTGGTGGATGACTTGGTCGCCCCAAGCAGAGGGTAGAACAGCACGGTGGAGAAGGGAGCAGAGGGGGCCAGTTTAAGTCACATATTATAGTTTTAATGTTAATATCTAAGTTGTTCTGATCACATCTTTTGACTTGAAATTGTGAGTCGAGGCATGGCAGCATTTTTCCAGAGACATAATATTTATGATGAAGGAATGAATAAAAAAAAAACCAACATACATAAATGTATAGTCGCGAGATTGTCGGTGACAAACTAGCAGCTCCCATACTGTGATACAGCAGAGAAGCTAAATATGCAGCTCAAACCAGATCTGTTTGCAAATGTTTCCTCTGGTGGGCTCGCTCATTTTGACATTTCGTTACCCTCTCAAAGTAATGGCTTAGGTCATATTTTCAAGTTTTGAAATATAGAGTAAAAGCTGATTTAGGCAAAATAACGACTTTTGTTAAAAGAATGATTTAGGCAATTTTTTTTTTTTTTAAAGAGGGTGACGATGTGCAAGGCAGCACTGCTTTTACTGTGTGTAATCATGTAGTGCCATCAAATTCAGTATCTGAGCACCGTTGGAGTTAACTACCTGTGGTGAACATACAAGTGTCGGCTTGTTTCCACTCGCAGTCCCATCAATCATTAAATCCTGATCACGGTAATTGGTATAGACTCAAAATTATAATGAATATTGATCAGACACACTGCAATATCTATTTCTTTTCCTAATTTGTGTACACTGAATTGTGCACTGTGTGATATTGTGCCATATGAAAGAGCACCGTTACAGACAGATCACTGCGTGGTGGTGACAACAGTTACACCCAGAAACAGACCAGGAGAAGTCCACAAGGGAGCCGTCACATGACCAGCATGTCCGACTTGTACGGAGCTTCTAACTCACCTTGCTGCCAGTGGACCACATTGTAAACATTTTCCCATTGCAGACCTGCAAGAGGCCACGGCACAAGGGCCACTTTCACATTCATACCTCTGACTACTTAGCACTACATATTCTGAGCACACCGAGAGCAATGACAGCACGGTGAAATGACAACTGTATATGTATATGTATGCACAAACACATACACACACTCTCTCTCTCTCCTACACACGAGACACAGACAAACACACACACGCAATGAGACACTGAGAAGCAAACAAAGGGTACTGGGGGGGGGGGGGGAGGGGGGGAGAGATACCACAGAGACTTGGACTCATTGATCTTCTCCGGAGGGGGTTAGTTGAGATCAATCTCCCTGCACAACAGTGACCCCTGGTGGAGCATCAAAGTTCCCTGACAACAAAGCCGACAGTTCCTCCCATCCACCTTTGTTGCTATATAATAAAACAACTCTTGCTTACTTGCACTGAATTTGCGATTCAGACCTCAATAGCAAAAGATGATGTTGAGCACAAAACACAATGGACATGCAGGGTGCTAAAAACACACCTACAAAAATCAAACGTCTGAGCATCTGATTTTCCATTACTAATGTACAAAAGTGTGTTATTCACACATCGCACAGTAGCCTAGATGACTACTGACTGAACGGTGAGGCAAACAATGTTCTCATCCAGTATTGAGTGTGAAAACCATGTTTCCCTCTCTCTGTGCACCTCCCACACCAGTTTTCCATATATTGCTGAAACAAAGCATATAGCAACTAATTCACTTGAGTACCAGAAAGGAGCAGGAGCGGCTGCAGGACTGTTTCTGTCAAGAATAGGTAATGAGCAATTTATTGTTCCCACAGAATCCTGATATCCAGTGGCAGCTAACATTTACAGATTATAGCCAAAAGATTAGAGGCAGACTTACACCATCTATCTAGAAACTGCATGTTTAAATTGGTCTAAAGTGAATGAACAAAACAATGAAAACAGTAACAATGATTATTATTCATTTTATTTGATTACCTGTAATCATAATCCAGACTGTATATTCAAACAAATGTCTAGAATATTTTCTTTTCTGGCCTCCCCATTTAGATTTGTCGCGTCTATTAATAGGATCCCACTCATCATGGCTGCTGCTACCTATTCTTAAGGCTGTATATCTTTCATCACTTTGCTTTCCCTGTTGTGCAGAGATTTATGTGGACCTTAAGACTACATGTATAATGCATGCGCTTGGACTTATAAATATATCAAACAATATCAATAAATAAAATGTAACCCGCCATCATCTGTAATGTGTGAATTTAACTGCTGACTGTGACTTCCTGGTCAGCTTGAGCATAACAAAAGTATATTTTATCAAAATGCACCCAAGGCAAGAACCAGTGTTTGACTGAAAAATGGTCATAAAAAATTGAGCTTTACCATATGCCTCCTATGTGCCTCCACGCTCTATACAATTCAGTGCCCCTGCTGTTTTTCTATAGGTTTTATACACATTATAAACTCTTCTTGTTAGTGCATTCATTATAGATTAAAGTCTCTTTGAAAATATACAAATATACACACATCTTTTACAACACGACATCTCTAATACTTCTCGTTGATCAAAATTGCTCAGATCTTCTTTTGATAGTTCTGGTCACTGTTACAAAGCCTATGTTACATTGTACTCCCCAAGTAATATGACAACATGGTTAAAAACTCATCCCACAAGGAAGAAACGTATTATGTGTATATAAAAATTCCATGTTTTTCCCAAGCATGTCTACAAGAAACCTACATTTCTTCCTGATTATGTTCAGTGGCTTTTAGTTTTTAGCAACTGCTCTTTAGGTAGTGGACCAGAGTGAAGCCTGACTTTGATGGAAACCAGGATTTGTACAGTGAACACGTGCAATTTAAGCAACACTAGCTTTGGTTTAAGCTGGGAGAAGATGGTGGTCATGTCATCTTGGATAACGGTAAAGATTAGTCAGAAGAGTAGTCAGTTATAGTTGGCTAATAATGTGAGTAATTTTTCAACATGTAGTTGCACGCTAGTTAAGTCATTTCAAAATCCATTGTGTTTGCAGATCTGTCAGACTTTTGTGGCCCAAACCGTTTACAGTAAACGTACCACAGCCAAAAGTCAGCTGGTACATTGCCAAGACTTTACACAGCAAAGCTGGTGCATACGTGTGCACGATAAAAAAAATGTATGTCAGCAACTCATTGACCATTATCTTGACCCAAAAGAAATAACAGCCAAAGCTACAAAAAGCTGTAATAAACCAGAGTTATTTTGACAAATATCTACATTGTGGGGAACATATGAGGGCTTTCCAGGATCAGCAATACTGATATCAGACACATCACAACCCTACTTGCCTCACGCTTTACATTTTCAACGCTTGCAGCGTTTTCACACTTTGAGATACTTGATATCTACTGGCCCATGTATCTCTTCCATTTTAGCCTGCCAGCGGTACAGTATCCATCTCCATTACATGGTCACAGATGGATAACAAGGCCAAGCCTGGCACAGCTCACAGAGTGTTGCTGCTCCTCTGAGAATACACCCCTGCCATCATATTCAAATGGACTTTCTGCTGGCTGTCCCCCCGCTCGCAGTGGCACACAATAGAAGATAGGGAGAGATGTGAGGGGAAGGAGGGAGGAGGTGGGGTGCTGAGGTGAGACTGAGGTGGGCAGATGAGAAGAAGAGAGTTGCCATTGTCTCTAGGGGAAGCAGGGATGCCAACAGTGAGACGCACTGCAGACACAGGAATTAGATCATTTAGAAATTCAGCCCAGCCCTTGCACACCAATTGCTCCTCTAGCTTCGGCTGCACCCCCCCTTCCTGCTCCCCTTCTCATTTTGTACCCTTATCGAAGCAGGTTGGAGGAAGCTCGGAGACAGGCTGACACGGACACAGACTACCTCTAAAGTCCTTAAAAGGTAATTGAGCCTTGCAGCCCACACCACTAATTTGTGTGACTCTGCCCACTAGCTACCAGCATGACAAAAACAGAGGGAGGGAAACTGAGGACTGCAGGGAGGAACGACTCCCTCGGACACAGTATGTTAATTGGTTCTCTGCAACTGACAGTCATAAGAAAGGTTGAGGCTATACGGAGGAGAATTATCAGAAAGGGCACGGTCACGTAAATGATAATGGTTGGTCCCTGCAGCAGGAAACGTCACTGTGTACAATCCTCAAAACTGTAATCTAATAGAGATTTTGTGCAACAATAGTGACCATTACGATGAAATATACGGCAGAGATGACAAAAAAAATAAAAAAAGCGAAGGACAATAGTGTTCGGTAAAGAAGTTTATTGTGACCGTAGTTGAAAAATAAGTGCAAGAACTCACAGGTGTCTGCCAGGTAGGCACAAGGTGCAGATCCACCTCCAGCACCTCAAGCATTTGATTTTGTCAAATGTCAACACTGTTGGAAATGAACTATTTGTCCAGAATCTGAATTATGAGGAAGACCCTCCCATGAATCACCTTCAGTACCTTTGTGGCCTTCAGCCTAGTAATATCCATATCTCTTCATTTTCCTCCAATCAATATTGATATGACGCCCTTGGAAATGTGAGATAGATGACTCAAATAGGATATTTTATTTGCTGAGACCACGCGAAACCGAGCCTGCCGGAACCAGATTAACATGCCGTGGGGTGTTTTTTTTTTTTTTTTTTTTGGGTTAAGCTACACTTCATCAAATTGACACTCATGTAAACAAGTCTTTTCCAAGTGACAGCACTGATTACGCAATATTCAGCAAGCACAAATTAAATGTTCGGTTCAAACAGGATCAAGCGTTTTACAAGCAAATGACCTCTATGGGCGTATTCTCATTTGCATATGGACAGTCATAAAGCCATAATGCTGTCTGGCAAAGTTTAATCTTCAACTAGTAGAAACGAGAGATGAATCTGGAAGCTGTGATTTATTCTGATATGAACATTTGTTGATATATGGATGAGTTCAGACAAATAAAGCCAGAGAAAGATTGGGGCCATGATTAAATGTAGTCGTTACCCGTAGTAGTAGTAGTAGTAGTAGTAGTAGTAGTAGTAGTGTATTAGTGTAGTAGTGTCTTCCATTGCTTTGTACTGTGCACAGAACTAAGTAATGTTAAATACAGTTTTGAGGTGTTTCCACTTAAATTGAATATTTCCATTATCTACTTTCATTCTTTGACTTCACAATGTTTCAGATGCAAATGTCGCTGTTACAATTGTCTACAGTAAAGATAAACTACAGTGGTGTAACTGCAGTTAACTTGTTACTTCCGGATCTGTGTGTTACTGAAACATACAGCTCAAAAAAGAAAATTCACAAGCTACCCAGCAGTACACAGAGAATATTAAGATGATAATTGTTAGAATCAAAAGGATCATCAAACCACATAATTACGTCAATAAAATCTGCTTAAAGCAGAAGTTGCAAGCTGAACACGTGAAAGAACACATGAATACAAAATTACTAGTCAAAAATATCATAGAAAATGTTGAACATTTAGCACTATATAATAATATATATGTACAAAAAAATAAAAAATAAAAAAATAAATATATATATATATATATATATAATATAAAATTGTACATATATATTATTGTACATTTTGGTGCCAGGCAAAATGGCAGCCACATTGTCTTACTGTACCACTATTACAATTATTTTATTTTTTGTATCTAAATCCTGCATTACCTGTGGTTTGGTTTTTAAAGACACTTAAATTCACTGCTGCTTTAACACACAACGTACGTCACACATGTACTGGCCTCATGGTTACAACAACAACACCAACAGAACATTGTTTCTTTGACTCATTAGCCTCCAGTGCACGAGCCTCAGTGACAGGAGGCTAATGTCATTTGCTGGAAAGTTGTGTGATTAAAACAATAATCCCATGTATGTGTCAATTAGCTAACTCTTACTATCCAGTGTCACTGGACAGACTTTGAAATGTGATAATAATACCTGGCTTGGGATCGGCACTGCACGGCTGGGGATGGGGACGGGCTGTTGGGGGTTCAGTGTCTTGCCCAGGACACTTGGGTCGAGAGGAGCCCTAATCTCTGACCCTATGGTCGGCAGGTGACGACTCTACCAACTGAGCCACTGCCGCCCTAGTTTTATAATCTTCACGTCAAAATTTCAAAAACGCAAAGATAAAGTTGCACATTTTGAGGCAGTGCAATGCCAGACGGAACTTTTCAGTTTCCCCTTGCAACACATCTAATTATCTCATTTAGACTTAATCATCGATCTCATCATTGCATCGACTGGTTCACCTGCTCCACCATTGCATGCGTCAACCTTGGTCCCAGCGCTGCCCGTTGCAACAACAACACAAATAATGGTGTCTGAAGGACCTTGTGTAGATGTGGGTTAGACTCTCTTTATAAGCCACAGCCCAGGGCCTAAACTTCAACATAATAATGTAGCGTAGCCAGAATCGGGAGCCGGTAAGAGGAGCCTCCTTCAGGCCCCTAGTTAATTTAGAGGTCTTTGACTCTCCACCCCCTCATTCCCTCTTCCTCACCCAAGCTACAACTCTTGCACATCTTTCTCTGTCTATCCTCTCTTCACCATCAATTAATCTCCCTCTGTGCAATCTGCAAGAAGGACTAAATCAATCAATAGGCGTTGAGAATTTCCACCTTGTATTTATTTACTTTTAATTCAGTGTAATATTTCTTCCACCCTTTGCCACCTGGCAAGCTCATACGGATTGGACTTTTACCAAACAATGAGCTTTACAGCAGTTATCATTATGTATTATGTAGCACTACACTGGATAAGTGAAAAATCACACCATAAATCTAATTAAACTAATGCGTAAATACACACGATATTAAGGATTGATGACTGTCCTTGGACCACTATTACAGAAATCCAGAGCAAAATATATGGCAGCCTTACAATCTAAGTGTTTTTGTAGACACTTTAGCCCCTCGCTGTCATCCATTACACACTTTTGTCACCCAGTATGACAAAAGATACAACAGGCATCCGGGGCTGTGCTTCCTGCATCTCCGCCTGCCATCGATGATTCACACCCAACCAGGGGGAAAACAGAGGGTTACTAACTAGGTCCTCCAAGGCACCAGATGTCAGTGATTAATCTTGATGAAGTTGGGACTCTGTGTCTCCCTAGCCGTCTCTCTCCGTCTCCCAACCTGGTGCTTAATGACCCTTTCCCTCTGTTTTATCAGCCCATTTTTTACCTTTAGATCATATTCAATATGGCTGCTGCTTTATGCAGATGAAACTGGAACATCTGCACATTGTGGCAGCTGATTGTCTACTCTGAAAACGCTGCTAATGTAACAAAGGAAGAAAAGAAAACACTTTTGGGAGCAGGTTTGAAATTGTGGGACCACAGTTAGCTTGTGCATTGCTTGTCAGTGCAATTTGCGATTTACAAAAGCAAAATTCAATTCGATCTCCTAAAATGTTATTTTTCCAAAATTGTATATTCTGTCTTCTACCATTTCAAATGAGGTAATATCGATAGAAAATTTTAAAAATGACTCCAAGTCCCAATTTCCCATTGATAAATAGTAAACGCCGTGTTTGAATAGAACTTTTATCTAAAGCACTTCACAATGTGGTATCGCATTCACACACACACCCACAGCGATGGCGACGGCTCACCTGACCCACCTACTTGGAGCTACCTGGGGCTCAGTGTATTGCCCATGGATACTTTGACACGTAGCGAGGAGGGACTGAGAGTCAAACCACTGACCCTGTGGTCTGTGGACTTACCAATTGAGCTACAGCCGCCCTCAGTTTTACAATTAATTTTTTCTGCATTGATTGTATTTCCTATTGAATGAATATAGGACAATGCAATCCAGTAACACAGAAATAAAGGAAATACAAATGAATGTTGGGCCATAGATTGAGGCACATGCAGAAAAAAATGAATTACACAATTAAAAATATAAGTTACGTTGTTAAAATAACTCTGATTCTTTCCTGTGTTTAAACATCTTTGTCAGTACTTCTGCTGACAGCCCAGCTCAAACTGCATTAGGTTAGATTTTTGATTTTCCATCCAGGAGGAAATCAAGGCCCCTCAATGAGGAAACTTTAAACAAAAAGTTAAAAAAAACAACAACAAAAAACCGCACAAAAAAATGAATAAATATGGAATATTGTACAACAAAGGGAATAAAACACTAGCACAATAGCAATATTAAGAGTAGTATGTAATTAGGGAGGTGGGCTACAGTAGATAATGCAGTGTGTGACTCAGTGAACGGTAACGGAAAGGCCCTTAAGCTGAGCAATCAGATGAATCAGTTTGCAGTTATCCAGGTCACTGGAGCTTGCTGGCAGCGATGGGGACAGAAGTCCGATGGCACCAGGAACAAAGGACTAAAGGCAGAACAAAGCAGCAGGGAATGGGATCTATATAATTCATAGGCTAAAATCTTAAATGTTTTTTTCTTAACTCTTCATCTAGCTAAGGTTTAAAGTCTTGTCTTCTGATCATCTGAGTCGTCAGTCTTTCAGCTCTTATATGGCGTCCACCAACACCTGAGGGAAATCGCTTTCCGTCTTTTGTTTGGCTAAATGCTTCTTCACTGTACTCACCAGCTTGTTGCTTAAAATGTGGGTCTGGCCCGACGTCTACGCAGAGGGTTTCTGTCTGAACGTTACTCTCTGAAGGCAGCTGCCTGCTGCATCTGAAAAGGCTGCTAATGAGAGCCGCGAGACAGAATCAAAACAAGGTTGCAGGGTGAAAAACCAACAGAATAAAGTGGAAAGACAGCGAAAAGCTCGGTGGGCCTGAGGGGGAACAGCAGAGTCTGGCCATAACTCTCTGTGGGTTCATCACTACCAACAACCCTATTCACATAATACGTATTAACGTCATCACTTGGTAAAATAGAAACGAAAAGTACTGAAGCTACTGAAGCTACTGCACACAGTGTATCCCTGTAATAAAACATAACAGCTGTTTTTTCTTGAACTTTTTCCTCTTATTCATGGTAAAAATAACAAAGCTAACCAACAGAGCACCATCATTGGTATTCCAGGATGCTCTGTTGCTTTTGGCAAAAGCTGACCAGGCCAATCAAGTTCTGTAAAATTACACCCGTTAGGTATTGAAAGAGCAGACGTGTACTGTTGAGTATTGTGGGCAGGTGAATAATTAGTCCACTGACCCCAGAGTGACTGACTCAGAGGAGGACACGCGTGCTTCCCGTCCTGCTGTGATGGAGCGTTTCTCATTCTACAAGCCCATAAACACAGAATGTCTACTGCCCCCTTTGAAAGCACCAGTAGCAGTGTAGGTCTGATGCATAGTATGTTTAACACTGTTCTTGGCCAGTTAACTCATATTCATAATTCATGAAAACGCTCGGCAAAACAGAGAATTTTAATGACTGTTAGATTTTGAACCTTGAAACAAAGTGTGAACTTTATGGCAACAGACACATTTAAAAAGTTTGTTTGCCAGCTGCATTAGAATGAAAAAGGTCGGGACATTCCAACTGCGTTGGACATTGATTTTATTTACGGATCTATTTATGAATTTAATTATTTAACCCACTGCAGGCAAGCTGTTCTTTTTTTAATAAGAGGCAAACCCCTTCGCAAGGAAAAACTTCGAAAGCTAAGAAAGATCACTGGGACTAGATCAAAATGTTAACAACAGACCAACGGACAGCTCTCCACATTCTGCCTGCATGTGAAGACTTAAAGAAAGAAAACAGAGCGAGAGGTTATAGATTAAATGCTGAGCAGATGCAGCTCTTCTGTCTGTGAATGGATGAAAAACATTAAACTCCTACACGGGCAAATGTCCACCTATGAGTACGAGCGTAAGAGTATAACTGTGTTATAGCCAGACTTATTCATATACATAATTACATTTGAAAAGCAAACGTGGCAAAAGTCAGAGCCCGGATCTCGATAACATCCTTCAGGAATCAATTTCAATTTCTCATTCCATATGATGACTTTGCATAGATCAGTCATGCTGAACTTACATGATTCCTTCAAATACCAGCTCATCAGAACACGTCCTTTTTACTATCAGCAGCCCAGCAGGCTCTCAGATCCACTGCACGTCTCATGCCGTATATAGTGAATTAGCAAAGTAACAAGGCAACAATGAGCCATTCTGTTACGACGCACTAATATTCCGTTTGGCGTCAGCAGTGCTGGTATATGACACTTTGCTTCCTATAGCTGCTAAGCTGCTGAGTGCAATTATGGGCCATTTATGACTCACTGTTTAGTCAAGGTAACCGCAGCAGGATGATTGGATTCTAATAGTCGGATAGTGTTGACACGAGTGATCCAGTAACTTGTCTTGATCAACCCAATCACGCTCACACACAGCGGCATATTCCACTAACATCGTCTCATCAGTCGCAAACACACATAACGGCGTTTCTCATTTCAGTCACTCACAAATACAAACACTTTACTCCAACGCAACACTTTATATAACGCGGATATTATGAATTGGCAGCACAAAACTCATTAATATCATTTTTATGTTTATACAAGCAGATTCAGGTTCACCTTCACGACTCACGCTGGAGCATCGAATGTTATTGACCAACCAAAGACACATTTGTAATGAGTTTTTAAATGAAAAAAAAAGTTGGAACATCAGCTTGGGGTGTGAGAATGACAACTTCCACGCTGCATGATGGAATTAGGTTTACCCAAGCCAGGCTGTGAACTTCAGCAGAAATGAAGAGACTCTAAAAAAAAAAAACTCCTGACATTGATAATTCATAAAGTACTGAAGCTACTGTACATACATAATTTGGTGATAATTACTCTCCTCGCATGTCCTTCTGAAACTAATCCTAAGAGAAAACAAGCGTCTTTCCTATACGACTAATTTGCAACAGCAAATTTGTTTTGAAGGAAACTTAATGCTGCATGGATTAAGTTTATCAACATAATGAGGAAATGTTGTTAATGAACATATCTGGCAAGATGCTAAATTTCACTGAAAATACTGTGTCTGCTAAATGATTAGTGGCAACTCATTTCATTTGTTTTCCTAAAATATCTTGGAGTAAAATACATCTGCACAGCACAACTAATTTATTTTTGCGGGTATGTTTAGACACTCACAGGTACATTTTCTTTTAATATAGCACTTAACATACACAACAGCATCAAAGAAAATTAAGCCTAAAATCTATTTGATGCACAGGAGAACAGAAAATGTCATGTGCACATACAGTAAGACTATTTGTCCCAGAGACGAAGCCATGTAACTAAAAGTTATACAATGAAAAGTGAGACCACATCAGCTGAAATACACACACCAATGGTGGAAGGTAATTAAGTACAAGTACTCTGTTACTGTACTGCCCTGAACAATTGTCACGTATCTGTGCTTTACTGTTGTGTTACACTGGTTGCTTGACTTACTTGACTAAACCAGGCAGGTACAGTGTTCGTCCCTACTTTCATGGCCCCTTTTCCGAGTTTTCCGACATACTTATTCATACATTTTGAATAAACAGTAATTTTACTCTTTGACCTGGATTAAATCAGGTGCAAATAACAAACTAATGCCACAAGATAACGATATAGTATTACACTCATGTTTTCTCCTTGTTATAGAATTTCTGTGGCTCATTAATTCTGTGTCCTGACCTCATGATCAGTTTTCTTGAAGTTTTACCAGTGATTCATGTTTTCTCCTTGAAATTACAGTTGCAAATACTGCTGTAGTATATTACTGTCACTATGTGGTGCATATCATTTAGGTGCCTTTAGGAAACCACCACACGCACTGGGAGAACATGCAAACTCGCTGCAGTGGGCACATGGATTCAAAGCGGGGACCACTAAATGGAAAAAGTGTTTATGTCAGTAGCCAAAGCTCTTTACACTGCTTCTTACCCACTTATTTAAGCAGACATGGTCAAAATGCTCAGAAGGGTCAGAAAGAGGTGTCCCACTTTTAGCAACTTACACCTTAGCACTGCTACCAGCACTGTTGTTGGAGTCAGCCTGAAAAAAATAACAAGAGCTGCACATTCTGTAAAGACCGTATGTGTTGAAAGGACATAGGAAAAGTGCATCTTTGTTCTCACGATCTCGTACAACTGATGCTGTTCTGCTGGGGCCTGGAATTGATCAACTGTTTGTTAAAGAGGAATGTTGAGGTTTTTTTTCTAGTTTTCTTTTAATAATACACGTTTTGTAAGGAGAAATTAATCCTAACTGTACAAGTCTCCGGAAACGTTAATGTTTAAAAGACAATTATTTTGTCCTTTCTACAAAGCATCAATTTTCCACTCTTCACACAGACTTTCAATAACCATTTACTTATTTCCTTGGACAAAAATCCATTCAAATTACGTCTCGAGGCACATTTGGATGGAGGTGCCAGTGTTTGCAGTTAATGACACTGTTGCAGCAGTGAGGACTGATGCATTGTATAGTCTACATGCCCTGAATTTGTGGTTTCCTATTTATGATTGAAGTCCATCTCTAAGTTGCAAACCCTCACAGTGCTGTAAACCGTCGCTTTAAACTTTATTAAAGAAACTGAAAGGCCATTTCAGTTCAGGCTGCCACAGAAAGAAGCTTCAAACAAGCAGTGGAAAATCTATGTTGATTTAAGAAGCTCCTTTCTCCAGTATGATGCAATTTACAGTGGAATCTAATAAACCCGTCCATTTCCACCAGTTTCCTGGGTTTATTCTCCTTCTCACTGAGAAGCAGGGGCTTGGACGTCACTTCAAATGCACTCGGGCCCCAGTATAGCAGTGTCTGTGCCTGATTTTGATCACCACAGAGTCACCATACTGTCACCACACTGAGGCTGGCTTGCAGACACCATCCCAGGCATCATTTAATAGTGGCTATAATGAATCTCTTAGATCACTGGGTGCAAAGCCCTCATTCATTCCCGCTATTCTTCAATCTTCAACCTGTATTTCATCCGTGTCTCTCTGTATAACATCACATTTTTACACTGGAATATGAACGTAATGCAGGATGAGACATGGTCGCATAGGAGTCTGTACAGCCAAGACAGCTGCTCGCTTCTCACAGCTGTAATTGGTAAGACCACTGCAGTACTGCTTGACAGATTGTAGCAGATACTTTCTGGAGACATTCTGTTGAGATGTACAACTCGGTCCTGGCTGGATGTGACATGAACACATTTTACATCACCAAATATAACATCTCCGAAAAGTCTGCAGGTGGCACCTCCCTCTTAGCAAGAGCTTGAATTCTTTATAACAAAGCAGCGCCGGGGAACAGTCACAATTTTTCAGTGGGAAAAGGCAGCAAACTTGCTTATTCTGTGTAGACTTTACACATCTTGGCCCAGCAGCACTGAACCTGACCGCATAACCATCTCTGAGGATTTTTATTCAGCCCCCATTCAAAGCGTGTTGCAGAAGCTCTTAGCTGGGCTTTTAGGAAGAATATTACTTCTTAATAAAAGAGAGACCTGTCATCTGCAGACTTTCTGAGGTGTTATATCTGGAAGTATAAACTCTGCATTAGATTGTTACTGTCAGATGGCCTTGTAGGTAACAACTAACTTTGGTCTTCCATTTCATTCATGGGCTAAAAACGATAAAACAATTTACAGTCAAATGAACTTGAATTATTACGACCAAATTTTCTTACTAACACCAAGCGGCAGCACATTTTGAGACTCAAAACATTATTATATAGGATGTACAATCAGCTGCAAGCTCCAAGAAGGTTAAGTTTTTTTAGTTGACTTTCTGTGTGTGTTGACTTGCTGATCTAACTGGACTAAAAGCACTGCTGCTCTCTGTGAATGGCTAAAGACCCAAAAGAAGATACTGTATATTACTGTATATTATAGGAGCTGGATATTGGATTCACTAGTGCACAGTCTCAGTAGTAAAAACTGCTCATTTGGGACATAAGCCCAAGTTTCACAAATATATGAAGCAAATCTCAATGGAAAGAGTAAAAACCAGTGTTTGTAGGCAGAGATGTCTTCAACAGTTGTATGGATGACTCTTATCTATATAGTCGATGGACAAAAGGTTTTTTGGGTTCTTTCGTTGCAGCACCATGAGTTACTACTGGGAAAAAATGGCTGAAGAGGTGAGAGGTGGCACTGTACCCGGCTGATATAAGCATAGCTATGCCTTAAAAAACAACTTCTCCAATTTTCAATTTGCTTGAAGAGAGAATTTCGTTTGCCTTGGTCTGAGACTCCTTCAGGTCACTTAATGTTAAATTGTAGCATCTCCATAGTGTTTAAAATACATTACACAGCAGCAGAATTATATAGTCTGTGGTTAATGAGGTAAACAGAACATTTTGCAGCTCAAGCTACTGATCGACATGGATAAACATCCCAGATGTTTCCTTGCCAACAAAGAATGCATCACAATATGCCACAGCTAACAAATGGGACGACTGGCCCAGTGCATAATAATGAATCTTGTCCAAACAACACAACAGCTGGTTGAAGAAATATCTGTGCACCTTACTTGATTGCACAATGTCAAATCCACAGCTTCATGCCACAAGGTAAATGTATGAAAGATGATTTTTATATTCTAGAGATGTTAATTTCAAGAGATAGACATGTTCCCAAAACAATGACTGACTGACCTTTCACTCAGTGAATTTGGCAGCCACTGAGGGTTTGACGGTGAGAAAACCAAAAACCAAAAACCATATTTTATTCCCCGCCGGTTTGTCCAAACTGGACCAAAAAACACAAGGAGGTTGTAATTACGATCAGAGTGCTGCATGGCTGCAACAACTTACATGTGATAATAATACCAGATCACGGCAGGAAAAACCTGCTGTACTGAGTACTACACAACACACAAAGTGGATGAATTAGAAAGTAGATGATAAGTGTAATAATGAAGCTGAAAATGATGATGTTTTACGCTGCCTGTGTTTGCAGTCCAACACTTTAATGCTGAAGCAATTATGGGAATAATGTGAGAACAACATGGATCAAGCCAGCATTTTAGTGTATTTTTAATTGGGGTCATATACAGGGTATTAATACCATAAAGCACTGTGTTGTTTGCTTCATTATTTTAGAGTTCTTTGATTATATAAACAGCAGAGTTGTCGTGAGCCTGCACAATAATGTAGGTTATTTTTTTACAGCTGCTATCTGTTTATATGCACCCTTCAATCCATTCCACTCTGTGGAAATCTTATTGGTTACACGGGAGCAAGTGAGAAGCAAAAGCAGCAATGCAAATCCAGCTGACAGAAGGAATGAAATGTAAAGCACTGGCTATAAAGTAAAATGGAGCAACAGCATGACAGTCTCTGAACTGTTCTCATGAGGACAATGGTTATTATTACCTGCTTAGTACTGTGGCAGTAGTTTTATAGCCCTGTAACTGTAGTAGAAATCCTCACGTGTGCATTCATTATGCATCTATTGCATCACCACCAATTACAGAGCAAAATTAAAGGATGATGTTGCATATGAATTTCAGGTCCTGCAGTACATGGGATAGAAATGCACTGTATGAATATGTTCTTCTAAATCGTTGTAGAACAATGTTTTTTTCTGTTACTAGATTGCACTGCTATTAAGAACCGGAAGCTTCAGTAAGACATATAGTACAAAGTTTGCTCCTCCATCATCAATAGTACACAGAGCACTAAATAAGTAATGCAGAATAGTACACAGTGGGGGCGGGGTACACGCTGGACAGGTCTCCAGTCTGTCTCAAGGCCAACATAGAGAGACACAGACATATAACCATTCACACTTACGCTCACACATACAAGCAAAGAGTCACTAGTTAACCAAACATGCATGTTTTTGGATCGTGGGTGGTGGGGGACCGGAGTGCCCACTGGAAACCCATGCAAGCACAGGGAGAACATGCAAACTCACATGAAAACATAGTGCAGTGGACTAGGAGACCTTCTCTAATAAAGGCCTTTAAATTTAGAATCAACATACGCACTCACACAACACGTCTGCCTGTGGGGGTGGTCTTTAACAAACTGTTTTGTTCAAATGAGAGACTATAGTTGGGTCCAAAAGTTTTCATGACCTACTTTTGAAATGGCATGAGGGGGTGCAACTATAACCCTTTAAAGGGTTGATAATATAAGATAAACCTTTATTCATTGCACGGTGGGAAATGTCCACATTAAAGCAGAAAAATGGCCTAACAAAAAATTAAATAAACTAAAAATTGTTGTGCAGTATGAAAACAAAACAAAAAATCTATATGAAAAAAAACAAAATTCACAATACATATAAGTATACAGTCATCAAACAATCGACCTGGGGGCTGTTGTGGATGTTTGATTTGATAAATTAATGCAAATTTATTTAAATAATTTCTGATTAGTTGAATTTGTACCAGCTCAAAGTGTTTTAAATATGTTGATAAGGTGATGCAAACCTTTGCAACTTACTGTATATGGACGTAAATGCTGCAGTAGCTCTTGGTCCCGATCCTCAACGAGACCCACTGTTCTCGTTTACCAACTATCCCTCTACTGCTTACCTTGATCAGATACGCTCAGCCAATCAGAAGCTGGAAAATACCCACTGACTTTATTTCAGCCCACTGCACGCTGACTTAAAAAGGAATCTTTCACTGCAGAATGAACCAGAATTGAGAATCCTTGGGAGTTTAGTTTTTTTATTCCTTTATTAAACATTGGGAATTGCAAAGTATTACAGTAAGAGATTCTCAATAAATATTTACTAGAAATATTTTCAATTAAGTTTAATTTACTGAATGTCAGTATATGATTGATTTTGGTGCCTGTACTCAAAAACCGATGTTGTAGCCATCATTTATTTGCCATATTCATCATCTTGTCTCTTCTGAATCAAAGCCTTTCCTCAGTAACCTGCCTTCTAAAATACGCCACTGAAGAGAGTGTCGGATGGGGTGAGAGGCGCCTGTTCAGACCTCCAGACAATAAGATTATCCAAAGGCAATTAAACTTGGGGCCTTCTCTTGAGAAGTCACCATCCATCCCCGTCCCCTTTCATCCCTACCTTTCCTTCCCCTCCTCAGCACCGCATTGTTGTGTGATTAACTCCCAGGCACCAGTTGGGGAGTCTACGTTCCCATTACTCAAGACTGGGGCAGGGACAAAGTATTTGCTAATCACCAATCACAACCAGGAGCAAGGCACTCAAGTGTTTGCCAGCTCTATAATGTGAGTGATGCGGTGCCAGCTTCTTCAGAGACTGCTCTCTCTCTTCACGAGGAGGTGTTACCATGGTGGTGTACCAGGCCAAAGGTTTCTCTCTACGATGTGATTTATTAGGAAAGTTAAGGGAATGTTGGCTACAGCACGAATGTGTAACGTTTTGTCACCATGTCAACATTGTACAGCAGTTTTACAGTACAGGTTATATTGTATCTGCTTATACATAATAGTGAGGTTTATTAATGGTCTACTCGACTGTATTTCTTGTTCAACAAGGTTCCAGCACAGTTTTAACTTCAACTATCTGTATATACAGTGGTTTCTAAAGCATATTGTCTTAATATCTTCAACTGCTTTTTGAACTGGAATTAAATATCATTTGCATGTGCCAAAATATTGTCTTTAAACCTACAGTATTAATACTTTTATCATATATTACCCTGCACATTATTCTTATCAGGCAAATAGTTAAGAATTAGTTTCCCTGTTAGATAAATAGCATCCATGCTTTTACTGTTTAGGCCTGGATTGGGAGAGCAGGTGAAAGTCTTCAGTTTTAACACTACATTCTTGAGCGCGTCAGCATCAACCAGGACAAAACTACGTGTTAGAGTAGCTTAACATTGCACACCGCCTGTGACTGTAAAGGGCTCGTATGCTCGGCTGATGCCGGGCCTGATGGTGGCCGTTTTCTCACTGAGGAAGTCTGCAAAGTCCTCAGGTTTGAGAGCATCTGGCTGGTTGCTATTGTTTGTGAAACCAAAATAGACAACAGTATAGTTGTCTATTTTGGTATAAATTTGATTTGAAAAGTAATTTTCCCTGACAGTAGTTAATTGTTAACATTTCTAAATAAATGTCTTTGTTCAAATCTAGGTTGGGTTTTCAAACTTTTAATTTTAATTAGACTGTTTTATGGTTCCTGCTTGGCCCGTTCCCTTTTTAAAGTGTTCACATTCTTCACTGGAGCAACCACACTCTGTTATTTTTAGCATTTTCACACAACTGTAAAGTAGGGAAAGCATGGATGTTTTTTGCAATCGTAAGAATGGCTCATATTCTTTGTACAATGTTGGATTTTGAGAAATTTGCCTCCACTACCTGAAGCCGTGTGATAAATCCTAACTTCCACGATCACCACATGTGTAAACTGCAAAACCGATGGGCTCAAAGAAAAAAATCCCCAACTGGGGTTCTACTGTTTGTAATTGATTTATAATTGTGCTGTGACTTAACTGATATCACTCTCTGTCGAGGGTATGTCAAACGTTTCAGTGCATTTCAGAATGTATTTGTTAATCCAAATAACACTGTAATGAGAGTTTTAAACTACATCAATTCAGTTCAAGCATTCTTAATTATGATACGCAGTCAAAATCATAATTGATGAATTGACTAGTAGCTCAGTAATGAATCACTTTCCATGCACATTTTATGCCAATTTCATTTTGACTTTGAATAAACCCTAATTATCTACATTAGTGGAAGTCAATGCCTTAATATTTAATAAATCCTGGATAATCCCATAGCAATCAATTTAGATCAAAATTGCTTTCCACCAAAGGTAGAAAAGCTCAGCAAGCTCATCCACTGTACCCTATAATGATGCTTATTTATAAGCAGCAGCTTTGTCAAACTGCAGGACAGATAATTACTTTATTTACTTCTAATCACATCAATGAACCATTGTGCAAGGGTTAGATTGGCTGGGCTTGTTTTTTCTCTTCAGTATTACATTCGGAACTTTTGTCTGACAAAGTCTCAGTTTGTCAGTGGGTCCTATAACTGACTAAACCTAATTATTGAAATCATATTTATGTGTCCAAGCAGGCAATTCTAAATAGTTTTAAATGGATTGATGTGTGCTTTGCCCATATCTGCAACAGCAAATGTTGATTAAAATGCTTGACTGATTGATTGATTGATTGATTAATTGATTTAATTATTGCAATCCCCGGTGATTTCTGTGTGACTTTGCATCACAATTTTTTTTTTTTATTCTTTGTTTTTTTTTTTTTTAGAAACTCTTTCGCAAAATCAGGTATTTGAGACTGCAAAAAACAAAAAGGTCTGTGAAATCCTGGAGGGCCTCGTTAATGCAGGTTCTGCGGATGTTTGATGCAAAAACTACGAAACGTTATACAGCAAATAAAGAAAATCGTGTGCATTACTTCTAGCAGTATGAGAAGAAAAATTATGTTTTTATGTCTTTGCATTTGAGCCTGTTTACAAGCTTTTGCTAGTACCAATTTGCTTCTTGCATGAAGGGTTTAGGATTACACAAAAATTATTAGGCGAGGCAACAATTTTTAACATGTATTAATTCAATTTTTTCTCAAGCCAGTACATTTTCTAGTTCTAAAGCAAGATGTTCTACTTTTTGCCATGAAGTGTGGTAAAGTGGAAATTTTTGTGGTTTATTGTTGCCTGTTTTGTCCTTGTCCCCTTCGGTCTAAACGTGTGCTGGCCCTTGTGGACAATTGTGCAAATATGACAAAGACACACGAACCTTTCAGAACTTAACCTGCATACGTTCTTGCACGTGTAGCACGCATGAACATGTTTCGGCCTTTAGAGTCAACAAATAACCTGACGGCATGTTTCAGGGGACACGTGTAAACTCCATACAGAGAATGCACAGCGGAACAATGGGTTCAAACCTGTGACAACTCCACCACTGCTCCACTCACAACTGAATATTCTAGTTTGCAATTGGTTTTCTAAGGGACCACCATGGTTGCATCACCACCCGTGTCTGTGACATTTGTAATGCAGATGCTGTATCCATCTAATAAGACTGTATGAGACTTGCCTTATACTCCATTTGCTTATCGAACAGGCCCGGGGTGCCACAGTGCAGCCACAAAGAATGATAGGAGGAGGTGAAATACATGCACAGGTAATGAAAATGTATGCTTCCCCAAAAAGCATCAAACAGCTGATAAACTCGAGATTATGCCTAAGTAAAGGCAGCAGATTGGCATATATCTGGTACATTAGTGCTCTAACAAATGGAATACCTACCCTAAACCAATTAAGCTTCTCACTAGTATGACTGTCTTCCCTCTGGGGGTCTTTGTGCAGCAATAGGTTCCTAATTGCTAGGACTCTAGTCTTTTTATCTCTCTTTTTTATCTCTATATTGCAATGTTAATGTTAATTTGCAGGAAGTGCAGTTGATTAACGAGTGACTTAAATAGGATTTGAAATAATGGGATGTTCTTCCAAATCTTCACAGTTCACAGGACAACACTCAAAATGCATTGGAATTTAAATGACTACAAAACATACTGTGTCTCAATGTTCTATCTGGGAGGGATAGAGGACAACTGAGCATTTCTTGTGAGGGTAAATCAATGAAAGTATTTCCTTTGTAAAATCAAAGATGATGCCTGGCAAATGATATTAACATGCAGTAGAGTCATTATTCGAGGGTACCTACTGTAGATAAGCAATGGCTCTAATTCCAGAGCTAGTGGAATCCATTGCTATCAGATAGAATAAAAAAACGACACTAGGAACAGGCTGTTAAGCTCCAGTCTTTGCTTCATGTCATAATTCTTCCGATCTAAAATCCAAAGTGTGATTTCTCCTCAACACTCCCAGAATTTCCTCTGAAAAAAAAAAAAAAATTACCATTTACCAATTACATGGTGTCAGGAGTGATTCATATCTCTTTAATGAAAAATGACAGTAGATAGAGGAGAGCCACCCCGGGTTTGATTTCATTCTCAGTGGGACGGGATGATCTGTTGACAGAGCTACCCAGCGGACAGAAACGGTGGGAGAGGAAGCCGTCAGCAGTCTTTCAGTCATGTCCCCACTGGTACAATGGGGAGCGGGAGGGCATCCAAAGAAGGTGGAGAAAAGCTTTCAATCAATTATGACTAACCTTGCCTGTGTGGAGCTACTGTAAGGATGGGTACCACAGGAATAGAGTCACTTAAATTTGTTATCAACATCTGAGTCCAGGCGTCACTTCATACCTGGTCTCTTTTCAGCTCCTCCTCAAAGCTTACTTGCTATTGTCTTGGCAGCTTTCCATAAAGAGATAAGTTTAAGAGGATTGTTTTTCTTATTTATTGTGGGAATTTCCAAATATGTGAGATTGTAGCTATGGCCCACAATTTGCAAATACGTTGAAAACGAACACATCAATAAAATGTTCCCAGACAGTTTTTAATGATGCTGTAGTCAGACAATCATTTATTATTGTGATGCACTCACATCATTTGGGTAAGATTAGGGAAAGATTGTGTTCTGGCGTAATAGAGAAAATTTAAGGGCCACGTGTCTTTGCATGAGTTTGTACGGCCCATGCAATGTGACGCCTTTGTACTGTCTTAATAAAGTCAGCTTCACTAGCTTAAATCCCTTTTTTTGTGTGTTCCATGTGGTTTTGTTCTTGTTTCTAGTGTGCAGCACTTTGCTGTTGTTTCACAGCTCAAATACAGTGTTGTGCTAGGTGGCTTGTAGTTTTCTAGCTGATGATTTTAGTTTATGTTTTATCAGTGGAATGGCACAATAAACTAAAGTTTAATTTCTGATCCCTTACTCTGAGGACTTGTCCTGCTAACATCCAAATATTGACAGTGCAAACAGTGCTCGCTAGCAGTGGGACTGAATGCGGTAACACGGTGTTGTATGCACAAGGCTTGTGTTTGATATTTAATACAGAAAACCCTACTGTGCCAACAGAAAGTAACTGTCATCCAGGAACAAAATAAAATAAATAAACCTGTCATTCCAATCTCACGTGAACTGCATGACTTCCTAAAATTATCCTCCAGGCCTAATCAGCAAATGAGCAATCAGAAGTTTAAAGTGGGGTTGGGGGTAGGTGTTGAGCATGTTGGGTGATAAAATGAGTTTCTCGAAGATTCATCTTTGTAAAATGTCCGATAACACATTGTTATGTTCAGCATCGGCCAGAGGTAAGAGCCGAAGGGGGCAGCAGGGTTGTGAACAGTCATTCACTTCATAAAGTGCTTGATCTAGCACAACAGCAGCCTGTACAGCTCCATGTGAACAGCTCATAGGCACATTATGGTATATGTGTGTGTGTGTGTGTGTGTGTGCCAGTGCCTGTCTGTAAATTTAAACCAATTCTCCAGAAGTGTGGTCTAACCTTGAGTCTTGATTGCTACAATCAATTTTTTTTCTTGCTGGGGTTAGATGGACACACAGCATGCACACCCACATAAACTACACATCGCTCTAGTCCCTCTGTGTGAGAAACACATTGGAAAGGCCCAAATACGTATAAAGAGCAGAGGTGATCATGATATTACAAAGATTTCACTGTCTACAGTATGTCCAAAATACAAATAAACACAATTGAGACGTACAGTAATTCACTGCAAATCTCTCAAACTTGCCATGAGTTCCTTTATTTTTTATTTTATTTTATCTCGTTTAGCTTTTTAGATTAATGGTGGTTATTACTTTCCTGTTAATAGTCTTTGCTCTAAATTAAGATGAACTTTAACTAAATTGATAGCAATACTCCCATATAGAGCCAAAGGCATTAACTAATATCCAGCCTAGCCACCGTCTCATGACCATTAGCCAGTCAAGGCTGTTCCCCATTATGAGATTCTTTCATTGTTCCTTGATTAGAAAAAAAAATAAAATAAAAAAAACTATTCACAGATTTACTTTCCAGACTAATCAACAACCACTACAAGTCAAACCTTGGTAAATGATTAAACATTTTACCACTTGTTGATAGTATCTGGAAAACTACAGCTCCCATTAAATAAAAACAAATGTAAATGCTGAGAGTGGGAACCTGATTGTCAATGAAACCCACCAACGCTCTCTCCTAAAGTCATTATCCCAATGTTCTACCGACTGCATTCAGTCCTCTCGGACCTGCTGTTATTTCAGACACTCGTTCAGGGACACGTCTCTTTTGTCAAGCCATGATGTTTGGCCCCCCCAGACACCAAGGGCCCGATTAAAGGTTGCTACAAAAGCCCAGCATCACTGCAGTTTATTACCATAAACAATAGCTGCAATTAATAATCATTTCCTTTACAACAACTCATGAAAATTCTTAAAATGTCGGGTTTATTTAATTTCCCAGATGTCAAGGGGGCATCTCTGAACATCTAGTCTTGTTCTACCAACATAACTATTTGTCACTCATATACACTGTATCAGGTTTCTATACATAGGGTTGTACTGCAGCGCTTCAATTAGCTGTATTTAAAATTTCCATTGTGTTTAAAAGCATTCATTACCTTCTCTGCCCATCCAGAAAAAAGGTAGAAATACATTCTGTGTACCCGTCAGATATGTCACTCTACTGTAATGCTGTACCTCTTTGAATTGGAAAAAACTAATTGGGGAAAAGTCGTAAAAGGGGACTGTGACAGCATCCAGTATGACAGATTTTCTGCAGATCAGGGTGTATTTACTGGCCGACAACAGTTTGTGCTGCTAGCCAAGAGTGTATATCAGCATGGCATCGCTGATTTGTGTCTTGGTCCTGTGAGTTCGAGCTTTGGCCAAGAGCTATCGAGGCATGTTCTCAAATACTGACTACATCAGTTGCATTCATCACCATGACAACCATGACCAGTTTTTTCACCCCCATGCCGTGAAAAAAAAAGCACGATGCATTAAGCAGTTAGTGTCTGTCAAACATGAAAATTTGACAGAATTTGGCAAAATGATGCTTCTTTGTATTCTGTTCAAAAAATTATACCGATCGGCCTAATGGGGATGCTGTGAAACTTAATAACAGACAAAATCTTTTACTTTTGACAGCCTAAATGTTTCTAATGGAAATCATATTTACAGAACAGGAAACTCACACACACCCTGCGATTGCATCGTGCGTTGACAAATTGCACTTATTATTCGGGGGTCTTAATTACAGAGCTGCAATTATTGGCCCAAATTTCTGATTTTGAAAGGCCATCAATACCAATTTTGATGACTCACACAATTAGTTGCACACTGCAGTAAAGTGCATTTTCTGGTCTAAATAATTAGAGCAAACATTTGATCTCCCTTTCCCTTGAGGCCTTGTATAACATTAGGCCAAAAGGGCAAAAAAATAGGAACTAATTGTAAATTGTAAATCCATATTTCCCTCGTTTGCTACAATCCTTCCCGTGGCACGCACGTTTTAGTTCATCATTTCATTTCGATAATGAATGTGGACTCAAAACAACAAAGCACAACACTCTTAAAAATAATTATTTATTTATTTATTTTTGGCTTAAGGCCACGTTTTGACTGGTCAGAATTTGATCACTTGTGTTGTGCTGCGACATAGCGGTAGATTTGAATTGAGAAAATGTAGACTAGCTGACATGAATCCATCCTCCTGCGTGAGGTGGTGCAGTTAAGTTCATTATCCAATGACCTTAGCTGAGGAGCGAAATGGCAATCGGAGAATTCCAGCTGCCCTCTATTTGACACAAATAGCATGAAACCAGTCCAAAATGCCCCATGAGACACACATACCTACCGTACTCGATCTTATATTCTAATTACGTTTTCGATGAAACAAATCTCCCTCGAATGTAACAAATTATGCTTCTAGACAATGACAAGAAGAAACACAAGGAAGAATTCACATTAGCATGCTCAACTACTTACAAGGATTTTGGTTTTCAATGCCCCACTGGAAATTTTACTGCCTGCTCAAGCATTGACAATGTCTCTGTCTGCTTTTGGCCACACAATGACATTCAGAGGCAAAGTATATAAATGCTAATTCTGCTGTACATTATGTTCTCAAGGATTAAGACATGGCCCATTGACTGATTTTGGTGCCCCAAGGATTTGTATGACACTATAAACTTCATCCAACTCCAAGAGGAGAAATAATCCCTGTTTGCTGTTCGCACTGAAGAGCTGAGGGGACCAGCTTTTGGTTGCAAACAGCAGCCTGGTTTCCATATTAATATAACTAACATGCAGGAAACCTAGAGCCTTGGTTTGCTATATAAGAGCCACAAACCTGACTGAGCTGCACTTGTTGTTGATGCCTTTGTTCAGTGGGTATTAGCTGTATGTTTAAAATGATTTAAAACGATAAAATGATGGCTTCAAAATGCCATATTCTTAAACGTCCTGACACTTGGTGTTTTGGAGTTTGTCCACTGTCAAATAAGTCATGACTTTCTGTTTTTCAGATGCTTTGTTCCAGTGTGTGCTTTTGTCAAGGCCACTCTCCCAAAAACTTGGGATTGTAGTTCATAGCTGTGACAGCGCAGGCATTTTATTCTCTTCAAAACATTAGTTATCCAGTTGGTTTTTGCTTTTCCAAGGCCACTGTCAAACAAATGCTGCCTTTGCTCCTTTTACATTTTGTGTTCTTGAAGCCTCTGCACGTGCTGCTTTCACTAAAACCCAGCTTAATTTTTCCACTGTTCATCCCTGAAAAAAATGGCCATGTAAAAAAAAAAAAAAAATCCTGTTATTATAACATTTGTAAGCCAACCACTATCATTTTTTATAAACCACTCTTGCTGATCCCAGTTAATTTTGAAAGATTACATTTCATTTCACTACAATTCATATTGCTTGCAGACGTGCTACCGCGCGGCAGAAGATTAATTAACTCCAAGTTCCCTGGATACCTGGAGTGTTTGATTTAGGTTTACGTTGTGTTTTGTTTGACTTTTGTGGCAACAAAGCAGGCTTTAAGGTAAAAATCCAGCCTCACATACTCCGAAACCTTTAGAAAGACAGGATTCTGCAGTGCTGCGCCTTCCTTCTTTGCCTTAGCCAATTTGCTTCCACCTGCCTCATCTACTCTAATTAGTGACTTGCTTCATTTTGCAGGAGGACTTTTGACAGCCTCCTGTGAAGGGGTGTGAACTTGTTGCTTCCAATAAACAAGGAATGAATAAGTATTTAACCAGCTTCAAAGTGTAATCATGCAACCGTGAGTTATGTATTTAGGCTTGAAAGAGGTGGCAACAGTGCATGAAACTTTATGGAAATTCATATTGTATACAAAAAAATAAAACTGTTTGAGGCTTTTTTTACTAGAAAACCTACTCCTTATTATCCAACCATCACTTTGCATAACTCCCACATTATAATATTACATAAATGTATTTATAGAAAACCCAAACCTTCATGAATAGAACATAAAACACACAAGATTTCATTTTAATGTAATGTGGGGGTGGAATCTGAGTCAGCACATTATTTAAGTAAGAATAGTTAAGACTGAGCAGAATTTGTTAGTAGCTGCGTTTCTACAGTTCATCCCCAAATGTTACAGCGGAGAGACGGCACATTAACCGGGGATTTTCAGTCATTCTCTCTGTCTGTGGGTGACAGAGGCCTGGAGCCGATCCCAGCATGCACTGGGCAGAAGCCAGGAGGAAGAACAACAACACTAGCAGTTATTGGAAATTTAGGGAATGAGGTCCATAATGTTTCTGGACTGAAGAAACAAACACGCCCGTGGTACTTGTTAATCTGTGATCCCCATGTTAGAATGTTGCACAACTTCTTGTTACTACTGATGAACACACATTTACACCTCGCCCCCCCCCCCCCCTTTTTTTTTTTACATATTTAAAATGTTTAAATCCATATGCTATCAAACAATCTGGTAGTAACAGCTGTACACAACAGATGAGTGCCACCACCTAAAATGTGGTTAATCCAGCCCCAGCATATGCCTTTGTGTGTGTAAAAAATGATACGGTGTTTATGTCTCTTCTCTTTTGATCGATTGTATTTTAAAGAAAGCCAACACTTTTATAGTTTATTAAAGCTCTGGTATGCAACTTTTGGGAATCAAGTCAGCTGTCGCTGGAGACTCGGTATCAGGCCACTATGGGCGGCAGGACAAGGTACCCTTCTGCATCAACATGTTAGGCAAGTGTTTGGCCTTCTCTGACTGTCTAAAAGGACAAGCCTCACTCATGAACCTTTAAAAGGGGAAATACTGTATCTCAATTGCTGCCACTGCTGTTATGTGAGCTTGTGTCACAGGAGGCATTAAATTGTCTCTCCACAGTAAGTTATGGAGCATCTCTCTACTAAAACATATTGGAAAAACATTATATACTGTAGCCTTAATAATTCAGTGAGGCTTGTCATAGCAATTGGGCCAATTGAATTGATTTGCCATTGAATGCTGTGTCACCACGCCTATAGTTATGGTTCAGTAGGGTCCCTGCTACCCACCACTATTATCCAAAAGATGTGTGTACTGTAGTTTAGTGACACTTAGTGGCTCTAATAAATTAGACAGGAGAGAGAGGTAGTTGGTGATGTCATGTAAATGGGACAAACTCCTTGTAGGAATAAGAGCAGGGGGAAATCTGGGAAACAAAGCAGAAGACTTTGGAACAAGAGACACCCGTTTGAAGTAGTTAAGCCAATTTTGTCCCTGTATTTTAACCTTAACTATGAACTTTCCCTAATTGTAGCCATCTGGTTTTTGTGCCTAAACCAAATGATATGGTGGTGCATAATATGACATGACAAAGACATACTGAGCCTACTGTAACACGTGGAGCAGGTACCTACAGGACCATTGCTATGCTGCTGATAACATTAAATAGCAAACAGCGTGATACAATTTAAACCAATAAAAGAAAAACGACCCCGTTTCTTAGGAAATCCAGTTTCTTAATTTTTTTCTGCTTTTGAGCTTCCATCTTGCTCGGATAACACTTGGAAAGCACGCGCACGAGTTTGCCTTGGCTATGATAAATGCTCTAACGCATGCCAAAGAGAAAACCTGACATTTGTCATTTCATTATTAGATCCAATCTGTTCTTGTCATATGAGGAGAAAGACCAGCATTTGTGGAAAAAAAAAACCCAACAAAATTTTCCAATAATTCCAGTCTCATGTATTTGATTTCTAAGATTGTCTTTATTATTAATCATGCAGCATTTTCAATTGGAATGAAAAACACCATGCTGTATTGATCCCAGGACTATAGACAGTGTTGTTCGTTTTTCAACTAGATGAATAATTGTCATGCCGGACAGTGTCAGCAATGTCAGCTTGAAAAGACAGGGAGCAAAAAGAGAGAAAAAAAAGTGCTTGGAGGCTTTGTATAAGCCATCAGGGAAATGTAAAAAACTATGCTCATGCCACATAACAACCAATATGCCCTCAAAGTCCTTTGCTGTCAGCAAGTGCACACAACTAATCACAAACACACAGCTAGGTTGTTTTTCTTTCAATGAACATCTCAGGTACTGTAATACAAAAGACCAACCAGGATGTATTGAAGCTGACAGGTTGTCTAGCAGCTGTTTTCAGATTTATTTCCATGACAAGCTTTTATTTCAAATACATCATGTGCTGTTTCTGCTGTCAGCGTCATGCTATAACTGGGGGCGGGGGGTAAAAACGCTGCCTCAGTGACAACATGTATTGATACAAACAAGGTGTCCTGGCGATGGACATTAATCATCGTCTGGATAATCAGCCAACATTGTTACTATGGTTAAGAAATATAAGCTTACATCTAGACGTGTAATCTGTCACCAGCCTACAGCCATCACAGACTTTAAGGAGAAGAAATCCAGTGACTGGGGAGTCATCAAAGCTATGATTAAACGCTGTTTCACTATGAGATAACGCAAGTTTGGTCTAGAACTTCCTCATTATATTTTGTGATCTGCCAGTTTGATGTATTGATGTATTAGTGAGGCGGAAGCAATTTGGACTGATCAAGTATTGTTAAAGCATCTTGATCACCTAAATTTGTCTTTTTGAAGCTCAGCTTGTCTTGTAAAAGTCATATAAAAATATTGGGATAAATTGCCATCGCATTACAGATTAAGGCGGCAGCCATTTGCACCGCTTTCAATACACAAAAGTATCGAAGTATCATTATACTTTCAAGACATTAAAGTCACAGGTTGTATGTTTAGTATTACAAATTTGCTAAAAATACTTTAGGATATAAAAATACTTCCACATTTGCATAGAGTCATATTCTGAATACTGTGTCAAGTTTTACTAAAGCAAATTAAATACTTGACTGATTGGCGAGATGAAAGTAAAGCACAGTGCTCTCAGAGTACACATCAGTACAGGCCACTGACAATATGAGCACAATAAATTGCTATCATATCTTCCACCTGGCAAGACATCTCACACCTGGACATAGGTGGCCTTTTGTGACACTAATAAGAGTCCAGGAGGGAAGGAGCATGTGAAATCCAGCTGAAAACCCGCCAGTGACAGACAGCTGAGGCCTATTTGGCACTGGTATCCGGACTGACTCACTGAGAAGTTCACAGATGGCTCACTTATACTGGGCTCGCAGTGCAAAGTAAACAAAGTGCTCTAAATGTTGCTAATCTGACCCCAGCAGAATACAGTGGGAGCCTGCCGAGGAAAATATCGTTGGTTGCGTGATTGCGGTACATGCTGGAGGCGAAGACACGGTTGTAGCAGGGGATGGGCCACGTCTTGCTGCATTTTACACTTTAATGACTCCTGTCATTATTTCTACTAATTGAATTCCATGTTGCTTTATGTTAGATCGGGTTTGCCATTTTTATCTACCAGCCAGTGTATATGGGCAGAATATTGAGCTTATTAAAATGCAACATTTCCTTCAATCCATTTGCATCTAATTTTGTACAATTTCACGAAATATGCATACAGGCACAGCATCCTATGGCTTCTTGTCTCATTGATATTCTACTGCTGTGTGGTACTAAATAGCCAGGGCTTGATTGACTGATTCACAATAAAACGTCAATCAGACATTCTGGACACTACCACCAACAGGCAGCAAAGGTATTTCCTGCAAGTAATAGCACAGGCACAGTTGGATTTGAAAAAAAAAAAAGAAAAAGAAAAGAATATACATGGTGGGCATAACAAACCAGTAGTACACTGAACATGTTTATTGAGTTCTTATCTGTATAATTAGATTAATTTGAATAATTAAACAATCTGACTACTGAGCCTGTAGCTTTGAATAGCAAATGGATTAACCCCTTCCAAGTGTTTAAATGATTGACTGCTGTTTCAGGGCAGTTTGTGGGGTATTCTCATTGTCATGACAATTGCTTTGTGATTTATGAACAACTGAAGCGAATCCTCAAAATGTGCCATCATTCAAATAATGAATCTAAACATAACACTACACAATTGAGACATAGAAAATTGAATTGAGTCTTTCTGCCGATGTGACACGAACTCTTTGTAATGAGACCAAAAACGATTCGTACTTACACAACAAACACTGAGGCCATGCACTCAACAAATGTTGATATGATCTCGAATAACAAGCTCACGCTGCAGTGGTCACTGCTGTTTAAGCTGCTTGTCACCTGGTGGAGTCATTATACTGTTTGACATTAAGCTCATTTTCTGGTTAAAAAGTGAAAGACAGCGAGCTGGGACTCTAAATGAGGACGTAGTTAACTATGTAGTCCTACTTCCTAGGTATGTTTCGCTGTCCCTTACATGTGTCCTGTTGTCCAAATTGCCAAAAGGGGAACAAATGTTGGGTTCCCAAGGAATGTTGGTGAGCCGCAACAACAATTATTTCATTTGAATCCTTAAAGGTGATTATCAGATTTTGAATTTGGGGATCATGTGATATCTAGCTCTGCTGAGGTGATATTACAACTACAAACAAACAAATAGGCTTGAACTTAAAATTACAGCACTGACATTGTCAGTCTGATGGGAAAAAAGTAAAGAGAGATCATGTTTTTGTTTTTTTTGTTTTTTTTAAAAAAAAAACACTATGTTTTCTGGCCTGAATCAACTTGCTGAATCCATCTGTCCAACCTGACTTTCTACATTAACCTTGTGGTCATGGTATAAGATTGTCATCCTCAGAGTCGCTTTACAATTCACGGAACAACCAGTGCTGTTTTTTCTAGTGAAGTGTCAGTACAAGCATACGACGAAAAAAAAAAAAAAAAATTATATTAATGTCCGAATACATCAGAATCATATGAGAATTATACGTAATAATATTCTACTGATAGGCCACAATCAGCTACACTGTCTTGTAAACAGACAGCATGACAGATGCTTGCAGACTTGAGGATTGCACCATATTTCGGGTGTTTTGGTTGAAGAGTAATTTTCCTACTCCCAAGACACGGTGCTGCCTCCAACACCATTCACTCACATCAGCCCAGAAGCCAAAAAGTCATTACTTATTCATGATGGAAGATACAAATATACGTATTTCATTCTTATTTAATTTCCCAAAAGTCAATACTTCACAAAGACAGCAGCACCTCACAGGTGAACACAGTTTAACATGATATGACTACAGGCCATAATACTATTTTCAGTTTCTTGTTTTCAACTTAAATGAGATTTTATGACTTTTTAGGACACAACAGGCCCATTCACTAAGAAGTCAGGCTTTTCCAACAATTGGCACATCTCTAGAAAGACTAGAATTTCCGATCGCTTGCAGTGTGTACTTTCTGACGTCATTCAGTGTCCCTGAATGTTGCGGTAGTTCATCTTACCGTGGATAATTTTCATCATGGAGTTAGCATAATTATATGATAAAATGAAGTGAGCTTCAAGATGCAAATTAAGAGATTTCAGGGTAACATAGATAATTACATGTTTGGGGAAAATGTGCTTCAATACTAATGTGGCATTTAAATAGATTTTTCTTTTAATTACACTGGTTCCTTTGCTCACAATAACACAGAGGAAAAATACATCTTTGGAGATGTTCTGACATACTCTACAGCATGTGCTATGAAAGAATGACTATAAAATAACAACAGCTGCAAAGACTTACACACATTTAATAAAAAGCTCCATGTTTTTAGGCTATTTAGATGAAATGTTATGTTTACGTACAGTATATTTTCCAAAATACTGCACCCAACCTGGTATGAAATGACCAATGTATTTGTTTTGCAGAGTCCAACACAAGTCTAGCCAAAACCCGTGCTGGAGCTGGAATTAATGGTCAGTGGAGGGGTTGGGATACAAAAAAAAAAAACATAAAAAACAAGCAGATTGGAAGTCAAGGAGCATGGATGTTAATGTGTATTCTACTGGGAAGAAGCCCTGGTGTCTACCTCTAGCTGTGAACCATTTTCAGGATGTACATCTCACCTGTGACCTTTGCTTGTGCACCAATATTCACATGGCCAAGATTTTCCATTGAAAACAGCAGAATAGAGCAGAACATCACCTCAATAATGTAGTGAGACTTGATGATGATGGGATTGACTACAAATATGACATGGATTTTAGGTCAACTCTAGTAAAGAGTTTTGCATTTCATTGGGACTATAATTTGAAGGTCACTAGTTCCTCTCCTTTTTAAAGCAGACATGGGCTACTTGCAAATTATGACCAGTTTATTTGACCACATACACAGTACGCTGAATGACAAGCGGCAAATTCCCCTGACATCTGTCTTAAGTCAAGTGTCCTACATATTTAAAAGACTATTAAAGCCCTAATGAAGTGTTCAGTGATGGGTGATTGAACGCACAGTCAAATGGAGTGATTATTATTCAGTTTGCCTGGCTAAATTTACACAATACCCTTCATAAACACCTGATGCTGCACCATTATTTATTTATTTGTTTAAATTAAATGTCTCCCAAAAGGAATTAAATGAAAATAGCTGCAGACCTCTCATTTCCATAATCTAATGCTATGTTTATGAGCTACCATGGTGCAATTTGAATAAGAATGAATCCTGATAGAGATTCAGGGTCTGACAGCGTGGAAGAGTGCCTCCCCAAGGTTCCTGAGTGCCAATTCAGACTCACAGTCAAAGCTCCTGCTGCATCGGAATACTGTTTAACTCATGCTTAAATTGACTGTTGTCATCTAAATAAAATAAATGAGTAAACAATCAAGGATGCTGAATTTACCCAAGACTGTTAATCTCTTTTGGGGGAATAATTGCTGAGACTGCATTTATACCTCCCAGACTAAAAGTATTGCTGATGTACTGGAGAAACGACTCTTTAAACAAAGTTCACCATAAACAACAACTCCCCTGCAATGGAAACAGTCCAGGTTGGGCCCGGTTTAGTTTGCAGCATGCCCTTTTATAGTCTGCTTCAGATCCTCATTGTGGTCAATGTTTAGACTGAACAAAGTCTAACATTGTATTAACCATTGCCCATTGGATGGAAAGCAATCTGAACCAAAGGATTAAGGTAGTAAAAAGTCTATTTCCCTCGATCAGAAATGTTCCTGCGGTGCTTTCACCTCTGTACTTCAGCTCAGTTGGTCATGAATCTGGAGTTTTTTGCCTTTAAAGACAAAATTGAAATAATCAAGTCTGAGGCTGTAGTCAATGGGATGTCTACAGCCTCAGACACTTGAGTTGCTCAACATTTAAAATCTACAGTTCCCATTTATCTGGGCTGTACCTCTGGGCTACTTTTTAGCTCATATTTGTTTCAGTTTTTCAAACCGGCCGAAAACTCGGATGTGCAGACAATTATGTCTCTGGGTTGTCCATTCGGACGTAAATCACTTTCCTGTGAAAGGGATCTCCCACAAATGCTTTAAGGGAGCTTCTTAAAAATAGGCACGAATGTTCACTTAGATTCAACAATGAAAAACGAGTCCACCAATCTTAATGTCCATAATTGAGGTCATTTGTCCCTACAGTCTAACCGTTAACCGTTGTGGACAGTGAACTGCACTGCCACCTTAGAGAGGCAGGCAGCTTTTGAAATTGCATCCTATTTGGTGCCACACAACAAAATAGTGGATACCATTCCATACAACGGAGCCAAACTGGTGGCCAGTTTAACACTTGTTTTTTGCTCTAAACACTCAAAAGACAGCAGTTTTGATGTCCTGATTAGAATATGAGTCTGAATAGAAATGCATGTACTGTTCTGAGTTTAAAGCAGATTTGTCTATGGGTGTTCTTCCACCAAATATGATAAAAGTTAATACAATTTCAAATAAGAGACAGAACAGAACAATGAACAACAGTTTTCACTTATCTTCTACCAAAGGTTAAGCAGTGCTCAGTGAGTAAGTAATAAGGACAGCAGACTTTAAGAAGCACTCAACTGCCGTGCATGTGCAATTACCTGGGACTAGTGTTTAAAATGTGTAAACAATCAAGATGATTCATATTAACAACATGCTTCAAACCAGATAAGGAAACTGGGCAAAATGGGCCACATTAATCACCTCCTCGGTTCATAATTCCACAACAGCTGGATACACCGTTCAATATTTTGTGCATTGTGTGAGATAGAGAAAGGACACGAAAAGAAAACAAGTGGACAAAAAAAGCCTCAGGAGAGACAGAGGACTTTTGGTCACCGTGATTTGGACTGCTGTTTGGACACCATGCCATGAACATGAATAAAATATTAATTTCAGGTTTTAAGCCTATTATTCTCCTGTTTTTTTCCCCCACCTTCCTTTACTGGGACTATGAGCCTCTGTGTCCCACTTACAGTACTTTAGACAGTGCCGTACGTGTCTCTGGGGCTACGCTGAAAGGGAGCCAGGGTCCTTTAGAGACGGGGGGAAACATGCAGAGTGTAAGAGATAACACAGAGGAACAATGGAAACCAAACCCCAAAAGGACACCCCATACTGAGCCTACCTCCTGCAAACAAGACAGCGCATCAAGGAAAAGATGTTCATCCAAATTCTCATAATGTATTACAGCCTCAAGACTATTTTTATCTGTTCTTTTCCAATTCACCGAGGTATGCATTGTCTGCCACTGTTGTAATGCCTCCCTTTTGATCTCGCTGTATACATAGTTATAAATCACAGGAGACAATTTGATTTTTGATGTCTCTTGCCATGACCCCCTTGAGTTACTCTGCTTAATAATCGTTGCCATGTCTGTGTAATTGAACCCAACAAATTTGCCGGAATAGAATCATTTCAAGAAAATACTTGCTGACAGCATGGGCTTGGCATCGGTGTACACTCGTCTTACATCAAAGCATGTCCTGTCGAGAAACGCTGAGAAATTCTCAGTCCGGGAACAACCAAATCATTCCACCCCCCCCCCCCCCCCCCCCCACAAAAAAAAAAAGCCACTGGAAGCCATTATAATATTCCTTGCTCATTTTTTTAATATCCATGTTCAACATGTACAGAATTGATGTGTTACTCAAAAGGCCCACATTTCCCAGTATCACAGTGACGCCCAAGCATGAAAACAGATCTAAATTAAACTCCTGGATGTCAAACGCTTTTCCATTATTTATTTCATTTTCAGTTCTTATCTTCAGCGCTTATTCCCTATTGTTGACATCGTTGTATCGGTAGCTGGAACCTGCTCCTTTTAAAAAGTGGCATTAATATGCAAACACCAGAGAGGGGTGCGGAAAGGAAACACTAGAACTGTTATTCAGGCCAACATATTTAGTCTTATTTTGCTCGAAACCCAATGATGTTCAGTGATGGACTCCCCCATGAATCATGTCATATCAAGAGTCATATCATATCATTTTTTCATCAGTTATAGAGTAAACGCATACATTTACATGACTTACAAATGCAAACAATTTGCAAGAGATTCGAGGTCAAGTGAGAAATTATGAGTGTTTGCGTTGCAGGTGTTGGAAAAGCAGACAGCAGCAGGTGGTCTCATCAGGTTGTTGTGCTCTACTGTTGCTTGTAGCAAGTCATGTGGAAAAGTGGAGAGGAGCACTTAGGGTTGTCTGTGCTTGATTAATAAGGACACAGAGAGGCAAATATGTGCACACAGTCACTGGGTAATGAGCCGCAAATGTGATTAGGTCTTTACGCTGCACCTGCTTCCAATTGAGCATACAGCTTAGCAACCCCATACAAAAACCTGTACATACACACTCCTGGTGACAAACAACATCTCAGTGTCTGTTAGCTGTGGGAGTGTGTGTTTGGGTTGTGTATCCTGATACCTTTGAAACTGTTGACAAGTGAATACTTGATTGCATTGCTGTATTCTCTTTAGACGTAAGATACAGATGTTACCGCCCTTCCAATAGATGCCTTGATTGTATGATGTTGCACTGACAAAGTGTTATTACCTTGCATTCAAACATATTAGCATCAGATGGTTGAGGATTTTCCATTTCACAGAGCACTAGAAGTCGAACGTGTATAGTTTTGTGACGGATACAAAGTAAGCCGGACTTGCTGCTCAAGGATTGCGGGCTTCCTCTGAGAATGGCACACAGATGTTGATCACACCTGCTTAGGCATGTTAGAAGGTGAAAAAGGTGGGTAAGTATGGCATGTGAGCAATGGAGGATCCAAAAAAACTAAGTGTGAAAAATCTGCAGCGATACATTTTACAGATTACGAAACAAAAAAAGCAAGGAATGTCTATGTTAATCAGTTTCCTCAATAAATTTAGTTTGTGTTTACACAAATTCTTGGGCACATTACAGCAGTTTTAATCTATATGATTATGCTGTTTATGCACTGAATATAAGGGTTTTTGTCACCTGATTGTGCCGCTCCCCTCGGATCTTCACAGCATTCCTACACAGCTGATACAACTCGTGCCACTGAATAGTGAGTTATGAGTCATTACAGTCATTACTCACTGTAGTAAATATGACAAAAGTCAGAGTAACATTTGGTGATGCACACTTGGGTGCAAAAGGTTGCATACTCTCATTTTGTAAAGGCAAAAATAGTAAAACAAAGCTTTAATTTTCCCATCCACATATTAGTGAATGCATATATTAGGTGTAAGGCCAGGCATGCAAAGGGATGCCAAAATAATAATAATAACGCATACATTAATAATGGACATAAAGATCAAACATTGGTAGAAAATGTATTTAGTGTTGCAGAACAACATCCAATTTGTCTCACTAGAACATTTTTAAATGGTTTATGTTCATGTTTAGGTTAATTTGAGAAAAAAATATCAATCATTGCACACACATTGTGTCAAACAAACCAATGGGCCTCTTCTAAACTGAAGTGCTTTTTGTTGTTTAGACCTTCGGACACACAGTAAGTTGAAGTTAACCTCTGCTCTGTGGTGTGACAGCCATGTGCTTCATTTGCCCACCGTCCACCTCAAACACATTCTTGCATCTCCATTGCTATTGATAAATGTAGTGCGATTCTCTAAAACATTTTTTGCAGCAGAACACAGCGTTAGGCCAACAGGGCTAATAGTTAGGGCCGCGCCAAACGATCACAGTTTGTCGATTAATCTATTGATTTTTATTTTTCAATGAATATGCTTCAATATTTTATTAAATCCTCTTCTCTAATATGACAAACAGGGCATTATTCCCCACACAAAGAGTAGGCTTGTTCTAGTCAAAGGAATGTGGTGCAATCTACCTTCAGCAGCAAACAATTGGCAGCGCTCGCAGATGTTGTTTAGTCTGTTTAAAATACTTTTGATGATCGCGGTCAAGTTTTGTCCCTCGCACATCAGTATACTCCACGCTGTAACTAGACACAGCCATCTTCATTCCTACTCACAGCGCATTAAACCATGTTATGTCAGTCCACATATTTAGGTAATTGTTGCCCCAACCTACTAATAATACAGGTAAAAGCAGCCAGGACTAAAGTTTAGCAGTAGGTAAAAACATGTCAGTCATGGTTAAAGAATAGACAGCCTTATCAGAAGGGACAAAAACCAAGTGTCACCATAACCATAACCTTTATTAAGCTTTAAATAGCTGATTAGTCAGTAGTGGCTTACGATTTGTGGTAACTGTTGTATTTATACACCAAAAACTATTGAAAGTCAAAGTATTCTTAATAAAGATTTTCTTTGTAATGAATAACATGTCTCTTGTTCAGATACTAAAGCACAAATCTTTTTAAAGAAAAGAAAAAACAACCAGTCTGATCTGACCTGTTAGTGTGAACTGCAGTGACACTAAAAACTCATTTATAAAGAAACTTCCTGGTGCTGAAAAACTACCTTCTGTCCTTCTCACACACACACACACACACACTAATATGTTGTACGGTAGAGAGAAACGATGAAATATGGGGTTTTCGTCCAAAAGAAAAGTTATTAAAAGAGCCGGGGAATTTTTCTTCTTAGTTTCATTTGCATATTGTGGTATTAATAAAAAATAAAGTTACATCAGAAGCCTCTCTCACATGAATAGCTTATATCTCTGGCTGCTCTGCCCTTTCTCAAATGTCTCCAAGCCAGTTTCAGTGAGGGCCCTTATGTGGGAGCAATGTGGACACACAGTGAGAGGACAGAAGAGATACATCCACCTCCAGCACAGATGGAGATTTGAGTTGGTGTTGGACATGAATGTGTGTGTGTTTTTTTCCTTTTACTGAATTCAGGCTTGACTCAGTTTTTCATGCGTGAGCAACAACAGTCCCTGAAATGCTGCGTGACTCAGTCAACTTTTGTACAGGAGCTGAGTTGTTTGGATTTTTACAATGTCTTCGTGCTCAAACTCATCAGTGTACGCTCGTTTTATCCTCTGGTATCTTCACACAGACGTCTATATGCGAGACAGGTTATTAGCCAGATTAGCTTGCATTATCATCATAATCACATTATTTTGGCTTGTTTGTTCACCTGCATGGTGCTGCTTTTTAAATGTTTGAATTGCATTAGGGTCTCGTAAGATCCAGTGAAGAACAAATTTAATCCCTGTATTTATAACTCCCTCACAGCCTGCTGAACAAAGTGTAATATTTTATCCTGGCAGTCCTTTGTTTGTCTGCGGTTGTGAAGAGATTAACTAAAGAAAACTTTTTAGATCATTAAAAATGTCTGAACACATCCTGAGCTGAGCTGATTGTCTCTTTGTTTTAAAATGAAGAATTAACCTTTACAGTCACTATGCATTATTGTACATCTGCAATAAGTTCTGCAAATATCAAAGGGGGTAGCTCCATTCTCTTCCCCCTTCAATAGGCAGTGCCACCTCTAAAAGACACAGTGGTCCATTACTGAGTTTGGAGGTTTTGAAATCATCTCTTCAGAAGTTGGACTTCAGCAATCAGTGACATGTTGAGACCCCGTCAACCAAAGGGAAACCTTTGTGATGGTGATACTTCATGCAAATCTTCACTACTTTAGCTGCAAAAACACACCAGTGTATATTGGGAACTGAGCCCAGAGCGGCTGAGCCACCGGGTCCCGTTCTTGTGCTCCTCATAGACGCTTACAGACAAAGTAAAACCCCCACAGCAAAGATTTGGGATGTCCGCCATTGGTGCAATCAGCTCGTCATGAATCGCACTTGCCAGGTAAAACTATCCATGAGACCAAATTGCATCAGCAGGGAAAGTTTTGATTAGCTGTTTACAGCCAGTGATCACGGAAAACTCTGTGGCCAACTCACTTTGGCCAACAGGCTGGCTGGCTGTCTGCTGCTGGCTGCTCGTTAGGGTGATGTCTTCCTGGTGCTCACACTGTGAAGGCAAAGGTAATGAAGACTCGTCTATATATATTGTCTTACTGTCAGGCGATTTAGGTCTTTTTCTGCATTCACAAATTGCCACTATATATCTATGTACCATGCAAACTGTTGGTTCTCTGTTAAAGGTCAGGGCAACTGGGGTTCATACACACGTAAATTGACATGGTTCAAAAACAATAAATGAAGAGCTGTGGGGTTATTTTTGACAATTTTACCGTCTACATTTTGCTCTCAAATCTTTGCAACACTCCATCAATTACCGTTGCTGCCTTCATCAGCCAAGAAAGCAAAAAGGAAGACGCATGGCTTTAAATCACTTTTTCAAGCTCTGACGCTGTTCCTTCAGAGCGGAGGAGGAGGAGGGGGGGTCATACAAGCCCAATAAACCTGTCTTAATCAAATTATGGTGGTGTTCACACCCCCGCAGAATAAAGCAGGGCAGCTGAACCCAGGAGGTGTAATCTCATGACATCTGACTACTCATGCAGTAAACTATAGCAAAGGAAAATTTAATTTCCGCTCAGCCATTGATCTGTTTAAAGCTACAAGCATGGTCAGTGCTCTAGTTGTAGGTGGAGGTGGAAGGTAGGGGGGGGTATAATCAGGTGACTTTGCTGACAGTCAGATATGTTTACCAAGGTTTTTTATTGAAGTTTTTAAAACTGAAACTCTATTTAGAGCCAGTGGTTCGTGCACATAAACAACTAAATGGAATGCTGCCGTATCCCCTTTGTCTCATCGTCTCATTAAGGCTTTTAGTGACATGATTATTTTGTTATTTTGTTACAGGGTTAAACAACTTACTGTGCTGTTAGAGGCATTAGCAAAATACTACAGAAATTGCAGGGAATGTTTCCTCATTTCAAATGTGGGTTTATTAACCAAGTGCCATTTATTCTGCAGACTGAAGCCCTTTGAGGCCCTTTGCATGGCATTCGGCGCCATACGAATCAAACCAACATGACGTTTGCCTCGTCTTGAAGCACAGACCTCGTGGTTTGCCACATTAACTTCTACTCATGTTTTGAAGCCTGTCAGATGAAGACACGGACTAATTGTACTGTATTCAAACACGCAATCCTGAATTAACTGGTGAAAAGTGGCATATCTGATACGTACGTTTGTTTAATCAATTTCAACAGCTCAGTTTCACACGAGACACGTGCTGCACAAATTATCTTAACACAGCAGGACAGTCTGAGTCAGTGGGCAACATCACATGTCACGCAACATAACAATGTCAATGGAGTTTCGCCCTCACCTGGAATTCACAGGATCCTGCCAGCGTGACAGATGGCCACAGATGGCCACTGTACTAATCAAGGTGATCCAAAACTATACTCCTGATTTATCCACATCACTGAATATTTAGTATTTGTAAGTGTGGTGTTTTTCAGTGACAATTGGGTTGTCAGGTGGTTGACAGGTGGCGACTAGGGTGTTGTTTGTCCTCTCGTGCAGCTGATATGTGTGTGGGGCTGTTGTTCTTAACAGTCACAAGCATTAATTGTGACTGGTGCGGCTTTTGATTTTTGTATCCTGAGTCAGATTAATGCCGACTTTTCTGCTGTGAATTACGGTGTTTGTTAACAAATGATTCAACAGTTAAATCTTTTGACTAAAGCAACACTACATGCAACTAAATGCATGTAGTTTTTTTGCTTGTTTAGGGGGAACTGGTCACTCAATGGGTAGAGAATCAGGTTGGGATACAGAAGGCCATGGGATCGAATCCCACCCCACCAGGTGTGGCCCCGCCCAGCCACCAAGGTCCAGCTTGGTGCCGGTACCGAGCCCGGCTAAGATAAATGGAAAGGTTGCAGAAGGACGGGCATCCGGCAACAGATGAAATGCAGTCTCGTGTATCAACCATTGTGTTCCATCTAATACAATGTTTGACATCTGATTCTGTCCAGTTGAAGGCTTACTTCAATTGTTTCTCTCATATCATTTCCTTTTTTTTTTTCTTTTTTTTTTTCACCAGTCAGGTAATTTTGTCGAATCTCATCATCGTCTTACATCTATATGCGGAAAGAATTCCACTTTAATCTATATCAGTTCTGCAATGTAGTGGGTGTGATCGCTATCCCTGCAAAACTGATGCATATGATTTATAATTTATACAATAATATGTGTTTTTCCCAATTCAGCATGCATATTTTATATGTCATACTTGCACACAGGGATGAATAATCCTCTAAAACAAATAAATTATACATTTGTCTTGTGAGGTAGAGAAGTGCTTGAGCACCACTTTATAGGTGAATCTCATACTATTTTTTTTTTATTTCTTCTTTTTCCATGTCATGCTAATGCGTCTGTGGAGCTCTGCTTAGGCGCGTTGGGCTTCTGTAGGCAAGTTCTCTGTTTTTGGTGACTATGTCATGTCCATTTTAGAACTAAAACACATCTCTGTGGCTCATCTCTGTGCTGCTACCACATTCTTTGACGGTCCATCCAATAGTTGGGGAGACATTTGACACATCCGTTAGTAGAAAGAGCCACAATTGAGCACACAATTCATCCAAACGATGCTAAAATACAAACTTTTCAGCCTAAAATTTCAGATTTTTGATCCATCATCATATGACATTTAAACAACATGATTAAGCAAGCATGCAGTGTCATTGTTTAGACTGTAGAGATCTAAGCTCAAACACGGCTTGCACAGTAGATTAGCAGTGAATCACTTAGGTATGTTCTGCATAAAAACCACACTCCAACATAATCACCAGTGCTGCTCATAACTGATTGACTCAACATGATTGACATCTCTTGAAACTGCTCATTTCCGAGAATTTGTAACCAGACCCATATGTTTGTAGCTGCATAAAAGATGGAGCCACGATTGGTATTCCCCTTGCAGACAGTACATCTCATAATGTCAGTTTTTATGGCTTCAGTGAAAGAGACACTAATATTCCTTACATAATGAGTGTACGCATTATATGAATATAAAATCCACACATCCGAATGTAAATCAGAATGTTTAGCAGCGTCGGTTGTGCATTAGCGAAAGAAGATGGTGGAATCTTTAATTCTCTTAGTTTAATGATGAAGCCTTGTACCACTGGGACCGCATGTTTAAACACCGCATGTGTGGAAGCGAGAGTAGATGGGATGTTTAAAGATGACGGGAAATTAAAATTTATTAAATGAGACATGTGAGCGCTGTATAGCTCTGGACAGGAGATTTGTAGCAGTGTTTGAAGTGATTAATTGGCCAAAGCTGTAGAAGTGCTGAGAATCTCCAGTCACAAGATGTTTTCTGCATTATATCAAACTCATTATGTCTCTAAACCAAGATCAGTCAGAGGTGAAATCTATATATTATGACTACACATTACTGCGTAACCAATATTTTGTAGGACAACTACCAGTGTACGTTTGATACTTGTAAAACTAGCACAGTTAGTTTTCAGTAATTACCTCCGTTACTGGACCAGTTGCTTGTTATGGGGATAACAAGTGTAAAAGTCAATAGCCTTTGCTAACAGCTCTGTGAGGCTTTAATGCTTGTTGGGAAATTAAACTCGCAGAGAGATACAGTACAGCAAAGTATTAGACATTCAAATTTTGACCTGACAATGGAGAAGATGACCACGATGATCACAAAGACCATGAATGTCAGCACTAAGTTGTGCGGTAATCCTCCCAGCAGCTGTACAGACATTTGACTCCGAATCATTAAGCCAAGCCTGCTGCTGGCTCTAGAGGACAAGTCAGGGGATTGTCAAAGTCATTAGCATTCATCCTCTGAGCACAATGGACATTTGCACCATCCGATATTTGTCAAGAACTTCTTTTAAAAAAAACAAGAATGTCAACTTGTTATTGACACTAGTAGAAAATCAAAGAGATGACACAGATTTGTCTTCTGGTGACCATAAATGTCTGGCAAAATTGTGCATATGAATGAAATACATGCAGATGTATGCAGATATGGGAAAAATGGTCTGCACGCAGTGTTTAATGGGTCAATTCAGTCACTTTCTAAACTAATTAAGTCATTGTACTTAACGCCTAAACAGACACTAAAATCAACAATGAATCACTTCTACTCACAGTTAATGTGAGTCTGCGATCAGGTTGGGTTTATTCGTTTCTACCATAGACCTGCATTGTTGTCCAAAAATGACTTATAACATGTTTGTTCATTCCAAAAATGCACGGCCAAGACACTGTTTAAAAAAAAATGCTCTGAATCACCATAATTGTGTACATGAATAAATGAAGACAAAATAAGTCCCCTAACACAGACAAGGGAAGCCCCCCCCCCACATCCTTTGCTGTTGGTTTTGTTGTGTCTGTGGCCATTTTTCACTTGTTTTTTGGACATTTTCTGTTTGGTTTTGGAAGGTTGCACCTCTTTAGGATGGATTCAGATTGTTGTTCATCATATTTTCAGTCAATTTGCGCCATTTGGTGGTTGTTGTGCAGCTTTTGTTGTTTTTGTCTTATAACTGGGCTATTTCAAAAAGGAAATAGGAAGTTAATTCAAAAGCTCTGGTCCGAGGTGTTTTTATTTGTTTTAGAAAAGATACATGAATTTCTGTTCTGAAAAATAATGGAAATCCATCTAGTAGTTGTGGAGATATTTCTAACTTGAGTACAGTCCAGTCTTGCCATCCCTGGAGCAACAATCAGATACATAGGAGAAATATCTTTGGCATGTTTGCTGTATCAAATTAGCAAGATATTAAATCTATTTTGTTTGTCACTCTTAAAAATACTCTGCTGTACTAATCAATAGTGTTTTGTTTAAATAAGAGGCACCCGGCAGGGAAAACAGACCATGACCCCTCTCTGCATCCATTTACCCTTCCATTGTAGCTTGCAGTAACCCCCCATGAGATTTAAAAGTTTCTCAGGCAGTTATCATACCTTTGGATCGTGGATAAAGGCAATTGACTCCATCATCTTTGTGCATCGGCTCCCTGAGGCTGAGATGGATACTTGTCAAAGTATTGATAGTTTAACAGTCAAATATTCAAGGTCAGGCAACAAAAAAGACAAAAGATAAATGTGTAGCTGACTAAACAAGCTACACGATGAAGGAAAATATTTTTTACACCAGACAAAAATGCTTTAAGAGCTAATCCTTGGTACCTTTGCTTATTGAGCCATCTTTTTTTTTTTAAAGGGATTCAACAGCTCGGACTTTACAGCAGTCTGCTCGTTTTGCTTCCATAATCAAATCGATCATACCTCCATGGGATCATTATCCTTATCAATGCTCAGTGCATCTCTAACAGGCGAGTGCAAACCATGTGCTTCTATTAATGTGGAAGGACTATTGGCTCCCTTTTCCTTTAGCTCCAGTTCTACCCCTCAATTTCCTTAGGCTGGTAATTTTCATTAGAACTGAATATTCTTTTATGTCGTTAATCAGAATTCCTTTCCAAAAGCACTTCTTGGATCCTGTTTCACTTCCTCAATAGACAGGGGGAAGATCCATTTTCTAGTTCAAGGGAATTCAAATAAGGGGTAGGCAACGAGAGGCTTATCTGATCAGAAGCGAGGCCTTTGAACAGAAATGCTGACATGATCATTAAACTGTAGCACAGAGAGACAGTAATATAGTACAGTACTTATACTTTTGTTCACCTATTGGTAGCATAATAGATTAGAAGGCCCTTTTGACTTGACATGCTCAGCTTGCAATTTTTGTTATTTAAAATCTTGTGATCAGTGTGTTCACTGGTCGGTCTTGATAGAATATTCATGCCATGAATACTTAACATGCTTCTCACCCCTCTTAACCCCTTACACAGCAAAAGCCTTTGACCAAACTAAAAGGGTTTCATGCAATATGGTATCTTGGCACTTTTCCGACATCTATACATTCAAATTCTTTGTCTGGAGTCTGTGTTTCTGCTTACAAAGGAATGAGTAAATGTACATTTAAGGGAACAGTATTGAGAAAAATTTTGCATGGCACTGAAATCAATGTATTATTGACTTCAAACTAAAGGCGAGTGCAGAAATTTGTCAAGTCTCATGCACTTCATTAAATGTGATTTACTAATGTCTCGGTGCCTTGCAATGGTCGTGTGCACACAGGTCACATCACATCTCCTTCTCCTGCGTCTATAGCCAAGTGTCACATCCCATTAAATGAATTAAGTTGCCACTCTGCTACACTGGCCACTGGCATTGTTTATTTCAATCAAGGCCAATGTAAAATCAGTGGCTTACCAAAATAACCCTCATTAATAAGAGTTACTGTCCAAAACCTAATTTATTTAAATAAGTAAAAAAAAAAATAATAATTATTAATTATGCTTTATACAAGGATTTCCTAAACCTGAAAAGCTCAAACAAGCCCAGTCAGTCTTACCACAACAATGACTTCCATCTACTCAATATGAAATAAAAAAAAAAAAGTTTATGATGTAAAGTAAAACACAAATTACTCTTTTAAAAACTAGTACAGCCATATGCTGGGTGGCAGCAGTGTTTCTCTCCATGGTCTGACCGTCTTACAGAGCAAATCTGAAATACAGTGCGGGAGATGATCGAGTTTTAGTGTCAATACATCACCCCAGAAAATTACCTCTTCTCTGCTTGGCCTACTTTAATCTCTAGCCCTCTATTGAAGGAATGAACACTCTCTCCTCTGTCCTATTGACAACGTAAAATAGGTTTGCCAGCTTGATTGACAACTTTGTCCACCTGACAAAATGTAATGCAGTAGAGGACAAAAAACAGATCAGGAATTCTTTGGACCCAATCTGGTGCTGCCGATTACATTTTCTCTGCCATCTTCTTCTTTATTGTATCAGATGGGTCTTTTGAAGTATTGAGGTAGAGTGGGTTTATTGTGTGCCGTCTGTGCGCTCGTGTATGTCCTGGTATGTGTGGGCGCTTATGGTTGCAAAAATATTTAGGTGCATGTTAAGAGAGCTAAAAGATTCCACAAAGCTCAACATAAAAGTAATTAGCATTAAATTACTTGGACGGTTTTGGCATCTGACGTTTTATCCAGAGTGACTCAGTATGACAAACAAAATGTGTTAGTCAGTCACCAAAATAACACTTCATACAACCAGCACCCGCTGTGTAAGAGTTCGAACCACAGTGCTCTGATATTATTTCTGTGACTGGGATTTATTTTTGGTTTAGCAATTGTATAACTCAGCAAGCTAAATAACAGACTGTGATGAAACCACATACAGTATTCTGTTGAATGCAAATATGGTGGAAAGCAATCAAGTTCTAAGCGGAGTATAAATAAATCCATTAAATCATCACGGAACCATGATTCTGTGGCAACAACCTATGAGATTATTTCCATATCTAAGAGATCTCTGTATATTTACACATTTGCATTGTGACTGCAAGTCAACACATGGAAGCATAGAAAAGCACTCTATCGTTAACTAACACGAACACAACACCTGGGAGACAAAGATGTACAGATGTCATGGCCTTTCCTGCTGGCAATGCCAAATGTCAACATTTTAAATCTGCGGAAATGCTGGACCGATTTAGGAAAGGAACCATGATTAATAAATAAGCCAATCTATGAATAAAAAATGCTCAAAAGACTTTTTGTTTTGTCAGATTTCACAAGCCTGCTGTGATCTGTGTCTCAGGGATCTGGTCCAAGTAATTGTTAGTGCAAAGGTGCCACAGTCTTGCAGCTTTCGTAATATATTTGACATATTTCAAAGTAAAATCTCTACACTGGTGCTTAAAAACTTTGTGAGCCCTCTAAAATTGTCTCACGTCAAGTACCTAAACAAGAAAAAAGTGATGCCAATTAAACAAACGAGTTGGTGGACAACTGCTCTACCTCCTACGCTGGGTCGCCCTTCAGAAGAACAGTTGTTGATGCTCACCAGGTTGGAAAGAATTACAAGAGAATTTCAAAAAAGGGTGGACTCCATCAGTCAACTGTCAGACAGATCATGTACACATGGAGAACATTCGAAACCCACCATTACCCCTTCACAGGAGTGGTCGACCAAGAAAGATCACATCACGGACTATAAATGTTCAAATGGAATTGGGTCTTCTGGCTTCAATTAGAAACATGTTTGGGAACGAGCACATTTTGCATTTTAGCAAAAGAACCTTTTCCTGTTTGCAAAACAGGTGGTGTCTAGTAACAGGATTTGGGGGGTTTTCTGCTGCCTCTGGAACAAGATACATCACAGTCATTAATGGATCTATGAGTTCCGATTCTACAATGAAAATCTACTGGAAAATATAAAGGTAACCCACCTGTGAAGGGAACCAGAAAGTGGGCCACAAACAATGTTGTTATCCGAAAGAATTGTTAGAGCAGAGTAATAGCTGAAACAAAGACTATCAGCCTTAAAGCCTGCTGTGAAAACCCCTATAGAAGGCAATTCATTCAAGGAAGGCATGCAACATCCCTTAGTTAAGGATGAGTGGGCTGAAATCCCACCAACCTGATGTGCAGCATGGACTGAAGGCACAGGTTCAAACACATGAATATTTAGGAATATGTAATTTCATAATAAACAAAAAGGTGTAAATTACGTCCTATTTGTTTAATTGGGTCCTATTTATCTAGATTAGGATTTCAGCGATAATCTCATCATATTTAGGTTATATTTTTGCAAAAGTGTAAAGTGACTCACAAATTTTCAATAACTCCCGTATGTGAGATGTAGGACTGTCATTTTACTCCATAGGTTTGAAGTACATAATGAGTAAAGAGTAGAATAAAGTACTGTAAGAAGAGTTATGTGCAAGGAGTAGCATTAAAAGCAATACTGTTAATCTCCATTATGTTGCTTTATATGTTAAATCATAAAATAGCTGCGAACCATAATTGTCAATTATTTGATCTCTACTCCGAATGACCTTTCATTGTGTGGTGTGTCAGTGCAATTACAGCATCAAACCAGTGTTAAAATCACAGCCTCCTTCAAAAGTCACCCAGTGACATAACAGCGTTATCCAAATGTGTCAACGTAATTGAATTAGCAGACGATAATGACGGCCAAGCCTGGACAGTGCCAATAATTACAAGATATTCAGATGTGTACCCAGATAATGCTGACATACTCTGGATCACTAAATTGACCTTGTGCTTTGCATATGGGTGTTAGGTCTCCACAGGAAAAGAAAGAAAAGGGTGAAAATGAAAGTTCACTTTGGTGCAGTTCATTGTGTTGAAAAATGTCACTGTAAATTATTAATTTAAATGACACGAACGGTGGTAAATGGCTTTGTTCGGGAGGCGGGTGGTAACCTCCCTTGGTTTTTTTTTTTTACCAGAATTTAAAGGCAGGAACCTGTGTGAAAATGTCTTTTCAGGCTCCCCAGGTAAATCTGGGCTGCCGGTAGCAACAAATCATTATGTGGACATCAATATTGTCGTGTCTCTTGCATTACTAATTGTACAAAAGACATCTGCGAACAAAGTGTGCTGTATTTTTCTTCCCCAAATCTAAATTTTTAACAGAAAGACAAGCAGCCAACGTTTTTGATTTGTGGGGCTAAGTTGGCCGACATATCTTCTGAGTGCAGAGGATTTGTAAGACAGAAGCAGGGGTTAATGACGCCACTCTTGCACCTTGCCTACATGATCCTTACAGCCATTTTCATTAAGTCATGGTTGAATCTCTTTCATTATTTTTTCTGACCTTTACTAAAGGTTAGTTGTACTGCAGCTCCACAGTTATCATTGTTCTCCCAACCGAAACAACCAAAGTATCAGTCCTAGTTAGGCTAATGCTGTGTATCATGAATGCAGCGTAAAGGGGCAAAGTCATGTCATAACTCAAGTGGAAAAAGGGGCCATGTTCACTGTTTTAACCTGGACAATTAAAAGCTGCAAAAAATAAATGTTGAAATCAAAAGTAAAAAGGTGCATACTGTAATATTCTGTAACTATGTTTTCATTGTTTTTTTAAGCATCCAACATAGAAAGTAAAAACTTCTTGAAATACTTCATACTACCCAGTTCACTGGTAGCTGTGCATTGTATTTCTTAAGTCTTTTCTGTTCAAATGTGAAGTGGAAGTGTGTCTTCTAATTTAGACTGTGCTGGGGACAAATTTTGGGGATCCAGTCCTTAGGGATCAAACTTTTGGAACATAAACCATTTTCTATTCCAACAAGGGATTAAGGTAAGGGATACTCTTCTTAAAGGATAGAATTAGGTTAGGTTGTGAGTGCTCCTGTAGAAAACTTCTCGTGGAAGTTAGCCAAGCTCTGCCAGCTGGACTTATGTCTGCAAAAACAACAAAGGATAGAAAAAGATGAGAGGCTACATAAAGTCTGTTTGCTGTGCATGCCAGTTGTGGTGTGACATTATTGCTGAGGTTATATTCCCAAGTTCACCGGGGAGTTAGTATTTGGACACAGTGCCAGTGGGAAAAGAAGAGCCATACATTTTATTTAAGCAACAGTACCAAGACAACTCTGGTAAATACTACAGGTATTGTAATAATGCTGGTCACATATTCACCAAAATAAAAGCACAGATGCTTTATCAGAAATGTTTAATTGTCAAACAAAGATCACCCTAAATTATATCACTATTACACTGCATATTTAATAAATGTAATGTAAGCAATATTTTGATGTCACGGCTTGAACCATTTTATGTACAGCTGAATAACTGAATCACTTGAGTTCATCACATTTAGTAGGGTAATTAAATGGTTTTGATGTTCAAACTTAAAATGGAGAATAACTGGCACAGACCCGTCCCAAAAGTCCTCCAACCTTAGGCTGTTTGTGCGTACTGTCTCATTCAAACAACAGGGCCATTTGTTGAAAGGGTGCCCCCAGGTAAGGAGGCAGAAATCATTTTGATGCCTGGCACCAAAATGGTGGAAGCCATCTCTTACACTGAATCCAAAATGGCTGCTGGTGTAACACAGTTTTTCACCTCAAACACATAAAGATGCTGGAATACAACTATGCAAACACACGAGTTTGGTTGGGTTTAGATCCAAAGACATCAGGGCTGGATGCACACACTTAAATAAGATGTTTAGGTTTAGACTTTTTTCCTCGCAGTCACATTATGTGTCACACTGGACTGGTCTCGTTTGAAAAAGTCCCGTGCTTCACAGGCCCATCCATCCAGCCCAACCTCCTCTTTACAAACTTCTGTGCTTCTAAATCATAGGCACTGCAGTACTCAGGCCATCTGAGGGGCAGGGACGAAGGAAAGAAAAAAAGGCATCTTATAATAGCAGAAAATAACAAAGCGTGATCAGCTAAGAGGACAGTGTCAAGCTGTCAGTTAAATGTGCTAGAGAAAAAACTCCCGTGGTGTGTCTTTGAAGTGGAGTGGAAACGAGTAGAAACCGGACACTCCAACAGTAAGATTGTACTGAGAAACATGCGTAAATATACTGACTGCAACACAGCATAACGGTTGCATAAGCATATAGATTTTTTTAGCAATGTACATTTTCTAATCATTCATATGACTTCAAGCCTTCATTAGTATTGAAATGTCTCTGAAAGAGCAGCTTGCAAATACTGTATGCAGTCAATCTAGTAATGGCCTCACTCTGTCCTTCACCCACTGTGCTGCAATGTATTCATACCATACGAAAGAGATCAAACTGTTTTCCTTCAGAAATGACAATTTCAAGTTTGGGGGGGCAATGCTCTGGTCAAGGTTGCTGTCTAATAAATGACTTCTTGTCATGTCTGCAGATGCACAAGGTCCCCTGACGTCCACCAGCTGGGATAAGGCGCAGCCAGCGAAGTCGATGTCGCTATGATCAAGAGCGCATAACGGCAGATGCCTTCAAACTGGCTAACAAAAGCAATTCAGACGTGAGACTGCTCTATTGTTCCCTCCCTTCATCTCTCTCTATCCCCCTGCCATGTTCTTCTTCTACTCCCACTGTTAAAAACCGGAAGGCATATTCATGAGGGAAGCATAATTAACCAGTCAGGGTTTGGATGACTTCCAGATGGATGAGTTATTATTGCCATTATTGATACTGGCTGGTATGAGCCTTGCTATCTAGGATTAATGCTGTTAGAATTTAGAAGCCAGACACCATCTTACCACTTAGTTCCATGATGAATAGTGTTAGGCAAAGTCGTTTGCACTGACACTCACTTACTTCCCCTCATTTTATGTACTTTGCTTGCCTTATTAAGGCTCTTACCACTGGCTTAATTGCTTATTTAGAATTCTCCTCTTTGTGACCTAGATGTGTTTTATTTGGCGAATGTAATTAAGTTACCTGTAAATATCTTCGCTAGCGCCCCATCCATCTCTGTTATGTGGGTACTCTATTTTTGTTTTAATTAATTTAATGGCCGCTGTGTCTGGAAACTATTAACCTCAATGGAACCAAAAGGAGACATTTGTTTCAGTTGGGCTAAAGTCAAGGCATCTGTGTTGAACTGCAACTCAATAGTTGTATTGATGCCCTGAACTACAGGGGCAAATGGGTGAAATATTGTGACTTTGTGGATCGACCTTCCACTTTAGTCTCAAAGCGTATCAGTAAATATTTGGGTGTTAGAGAAAGTCCAGTTTTGCTCCACTGGCCCTTTAGATCTTGCTTACTCCTGTTTCTATCAGCTTTCCTCAACAGTTTATTTTTTAAGGAAAGGTGCAAGGCGGAAGGAAGTAAATTCTCTGAAGTGGTTGCAAAAATGTGTGAAACACGTTGTTTGGTCCACCACTTTTTATTTAGGGCTTAAACCCAACCCCCAAGTTTTTTTGTCCCAGCTGAACCACTTTGTTTTCACAGGTTTGATCCAGTGTTTTTGACAGTTTAGGGTGAAAAATATTGTTACACCAGTTGCCATTTTGGTGCCAAAAGGGCTGATTTTAAAACGATGCTCGTCTCCTAACAGCCAGCATGGGCATAAAGGTTGTTCCCATGATCGTGTTGACCTCATATTCCTGTAGTACAGCGATTAGTGTACTTCAAGTAAAATAAACAACCTTTAAATTACCCTGAAATTTGGTCCTAACAGTCTTAACATAACACCTAATAACTCTTAACATCTAATCTATCACCATTATCGGGTAATTATGTAAGCAAAGATATTAAACATCCAATCTGTTAAACATTATGATGTTAGTATATTCATCGCAAACTATGAAGCCTCACACAGCCTCCAGCAGTGTGTTGGTTTGTCTGTTTTATAGTAAGAGCTCAGTCTTATTGCAATTTTTCTTTGTTGAATGTTTCATTTCTATCACATTTGTAATAGAAGCTACAAACTGTAGAGTAATGTAAGGAAGAAAAAAGGACGTACAGTATCCCATCACTATTCCTACATCCCAGCGAGGAAGACATGGTGGATGCCCTCCAGAAACACTTAAACGCCATGAAGGAACAAGCTCTTCCCTTATTAATGTGCTCTTTTACACAGCAACGCACCATGCACATTTCCCCTGGGACAAGGGAGTGTAATGAGTGTAGCAAGTGGGTCTGTTCATTTTTTAAACTTGGGTAACCTGTCCTTAAAGAGAGTGTAGTAAATCAACATCCTACTTAACCGCTCTGGTACATCTGCATGACAACAGTTACTGCTCACATGCTTGGCTGTGAGACGTGTGATTTAAAAGCAAAAAAAAAAAAAGTAAAGTCTCTCCTTCGGCTGTTTTAATATGTTACCGCAGAACAAGCAGGAGAAATAAAGTTAATTTTAGGACTTCTTTTTGTAAACGATTGTCACTTTGTGTGATGTGTTCACAGTCCAAAGGACAAGGCTGAATGCTTGGGTGGCATTGTACCTATTAAAGGTGGTGCTTTAGAAAGGGGGAAATGCTTACTTTGATTTCCCCCAGGCTTTTTCCTCTCTGAGAGGAATGAAAATGCTCCGTCTCTGGCAGCATAAAAGCTACAACCCAGCACAGAAAAAAAAAAAAAAAAAAAACCACATAAGCACATGCCGTGTGTGCACACACGCTTACGAGCAAATTTTATAGGTCTGTGCCCCCGCAGACCACAAAATTTTAGCAGTTAAAAGATTCTTTCATTATTGAATGACCTTGCGTGCATTATAGAATATGATGAATGCAGGGCTGTAGTGCAGCATGACAAGAGGATGGATTATGTTGCACAAGCAAGCAAGTTTATGCTTGACACAACAGTACTCAGATTTCAGTGCAGAGCTGAAAACATATACTAGGGGGCATCATTGCAGATGCATACTTATATTGTGAGGTGCATTTTATGCTTAGCTTTTCTGCACCCATCCACTCGATGATCAAACCATAGGGATATGTTCATGTGGCATCCTGATCTGAGAGCAATGATCCCTAACTGTACCTGAGCCACATATCATTCTCATGGGTAGGATGAGCAGATGTGTTGTGAAGCCAGAAGCGCTTGTATAAAAAAAATAAAAATAAAAAAAAAAAAAGGGGGGGGGGGGGGGGGTCTGGCTTGGCCATCGGCACCACATACAAGCTCACACGCTGCAGTGATGAAAGGCGTGAGAGTCCAAATAACTTTGTTTGTGTCTGTAACTGTGTGTGTGTGTGAGAGAGAGAGAGAGACAGGAGATAAATCGCCACTAACCATTCCCCATAGTCTCACCACACATAAAGCTACAGGCTATTATTAATCATTTAGTAGGTTTTATAGTTTGGTTCCCTGCTCATGCACAGCGCCTGTGAAAGCACGCTGGGACAGGGAGGGTTCCATTTGATTAAGTCTCTTTAGCCTGCGCATCATCCCATCAAAAGGTCACTATATATCCGTGTGTGATAGCTGCTCCTAGACTTGTTTTTAACTTATGTTTTGTCACCAAAAATTGAACTCAGTTCTAATTTAGACAATATATTAATGGCTACAGTGTGAGCTTTGACTTAGAACGATTCATTTCCAGCATTGGCTTTGCTGTGTGAAACCAAAGTTCAGTGTATTGTGTTTGAATTTAACTCCCACACGTCATTTCTTGTTTGTTATGACATTTTCCAGGATGCGATGCAGTGCATCATTTTCCTTTTTTTTTCCTTTTAACAAGTCTGTATCTGTGAGTTTAAGAGATAAAGACACTAAAAAGACTTAAATGTCTACAAGGAGAAAGACATGGTGAACAATTAATAGTTTTTGATCAATATTGCAATTTGACAGAATGCAATTTTTAGACCAGGGCCTCAATTTAAGTCACAATTAGGTGTTTTTTTTGGCTATGCAGCCTAATTTATCTCCCACAAGCTGATAATAACGTCAAGCCAAAAGAGTCCCTGCTCTCTCATGTGACCAACAGGCCCTAATGTTAGGAGGCAGGTGTCTCTTGTGATGATTTGGTTACAATGGCACTACTTTTTTTCTTTTCTTTTCTTCCAGACGTTAGAGAAAAGTCTCATCAGTCGTATGGACCTATTTTGGTTGCAGATGACAGGATTTGCAGCCGGAACAGGCGAGATGACATCCCAAATGTCTGACATCTGTGGACGCACCCTCAACCTCCAATGGGTCAGATAGGTCAGGTTTCAACCAGCAGGCATCACTCCATACAAAGTTGGATCAAAGCGGCACCAGGAAATTACACGGCCGGTAGCAAAGTTCATTTAAGAACTGAAAAGTTCATTTAAGAACTGAAAAGTTCATTCTCAAAACTCACATGTTCTGAAGGACATTCCTGTGCAAGTCTGAGATGCTAGTCAGCTGAGACCTTGATGGCTGTATGTATTATGCAGCAGCTAAATTTGCGTGTTGCCGACAGAGATTACAGAGATTGGTTACAGAGAGACTAAAGTAGGAGAGGGAGCACCAGACTCGAATGCACAGACAGGAAAAAATAAAAATAAAATAAAAGCACAAGAAAGAGAATTAAATGGTAAATGTAGTTTCTGACTACCAACATAAACGAGCAATTTATGATGTCAGTGGATCTGTAGTTATTTATAGCATGTTTGTAGGGAATGATACAAAAGAAAATGAATTATATTACACTTGCAAATGAATTTATAATTGTATTATTATACTGCTTTTAAAAACTCCCAATGTCATCGTTTGCAGTGAGGAGTCAATATGTACTATAGTAGACACAGTGTACTAAAAGTGTTCAGTGCCAGTTCTTTGTGCCATTCAGTCCAAACACTTCTTTAAGATTCTGCTCCATTTGACAGGATCCTATGACATAATTTCTGAAGAGTTGTCAGCTGCGCATTCATGCTATAAATTTCTGTTCTACAAGGGCGTTCGTTTGGACCGGATCTAGTCGCTAGGGAGGCTAATGAAGCACACTGAGCTCACGCAGAAGAAACTGACTTTGTGAGATGGTTTATTATCGTGTTGGACGTTGCCATTACAAGACGGCTGAATTGTGGCCCTAAACGGATGCACGGGGTCAGCGGCACTCACATAGGCTGTGGCGTTCAAGTGACGATCTGTTAAGGTGAGCCCAGAAAACATTCCCCACACTATTACAGCAATCTGGACTGTTGTGTTCAATCTAGTCTTCCAACTGTCCAGTTTTAGTGAGCCTGTGCCCACTGTGTAGACCCACATTTATGTTGTTGCAATAGGAAACCAATGTGGTCCTCTGCTGTTGTGGTCCATCTGCCTCAGGGTTCAACGTGTTGTACATTGTGAGATGCCTTTCTGCTCACCGCGGCTGTGAAGAGCGGTTATCTGAGTTACTGTAGCCCTTCTGTCAGCTCAAACCAGCCTGGCCGCTCTCTGTTGACCTCTCTCATGAACAAGGCATTTCTATCTGCACAACAGCCGGAATGGCTGGATGTTTTTTTTTGTGAGTAAACTCAAGAGACAGTGCATGAAAAGCCCCTGATATCACCACTTTTAGAAAACATTAAAACTAACCCCTCTGGCACCAACAATCATGCCACAGTCACATCACATTTTAATCCTCATTGTGACTCTTAATTCAGACACAAACTCAAACTCTTGTACCCATGGAGGGATCATAAAAAAAATGGCTGGGCCCCTGGATAAAAAGGCCCCCTACCAATAGGACTCCAGAGTGAAAGACAGTCAAGAGAAAGACAAATCAACTGTCGTCAAATCTTTTGAAGTCATTTGGTGAATTCAGTCTCTTTTTTTGTCATCATTTCGCCTATTTAGCTCATTTTAGTCAGGTTGGGCTAATCTCATTCACATTTTGGTCACTTTGGTGCAGTATTTTGCACGTTTTTATATCATCTCCTCTGTCATTTCTTTTTGTGTCTGGATAGTTTTCATCCTTCATCGCAAATTTTTGGCACCTTTTTAATTTTAGGTGTTTGGGTACTTTTTTGGTCTCTTTTTTTGGGGGGGGGGGGTTGTCCTTAGTGTCAGTTGGTTCTTTGAACTGAAAGAAATATTAATCATTTCACACCGGGCCCAAAGGCCCCCAGACCCCTTGGCCCCTGGGCCTGGGCCCAGAGGCTCATTTGTTAATCCATTCATGCCCGTATCTGCAAAAACGATGCGATTGGCTGGCTGGATAAAATATGTCACCCATAAGTTTTCACTAAATCTTCTGGAATATTTATTACACACACACACTGCAGTTTCCTAATTAGTTCACAGTTAATAAAAAAATCATGCATGGTGCACCTTTAGTGTTAGTCCACTCCGAAACAGTCTTTTTAGACCCAGCACATACATAAATCCAGACAGAAGAAAGTACTTAAAAAAGATCATATGATTAATGTACCTGTGTTTTAACAGTGACTTAGATCCATATGTACAAAAAGTACAAGGCCTTTATATTCTCTCTGAAGTGGGATCAGAGAAACTATTACATAAATTAATGAATAAACACCACACAGAGAGAGATACAGAGCAGCCTCTGCATCATACTGATGCAACAACAAAGCAATCTAACACTTGTGTGGCTTCTGGTTATTGTGGTGTGTGAAATTTCATGCACTAATTAACATGTAAGGAAGTGACGGTGGTGTCACTTCTTACCTTGGAGGGTTTGAACTGCTTTGGTGACATTTTGATCCCCAAGCTGCACAATTTCCTCTCCCTGTATGAAGCACTGATTGTTTGTGTACTTTTTTTTTTTTTGGGTGGGACATGAAGACTTTAAATGCCCTATTTACTTACTTAATTTCTCTGGCATGGGGATTTCACATTATCAGGAAATCTCTGCATTTACAAATCACAGTGTCTTTACAAAACAAAACACGCTTCAGTGAATCTACATGGATTTAATGAACAGATTTCAGGATATTCCAGCCCATTCTCAAATCAAAAAGTGCCCCTTCGTCCAGTTTGTATGTATTACATGCTGATGCTGAGGGTACCTACACTGAATGTACGCTCTGAGCTTTCAGCATGGAAACCCCGCCGCTTCAATGTTTGAAGCCTAAAGAAAGGACGTAGTATATGAAGTGAAAATGCTTTGTGGGGTGTTGGATGGTACAACAAGACATAGGACTTTTCCACATGGGACCAGGGTTCGACTCTAGTTCCAGACATTTTAATGCACTTTAATGATAATCGTAACGCGACGTGGCACATGCGGTTACTACAGTAAGGAAGTACGTATGCGCTGTTTTTGTGGCGTCAAATGCTGGTGCTCCTGGAGGATCCCATTGTTGCCCCACAGGTATCCTGTAGTGTTAATATGAAACAACAAAGAGCAGAAAAAGTTGCACAATTGACGCCTTAGAAAGCGTCATTATCTGACGCTGTGGGATGAGAACGTGTCGGATATTCGGGGTCACGTTTACTTGCAAATTAAGGATTACCTGTAGCATAATATCTGATGGCTTATATAACTCCTTAGATTTCTTTAAAGGACGCCTTCACTGATTTTGAACTTGCTTCTTATCGCTCTAGCTTGGGTAGTACATGTACATAAATGCCACCGAACCTCCCACCGACTTCCTTATATCTAAATATCTCATTACTTTTACTTTTAATAATGCCTCCGGATGACATCACTTCAGATGATTGCTCACGCTCTGGAGGTTGTAATCATGGTTGAGCTTTTCCAGAATGTACAGTTACACCCTAAACTAAACCAAGTTGAAATTTGATGAAGTCACCTTTTGAATGATCTTTTTACCACCACTTTTAATAGGAGGACAACACCTCCTTCTCACAGCACAAACTGTCTAAATTTAACAAATGCATTATGGAACCGGACTTATTTAGACTTCTACAAGCTATTTCCTGTTAGCTTTAGGTTTCATCTCCACATTGGAAGAATTTGTTAAAATTAATGAAAAGAATTTGCGCTTTTCATCCAGCAACTAAACCCTGCTTCTTTCCCAGCCTGCAGTTTGTTGTCCAGCACATGCGCACTTGTAAATAGCAGATTCTACTATGCTCGTCATATACATGGTAGGGAAATAAAAAAGTCTACCAGGGGAAATCTGATTTCTTTAATCCTTACACCCAATGTGTTAACATGGTTTCTTGTTTTTAAAAAATCCAATACTGGAGAAGGCTGAATGTAGCCAAGTTATTTAAGTGCATGCAAACACAGGTATTGACACCACAGAAAGTATCAAATGGCCCACACATATTAAGTAGGGGCTTATTATAATCCTTTTTTTTGTATTCAACATCTTAAAATCTGAAGTTAATATTTTTCAAAGGCACAACTATAGGAAGTTGGGAAGAACTCGAATTCTTGAGATCGAAATAATCTCACCAAAAATAAGCAACTGAAAATATTTGTCCCTTTGCACATTTTCAGGAGTGAAAACAAAACCAAGACTTGTTGATCGGTTTATACTCTTTCCAAAATGTGTATCGTTGTTACCACACAGTTTATTTTGTTGGGATGACAGCTTACCAAATACGCTATATCACACAGTAATTTAACCAGTTGACTTTAAGCCATTTACTTTGATAGACTGTGAGCAAAAGCAGCATGACAGTAGTGAAATGTAACTATATCTCACTTATTTGTAGGAACAACAAGCAAGTTTATCCCAGACTACAGCAAAGCGTGATTAATACCACAGTCGTGTTATCTAATATGTTTCTGTGACGGGTGTGTGCCAAATGTTGATGTATTTTAATAGAGCACATTCTGATTCATCAAGGTGACATTGCAGCTGAGCAAACAAACCATCTGACGACGTTCAGATCAGCTGCAAAACAAACCAAAGAACAAATTTTCATGGACATCTGTACAGGTGTAGGCAGTGGCTTATATCGTTTACAGTATTTGAAAACCATATGTTGCAAATTTCAAACCCTTGTGTTGTGACAGTTAAAATCCCAGTGACTGTCGCTCATCTTTTGGGTAATTTGAAACATTTCTCCTTCCACAAAACAGTGGAAACACAGCTATGCTTTTAGCTGTTTTAGTCCCAAATGAAATGCCACTCCCCAGAGTAACAGATGCTGGAAATGAGTTGCTTTGTGCCATCTTCCCACTCAAGGGAACAAGGACCTCTGTGTGTTTTTTGAAAATGTAAAACCAATAACTTCCTGACACAGGTTTGAGGAATCACAGTTCATGGAAAATGCAGGGTAAATCAGATGTGGAAATACCAGAGAGTAATGAATATTTCATTGTAAAGCACGGGTTAGAAGGAGAGAGGAGCTTGAACAGACAGAGTGTGGCAAGTGCTTTTCTGCAAAAAAAAAAAAAAAAAGAAAGCTAATGTTGTTAGGCCTTTTATTTATTTAATTAGCACAGCACTCGGTGGAAATCCTTGTTTATCCACCTGGAGGGAATTCCGGATTCAGGAATGAATTTTATCGTATAACTGTCAATATCAAACCTTTCCATTATACACAAGTGTACCTCTACTGATCTCTGAAGAATTCATCTGCAGTCAATCAAAGGGAGTTTATGCACAGCCCTGATTTGGTTTCCTCTTGCCTGCAAACACAATTTGAATACCCTAGGCAACAACAGGGTGAAAATGCATTATACATATGAGTTACCCTTAGTTTCACTAGCATGAGGGGGTTGTTCTTCCTCTGTAATGTCAATCAAGGACAATCAGCGGTGTTTGTACATCACGGCTGAAGACTAAGAAAGAAAAATAGGCAGATCTGCTGCACAGAAAATAGGATGAAGCCAACTCAGCTCTGTAAGTTACACACATTTTCAGTTAACGTGATGCAAGTGCTGCTAATTTAACCCCGTCTCCATTGCATTAGCAGTTGAATGTTAACTGGTATTTAAAGGTAGCATTTGTTAAAAACAAGCCCACAAGCAAAACAGAGCGGTGCCGTCAAAGGCTCCTGTGGCTCATTAAACAGCCTGACAGTTTTTGACCAAACTTTATCCTTATAACCTATAAGAGAAGTCAACGGTATTAATGCAGAACCTTTTATACACAGTGGCATTTCAAGGAGCTTCACATAAGCACCAAGCAAATTGATCAATATTATAGAAAAGTAGTTTTTAATTTAAAAAAAATTAAAATCACCTAGTGACATTTGCCTTAGTTGGCGTTACTTTCTGTACCACACCCTCTATCCTTACACCCCAAAGAAGGTAAAAGCCAACTGTGGAAGTTCACGGCTGCCAGGTGAAAACTGAATGAGCTTTAGATCTATTACTTCTACTATGTCGAAGTAGCTTTAAAGAGCTCATAAAGTCAGTTTTTTTTTTTTTTTTTTTTTTTTCGGGCTCTACAGACATACTTTTGGATAATTTATAATTTTAAAAATTGCTTTTGTTTCTTATAATGGGCCTTTATTCAGTAGCTCATTTTTAGCTGTGTGAAATGTTTCATTCTAGCTCCTGTATTTTTTATTTATTTTTTTTTAAACCCCACTGTGTTCTAATTGGCCAGCTGATGAAAGGCTGCAATTGGGTGAGAAATCATCCTAAATAACCTGGGAAGTTGTGTGGGAAGTAGACGTAATGTAAGAGTGAATGAGTGCGAGTCTGTACTTTTTAGGTTTGAGGACTGACTACATTTGTACGACTGTGTGGAACTTTTAAGGAGGCTCCAAAGATTCAAAGGTAAAAGTCGTGATAGAACCGATAGTTTAGTTTTTGTGCGACTTCTTTATACATTAAATTTCCCTTAGGATTAGTAAAGTATTGATCTATCTATGTATATGTTCAGGGCAGGTTTTGTAACTCTCAACTCAATTTAGATTTTCACATCCGTGTTAAAGCATAAACTTTTTCAATACTTAAGCAAGTAATACATTTTATAAATGAAAAATAAAACGGATTTTCGAACATACAGATGCCGAAATTAAAACTGAGTTCTCGAGAAATCTTTATAGGCAATATGTTGCTGCTATTTCTACTTTAATATCACGTTTGGCAGCTCCTAAATGCTTCTATTGGATTAAGGCTACATCGCGGCTTGATAGTGAGATTCCGTTTATTAAAAGGCCTTTCAGTGCAAACACAAATCCCTAAAATGAAAGGAAATTTTTGGTATCAATGTAATACTTTGATAAAGATGAATTCCTTTAGTGTTTCCCAGTGTTTGTGTGATAAATGCGGTCTTCACACAGAAATTTTTTTTTCCTCTTATTTTTACCAGCATTCAACTTTATGAACTCCAACATTCCCCAGTGCTTCAGCAAAGTAGTGCGAGAAGTATGTAGCCATAGCATCTTCAGAGTTTGGAGGCTGTGAAGACAGCGTCAATGTTTCTCCGTAAAAATTAAACATTCAAACTGCAAGATTTTTACTGTGAAAATCTGTTGATGGGCCTTTGTCTATTCTGTGATCCTGCTTCATAGCTGTACATTTTCAGTGTGTTATGTTTGACATGACACAGAGTGCATTGGCATTGTAAGTGTGTCTTTCTTTGTTGGGAGCGCAGCAAAGTCCAAGGCCACTTCCTTATGCTGACAAGAAGATATATTTATATCGTCTTTCTTACATTAAGTGAAATGTTACTGTTAGGGCATCAATCTAGAGTCTTTGCAATCCTTGTGCTGCCAAAATATCCAATACTTTATCAAAGACACTTTGGGTAAAAGACGAGAGAAAAAAAAAGTCTTTCACGTCGTGTTTCAAATTTGTTCTTATTATACACACTGATACTTGTTGAATGCAGTATCAAAGCTCTGTAGGATTTGTCTGTATATAACCATAATTGATATATACAAAAGGCCTAAATGGAGCTTGAAAATGTCTTCACATAAAACCTAATGGCACTATAAGCCTAAGTGAATCTGCAATGGATTCCCTCTATGACAAGGCTGGCTATTTGGCCAAGTAATTACAACTATACTTAACAGCTCAAGTCCTGTGATAGTGAATGAGCAGAGAGACAGCTGAACACAATGGAAATCGTTGAAGGACATGCATAAAATGCCACTTTTAAATCTAATGCAGAAGAGGTTGGGGGTGAAAAAAATACTATTTGCAAAAATGCGAGGGGTGCATAACCTCCTCTATTTGCGTGGTCCCTATGCCCTTAATTTGATTTGACCCAAGTTCATTTCTAAACACTTCAAACAAACATGGCCACTTTGGGCTGATGTTCAATGTTAATGGTGTGATTAGTGCTGTATCTTTTCCTTGGTGTGGCAATTTATTTTGCCCCATTAAGCCTTTGAAGCTATATGCCCTGCTGACTCAGATGCTCTTAGCAACAAACAGTAATATTAAAATGGCTATTACTACCCAAATCTATCATCTGGAATGGCTCATAAGGTCGTAACAAAGTGTACCCCCAGTGAAATGCCTGAAAAGGAAAGCAATAAATCTACAAGTTACCGGGGAAGAGAAATGCCCTACAATTTTATTAGAGCCAACTGCAAAAATTTGACTACATCCTCCATTTTGCTGACAGACAGAGCAAGTGATCAGGCAGACTGCAGAGAATATTTAGCTATAGTGCTAAGATACAAAAAACCACGTCAGGTGTATTAGATAAAAGTCAGACCACGGTGGAACTTGGAAGCACCCGTTTTGATTGTAATCGCCTCATTAAATGGCCATTATTAGTTGTAATTATGATGTGGTAAAAGAGGCAAACGGCACATAAGGTACCAGCGGGCAATACAATTAGAGGACCTCTAGCAGCTTTAATTATAGCATAAGCAAAAGTTGGTATGAAGAGTGATAAAGTCCACACAGGGAGAAGGTTGGATGGATAGTGGAACCAAGGAATATGCTCATTTCCAACGGAAGACAGCTGATTATTTCATGCTTCATTTTGCCTAAAACTATATTTTTTCTCATTATTTTCACAAAGCAGTTTCATTGTCTAAACATACTCTGGTTTTGATATTGTTATTATATTATGACAAATTTCCAGCTCATTAAAATGGCTTATTGAGCTGACTGAGGTTGAGAAGGACTCTACAAATCTATATGTATGTTCCAAGATTATAAACTGACAGTAGCCATTTAATGGGGACGTACTGTTTACATCACACATCACATCAGGATTTTGTCCTGATTCAGACGGTGGCCACATATCCGATCACTAAGTGTGACCTAATGTGTCTCATCAGTAAATGTATGATTTGTTCCATCCCTCCAGGGCCTGTTCATATCGATGTTTACAACAGCTTTATGCTAAGCAGTCAGGCAACACTATTTTATGAGGTACTGAATTGAGGACAATAAACTGAAGGTCCAATCTGGAAACTGTAATTATCAACTACAAACTGATACTGTTGGTTCACCAAAAAAAAAAGAACGAATTGCAATTATAATCCCCATCTAATTTAATATTTCTCCTGGCAAATCGCAATTCATTTGATAGACTTTCAGGACATTCTCTCATGTGATATCTGCCACTGTTAAGACTTGGTTAAGTTTAGTCACAAACCAAACAACTGGTTAGTGAAAAATGGTGTGTACTTTTGATTCTTGCGAGTTCTGATTGCAGACCGTCACGCAGAAAAGGCAGTGGGGAAATGCCATCTAAGCCCTATCTAAGATGTATATTTCAAAAGAATACTGAGGGAAAGTGAAAACAGCCCGATTTGAAAGCGGACAGTTGCGATTCTAGTAAAGCAATTGGTCAACACTCATGAAATTGTTCGGTAAGACACGGTAATATAAACCTAAATCTTACGGGAAGATGTACTTCAGCAATATTACACTTACGCTGACCCGTCCAACAACCCCAAACCCCTCTCTCTTTATGGACCATTATACTGATATGCCAAGCCTGAGATCAGATCCATTATAGACAACGATTCTTGGCATCATTCACCAACTTGTCCCCTTAAAGTTACTTATACAACACATTAAACACTTTAATAGGATTTTGTGCAACATAGAGTACAGTATCTACACTGCATTTTCTTTATGACCCTGTTTCCCATTCAACTTTTAGAAAACATCTCCTGCACTGCAGACCGAAATGGCAGTTGCTCTTTGCCTTTTCCGAAGTTTAATATGATTAGTAAAGACTGTGCGCCTGCTCACCGATCTGGCCAATCCGATGTTTGTTGTCAGGGGCCATAATCACATTTGATCTGACATCAACACAGCTCTCTCGCATGACTCGAAATAGCAGCTAAAGAGATGAGACATACAGTAACAGAAGAAATGCAGCTTTGAATTAAGAAAATGCACATTGAGATTTGAGCAGCCAACAGCTTACTCTCACATTTTAACTGCATTGCAGAGTTTACAAACTGTTAGAGCAGGCTGGCTGCGGATGTGCTTCCTCCTGACTATGATGAATTGCCTGCAACCCATCAACACAAGTTGACATACGTGTGAGGACATGGCTTGATGGGGTGTCAATCAATCTGTCTGCTTTGAATGTGCTCTTATGATTTTCCTTGCCCATGGTGAGCACTAATCCCAGGATGCATCTTAAGTAAGTATTAATTCAGCATCACCGTATTTGGAGGTAGTTTTACTGGATGTTAGGCTACAACGAATTATCCACTGACGTTTGACAGAATTTGATTTGTGGCGTTTTAAAGAAAGAGGCATATTATTCTTATTCTGGCAATCAGAACCAACATTATCAAGGCATCTGAAGTTCTTTTGAGCGGTCTGATTTATTCAGTGACCTTTTTCATTTCGTATCAAACCAGAACTTAAGACAACCAGATGCACTTCTACATATAAAATACATTAGAATCCTTTAAATGTAAGTAGTGGATAAAAACAGAGCAAAACTGATGCACGGGATGGACTGGTAATGATCAGAGATATAATCCCAAGGGAGTTCACAGACACACACACACACACACACACACACACAAAGACTGTAGTACATTGCAGTTAGATTCACTAACAGAACTGTGATACATCTTGCAAATATCTTGGGGTTTGACTTTATCTGTGATGTTTTTCAGCTGGAGTTTGAGCTCAGTTCTGTACTTTCAGGAATAATTCGAGTAATTCTCATCTTCACAAAGTCAGCAGTATAGTTATATAGCAATACCATAACTTGTCATACTGCATGAATATGACAAGCTGTGCAATACAGCACAATCTAGGACATTAAAAATTAAATATTAACTTTAACATTTTATAATATCCTTAATTTACTTAACTGTGCAAAGTCTAGACCAACATTACATTACAAATTGACATTTCATTCTAAATATATATATATATTTTTTATTGACGTTGCTGAAACTTTACCCAGACTAAGGTATAGAAAGTATACCCACAGGAAGCAGCAGCCAACACACTTACTGATGTTTTAACAGGGATGTTTTCTCTAGGCCCTGTTCTTTAAAGATAGCTTAAGTAATTCTAGCTCACGCACTATATCAAATATAACAGAACGACATGCAATTTTCAGCTAAGTGAGTTGTACACCGATATGTTAGTGTTTAAGCGAGAACTTTTATTGCATTTTAATATCTCTATTAAATCCATGTTCTGATTCCACCCGTCTTTGGATGAATTTGTCTTTTTGCCCACAGTGCGTCTAAATCTGTTTTGATTCCTTTTAAGTGTGTAAGCAATTATCTAGTTTAGTATTTTATTATTTATATGTAATTAAATGAGGTTAATTACATCAACAGATTTCACCATTCGGTTTGAGAAAGTGAGCCATTTGTGTTTAAAACAGACTTCAAGTGTTGGTCCTGATGCAGCCACGTGTAAACTAGCCTTGTCCTCTTGCAGCTTTGGGCTTAAGGACTTACTGCTATGGCAGGCAGCTCCTGATAGATTTTAAATCAGTTTTAAATCCAGACTCATACCAAAACATCAACATGTTAATCTGGTTAACTCAGGTATCTAAGAACTGGGCCTTAAACATAGTGTTAAATAAGAAAACAATAATTATAGTTTAAATTGTTGGATTTAATTATGATTATATTTTTCTTCTGTTTATATTTATGTATTGCTGTTAATATATTTAACACTGTTTTATTGCTTATTATTTTGAATCAAATCCAAAATGAAACTTCCAACTCCACTGAAAAGAAGCAAAGCCTATGAGGCTAAATGGTTATATTTACCTTTCATCTGTCACACTGTTTGCCAGGTGTCAATCTCTGTCTCCACATAGAATGAAAAATGACTGATAATAAATGACATGGTACGACCATGACAGATGGATCAAGTGAAAACAGTTTATAAAGTCTTTATCTTTTTATGCCTCTGTGCTGGGGACAGGCGTAACCGGAGGCATTATGTTTTCGACTTGCCGATCCATCTGTCCATCTTCTAAACACAGTATCACAGGAATGCTCACAAAAAAGTCTTTAATTCGCTACGAACACCCACTTGGACTTAAAGATGAACTCCTTACATTCTAAGGTCAAAGGTCAAGGGCAGTGTGACTTCATGCCCATTCTTGTGATTGAGATATAAGAATGCTTTCATGGAACTTATTCAACTGTGGTACAAGTATCCACCAGGACTCAGGGATGAACCAGTTAGATTTTGTTGGTCAAAGGTCAATGTCACTGTGAACTTACTTCAATACCATTCTCGTGAACACTATATCCCAGAACTGCCTGTAGGGAAGTTCTTTAAGCGTGTACAAATGTCCACTTGGATGAACTGATTAGAATAAGAGTCTGGACAGACATGCACAGAAACAGAAATTTGACTGGTTTGCGGAGGCGTACGACTGCAGTGCGGCAATTCTAGCAGCGTCCTATAAATAGTTGTAATCTAGTGGATTTATTGTCAGTCTGTGGAAACACTGGATTCCAGACATGCAGAAAACAAAATGAAAACAGACTGAAATATATTCTTAGGTACTATATGTGTTGAATGTATAGCCAGCAACACATCATTCGTTTGATGAAAACCTGTCAGCATGTACACATCACTGCCCAGTAAACAAGACTATTATTCTGGTGTGTACAATATTGTACATTTGTCAGGTGATTGCATCTTAAATTCCACTGGGAGCAATTTGACATCAGGTTAGCAATTTGTGATTTGCTAGAGCCGCATGCTAAATATAATCAGTCAGCATTTACTTGGTAATATGGAATGCCTGTCATATAATATATATTTTCTGGATAGCTATGTTTTTCTATTCTAAAAGGCAAATGCAGGGTGAATACCAATGTCTGTTTTCATCAAAAAAGATGATGTGTGTCAGGTCTGCAGCGAATCTGGCTTTCTCAGCACTTAATTTTCCACCCCAAACAACATTATATTTTGTTTTTACTGAAACAGCACTACGGTTATTATCAGCAGACAAAATATGTTTTTGATGTGTCTCTCATGCGGCAAACTAATAACGGCTTCTTGGTTTAATTCGACATATTGTGTATGTATAGACGTATCTAAATGTACATGCATCTGTTTGTGAGTGCAGCTGCATGTGAGGGTAATGGGTAATCACCCACAAAATACCCCTGCCATGGACATGCACTGTTTATTCCTCTGCAATAGAGAGGTCTGGGAAAAATAGAACAAAACATCTAACGGTAACTGCATTCAATAAGCTACTGGCAGGAGACAGCAATAGAGGAAGATGACCTCGGAGAACATGTGGCCTAAAAGATGCTGTGTTTAAATTTAGAGGTCTGAACTTCCCGGTTGTCGTTACAACCTAATAAATTGAAAAAAAAAAAAAAAAACACACTGAAAAGAGACCATGAAAACATCAAACCCAGGTCGACAGAAAATCACTGCTCTTCTTCTAGGCCCTCAACTTTATTTTCAGCTGTTGTTAGGGCTCCTTCTTTACTGGCATTGCACTGATCAATTTACTTCAGCCTTATGTCTCTGCCCCTCTCGCACACTCTTGCTCCCTGCGTTTATTGCTGCATTTGGCCAGAGCAACACTAAAAGGCATTATCAGCCCATCACTGAAATCAATGCAGTTGATAAAGTTGGTACTTTGAATATGGCACTCAGGCACAGCACAAGGGTTGTAATCGGAGTTATAAACATGCAAAACAGGTTATAAAACAGATTTAATGAGCTGGCATTAATCTTTTTGGTATCTGTATATGGGTATCTGCATTTAAATTATGGACAGTTTTAGGATTTGAAATATAATTCACTAATGCTGTAATGGCAGTGAAAGCGGTGGTGTGTACTTTTTTTTTTGTTTAATTGAGTTCAGAAATGTGTCTAGAGATAATGAAAGGTGCATGAGATAATGAAGCTTATGTATAATTTCCTGGTGTAATTACACGTGATAGTTGCTATGATTTTAGGTCATTTACTTCATTAATAAAATCATTCCCGAAAGCGTGATCTTGCAGAGAATGCGACCTGCTAAAGGTTTGATGAATGAAAGAAGCCTACACAGATCGAAACAAATGGAAAATTAGCAACACTTGATAGGTGTTGAAAAAAGGGTTATTTATTTCAATGATTTTTGTGTTTAGCTAGAATTTAAACAGGGCAGGGCAGGACCCCCCCCCCCCACCCCAACTACAGTCCCACAAAAGGTTGGTTCAGATCATGAATCCAAACTAAGCAGACAAGAGGGAATAGGTTTTCCACATGCAGGCAAAAAGAAAATGCAGTGCAAACACTAAATGTACACTGCACAATATACGGTCAAAAGTGCATACTCACACAAGACAGGATGTTCTTCAAAAAAACTGCATGCACATTTCGCTAAGTGCAAAAATATCTCCTCATAGATCCCTTAATAAGGATTAATGTTTGGGTGCTTGGGTTTAGGCATTGACAACGCTTGGTTAAGGTCTGGAGAGGATTGCCATCCTGGTTAAACAGTGCAAAGTGAAGTGACGCTTGAGACAGTGTAAGTGTTACCATGCTACTGAGTCATTGTCCTTTGGTATAATGCTCATCGTTATGGTTCAGTAGGCCACCTACTACCTACCAGTAGATTGCTATATGAGATTTAATAAATTTGGGTCAAACAGGTGGTGACGTAATATACAGTAAACCACAAAAACTGTGTAGGGGGAGGTCAGGGGGATGGGAGGGCAAAAAAGCACAGGTGAAAATAACATAAAAATAAGTGACAACTTTGCACAAAGGAGAGACAATTTAAAAGTGCATCAAAATTTGTATCAAAACATTGAAAATGTTTAAGGAAAGCCGAGAAAAGGCAACATTGTAATGATCAGCGTGCTGCGGTGGACTGTAGTTGGGGCACTTACACTGTGAAGGAAGAGGAAAGTGTGGAGGTTGGCAGAGTTTGCAAAAGAGGATACATCAGTGTGTGTGATAAGAGAATCCAAGGTACAGACGATTGGGGTTTATGACACAGGGGCTGGTGATAAACCAAGGCCTAGGGGGTTACGCGGTTATTGAACCTTGGCAATTTATTGATCTTCTGCCTGCTTGTACTCCACAGTTTGACACAAATGCAGAGTTAGTAACGTTGATGGAGAGGATAGATGCTTATTAGATTAAGGCCTTGATCCCAATTACTTATTTCTGAGACTTGTATCATCAGTTTGTTGACAAGTGATTCCAAGCATAAAAAGACTGTCGTCTATTCATGTATTTAATAATTCAAAAAGCTTTTCTCCCTATAAAAACACACAGACAAAAATTATATAACACACAAACATATATATGTGTTATATAATTTTTATATATAAAATTATTTCAAGATTTTATCATCTGATAAATATTCCTTAATTTTTAAATGAACAAACATCAGTAGCAAAAAAAGTTCAAACAAATTTCAAAACCTTTTTTTTTCCTTTTTTAACAACAATATGGTTGTTCAGTGATGAACACAAATCTGAAACAGAATGAATTTCAGGTAACAGTTGGCGATGAAGCCTTTCTAATCATACCGCATGCAGTGCATCAGATAAAATGCCTTAAATTGCTCTGCATCTGCTGTGTTTCTTCTTTGAATGTACAGCGGCGTATATACTGGCAGTTTGTCTGCTCTGATCAGTCAGCTGAATGCACAGGGATGCAGGATGTTATAGAGTTCATGCAGAGCAGAACAAACAGTATCACAACTGCACCCTGAGAATATTCTCTGCTCTGCAAGTATTGAGCTTGCTGGAAAACTGAAAAAAAGAGAAACATCAAGTTTTTTTTCATTCTTCTTTTTGTGATATCGTTCAAATTGAAGCTGGATGAGCATACTGATGGTGACAATAACATCACAGCTCAATGAATGTCATTACATGTGTTTGGTATATTTGCCCTCGTCTTGCTCTGTTTATTGTGAATATGTTTTTTGTTTGTTTATTTCATTCAGTTGAGTTTTTTGGTGCCGGGCATATTTGTATTCTGTGTTCCACAAACCACTTGACAATCAAATTGTGGCTATATTGTGATTCTATTTTCTCTTAGTTCCTGTTCATAGATTTTCTGTAAGTGGACATCCTATTTTTCCTTTCTTGCTAGTCATCTCTGCTCATGGTAAATGCAAGAGTTACCACTACTCACATTTATTACAGACTTTTTTTTTTTGACCTTTTATCATGTTTTTCTGACTTGAAATAGGTTGTAAGCTGGATCACTATCATTTTGTTAATTGAACTGTCAACAAGCAAAGGCTGTTGCAAACACAAAGTTGGTGAACAAGAGGCAAATAATCAATTGAATGACAGGAAACTAATTCTTCACTGAAAAAGACAAGAGCCAACAACAGTGCTTTTTAACCCCTGTGCTCATGATTACCACTGTAATTATATATATATATATATATATATATATATATATATATATATATTAAAAAACATCTTTTGATGTGGTATGTTATGTAAAATCAAAAGTTTTAAAAACAACTGCAGACTCCTAAGGATTAAACCATGATCTCTATTGGAAGGAAACATTTGTAATCTTCCAAATTTAACATACGGAGGCACAAACTCCCTGTGATGTTACATATCCCTGAACTTGTCATTTCATTGGCTTAAATGTCTGTCAGCCGTCACAAGCAATACATGGGATTGACTGGCTGCTCACAAGGAAAAAAGTTAGATGTCGCTTTTATTATTGGAACCCTACGACAATGTGACCTCCAGCATAAAGGGATCACACAAGCCTTATTGAGCACAAACCAGAACAAAAACAGATGCCAAAAGTCATTTGATAATAAGCAATCAATCAATGAGGCTAGGAAGATTGGTGTATTTTGTCCCTCACTGCTTACACTAAAGCATCTCTGAAGATTAGGGAGGCATGTTCACAGCAAATAAAACCTCTTTTTTTGGGCTATTAGTTCCTTTTTTTAATTTGTTGTAATGTGCAGAGAAGATGCAAAGAGTGCTAAAACAACATAAACAAAATCATCAGTGGGTCATTTTTGAATAGATATGCAACATTTCTTAGCACCTTCCAATCCCTGAAGAGACCTAAGTTTTCTCATAAGCATGTTTGATCTTTAAGGGGCCTCCAGGCTTACAGAAACCCTTAATTTTTGTTGTGTTCAGGATGTTCTATGGTGGATGATGAATCCAATATTGTGTTACCGGTCCAGCAGGGGGGATTAAAAGTGTATAGGCTCTGCAGGGATTAGTGAGAGGCAAGATACAGGGACTCTGAGTGGCACATTAAAATGGCAGGGAAGGAAGACGAGCTTATCCATCTTATTCGTGTAATAACGGCACAATTGATCTGCTCCAATTACAATGAGAGCCAAAGAACATGAGGTATTCAGGTTTGGTTTGGTTAATGCACCCAGTGTCTAGAGGACATGGGATGGCAGTCCCGTTCAAACCCTCTCCTCATCTGACACACTGTATTTATACACGTTTATTTGATGTATTGCTTTGATTATTTTCCTGCATCACATTGTTATGATCGTATTGAAGTACATACAGTAGTCTGTTCTTTTTCCCATTATAGCAATGCCTGGAATAATGGGCAGAGAAAAAACTAGTAATTCTGATGTATGAATATATGCATGTAGGCACCATAAATGCTTTTTTGGCAGTGAAGAAATAGCAGGCATCAGGGGGTTTCGTGTCAAAGATCATTTTATCTCATACATGACAACACAAACATTTACTTGCGTGATTAGATGAATAGCAACCGAACACTGTTCAGCTCCAGTTTTTGCACCATCAACACAGATCCACCAAAGTTTGATATATTTTCTGTTCACGCTGTTATTGGCAGGTAGTGAAACAAATGCAAGCGCAGTTCGGCGTTATTTCCATTCTGACTCAACTTTCTGGGATTAACTGGCTCCAAGGCTTTTATTACTAGCGTTCCATCAGTACAGACTGAGCTTGGCAAGAAGGCTTTCTCCTTCTCTGGCCCTGGAATATGCTTCAGCAGGATCTGAAAATGTCCAGTCTGGTCACACTTGGGAAATTTAAACTTTCATTGAAAGCACTGGACAACACATCTATAAGTACTTGCTACTGTTTCTAATGATGTATCTGCTACTCTCACATTATGTTGGATGTTTTTGAATTTTTAAGACACTTTTTAATATTGTAGAATCTGTGTATTTATATTGTATATTTTATGAATTTGTATTGATTGTAATGTTTGTTTAGTGTGAAACAGGTCTGTCTTGAAAATAAGACCTTGTGTCTCTATGAGACCAACCTCTATAAATAAAGAAGTAAAAAAAAAAAAAAAATAATGTAAAATGTCAATTTCCAGAATCACAAACTGACAAGTCTTTTCTTATCTGTCCAACAGTCCAGAACCAACCAACCATTTCTCCCAAATACTACATGTCCATGCAACTAAAATGAAAATGCAAATATGCTTTTCAGGGCAATATAATCCCTGGGTGGATTATGCTCAAATGTGACATACATGTTAAATGAATTAGGTGCTACATTTATTAACAGATATCACGTTGCAAGAAGGGTGGCAGACAGAGTGCAGGACTGTCACACCACAGACTTGAATTGGATTGAGAAGGCAGTTGTGTGGTTGTGTTTAGGCAGCACAAGCACGTTGGTCAAGGTTAGAAAAAACTTTTGGTTTTGTTTAGAAGCAAATGAAGTCACTGTTACACTCTAAGTCAGACTGCAATCTTTTTCTAACCTTAACCGAGTACTGTGAGTTATTAAGAAGCTTAATACTGTAAGGGTAAAAAAGTTACTGCAAGACTGTAGGTCACAAACACATTAACTGGGGACATTTTATTGGTATGTTCAGTATCGACCCATTTGTGATTTGCCATTTACATTGAATGCCAACACAACTTCATCAGGTTCTGGATAAAATAGTATGTCCCACAAAAATATAACAGCATTTTAGTTGTATAGGTACAATGTGTAGGAGCCACTATTGAACCACAGGGTCTTTCATTTGAAATAATGATATTTTCTACAACAAAATAAAACACCATATGGATGTGTGGTACATTCTCCGTTAATTAACTCCTGCCTTGTTATACATGGTACCAACACTTCAGATTTTTTTCTTTTCTCCATCTCCATCGTTTCTTTGTCCTCTTTATTGGGTAAAAGGATTAACCAGAGCCCATGTGTAAGCTTTGCTTTAATAATGTTTACATTTAGGATGCAGCTGCATCGCACTACGCTTGAAGTAATGTTCCTTTCACACCGCCAAATCTCTGCCTGCGACAAATCCAAAAGACTGTAGGAGAAAGCAAACTTTGAATATTTGCTTGGTCTAAAACCAATTCTTCCCAAGCTGTTTGAGCAAGAACAATAAGACATTCTTTATATAATGTTCACAAGCCTACACAAGTCCCCTGCTGACACAAGTAGACTACAAACCTTGATGTCTGCACAGTACGCCCACCTGGGATTTTCAGCAGCAGTCCTGCACCTCCACCACTGCAGCACTGGCACTGGGTCACAGTTTTACTAAGTGAATTAACTGTGAGGAATGCTTCAAGTGTGTTCACTCATGACTTCAGTTCAAAATCATCTCAGTGGAAAAGGTCATGCCTTGGAGGGTTTAATTTACTTGTTCTTTTCATATTTGTGTGTTCTCCTTGTAATTCCAAAAAAGGCTAAAAATTGCAGTTTAATTTGTTAAACAGAAGTTCAAAAGCCCATGCAATAACACAATCAGAAGTTAATTTGAAGTGCAAATTGTGATTTGTATTGTCAAGGGAATGAGAATGGAGATTGGGGAGACATGACAAATAATAAATTATATTATATGACCTTAAAAAAAAACCCATGCCTGGCACCCCACTATCAGTCAGCTTTATTTCTCAAGCACTTAATTGCACAACTAATAGCTCTGATTGAGCCTTTGATTCTGGATCTCAAAAAGCATTCAAAGTTATTCGTTATTCTTCCATCTGTCCCCTTTGTGCAACAGTGATTTCCTGTTTGTTCACCTCTCTGATGTATGATAAAAACAGGCCGATTTAAATTAAGATTTTTATTAATCAAAATAGTTTTTTCTAAGGGCTTTAAAAAAGGATATGCAATATTGTTGGTGTTACTGTTGAAGACATAACATTATTATTTTGAATCGAGCAAATGAGCGAGATGGAGGTGACGTGGATGGCCGTGAGTCACCAAGAAGACAAACGGCTGACTTGATTAGTATTTAGGGAGAAATGTCAAATTAACAAAATTGCTGGGTGCAAAGCAATACAAGTAAACACAAAACATGTTATTTAATTATTGGTGCATAAAAGTGCATACCATCTTCTGATGATGAAGTCGGCATATGTTGAGATGAAATAGGAGTCAAAACAAAAATTGGTGCCTTGCCAGTGTCATATTCTAATCAGTTCATGCTTGAGTCCAATATACATCCTTGTGCCAGATATAATTAAATTCCCTCCAGCTGTTACCGGGATAGACATATATCGTAGTGACCTTGACTTTTGAATGCTTGCTGATCAGTTCATCCTTCTGTCCAAGAGGATGTTTGTGCCAAATGTTCAAGTAATTCCCTCAAGTCATCCCATAGATATCATGACAATAGGACAAGCAGATTTATGGATGGACAACACAAAAGCATAAAGCCTCTAAAAACAGCCGTCACTGGTGCAGAGGCACAACAGAAGAATCCATTTACTGCTTCCTAGTCGAAATATGTGACAGAAACATGTAATTCAACTTCACTCGAGGTATTAAAGAAGTTGCTTACTTATGCACAGGCTAATTTGTCAGGATAAACTTCACTATTGCTTCTTTCAGTTGAATTAGATTAACATACAGAAGCACACAGCAGATGCCACCCACTTCTCTTTGACAGGTTTCTACATTCTCTTTTATATGGTTATTCTTTTTGATTCAAATTTCATCATCTATACAAGCCTGACTGGGTAGGTGTTTAAAAATTGAATGCACGTGGCAGTTACTCAAACTGTGTGGACAGATGCACCGCACTGTGTCAGAGAACAAACTTGATTTAGATAACTAGCACTAGCTGAGACAGTTCAATCATTTGGAGGCCACCAAGAGTTTTTCACATGTACAAAATGTGTACTGTGGAAATATGTACTGCAATAGGTAGGAAACAGTCACGTTGAGCAGGTTAACCTCCAATGACAACATCAGTCCTTGTGTCCATGTATGCAAGTTGAAAATGTCGCCCAGAAATGACTCAATATCTTGTAATAATTATACTGAGCTTTAGGTGGAAGCGACATGATTGGCTACCAGGATTCTGTGTTATTTTTCCATCAATATTTCCGGTGATGTTGTGAATGACTTTCACGCTGTGATACTGAAGCATTGGTTTCACTGCAGCTCAGCTGTTCGCATAATTTGCCACCTTTGAGCTTAAACTCGATCGTGTGAAAACACACGTGGTCCTAACATGTAATTAATAATGGTTATTCATTGTGTTTATGCTCCCAAACCTTTGAAAGGTAGGTTCACACCACGGTGTCTGATTTATTAACCACATAAGTTGGTGCTGAAAATGAAAATTCGGGCAACGTTAAAAAATGTTAAAAAAAGTTCCGACTTAAAAATTGGTCTTTATAAGAAAAGCCTCTGCCTCCAAACCAAGGCACACGTTACAAAAAAATAAAGGTATCCAAGGTGACACCACTTTCCTTTGATAGATTCTAACATTTGGCATAAAGAGGATGAGCTGTCACAAGTGCCACTACAAGCTCCCATAAGAATAGTGTTTAAGTCACTCCAAGGTGGCCATGATATTTACATATTTTTTATGCTTGCTCAACCATTTAATCACTCAACACCCTGGGGATGAAGGCAAACAGTAGTAATCCTGCAAGAGACCACTCTCTTAAGGGCAGAATTGCTTTACAATAGAATGAAAATGATCATTATTAATAGCTTTAATTAGCCGGTAGATATATGTGTGTACTGGTAACACAAAAGGAGTAAGTAGACGTTAATGGTGTCAAGCTGCTCTCATATTTTGCATCGCTTGATCAGCCTTATGCTAATGACTGTTTCTCACATGATATATACAGCACTCAGCTGTACAATGTAATGATGGTATGTTTCCACAGCCCGTGAAAGTACACAATCACGCATGACTCTGTGTGGGCTCCGCACGTGCACCACTGCTAATTTCTACTATACATCGAGACGCCTGCACGGTTGTGAAGCTCCTGGCAAGGCGTTACAACTGCTCCCATGTGCTCACTGTTCAAGCCCCGAAGACAAAAAAAGTTATCAGTTAACATTTGGATTCTTAATTAAAAGCTCCTACAGTGGATTAACAGTTTTTCCCCCCCAACCACGCGCTAATTAAAGAGCCCGTAACACATTAACAACACAAGTCAAAAATCCCAGTGCAGCAATTGCACGTTAGCAAACTCAAATTCTATTATTTAGGATGAACACCTGTCATATCTATTTCTAAAAAATGGCCCAAATATTGAGCCAATAAAGCACTTTACCCTATATCACAGTTACAGGGGAGTGTTTGCATATGTGTCAACTGAAGATAAGAAGGGGCAAAATAGTCTCTGTGGGTGGAAAATGATATTTGTTATGATAATAATTCACAGCACATTGTCTATTGACTCGAGCTGTGTGTAGCACTCCCCAGGTAGTGCTATTTCCCCCATCTGGTGAATTATTCTCTGACAAAATTAGTTGGTTTTTATATGTTAACATCTGGCTCAAGCATGTGTTTTAGCCCCCGTATTGTTCTGCCTTCCTGTTAATATCAACTTCTTAATTTTACTGTGCACCAGTGGCATTGAAATTGCCTACGTGTACTGCAGATAATCTTACAACTGAGACTCCCAAATTTCCATTGAGCATAGTGAATTGTAACCTGCCTAAAACCAGTGTCAGAGCAGTGACTATTATGAGACAGCATACTTAGAAAAAGCCCCTTTTCAAGCCAAAAGGAGATAAGGTACAGTGCTGGGGAGTAATAAAATACAGGTTATTAAACTAATAATTGAACAACATTCTGCAGCAGTGTGGTGGTAGTTCAACTACATTCATGTTTGCATAGTAAATTCAAATAGCAAATTCAAAATGCTAATATTTTAAATGAAACGGTAAAAGTTCTCAGTTTCAACATCTGATATGTTGTTTATGTTCTATTGTAAATAAAATATGGTTTGATGAGATTTGTTAATTAATGCATTCTATTTTTATTTATGTTTTACACATCCTCTCAACTTTTTTGGAATTGGGGTTCTAGTTAAATGGGGAGTTAACTGCCATGCTAAAATGCATAAACTATTCCCTTCCTCACACAACCCTCCCTAGTCTTACTGGGCTTGGGACCAGCACTGCATGGCTTGGGATAAGGATGGGCAGCTTGGGGTTCAGTGTCTTGCCCAGGGACACTTCGACATGTGGTCGGGAAGAACCGGGTGCAAACCTCTGATTCCATGGTTGGTGGGCGGCAACTCTTCCGACTGAAACACTGCTCGCCGCTATCGATTGTTTTTGCATGATATCGTAAAAGTTGCCTGGCTAAAATTCTGCTTGCTGTAATATACCCACCTGAATTCTCATTCCTGAAAAGCAGGAGCTCTACCAATGGAAATGATATGATACAGTACTTTGTACCTTAGCAAGCTAAATTGCATAGAAGCAAAGCAGTTTCATGGCAGCTGTAGACTGTTACCAGGTCAACACTGACAGTTTAGGTGATGAACTGTGTTTTGACTGGCAGGTAATCAGAAAAAAGGGATTTTGTAATTATTATAAAATATAATTATTATATATAATTATTATAAAATATAATTTATATTATATTTTATAATAATGCACATATTTATAATAAATTGATTATATTTTATAAAATAAGATGTTTAGAATGAGAATAAGAATGAAAACATTTTCAATATAAGAGAAATATCTTAGAATTACACAATTTGCTGTCATTAAAATGGTTAAATCTTTAGAACTCTGCTCTAAGAAAGGGACTAATGAATGTTTGTAACCGAGTTGGTGCATTGTCTTAATCACTTATAATAGCAGTGCTGTGCAACAGCTCCAATTGAAATCGCTTTGTCTTGTCGTTGCGCTCATTGGCTTCATTAGTTGATGTCAAAAACTGGAGGCCGAGCCCAAATTGCTTATCGACTGGGCTTTTAACTAAATGTTACAACTGTGTATGGCATGGATGTCCTCCAAATATCCTTAACTACCATCTGTGATAGTAAGACTTAGCTCACTCAGTAAATCATAAGCAGCATTCCTCACATTATTATTATAGTGACAATAGAAGTAATGGTATTGCCTTCAAGATTATTATTCCTATCAGCTCTGTTTCTTTTCCTTTTTTTTATTTTATTTTTTTTTTCCCCCCTCACATGCCCAGGCTTTAATTGTGGCATCAATTAGAGATGACAATTTTCAATTAGAGTTTTATGAGAGCAAGGGCACTGAATAGAAATTAGGCTGCTCGTCCACATTATGTACAAAGGCTAAGATCAACAGACTGCACTATTTCAATGTTTTCTCCTTTATCCACGTACAATGTAAAGCTGCCATTTATAATAAATTGATAAAACCCAGGAGGGCAATTTGATAATTTTTTCAAAGGAATGTATTAAGAGTTAAACAAAATATGTATAGTTAATTTGTTAGATAACTAAAGATATAATAAGTGAATCAAATATACATTTAATATTTTGACGTTACGGAAGGAGAATCCTGACAGAAATTTTAGCTGACTTAATTTTTTTTTTAAATGAACTTGTTTAATATGTCAGCTTTGATATGTGAACATTATGACTTTCAGTAACTCATAGTGTTAAGTGTGTAGTTTATTCATTAATGCTGTAGAACTTTACACATTTTAGTGGCTGAAACTTCAGACAGAACAATGGAACATGACAAACGCCTCAACTTATTTTAAAAGTACTTTTAAAGAATATAAGAGCATAATTTCAGGTTTATAATTTTGTTGTGGGACTCGAATGCAATAGTTTTGGATGATTTGCAATTGGAAAAACTGCTTTTTATTCCCCCATCATGAGTCTTAAAGCAGCAGCTTTTCTTGAGCCAAGTTTGAAACAGTGTGTTTTAGCTCCTGTCTCTTGAAGTTGATCTCACACTACAGTGCATCGCACGCCACACTTTTCAGATATTTATATGTAAAACACTTCTCCTTTCACTTCCCAATTATGTCACTTTATCACTTTGTGTTGGTCTATCATATAAAATTCCAATAAAATACATTTACGTTTGGGGTTGTACTGTGACAACCATAGATGTAAGGTGAGAGCAGGTGGCACTACACTTAGGGACAAGCAGGACTCAGTCAGTCCAGGGACAAGCCTCCATTTTGGGTCTGCTTGTCCCTGGACTGACTGAGTTCCTATGTGCAGCACGTTGAGAGGCTCCAGAAAAAAGGGTTCTGGGAACTACTGAAAATCTAATTTAAAGTGCATCAAAGTTAGGCATTGTTTAATATAAACAGCCATCATCGCAACAGTTAATTTGGGTGAGGGTCTTATCTTAATACTTTAAAAGAAGTAGAGGAGACATTATTTATGTAAGTTATTGACAGAAGCAGAATGATGGACTAAAACCGGAAACCATGAGGGATCATATATTTTCATCAATCGATTGTGTTTTACAGAGACAATCCGTGTCAAAACTGTTATTTGACCTTAACTGGTTCTTTGTGTGGGCGTAATTGGTACGGAGAGAACAATTTCAGTCTTTTCCAAATTACATGCAGCAGCTTTTGGCATTCTGACAGCATAAATATTTTTCTTTTGTTTGGGGAAAAAAAGGAAATGATTAAAATCACATCAGGCTACGTATCCGTTACAAATGTTGTCATCTGGTCTTTAAATAGCATTGGATGAAATGACAGCATCGCTGCCACACAGGTAAAATACCATGTTTGATCAGGGAAACAGCCACACCTGCCCGAGACAGCATAGCACTGAGCATCCAGGTATTCATTGTGTCCTTGTGTTCAGGATACACTAGTTAATGTTAGCTAGTTGTCCACAGGTATCAGGTAAATGACACAAACAGCAGGAGATAATGTTGTGCACATTTTTATGCCAAAACTAGTGTCCTGGAATATCCCTACATGTCTTGGAATTAGAGTGGAGGAAGGTGCTCTGCATAGTTGTCGCATCCAACCATGCATTTCTGTCAACACTGTCAACATGCAAAATGATTTGCTTTGCGAGTGGTTGGGGTCCCTTTTCTTCCTTCACTGTAATGCACATTACCTCCTGAAAAACATTATATAGACACGCATGACCGTGATTATTTAAACACACGAAATTAATTTACTGCTGCAGAAGTCCAGCTTGGTGCATGCAGCACGAGAGCACAGTTTGTAAAATTATAAGCTATGTGTCCTAGTGAGCACTCCTATGCATGTTGTAATGATACTCACAATAAAATTATGAGGAGTTAGTCTTTGTTTTATGAATTTGGTAAAAATCTGTGCTTACTCTAGGACGCTGGTAGATCCAGATACAGTGACAGCTGATGCTGCACACCTTGCTGGGCACCATGGGACCGTATAGCATCTGGCCATGTCTGTGTTTGCCTTTGAAAAAAGTACAGCAAGGAAGTTTTTTTTTTTCTTTTCTTCTTCCCTCCCTCTCTTTCTCCTTCCCGGGTTTACATCCTCCACAGAAAATACAATCTGATACAAGCACACATTAAATAGTTACTAAGACAAACGCATAATCGAAAAGTGAACCTTTTTCAATAGGATGGATTTTCCTGATTGTATAAACCTTTTCAGAAAATAAAGTAATTGGAAAAAATATGTGACATGAATGGAAGTCAACAGTGTCAAAAGTTAGCAAGGAGTTACTTTGACTTTTAACTGAATTAGTTACCTATTGACAAGAAGCATCTGCTGCCATAGAGCTGGAAACTATTATAAAGCAATATTAATGGGTTTCTATATTCATAAGCCCACAATTAGAAAACAGCGTCTGTTGAAACTGCACCCGTTTTGTCCCCAAACATGGTGGCGAGCGTAACACTACTGCTCATACTAAACAGCACAAACGTAGTGGTTTAGTTGGTTTGGAAATTACGGCTCAAGAGTATGAACAGAGAGGCAAAAACCTAAAGCATATCACAATCTGTGCAACACAGAGGTTTTGGACTTTCTTGGGGACCACATGTTGTAGGACTACAAGCTGTGGGTGTTTTTCTGTTCTTTGTTCTCGTTTTTTGTTCTAATGAACAAATTGATATCCAGCATGTAGGGACCAAACAAGCTTGTGTCTTTACAGACGAAAAATTGACAGACAAAGATAAATGGAACCAGCATCATGATGTGAGCTGCTTTTGTTGCCCAAATTATAAAGTTTGTTACAGTATAATGTCAAGGTGGATGTCCATCAGCTGAAACCAAATTGGGTGGTGCAGCACATTCAGCTCAAGCAAAGAAAACGATGTGATGGTGTCATTTTTCTTTCCTTCAGTCCTTCTCTCCTTCAGTCAGTCAGTCAGTCTCTCTCTCTCTCTCTATATATATATATATATATACACACACACACACAATATGTTTGTTTTTTTTGTTTTAATCAGGTGTAAGGAGACAACAACAAAGACAAAAACCTTTGTGATGCTACAGTTTAATGAAATATGTGAAATATAAAGTTAATCCCATTTTTAAAATTCCCAGTTTAAAGCATCTTTTAGAAGTAGTCACAGAATATTAAGCCTCCTGATAACAATTCCATCGACTCACTTGGAGCCCAATATGGGGGTTAGAGTTGATCTTCCCAAGAAGAATATCGGGTTTTAATCGCCTGCCTTTATTAAACTTATTAAACGGTTTGTTGTACTAAAATACTAATCCTGTTAGCACATGATCAAAGTGATTCATCTTCATTAATGTTCTAAGAAAGGACTTGATCAGTGTCATGCAGACAAAAAAATATGACCCTGTGAAAATCTAAACAGGATTCAAAGAGTTCTGTTTCATTGCTCAATTTCCTTTGAAATAGGGGTTTTATCAAATTAATAATATTCCCTCTGTGTAATGTTGCAAAATCATCAGATTAACTTAATGGAAGAGCAGAACTTGATTTTTAACGTAATATTTCCAGCCAGAACATCCACCCAACACTGGACTCGACAGTGTGAAACTGTTTATTTGAACCAAAACCACAACCTTTTACTAACAGTAACCATGTGGGTTGTGCCTCTAAATACAACCAGCTTTATTGTGCCCTAACCAAACCATTATGTTCCCAAACCCAGTATTTATGACATTTCCAAAAGAAAAAGAGCCCTGCTGCCATTGAAGTGCCACTAGGGTGCTATGCCTGGTGCCACAGGGACAGCATTATGAGAGCGTGGGCACAAATGACCATCATGGGAGTTGAAGTTGGAGGACCTGTTGGTAGTCTGTCTGTTTCGTTATCTGAAAGACACAACTGGATGATAGGAGACAGCGTCCTCGTTTGGATAACCCCAAGTCATTCCAAAAAGCACTGCTGCATTCAGTTATTTGACTTGCACTAGAAGGCGTTTGTATGGTTTAAAATGACACACAATTTCAAGGAGCAATTTCTGATCCGTCCACTGAGACTGACGTTGCCAGATTAATTTAAAGAACTGCACCATTTTCTGACTCCCCTCGTTTCTAATCCACTAAGACAAAGGCAGAGATTTAACTTGGCTGTACAGTATATCACCGTTGGGTATAAATTCCGCAGCACAGACTAAATTAAATTGTCACTCCAACATAAACCATTCAAATAATTGTTTTTCATTTATGAAGAAAAAACTATTTTCTCATTCTCAGTGGCGATAGGTGACTTTGTATGTCATCAGCTTAAAGATTGTCTGTGGATGAAAAAGAAGGGACAAGCGAGGCCTCGGGCATGTGTTTCTGAACAGTGAAAATAATTGAATCTTGTAAAGGAGAATGTTTTTTTTTTCCTAGGGAGAGCAAAAAAAGAAAGCCAATGGTAGAGCACTGCTGTGTGCATCATAGCTGGGTGTGAGACAAAAACAAACTGCCTGCATGCAGAACAGTGAGCGCAAACTGCCCTCAAAGTAGCTTAGTAAGATTCAGGGGGTTCATTGCTTCATGTGTGCACATATACATCCAGTAGGACATGGCATATCATAATGTACCTTCCCATAAAACGTGCACAAGCTCAGTGCCTGGAACAGCAATTCAAGCTTTGTAATAAACCTGCTCCTGATCACTCACTGCATGATTTCAACAAATACTGCTCAGTTCAAGAGGCTACATGCAGTACGCACTACTAAAAATATTCCCACAAACCCATCCATGGCTTAAGTGAATATTTTTCATCCTGCAGGGTACAGATGGAACTACATGTCATTACACACAGGCAATTTTTTTTTTCCCAGGCAGTAGGAGGTGAACTAACTAAAACAAGTGAGCTCCACCTGAAAGCCAATTCAATATTGTAGTTTAATTGAAGATGTGAAACTGATTTATCTGATATTAGATTAGAAAGTACTGCCCTCAGGTGGAAGGATCAATTACTACAAAGGATTGAATTGTCTCACTGTGTCTTTGCTCTGCGAATAATCAGATAGATGCAGTGTGAGGAACAGTACACAGTGCGAACACGTACACACACACACTGAAAAGACGATGCAAAGAGGAGCAACGCGCCTGCAGTACGTATGCACACATGCATTCATTCATTTGTCCATACATGAATTTGAAACCACATGCAAGTTGGTGTGTGGCTACTGCAAAGATTAGAATAAAAATGAGCAAGATGCAAGAGAATAAACCTTCGTTAGCCCCAAGTGGGATTTTTGTGAAAGTGATGCATATTTAATATGATCTAGTGCATACCTAATATGATGTAGAGATGGCAAACAACAAGTCTTCCAAATCTAAATGAATCAAAAGCTCCCTCATCAAAAGGGAAAATTATTTGGCCCTTTTGCCTCATGTCATTTCACTCTTGCCCATCCATCCAAAGCACTTTGCTTTGTTAGTCTTAAAACTCTTATTGTTTCTGGAAGACAAGAACGCGCCTCTTAAGTAAAATATATTGTACACTCCCCAAATTATTTCTTTAGAGACTGCAGATCTAAACTGAATAGACTCTGCTTTTTCCTACCAACCTCCAATTCCAGTAAAACGCAAAAGATATATTGGTATAGTCTATAAACACTGTAGCTTACATAAAGTGTATTACTTTTTTCTGTATTTTCCTGGCCTGTACTGGATATTGTAATGATACAAAGACCTTTGCTAGCTTAGTCAGTGATTAAACAATGACAGGGCAATGCACTTGCTGACCTTTTGTTTTAGCCAGCAATATGTTTTACACTCTTCTGATATTTATAATGAATTCACAGCAGTGTTGACTCCACTGTGGATCAAAGAAAAGCCTATGGTTCAAACTGACTAATGCCTGTTCTACTCTGCAGTATACATCTTTCAAATGTACACATACGCACAACTCTTTTGCACCTCACGGAATTCTAATTCATCCAGACAATGCTTAATGATGGATATTGAAAGGTGGTCAAAACAGCTGTGGCTGGGAAACAATATACCACCTTTGCAATGTGCTAATGAGTCGAAGTGATGCTGGCAGTCCTTCAAAGTGTTGCCATAGTGATGCTGGTGCAGTGTTGAGAGTCATGACCACACAAGCCTGAATCTAAACCCCGCACCTCGGCTGAGATGTGGTGTGCCGAGGCCAGTCCAGCATGCGAGTAACATTACAGTGAAAGGGTGTAATCCCATCGCAGTCATTAGCGACATCACAGTGCAGCCAACAGCAGGGAATCTGTGTGCAGCAACTGTGATGCAGAGTAAAAACAAACAGCAGAAGAAGTGCAGAGTCAGCATAACAGTGATTATGTATGATAATTCTAGTTATATGAACACAGGTAGAGAGTCCTCTAGTAGGGTTTAAAACCCATCCTTGCTGATCAGCACATTTAAAATTAGCATTATGCATGCTCAGCCACTATTATATAGAAAGGTGCGTTACCTAAATAACTGCATATTAGCCTTTGTGGAGTGGCAGGGCAGTGGAGTTGAGACCCTGGATGACTTTGTAATATATAATTGTTACATTATAAACACAGGCTTTGCCTCTTAATAGCCATATACAGGAAATGCAAATGTTTTACCAGTGACTGGATTAATTGATCTGGCTCTTGTCACTGGGAAGTTTCTGGTTTCGGTTTCCCCGCCCTCTGTAGCAGGCAGGGGAAATAAAATCCATAAAATCAACAAATTACTCAGATATAAAAACTGCTGGACCTATATGAGAATTATGCAGTCAGCCTGATGAAGACAGTTTGTCCAACCATTATTCCTCTGTCCTGCTTGCAGTCGGACACACAGACCACTGTGCTGAGGGCAGAGAAGATAAACATAGGTTGGAGTCTGTGTGGATTGAAGGGAATGTCGGTTGTGTGGCGCTTACTGTGCCACTCAAGTGTCACTTATAGTGTGAATGCCCAGTTAAACGAGCTTGTGGGCTTCAGAAATGTAGCCTGTAACCGTGATACCACAAGGTCTAATGTGGGTCTTTAGCAATATGGATTCCAAAGTCTGGGCCAGCAACAAACATCCGTTGTCAGTACAAAGGCCACTGAGACCTGCACATTCAACAGGCATCCAGTTGAGCCAATCACAAGATTGTCGATTTCAGCAAAAAACAGAAACCATGATGTGACGTGGATGTTAAACAGAGAAGGAGATTGCTGCAAAAATTAACTACAGTATTGGATCTGGTTGACTGTTGCCTTACAGTCAAAGTTGCCTCTTCATTCTACCTTTGTTAGTTACCACAGCGGCAGCTCAAATTAACAGCATTTGCACTGACACACAAGTGCTAGCAATGACTTGACCCTCATTCAGTACGTCCAGGTGTTGTGAGAAGCTACTCATGATCCATGGAATGGAAGCACAGGCTGAGTAATAGGCACATGTGTCACTGAGAACAATGTTCTCAGCAATAAATGGGGCCGGACGCGGGTTAATGGAGAACAGCTCTCCTGTCACGAGTTGTTCAAACCAGAGTTCAGAAACCACATTTAGAGTTACCCTGAGACATCAATTGAGACACTGCTGAACACAACTGTCAGCACTACACCACCGCTGACTGCACGTATCTTCTGTCCAATCTGGACTTTCCTCCAGTGGGCAGCAGGCAAGACGTGTGACAGGTGCTCACACTTTAAGTCTCCTAATCCATCTCTGTAGGGACCTTATATGCACAGGAGACCCACTGATGCCACTGGACCTCAATGTCAGTGCCATCGGAACCATTTCAACTTTATCCATGAGCCCAGTTACATGGACTTTGAGGTACTGATCTTCCATTTGTTCACTGGGTACATTAGTAAAACTGTAGTGGGACTGTAAAGAATGGGCGATTCTCATACTCGTCACATACTTGTGCCTCAGTGGGTTTAGAGGTGTATCCACAAGCTTTGAGTGCAGGTTGTTCAGGGGATTAACTGAACAGTTGTGGTTGCATTTTGAAGCTAACCATTAGGAGGCAAATTGTCAGGCCATTCAATAGGAAGAGATCCAGACACACTCAGAGGGCAACTGTATGAGAGCCAGGAAAATATTCTGGACTGAAATATTCGAAAAATTTGCTTACAGTCACGTTTAGTTACGTAAAGAGCAAGTAAAAAATTTGAGGAGTTAGGAGTTTGGTAGATTGATTAAAAGCCAAGGGCATCGTTTCATCAAACGTGAAATGGAAAACAAAAGAGTCGACACGCCCTCTGTGTGGATACGACGTGACATCAATCACATATTTCATCAGTAAACTGTGGTTGGTCTGCAATCTTTCTGAATACAACCGCTCAACAAAGTTTTAGCTAAATGCTTCACAGAAATAAATGTGCATGATGTGCCACCAAACAGGAAGTATCACATTTGCTTTAACCCCAGCTTGTGCTTTTGATATATTAGATTCATTCAGGACACTGTTACAGTCATTTTACAACACTTACAAGGTTTTTTTCTCAAGGTATCTGCTATAACTCTTTAAGTACTGTGATCTGGTGTGGTCCAGGAAAAAACAGTTTTAGTCCGTTTCTTGGGTATCAGCATTTGTTCTCCAATAACCCACAGATATTAATGGCAAATTACATCATCTTTCCAAGGTGGAACTTTTATACAGTGGTAATAAACATTTATTATCTACATTCGCCAATATTATCACAATCGTGACACTGTGCTGGACTTTCCAACCAAAAATGTAACTTCCTGCCACCATCTTTGTTTTTGTGGCCAAGTAACTTTCACACCTGAGAAAACAGACCAAAATGATTTCATTCCTGGAACATCCCAGATTATTTTTAAGCCCAGAGAAGTAGAAGGGTCTACAAGGATTTGGGAAATCCCCCATTCAGATTTTGGGTGATCATTGTCATAAGTAAGGATTTAGAAACAGTCCCCATGTACTGATGTTCAGGTGTCTGGAGAGTTGACACTGGGAAGTGAATGTATGCAACACTTGAGAGGCGCAAGCTCGAGCTACCCATTGGGTATTATTGGCTCCTCCGTGGCCACATTCTCATCTGTGTTTCCTCCAATCTTATCATTGAAAAAAAAACACACATCACTGCAAAAACACCATGAGCTTCCATCACCACATTTAAGTAGCTGGTGGAGCAAACTGCACTTTGACATTAGGAGACATGAAGGTAGAGAAAGCTTTCACTACACTTTCCTGAGGGGCCCAGAGGACACGGTGAAGTGACAAATCTCCAGCTTTTCTCAATATGCACCATAATGTGTGGGGGATATGCTCGGTGATTTGAAGTTGCTGCTTACAGCACAATCGTCTAGTGTAGTGTCTCTTCTATATTGTATTTTAAAATGTGTAAAAATGAACAATTTTAAATGAAATACAATACACGTAGATTTGCTTCCTCTGCCCTTAGTGTGTGTAGCGCCCAGGCTCTCTATGCCATACGGTGGCCTGAATGATATTTTTCATAAATTTATACTGCAAATCAGTGCAAACCATTGGGGCAAAATATGTGCTATTAATGGTGTCACAAAATATCAGGATTTATATCTCTGCGGTGCCAGCTTTCATGATTTCCCTTTTTCCTTTCATCCCCTGACTGGTCCCACTTAAGGCCATCCTGTGCCGAGACACTGTGAGCATTACTGAAGTGGATGCTAAGGGACCAGCCGGTTTAGTGTGATTTTCTGTGTGGTTTTCCAAACTCAGGGATTTCGTGCACCTCAAGAGCAAGTAACAGTGTAGCAGTGGGCTAATGGGGAAACAAGCGCTATTGCATATTATGAGTGAGAACCACCCAGCTGACACACTCATGGAAGACCATAGTTCCAGCTCTTTATTAGATTTATATTGGAGACCTGCTGAGAATAGTTAAAAGAGAAATGAAATGGTGCAAAAGCCTGAGTTAGCTCCCCACTGGGAGAGTAATTTTCAGTTGAAAGTGCAAGAAAAGGGTCAATTTTAGATGGGTCAAAATTGATTAGCTATGAAGCATGAGTTGCAGACAGTGTTGGAGCTACTAATTGCTCTGTATGGGATCATTTTACTCATCTGGATGTGACCAGAAAACAATATAACATATTTATGAAACAGTGGACATCAGCTGCATAGTCTTGTTGATTATTCCTTTCCTTCAAAAGAGAACAAAAGCAATGAAGAGTATTCTCTTTGCCAAGGACATGCAACCAATTATGTATTCACAGATACATAACAGCAATGGGAACACAAAAGATCCTACTTGGACAATGTCTCTTCGAGCTGCCTCCATGCAGAAAAGCAATATGTTTGGGCAATGAATATTTAATTCCAATCCAAAGTCCAGACCATAATATTCTTCGGATGCACTAACAGCCACATAAATTCTACCTTGATTTTGCTCTGTCACCGCTGAGACCTAGTAAATGCTCAATTTCATGGTTGATCGAGTGCTGTACTTGTTTAAATCCAATGTTGTTGAGTGTGAAAGCGGAAAAAATTTGCTCTTTTTTGTGGGGACTGGAAATGTTAATGAGGCCTAAAGTGTGTCCACTGAAAAGGTTAATGGCAATGTGAACTCGTCAGGGGTGACATTTTGGTAATATGGATGCCTGAATCACTATTACATGAAAAATAAAAAATAAATGCATAAATGAATTGCTGACATGTGCATTATCAAGATATAAGCCATGATCATTGTGTTCAGAAGATTATGGGGTTGGTTAATTTTTCCGCATCTTTAAACTTTATCAGCAAAAAAAAAGTAAGTACAACTGGAAATGTGGGAGCTGCCTGCATACAGGACCTTTAGGACTCAGATTTGATTAAAAGTTGAGCTAAATTCAAATGTTTACCAATATCGAAAAAAATACATTGAAAACACCACAAATGTTTTATATTGTGCTTGGAAATTTACCAAATCTAAACTGTTCTATGTGTTCATCTCCAGTGGCTAAGGTTGCAATTTCAACATGTCCCAAGTTTGAGGACCATAGTTTTTTTTTTTTTTTTTAATAACGAGTGAGTGTTTGGAAGAGAGAAAAAAATCACAACGTTAAAAGGGTTGAGAACTGACATATGTACAATGTTGATGTATAAAACAGTGCTTTTGCAATAAAGCCTGCGCAGTACACGTCAAACAATTACAATTTTCAGACGTTTTTGCTCTTCACTTGGTCCCACAAACTAATGCTAAGAAAATGTTAGAAGCTTAGGTTCGCAGTTTCACAGTTCAGTATTTTTTTCTTATTCTAGAGTTTTAAGGGGGCAGCTGTGTGAAATATCAGCGGCAGATGAGGTCGAACACCAGCACCAGTAGACAGAGGTTTCCAATTATCCAACGGTGGAGGCAGAAGGAATGGAGAAACAGGTGGCGCCTTTAATTGCTTTTTGCAACCCGAGAAGCATAGCATGAGAGGGAGCAGACCGGTGGGACATCCTCTGGGAGGCGAGACATTCACCGATGTCTTTGTAATTGGTTCTTTAGGAAAATGTAATTCTGTAGTCACAAATTAGTAAAGTAGATCATATACATAGTCGTTTTCCAAACTTAAAAATGCAAAAAGACAGGGATGGAGCAGTCTACTGGTCTTCTGCCAAGCTTGGCCTGTCACGCGACAACTGGATTCTGCTCAGTCAACATTATCACTATCAAAAAGACATATGCTGCTTCCACCCAAAGCAGTCTGTAATGACTTCTGTCAATTTTAGACCTGACAACACTAACATGAGTTGCGTTTTGTTTTTTTATGATGTCATTGCAGCAGCTGTGAGGCTCTTAATTTCAGATGGAGTGTGTTTCGGGGACCTCACTTGCAGCCCGCCACATACAGTGTATAAGTCACTGTGAAAATACCCACTGAAACAGCTGCTGGCTAGCTCTTGGACACGAGGTAAAACAGCAGAGAGCACAGTGGCTGATGTTATCTCTTATGTCTTTGTTCTAATAAGTGTTATCCCCTTTGTTGCTTTTGTTAGCTCCGTTAGCACGCTAGATAACCGTAATTGCCTCCAAACTTTGTGTTAAGAATGATGCAATGCTCTTTCCTCTTTTCAGGTTGTGCTCTCTCTGCATCTACTGAAGCTAAGAAGTGCACTTTGCTTTGTTGCACAAGGGAGGGAAATAGCAATCTAATTCTGGCCTAACCCTATCTCTTGTATTAAGGGGATAAGATCAAGGAAATGCCAGCTCGCTACACTACAGAATATAACTGCAGAATGTGTTTATATTGTGGCAATGGAGAAGGTGGAGAGAGCTCCTGTTGTGGAATCACGTATATTGAACATTTCATCTTCAAGGCCGGATGGGAGTAGTGGGACTCCCACTGCCAGCTAGTATCAAGGAGGTTGTGATTCGTGAGGACACGCACGTTTCCAAGGTTGGTGACGGATGCATATTAATATGCTGAGTTTGCAAAACAGCTTTTTATACAACTGTTGGAGTATCTCATCAGCAATGGCACAAACATATTTGACTTTACATTAAGAATGTGGATTGTTGCACATTTTGTTTGCACATGTGCATGTTTGTGTGCATGAACGCACCCTGACATGTGAGTGTGTCTGCGTTTGTCCATATTTCTCTGATGTGAGACTGCTGGCAGCGATTGCCCTGTTTTCCCATTTCCCCTCTGGCTAATCACTAGAGTCCCCGTAAATCCTCAGTATCACCACAGGATCAAGAGAAGGCCTCCAAGCCCCAGGGAGCCTATTTCCTCTGAGAGCAGAACACAAACTGGAAAGCTCCTTGATATATTTGCTGGCCCAGGGATGGTCAAGACTTCAGGGCAAAAAGATGCTCTGTGACATTGCCCTGGTGTTGGTAGTCTCCATTTCACATATAAAATAAAAAAAAACCCCAAGTCTGCAAACAGAAAAACTCAATCACGTATAAAGGAGAAAGGTTATTATGACAAAAAGAGAGAAATATTGGACATCGTACGTCAGTTTAGTAAGAGGAAGAAGGTCAGAGATAGGGATCACACTGTAATGCCTCACTCCAAACTTGTGTTTTCCAGCTGCGATGGCTGTATTCCAGCTGGTGTGGTTACACAGAATAATTAGTTTGGTTGGAACAGCACCTCGGGGGGCTGGATTAGCTCTTGGAGGGCAGTTTCTCTGGCAGCCCAGTGTTCTGATGAGAGCCGAGATATACTGTCATGCACCCAGCACCGAGAAGCTTTTGATGGTTTTAAAAGCCTTGAGCAAGTGGCAATTACTGCCTGAATGGCAAACAGGGTCAAAGGGAATGAGATGCTCTGGACGCCCAAGCTGAAGGTCACTAGGGAGACTGTGACTGTTGTGAAGCTATGCATTACAATGTCGAGGCACGGACTGTGTCAGAGATGAGTGCTAAGCTGCCAGAATAAAGTTGGTTTCTGCTTTTTAAAATGAAAATATCTGCAATTGGCACCCATGCAGAAACTAAATGAACACCACAAATCAAACATGCAGACATTTGTGATAACATACACTCAGTGGGAAGTTTATTAGGTACACAAAGCTAAACCAATAAAGTCGAATACAACCATCCTGCAATAAATCCTTCTTCATGAAGGTGATAATGTTCAGCTTTTGGAGAGGCGTTAATTGAACCGTATGATCATTCTGGGGACTATAGTCTGTGCTGCTGTCGAACTGTGCTGTTTGGTGTTTAGCCAGGGCTCACTGGTAGAAATGGGGTGGATTCAAATTGTTGCATTGTAGAAACACAATGCAAATCAGAAGTTTCCAAAATAGCCACAGAGTGCAAACGACAACTCTGAAACCGTTTCGACTAAAACTGAACATTATCAAGATCATGAAGTAGTATTTATTGAGGACTTTTGCTTTCAGTGTACTTAATAAATTGCCACCTAAGTGAACATCTGCAATAACTGCAAAAGTACACACATGGCAGTATTTACATTGCACTACTGAAATAAATAAAATGCACTATCTGATGCAGCATATATGACATGACTTTGCATAAATGAATCTGCTCATTTCAAATAAGCACTTTCGCAGTGAAAACTACAAAAAAACTACAAATGCCACTGTAATCTCACACACACACACACACACACACACACACACATTTTTTATGAGTGACTGTTGTTGTTTGGATCTTCCAAGCCTCCTAAAGATTTTCATATTGGGAAAGTTCTGCACCTCTCAATTTACATCTAAAGCTGAGGGGCAATGTAGCTTTAGCAAGTGAGATTTTATGCAGGAAATGACTTTTTGCCTCTTGCAGCCTTTTAATAAACTGCAGACACAATCTTTCCCTAAACCAACCAGATGATGACGTTGTGTAACGCAAACTACATCAACTGTTAATAATGATTTGCGCTATCCATGGTATTTTATTACAGCTGTGGTCATTGTTTTGGTGGATTGTTGATCCCTTTGATTCATTTGAATGAATGAAGTGTATGTGGGATGTCAAGTGTGTGTGTGTGTGTGTGTGTGTGTGTGTGTGTGTGTGTGTGTGTGTGTGTGTGTGTGTGTGTGTGTGTGTGTGCACGCATATTTACTTCATTTATGGAGGTAAGCGATCGCAAATTGGTTTCTTTGGTTTTTGATAGGTCATGTGTGAAGTCTCCCTAGGCAGGTAATATTTTGCACACTCTCAAATTATAACTAGCTCCATGTCACCATTTAAACAACAACATAGTGCAAATAAACAGAACAATCACAACTGTGAATTTACATCCATAGTTACATTTGCATACTGTTCTAACTCTGCAGTGCACCTGAAAGCTACACACACACACGAAACATAGATGACCTACACCAGATGCAGCAGAGCATCAGTTTGTTTCAAAGTAAAACGAGCACACAATGGCTAATCACACATCCACCCATGACAAGAAGAGAGAAATATTCAATCCCAGCCACCATCCCGAGTTTATTACACAACGGGAAAATCAATAGTTTGATAAGCTTGGTCTTTAGCAACTGTTACACAAATGTTCTGAACACTGATTTTTAATTGACAGGTCACTGCTTTCCCCTGCATACTGTTTAACTTGAGAGGAAACTACCACCTTTTTATTTTTTATAATTTATTGGTCAGCACATAACTTCACCTTTTGATATTTATGCTGATGTTACCCAAGTGTCTATTTTTTTGTTCTTTCAGCTTTAGGAGCTTCGCACAAAACACTATATAGTAGTGAAAACCCTAAAGAAAGTATATAATTATCTAACAGACTGACTTGAATAAAATTAATTTCCAGCAAAAACCCCCAAACTAAGGAGAACTACTATGAATCATACCGCGAGGGGAATGTGGTAAATTTGGATTTGCAGTCAGCTGCTTCAAAAGGTGTATAATGTCACCTGGAAGCCCATAAATACAAAAGATTAAACTATAAAAAGAACCAATGTTGCCATTTGTCCTTAAAATTTTGTTTCTAAAAGAACTGGTAAGTGCTCTAGTGAGACTACACTAGTGTTCTTTTATATTTCATAGTGTTTTTCAGATGAGTTCCTCCGCACACTTGTTTTCATGGATGTATTTCGTCTTTTGAGATGCCAAAGCTTGTGTTTCACTCCAGTGCACCATTGTTTTTAACAGCAAACACTAATCAGAGAAAAACCAATACAGGACTGAAGAGCTTAATTCATGATATAAGAGATTAACCCCACACCTACGACGGAATCGTCCATAGAGTTCTTCATCTCTCCCAGAGATGTATATTTACTGGATGTGTCGGGTTAATTCTCCAGAGAACTATGTTCTTCATCACAGGAAAGCTATGGCAATATATTGATAAAACCACATTTCATATTTTATTAAGCAAATTCCCATGGCACTGACCTTAAAACACCATCATCTGGAACTGTGTTATCAGTATTCACAGCCCCAGTTCTCTGTGTGTTTGACAAATATTCTCCCTTAAATAGTCCTGCCAGTGACAGATACTTCTGACAGCTATAGCACAAGGAACACTACATCACTCTTTCACCAGGCTTCCTGTATGGAAATTACTGTTAAATGATTCTTTTTTTCTTCCTCCAACAAAGCGATGCTAGCAGCGATTTGGAGGACAAATGAAAGAAGAGGGGGGGAATAACATGGATGAAACAAACTCAGGGGAGTAAATAAAAACAGGTTTGGGTGTCTTGACTCCTGATTCCAGAAATGCAGAGCAGACAGAGACAAGGTGTCACAAATATGGCTTAGACTTGGAGAAGTGTTTGTACACAGACGAGATGGAAGAACAGTCAACTGAATGAGAAAGTCAAAGTTTACTCAGGGACACAGTTGTGAATAATTGAGTTTTCACCAGATTGGCTCATCTTGACAATCAGAAGGGAAGTCCCAGCTGGGGGCCTATGAGTAATAAAATTACTGCGAGTGTGAAAAGTTATGCAAATTTTATTTTTGTTTTTAACCAGCTGTGGTTTGCAGGGGTTCAGGCTAATATGATTTGACCTTTAGTCTGCATGTCGGCTTCAGAATGTTGCAATTAAATCTCCTGCAACTGCAATTAAAACTAATTTTAAAACTAATTTCTGCAAGGAAATTAGTTTTTAACGTTGATTTAACTAAAAGAATAGATGCGAGTGACACTGTAGCACTCAGCTTACATTACAAATCCCCAGGTGGCATAAATTTTGCAAAACCCCATTTAGAGAAAAGTTGTGACTTTTTCTAAAATGCAATTTGAAATGAATTCTTTAATTTGCTAATATCCTAAAAGCTTTATTTATCTTACTTGAGGAAAAAAAAAAAAGATTGTTTGTGTTTTCCTTGACCAACTTACTTTTATTTTGTAACTGGAAGCAAATTTAGAGTTTAACGCCAGCAACACTCTCAAAAAATAAAAAAAATAAAAATGGGCCAGAGGCACATCCACCACTGTTTTACATTCACACATACGCAAGTCCCCCATGCAGTGTGCAATCACACACACACACACACACAGCTACAGCAGCCAAGTCACTGTCATGCCCCCATTCACACAAGAACCCCCCCTCTCCCATTCAGCTACTTCATTAGATCACACACATTAGTGTTTACATGGTTTTAATCTTAGCTGTGAAGCAGTACAGAGGACTACATCATTTATTCCACTGAGCCAAATATACAGTCATCATTTGTGAGCACCGATTTTGTCAGACAAAGGAAAAAAAACAACAACCACCACACTGTTACTATCCCCAGTGAATATGCCTGGCTTCAATTAAGATGGGGGGGGAAAAAAAAGCATTTAAAGTATCCCAGATCTACTAGTTCTCTGCCGTTTTCAGCATCACAAACATTTTTCTTTGCCGTTTGGGGGATACGCTGGAATGTATTCTAGTCATAAATCTACAGTTTATCTTATATTCACCAGAGGCCAAACAAGGAGCATAGTCCACAATACTAACACTAATGATAAACTTACAGGGCACAATAAATGAGGCCAGCATTATGATACGTTTACAATGGTATGATCAAAAAAAAAAAAAAAGAGTTTAAAAATATGACAACATATTTCCATTCAGCACTGTTGTCAATGTGTTTCCCTCACTGTGCTGACTTAAAGTTTTGGCCCTTCTCTATACAAATTATATAATAATGCAGCCTATAATCTGAACAAACTTTGCCAAAAAAAGAAAAGGGCAGTGTGTTTGATTTATGGTTACTCAGCTGGCATATAGATAAGTATGATGCATACTGAATTATGACTGAAAAAAAAATTCTAGACAACATCTATGGTATTCCTAAACAATCAGCAGGTCTGTGCCAAAATAACTGAAGATGAATAATGGCTTCTCAACTTCTTGATGCACAATATACATCTTTGCTTCATGGATTATTCATATACTCCATACCTGCCATACTCTTATCAACATGACATACATCTAACAGAAAAATCACCCCCCCCCCACAACCCAGGGAATTTCCAAAGATGAATCGAGTTGCTAAATGACGGACCCTACACACTGCTCTTCAATCAATGAGTGAGAATAACAAAAAACTACATAACAAGATATGATTAGAATAACAAAGACTCCTATCTCCATCTTCGCCGTTTAGAAATTGGTTCTTCACAACAAACAACTGTGGCATCCTCAAAAAGCCCAAAAAAAAGGGAAGTAGCTGTTTGTCCCATAACCTCCTACACTTTTTTGCCCAGGGACTGATGCAGAGGAGGAGTGCTGATCTTATCCAAAAAATGTGTGCAGGTAAGCAAAGCCCTGTGAGAAGAAGCCATACATTAAGTCATGTCGTGTGGATTTTCTCGCTCATTGTTATCACCCAAAAGCTTCCCCATGCACACGCCCCACCATGCAGTCTGTACCACACTTGTTAACCATTAATCAAAAACACAAGAGGAAAGAAGGTCAATAATCGCTCCTAATGTTGGGTTAATCGTGTCCCCCCCCGTTTCAAAACACATTATATAAAGCCCCGAAATCTACAATGAGGTCCATCAAAATCAAAACAGTAATGTGGTAAAATATTACTGCAGTGTTGTGTTGTTGATTTTGTATCAAATTCATTTTCTTGTTGAGAAAGTATAATGCTCTGTGCCATCTCATTGGTTTTCATTGATTTTCAATAGCCCTCATAAATAATACAAACTATCCATGCCACAGTAACAGTTTTACTTTGTTTCACTTCTTCTCTTTGTTACTTTTTATTTGACTAATATAATGCATCAACATTTTAAGAGCTGCTACTTTTTAGTCTCATTGGCTAAGTTGTATTTTAGAGTTGTTTTTACTCTATCAGTCGTAGCTTAAGAATAAACCATAATTGCGTCTTCTGGAATTGCATGATGGTTGCAGTAAAAGTGAAGTAACAACACTAATTGAGTATCTGCTCAGTGGCAGAGCATTGGGTTGGGATCCAGAAGGCCGCAGGTTCGAACCCCGACCCGCCCAGCCACCAAGGGCCACCTTGGGGCCGGTACCGCGCCAACATAAAAATGTGAGCATTCAAAAATGGGAGGCCGTAAAAACTCATTCCAAATCAATGTACGGAACACGTTTTGCTGTGACGACCCCCTGAAGGGACAAGCCGAAAGCCGTTGATCTTTGAGAGTATTGCAAATTGAGTCAAATGTCCTCCTTAAATATGGCTCTATCGGTCACCTGTACCAGATGCATAAAGCATTACAGTTGGATGATGTTATGGTATTTAAAAGGTCCAATATTTAGTGGTTGCCTGAACAAAGCAAAACATGATGTTATGATGTCCTTCACATCAGGTAAAGACAGCAGATGTGGAGATATGGAGCACCTGGTAATGCTGCGTGTGATACTAACTCTTCTCCTAGGTTTCCGACCTTACTGTACCTCTTCACAAAAAAGTTACACCATGACATTTTATCTACACCTAACCAAACTGCCATGCTTCCATTGTGGCATGAAAAATGTGGTTATGCTAGCTGCCATTTTGGTGTTTCACTGTGCTGTCATGATGGAGCGTTCTCAACAAATGCCTTTGTTTTGTATGACGGGGTAGGGACAATCAAAAACAGTGGCATTTAGGTTAGAGGACTTGGTCCTACAACACGTTACCCGTGTGTGTGTGTGTGTGTGTCTCAGAGTTGCAGGTTTCACTGTGTGCTCATCTTTCAAGCTGCAGTACACAGTGTTGTTGTATTGCAAAGCACTGCATTATGCAGCACAGACAGTGTGTTATTTTGTCCAGCCCCTGAACATTAAAAATAATGTTTTTGCTGATGAGAGATATCCAATACCCTTATTTAATTAAAACAAACTATTTGAGGTCATACACGTGGCTGGATTGGTCTAATCCTTCTGGACACTCTCATTACCTAACAGCAGGCGTGTTGGCCTTGGGTTTCCTGAGATTGTCCGTTAACCAGATGGTCACAGGTTCAAGCTTTGAAAAGAGCCAACCTGCAATGTCATATTGTCCTTTAGGACATAACCATTCCCCACCTGTACTGCTGCATAAGTCGGTCTGGGCAAAATATAAATGCAGAAGGTGTTAGTTCAACAATCCAGTAGGAGGCATAGGGTGGGATGAAGGGCTTGGCCTTCGTTTGAGCTAAGCTACATCCACTCCATGTGGCTGCCCATGTCCCTGGCTTTAATGTCATCGGGACCATGTTTTATTCTGCATCATTACGCGTGACAGCCCATTTGTTAGGACTGAGCAGGACTATTTGAATCAATGCCCCAGTATCTCATAGAACCACCTAATTGCTGCCGTTTGAGCCACGGCAGCTAAAAGTTGCTCCCTTTCTTGTTGGGTTACCAGAATACTTGTTCGTCAGCGACTGTCTATGCTGTGTTGCTGTATTATAGTTTAATATAATGATTAATTAAATGTGTTTTTATTATTATTGCAAGTAGAGCGAACACGTGTTAAAGTATTTATTATAATCAGGTGTGTCACTATTACAGTAGATCTAAAATGATTCAATGATGATTATTATTTGTAACATTTTCACATGTCTTAAAAAGCTAAACTAATGCTGTCCTGTGAGCTACTGTAGAGCAGTATACTGTGTCCCCTAAGCTCCCATTGTCTTCCACAGCTATTAGAAAGACAAAGGCACATAATTGCAGATATTTGAATGTGGGAAAAATGTGTCTAACAGCATTTTGCAACACTTCCAACAAACATCCTCTGTGAAATGCATTTAGAATATTACTGAAAGCAAACTGAAAATTGACTAAGTAAATAATGTTTGCCGAATTACATCTGACTAAAATAATAAAACAAGCAGCTAGTGCTTTTTGTCTTTTTATGTCATTTCACCGATGCTCAGTCATGGTATCCGAGTACTATGTTACTTCTTCTGCTTGCTGGCCTATTATTTCAGTCAGCCCAAAAGGAAATGATCTGCAGCATTTTCTCTCTGTCTCCGCCGACCGGTAAAAGAACAACCTTTGACACATGAGAACCAAATGAAAGGTTTCTGTATATTTTAAACGTCAAACAGCGTTTTTCCATCAGCTCTGATTAGTTGTTGAAAATTAAAAAAATAATAATAATGTGGTAAGTCGCAAAGTGAGTGCTGTCATTTATATTTCCCACCATTACTGCTTCCTGCTGGCTGCTTTTACTGACAAGTCTTTAGCTGCACATGATGGGAGTTATTTCATATTGCGGGTATGAGATATAAAGTATAATTTATAGGTTAGAACAAGTGTATTTGTGCTTTACCAGACATTGACATCTGTGCAGCTACAGTATTAACAGCAAATCAAGTGTATTACATCAAATTAACCCTGTCAGTAGTGTTGCGTCCACTGTTCAAACACGTCTTACACACAAACCTATTATCATCTCTGTCAGTCAGCATATTAATAGTCCTGTTTGAACAAAATGAGCCATCGTACATGGCTGGAAGCCTTTTTATTTAGATGTTCTAATGGCATGTATTGAAGTGTTTGATTTATGATTTAAAGCAGGGGGCAGTCAATTATGAATTAAGGACGTCCAGATAAAGAACATTTCCTCATGTACATCGTCATGTTGAAGCTGCATTATAATTTACTTATACATTGTGCACTGTGTGAAGTCAATTACTCAAATCAAACTAAGCTATAATTTAATGCCGGTTCAACAATATTTATCTTCTGTGAAAATCTGGACTCTAGTTGGCTTCAAGATCACTTATTTTCTGTAGCCGAATTGCTTAATTTAGTGTGCAATTTTGTTTTACGTCATTTTTTGCTTTGATTCGTAGTAGCGTTTCACATTCCCACCATCTCAGAGCAGATGAGACACAGTGCTGTTAAACTTCCTATAGGAGGGATGAACATGTACGCTTCAGTCCCTTTTGGATTAAAATCCCGGTTTTCTTTGTCAACCTTCCGCCATGTAGCACAAACCATGACACACTGACTTACTGTTTAGCCTCTTTTCTTTCACTTGTCTTCTCACTACATATTTTTTCTCTCCCTGTCATGGTCACTGTTTTAACTCCAAATGCAGGTTTTCAATAAAGGCTCGCCCCACTCAGCCTGTGATTGGCTTGGCTAATATTCTCACATTGACCATTCTCAGTCCTCATGCCTAACCCGATGGCAATGAGTACTGGCCAATCAGAAACATGTAGGATGTCCCAGTTGCCAAGTAGCAACAGGTGTAGAAACAAAGTCAGAAAAGAGTCGCCGGGTGGAAATGTAATCGCCGCCAAAACTGAATAAAAACTCAATAATATGTCTGTTCTGGGTCCGGGTCCGGACGTGGACCGCTGTCCCCCTATTAATGACCGCTGATCTACAGCCTTCACATTCTAGCTGCTGCCTCTTGATGTTAAAGACGTGTCTAAAGTTAGTGATGCTTCAGTAAATATTGTTATATAGATGCTGTGGCGCTTAGTGTATGGTGATGTTAAAATGTATGTATATGCACATTTTAATTCGTAAATCTGAAATAAAGTCATTTACATTATACATACATTACTGCACTTTTAGTAAGTTACACAATACCAAAAACCGATTTTGAAAAGAGGAAGGCAAATTTAGTTATTAGTAGGTATTAAGAGTTTCCCTTAAAATAAGGTCAGGACTGGAATAAAATGTAAGGTTTTCAAGTGTTCTGGAGGATTCACAATTTAATTTACTCAGAATTAGATGTTGTTGCCCAATAAATGAGGACATATGTGTAATATGTATGCTACTGTCCCTGAACGCCTCTAATGGTGTTACTTTTAAAATTAGGAGTCCAGGCACAGAGCAGATGGGATGTGTGTCATTTGGATATCACTGAGGTAACAGCACTGCCTCTCTTTGTTATAATTTCATCTTCTTTAGCTGCTGCGGCTGCCATTGCTCAGGCTTGTTGAGTGGCAAAGCTGCACAAGTTTATCCAAGAAAAGGAAAGATTAATCCTAATTTTGCAATTTAGGCATTTTTTCTCATGAAATTCAAATCAATTCAATACATTGCCCAGGACTAAATGAAAGGTATGTTTCAGATGAAACTGATATTTGCTTGGTAGCCACATGAACATCTTTTTCTACAGAATGATGTCTGTGCCCATCAAAGTGGGGTGTAATTGCTGTTGTCATTAGATATTACACATGTTTGACTGAATTATATTCAATAAGACTGTAAACATTTATAGACTGTAGCACGCTAATCACACAGGCCATCACCTTCGCACATTTGTTGATCATTAAAAAAAATGATGGCGTTTAAACAGCAAAGGCACGTCTAAAAGTCCCGAAACCATATGGGAATGATTCATTTAATCCCCATATTTTATTTCTTTCTACATTTTATTTGTTCGCTTGATGCTACAAGCACCAAGGTTAGATGTTATTAACAATGATCAACAACATACTTCAAAGAAAAACAGGGAATCTGCCGTCTCTTTCATCATCGAAACCAATATTTGACATCAAATGTGAATAACACGTAATTCCAATACGATATTTTCATCATGTGGTTGCAGAAGACAGTGTAGTGTTTTCCAAGAGTTCGGCTTGGTTGCATTTGGGATATGGCAGCTTTGTGTTGGGATTTGGTAGCGATTGAGTCGTAATGGGTGGGTAGCATTGGGAGCGCTCAGCTATCCCAGAGGATTCATCTGATGAGCCGGGATTGGATTCATCTGCTCTGTCTATCGATTTGTTTTCACCACAAGGACACCTCACTCCAGTTTTGAGCTTAAATTTTTTCATTTTTAACTAGTTCTGAAAAACGTCATTCTATTGAACACAATCTCATCCCATCTGTGCGGGCTTTGGGTGCTTGTTCCTGTTTTGATCACAGTTGTAAGGTAGAATTGTGTTTATGTTCAGCTAAGAAGGGGTGGGGGGGGTGGGGGAGTAGTAAAGCTGAGATGAATTCGTTCTTACAGAGAAACTTATCTTCAGTTTTGTTTTATGATTGTATCAAGGAATTAAGCCTGCTATTAATCCCCCCCCCCCATGAAAAAAGCCTTGTTAGAAAAAAAAAAACATGTTGTCAAGAACTGGCAGTAAGTACAGAAGCAGAGGAATGAAAGTGTTTCACAGTTCCAAAATATGATAAGATAAAATTTTGGATTATAAGAAGAAGCTGAACATCGAGACTGTGTTTTTTGTGGATGTTGTAAAAAGTCCATTCTATCATAAATAGTATATGCACATGATTCACTTCAAAGGCAGATTGCAACTTTAATATTTGATACATGCAGATAGATAGTAGGCTTTTAAGCAGACTCAGTTCCTTCTTCTTTTCACTTAATTCATCTACGCTCACAATGAATCTCTTTACCTGCACTTAAAGAGTAAGATGATTCCTCAAAGTTGGTGTAAACTAGAAACCGTAATCAGGGTAGATGATAGGGAAGATTTCTCCAATTCCTTTGCATGAGCGGCTTACTGATCACCTTTCTAAGTGTGCATGGGCATGAAACAGGAACGTATACGTAGAAAGTAGCAGACGTTGCTTTCCAAAGACAAACATTTAAATATGTGACCTGAGAAAAATAACTGATCTAACTGACTGCCTGTTTCTGTGACACACTCAAAAAAAAGAAGAAAAGATAACATTCATTATTAAGCATTCAAAATTCAGGGTCATTCTCATATCACCTTACAGGTACAGTAGATGACATCATTAAAGAATTCTCTGTGTCTCTAACCATCAAAAATAAACAAAAAGAAAAAATCTGGATATCTTGAGCTGAAACAATTATTTACTACAGATTAGATGATCATCCGAAAATGAATTAGAAGCTACTTTGACATTCCAGTTTTAATTTGTGTGTTATTTTCCTCTCCAAAATCCTTGATCTTTACAATGTGACAATTTTATGCTTTTGTTCCTTTTATTTAACAATAAACTTAATAACTTTGGCTTTCAGGCTTTTAGTTAGTGGACAAAATGGATTTAGGACATTGTATTATTGTCTGACATTTTATAAACCAATGAATGAATCTATGAATTAATCTGGAAATAATCTGAGGATCAATCTGCATATTCTATTTGCCAATACCTACACATTTTCCTTTTGTTTTTTCATTAATTAAACTGCTTAAATTGATTACTCCACTTGTCTTATGAGTTCTTATAAGTGTTTCCTAGCAGGACCCCACAAGACCAAAAACGGGCAATATTCAAACAATTATAATCAGCATAATTAACTAGCTTGGTTAATGATGAAATATACACTTCATCTATAAATATCTTATTTTGAAGATCGCGCTAATATGAGGACAGTGCGGAGTGTCGGGAGTTGCTTAAGTTGCAACTTTCTGACATGTTGGACAAGTGCTCATCACTGTATCGCACATCAATCCTGTTCCGTATCTCCAGGGAGGACTTAAACTGCAGCAGAGCCTTGCAATGAGCTGGACTGTGCTCACAGACAGATCTCCCTCAACTTAGCTAGTGCTGGAGAATTGAGGGGCAGACTAATGACAGGGGAGCTTGTTCTCAGTGCAAAGCACTGAACACTTTAGGGAAAAAGAGCTGTGTTGACCTTAAGGCCTGCAGGCTTCCAGATTTCTTGTGGAAATGTGAAAAAGGAGAAAAAGGGCACAGAATGCCACCGACATAAACATTGTGCTTCACAGTTTCTAAAATGGGTCCAAGAGCAGCAAGTGCATTACAAACTCACCAGTAATGAAGGATGCAATCAGGCCTCCATCCTGAAAACAAGAATCCACTTTTAGTTGATATTCTTACTCAAGAGAAAACTATAATTATGGAAGGTTCAATTTGGCGCTGAACAATAAACAAGTATTTGGACTGAGGTATGTTAATACAAAGTCGAGATCTATTGCAACGGCACAAGGTACCAATTGGTTTTCAAATACGCAGAGCTATTTCCTTCTCATTAGGGCCACACATCGAGCACAGCTTGAGATGAACAAGTCTTGCTTTCCACACAGATTATGGGATCTGTAAAAAAAAATAACAATTCTCCGTGGAGGGCAGACAAAAAAAAAAAAGAATAATGTCCTATTGAGCCTTTGTCCTCATAAGGGAAAACTAAAAATCAATTAATGAACTACCTTAGTCCACTGTTGGCTTCAGTATGCAAAGCAGGCTTGCTGGATGGAAGTAATTGACAGCTTGGAAGCCTAGTGGGTGATTTGAGTGACAAGTGTGTTGCATTAGTGGGTCGGCTCGTTTCTTTTATGATTCATATTACCCAGGTAAGGACATATAGGTTATGGATGATTCTGAAATCATATTTAAACTGACGTCGCAAGAGAATGGGCTCAGAGGCATTTTGAAATCTGCAGGAATCAAGCTAGAATTTTAAATGTATTCATATCAACAATAATAATAATAAAACCATGTAGAGTTTATAATGATTCACGTTCATTAATCCGTTTTTGACAGGGTATGTGAGGCTCAGCCCCAAACATGGTTAATGCGTGTGTTCACGCACTCAACGCACGCTCTTATGCATCTGTGGAGGTGATGAAGCCCAGTGCATTAAGTCACGGTACAGGCTACTAATGCTCAAAGCATTTGTGCAAACATACATAACACTCATGGAGGAATGTGTACTGCTGCAGGCTACTTCCATTACAGAAGGAAGTAACAAAAACACAACTCCAGTCCAGCATTAAATGCATTCTTACCTGAATGAAGAGATACCAAGGTATCAAAAATATAAAAAGTTCTGCAAGAATGTCGTTCAATACATCCTATTCGATGACATTTTGTTTATTCACGCATCAACACATCACTTATTTTAGCCGTTAACTTATGTTTGGTATATCTTAAAGTAATAAAAAGGGCACATTGAGTTTCTGATGGCACAATCATACAACCTTAACAACAACAAACTGACGTTCAATCTACAATCTAGCCAACGGTCTATGGACACGGGATAATATGTGGAAAATATCGCAGGCCAGAGAGGCAGGCGAAGAAAGAAGTAGAGACGAGAAGTCTAATGATTCAGCATTGTGCTGCTGACAATACGGGGTGATAAAGGAGTTTGGGAATTTGCGTCACCCTTTCTGCTCCTGTATTTTGAGGAGAAAGAAAGTCGGTAAACAGGCCCTAGGAAAACATTAGGCCATTAATTATTTGCTAAAGTAACTCATGCACTCTCTGTATATCACAGGAAAAATGAGCTGAAAATGCTAATCATATGCATATTGACTTGAAATAAGAAATTTGAATTTAAATAAATAATACACTGCTGCTTTAAGAGGACTTTGGTACACATTAACATGAGTATCTGATTTGATTTGCATTCTTGTGATCCATAGAATGTATTATCTATGAGCAATTCAGCACCCTCTCTTATCTGCTACCCCCCCACCCCCAATCAATAGAGAGCAGCTCTGAATATAGATTAGGGATGCATATCTAAGGAGCAAATTTTACATGAACTAGGAAACACTTACACATTAAGGAATCTGCTCTTTAATTCATACTTGGCTGCATCCGACATCTCATACCACAAAAATAATTCATATTGCTCTCTCTTAATCAGCATACAAAACCCTGATTCTGTGATGACCTTATTTTCTCTTATTTGGCATGCTCTCCCCACATTTCCCGCATGCCTTGGAGACACTGACAAATTTTGGTGAAGCAGCAATCCTGCAAGCCATCACAGGAAGTACACAGTATGTGCTGCAGTGGCGTAGTGTACATGCAACCAAGCACGGGGCTTCTGACGAGAAAACACACAGCGTACAGTGGATGAGAACGGCTGAATATCTCCCTTGCCCACAGTCTTGGAGTATAACTCACAGCTTGATAAACGAGGCAAAAGTCAAAAGAATCTAAAGCTAGATAGCTTCCGCTCTGCGCCCGACTGAGAGAAGTGTCAGCTTTTTCATCCTCTGACTGATATAGACTGCCATTGTAGAAAACTGATGAGTGCTTTCGAGATTTATGATGCTTTTCCTTGCACGTTAAATATAGACTTTGTAACATTTATCCCGAGCTGCATTGAAAACCTAATCACACGGTACAGCCGTGCATTCAAGAAAAGGGGAAAGATTGCAACTGAAGAGTCACGCAAAAAAAAAAAAAAGAAAAAAAAAAAAAGGCCCTTTAGCACGTTCATTTCTGACATTTTGTGAAACAGACATTTCCCTAAAACTTTGTACCACAGATTTTAACTTCTTCCAGATGTAGTTTGAGACTTGATTTCCTATTCCTCTGGCCTCTGTTCTCAATACAGCAATACGAATGAACATTAGTTTAATCTAGCAGCAACAATAAAAAAGGACCACCGCTGTGAGTCTGAGTATCTGGGTGCAATTTAAAGTAATGGGGCAAATAAGTGTGACAGTTCAGCAGTGTGGTGGACAGTAGCAATGGGGAGGTGAGGCAGTCCAAAATTTTTGCAATTTTCAGTCAGCGTGAGATAAGCTCATATGAGCCAATTGTCAAATGTATTCATATCGTACATTAAAATGGCAATATATAAACATTATTTAAATAGAGCTATTGCTTTACTGAGCATACAGTGACAACAGTGGGTCCAACCTGCATTCTAACTACAATATTAAAGGAGGAAATCCAGCATAAAATGAATTTTACATAATGTTATCACTGTGACCTTGGACAATTCTAATCACATTGGCTAACGTGGGAAACTACGGCCCACGGCTGACAATTCACGTTTATTTGAGTTGCTCTGCTGAGATCGGGAAGGATTCTGCAAATCGTTACTCACGTGGGTTTATTTTGTTAAAATATAATCACTTTCAATGTTGGCTTACAGAGCTTTAAGATTAAAAATTATGTGTATTATTTTGCAGCAGTTTACGTTGATCTAACAGGTTTTTTTAACCTCCTCTGATGATCGTCTACAGTATACTCTCTGGGATCCATTTTTAATCTCTCCACCTTAATGCCTGCAGAAATAATGTCACCAGCAGAGACTTCTGGCTCAGGTCTAAAATGTAAATCGATATATTCATTACCATGTGCCGAATACAAAACCACCCTGCATGGGTAAACGGCTATGGGACATTACATGCATTTCATATCTTGAAACCTTTTTTGTGGTATCATCTGTAAGATGAAGTCAATAAAAACAATTGCGAGTGATTATAAGACAAAGGAGAAGAGAGCAGCACGTGTGAGGACAGGAGATTACTTTGATCGGATGCTTTAGGCTCTAAACCTCGTCAGCCGTCCAATCGGGGATAGAAATGTGTACTTTTGGTATGCAAGTCAGATTTCCTGCCAAAAACATAAATGTATCCTCAGGATATTTTCCTGCCTAGAGTTCAGCAAACTGACCTGAACCCAATGGGCATAACATTTTGCATGTCATGTTCAGGCTGATTACTTGTGTAAAGCATCAAGCTTCAGTCAGACTCAGACTGGTTGATCAGAGGATGACAGAGCTAAAAGCATCTGCAGTGGATGGTTTCTCTTCCTGCACAACCTCTAAACTTAGAGAGAGCACTGTGATCGCATCTTCACAGAGTTCAATTCTGGGCCGAGAATAAAAGGATCCCAGTTTAAAACCCGCAACAGTATTTTGGATTAGTTATACATGATGGATATCTCCAAAGCTGCAGTAGATCTATAACAATATTGTAATATGTTGTAATCCAAAACCGTCGCTGACACTCTTTATTCAAAATGGCAGTGACAGCCAATTCTACAGGCCAATGTGTTAAAAAAAAAGTGGATGTCATGCAACAATGGGAAAGGGTGACATCACCAATTTTACACCTTGTATCTCATGGCTCTAGCTTCGGAAGTATATGTATGTCAATAGTAATAAATACATTTCTGCCGCTTGCGTATGACTATATTGCTCTTTCACTTCTGGAATATAGTAAACCCCCCAGGTGACATCAGCCGGATCCAGTTTTTCAGTTGTGATGATGTCATCTTGTTACTGCTTTAGCAGAGCTACTTCAGAGCTCCTCCGGATGATGTCATCAAATGGAGTATTTCGGCTGGAAGGCGAGATATTTAAATGCAGGTGATTTTATTGCCATCCCCAAGCAAGAACCACAGGAAGCCATTCAAACATCAGTGAGGTTGGCCTTAAAGTCTAGTTTGTGTAACCAGTCATATCTATTGTTTCTGTTTATATTAGTTTGACTATATTTCTACAGACAGACAAAAATAATGATTGCAGCAGTAACAGTCATTTTTAATACTACCTTCATAAATGCACAGACAGATCATTTTACCTCCTAATCAAGGACAGTGTAGGTCACCACCACAATATGGAGCGGTCAAGAGGGAATTCGAGATGACAGCAGTATACATAAATCAGATGCAGATTTATTCTGAAATTTACCAAGTCACTGCATGGTTCCTTGGCAATACCAGTTTGAGTTATTTGATAAAATATGCCGTCTTTATCATTGATTCAACAAGCAAGATTGTTTTTTAATCAACTGGGGAATATTCTTATATTTACTCCTCTGTTGCATGGTATCCATGTACCCAAGCAGTTACAGCATCATCAATTGTTTTTAATGATCCGAGTTTTCTTTTTTTTTTCATAATATTCAAAGGAAACGGTTAAAATTCAGTCCGCGCATCTTGAACCGTTTGTCACATTACACAAGCAAGTCACCTCAGAAAGCCTCATTTGTTTTTTTTTTGGGAGGGGCCAAATTTACATTTTTTTTTTCTGTGGCATTTATGGGAGCACAGACGGCGTGAGCACAGATTAATATGAATTGAAATTTCAAGAGGGAGTGATTACAATGCCAGCTTTGATGTATAATTGTTTTCAATAAGCAGCTGGATTAGACATGGAGGAATGCAGAGACATTAATTCCTGTGCATTATTATGAGCAATCAGTCGATAATTTGTTTGCCACCCCCCTCCCCCCACCTCCTTACAAACACAAAATAACAGTTGGCCTTAGATTAGTGGGAAATAAGACTTGAGAGTGTAAATAGGATGGAGCAATGTATTCTCTCTTAAATGTTGATGATAATGAACCACTGCAGCGTTTACGATGTTCAGATTGTATTGGCTAATGCAAACTTTACACAGCGCTTCAGACACTGCTGACAGCCAGAAAGTCATACACTGATGTATAATTGCATTAGGCAGGATTTCAGCTCAAGCAATGAAAGCGCTGAAAAATAATTACGATTATATAAATGTAAATTCATATTCTACAGGTTGCAAGAAAGTGGAGGAGAACATTATAAGTGGGTTTCTCTTCCTGAAAGTCACTGCCTAACAGATTGGCAGAATTCACCTTGCTGCCATTTCCCCCCCAGCTGCACCCATTTTATTCAGAATAAAGACAGTTTTCACTGCTCATGGTGATGAACAGAAAGTTTCCATTAACTTTTATTAAACCCACATATGGCTTTAATTAATTTTATTAAGGTTATGAAGTAATTTGATTATATGGGCAAGAGGGAGAGCACGGATCTGTATCTGTTCTCCATTTTGGGTTAAGCACTTAGGTTCCACTGAATTCGTTCATTAGACTGGCAGCATGGGAACATTAAAGATACATTTGTTAATAATTGTGCAATTAAATAATCTCATGCGACTCGGATATAATTGAACAAAAAAAATAAAAAATCGTGCAACATCAAAGTTTTACCCCTGTTAAGCTGAATTGGTTTCAGGCTCAAGTGTAAATAAAGTCTTCTCCATGAGTGGATTCATGCACACCAATGCTCACTCAGTTGCTTGGAGGGATTCTTTAGTGTAATCAGAAACCGCTATGTGATAGGGATTTGAACAGCACACTGACATTTGCCTCTCAGAAACACCAAGAAGTGGAAGGTAGCAGCCCTGAAAAGAAATGGGCGCAGGCTTGTTAAGCATTAGAGAGGACTAGACAAATATGGCACTTCAGATGTTGACGTTAGGCTAATGTATACCGTCTGAGCTTAGCGCGGTTATGGCAGGTGTGGAAATGGCTTGCCATCTGTAAGAAATAATATTTGCTTTTGGGCATTTCAATAAGTCTCTGTGGGGGAGCGGGGCGGTATACGGTGCGGTAGGCAGTACAGTGCTTTGGATAGCAAGACGCACAGTGAGAAATTGCTTCTGTTCCCTTCATCTTTATTATGGTTATTGAATTTGGTTCAAAAGGAGCTGACATCAAAGGGTTGCTCAGAGATTCATAATTCGAGAGGTTCAGTGTATTTCATTGTGAACCCAGAAAGGGAATGTCAGAAACAACATTAAAATGAAAGGAATTTTCACATGTGAAAAGCAGGTGTCTCCAGCTGCAGATCCATGTCACTCTGGAGGTTTAGGACGTTTTTTTTTTTTTTTTTTTTTTTAAGGTGCTTCGCTCCAAAGAAAGTAGGACAACTAAAAAGTCCCTGAATGCAACGATTCATGTCTTTGGTAGGGTTTTGCAAAGTCACCAACCCTAATTAGGACTGAAAGAAATAAACATAATGTGAATAAGAATACACACTGTGGTGAAGTTAACTTGACTAGTGCAACACTGAGACTGAGACAAAATGGATTGTTCAAGGTGAAATAAAGCAGGTGATTATATCCTTACATCCCTTTGAAAAGCTATTATGTCTATACTGTACTTCTGTAGATGTCCCATATGGTCAGGTTGGCCGCTTGACTTTGATCTTCAAAGCTGACCTCCCCCCCTCCCCTGATTGATGGATAGGTCCACCATTGATGCCTGCGTATCCATCAAGCAAAGCCACCTGTGATGAATGAATACGTCCTTTATCAACCGTGCATCACCTCATGAAGTATTGTCCTTTTCCACCCAGCCTATTTATCCTTCAGCCAAAGATTGATTAACTATGGATGTGATTCAGTCAGCAATTATGACCTCATCGCTAATCAATCTACCTCTAACAGAGAAAGAGTTCTGCTTACAGTTGGGCCCACTCACATACATGCACAAACACACACTTTTTCCTCAGTCACTGGGATCATGGGAAGGTTTTTTGCTACGGGGATGGTGTCATTGCTCGGTCAATGGATCCATCATTAACCCACCATTAGATGCTTTACCACAGACTTTGGTGCAGATTAGTTATGACTCACAGATGACCGTCAATGAACGTGCCGTCTAAAACACATCCTACACTCACAAACACATCTACATAAACTTGTATCATGGAATTGCGCTACATGTACGTTTTTTTATGTTTAGATACAAGTGCTTCCTCGTAACATTTTTTACTTTGTTTCAAGCACTTCTTTAAATCAGATTTCTATGTTTCTAAGTCACTGTCTTCCCATTTACCAATATCCTTTGGTTCACTCTCTGAAAGGCCTCAGACGTCCTCATCTGGAGATTGACTGCACCCTCTAAATGACCCTTTAGGGTCATACTGTAATGGACTTGCTTTCCACTCTCCGTCCAGGGGCAATCTCCATCTACAACAGACACCCAACCCCCCCCCCCAACATGCAGGGACAGAAAAGGACATAAAATGAGCCCTGGAGTCAAACCCCGCCTGTCCCTGGAAACGCTGTCCCAATGCCCTACCTCTACTTAACAACAAGTCAATGTATCTGTGTAATAACATCACAGATGTAACAGTGAAGTCAATCTGATGTCAGGTTTCACATGGAATATGAAATAAAGACATTTTAAAACATAAAGTAAGAGATGTGAATGATTGTTTCTAAACAGCAATATTTAAAATCTATATTAACTAAGAGTGCAGAACAGGAGGGCATGTGGTGTAAATGCTGCACACCTTACACCCCCGCTTTGCCATTCAACGAAGAAATCAAGTGGTAAGAACTGTGTTTTATAAATTGTTAACAATTAGCCGATAATTGGTTGTTAACGTGGCTGACTTTCGATTAAGACAATTACATCCCTAGATGAGGTCTTTCTGTTTATTAACTCGGCAATTGATAGCTACAGTTAGTCAGGCCCAGCCCGAACACACTAAGCTCGTTACTTGGCTTTTCTTGCTCTTCGTGTCCCTTTCCCTCTTCTTAGTTAGTTAGAGGGGCCTTCCACGGACCACAGGGTCAGTGGTTCGATTCCTGATCCCTCTTGGCTACGTGTCCTTGGGGAAGACACTGAACCCCAATTTGAACATTGTAAAGTGCTTTGGAGGGCTGAGTTTCTCTCTCTCTTCATTCATTCTCTGGAATTTCCATCCTGCATATTATTAATCATATTACTTGTGGTTTACAAATATAGTTAAAAAAATACAGCGTTAGGAGCAAAGGAGTTGCATTCAAACTATAAAAAGAGTCAAAACAGTGCTCAACACTGAGACTCCGCCACAGCCCTGAATCTCAGGTGCACAACTTAGTTCAGCAGTTCCAACGTTGACAGAAATATTGTTCACATCAACCCACCTCTGCCTACATCAATAGAAAGAAGCATTCCCTAGAGCACTGTTAGGTAAAAAGATGCAATTTTGCTACCTGGAAATCAGAGTCAAGCATGTCAGACGTGAAAATTGGCCGGCTCAGCCAAAGCACATCAGTGTTAAACTGCTGAGAAGGTTCTTAAATGTACCACAGAAAGGCCACGAGAAAGACGCAGCAGGAACACTCGTCAGGTGGAGCAATTTGTCAGATGGATTTAAAAAGCTGGAAACATTCTCCTTTGATTTTTTTTAAATCAAAATAAGAGTGTTCTACTTTATGAAATGTACAGTATTGTATAAGGCAGCACAAAGGCTGTGCTCTTCTAAAGGCTACGGGTTTTTCGTACCAGTAGCCAAAACTGACCAAAGGATATTTACAGCTGTTTGGCAACATCCAAGTGAACTTACACGTATTTAGACCCTCAAAAGTATGTAAGGAGGAGGTTGGGGTGGTTGGATGGTTGTTGTCTCTCAGTTCTCAGTTGATTTTTGAGCATTGCATCCAAACCACGGTATCCTATTACAGAAATATCTATTATCACCCACTTGTGCCAGGCTGGAAATCAAACAAACACACCTTTCAAACTACTGTCATAGGAAAGAGAGTCAATCAGAAATCGTTTTTTTACACCTTAATCTAAACTAGATTAAAGACCAAAAAGTCAGATATTAGTTACAAGTCCTAATAAGGTAATCCTTTTATTTTTCATGTTGCCACATTTATCACTTTTGCTGCTAGTTTAAAAATAACTTGATGGTCTAGCTCCTATAATCTGAGTTCATACCATCGCACAAGTCGGAGGGATTCGTGATGCACTGTCAGATGTTTGAATCAGAGATTTTTCATATTTTCAGAGAGTGATTCAAAGATTATTAGAGAGGAGAAAGTAAAAATCTGGTTGCTGCAGTAAACAAGGTGCAGAATTTAAATAGGGAAAAACTAATTCAGCACCAGCACAGGTGTCAGGGGAGAGTGTGTCTGATATTTTTACGTAAATCTTATCAACTTTGCTTAGAAAAGGCTCTAAAATGATTGAAAGCTCGAATGATGGGTACAGCTAGTTCTTCAAATGCATTGTTTTTATTAATGCTATCTGGGATGTATACATTAGTAATATATGTAGTTCCGACCAGATAAGACCAAATGCTGATTTCTTCTCATAAAGACATGCTAAGATAGTTGTTTCATAACAGCCTCAGATTGGCCAATTAAACAATTACGTCTGATTAGCATTTATTTGTCAGTGATTGTAGAGTGCTGTTAAATGATGAAAAAGTCTTCTCTCCTACATGTTAGTACATTAGCAGCATTCGACAGCAAACAATATGGATTATCAGTACTTAGATCTATGATCCTGAACTGATATTACTCATCAGATCAAAACCAAGATTTTTGGTATCCAAGTGTCCAACAGGTGAACTGTTTTTTGGTTCATTGCTATTATCGATACATGCTCTTCCCTGATGCAATAGATCCCCTGGTAAATTGGTAACAGTCTCACAGAAAAAGTTCAGCAGAAAATACTGTTGGAACAATAACACTGCCTTGCCATGGGAATTGAAAGATAATTGTATGAGCCTGTGGCATTGCTGTTTCATAAGCGTCATGCTCCATTTCTGATTTCCACCAGAAAACTGTTTCTTTTTCCCTCCTTTGCACATATTTATTTCTGGCACTTAATTCTAGTCTCTGTTTATGTATATCTTAAATCACATGTTCTCCTCTGTCCTTGCAAAAATGAGAATAGGCACCGTTTCTGGAACAGAAATACCAACAATGCACATCTTAGCCATTAAGCACAATAACAACATCTTCAAAAAGGGCAGTTGGAAAAGAGAGGGCACACCAAAGCATGAACATGCTGTTGAATAAATACATTAATTAAGGGGGAATTATGTGCTTTGGGGCTTGAGTTGGCTTGCTTTCAAGTGCCAAGGGTCCTCATAAATATACATTTAAAAGACATGTGGCAAGATCAAGAAGTAACCTCTTAACAATGAACTTGTGTATCGTCATTTCTCTGATAAACACCTAGCACACACTGGTAGCCTTGTTAAGAAACCAACAATTTTTTGCTTATTATTAATACATGTAAATTAATGCTGTGTTTATTTGAGCTGAGAACTCTTCCAAGTCATGGGACACAGTCTGTTTAGTTTCAACTCTCGAGATGCAGACAGAAATATCAAATGCCAGTGGTCCCTTGACAGCACAAGACTACCTCACTTTTGTCGCACAGTCTCATGAGATTCTCAACTCACACTGATGTTTTATTCTGTGCATCCTGTTATAAGAGCATTGCTGCTGTAAAAATGTGTAGATCTTTGCAGGAGTTGTAAGAAAAGAAGCTGCTTTGGAGCGGAGCGACTTTGAAGGAGGAGAACTGACCACACAGTATTAACAAATACTCCCCCAATGTGTGGGGACTTTTCTAACACAAAGCTCTTTCTACAGTAAGTCTTCTCTAATTGAATACCCTATCTGGACAGCCTTTATGATGTATCACTGTGCTCAACAAAAGTGACATTTTTTTATCTTGGTTTGCAGAGCATTTCGAATACAGACCCCTTTAATGAATTGGTCCAGTAATGCTTGCCATTATTGATGGATGGCACAGAGGTGAATGTAATGGCACGGAACTGCTACTTTACGCATAATTTTATAAATTCATCTGCATTGGATTTTATTTTTAAGTCCGTGTGAATATAGCAGCATGGGTAACTTCTTTTCTACTACATTGTTTCATTCAGGGTTGTGATTAAAAGTGCTACAAAGACAAGGAACTACGCACGAGTAGTAGAACAAACTATGCTATTTACATGTAGCAAAATATTTTATAAAATCATGTCTAGCTCCTTGGCTAAATACTGTAAGTTAGCATCGCTACCCTACTTACTGCCAGAAGTAGCTTTGAGACATTCAAATAATACAGTATCTGTATTTCACATTTTTAAACTAGCCCTGGATAACCGAGTTTGAGTATATTTCATTTTTTTCCAAACAATTTAAAATGTATATTCTATGTATTATTCCTGTTCTGTGTTCACTTTAGCAATATTTCTTTCGAGGCCAGTCGATGAAATGGCACCTGTTCTAAAAAGGTGCCATAAAAATCAAACTTTATTTACTATAGGTCGTTATGTCCCTGTCCTTCGCCCTCATGGTTACAAAGATAAATGCAAATCACGGCAGGTTTAGATGCAAAAACAACTTTGTCGGGTTTAGGCACAAAAAGTACTTTGTTAGGTTTAAGGAAAAATAATGCTTTGTGTTACAGTGAAAACTTAAAGGAGCATCCTGGTCAGATTTCACCATTTTCCTACTTTGGGATTTAAAGGCTTCAGTCAGACGAATCCTCTACACCTTCTCAAACCATAACAAAACTATAAAACACAGTGATGGGTCACCAGGTTAGCCAACAGATTATTTTAGTAGAAAGTTCATTTTAAGAGTCAATTATTGACAAATTTCTCTGGATAATCTTGTTAAATTACCATGAACAGCTTTCTACCATCATATACGCTTGTGTTGGTAGATTTAGCTTTTTCAACTTGTTATCTTAGTGCAAAGAGATTGTATGTAAACCCACGAGCCATGTCGCATGATGGTTCCCTTTTCTATCTCTCATATCCTTCCTGTTCCATTGCGACAGTCTGGCCTTGCACATGGTGGCTTTACAACGTGCAACCCTACACCCAGGTGTTTCCTCAACCTCCATCTGTTCCCCCTGTGCCTGGGAGTCTCATCATGGAGCCTTTGCTCATTGTTGACTAGACACAGCAGGTACTGGTAGGCAACCTCTATGGCAAAAGACCAAAGAGTGAAATGTGATTCCAGAAATGTCGATGCAAAATTCTCTGAAATTCAAGAGCTGCTAAGTATATGATACTCTGACTTACTGTTGTTTTATTAGGATAATGTCTTGCCACTTACCCATGATAAGTATTTACATAATGAAGCCTGCAAAAACTATTTTTGACGATTGTTAACAATATTTGTGCCTTCATGATCATTAGACTATACTGTCAAGGTCAAGACTAAGCAGTAGTGACATTACTAATTGGGAACTGAAATGATTCGATTCAATTTGTGCTAATTTACCAAGTGATCTGCCAATATTATCTGTGGCACACAGGGGGTGGCTGATTTCACTGGCTCTCTGCTGCATATTATTATTTTTTTGCTTCTCCCTTCACAGATCAAGGGTACAGATGACTTTTGTCAGCCATCAGATGCTGTGTGGCAGATGTCACAGCATTTATTGTCACCATGATTTATTAGTTTAGAATGACCACAGCCACAGGGAGGAACACATCAAAAAGGCCAGGCACTGGTGTAGGGGAGCTACTGAATGCCAACTCTTCCAACAACTTTCATCCCATCCCTCTGAGGACCGCACGTTTTGCTTCTGGTTATTGTTTGGCCATCTGCTGTATTCCGAATCTCTTTGACTATACTGCTAAGCAAACATCCAGTCTCTGCCAAATACCATCACCTTCCTTTTGCCCCTTTAATTCGACCCCAACTGTGTACCTTCCCTTAGATCAAGTGCAAATTTGTTTGATCAACTCACATGGCAGAAGTTCATTTCTGATGGAATTCAATCTTGTGTATGTGTGTGTGCATGTGTATATATATATTTCTCAGTGGCATTGCTGCGGTTGACCTTGTAATAAAGTTTGTGCTTTATTTAGCCTATAAATTCACCTACCCGAGCATTTGAGGTCTTATAACCCAGCACAGTCTAATTGCCGGTTCTAAGCTCAGCAAAAATCGACATGCAGACCACACAATTAGCTGTGGTGACTCCAAGTAACCGGATAAAGCAAATAACAATAGGTATAGGTTTAAAAGTCTCTTATTGTTGTGACTAACTCAAATTATATTAACTGAAAACCCACATTTAGGGAAAACAGCCAATGTGGTTACTCACTTAAAATTAAAACCACACATCTTTAAAACAAGACCATCATACACAGCAGATGTCACCCACACCTAACTTCAATGCATTTAAGAAATGAAAGAAAAATAAAAACTCACTTCTGCTTAATAAAGGCATACAGATGAATCAGTTCAATGAATTACACATATTTTCAACACAAAACATCAACCTCTTCTAGCAAAACCCTGGGACATGACATGCAAAGGGGCTTTAATAGAACAGAATTAAATTTCCTTTTTGCCCCTTTTAATCAATCTAATTTAAAATGCATAATAAAAATATACATGAGGTCAACTCTAAAATGTGGTAATATCCAGGAAAAGTGGAGGAATATGAAAAAAAAAACCACCTTTCTGTGATGTTTTCTAGTTGTGTTACATAGTTTTTCTTCCATTATTGAAACCGTTTCCAATTTCATTCAGAAGTCCTGTACACAGCTTTCAAATTCCTCTCAGCAAATTTCATTACCAATAAAATTCAGTTTAACAAATTTCACGAATGCCTTGCTGCCACTTACAGTACGTTTTCTAAATGAACTATGATAGCAAAGCATTCCACTGATGTTTAACCTTCAAGGTTGACCTTGTGATGGCTATTCTCTGCTGATGCTTGCCAGAGATAAAAGCTATGAGCCCTTCTCACTCACCCCCACCACACGCCAAGGACACACGCATCATCGCTTTACTGGCCTATCTGCCCAGGTGATGCATGGCCCCTATAGCCAGTCAGTCTGAGGCAGTATTTATAACAAACTCTGTGAGGCAGCAACCGACTCATCACAGTCAAGACCTCAGAATCCTTGGTCTCCCAGAGCACTCACATAGGTTTTGTTATTTGCAATGAAAAAAAAAATAAAAAAAAAAAATATATATCTATATCTATATATATCTATATCTATATATATATATATAGATATATATAGATATATATAGATATATAGATAGATAGATAGATAGAATGCAGTTTTCAGCTATGGGAATGCAATTGAGATGTCAATGGGGGGATGGAGTGTGTGAGATTTTAAAGTTAATTCATTTTGCTAAAAGCAAGCAATGTGCTTTAAAAATGAAATGCTTACTTTGCTCGGCTCTGCATCAAGGATCTGCAATAAATCATGCTGTAAGAGACATTTTGGCTTTCATAAAGTGATAGAAGTTAAGAGAAAGGCCTTAAACTTAAATGTTTATATCAACAGATCCTTCAGAACAATTTGTTGGAAGCGGTAAAGACGTATCACACATTAGCGAAAAGATAAAATCAAATGAGCATAAGGATGAACGCTGCTAAACCTGTCTAATGCAATTTTAAGAAGAAAGTGAATCAAAATCTGCATCAAGTGTCAGGGCAAAGACGCCGTGTGACTGGCAGGGAAGAACGAAAAAAAAAAAAACCCAAAAAACAGTCAATGCTTGAAAATCATTTGGTATCAGTGGGAGACAAAGCACTGACAGGTGTTTATGCAAATCATCAGTGAATGAATTCATCTCCCTAATGGGGAAAACAGCAGTCTCAGAATAATGTGAAGCATGAGGAAGTAGATGTAGTCCACTTGTGAAGTCATGAGCATATTGGAAGCTGTACAGTGTAATAGAGACATATAGTTGGAAAAAAAAAATTGAAGGTTATCTATTGTTTTAGTATGAAAACATATGGTATATTTTTAATAATTCCGTTATTCTGCAAACATATGGAGCTGGAACAAGCTATTAAGCTTTTAAATGCAGCTATGCACAAATGCCCATTTCTTTTTTTAGACTAGTTTATTCAAACTAGCAGGACAGATCATATATGAAATGCAACTACAAAGCTAAAACTTGGTATATAATATCACTATGGATCTTTTTAACATTGATGTGGTAAACAGGATATAAAGCAACTATTATCCAAATGTGTCAAATGAAAACAAGATCATTATCTAAAAGGCCTCACTCCATTGATGAACCTACAAAGAACTGAATGTTGGTTGATTAGCTGTCTGACTGTTTTAATATTCTGATAACATATCTTTTTGTCGTAGAATGCAGCACTTTTCCGTTCAAAACGCCATCAAATCCCAACATGTGCAACCTGCTCACTGCAAACAAGTAAGTACAGCTTGTAACTAGCTGGTGAACACAGCAGAGCACTGAGCAGCTAAAAGACACTTATTCCTCAGAGGTTAGAATGGAACAAAAAGTAGCTTCTGTTTCTGTAGTCTTCTATGTCCCCAGAGGATCTTAAGATAAACTACCCTGATAAAGGTTTGATTTTCCTTTGACAGTGATCCATTTGTAACTCGTTCAGCATACTGCACCAAACTGCTCATCATTAAAAAAAAAAAGATTACAATATGTTATGTTGATCCTGCTGGTGCCAAAGCATGCATCCTATAATGGATAAAATTAGTCTAATGCTAGTGGGCACATTTTAGCAACAAATATATGGCCACAATGTGATGGTTAATTAAGCTTTTACATAAGTGTTTATGAAATTCAAGAAAAGTAGACTCATTTATGGTTTAGAAACAATTTAATATCAGCCTGCATGCCATCTTGTTTTCACTCCAAAAAAAACAACAACACATGACCCTTTCATTACACACATGATCCTATATTTATACAAGACATACCGGCCTCACACGGTGACCAACTTTACAACTTTTGCAATCGGAAAAGTTAGATGTTTTATTCTAATGGTAGATCTAGAATAAGAGTCAGGGGAGTGACTGACTGTACAAAAATGCCATTTCTTTATTGAAAACCGACTGGAACAGGAAGTTTACGGAGAAAGGAAAACATATTCTGCATAAACTGTAAAGCCCTTTGAGACCAAATGGTGATTTATGATTTTGAGCTTTATAATTTGGACTGAACTTGACAGTGATACATCACTTAAAAAGTAACAATGCAATATTGGTTTGAGACTTCCTATTTGATACGTTTCTCACTTTCAACTGGTATTATCCCAGTTATTCCTCATAGTGGCATCAATTAACATACCGTCTGATAAATATTCAAAGTTCTTTTCATATCCTGTCATGGGAGAACAAAATGGAGGCAGTGCACAGGGCTTACATCTTATTAATGACTCATTTACTTTGATCATGAGCTGTCATTACACTGTTTGTTTCTTTTATTTTGTGCCATTCAACATCTGTCCAGAGACTGTAAAAAATCTGACAACATTTAAGAAGAAGATTTTCAAAGTTGCCACAACTGTGAACTGTTAAGTTTGATAAGTGTCTGATACAGACATGCCTACTAAGGATGGGAATATTTAAGTGATTTATGAAAGGTTTAATTACACTGTCTATATTCAGACTACTGTATCTGTCACATCTGCAGCTGTTCCCAAAACTTCAAAACAATGCATTATTTTGGCGTCTTTGTGTGACTTCCCTATAGGGGCGCAGTTATGTTAATGCTGAATCATTGATATTCTAGTAAAGCCTTTCTATTTTCAGCGTGCACAGCAAATCCTTCCAGCAACTCTCTTTAATGAATACTTTCTCTTTTTCATGTATTTAAACTAGGGCTGGATGTCCTTCCATTGACAGTTTGTTGACTAACAATATAGTGGTGTTTCACGCCTGAATCACAAGATTGCTACATTACCATACCATTAAACGGGCTGTTATCAGTTCCTATCAGCCCATAATCAGGGTTCAAAAGGTCATCTACTAGCCTCTACTAGTTTCAGTAAACTGGAGTCCTGCTTACAATAGTAAACACAAGAATGTATGTGGTTAAGCAGAGGTAAAAGGTCAACCTGGTTGGGTGGAAGCATAAAGACTGAGTTGGCTTGAAATACCAGTAAATATAGTATAAACAGTTGCCACCGCGTCTCCTAAAGATTACGATGCTACACAACTAACACAAAGTTTTTGTAGCGAACATAACCACTTAATTAATGAGTTAGTGTTCGAGTAAGATCGGCGAGGTGTTTCAAAGCGATAGAACACATTTTGTGTAAAACATTAGATTTTCCTCTCTTACACCAGGCCTCGATCTTCCTCTGACCCTAACCAAAAAAAGTGGACATTGTACTGCCTATTACTTCAGAAAAACAAAACCAGATATTTTACTGTGAGATCAGATATTTTGGGGGACAAAACTATGTTTTCCGCTCACATTTCATTGGCATTTTCACTGCATCTCACCATATTCTCATTATGTTCACAGCAAACTCCCGGGATAAGATTCAACTTTATTAATCACACGGGGAAATTGTGTAGTCGCCTTTGCAGTTTAGTTGTATGGGAATGTAATGTTTGGGTGAGAGTGCTTCAGTTTGAAGTACGGGATATAAGCAGTGATAAGTGCACATTAAATGGTGTGTGCTGGTCAAAATCATGCACGTAGTTTACAGGCATGTGAACATGTACAGTTGACTGTAGTAAAGCAGTGGTTTCTGTGAGGTTGGGATCGACAGAAATAGTAGCTTCATTACGACACATCAGACTAAGAAGGTAATTCCTCCGATGGACTCACTCAGACAAGTCATTCGGGGAAGCAAATGTGTTTCTGCCACCGAGTCACTTCACTAATCTAATGAGAATCAGGGACTTCAGAGTGGAAGACAGTCGGTGCTTACCAAATCATTATGGTCAATAAACTGTGGGTTTATTTAGCCTGAATCTACATAGCATCCTCCTCCACAACCCACATCTCTCCTTTGCTCTCGCTCGCTATGATTTTGTTTGTGTCTCCGCGTTTGGCTAATTTTGCACTTGGATGTAAGTTTGACTCACAGGAGAATGCTCCTCTTTTGCATAATCAGGTTTCTAGGGCTAGAGATGTAATACAGCTGCAGTGAGAGATGCCGTGCGGCCTCAACCTCTAGAGTGATGCAGTGCAAATGAAGTGTCCACTGATCCCACAGCCATCCAAATGCAATGAACTCTTTGAGCACATCACTGTACATATGGGGGACACTGTGAGTACCAAGCGAATGAAAGTGAATAGCTGATGTGTCAGTGCATACTGGAGGTGATTCGGGGATGAGAAATGCAAAGGTATTATCGTGCACCTTAAAAAAAAGAACAAACTGTGCAGCATCACATATTTACCATTAGCCCAAAGTGAAAAGGCCAAGGTAACGTATTGACTGAACAGCAAACCGCACTGTTTATAGATTTTCGAAGCGCACAGAGTCGAGTGGAACTGGTAAAAGTCTCTGAGTCAGAGGGTTAAAGCTGAAATCAGTAAGTTAAGGAGAAGCACATAGCTGTCAGCTGACCTCTATACCCACTGGCTGCCTCAGCTTTGACCCAGGATCGATCCAGTGCTGGCCAGTTAACTCTTGGCCTCTCATCCTCAGCGAGGTGCCGTGTAAGGACGACTCCCGGCTTTAGGAACGAAATCTTTTTGTGGAACAAGTGCGATGTCTGTCCAGTGTGTCAAATGTATTCACTGATTCCACTGATGGTCAAAGTCACGCATCTTCACAAGTGCACTATTTACACTTCAAGGTATTCATTTGTAAGTTGTGATTTATCTATGAGGTATTCAGTATTTTTTGCTGATACTGGTCTTTATTGTAATAGTAAATGTTCAAACATCTCAACTTCACTGTACTTTGCAATTTTCTGTCCGTGTGTGCTGTCACATTAAGCATTTTCTTCCACCTCAGCAATTGTAGTACATCTTCATAGTTTCTATACGCCTCTTCTTGGCCTTAAAATATAACCTCTTCTGCTTGGACGCAGCACTTTTGAGCACAGACACTTTTAGGTGGATTTAGACTTGATTTATATTCTTTGAGAACACACTATAATGTGCCCTCAGGGATATTTAGCATTTTGCAAGTATTCTCCTGTCACTGCCTCATGCGGCTTTTATCTCAAGTGTTTGCTATGGTGTATGATTCCCTGTAGTTTTTTCGGACTTGAATATACAGATCAAGAGGTTTTAAACTATAAACCTTAATTGTGCACTAGTGATAGCTAGTATCAATACCAACTGGTCCTTTTAAAGTATCTTTAACAAGTGGTTATTTTATAGCCCAACAGTTATAATTTCCATTGCAACTTTGCTGTTTTTGAACAATCCATGTTAATTTAATCTAATTTGTTGCTTCATGCCATTTCTACTGGTATGTATCCAAAAGTCAACCGCAGCGGCTACATAAACTTACCTCTTTGGGCACTTTCTAATTATAATAAACAATTACATCTGATTATGCTAATTACATAACATGTCACGCGATTTTATAGAAACTGTGTCCCTTTCACTACATTATTAGAGTATGAGAGAATATAAGAAATAATTGTCATCTTAAATATAAACGGTAGTTGTGGCTTCAAAGACTTATTTATGTCCGACAACAGACTGGGAGCTAAAATGAGATGTACCGGCTCTATCGCGCTGACAAAAAAAGCTGTCACTTCCTCATTGATAAAAGTGAGAACTAGATACTATGCTGACAAATAAGGCAGTAAAGAAATAGCCCCACTGCATCTGTAAGAGGTAAGAATAAAGAAATGATAGAGTAAATATAGATATACTTTTCAAACACTGAGTCAGTGAGGTCATTGCATGAGGCAGTAGAGAAGATACTGTTCTGTGAGAAAAAGCTGAAAGACATTGGACCCATCAGTCATTCATTTACCGTGGCCTCCTCTAGAGAGAGGGAAACACAAACAACGCCGAGAGTCTCACATTGTAGCTACACTGATCATTTCTCTCTGCGTCTTTTAAGGTGTCGATGCATAGACGTGTTCACAGCAGGCAGTTTACCAGTGAACGTTCAAAGGCAAATCCCCCATTGGTTTATGTGCTATATTACATTAATAACACCCCTGTCCCGTGGGTGGCGGAAGCTTGACAGCGTTCTGGTCCCAGGCTGACCGAGCTGCTCCTGTTTGGGACTGAAGGCTCAGCAGGAGGAAGTCAAACAGCAGGAGGTATGACTGTCACCATAAGCCACACAATCTGGTAGCTTACCTGGTGCTTAATTAATCTTTGTTTTACCAAATGACAACACGTGAATGTCCTCGTCATCCATCCAGGTATGATTTATTATTGATATTAATTTAATTCTGACTAGTCATGAATAATTACATTCATTGTTATAACTGTACTACTGTATTTCAATAATTGGATTTCTTTATTATTATTATTATTATTATTATTATTATTATTATTATTATTATTATTATTATATTTGAAAGCTATGGGTATCATGAAATTAATCAGCTCTGCCTCTCTGTGCTCTGCTTCACAATTTACTCTCCACCCCTTTCGGCACAGCCCTACACGTGAGCGTCAAACAAATAAGACTGCTCCTAAACTTGCTCCCCTCCCATAGCAATGATGTGTTATGTGCTTGACACCTCAGCTCCAAGAGAGAGGAGGTTTTCCACAGCAGGGGAAAGTGACTGCAAAGACATGTCTGTCTGCCCTCTCCCCCAACAGACATGTCATCTTCCCTGTCATCTTTTTGAAAAAGAGCCAGAAGTTATAAGCTCAGGTGTGTTTTAGTCCCCTTTAGTTTTCGGACTACATCTTTCATACATACATTATGTTTCACATTTTCAAAGTGCCGTTTCAAACTTAAATCATTAAGCTCACGCCTCATATCAAACATCCAAAAACTAAATACGTTATGATACGAAATGCTACAACAAAACATGAACCAATCAGGCATAACATTAAGACCACCTCTTCTTCCACTTCCACTTTGACCTCAATAATAAACCCATAGTACAACCCCAATTCCCAAAAAGTGGTGCTATGTGTCAATGTTAATAAAAACAATGCAATGACTTGCAAATCTCATTAACCCATATTTTATTCTCTATAGAACACAAACAAACATTGTATCAGATGTTGAAACTGACACATTTTACCATTTCATGTAAAATATTTGCTCAATTTGAATTTGATGGCAGCAGCACATCTCAAATAAATGTACTTGCTGCAGACCTTTCACCAATAGAAAACTGGTTGGGCTGGTGAGCAGCTAGAATCCTGCATCAGACAAGAAGGGCACAAGATTCCTCTCCTAAAACCCCAACAACTGGTGTTCTAACTTCCCAAATGTTTACAGACAGTTGTTAAGAGATGCTACACAATGATGCTAGCGATTGCCCCGTTCAAACTATTTTGAGATGCGTTGCTGGCACCAAATTAAACATGAGCTAATATGTTCCATGAAACGGTAAAACCGTCTCAGTTTCAACAGCATTCTGTTTTTATTTAGGTTTTACACATCGTCCCAACGTTATTCTACAACCCCAATTCAAATAATTTCCTTTCTGACAGTTTCAGCATAAAAACTGAGATATTTTAACCTTGTAATAGTAGAATTCATGGCACAGCAACAGTATCGGATCACTAAAGACTGATTGTATTTTAAATTGTAAGGAAACCTATTCACAGATCAACACACTGGTTAAGTATGTAACGAATCCCACAACAATATATCCAGGAGTTCAGCAGAGATTTATTCGAATCAAATTGTCAGCCTAATGTTTGTGCTCTATTATCGTGTACATACTGAGATATTTTACTAAGTAACTGAATTTTGTCTTGTTGGTTTCACTAAAGTTTGAGTGATTGAATCGGTGGTATTGATATGTTTGGGCTCATGGCTGAAGACTGGCATAAACATCTTATTTGGCTTGAATGGACATCAGACAATCCGGCATGAGTTACTGACATGGCTCAGCTCTGCTGGGATTGAACTTAATGTGTGTGGAAGCTGAGTTTCTTTTACCTTCCTGCAGCCTGTTGACTGAAAGTAAGGTAAACTGCCTGAATCCTTTGACTTTTATGAAACAAATATTTCAGGCATATGAGTTTTATCAGTTCATCTGATTTAGTTGTACATCCTTCAGTGCTTCGCTTCCGGCCTAAGGGCTTCTACCAATGAAGACCAACCTATGGCGTGTGACATTAGACAAAGTTCATCCTCTTGCCACAGAGATTCTCTCCTAGGGAGGTAAGCCTTGTTGATGATAATTACACACATTAATCTTGTTTTACCCATCTGCTTGGTAATCAGTTTGTCAAAGTCGGCCAGGATTTTCATTCCAGATACAGCAGTGCCTCTAGTATAGCATTTTTTTTTGGATTGTCTCTTCTTCTTGGCTTGCCGGATCTTACCAGAGGCAAACCAAAAGAAGAGCCTGCCAAATTGAGAGGGGACTGCCAGCATGTGACACTATTCATTGGAGTGAGAGTCATAGTTGTTGAGACACTGCTTAATTTTAGCTCTTCTGGCACCTTCGTCCCCTTTATAACCGTGCCAAAAGGTGGCACGATGAGATACAAACTTACAACACATCATCAATATATAATTGATTGGTGTACAGTTGGGTCAGGGTTTAGTTCAAGCTCTGGGCACACAGCCCATTTATTATGGCTTCTCTTAATTTTCTAAATGTCCCTTTGTCACAGAAGCACACAGGCCATAAATGTGCACATGTTCTGGCATCCTTTGGTGTGGTCACACTAACAATATGCATTTTCTTGGGGCAAGCCATACTGTGAAAGTGTTATTTGTTATGTTTCAGTACTTTACGGTCCACAAATTTGAACTGCAATGTAACAGGAACCCTTCGGCGGCTGATGTCTTTGTGCCTTCGACAAGTCTGGACATTTTTAATCCCATTGTCTTTTATGTTCCCAGGCAAACCCACCAATGACTGTAAATAGATCCGATCTTAAACGCATCTTAACAGAAGGCTCGAGGCAGCACAAACAAGGTTTAAACACGTTGACATTTTGTCACTTTTTTGAAAGAAAAACTTTGTTCACTTTTGAAATCAATTGTCTTTTTAAAAATACCAACAGATACTAAAACTAAAAATGACCTGCCTATACTCAATGGAAATCTGTGTAAGTCTGTCAGTCCAATGTGAATCAGAATGTTCATCAGTATTTTTTGCCTATATTAAATGAAAAATTAAAAAAAAAAAGAGCTTAATGTAAAAATGATCTAAAGATTAATCAAACAAAAATAATCATCAGGTGCAGCCCTAGTTGCCGTAGCTGTTTGTGTTTAGCACAAGCCATCTCCTTTTACAGTGCACCTAATCACTTGGGCCATTAATAATTATTATTATTATGACAATAAAGAGCAGCTTTATACTGCACATGAACATGCTGTGTATGATCACTTGTATTGTGTAGGGTGTATACACACACTGTGTTGCTCTTAAAATGAGGATAAAACCTTGGATCTTGATAGGTAATAATGAATATTTATGTACATGAAGCATGAGCACACTGGACTTTAGCACATTATTACACTATGTAGCCCTGAGCTCAGAAGAAAAAGGACAAAGAAATATGTATTCATTTATACTTTTCTCTCTTACTCTAGCATTAGTCGGTAGTCCCATATAATCAAGCCATTTTAATATGTGTCCATCTCAAGGACACACTCTGTAGAGGGACACACACTGGCTATTGTGCTTTTGACCTTTTAGTGATGGGAAAGTCTAACTGTGTTACCTCCAACAAGGGCTTTTTATTCAAATAACATGTTGTTTTTAATATTCCCAAACACAAGGTGACCACCAACGCCACCACCACTGCCAAGGTCAAAGTTTTATTCCCATTTTCCCACAAAACAACTTCAAATTAAAAAAATTTGAAAGGTAAGACATACACTATTGAGTCCAAAATGAATATTAATAAAAGAAAGAAAAATAGAGGAAGTTAAAAAGGCAAAAGAATCATAACAATGTTTATATTGATGTAATAAATATTACACATAAACTATTAGCTTTAATAATAGGCTGCAGAAAGAATAAGATATTCAGGAAGTGGGAAGATCATATCAATCAACACATTCACAAAAGCTAATACTACAATGGTGAAGTTGTATATCTTTATATGTTTTTAGAAAATTGTTAATTAATGACAATATGCATTGGATACCGTGTCCCTGACAGCTACAAATGTTCTCTACTGACTTTTTTTGTGATGTCCTTACTGTGTTGTTGATTAAGCAAATTATGATTTCTAATGCTAAAAGATATATGACCTTTATATATGACCTTTAAGCAAACTGTCCTTTTTTCAAGACCATAGCCACAGTGTAACAGAGCACCTAAAGTGAATCTTTCTCCATAAAGTCACACTGGATTTGTGGCTTTCCACTTTGAAGGGTCAGGTATATTAAAAGGATGTGGATTTTATCTGAATTCTTCACCCTCAGCCCATTGAGTGCATCAGAGTTGTTTTAGGATCAATATTTGCTGTTTCAACCACAGACTGCCATTAACACACAGGTTATATGACTGCTTGGGAGCATAACCTAATGTGGTTATGTGCATTGATGCCGACAACCCACTCACCCCCACCTTGCACGTATGTAAGCAACTACTTGTTTAAAAGCAGTTTAAACTAGTAGTTTAAACTTTTTTTCCTACAAATCAGTGTCTTCTGTTACATTTAAATTACGGGACCTGGTACACAACAAAATCTAATTTAAATATGTGAATTTCAGTCATAATTAAAACATTTAGGAGCTCGTACAGTTAATCATTCTATAATAAACACCCACATTTTGTCTTCCACACATTCTGCACAGTAGCGGTTAGATGGAACAAACAAACACTCCCTCACAAAATTGATCAGTTTGATTAGAAAGTTATGTCACGACTTGTATAAAAAATAAAGTCACATTTCAGATTTCTTGACATGTGCATTGTCAGACGGTGGTGTCGAGAATACTGTATATATGTTGCCATTATATAATGTCTAAGTATTAAAAAAGTATCTAGCAGGAGAGAAACAAATGTTTGTTGTGTTGTACACATTCGTTGCATTCCATACTATGCTTTCATTATTTTAGTTGACTGTGTCGTGACTGATACTTCAATCGAAACTTTTTTTTTTTTTTTTTAAGCAATATTGCACTGTTTCAGAATTAATCAACTCCACATCTCTATACATCTGCTGCAAATCAGAAACAGCATCAGGTGATGTGAACGAAAGAGATCAGAAGAACTGGTGACAAGTAAGAGCAGAGAAATGAGAGATGCTGCACACTGAAGAGTTTCTGTAGATTAGTTACTGCAGAGTTGATCCTGCCTGCTACGTTTTTGTCCTGCTAAGGTGGCCACTGTACCACTGCATGGAATTAGGCTGCAGACAGTTCATTCTTATGCAGTGTCTTCATTTCTGGTAACAACAAATCTCTAGAGTCTCAGCAAGCGGTCACACCTACACCTCCCTTTTTTAAGTTGAACCCACACTTGATGAACTCCTTGTTATTTTCATGCAGTTTTCGGTTCATCTTGAGCCACAAACTTATAATTAGCTAAAGTTGTTTTTAGTGGGGGAGTCATCCATCTTTGGTTTGCAGGTTTGGGGAAAAAACAGAGTGTTTGCTATAGCCAACCTCAACAAGCGTAACAAGTCATGTCTGTGTATTGATCAAAGTGCTTGAATCGCATGTCAACTACAGTTACGCACACACCAACTTTAAAATTCAATCCAATAATCAACCAAATCTGGGCAAAACATAAGGATACTGCACATATACAGTTTGACAAGACATCTAATGAGAGTGGAAGGGGTAAAAGCACTTTTTAGACAGGTTTTAGCACAGCTTTAATAGTATGGAAAAGGCTTACATCTGCTGGGACAGACGGGGAGCACGTGAGTTTACAGAGTAACTGGAAAGCTCGCTAAACAACTCAAACATCTACTCTGGACCCAACTTAAGAGATAAAGCGAAAACTCCAAGTATGTTTGCTGATCAGACATAATGACTTTAACTGATTATCTGACGAATAATAAAAGCTTACATAGCCAACAATATTGCAAAATACAAATTACACATACATGTAAATATTTGGCAACTAGTGCTGTTTTCCAAAGAACAACCAAAGAATGTGAGGAATGTACAGATTTTTTACATTTAATAAATTAAACCACTTCACAAATGCACAAAGACACAACACAGGGGGGGGGGCTCCTCGGGCAAAGTAATCAGTGGACCATTTGCATTTGAACGAAAGGGATCACTCATTTGAAGCCAGCAATGTCCACTTTCTGGACAGAGAACCCCAGTGGATCGAATAATGCAGTTCTTCGGAGGCGGGTTAACAGTCATTCACACCGACTCACATGATTCCAAACGCCAAACATGAAAACGGGGTGGGACAACAAACCCCCACAGATGGTCATTCTCCTCTGAGCCAGTTAATCACACCTTTTGGATGGTGGTGAAACATCTTCAAGAACTACAAGTCCAGTTGTCACTAAATAGCACCTTTGGATTAAGTAAAGTTAGGTGAAAGGAGTCAAAGCTGGTTGGTGTTTGATGTTAATAAGCACCTAATCACTGTGTTACAGAAACACTGTATCTAAGCAACCAATATAATGAAATAAACAATGCCAGTAGTGTTATTGTGGTTTGACAGGCTGAATGTAAGAATATGTTTCAGGTTAATTATATTGAGTCTGCAGATTAATGTTATGAATTAAGCTTTTGTTCTACTTTAAAGTTTTACGGATTTCGTGCAGTGAGCTGGAAATGATGTTTATATGTTAGTAGTTTAAAGAATAAAATGCATAGTTTCAATTTGCAAGTTCCAAATTTGAAATGAAAGGTGCAAATCCTGTAAACAATGGGAAAAACTAAGTTCAGTTCAGGTGAAGCACATTTGAATTTCGAAATAATGGAGCGAGTTACTCCAGTTTTTTGGGGGCAATTTTGGTTTTGCTATATACAAGCTAGACTACATTTTTCGTAACATAACATATTGTGATGTGATTTTAGCTGTGATGATTTATTCTAATAAATATCTTCCCTCATTACTGCTTGTGCTGAGTTGGAGCTTGCTTGGGAGTTAGACTCAATCGTCGGTTAAGCCTGAAAATGTCCTGGCAGAGTTTGCAGTGAAATACACGAAACACTGAACTGAATGTTCTTAACACATCCACTTCATAGTGAAAGGAGAATGCCACTATAGTTAACTTTTAACATTCAAAAATAATGGGTAACTAATGTTAAACTCATTCAGTGGTAGAACCAGCATACAGAAAGTATTACTGTTGTAGCTATTAAACAATGATTACCATAGTTACATTACATTATATCAGTCAACATTAAAGATCTCCCCCTTTGTTACAGCCCATAACTGCAGGCATTTGATTTCATCACAGAGCACAACACAGCACCTTCCTAATTCTTATCTGCTACACCGAGATTCCCAGCAATCTATAATGCCCTGACAACCTCGACATATCAGGAGTGCATCATTCATTCATACGAACTCAGTTAACATATTCCAGTGTTGTGAGTCATTGCATGGAGAAAGTGTGCACTATAAATGGGTTTTTGAATCTGACAAATGGCAGTCATTTGCCTAAGGGCATGATCACTCACAATTGCCAGTTTAGAAAATTTTGTGCAGGGATTGACAAAGGACAATTGGGCTATGAGGTATTCTGCGTGACGGCAATATACTTCAACCTGACTGCATGCAATTTTAATGTTCTTGTCTGCACAGGAAAATATATTTTTGGAAGAGAAAGATGCACAAAGAGGAGTAAACAAGTTATTTTTGAACAAATAAAAAGACGGACCTCGCAGGGAAAAGCATTTGAAACCAAGTGAATGTTTACCGTGGTTCCTTGGGGTTAATGATCATCAAAATGATCGTCTATTTTGGAAGCTAGGCGAGCTCACTATAGCACCAATGTCAATTGCAGAGTGTCTTGCCTACTGTAATTTGTACCACCACCAAAATCTCATGGTACAATATAGCCATAATAAAAAGAATGTAATATTGTTTTTAGAACAAAAATATAGGAACCAAGAAGACTAGACAAAATGTATTTTTTATTTGTATGTAATATGGTTTTCCTATTTAAAGTGAGTTCAGCTAAAAAAAAAAAACAAAAAAACGTCTACATACACCTGGAAATGGCCATTTGAAAAGTCAATTTTGTTTTGTTTTACAAGACGTCAGAGGTAACTTTGAGCAGAGCTGTGAGCAGCAGGTGGAGAGACTAAACTTCACGGCCGTCTCTGTAATAACAAACACGGTTCTGCGCGCTGCCCATTTAAGACAAGAGGATTACGTTGGACCATGTTATTTACACGTTTACGATGAGTTGCCGAAGCCGGGACCTTGTGGGATTGACAGCTGCTGCAGCTCTTCCACCGCGCACAGGTATTTAATCTCACAGCGCTCGCAGTCGCAGATACAGCTCGACATAAAGGTCAGCCTGGGTTGAGACCCAGCTGAACACTCAGCATCAATATGTACCTTATCACCGAGGCTTTTATTGTAATTACTGCAAGAAGCCGACGTAGAAATAGATTATTTTTGAAAAGAATGTGTGTCATTCTGAATGTCGTTCTAAATGTCACTGCAGTGAACGTATGTTTTTGAGAATCTAGTTTCTATAACTTAACTATGTTCTGTATTTGACTTTGACTATTTGACTTCCGGGTGAAATTTAAGGAAAATTTAAAAAGTTAGAGAACAGCATGTTATGGAATAATGAAACACTGGCATTTGTATAGCAAATTGACACGTGCATTCAAAAGTTTAGAGAAAGCTGAACTGAGTAGGTCTGTAAAGGTAATGAATTTTCACCCGAAAGTCCAATATCCCCTAACTTTTTGTGAATACAGCATCTTTAATAGGAATATACTTATTAAATAACTTAATGTAAAGAGGTACCGTCAAAGCCTCCCATGACAGAATCAGAACCACACTGACTGGTCAGAGAAAAGCAAGAATTTCTGCTAAATTAGTAATTTTTTGAATTGTAACTTGATAACTAGTACTTGAAGGGCTGTGCAGAGAGCGGTGGAGCGTGAAGATTGAAGCAGAGCTCTAACATAGTAGAGACAGTATTCCCTGTCTCTGATGGCCGCCATTACTTGGGAAAAGCAGTGGCATGAGAGAATATTCATTATTCATTAGGTCCAGTTTCCATTGGCTGCAGATGAAAGTGGAGGCACCACCTCCAGCCAATCAGAGTGGGTGCTCATTAATAATGCAGATTTATTTTTTGAAAGCTTCTAAAATGGCCTGCAAAAGGAGAGATGGGAATCTAAACAACTTTGGATGAATAAAATGTCAGAAATGTTCAAAGTACAATCAATATTAATTAAAATGAAAAAAGGGCCACAATACGCACAAAAAAAAAAGGGCAGGTTTTAAACGTAAAAAAATAAATAAATAAAATAAATAAGAGAAACATGTGACCTTGTCACCACTGCAGCCATTCACATTCCTGAAAATACTTGCTAGACATCTGAGGTCAGCCATGGCTCTGACAAGTCTGTAAGCTATCTGGCAGCTGTCAGTCTTGATGTAGCCACTTGCAGAAGCCCCAGCTGGTCAGTTCAGCCTTATTTGCGGGATGAAATTGAGCTGCTTCCCACTCACCTGTTCCCTTGCTCCCCTTGTTACTGTTTAATGTGATTGGATATATCCAATAATGGAATATGATGTATTATTTATTAGGTTGAGTTAAGCACGACTTATTGAGTGGAGGTTGTCCAGTTTCTCCCAGTACCAACTGACCACTGATTGTATGTATTTTTATTATTCTTATCACTTCCAATTCCACACAGGTAAATGTAAAACCCGCCTAGACGAACAAGGAGAAACAAATGAAACCGATTACTGTTTTAAGGTCATTTGCTACCTCTATCTTGGAAATTCTGAGACCCACAGATTATTAGTTTCAGCACACTGGCAGTGACTTGTGAGTGCAATGTCTAGAGGCCTGAACAATTAACATATAGTTCCATCCAGCCTCTGGCCTTAGAAGTAGCAATTATAAAATATAGAGCGCAGTGAGAGCAAAGAAAATGGCACTGCCATCTCCTCAATGATACTGGCGTGTGAAAAGCACTGGAGAAATTTAAATAACATTATTTCAAAATGGGCATTGCACAGGAACCTGTACCCAATTTCCTGATAACACTACTCAGCGGTATTATCACAGCACATGAGGCTATGTTCAAAATCCTCATTATTTGTGTGGAATATTGTTTTGTTTTCTTAAAAAAAAAAAACTAATTATTTTCATTATTCATACACAACAATTTCGGAGACAACAATGGACTTTAAGTAACACCTAAACAGAAGTGACACTGGGAGACAAATTCACTTTGTAATTTTCAATCAGCGGTTGACTATAATGAAATATAATGATGGTACAATATAACAATCTCGTGTTCATTTGAGGACATCAGCAGACCTCGGCGGCTGTTTTCAGACAGCATTACAAATTGGTATGTTTCTCTTGACAAACAAAAAGCCCCGTGCCTATGGAGGGATTATGTGGAAAAAGTGCTGCCGGGCACAAACAGAGAAAGGGCCCCACACCTTTTATTTTTTTTTTTTTATTGTTGTAGGTGTGTTTGTGATAATTCTACATCATTTTGTGTTTTCTAACTGAGCTCTTTGAAACAAGTAACTTCAGATGCTATGGCCTATGAGCCTCTTGAGCCCCTTGGCCGGCCGCTGGGTAAGTCCATTCAGCAATCCATCAATGCTAATGCAACAGGAAGGGGCACAATCACGGATACATGTCATCACATTGATGGGCACACGTATAGCAACAGAAATCTCATCATAAAACAAAGTCTGAAGCAAGATAACTGTTTTCCTGAGGATAGTGCTAGGTTAAAGTCAAGCCCAACTTATCACAAGCCAACTAAATTTCAAATTCAGTCTGTTGAATGTTCTATTCAATTCGACTTCATGGTGGTGTGGTGGTACTAGAGAAGTCAGAGGATCACAAATTCAACAGTCTAAATCCTCTGGGGAACATATATAAAATGTGATAGCAAGTCCTTCAAAACGTGCTGTGATATTTAGTCTAGATCTAAGTGGTGGGATGAGCAGCATCCCTGTAAGTAGGCAGCCAGTGGGACTATAAAGCGGTTTAAATAGGCAATTCGTACTGTTTATTGGGGGTTTACTGCATCGTAACCTCAATGAAATTCAAATTCAATGTTGTTTATAGGTGTTACAGAAAATAATATGATTACAAAAAATGATTTTGCAGGACCATGGTTCCTCTTGTGTACAACACAATCTCCAAACCTGTGACCCCAGTTTGGAAAGAACCCAGCTTGGGGCTTGTGGCAGCGTTGCTCCGTGCCCTGCAGGACCATGCCGATATAACAGCTCAGCAGTGGAATTTTGACCAACACCGACACAGTAGGGCAGGGCCAGGTCTTTGAGGGCCCAGCAGTGAGTTTTATTTACAATTTGAGGATTCACCGGGCGAGTGCCTCCTTGCCTTATGTGATTTCTCTGTTTAATACCCTTCGCGGTGCCAAAACAGGAGGGAAAGTTTGGCGGATAGGGATCTGCTAGCGTGTCAAAATGAGTTCACTTGTTTCCTGCGGCAACTGACTCGCTATTCACGGGAGTCAAGTGGAAGTGAATATGCTTGAGAATGGAGCTAGTGTGCCAAACTGACTGTGCTTTAAGCTTAGAGGAACGAAGCCAGTCTATTCGCGAAAAGGTTGCCAACCAATATTCAGACACAATGTGGTTTATTTCCTGGGGACAAGATGCCCGAATTGTTTGACGTCTTATTAGGCCTTAAGATGTCTTGTTTAAGAGTGCTGGGAGAGGCTTGGCTAATTTAATTGGCTTTCAAGCAGCGTGTGACTGCTGTGCATTGTGCATTGATGTGTCCGGGAACAGGCTGACAAACATTCAATTCTTGAATGTCTCAATAGTGAAAGAAAGATTTTTGTCAATGGATGAGCATTCTTTATTCAGCCTGTTTTGATTTACAATAGTGTAATGAACAACAGCATGACACATCAACAACTGCACAGATTCATTCACAGTATTCCAGACACGAACAGTTGCACCGCTTCTGAACTTCAGTCAAATAACAAATGATGGCTGTAAAGGTCATGTTGCAGATTAATTTGAGAGCCAGGCAATAATAGACAGATGAATGTGAATGATGTTAGAGTGAGAATGGGCCACAGCTAGTCTCTGTGACTGAGACCTTTAAAAACTAACGATGTTTAAGTCATTCAAAGCAAATCTCTGCACTCGTCAACACAAATGTTCATGAAGTTCTGTTGTAATCATTTACCGTTTATTTCACATGATTTTATTTTGAGATTTTATGACCATGTTTTTTTTTTGTTTGTTTTTTGGGTTGGGTTCATATCACACTTCTACATTACCATAAAACAAAGCATTATTTCCACTGGAAGCAGACCAAAGCATCTTGATAATGTGAGCATGTGGAAATGCTCACAGTAGATGCTAAGAAAAGGTCACCTTGACAGAAAAGATTTAGAAAATGACAGAAATGTCAGGAGGCATTTTTATTAAAATGCCAATATTTTGCTGTATCAGTCTAAGCAGGTCATCAAGATAAGACCTTTGTACTGTTTTGCCTTTCTGCCAAATTCTGGCATTTTCTACATGTGGAATAATATAGGCTAATGCTATTCCCAGAAGCAGAAACTGTGCCTTTCACACACCTTTATTTACATCTTTGTGTGGCATTTCAATGCCATTTCAATTACCGCATTTAATACCTTCAAGGTCCATTGTATACCTGTTGTAAAGGCACTAATTGGTACCTGAATTCACAACTAAAAGTAGAAACGCTTCAGAAATATATCAAATTGGATATTTAGCATTGTCGGATATGTTTCTCCCAGATTCAGACTGATCCTATCAAAATCAGACACACACACACACACACACACACACACAAGCTCACACACAGTACAAAATAACTTGGTTGCTAGTTTAATGCAGTTTTGTGGTGCTATATGAGCTTCTATATTTACCAAATAAGTTATTCATACATTTTATTTTCTTCCATGTACATTGCAAATTTGATGGAATATGTGTCAATTCACTTTCTGACATCTGCTCATATTCATCAGCCTCTAAGTCCTTGTATTGGTCCCTTCATTAGAGAGGTGACACAAAACTCCATCAAGACTTGATGTCCCCCTAGCACCTGAGCTAAATTGGATTTTAAATAAATGTCAGGGTGAGTTTTACATTAATATCGAGAGCACAATTTTGAGTTTGGTATCAGGTTTGAGGCGGAAATGCTCAGTTTGTGTTGGGTAATGTCACATCAGGTTTCTCAGGTTTTATTTGCAATGTCTGAAAATGGCACACGGTAAATTGTGATTGTGACGGATGACCTCTCTTTATTCCGATGACACACTGTTATAAACTACTTTGGTAGATACTAAATGTAAATGTAAATTAGCATCATTTTGAGCACTGTTTAAAACTCAATGAGTAATTTTAGATTCTCATGGAATAATGATATTGGATACATTTCCAGGGATTCCATTCTTGCACCTTTTAATACGGCTCTACATTGTCTGGCATTTGATAAAAACTGTTATTTTCTGTACTTTTTAATTGTCCTTACCTGTGTGTCATTTATGTTTTTATGTTGTGAGGTTGGTCTGTTTTAGGTCCATTGAGACAATTTCTAAAAATAGAAAGTGACCTTTGGGATAACCATGATTTGAATCACAGAATTTTCACAGATGTTTATACGAATAAATCTTTTTATGTTTTATGTTCTGTCCATGGACAGCATGGTGGCATAACATCATGGCCACCTGTGCAGTTTAATATAATACAATAAAATGGCTCTGACATGAATCCTACTTTTACAATTATTTTAAATATGGTGGGCGAAGCGTTAGAGCCACCTCTCCTTATAAAGCACTCAGTACAACTTCAGTACTTACTTTGACCTCAATAAAAAAAGAATTATCACCTTTCTGACCGTCTCAACCTAAAAACTGAGAAATTATACCCTTGTAAAAGTAGAATTCATGGAGGAGCTGCTGTATTGGACTGAAGTAAATTGCACAGGTGGTCATAATGTTATGCCTGATCGGTGTATACATATTAAAGGTGGTATTGAATCCATTCACTAACCCACTACACTTGTGTCAGGCACTGGCAGCAGGTTAACAAGATGGTTTTGTACTGACTGTGGGAGATTTTCGTCATGTTGGCTTCAGTCAATTCTTCAAATGGACTGAGATTATATATGGGTACCTAATGTTTATTATCAATAGATTAAATCAAATAAATTAAACATAACTGTGGTTTACACACTAGACTACTCAAACTAAAGTTTTACATTTTAAATCGAGAAAAGAAAAACCTTAGTTTTTAACAAACAAATCTAAAACCAGGCAAACTAAGGCTAAATTTTCCATTTAGTCAATATAAGGTTTAGTTGCGGTAAAAAAAAAAAAAAACTTTGTTTTCCCCACTTAAGATCCATTTTTAAAGGTAGCCCCTTCTGTCATTAAAATATAACTGGTTTTAACCTAAAGTGTATGTTTAGCTAATAGAGGGAACAATTTTGCCAATTTCTGCTAACAAACAGAAGATTGGCAATAATGCAACAAACATATACTAACAATATAAGATTGTATAGATAGATCCCTAATGAGCAAACATGCTGACTTGTGATTGGGCTCTTTTTAGATATATTGTCTCCTGTGCTCTCCTGAAAGGTCAGTCCAATCACACAATTTTCAACGGTTTTACCGTGGCCAACACATACTCCCACGTCTCAGTGTAGGTGTGGAGATGGTCTGAATTACCTTTTGATGTTTCAGCTTCTCTGATTCAAAACCCATTATTGTATAAACTAATTTTTACACTAATATTTACAATGAATTAAAGTACAGACGTGGGGAAATAACACTAATTGCATTTCTCTTAAAATGTTTTTTTCTTCTTTAAAAGAAGGTTGGGAACTAAAAGCTAAATGGGAAGTCATTTTTTATCTTGTATGTAACTATTATGATCAAAGGAAGGAAAGAAAACAACAGCCTGACAAAGATCTGAGGGAAGGAAACGCATCAGTTTCTCTTTGCTCTGCCATTTAAGTATATTGTTTTCATGAGAGAATGACCTGATAAACTGACAGACAGCACATCTCCATGATGGCCACCTGCTCTCAAAATGTGTTACTTCTTATTTTAGTCAGAAGCAGCAAAGTACAAACATGACTCAGAGGCTCTCAAAGAGGCAATTCAGTGGATATGTTAATGACAACGCAAACGAAATATACCATTGCACTGAATTATATTAATCTGTGTTTTAAAAACATGTTAAAAACAAATATTTTCAGATTTGTTATAAGTTTACAGTTTGCCAGGCTCTATTAAAAGTTGAATGCATGTTTTCATCACACTGAAGATGTCAAAAATTTAATATATTGTTAAAATATATAAAAATATAAAATAGTTTTTTTGATGCACTTGCCTTTGGTAAACTGCTGCAGTTACCAAAGCCTCAAATGAACATTTTAAAATATGATCATGTAATTAAGATTGCGTCACTTTTTTGTGTCCTTCTCTGTGTCCAGTTACATGCTGTATCATCAGACTGTTGGGGCATTTTTAAAATTTTAATGCAAACACATTTTTAATGCTTTCGGCTTTCTGCAATTTACTGCCTTGAATTGTACAGTTATATAACACATTTTGTGGGTCATCAATTGCTGATTATGTTTATGTCTTTTGCATACTGCTGTTAACACACATCCTCTGTGTATTTTCTGCCAAAACAAGTCATCTGTGTTAACCCCTTTATCAGCTCTCCACTCAGCACCACTACAGATAAATCCCCTTTTTTTCACCATGCTTCTTATCGCTTGCTGTGCCATGATGTGGTCACAGCAAACACAGGAAAACACTGTCAAGTCAAGGTCATTGCACATTTAGCTTAACACTTAATGTGCCATACCATTCCTTCATACGTTCTTTATTGTATTGCAAACATTAGCGCTTGCTAACTTGTTGACGCACTTATCACATACTGTAGAGGGGACATCATTAGCAAATATTTCAATACCTGTTTCACTATGCCAGTTTTACATTTCTGCTAGTTCTGCAAAGATAGGGATTGGCAGCTATTCATATTTAGTATAGCCAATAGTTCATGTGAGAAGAAATACAATGTATTCCTTCATAAATCCTTTTACTGAACTGTTTTGAATCAAGAATCGATACCGAATGAAATCTTGACACACAGATTCAAACTCAAATTCTAACTTTACTAACAACTCCCCTAGTATGGATTGATGAATTACTGATTTATTTTTTGAAATAAAATTCATAATTGTTTGCTCTATAAAATGCACAAAATTGAAGAAAATTCCCAACAGTCCAAAATGTTGACTTTCAATCTTAAAAAAATACAAATAATTAACCGCCCCAAGGCCCCAATTACTTCAGCATCAGTAGTTGTGCAAGTAGAGAAGGAGTAGAAGAAGAGCAGCAACTTGTCACTTTTTACAAGCTGGAACATAAAAACATTTGGAATTATTGATTTAAAAAATGATTTGTTGAGGCCAATTATTTTTCTGCCTGACTGACTGTTGATGTGGGTCCTCTCAGCTCTGAAGTGCTTATCTAGATAGTTATATACTGTTGGTCAAACGTGACACACAGTTTGAAAGTTACATTTTGGCCTTTAGTGTGGAGTCTAAACATTTACACATTTTCTGACAATTTATAGATAAAACCACTGATTGATAAAACAACTGGCCGATTAAATAGGAAGGAAAACCAGTCAAAGTTATGTTATGACTAAGCTTTTATTGTCAAAATTTGCCACTTGAACATCATCACAAATCCATCTTACATCAAAATATTTTTTTTTTATCTAAACGCTTTTAGATAAATTACATGTGTCTCGAAAGTCGCAATCCAGCGCTGTATTTTGCCAACCATCAATCCCAACCACCTCACAGCAATTCCAGCACAGTTCATAAACACTTAAAGTCAAAGAAAATTATAATACAAAGTGCCTTGGAACATAATCCAGCAATTTTATTTGTCACAACAATATAACTGGGACAGCATTCATCATTTGTTTTATAATAATCAGGTACGTATAACTGTGTATAAGCTGAGTTCTGTTCAAAAATCTGTTCTTGTGTAGGTCTGTAAACTGTACTAAAACCTAATAACACACCACACATCACTTCAGATTCTATTATTGGCTTATGCATTGCTGTCTAAGTTGAGTGAGTGTGGCACACACAGAAAATGAAGACTTCATGAGCAGCATCTTCTATATAATTGCACAAGCATCATTACTGTAAACACACACTATCAACTATAGCAGCATGTGACATACAAACAAGAAAAAAAGCCTTCACCTGTCTGTAGTATTCTATCTATATACCTTTATAATGAAGACCAATTAAAGAGTACAGGCTGGAAACCGGCTTGGCAGTGGCACGATGAATACATTCTGACATGCCTCATAGCACCAGGATAATTAGGTGAGCTGGATGCAAGAAAAGGGCTGTGCACATGTTTGACTGCAAGGAAGGAATTGGCACAGACCTTTCAGAAGTATGTATGAGATTGGCAACAGTCACCAGAGAAAATGTTTCCCACAGGGCAAAATAGCTACAGGCATCTAGGGCCTATGGCAAGACACTTCTGAAAAGGCAAAAGTAATAGTACAAAAAGTCCTGTTGGCCTGTTGGCAGAGCCTCTTACTGTAAATGGGATTGCTGCCAAAGGTTAAATTTAGTTTGCTAATATTTACCAATAGTTTAAAAAAAGGCAGAAATATACTTTCATGTTTAAAAACATATGAACTCTTTATCATTTTCTTTATTTCCGCATAAATATAAACTGAAATATGATCAGATTTTTTAAGACCCCAAACTAGATAAAAGTAGTCCACCGTTTTAAAAATTGAGACAGTTTAATGTTTAATGTCTAATGTGTGTGTGTGAAAAGTTTGGATCGTCTGTGATTATTAAGCCTGGGAGGCTCTGATTTATTTAAGAAGAAATATCTGTGTCTTCACTATCATATCATATTGTCTCCAACAAAAGTGAGTTCTGGAGACCTTAGAGGAGTCGTTAAAAGCTCAGCAGGTTGAAAAGGGCTATGAAAGAGTTGGACTCCACCGGTCAACTGTCAGACACATTGTGTACAGATGGGCACTACCTAACAGGATCATGGATGAATTCTGTGCAAGGGAAGAGGTTTATTGATTTTTAATACTTTGCAATATCCAGAGACAGTGGTTAGGAGACATCACAGTTCTGTGTAACACCGCAATGCCACCAAGACCAGCTGCATTTTGTACATTCTAGTCAATGCTTCAGAGAGCACTGAAGGTATTCACAAATACCAGAATTAGGTCTAATTTGATATATGTATGTGACAAACCGCTTTCGGGTGTTCTCTGCATGCAATTACTTTTATTGCATTTATTTATCAAAAACCTCCTCAGGGATCGGCAGAGACAAAAGTAAAGTTGCACTAAATTGCAAAAATTTTAAGGTCAACCAAACCTGTGACTTTCAGCGGGAGGTGTTAATTTTATTTCTAACGCCCTACAAATTCTAAGAGCATGATGCTGAGAGTCAGTGTGGTCAATATTTTAATGGATACAAAACACCTGCTGGATGTAACTGGATCATGTGTTGCTTTGGCATTTGCCATCACTACAGACTGATCCCTGTGGATTAGCCCTGTGATCAAGTGGCAGCCTTTAATGGTTGTCACCTGTGGCATTCTGATTTAACATTAATAGTTTTCGCTTAAAAATCCATAATTACATTTCAGATATCAAGAACTGCATTTCCACTAGTCAAATTTACAATACAAGATATCTATAACTGCGTTCTGACTGTTAAGAATGAACCTTTAAGATATCTACAATTACTTTTCGACTAGTCAAAACTCCTTTGGGGACATCGCAAATGATGTCACTGTCATTATGGTGCTGTTTTAGCGTTTACTGAAACAACAGAATTCAAATTTCAGATTCCTGAGGTTATTTATAACTGGTCAAAAATTTTATTTTAGATGTCTTAAGGTAATTCTTTCTAGTCAGAATGCACATATAGATGTATTGGAATTAGAATTGTGACTTGTCAAACTGTAGTTTTAAATATATAAAATGCCATTTCAGATATCTCAATGCAATTATAGATGGTCACTCTTCACGTATTATGGTAAAATGGCATCGATAAATACCTTCGTAGGATATATGTAATGTGTTCGTAGATCTTAAAAAAGAATTTTGACTAGGCAGTACATAAATTAAAGATATCGTCAATACAGTTTTGACTAATTAAAACTCTTAAATATATCTATAATTCAATTTAAACTAGTAATATCTTAGTTTGATATTCATAAAGATAATAAAGACATCTTGTAAATGTGAAAATTCCAATTGATGACATCTTTAATTTCTGACTAGTCAAAATGTCATTCAAGATATCTGTAATTTAAATGTTGACAAGTTATATTGAATAGATATCTGGACCTCACATTACGCTCAGTCAGAACTAAATCATAGACTTCTTAAATTACAGTTTACAGACTAGTCGTAAATATATTGCAGATATCTAAAATGTAAATGCTGACTACTAGGTAAATGTTAAATGCGCTTGCCATTGTCACCCACGTTTTGCCACATCAGAATTGGAATCGACACCAGCCTGCTCACTAGAATTAGGCTTTTATATCCCCTTTTAAAATGAGTTGGCATTCAGAAACCCTGCTTGTGAATGTACAGTAGCTTCATGTGTCAGCACCAGCTGCCAGACACCATTTCTTCCTGTGTGTATGACTGCCGTCCTGTAAGGTGACCAAGACACCTGTCTTTTTTACCACCAGTGTGTCATATAAGGTGACACACACATACACACGCCAGCTGGTTACAGTGAATGCGAGAGCTGGAGTTTGTAGGTTAGCTCATGACCTCACTCGCTCGGTGTGACAACTGGCCTTGTGTCTAAATACTGAAGTCAAGAATATGTACATCACACATGTACCTGTGCCTGGACAAATGATCATCGCTACATCCAAGGTGAAGTGATTACTGTGTCTCGTATATGTGTTGTGAAGCTTTTGATTTGTACCATTTAGGCACTCAGAGGTTAATTAGGTCAACAGTTACTTCAAACACAGAAAGTTCATTTTCTTGCCTAAACCACACACCTACAGGCTGAGCTCTCGTCTCTAGTGTATAAGTCGTGTGCCAATTAATAAATAATATAAAATATATAATAATATTATATAAATAATGTTACCTAACAAAAATCTATCAACAGTTTGTGTGTGTGTGTGTAAAGCAAATAACAGGTTGATAGGCCAAAAGAATGAAAAGTACTTTATTCTACTTCACTGTGCATAATTGCACCATGGCAGGGCCCTTAAGATGGATTATACTGTATTTCATCACACACCAAATGTGACCCTTTATTATATGCTTTTTCCATATTAAATTTCAAATTACATCCTGTTAATTTGTGGATGGAGCATATTAAATTAAACCTTCAAACTCTGAAGCATAGAGGTTGAGACCAGGAGGTATCAGCGTATCTAATTTGGTGGGCCAGTGGTCTGTCTGTGAAATGAATCAGGGATTAAAGTCAGCAGTAAATGTGTAATTGTGTTTTCTTGATATATCATCAATCAGTACACTGGGGGGAAAAAAACCTGTTTATTCTTTATTAGAAGAATGTTCTAGGTTTGCTGCTATTAAAATGTACAGCATGGGAAACCTGGTAAGCATATATAATTTATACCACTGCTCTATATCGATATTGATGCAGATACGTTTGTATAATTTGGTAAAACATTTATTTATATTGTAGATAACGGTGATATGTAAAATGTATGGGTGCTGCACGAGGAAGCACATGTAGCCATGTAGTCAATCTGTCATTTAAGAATTAATACCATTGCCTCACAATGACTGCATTGTTCACACACCTGAAATAATGGAGGGGAACTGCTCATTCTGTAAATTAATCATCCTTAGTATGTGACTGCATTCAGAAAGGTCCTTGGGCTTGAAAATGTCTTTGCAATTATTAGTATTTCTCATGGCATGAAATTTGTTATCACCATTAAGCTGTTTGTAAATTAGACCCAGCTGGTTGACCATGCTGTTTGGGTGCTGGAGGTTTTTAAATTAATGAGGAGCTGTCGTACATTAAACAGCATTGTGGGTTATAACATTATGTTTTAGATATTTAATGTATATTCCAGCTTTGGAATTACTCACACGAGAGAGACACCTCTACAAAGTGACAGACACTTTGTCAACTGTTCTCCTCCTCTTGCGCTCAGGGTTGTCTTTTTGCATTGCAGACTTGGCACAAATAGCAAATGGCAGAGCTACTTGAAGCCACTGAAGAGGGAGAAGGATCGTACAGTTAATGTTAGATTCAGGATGGGACAAGCACTGTTGCTGTCAGATAAGCGGCGAGCTGAAATTGTGGCATGCTGGCAATCCACTGGGAATCGCCTGCATGTCAGTATAGTGGAAAAGAAAAAAAAAAATTGAGAACAAGGAAGGGGGAAAGCAGACCCAGACTGAGCCTCAGAAAAATTATGAGCACGGGCACTAAATGGCAGCGGCGTAACAAAAGACTCTTCAAAGGCTGTATTTGGTTAAAACAAATCTTTTAAAACAGAGTAATTTGCACTATAATACACCAGCACTGCAGGATTTTATGTTTAACTGCACAACTTTAAATGATTTTTCCCTCACTTGGCCTTTGCCAGCTGCCTCAAGAGAGGCAACATGGCAAAGAACAGGCAACATCAAAACATCTGACCGTTGTGTGCCTGGTGAACTGACCGGTTTGTTGCGCGCTGCCTGTGTCTCTACGAGTCTGTATGAGTCTGAAGTCTCCTGACCGCCTAGCAGATGCCCCATTCTTGAGAAGTGGCAGTAAACATCAGCAGCATTATCAAAGGCCTCAGCTTGCCTTGCTTTCCATCAACTCTCCACTCAGCTAATGCCTGCATCTGTAATGTCCCAGAGGCTGCCTTATCTCCCCCGGCCACTTGGATTCATTGCCAACCTCCAGTTCATGGCAAAGCTCTGATCTGAAGACAAGCTAGCTGTGTGCCAAGGTGGGCAGCAGAAAAAAGTAACCTCCCGCCACCAGTACTCATCTCTCCCACTCACACTATGCACAGCAGCAGCTCGCCAGCACACCCTGACTGTGGGAACAAATGTAGGACTCTTTAGCGCATTACTCTGTGCTTTCCCTGTGTGGCATCTCTCAATTAATGGCTGTCCTGTAACGGCTGTGTTAAGGTTGGAGCGCATAACCGACCCCGCAACATGGGTAAGCATGATGAAGCTTACCGACAAGTCCACGGTGGATGGGAATCCAAGGGAAACCTTTTTCCAAAGACTTTCAGAGTTAAATGAATTGTATCAATGAATATATTTCTTTGCTCTAATAGCTGTATCATACTTGTTAATGTCTTTGCTCTGAAATTAGAGATGCTTATTTCTATTTATTCGGTTATTTGCTTGACTAAAGTCGATTTGATAGGTCAATGGTGAAATATTTAATTCTCTGGAATTAGAGAGTCCAATAAAGTGGATCTAGTTTCAAACTTCTTTTTGACATTCTTCAAAAGAACAGAACTGTGCTATGTTAAAGCAGGAAAACAATTTACTTACATATTATGCACATGTCATTCAACAGTGGAAGTGTGTTGCAGCAAATTCAACAAGACTTCCAACCTAAGCTGTGAAGGACGTTTGTCCCAAGTCGTGCAATCCATGGGAGCCTCTCTTGAAATTTCAAGGGCGGCATAACAAACGCTGTTGTCATGGGTATGATCAAACATGCAATTACAATAATGGAATCATCATTTAATTAGATTGAGCAAAAAAAAAAAACTAACAAAAAACTGTTCCGAGCTACAACATGCAAAACTAGCCCCTATTCTAATGTTTTGTTTTGTGGGGGTGGAGCTTAGCTGCAGGATAAATAACCATCTTGTTTTGCTGGCTTAGATTTAAACAATAACGTATCAAATACGTGTTCAGCAGTAGCAGATTTGCTAACCCCTACATGCTACATCCTACATTACTAAATTGACAGGCTTACCCAAAATGTTGAAATAGTCCTCAACTAAATTTTGTGATTATGTGATATATTTTAATGCATATGTTTTCTAAGTATAAACATTTTTTAATATGATTTATTTACTGCAGCTCTTTTAACACATCAGGATTTATATTAGCAATAAGACAATCAAACCTGTTGCTTTCATAGGGACTTCTTGTTTCAAGTACCTATTACTAAATATGTTTCTCGTTTGTAGTCCTTTCATATAGCCTACTCTAAACATACCCACAGAAACACCGTTTAGCATAAGGACAACATCTTACTGCAATTCTTCTCAGAGCGGACCACAAGTCAAGTAAGCTACTCTTTGACTCACACCCAAGCAGAAAGGTAGGTTGAAATCAACAATTTTAACTGGATATTGTGAAATTATTACAGGTTACAGAATTTTAAAAAAATGACACAGACGGCACAGAGAATCCGAGCAAATGTGAAAAACCCTTTACTTTAAATTGCCCTTCTCAAATTCTAAATCAATGTGCAATTATTGACTAGCGTATGAAGTGAATGTCATCAGCATCCAGCCTTGTGGCCCTTTGATAGCTACAGGGTTCCATTATTTATTCATATACTTTTATGAATACAATCATCTGTGCTCCTTCATGGGAATGTCACAGAATGAGTGCATTTTCTAGAAAGAGTCATTAAACAAATAATAATATATTGTGTGAAAGTAGACTGAGCGACATAGTGACTACACTATTATGTATAAGCCCTGATGTTCGAGATTATAGAAAGTGCATTTCAAAGAGGGAAAATCACTCTCATCTTGATTCACAGTCCTGTTTAATTAACGTTACATCATTCTGTGTTCAGAAAGTCTGGCCCAACTAGCTTTATGCTACTGTGTGGATGCAGATTAAATAAACCTCAAACCTCTCTGCTGAGGATGTGAGTTAACAAGGAGCATGGTCAGGCATGCAAAATAGCACAGGAGGCCTGATCAAACGCACTATGATTGGCTTCCATCCTCTGAACCATTAACCTTAAAACAGTGTGATGGATGCTGCAAAGTCAGATCCCTCACAGCTCCATTTGAGTGAAGGCTGAGTGGGAGGAGAGCGAAGAGAAAAGGAAAAGTAAAGTATGCTGACAGCCAAAATACACTTAATAATGCACATGCACGCCCAAGTGAACTTTAAGGTGTCAATTTTGGTCAAGCTGAAGATGGTAAAACCTCTTGTTTTCTTATCCGTTTAATGCCCCTAAAAAAACATGTGAATTAAAATGTGGTAAAATAAACTTTAAAAGGCAGATGTCAGTAAACGTGGAGCAAAGTTACCAATACAGCATCTTCAATATATCAAATTGGTTATAAGCAAACTATTACAAAGTTTGAGAATTTTCACAGATAAGTTAAATGTTGGAAAGCTAAGAAGGTCCTACAACAAACTTCATACACTAGGTCATGAAAACCCTCTGGTTATTCTCATGAAAAAATAAAAATGCTAGAACTTTTAACACTAATACAAGTGACCTCTTTCACACCGTCATTCGTACATTGTTACCGAGACTGATGGGAGCCGCTTAAAACACCGTCTGCTTGGTTCACATCCACAGAACTCTACTTTTTTTTAAATTCAGTTTGCACATGTTGGCAACATCTCTGAGCACATTACTGCAACTAAAATAAAAAAAAGCCAAAAATGTACCGTCTCGAGTTTGCATGTGCCATCCAGCATATGTGCATGAAACTCAAGCGATCATAGACCCACTCATCAAAAACAGCGCTTCAGAGGCCACAGATTAAAGGAGATAACCCAATCTGATGGTTTTGGCAGAGCTGCAGCGAAAAATGAGGCTGACGTCATGCTCAAAATGTTGGGAGGTTGTGTAGAAGTTAAATAAAAAGTGCAATCATCTAAAACCTGTTCTTGATCATAAACAAAATCATATCACATGTTGAAAGTTGTGCAATACAAGCAACATCTCAGAGAAGATTTGAAACTGAGAAGCAGAGAATTTAGGGGGTTTATCGTCATATATTACACAATATTAATAAAATATTCAGAAAATACTGGGAAGATAAGATATTTTCTATAACTTTTTGTTATAGAAAATAATAAAATATCAATGAAGCCCTTAATTACTATTAATACACTGTACATTGTGCAGTTTAGTGAGGTAACCCAGTCGTAAAAGCCCAGAGATATGTTCCTGTATTGTCCATTAAAGTGCCTTAGTGCATGCTGTACTGTTTGTACTCGTGCATATGCAGAAACAGTGGCTGTGTGATGAAATGGTGCAGGTCTGGCTCCTGACCGCAGAGAGTCATTGTACAGACTAATGGCCGTTGGCAAGATGATCTCCTGTACCGTTGTTTGTCACAGCGGGTTTGAAGAAGCCTCTTGCCGAAGCTGCTCTGCTGTTTGACCAGCAGCTCGTGAAGAGGATGTGAGCTCTTCTCCACCATGTTTAACAGTTTGTGCAGCATCCTCCTCTCCACTACCAACTTCACAGTGGTCCCCAAGACAGAACCAGTTTATTAGTGTCACTGGCTCTGATGCTGATGCTCCAGCAGATTGCAGCAAAAAAGAGTGCACTGGCCACAGCAGACTGGTAAAACATCTACAACATCTGGCTGCACACATTAAAGGGCCTGAGCATCCTCAAGTAGAAAGCAGAGTCTGCTCTGACCCTTTCCAGGTGAGGGAGAGCGTGCTGCAGCAGGTAGATGAAATTTGATGATATTATAAACTGCAGCGGCTCCAAAGAGTTTCACACCTGAAGCCTCAAATGTGACAGTACCTGTCTTTCTAGAACCATCATGATGTGTGATGTTAGAGCTACTGGTCTGTAGTCACTGAGGGCAGGATTTCTTTGGTAATGTCTTCCAGAGAACCGGCACCTTCTCCTGACTCAGGCTCAGGCTAAAGAGGTGCGTTCAGGACTCAGGACCCGCAGCCTTGCTCCATTTCAGCTTTCAGCATCATCTGGCTGCTGGAAACACACAGGTGGGTGGGTGGGGAAAGGGAGGGAGGTGATGGTGGAGTACTATTGTTTTCTGTGGTGTCTGTCTGTAGTGACAGAAGCCGTGGAGACTGTGGGAGGAGGGTGGAGGTGTTGTCTGTGTGTCTGGAGGAAAGAGGGGCGATGCCAGCTGGGGGTCCCAAACTGAACCTGTTGAACCACTGATTAAGCTCACTGGCTCTATCCAGGATTCCCTCAGCTTGATTCTCCTTCTCATTTAATCCTGTGATTTGTTTCACGCCCACCACACGTCCTCAATGCTGTTGTGCCGGAGCTAGAAATCATGGATGCCAGGTCTTCCATGCTAGGAGCACGACCATCAGACTTGTTATCAGTGGACAACACAAGAGACAGCACCTCTGATGCTGTGGGGGTCCACTGGTGTTGAGCAAAACGAAAAAAAAAAAAGATTGTTATTTGCAACTCTTTGCTTTTCTTTTTTTAATTTACATACACTAGAAAGCTTTCTGCTACTGCTCCTTAACTTTGAAAGCATTCCAATTTTTAAAAAACCAGGTGGCTCTTATTGTGGATCAGTCATGACAAAACGATTCACTTGTCGCTGCCGTTTCTGTTCATCTTTGCTTGTGTTTGCAGCACGTGCTCCGGAACAAGACATCACAGTTTGGGCCTGTTTTGAAGGTGTACAGGTTTTAATCACAGGGACAGATGTTAGGAGAAGGAACAGGCACAGTGAGGCTGTTGGAGGGAAAATCAGCACTCAGCGCAGGTGTCACAGCCCTATGAGAAGCTGGTAGTAATTTCACACCATGTTTTATGGTCTGGATTTTTAGTTATTGCATAGAACAATTTTAAGCTAAACCTGAAAGCTGATAGCTACTGCGAATGATAAGCACTGAGCAAGTGTGCAATTCATAATCTAAATATGACATTCAACATATCGTCATATCTACCAATGAAGTTGCAGCCCTACTGCTATTACGGTTGCAGTTCAATATAAGAGGAATATTAACAAGTGTCACATGATTTGTTCGTGTATGATATTTCCTTTTTTTTCTGTTCATATATGGCTGAGTATTTCTTACTGCTGCTTTTCTGATGTTTCTCTGAAACAGGATTCAAACTAATTAAATCCTACAGGGTCACTTTATTTAACTAAAATATGACATTCCATGTTACCCTCTAGATTTGGAAAATACATCATCCCCCGATATAACAAGTCATAAAAATGATCAATAACACATCGGTCTGAATTTGAGCTGCTTGACGTAGCAGAAATTCAAAGTCAGCAAACAAGAGAGCACACAGACTGTGTTTCAAATTGCCAAGGATCTGTTCAATGAGCCATACTTACCAGTGATTTATTCTCTCATTTTTCAACCAACTGTACAGTTTGTGAATTCTCCAACATGTTTGGTCAAATAGAGAGATAAGGCAAAGCATTGCAGTAAATAGAGGGAAAACCAATTATGATGAAGAGCATTTTTCTTATCGTTTTCAATGACTTCCCTACAGACTGATTATATCTACATGTGACAGACTCTACTCAGGCATTACCAAATAGAAAATCATTATGTTAAGCTATAAATTAATTAAGCAAGCAACAAAACAATGAGATTTTAATTAAATAAAGAAGAAATGCTTCTCTCAGGCAACAGGCAATGAAAAAAATCTGTTTCCAGTTCCAGATGAGGAAAATATATGTGACATATTCTCATTTAAGATTCGTTAATGCTTCAAATTTAAAATGACACGAGATTTATGTTGACATATAAAAGGGTTTATTTAGGTATAGGTCTGTGTATTTGTGGAGCTGTACTACCCTCTTACGACTTAACGGTGCTTTATGAAGAAAAACCTCCCACTCATTTAAAAGGCAGATTCAAATTTACAATAAGAAAAAAACAAAAAAACAAACAAAAAACCCAAACAGTCAGTATTGCCAATTTACAAGCACTGATCATGAAAATTCATGTTTCCACTGGAGCTGCATTATAACAACTGTTGCATTTTAGTGCAATTATATTCATGCAGCAAATGCCACCTCTTGCTCATTGTATGGGGGCCGTAGAAAGGCTAGAACCAGCCCACCACACAACAGAAACATGGGCCCTGCCTTTGTGTGAGTGTCTTGTGTACCTTAAGAGCAGTGCTTTTTTTTAATCAGTGTTATGGACAGTTTTCATTTGGCAATGCTTAATATACTTGTCCTCATTACACTCAGGTAGTGTTTAAGCTGCAAAATTGAATTTCTAAAATGATTCATTATGACTGCACCATGCACCAGTAGCACAGATAATTCATGTTGAAAAATAACATTGCTTGTTCTCCTCTGCCCAAGGAGGATGGATAAGCTGCTGCAGAAAAGAGTTGCACATCATATGGGCAAGTATGATTACTGAGACCTTAGCTCAAATACTATAAATAGAACCATTATGCTTTATATTCAGGGTTTTTATTCATTTTGAGTGTATTACAAAGGAAATGAAGATTGCCGCAGAGCACATTAACATGACACAATCCACCTTTCAAACTAACTACTAGGGTGACTGAAACTGGCCTCTTTGCCAGTTTTCCACTTTATTGGCCGGTGAAGCAATCCAAAACAATGCCAAGTCTCAGATTTCCCCTGTCTGATATATAATTATGGCAGTAATGACAACTGATAACAGCATAACATTCAAAATGGGTGCCCAGTAGGGGATGGTGTTGCATGATACATTTTACAAAGATTCATTTTTATCTTTTTGACAGATAAAATCAAGTGATCTCTCAGAGTGCGGGAATAAAATAACGCAAATCTCTAAAAGTGCACAAAACAGATTCCATAATGATGTGGATGCTGATAAAATGAAGCAAATCAAGTGATCTATTTTGAATGCTGCCTTTGTCGTAGCTTGGACATGTGGATGGGTGCAAGTGCACGCAACATGGCATTAAACATGGAGTGAATCAAATCGTTTTTCCTCATATTCTAAACATTACTGAGGGAAAACAAAAAACTAAAAAAAAAAAAAAAAAACTTGATTGATTTTGCTCAGTGGCCACTCGCACAAACAAGCACTGGTTTATTTTTCCAACATATACTGAATAAATGCAATAAATGCAAACAAGCTAAACTGCACAGCAAGCAGGTGAATACTTTTCCTTAACAGTGGATGGGGCCCACGAATGCAGCCAAAAGAAATCCTAAATAATAAAAAAGTGCACAAAAAACAAACATATAAATAAAGCCCGTCTTTAGAAGAAACAGTAGCGTGAATTCCTTGCACAGTATGAAATATTTTCCAGACACTTGAAAATGATGCAAAACTTGTCTTAATGTTGAGATGTGCTGTTGTAGAGCAATGCAGAATCGCTGGATGTGTCCTGATAACTAATACCTTATTAGTTTTGACTGGTGGGTTTTCCCCTAATTGTTCTTTCACTTGCTGATGATTCATTCATTTTACATTTTTTATTCCAAAGTAATTGCCAAACCAAATACGAGAGAATCTGTGCAAGAGGAAAGAAGCTGTTCTTTCCGGTTACCACCTTAGACTCTTTACAGTGTTTACTTCTTCTTCAGTGACATTTACACCGTCACTCGTCATGGCCACCCTGAACATGTAATTGATATTGTCAACTGTACAATGTGTGTTGTATTTCTGTAATTGAACAAATAATTGGAAGGAGAAGGCCACTGTGTACTGACATGCAATGATGAAGGCAAACATCAGCACTGGGGACAACAACAACAGTGTGAATGCTTTGGCATGTTTGGCCAGATGATCTGACAACAGATGGAGACAACATTGCAGTGTTCCATCCCTTCATTAGAAGACCTGTCAGCAGATGCCTCTCTACCTGGGATGTATGTTGATACTTGGCACATAATGTTCCTGGTTCCATGTCACCTTTGGAAAATTAAAGCATTTCTCTCATCTGCTTGCTCGTAGATATTTAATTAGCAGAGATGCGGCACCCTAACCCATTACTCGCCCATGCCTTCATCCAAACTAGCAGAAAAATATTATTGCTGTGCACTAAATATGAGTCAGATATATCTGTGCAGGTACACAGAAACAATGGCCATACACCACATCCCATGGGTATTTCAGGTCGAAGGACATTTTTTATTCACAATGAATGCAGTTTACATCATAGTCCCACTATCCAGGGAGTTGGTTACAGTTGGTTACATTCTCGCTAGAAAACAACCAAGTCAATTGTAGACGGCATGTTTAATGGATTCCAGCTAAATTCATTCAACATCATTCACAGTATGTTAATGTAAATGCTCTTCCGTACCTTTCGAATATAGCATTTAGGGTGCAACATTCCCAAGCATCTATAAAATGGGTGTTGACAAGTAAGATTGAGTTTTCACGTTCCATAACGAGTGTGAGTAAAACTCCGAAAACATCCCCAGGTGGCTTTTATAAAAAGGGTGTTAAGACAATACACTTCCATTTTTGGGAAGCCTGTACAAAAAAAGATCAGGTGCAGAGATTGCTCTATTTTCTTGAATAATCTCAACTGATTCAGCGAAAGGCTAATAGATGGCATCCAATTTGCATATAAATTATTGTGAGGTCTGGTGATCTGTGACTCTCAATCTGATTTAGTAGTGATGGAACGGCAGAGGAGGAGCTGGAGATACAGTAGGGGGAGTTAAAGAAAGATGGTAAAAAGCAGGGAGAGTACATTAAAAAACTGGGGACTGTTGGATTGGTTTGGCAACTACGGCATACAAGCCATTTATTCATTTATCAGGCATCCACCTCCATTCATACAGTAGAGCAACCCCTCTATTATGTCAGGTTTCTTTTCTTGGCTCAGCTCTCGATCGACAATTATAAAATTAGGTTGGGTACAGAAGATAACCTGTACTGGCTTTCAAAGAGGATCCGTGTGCACGAGGTTTGTTTAGCAGAATGCACGTGTTTTTCCGTCTCTATGTTATTGTTGGTCCCACGTTTTGAATATAGAATCTGCTACATATGCAAGTCATTATGAGGCAAGCTATTAGGATTCCATTTTTGCGATATTAAGAAAAAAAAACAAATAGACTTGTGTCCTCATAGCTCATTTGTCAAGTGCATCATACACAGTGTAATAAGAGATATAATAGAGGCAATCCTGAGAAAATGATGAGTAAGATTGCATGAATCACTGTGCAAGTGTCGGCCGGGGCTCGATGTAATCAACTGGAAGACCCCAGGTTGTTAGAGGCATCAGGAGAAGGCACTGGAAATGATGTTTACGCAAATTGTGTCATTTTGCTTTGAGATCTAGTCTGTAATTGCTGTATGATTCTCTGTTTTTGGAACGCGGTTTCACCGAGCAGCCATGTTTATTAATGCAGCAAAAATTCACATGCCTCCACTTTATTTGTCTATACATTCTTTAGTTATTACACATTACTTACCATTATTCTACACAAGATTAGATAATATCCCAAATACAATACATTATTATTACTATTAATATTATTGATTTTTAAATTGCACTTGGGCATACTAGTGTCAGTTATCACAACCTCAAGGCCTCTTTTACCCAGTCAGGAAATTGCAGTTTTGCTAAAACCTCCACAAGCCTGTAAAATTTTAAAAAAGTGACATGTAACAACACTACAGCTTTCCAAGCATGTTCTTAAATAATGTACAGCACCACAACAAGTGAAGTTGCATTGTACACGTGTGTAGACTTATTCTAAACAGTTCATCCATGGGTCCACATGTCACTGACCTGTTGGGACAGACTACAGATAGACTACATCCCAATAAGTTGGTCCTTAATTCTTTTTCACAAGAACAGTCAAAGACATTGATATTTGATATTTTGACAAATAATATGTAATTATCAAATTGAATCAGAACATCCTAGTTTAGACCGAATTTTGAATGAATTCCTTTAAGGTGTTCCTGTGATATTGTATTAACAGGAATGGCACAGACATGTGGTCACAGTGGCCTCAACCTTTGACCACTAGAATCTTATCAGTTCATCACTGAGTTAAAGTAGATGTTTATGCGAAATTTTAAGAAATTCTCATTTCTTAAAATTTCTTAAAATTTAGGCATTGGGATTCTTGGGATAGCACATTGACACAAACAGACCTGAAAGCATAACGTATGGACATCATCAGTGCAAAGGCATAAGAAATAGCTCAATATCTCTGTTCTGACATCATACACGTGTTTATGGCTCAAAGTCTATACATTTGACAGTACAAGACACCATGTCAAACACAGTTGTTACATGCAAGACACACTTGATACTTGTTGTAATCCTGTAAAAATCACTGAATCCAGAGCAAAAAAGCCCAGTGTTTAAACTGCAAAACAACAACCATGACTCTATTTCAGTACTGGTCTCTTTTCACTTTTACATTCTCTTCTAATGACCATATGAGAACTGTACTTAAATTACATCGGTGCACATGCTGTTAATATATACATTAGGTTATTAAAACAAAGCCTTCTATCCATATTTTAATTTCATTATTTCAATGTGGTATGGATCCAAGTAACTCCACACATATCCAAATACTAATGAATACAGATGGCCATCTATTTCTTCTAGTAACGGCAGTTATATCTCTGAAAGTGCAGATCAGCTTATTCCTAAAATGATGCACTGCTAATGGTGGGCATATAATGGCTTTCTATAGTGTGTTCATTCATTTCAGCAAGCTGTTTAATAAATCACCGTATTTTAAAATCTGTGCAGTCGATTTCCTGTTAGCAGTGACTCGTTTATGTTTATTTAAATATTGAGGATCTTTCAATGAGAGGATGCGTAAGTGGGAGTTGCTGGGAGGCTTAGAGCACATTGTCAATTATTCTGCTGGCTTTCATTATCAGGGAGTCTGTAACAAAATCAATTACTCTTCTTTGAATCATACATGCCTAATACAAGCCTGGCTTTAATGGCAGGGTGAAATCTACACAGTGTTTTAATGAGGAAAATTAAGTTTAAAGTGGGAGAAAAATTGGCATCTTAGGACAGACTACCAAGTAATATCAATAGAATTGGCTTAAATTTTTTTTTTTCTGGGTCCTACTTTAACAAGCTGCCTTTTTTAGAAATGGATTGCACAAAAAAAAAAATCATCATGTTATAGACTAGATGTTTTTTAATCAGGTTATAAGTTGTGCATTTATTTAAATCTTGTCTATCTTTTTCCATATGAAGCTTTTTGTCTCAAAGAAAAGCTCCTTACTTCCGTGACAGTTGTGAACGCCATAAAACAATCTTTTATTTTTGTCTGTGCACTCTCCAGGCCATTAATTTAGGCAATTTATTTTCTAACGAGTCAATTAGATTTAGATTACAAAAGGCCTGGAAAGTTTAATTAATCTATAATGGATAATTGCCCCACATCATTTGAGACTTTCCCTACTGTATTGGATGTATTCAGACATCAAGATTCTTATATGGACTCACTATAAATTCTATGTACTGTGAAAAGAGTAAGGCAAATTCTTAATTATGTCTTTGTCCAAAAACTGACACTACTTCACATAGGATCAATGTAACATATGGCAGCAAAAAGATGGATCTCGTGCACTTTGAATGTTACTTTATTTGGCATGTTTGACTACGCAGTAATTCTAAAACAATGGCCTTGAGGACTGTGTGCACACATGTAGGTACATCATAGTAAGCAACAGGCCTAGCAATGCAATTGTTTAACACAAAAACACCAATGATTATATATTGTATATTGTATTCGGGACAGTTTGTTTTATCATTCTAACCTCCAATTACATCCGTAGCCCTTAGTTTTGACAACTTCCTCTTGACATTGTCAGACTTTGCACAGCAATCTCCCAAGATGAGCTGCAATTAAACAAGGGCAAGAGCAGCCTAATTGGCTTTTCTCCTTGTTTATAGTGTAGATGACTGTTAAGGGGCTAGTAAAACTGGAAGTTGCTACATTTGAGTCCAGCACAAAAGCACAAAAGCAAACAGTTCAAGGCTGATTGTACCAAGCAGCTCCCAGGAGTGAACAGCTAAAATGATGTTTGCCAAGACAGACACTGGGAGCTAAAAACAAGTGAATTAAACAAGAGTCAGGACAAAACGCAGTACATTTTTGAAATTAGATGCGTTTATTGTTAAATGTCTGATTACTGATAACTTATTTTTCCATACGTTTTTCCCAGATATATTTTTGACACCTTTCAAACTGTGAATAGTTTTTAAGCATAAGCAACTTACAGGGTGACTTTATAAATCCTGCAGTTATTAACCAAGTCTATCATGGGAACCAATCGGCTTTTAGAGAAATGTGCTACATTTTCTTTGTTTCTCGCCGAATATATGCCAATAAAATGTTAAATGGGACAATTATTTGTAGCGCGATAGCTTAAATTACTTTTCTTGTAACACCCAACAGTATTTTCTGCTGACCAAAAGCCACAGAGAACGGCAGTACGTAAGACATGAGATTATGGAGTAGTTCCATGTAGGGCAGCGATCTGAACTGACACCAACTAGACAGGGAGTGAATAATATACTGTATGTCTTTTATTTATAAGGAAGGCGTATTGAAGGAAAAACATAATGAAAAAAATATATATAAAAAAGCATGAACCAATAAATCACAGTCATATGACAAATTAATCTACTAAAGCATGCAAGCATTTCCATAGAGTAAATTCACTAAAAAGCTGTGTTTATCGCAGTTTTGATACAACACTGCACATTTGCAGGAAGAATGTCTAATGGAAGCATTTCATAATTAATCTACCTGATGTGATCCAGAATATCACTTCAAGATTCATAAATTCAAAACAAGCAGGAGTCGTATTATTTGCTTCCTGTCAGCTCTCAGATAGTAGCATTATGTTTTTGACAAATGGAAACGGACAGCTCCTGCTGACTGCATTATTTTTTTGACACTTGCTCTTTAGATTATTGAAGGTTTCCATGACAGGAAACATATGGGTTGGTCAGCAATCACTGCCTCCTTCTCAGGCTAATTTCTCATTGGAATTCAATAACTCAAGCGAATTTAAATATGTGAAATGACAAAATGTGAAAAATGTTTTGACAGCACCATGACTCAATACTAATCTTCCTGTTTTGTTTCAAAAAACCCTAAAGCTTACCAATTATATTTTAGTTCAAAATACGTATTGTATACCTGCTTCTCTGGGCTCTGTCTCCACTAATTTTCAGTGAGGACTTGAGTGAAAGACAAGACTGTAGTGAGACCATTTTCCCAGCATCTGTTTTAAGCATGTGAAAACTATTTAAAGCAAATTACTTGAGCGCATGTACTGTATTAAACTTTGGGGCACAAACATTTGACAGCAACTTACATATACTTGCAAATTCTTAAAAAAAAGTGAAAAAAAATAAATCGCTGTAGAAAACTGAAAAGCAAGTTTTGTTGGGAGGTGGGCATGTTTCTATGCTTCTATCAGGACTCTCAGAACAGCAGGGTTTTAATATCACCGCTCTCATGCTGATACAGTATACTAGATGTGTAATAGGGTCTGAACCCAAAGCTTCAGCAGTGACACAAGATGAGTGACAAGGGCAATGAGAAAGATAGCTCCTGCTCCTTATGTAAAATGGACGATTATTAATTATGCATAAACATAGATAAGAAGTTTATTTTTAGATAATCCCAAGATCTTTGTGACCTTTTTAATGGTACCAACAGTCAATGTTCTGTGATATTTATTTTACTCATTCACTTATTTATCATGTTATTGACAACTTTTTTTTTCTTTAGTTAGTTGCTCATTAAACTTAATTTGTTTTGTCAGACTTTCACAGAAAGAAGAATAAAAAAGTCAGACAATAATTTCTGGCCATAGGATTTCTTAACATATAGAAGTAAAAAAATAAAAAGAGAAGCATCCCAACTGTGACTTTTTAATCCATCCATCACTCTGTCACTGAGACGCACTGGAAGCGCCGTCTTTGCTGACCTCTTGTTACCTGGTGTTGTAAATCTGCAGTGATGATAATGACGGCTCATCAAAAGGTAAAGACCCACAGATCAGAGGCTGACAATAACATCAGTAAAAGATTCATTGTGTGTATGAAAATGTGTAGCCTGTATAACAGGGAAATAGAATATAATACGGTGTATAGCAAATACAACATTACCACGAACACATCAAAACTCTTTCCATTAAATGTTGCCACAGAATGAACAAATTTTTAACCCCCCTCGAAAGCAATTGGGATATTGTGTTAGGACATTTTGTTGAGGCACTAGTCAAAACTCATGGCACAATGTTTTATTATTATTGCCCAAATTCACTTATTTGACTCAGGATTTGCAGTATGGACAGCTCACAGTACACCGTGTCCCCTTAGAGCCCTCACGAAGACGACAAAAAAAAAAAAAACTTGTCTAAACATTAAATCTTTTTAACAAAAAAATTAAGAACATTCAAGTATAGCAGGAGACGCTCCAGGACGATCGATGAACCAGCACAGACACGGGAAAGAAAGGCACGCAGCCTGGATGCTCATGTGTTTGAGGGAACAAACAGTAGGATTGAGATGCAGCGGTTTTTAAAAAAGGAAACACTAATCTCAACGTCAAGAGACAATGGACTGTGCTGTACATAACAGATACACTGATATTGAGATTATTCTTGCATCAAGATGCATTTTGATTTTTGAAGGGAAAGACCTCAAGAGAGTCAGATAGTGGACATCTGCAAGACAGTCATTCTGGATGAATGTAGCAGGACATACAGTAGCCCTGCAGCCATTAGAGTTGTTTCTGACAGGGGGGTGAAGAGCAAGGATTGGATCATAAGGTTAAAGGAGATCCGACAGCTATTGACGAGAATGACCATTTACGATCTTGCACATTGTTGGTCTGATCTAACACAGAGGAGCTAAAACAATCAGTGAGGGGATGCTCAAATTAGATGCATGTGGTGTTATTGGTTGAAGTTCTGTCTACACATTTTTGCAAATTTTTTCATAGCAAAGTCTGAGCTGTTCAGAGACTGTCTTCGGCAAATGTGAGTGACTCAGCAGGTTCAAAGAAGTCGCTGCCATGGTAACTAACACAGCTGAATCAGGTCATGTGATCAGCCTCAGAGCTGTGTCCAAACACTTTACCTGACAGATCTACCTAAAGTCGACACACACACTAATACTTTTTTCAAGTTCAGCTCCAAGCAAAGCTCTCAGAAAAGCCTTTCAGCTCTGAAGCATTCACAGTGCTTTCTCTCTTTGGAAATGCTTTTTCTACTTTATTGTATTGTAAGAAAAAAAAAAAACTATATTGTCAGTCTGTTTTGAAATAATTATGTTCTGACGTTCGTACAGTATGTTCATTGAAACCATTTCTCATGTTAATACTAGATGCAATTCAGGTAACATTTTACCTTGTCAAGGCATATGTGCTTTTAGTTAATTGCTAACAATTCATTCTTGTTTATTGCTTTATATTTGTTAATTTGGTCCAGCTAAATGGAAACCCATCATAAATCTTATTTATGTTGGTTTCTGGGTAAGATTTAGTTTAGTATAATTTTTTAATAACTAAACTGTTATTCGCTAATCAAGCAAACATTGTTGTTTTAAGTCCACTGTCTAAGAACAGATGGCCTAAACTGTGCATCATTTTTATTATTAATATTGGATTTTGTTCTACTGGTTCCTTTTCACTTCCTCTACAGAATCAAGGAAAATAAGTTTTGTGGTTTCCATTAGTTCGAAATCCCCGCTCATGATTTTCTTGCCGGGTTAAGTGTAAAGCCTCTTTTACAGCCCATCTTCATGACAAGGATTGAGAAATGATACAATTCTTCAACACAAAGAAAAAATGATAAATCAAACAAATAAAACCTGGTCATGCATTAAATGTAACATTCTATGACCTTTGCTGTTGGCCAGTTGAGACAGTTAAAGAAAAAGTCAACTTTAAGCAACCTAATAGAAAAAATACAATAATCCCTCATAAACACATTCGGACGTCCGTATAATTTTGGTCACTAATGAATACAGACAGCTCCAATGAGGATAGATATGGCATTTACCGTAGACTGACTCTAAATGATTGATGACTGTCTTTTTTTTTCCTCGGGGGGAATCTACCTGAGGGTCAAACGAAGTCACCGCAGCCCGACACAAAAAAAAAAGTGTTTCATAAAATGTTAATTTTGCTTAAAACAATGGGATCCTGTAAAGTTTATATAAATACAACTCTTTTCATAAAATAAGGTGGAAAAAATATCTGATAAAATTAGCTAATTAAAGGGCACAACAAACTATACATAATGGTATATTATTAAATTATGTTAAAATATACATTTTTATGATCCAGAGATTTGCCCAATAAGTATGGGAATGAAATGTGCATCAATATTTTCCAGTGTAAATAGCAAGCAACTTATTAAAGGTTGAAACTGAGAAAAAGTAATTAATTGTATGATACATGCTTATTTTGAATTTGATGGCAGCAACATGTTTGAAAACTGTGTTGCAACAACTCTATATTTAACTGTTTGGGAACTAAGAAGACTAATTCTCTTAGCTCTGAAAGCACTGCCCCCCCCCATCCTTGCCTAATGTGCCTGTAGAATTTCTGCTGCTCGACAGTTTCTGCTCTCTTCGGACGTATTTTTAGCCTCAAAGACTAGTTACTGCAGAATAAAAGTGCTATTTCCCAAAATGCATATCAATGAGGCCAAAGAGCGAATATCTTTTAGCCAACCAATTGTGCCCTGGATTCTGCATGTGTGCATAGGTTGACAGAGCAGCAGTTATTTGGACGCATATTGATGCATTAGCACCACTTCAAGATACATAAATACTCAATGCCAGTGAAATACTGAGTTGCATATAACTCAAGAGGCTCTCATTGCACAGAGGTAATGAATCATAAGGCCATCTAAGTTCCAAGCAATAGGAAGTAGAGATACAAAATAAATAAAAAATAAAATCAACTTCAGTAACCGCAGTCCTAAAAATTTAAAGGACATGTGGCTGTTGATGGGCCTATTTGTTGCAGAGCATGCTGTAAACCTTTTTGGTTATGAAACGGTCACCTGGACAACTAGGGCATCCAAGGATTTTTTCATCCAGGGTTACACGTGATAAGCCTTTTAGGTTAGAATACAAGAACTAGTTAGAACAACTCCTCCACAATTCCTCCCATCAGTAGGCTTGTTCGGCGTCTGAATGCTGTGAGTTTATGGGATTACACTCAGGGTTCAGTGGCAGCTAATCAGAAACAACCAACAGATACTTTTAATATCCCTCTGTGCTTGTTAAGACATTGTTCAGAACTGCCACTGCAAATGTGGATTAAGTAGTGATTGGTTGTAAGTTCCAAAACAATGCATTCAAACTGGTGTTTTGTTGTTTTTTTCCTTTCCTTTTTTTAAATTCTATCAAATATTGTGATTGTTTTTCATGTGATCAAACTGACTGCTTAAAACTGTCATTTATAGAAAAAAGGGAGTGGAGTAACAATTGTGTTTAAATCATTCTTCAAATGTTGCCTTCTGTGACCTCAGGAAAAAAAAAAAAAAAAACTGTGCTGACAAAGAAAGACTGCTATGCTGTTTGAATGAATCCAGTCCCATTCAGTCTATGCCCTAACACAAAGCACCAAATTGTTTAGTATGTACCAAATTATAAGGGGGAATAAAATCTTATTGTGCGTAGTGAACACTTGTGACAGCCCAATAATGTAGAGTGTTGGCCAGTGGGAGAAACACATATTTGAACGATGAACACAATTATGACACAATAGAGATCTATACAATAAAACAGTTGTAGATTTTTTTTAAAATACATAATAACAAATAATGGTTTTGCACAAAGCTGCTTTTGCTGTATAAAGCCAGACTAACAACATCATTTAAATACTTGATGATATGCAGGGAGAATAAAAACATAAGAATCGCCATGATGCAGTTAAATCCCTCTGAACTACTAAAGTTGCACTTTACACAGCTGTCTGGCCTGACTTATATTTTAATCAGTTCATTGACAAGTCCAAGTGTTTGTACCTGATATGATGAAATACCCTCTAGGCATTTCAGAGACAGCGCATTGACAAGAATAGGTAGACATGGATTTAGATCTTTGCTTGCCTTGTATCACACTTGTAAGTCGCTTTGGATAAAAACATCTGCCAAATGTGTAAATGTACACGAGTTCCCAGTCACTTTGATCTTTGGCAAAGTGTCCTGGTAGATCCGGGTGCCAAATTTAAGCAAGTTCCATCGAGGCGGCGCCGTAACCTTGACCTCTGACCACTTAACCATAAGCAGCTCATCCTCGAGTCCAGTTGAAAGTTATATACGTAAAGAAATTCCACATACATTAACACAGTTTTTTGGTTTTCATTGTCCTATTTGTGTTGTTTCTATTTAGGGTTCCTGGTCAGACATATATTAAGAGATCATATTTTCATGTCATATATTCATATCATCCCCCCGTATTTTATGGATGAAAGTATGAATTCATTGGTACTTGCTGGTTGCTTTAGGATGCAAATTATATTTAGATTTTTGACAGCAAGCGTTGCAACATAAATACATGATTTAATCAGATGAACGCAAACCTGTAAGGTAGGACTCTTGAGGGGCTGATTAGTTTGAGCTGTTCACCAGTTAATTTATTCATCAGTATCATCATACAGATGTACATATGGAAGGTCTGCTTCTGCTTCCTTGTTATTCTGTGCACTTAAAAATCAAAAAAAAAAAAGTGGAGAATTGCTGTCAACGGTCACAGGAATCGTCTTTGCTCTCTGTCCCAAAGGTCCACATTGAATTATTCAAAAGAGTTCTCTTGTACTTTCAGCTTGCATGGAGCTCGCTGCAATATAAGTCAAAGTGAAAGAGAGATTTACTACACACGATGGAGCTGTCAATGAGTGGTATTCAAAAATCAAACAGGGTTGTCCCCTCCTGCTCTCCTGTTTTTTTTAATTATCATTTCCTTTTAAAAGTGTTATTAATTCCCTAATCAAGCTCAATTACTTGAATGGCTAATTGGAAAAGGAGGCTGCTTTCCTAATAACATAAAAAAGGGTTTAATAACTGTGCATCAAAGATCTAATTTGTGATCAGTGTAACATGAACATATGTTAGATTAAAAAAAAAAAAAAAAAATCGAGCTACTTCACAGTTAAAAAAAATAAAAAAATCTGAAGCCTTGTTAGGTCTTTTATTAGAACTCAAGCCACTGAATCATTTTACACTGACAACAATCAGTAACTGTTTATTAATGTGCCAAGGAATAGTCTCAATTGCTGTGAAAAAGCTGTATAAAAGGAAGAGTTACCTGTTGTTCAGACATGGAGAAAACTTGATTTGCAAGTAAAATATGTTCTGGGCTATGTTGTATTTCCATTTACAGTAATAAAGATGTATGTGCGAGAAAATATGCTTTCATGTACAGTATATACCATTGCCAAGTGTCATGGTGAGTTGCAACTATATGATCGGAACATATGGCTGACACAGAAACAGGAATACACACACCGATATGCTGTCTGTATGATTTTCAGCCTTTCCACTTTAGTCTCCACTTGCACAGTATGTATCGCTCAAACTACAGAACAACCTGAACTGTGACTTGAGTTTGAGATAACTACTGTCAAAATGCTGTCAAAAGAAAAGTATAAAAAATAAATAAGTCAGCAAAAGGTTTTCGTGGTGATCGTGCTTGAAAGGCTGTAATGTGCCAAAGCGAAAAAAAAAGAAAAAGATTTCCAAGCAGTAATAGTACTCCAAACCAACCGGTATTTTCATTTTCCTGCTAAAACCTTGGTTCTCTAAAATGAGTTGAAACCAGAGGGGATCCAAGGCTGCGAGACAGTTCAGGTGTGTTCCCAAGCAACAAAAGCCGAAACAAAAGGATCCAACAGAAAATACAAATACAAAACATACCACAAAACATAAAAAGGACAAAAAGGAAGGTGATCACCAAAAGCATTATAAGGGAGGAAGAAAAAGCGTCCAAAAGGTCAAAAGAAGTTTGAAAGGACAGAGTGACGCAGACGCACAGCAACAGCTGAGGTTCCGAATAAACTCTGAGATGGTATCTGCTTTACCTGACTGGTAACATAACATATAGCACTGGCTCCTACTATGTGCTTGGTAATGTGTCAAAGTGGCACTTTGGTGTGGGCAATACATTTTTCTCTGTCTTTGCCGTCTGCGGCAATGATTCAGTTTCCAAGTTTTGGAAGAGTGACTGCTACAAAAGTGAGAGTTTTATCTAGCCATGCATACGTAACACTAAGTTCCACAAACTATTTCTTTGTCTAGTGTGTCAAGGTCTATTTTTGTCATAATGTAATGCTAGCTTGTAGTTTTTTTTACACAAACCTCTGAGGGTTTAAATTTGTTTGTTCTTCTCACCTCACTTGACTTCATGTTTTTTTTTCCTCACCCCCTCCCTCGCTGTTCCAGAGCATTTCACCGCTCAAACTCAGCTTCCCAACAGAATTTAATGCACCAGCGTCCTGGAATTACCACTTGTGCCTCAGAGGCTGCTGTTGCCACTGCCACAAGCCAGAAACGTGCTCGCATTGGTTAAGTCGACTTTCTGAGCCCTTCTCCATTTACTCACCCTAACATTTTGTTCTCAGGATTGTGCATCATTGCATTCAATTAATAGCTCTGTCAGTTAAGAGTTAACTGGATGATAGTAAACGTGTTAGTTTGGCATGTTCCAAGTTTTCTATTCAAAACACGGCTTTGCCTTTGACTTCTGTCTCCCAACTGCCTTTGTTGAGTGTTTTTTACTTGAAGAAAGAGTGGACGGAGCGAGAAAAAGATAAATGCTAAATTTTACCAAAAGTTTTTGGACTACAAAAACCTTTGACCTTTGTGATATTATAATAAACTCTTTAGAAAAACAATATAAAACATTTATTACACAGTATCACACTTTTAACTATAATAAGCAGCAGAAATGCTTAATGAGCAGACCCTTTCTTCAAATTAGACCATATCCATGAAAATTCAGTGCCATCTAGTAAGGCCATGGAGAGGCTCTTCCGCCCAGACAGTCATGTCCTAATTCTGGGCAGGAGCAGGTTTTCTGACAAATGATCCAAGAGGCTTCTCCTCATGAAGTATATCCATGTTTAAATGCATCAGATAAACTCATAAACTACTATGTGTTATAGTTTGGTGAACGTGTGCATGTTACACCAGTGCATTTCATGTGCCATTAAAAAGGTGCATATACCTTTGAAGCAAACTGTGTTGGAGTAGTTACTAATTGGAGTAATACAAACGTAATAAGCAGTATAGAGAATTACTAAAAGGACTCCTTCAAGAATGTAAGTAATGCATTAGTTTTAAGACTAGTATTGTTTGATATATATACACAACAACAGGTGCTATTGCAAAGACACCCGACCTCAACAGGGAGTAGTAAATATGAGCAGATGGTTTAGGGGAATGATTAGGTTCAGCCAATAAGGTTGTGTGGTTAGGGAAAGCCATTGCTCCAGCCGATGAGCCCAAGATCCCAAAAATTGGATAAACCTCTGGTTAAGGTTGAAATCAACCATCTTGTCAACTTTTCTTCAGCCAGGTCCCTCAGAAACAGCCAACATGACATCAATCATTTGTTATTTGTAACAGGTCCACAAAATACATACACGCCATTTTCAAAATCACGTAGCTAGAGCCAGTGTACACTCTCAGACTTATCTATTTCCCCTATGGGAGTCATTTGTACCAAATCATTGGTGCCTTACTGTAATGTGATGAAGTGGTAACATCTCTCCAGAATGTGGTTCTGTTAAATGTAACAGTAACATGCTCAGCATCAACTTTACAATTTAACATGCTCAACATCAGATTTACTAGTTGTTAGTTGATTTTACTTCTATACTTCGTCCATTCTATTTGCGGCTTACCTCATCGTTTTAAACTCTTCATGGAATTGAGGGGATCCACTGCAGTGCAATCTCACGGAAGAGCCTCCCATCCACACATAAGTGTCACTCAGCAAGGATCATGGCCAAAGCTTATTTTCAAATGGTAACCAATTCTAAATTCCCGTATACCCTACTGCTTTTGTGCAAACTGGGTCATTTCCACGTGTTTTCTGCTTGTGCCTCTCTGTTTTAAACAATGAAGAAAAATGAGGTGGCAAAAGAACAAAGTAATGGGAAGCTTAAGAGAGTTTGGTCCAAACCTGTGTACTGCAGGTGCAGTTACCAGACTGCATTTCCCCCAATCTCCATTATCAGAGAATATGTGTCGTTTAAAGTAAATGTGTTCGAGTAAATACACATTAATCAATGTTTACAACAAACAATAAGGTCCCCTCCAAAAGTAGGTCGAATCATTTGTTTGGCTCTTTTTTTTTCTTACTTGCTTTTATTTAATGTTACATACACCTAGACACACTACACAGCATAGAACACAGCACCTTTGTATCAGATGACCCAAATTTTAAGCAACCAAAAATATTGGAGTTAAAAGTAAATAAAACTCGCTTCTGTCAACAGCTGTTGTCTTCTGTTGATGTTGCTCAGTACACCAGTGGTTTCCCTCTTATTCAGGCCATTCTAACTATGCTAAAACCAATTGTAGTAATTTAGAAATATTTATACTTTGAACTATACATTTAATGAGACACACCTGGGTAAAAAGAACACGTTTTTGATCATAAACACAAATTCCTTTAGCGTAACGCAAAAACCTAGTAAGGGGTCTTGCTCTTTAAATCCTTTTGGAGGGGACTGATGGTCGTTTACTAGGATTTGATCAACAGACAACATAAGCAAACAGCCACAAAAGAATCAGGAAAACCTTACTGAATTTCAACTCCAAATGTGGCCTTCTTGTAATTATTCTCTATGCCCTGTAAAGAAAACACTCACCAGTTTATTCTGTAATGTTCATTAAATTGTTGTTTAAGGCACTTCACCGTACACCCCCATATAAGAGCAATTTTCACATCTGTGACACACTGAATTGTGAGACTGTTGGTAACACAGTGTACTGCACATGCCATGTTTAGGAAGCTAAGTACAATAAATGCAAAAATAAAAGTATGCTGAGTAAAATCATAGTACCACACAGTAATTACGTGTCTTCATCATTTATTGAGAAAATAGGTACCTGTACCTTTAAGGGAATATTAAAATGCAATATTAATAGGAACTAACATAAACAAAGAGGATCTTTGTAGCGTGGGATCATTTAGACATCTGAAACCTTTGTTTTTATTGTTCTGCTTTTTTCCTCTTTGTTTTTAATCAGATTAAGAGAAACACCATTTTTTCATCTATTAACATGTATTTTTCCAGCTCAGATAACATGGCAGCGTACAATGCTGTGTTAGTTATAGATGGCAAATATACAGCATCCTACCTTTAGCTGATAGCTCATAAACACACTGTGAGTGTTTCGAATGTGCTCTTAGCTTTACTGATCTATGGCTTGTAGAACAATCTGAACCTAAAAGGCCGACACCCCAGTTAATTACACTTGGTGTAGCTTCATTGTATCAGCTTTCTAATTACACGTTTTCTATTTGTGCCCGTTTTTTGCCACGGACAGTTTTTGTTTTTTGTCACTTTTACAGCAGATGTAAATAACTGTCAGCGTGTTCTTTTCCCCCTTCTTTTTTGCTAATGGTACATTTCTCCATTTTTAATCAGGGTTCTCAAGGGTTTCTTTTGAACTCCACATTATAATGAAAGGAATACATTTGTGAAAATAACTTTCTGTCCTAACAGAGCAGCCTTCAAATTGCCCTCGAGAATTAGCTATTCTGTAAAGTAACCACAAATGAACAACACTGACTTACAGGATACCCCTTGCATCTGGAGTACCTACTCCAGGAATACCCCTGAGCCAGGAAAGAATATGTTGGAGGTGTTAAATCCATCCAGCAGCCACTGTCAGTCCATGTCCCAGGGGGGCATGTAGAAGCCACTGATAGACATGCACACATTTAAAGGACCTAGGTACTTCCTGTACTAAAGCACAAGTTCACACACAATCACACAAACACATTTCTGAGAACACCAGTGAAAGTGAACAAAACATGGGCAATTCACAGTGAAACTAAGAAAAATAAATCAATCGAAGGCTGTTTTTCCTCAGAAATGTAAGTTAAAACTCCTACATTTGCATGCTAAACGCATTATCTTTAGTTTAATTTAAAATAATGAAACAAATAAACCTGTGAAAGTGTTTCCCCTCCTTGGCTTATTATTTCAAACTCCATAAGTGATGGCCATGAATCTGTAACAGCAGTATAGCAGATTGAATGTATTTTTACACCTGAGCAGACACCAGAATGATCCTTTTTTTTTTCTTAGATAACAGCCAGCTACCACAAGTAACAGTACACTCTACCACAAATCCAAAGTTGTCTACAGCATTGTCAAGAAAGCCACTATGTGAGAACAATGCTGTTCGATACGTCACGATTTGATTTCTCTGAGTATGGCAAGTTTCAAAGAGAAAGACTAAGACAGAAAAGAATGTTGGCAGCCTGAAGCAGAGAAATGTGAAACCTCCTCCTTAATGGGGGAGGAAAGATCGACAGTTACTGTGTCACCACTTGTCAGAAAATGGAGTGGAGGTATAGTGTGGAGCTTGAGTTGTTCTCAAAGTAGTTTTACATGGTACCTTCTGCAAGCTGTTGGAGGAAGGTTTGGGGAAAGCGAGGGTCCAATAAAGGATTGTTGGCCACAGCAATTGAGCTGCGGTAGGCGCCAATCCAAAAGTAATTACTTCTCACCATTGGTTTTTGTACTTGTGATCTAAAATTAGATTCCATACTTTTTTTTTGTCTCAACATAACTTTGACTATTGAGGTTATGTTTACAGGTCTCTATACTTAGTAATTTTTAGGAGCGTGGGTGCAAAGGAATGCTCGGCGTGCCCATCTTTAACATGTGTGGCAAAGTAAGGTGATGCTTTATGGTTATTATAGCAATTAGCAATTAGCGATTAGCCAAGTATCTCACTCTGATTACCAGATACATGGTGTTTGGAAGAAGGCAGGCAGACTTTACCATTTTTCTGAAGGTTTATGCTTGTTTAATGTGTTTTGTGAATAAATGAATTACATTTATTGGCTTTTATTTCACGAAGAGCAGAAAGAATTGATTGTCTCATCTCACATGGAGTCTCTTTTCTCTCCTGCTTGCTGACCACCGTCTCTGTGTGATGGAGCTGAGCCGTGCCCTCAGCAATATGCAGAGGAGACTGCATCATAAAGACTACTACTACCTTTCAGGATCCACTCGTCTCACTCACTACTGTCTTTAAGCTCCAATAATTATGCTCTCAATTGGGAAAAAGTCCAGTTTTTTGCATTCCTACCCAGACCCGCTTGCATCAGTGTGCCCAAATAATGTTTAATAACCTCAACCAACAGCAGAAAGAAAAACCCACTGTTCCTTATCTGTTTTCATGGCTGCTAAGTTGCTGCATTGCTTGACGCTTGTCCAATTACTAGAGAACGTGCACTTCTATGGAGACGCGAATTTGCTTTTCTTATTAAAAGGACACATTCACTGAGATCTAACTTGCTTATTTTGGTTCTAGTTTGAGTAGTACATGTAAACTTCCCTCTGATTTACCTACATTAAAAGATCCCTCTACTTCTAGCTGAAAAAAAGCCTTCAGATGACATCATTTGGAGGAACCTTCAGTTCAGATTATGTTTTCTTGTTGTTCATAGTAAAGAGTCTTCCTGCTGTTTCAGAGCTCCCCGAGAATATTTTTGAATATCATTCAAAACCCCAATGATGATAAACTCCTCTGGGTGATGTCATCTGGAGGAGACTTTCAGCTAGAAGCAGAGAAATTATTTAATATGAGGAAAGTCAGTGAGCAGTTTAAAAGCATTAATAAACATATAATACAATATACTGTAGGTTAATTGTGAGCTCACAATTATATACTACAATAACTACTTATTGAGTCGGTTTCTGTGCTACATGTTGTCAGAGCAAAGGAGACAAGTCTATTTCTTCTGCAACCCTGACTCTACAATTACTATGGTAATACGAAGGCTTGTTACAAAGCATACTACTAATGAAATTAGTCACCTTTTTATTTTCAAGAAATGGAAACGTCTTGTATATTTACCAGAGGCTCTAAATAAAAAATGGTTCTCCTTTTTTGTAAGTCTTTCTAAAAACCTATAGTAAATTAGGGCTACACTTTAACCTGCACTATGCAACTTAAGCCACTTGGACTTAGTCTACTCCGCTCCACCCAGCCTGCTCTGCTCCGATCTGATCCACTACGCCCCAAGCTCTGCACAGCGTACAGCTGTACACGTAACCATAAATGAGAGCAGTCTTTCCTCTAAAGCTTGTTCCATTTCTTTCAATTTCATGTCTTGATTACGTTCAACTAGTCTACTACAGAAAGTATTCACTGACACAATGTTGGTAAGTGGCACAAAGGTTTTTTAGTTTTAAATTCCACTCTAAAGATGAATTTGCATTAAAGAAAAACATTTAATTTATCATATGCAGAATTTTCTCTGAATAGGCCCAACACTGATGGCACAAATGTTAAGCCTTTGATGAAAACTTTCACTTGTTCTTTTTCAGAGGCATATCACAAATATTTAAAAGGCAAATGTATTGTACAACAACAAGGTCCTTTGAGACTGCAAGTAACATCCATTGCTGCTGTGCAATAGTGTAGTCATTAATCAACAGCTGTGGCGTAATAAGATGACTTGCATGTTGTGTTTTATTATTACACTTGTCCTGCCAAAGGCCAAGGTTGCCAAGGAAGAGAAATGGAAATTTTGAGTGGCTCAATTCAAGATCATCATCATTCAAAAATGCCTTAAGCTACTAGTTGCTTGCCCTTGGGCAATGTTACAATAGGCTACTAAGCTTTATTCTTCAGTTCAAATGCTCGTGTCCTTCAGCCCGATTGTGTCTGTTTGTCCATGTTCCTGGAATGAGAGGGTATTTTGTAAATAATTACTTCGAAATTTAAACTGACAGACGTGAAAAGGGCCAAATAGCTTTTATACCAATGTATGCGTCACAAATTGTAAGTGGAGAAAAACAAATCAACATGTCAATGGTACAGCAAAATATCTGTTAATGTGTTTTTCCTTTTTTAGAAGTCAGGTGGTGAAATAAGATATGCTATTGCTTTCATAAACACTGCCCCCCCCCCCCGCAAAATGCCAAACAAATAAACGTTAGAATCCATAATCGTATTATTTCGTGTCCTGTAATCTCCACAAAGTGCACAATGGCAACACAGTTTCCATGTGATCCTCAAGGGCAAAAACTAAACATTAAATATTAATAAACACAGGTTGGAGAGACAATAATGTCAGTTTCAGAATGTCATTTGGATGTACAGTAGCAGAATGTATTAGCCCCTCTTGTTACTTTGTGTAGTGATTATTGGTTAATTGTTGCATGTGGAGAATTAAGGAATTAATTAGAGAATTAATGACCTGGAGAGAGGAAAACGTCTGTGGCATATCAATGTCAAAGTCCATGTCTTTTATTTAGCTTGACAAAAGAGAAAAGCTACATGGACAATGTGATTTGCATGCTAATTAAAAAACAGAAAAAAAAAGAAAGAAAAAAAAACTTCTTAGCAAAAGAAGGGATTCAAAATTACAGTTTGTTTTATTTGCCCTCCAAATTCAGACTGTATTTGTACACGACAAGACCATCTCCGCTACTATCACAGACTTGTTGTCTTTAAAAATCCAGAAGTGGCATATACCTGTGACAACTGAGCAAAGTGCGGGCAACACACTGAATGACTGGTTGGGAATAATGGGACGTTCTGGAGACAGAATCTTTACATGGCACACACTTAAATGATTTTCCCTGCCAACCTGTCAGCACTGAATGAACCAGACTGACCAGGACCAACTACGTCCCACAGGTCAACACGACCAAACCACATTCACAAACACAGTATTTATAATTTCAATTTTATCAGGAGGAGGTTGGGATGGTTGGATTGTCAACAGAACACAGGACTTTCCCACAGGAGACTACAACTCAAGTCCACTGTCATACTACTGCTACTGCAGTCACCACTCACTTAACTCACATTGCGGGAGGTGTAAAGAAATCAGGGATTTTTAAGGCAAACCCACAACTTTTTACTAACCATAACTATGTTTAATTAGTGCGTAAATATAACCCAAATGGTTTTGTGCCTCAACCTAAGCAAACTGATCAGTGAGTCCACTTGTTATCCACAGTTTTTTAACTTTGTATAGTGAAACATATTGTTGCAGCAGCTACAGTAACATGTCAGGGCCATTTTAAGACATGGTATCGACTATTTCGGTCCAAAAATGATATAAAAAGAAATAAGATTATATAATAACGCTTAACATAGCCTCTTATAATATTTATGTATTTATAAAAACAGACTCTAAAAGGCGACTGTGAGGCATATGCTGCTCAGTTTTTGGTAAAACATGTCAGACACGTATAAATCTTTAACTGTATCCAGAGCTTATCGAGCACTGTGCCATTTCTTCTCCCCAGTCACATCCTCTAGCCCCTCTTGGCGATCCTGTTGGATTTCTGGGTAAGATGGGATATGTTCTGGGCTTTATCTAGGATTTTGTCCCATTTGGGCACTCAGAGATCCTCCCCATAGAGGAATCCTAATTAGAGGTTTGAGAAACATCTAAACTGGCCCCTTTACTATTATTCTGTGCCTGGTTCTTTTTATTTTATTATTTTTCCTTTGTACCAACTTTAAGATTTTACAATTATTTTTGATTACTTGTGAGGGTACTTATTCGTGTTCGATTCATATTAGATACACCTTAGAGTAAAATAAAGTGTAGACTTCACTGTGCTTATTATTTTCATTAGTGCTGCAGAGAAATTGTGATAAAGGACATTACAAGGTAAAGGTTTGCCAAACCTTTGTAAATTTGTGAAATCAATAATTTGTTTTGGGGGCAGAGCAGTGGTTAAGATGTTAGAGACAAAGAATAGAAGGAAGAATTGTTGAAAGTAGCGCAAATCAGATATTGTATTAAAAGAAACTTGTTGTTCTGTTAGTACTGTAACAATGAGTAAATGTGATTTTTCTTGGGACTGTAACAAAGTTTAAATATGTTTGCCCCATGGCAGACAGGTTTAATCTCCAGCAATCATCTTACCTGTACAATGTCACTTTCTGGGTTTGTTTTCTACTCACTGAACCACAGTAGACATTCAAATGCTAATTCTGTAGTAGTACAAAATGCCAGGTACAAACACTTTTATGGGGAATCTGGAGAACTATTTCAGTACATTACAAATATACAAATATGTGCATATGGGACCATCTATACAATGTGATGAAGTTTACTGTGTGCGTGTGTTGCAGTGCTTGGCATGTTATTTATGGTTGAGGAGTGGGGGTGCGAGGAAGGCAGTGCAATGTCTCCTGGGAATATAAAGGTGTCTGTTTATAACAGTGACTCGAATGCACCAAGTACAGATGCTCAGAAAATACATTACAACATTAGTCACCTTCTCTACCGCCAAACGATTGGTGATAAAGACCTTTAGGGCCACTTGAGATTTGATTTCCGTTTACCCGTCAAGCTTACATGTTCACTATAATCTCTACATATTACTGTATATACATATATTGTAAATCTCATATGTCTAAGCGCTACATCCGAAACCAAATGCCTATTCATTTAAATTAAAAAAGGCAGATTATATACAATAAATGCAGAGGTGCAAACTGGTGAGGGTCCAAAATGGTGGGGGGAAAAAAAAACCCCAGCTCTCACCCAGCAACAAAGGAAATAACCAGCACATGTCGCCCACTCTCTCTAAATACACTAAGACACAAAGCAAATTATTGTGAAAACAAGTTTGTGGCGCTGGTGCTTGTAAAAGAAAAGAAAAGGCACAGCTATTTATATTACTTAGTTTTTTTTTTGTCCTTTTAATCGCATTCATGTTCTATTTATGAAAGGCATTAAAATTATCAATAAAACAAAAAAAAAATCTCTAGGTTGAAAAAAAATTTGAGTGGCAGCTTAATTAATGTCTACAACCTGCAGCTACAATCTGACACGAGACACCAGAATTAAATTTATTCCAGCCTGCAGAAATGTTTGTCAGCATACATAGTAAAAGTAAATATACTATAACCAGGGCTGCAGAGAATATTGAAGAGTGATTGAACATAAATATTGTAGCAACCAACTGAGTTTTTCACATCCCACATCTGCATGTTATAACAACTGAAGGTCTTGATTCAGTACTAAAAGTTTGTACTTGATTCACCTAAATGACTCAGTCCGTTCTGGTTGTTCAGAGGTGTTAAAGACATATGCCTCTTTCCTCTAACCCACGCTTGATTTACACACAGCAGCGTTTTCCCCACCGGCTTGTAGAGAGCACAGGCACCCAACGCCAGCGCGTTTCATTTCTGCCCGTCACTTTTAATCATGGGATTAACATGAGTCAGCGACAGATTATCTGACCTAATGTTCAAAATTTTATACATTAACAGTGACAATTAGCGCCAGTTTAAAACAAGAGTCAAATGAGTTTAAGCTAAGCTTTAGTCCCTTGTACTGATGCGCTCAAATGTATCTCCTGAAACGTTTGCTCACACATTAACAAGCCTATTAGGTGTTACGCAAACAACACCCACTCCCAGATGATGGGAAAGTAGACCCCAACCTCGCCTCATGGGTGACTTCTTTGGCTAAACAGCGACATGTTCGTGTCCCTCATACGATCCAGTCTAGGATGTGGAATACACATGTAGCTTCATGGAGACCGGGGCGAAGTTCAAAGCCAACCCATTTTGCCATAGGATGAAAGCAATAGACTGAGGCAGAAATGTCTGGTAAATAAAATGTAGTGAATTTGGAAGAGTCCCATGTTCTAATTTTAATGCCTATATTATCAAAGATAAAAGATATCCGTGTAAATTGTTGCTCCTGAGCAAACAAACAGCTCGATCTCATATGAAGTGAACATCAAAGACAAAGGAAACTATTCTACCTGGAGTCTTAATTGAGCCTGAGTCTCTCTTTAGGCTCTAATTTCAAGAACCACTGGTTCAAAGCTCTGACTGCAGTTGGAAACAGTGAGGGAGAAATACATTTCCAGTAGGTGTTGTAAAAGATATGTCAGTCATGACCAATCCAATCACCTCTTCTTCATCGTTTTAAAAGCAGTACTTAGAGCCCCAATGACACGAGTCAATTTTGGTGGAGAGCAGTTTCACCGCAAAAAGGCATCTTCCAAGATAAAAATGCTGCTGGGGGCGGGAGGTGTAATATCACAACAATGAAAGCAAATTTAATTATGTTGGCAAAGGACAACACATTTGTTCAACGCTGGTTCCAGGATGACCACTGTTCAATGCACAGAACAATTCGACAACGACAGAAGAGCCAGCTTGAAGGAGACACCGACAGTTTGGCTGGAGGTAGGTGGGCAATTCTCCAGCATCAGTTACAATTTACTGCCATCTATACAGGAGAAAACTGCCTCAATAGTCCACACTGTGCATCATGACGCACACTAGAAGCGCAATGCCAAAATGTATCCTACGCACACAGACTGTAAACTGTGCACTTTCCATGCTTTTTAGTGAAGATCGGCATCAGGTACGTTCAAGCTCATGAAATGAGATTTGTAAACGAGACGCTGAAATGAAGCAATTAAAATAGACGAGAGGACATTTTTGTCGGCCAACCTGGACGTGAAGCATCTCCCTTGTTCCCTTTACAAAAAGCCTGTTGGATTTCTTTATTGGCTTTGTCACAATCATGTGTTACTTACACATTGAGAGATAATCTATACTGATGAACACAGCTTTTATTCCAACCCAATCTGGCTGACGATTGCCAGTGTAAACCTAAATAAGATGATCTCCATGTGGAATAGAAGTCACATTCAAGTAAAAGTCAGTCCTGTTGAAGCTTGAAGCATACTAGGAACTAAATGTTCCCCCCATTTTTATGGTAGTACATGAACAAGAATACCCACATAACAAAGCAACGTTTTTTTCCTGCTTCTAGGCTTTGAAAAGTTACATCATTGAGTTGAATCTCAATAACCCTTGACATCAAACTGTTGCCATGTGACTGCTATTGACATAGCCCCCATTATGGTCCTCCCGTCTTTCTCCACTCCATTTGCTGCAGTATGGTCACACAGCAAATTAGTTTTCAAATGTTAACTTTATAGGTGACCTTGTAAAAAATCTATGTATTTTTGTCACACAAAAACAGACATGTTTGCAGTAAAATAGCACCTGGTGGTCTTAATATAATGGTTTTTAATAGTAGTATCATTATAGGTTAACCACCTGTCAGCACATAAAGGGTTAAAATAAGCTCCACTTTTACTCACAAAGATCTTTTTTCAACAGTGACCCTCATTTTCCATTAATTACTGCACATGGTTTGCCATCATTTACTTGAGTAAATATTTAAAGTGTCTGCACACAGTGTATTACATTCTGCTGCGTAGACTGCTCAGAGAGACCATGCTGACCCGTGTCCTCCGTGACATTAAGACCACCAGTGTTTATGTGCCTGATAGGTAAATATATTACTTCTAGGTATTTTTTCTTCGGTTTTGTTTTTTTATATTGCATTATGCATTTTATTCTATTGTTATTTCATGCTAATTATCTTTAACTACGTATTTTTCAGGATTGTGTGCAACAGGAATATGCATTAAAACAAAGATTTATTGCTCAACAGACACTCCGCATAATTATTTTTTTAGTAATAAGTGAATTATTTCACCAGCTGAGCGCAGCACTACAAAATCTGGTAAATGCCCATGAGGAGGGAGTGGACTGAAATTTTTATCATAGCGGCAATTTAGGTAATAAAAGCAGATGTATCGCCTGCTGAGCACTTTCGTAAGTAAGTGTTCATAGACTGTGTCATCACTTTGTCTGGGACGGGAGCATCCTCAGGGCTTTTCTTGTGAAACCATCATCTAGCACTTCCTACACACCCCCTCACTCCACACAAATGTCACTGTACATTAATGGGGATTTGTGCCACCAGTGATAGAGGTTTTAATCAAACGTAATGCCTGCGAGCAATAGGTTACATTATTTAGACAGCATTTGTTACAATACCAACACAACCTAACTTGATTTGCAACTCAGTTTAGTGACTTGAACTACGTGTCCATTGTAGTGTAGTACAGGGGGTGTGCAGTACAGGGGGTGTGCACCACCCCCCTCCCCTTTTTTTTTAAATTAACTGAATATTAGTCTGCCAAATTGACCTGCTGCTTCTGCACTGTGTGGTTCTTCCACATCTTTTTATTACAGTCAGCTCTTCCTGACCCACTCCTGCTGATTCAGCTGAAAATATTCAAAACTATTTAAGTATTAGTAGGACTCTAAATCACATTGGTCAAACTGTTCACGTGTTTTCTTAAATTTCAAACTGCTCTGCCAACCTCTGGTCCAGACTTTTGCCTTCTCAGGACAATTCGCTGTGAGTTTTTAGCTAGGTTCACTAATTACTTAACAAATGCATGTAAGATGATCTAAGATCCGAATGAATCAACCCCCCACAGGTTAGCACAAAAGTGATCCATGGTTCACCAAACTACCATGTGAAACTTTAAGCTTGTCACTCAGCTGCTGCAGCTCTGCCTTGTTCTTTCCGCACCAGCACACTCTGCACAGCCCTACAGGTACACCATGTTAGAAAATTAAAATAAACAAGAATGCCACAAAGCGTATTACCCTCACATCGCCACTATGACACTATGTTGGTGTGGCTGACACTTCAATTCACAAAGAGTGTGTTCTCCAGATGGTGACTGCAAAGAGGTCTATTCTCTCCCCAGACAGACACATTGTCAGCTTCTGAAAAAAAAAATTTCAACTTATAAGATCAGGTGTGTTTTGTTTTTATTCTTTTTACTTTTGACATTTCCATTCACTTGTTCAAAGGAGGAAATGATCAAAATGTGCCTCGTCTTGCACTTAAAAGTTATTAAGAAAACATTTAATATTTCAACGAGTTCTGTGATCTGCTACACCCCTACGGGTCATTGGGTGTATGTGGAGAGAGGCTGTACGAATCGGACCAGAGAGCTGCGTTTGCTCTTCAATAACACGTTACCTGTATGGAATAGTAAAAAAAACAATCAATAAAAATAAGTATAAGCATAAAGTAAATAGCCAATGACTATACATTATATTACAGCCTAAGTGAAGATAACTTCTGAGTCACCTCTGATTAAAACAGAGAATTTCTGGAGCACTGGTGGTTACACGTTGAAACCCCGTATTACAGTAGCTACAGTGTGTGTATATTTACATGTTCTGGGAATGACAGCTGAATTTCAGCTGGAGTAAATGTATGAAATGTATGTAATGTATGTAAATGAGTCTCAGTCATTATGAGTTGGAGAAAGTCAAATGAGGAGCCATACAGCGTGTGAGCTAAATCAAATGACTATAAAAAGGTATCGCGTTGTCATGCTCAACAGTTCGTAATCAGAGAGTGGTTCTGACATTTACAACATAATAACCCAGAACAGCACCATCTCCTGAAGTTGATGGAGTTCCATCACAAGTGTGGCATCATTAATAAGCTACTGTTTTTGTTTTCTACTTAACTGTTTTGTCAGAATCCTATTGCTGCAGTTATTAAACAGGGGGAACTGTCATGTTAAGCTCACAATCCTATAGAAAAAAAAAGAGCAAATGTCACTTTAACACGTAACCTCATTGCATTTGTTAGAGCAATGAAACCGATGCATTTTTGTAAAAAAACGAATTATTTTCCCACTCAGTTCTAGCCTTAAGAAATCCATTTGTTTCTGCTGACAGCCAACCCAAAAACCACAATGCACAGCTGTACACCTGGGAGCCACGTATTCCTGGAATAGTGACTCAGAATGTACAAACTGTCTTTACAGTTTGGGGAGTTTAGCAAAGTGAATCCCTTTTCTAAGAGCTGACCTCTTTTCACCAGGTGACCTACAATCAAGCAGCAGCTTAGTTTGGTCAATCAAAAGGCCCAACAATGGGACTGGACTCAATCCTAAACATGCCTACATCAATTTCTTTAAACTTCTATTTGATTACTTATCATCATTAAATATTGCGTGCACATTTAAATTGTTGTGATAAGATTTTGAAACATTTGTTTTAAGTGAGGGCATCACCTAAACTACTGAATTTATCAAATTCTCTCGGAATCTATGCTGACAACCTTCTCCGTCTTTGACAAATATGAAACAGATTTAACAAATGCCCTTTTCATAAATAAGGTTAAAATTTTAAGAACCCCTGAAAAAAATTAGGGGTTACTGATATTAGATAATAATGGCTTGGAAGCACACATAAAATGTTTTGAAGAAAAATGTTACATTTGTGAAACTTATTCTTTTGTTCGTTATGTGTGATCTGTGGAAATAAAACGAATACACACCTGCTTTTAGACATCAATACAGTACTAAGAACAGAAAGAACTGATTATTTATTCTCTTAGTTGAGCTTTGAATATAAAATCAATTGCAGAGGCCATTATGCATCATTCCAGATTTGTTTTTATTCTGCGGCTGCACTGAAATAGTTTTGGATGGATTACCGTTACAATAACGGGTTATTTTTCTTACAATTAGCCTTTAGGTAGTGCTTCTGCTCTGTCTGAAAGGTATATTTCTTTAAGCTCCTCCCACCCCAAGTCCTCTCTCTTTCGATTGGCCAGCTTGTGAAAGCGGGCCGGTGGGCCGAGCACAGTAGTCAGACTTGGATGTAATAAGACAGCTGGTGAGCTCGACTCCACTTGCGTGTGAACCAGTAAATAAAGATCTGTTTATGCTCTGATGACGCTCAAAAGTAGGACTGTGAGACGTGAGTTTTTGGTCCCATGATTTCTTCTACCCATCTTCAGATGAAGATGAGATAGAGTTTTAATATACACCAACTGTGTGTATACATTCCTTTTGGATCAAGTTACACACAATAGTTTTAAAGTTAGATCTGAAAACACTAAAAAAGCCTAATATGAATCCTTAAATAACTGCAGTTATTTTTTCAAGCAAAAATGCCAGAAGGTTTCTGGATTCCATTGTTAAACAGAAAATAAATCTTGGATCTGTTGGTCAAACAAAACAAGACATCTCAGGATGTTACCTTGGTAACAGGATAGATTTTTCTTATTTTTGACAACTCCTCGATATTTTATATAATCAAACATGAAACAAGAAGGAGTTATCTGCAATTTTACAATTCCTAAACAATTAAACTAAACCATTTTCTATATGTTAACAGCATTAATCATTTCACTTTAAGGCTGTATAACGGCATTGCCACTTGAAAGTATCCAAAAGATGCTTAAGAACAAAGAAGTGTATGTAGAGGAAATGCAATTATGGCTTTACTTTTGAAGGGAGAGTGTATAATTTAGCCTGATGGTATTTTTTTTAAACATCAAAGAGGTTGTGTATTGTAAAAAGGGAAGGCACAGCAAGCTGGATCTTCAGCCTACACCTCTTCCTAGTTGGTAAGAGATTTTCATGTGGAGATCAGGAGACTGAATTTGAGTTGTCAGTGCGCAGCTAATGTGATATTGTCATTCCCATACAGGGAGCTATATCAATAACCTACCAGTTGTTGTGCTGGCACAGCAAACAGTGGGTAGACATCCGCACTTGAGCGTTCCTTTGGGAAAGCAAGGGAAATCAGAGAACTAATCAGCAGCAGCCAGGACTGTGGAGGTGAACGCAAGTGCAACAAGCTGGTGACGCTGATGAGAGCTGACAGAGAGAATTGGGAAAGGATCAAGAGACACCCTTACTTAAGGAAGCTGTTTCCTCAGCCTGGAAAACTTTGATTCAATGTAATTGAGTACTCATCAGGAGGCTAAGAAAAAGCAAAGGGAATTTGGAGATGGTTTGCCCGGAAGGCCTCTGAAATCGAGACGAGACGGAGGGAATGTTTGTTTTTGTATTACTTGACAAGGTAGTAGGGAACTTTGGCTTTGGAAACACGTTTCTGCCTTTCCTTAAACAGTCGGGTACAATGCTTGTTCTTGTTCTCTGATGTTTGCACAGAGCTGTTTGGGCTGCGTAACAACAGCGTAATTAACGTCCCAGGGGTGTAAATAGCAAGTAAATTAATACTAATTCTATGCAGAGAAGTACAAAATAGCCTGTTTTTTTTTTTTTTCCTAGTGGCTCGTTAGTGAGGTACAGCGCACTCACATCCACCCTGTACACACATTAGCAGATGTACATGGCACACCTCTCCTCCCCGCCGTCATACGTACAGCGCACATCAAATGCACACACGGACAAACGTGCACACCCATTTCCTAATCTTTCAGCGCCACAAACACAATGACGGAGTGAAATATAAAGCGCGAGGGCTTGGCTTGGTATTATAGAGTGGCTTCATCGCTGCTTGTTAAGATGTTAATTAGTTTGGCCTGTTTGCATTTTTATTTATCTGGTGCAGAGAGTTTGAGCCTGTAATCTATTCACACTGATATCGGGAGATAAAACTTGAGCTCAGATGAGGTCGGGCAGAATGAAACTGCTGCTTTTCTAAAATTATTCATCTACAGTTCAGCTCTGAGTGGCATCCCATGCATTTCAAAGTCATTTCATTCAACCATTTATCTGCTCAAGGTACAAGCTAGGGACAGAAAGTGGCATCTAATGACGTATTGGCCCCCAACCCCTTAAGCATCTCTATGAGATATTATCCCCCTCTCCATTCCCTTCAGCTGAATCCAAATACTATATCACCCTCAGCAGCGCATACTGTACGGAGACGTATTGATATGCATCCAGCATGAGGCATGTAATGAGAAGAGATGACAAAGTGCATGGACTGCATGTGCACCGGCCAAGTCAGCGGGACAAGAGACGGGGATGAAGATGAAGAGGGCAAAAAGCAGCCCCCACCACCAACCCCTCCCAACACCCTTCATTGCCTGGCTGATTTACAAGTTATAGCCCCTTTCTCCTTCATTCCACCGTCATTGAAAGAAGATTAGATGGGGGCGATTGTTTTGCACACCAAACATCAAACAGTCCATCCGTCAGAGCCGTCACTTTCAGTGCAGCCTCTTATGTAAAGATCGCTCTACATGCATTTACGGTAAGATAACAAACAAAACAAAACAAAAAAAAAAGAAAAGAAAAAGAAAACGCTGTCTGCCTTCCAAGGGTCCAACCTCTTCTTTACCCTCTAACTTCCCCCGGTTCTCCATTCCACAGTCAACTGATGCTCACTGGGATGTAAGGGCACTATTTCCTCCCCCCTCCCCCACCTGTTTTTCCCTCCTTTGGCTTTTCTTCCCATTTTTCTCCCTACCCCTTTTCTTTATCGCCAACTTGTGAATGGCAGCCAATCAGGGGCAGAGTCGCCTCAGCTTCAGCCTCTGTGACATCCACCGCCAGAAGTGATGCACTGCTAGAGAAAGAGAGAGGAGGGGATAGAGACGGAGCAGTGGAGGAGGAGCGGGAGGGGGATGAGAAGGAGGAGGAGGAAGGGAGGGAGGAATAGACAGAGAAAGAGACACACACATAGAAAGAGATGATAGAAAGAAAGTGTAGAGGAGGAAAGGGGAGAGAAGCCAGAGAGCGAGGAGGAGAAATGGAGCAAGGGAGGGCAGAGAGAAAGAGAAAAGCATAGAGGGAGGGAGAGAAGCAAGCAGGACCCTCTCTCTCTTTCTCTCTCTCTCTCTCTCTCACACACACACACACACACACACACACACAGACATTCGCACCAGCTGTGCTGTTGTCAGTCTTGGAATGTAAGCACAGTCGTGAGGAGTCAGATTCTCCACCACCAAGCACTGCTCAGGAGTAGGACCACAGTAGCCGCGCACTCAGTGACACAGATGGATGCTAAGCTGTGCAAATCTAAAGGTAAGGGCTTTTTCTCTAATTAATGCTTAGAGGAGACATTTAGATTTTGTCTCGTCTCCAGTCTCTGGGGGATGATCTGCTCCTTGCACTGTGACAAAGCGAGACTAATGCAGCAGTGTGGGTATCTCGCGCAAAGTGTTGCAACTTCAAAGAGGTTGATAACAGTTAAATCGACTTAAGTATGAAATGACTGGATTAACTGTTACTCTATTTTTAATTTGTCTTTAAAATTAACTCAAGTGCAAAGGGTGATGAAATGAGAAATGCTCACAGTGCCGGAAAGAAATAAGGCAAATTGGAACTTTAAGCTCAGTAATGATGTATGACAAATCAAAACTGTCATTTTATATAAATTTTTCCTTTAAATTGCATGACATTCTGCTTATGACACTTGTCACACAGAGTGCAAGACCAGATTTATAACTTTAGGGTGAGTGGCAAAGCTTGGAGATAATGCTGTGCCTTTTTACAGACCAGCTTTAACTTTGTCGCTCAGTGCTACACCCAAGGAGGATTCTGACTCCACAAACGAGACGCAGCCATTGTAGCTGGTCTACTTGCACATGTATATGAACATCTCTATATGACTGGGCTCCTACTCACGAGTCCATGTCCATCTATGGTGTACAAGGGGTAGTTTAAAAGGAGAGGCACTGAACAGTTCCTCTCTTTAAAAAATAATAAAAAATGCATTTTGTAGCATGATATATAAGTAAGTGTATGTGCCTTTCCTCCACAGCACAAACTTAATCCAGCCTCTCTGCTCTCGTGTTTGCCCTTTCTAGCCGTCTAGTCCTCCGTGCCGCTGCCTCATGCACAGGCAGCTTTACAGTAACCCATGTGATGTATTAGAGTGTTGTAGTGTGCACCAGGTCGTCCATGTAACGCCATTATTGTTTAGTGCAAATTAGCCACTAACACGCTCCCTGAATTACTGTCAGATATGGAGTGACCTTTGAGCGTTGTAACAAAAAAAGAGGTGGAAATCCATCCTGCCAGAGGCACACGGGCTCTCATGAGCATTCATACAGTTGGTTTTAGCTGATTATCACTATTTACTAGAAAAAGACAATATACATTATGTTAGTGGGGGAATTTTAAGCTTGGTGGAGGAATACATTGCAATTTTCTTCACGAAAAAATAAATAAAAAAAGATAGAAATGTATATGGTAATTTAAGTGAGTTTTAGCATTTACTTGTTTTTGTATTTTTTGATCGTATATTTATTTTCTTGCAGCCTGGCTATGCTAACCTCAGACCTCACTTCACATTATAGTTATTTCTACTTTTCTGTATTGCATTTATCCTTCTAAAGGCAACTCAACATAAATAAGGTTATTTATTATATACATATATATTTTTACAGAATGGGTTCTGTGTTACATTTAAATTTTCAGCAAAGCCTTTCAAGAAAAGAAAAGGTCCACCCTCCCTTTTTGGAGTAGCTTTTCAATGAGGAAGTGTGCACTGTATCACAAAATTGCTTGGAGGATTTCAAAACATGAGTAAAGCTTGCTGAGGTTTGCCAAAGACTGCAGCCAGTGAAGGCAGACTTGTGAAGGTCTAGGGCTCCACCAAGTGGAGGTTTGTGCATGTGCTGCAATCTTGGTGCATCAACGCCCCTCATGCTAGATTTACACCGTGTCTGAGTCGGTCTGTCAATAGCAGCAAGTAATCACATGAGATACTCAAACTGACAATCACATACTACTCGTTTCTAGCACCCAGCTCAAATATACAGTTCATGTTTGCAGCTGTAAAAAAACTGTTTTGATTAGTCCTAAATCGTGATGTTGGAAAAAAAACAGTGCAAGTGCAAATGATCAAAGAAATAAATCGTGGCTTACCGCTTGTCGACCTTTCGACCTTCCCCCGCCCCCTCTCCATCTTAGTCCTGTCCTCTCCCAATTACTGTCTCTGTTTGTCTTTTTCTTACAATATAGTCACTTGTTGCATTCCTTAGCAGTACTGTACGTACGACATGACCTACTGCAATTTAAATGGTAATTCGGTGCCAGAATTTGCAATTTAGTGGATATTTGTGTAGCAGGGCTGAGGTAATTTACGGTAGATAATTACACAGAACTCTGTGGAATACCACTTAAATATTAAATTCAAAATCCAAATTTTTCAAAAGCTGAACAGAATCTAAAAATCCTGTAACTTTTATGTAATGAAGGTGACAACATGGAATTTCAATTTGAGGCCCAGTGCATGAGCAATTAGCACAGATTTTAGCTTTGGCCTGTTTTGTCGAATTCTACAGTGGTGCACATGGTAAGAGATGGACAGAAGCAGTAAAACAATCAGACTGAGACTTTATAAAATGAGACTAGATACAAGGTGCATTAGGTCACTGAACCTAGGCTGGCACACAGCTGCAGTAACAGTTAGTACGTAGTCCTACTACCAGTAAAAGGTGCAGTACTAAAGATGACAGAAGAGAAGCATTTCAACATAACAATGATCCCAAACGAACTGGGAAAAAAAATATACACATTTTAAAAAGTCAGAAGAAAAACATCTAATTTTTGACATGGTCCAGTCTGTCCTAGCATGAATTCAACAGGACAGCTTCTGCGTTTTTTTTTTTCCCCACAGCAGAAGGTAGAACAAAAGCCATGCAGCAAAAGAGCAGCTGAACAGAATCATCAGTGAAGAATGACAGAACACCTCACCTCACATTTGAGCAAGACCGATATCCTCCGTGCCCAGGAGAAATGAAGTGTCATTCAAAGCAAAGGCGGATGACGGATGCATTTAAAAAGATAAAAGAAAATAAAAATTTCACTAATAAGGGTTGTACCGACTTTTCAAGAGCTTATAAACATAATATTTTAGTGACACTGACATGGGGTGTTGTACACTGTACGCCCTCCCACATTTATGTAACACTGAATAAACACATCCACGTGTCCAGTAGTATGATAATGTACAGCAAAAAAAAAAAACAAGTATCGGGACGGTCTATAGAGATCGCTTTGCAATCACTCTCCCAGTACAATCCATGGGTTTGATTCGTGCGAGGACGTTCTGGGTGTAAAGCACAATGTTAGAGTGTGTTGACAATAATCTCAGTGCCAAAGGTTGAAGCAACACAGAGGACAGATGGTCAATTTGGCTGGTTATGTCCTTCCATGTGTAGACTATTATCAATTTATTATGCATGCAAGACCTCTTAAAAGGTTTACCACCCATAAGTTAGTTACACATTGCACCTAGTGTATAATTATTGTCCTACTAAACTCAGAAAACTGCTTAGTTGCAGGGTTGAGTTGATTGTTTGTGGGGAAACCTGCATGTTCAGATTTGAGATGTACTGTGCAGTATTTGCATACAGATTTATACAAGCTAATGTGCAAGGGCTGTGCTTTCCTAGGCAGCATATCCAGATGAACAGCTACTTTATATCTGATCAAAGGTATTCTTATTCAGCAAAACAAGAATGCATAATTTTGCGGATTAGAAAAATGGGAGCACAGCGGAACCCTTGCCAGAATGTGTCTTCAAGATTAAGAATAACAACACTTTAAATGCATATTTAACAATTTTGTCGCTTTTTATTTCTGCTCTTAATGCCAAGCCATATAAATTAATCTAATCATAAACAACTTTTTTTTATAAACCCCACAATTTCATAGGGTGAGCTGAGATAAAACATCTTGAGTCTATAGGATCTGGCATGGATTCAGCAGGCTCACTCATCCTTTAATGAAGTGTTTGGAAGAATTCTGAAAAGACACACTGGCCTAATCCTTAATAGGCACACCACATCAAAGATTAATATCCAGAATGCTATTAAGACCCAAGGACAGGCTGGAATGACAATTAGAAAATGCAATCACAAGCATCAGACTAGATTAATTGCAAGGCGGCGTTTCCTGATTTCGGAAATGCAGAGTGTCACATTCATACCACATTATGGGTATGGAAAAGAAAAGGGGGGGGGTGTCAGGAAGAAAAACAATGTTCTTCGTGAAAAGTTTGGGTCAGTTCTATCATGTAGAATTCTTCTGACATTGTCTAACGGCCATGATCATTGGATCAACTCAGTCAAACAGTATTCAGAAGAAGGTGAGGGCGTTATTCGGAAATTATCGCTGATTAAACAGATTCAATTGAGTTAAACTGACTGACTAAGAATGAGCAATGTTTTATGTTGAAATCTCATTAGCTCAGATATTTGATTTTCTATTCAAGGGATTACATTCATTTATATTCTGCACTTGACTTTCATCAATAGAACCATGATACTAATTTGTTCATAGACAGTAACAAGCCTTTTGTTCACGCGAGTATCTCCACTGATGTAGCAGTCCTTATTTAAGACCTCTGGAACAAAAGCGGAGCAGCTGATAAACTAGCATGTGCTTTCACACGGCACTCCCTGAGGTACAGAGCGAATGCTTGTCAGGATAACTCTGGTGCTCCAGCCATTATACGAAGACCCTGCAAAATGGTCCCTTTTAGATAGAGAGGGAAAGATTTATTAGGATTAACTTCTAAAAGACCATAAAATATGCATGCATACCTAAATTACCTCTTAGGACCAGCCCTGCCTTCGTGAACCATCAGAAGACTCCCAATAACACAAAATGCCGTATAACAGTGCCAAAACCTGACATATACCTGGCCCGGACTGTAGGGGCATTGATTACTGAAGTCGTCTTCCTTTGAGCATGCACCACGAAAGCTTGGGAAGAAAAAAAAAAAATCCATGGAATTAACCTTCACTAATGGTTGCAAAGATGAACTGGGTGAAAGTGTAGGGAGGATGAACTGTGAAGACATTTCCCTTCAGCGAGACAACTTATGTCTACATAGAGTAGTGGATGCTTCTCTGTAGTTTTGCAGTGCAACTCATTGGGAGTGAAGCTGAACATGAAACACACAAACACACACTAAAAACTCGAGTTTCACTCAAGCATTTCACGCTAGTGCCTTTCGCTCATGTCAGGAGCATTCTGCTGCCAGAGTTGCCTGTATTAAGCTATTCAAACATGCTCTCCGGCTTTTGAAGCACTGTTTGCATATCATCAGTAATGCAACTTCTAATTAGAGAAGTGTGGCTCACTCCTTAACTCTCCAAACACTGGCAACTGGGATGTAAGTGCTTTAGGTTGTAAACTCCACTGGATTTATTAAAGTGCGTGACATTTACACGCCAGTTATACATGGAAAATAATCCAACTATAAAAAGGCACATTTGCACATTCAGATTGTGATAAATAAGAAAGTCTTTAATATTCTATCCCTGTATTTTGAAATGGCAAAAACAGGCATCAACATAATATTTAATGAACAATAAGCTAGTTCAAATGTTCCTTCATCATAAGAAGTAACAAAAATGGTCAGGGAGTGTATAAACAGCACAGTCATGAAATTATATTAGTGCAAATTAGTATCCCCCTTGATAAATTATCTTATAATTAACTCATAAATAAATAAAGGGCGGCAAACTTTTGCATTCAACTTGAATTGATGAGAAAAATGAAAAGTTAGAATTACTGTGATTAAACTGCATGTGTCATAAATGCACCGACTTCTCAGTGGTACTTTGTGTTTTGATATTCCCTTCACTTACATTTGTGACTGGTTTTACTGCATAATATGCATCTACATGCATTATTATCTGACTACTTTTTTGAAAAATATCCCCAAGTAGGTTTCGTAACTGGAGTTGAACAATTTTAGATGATTGTTGGTAGTCTTAGACATGTTACAATTATTCTAACTTCTAAGCAAATAGAAGAAAAAATATTACTTATGACTGAGTGCTGCCCACTGCAGTTTGTGTGCTGCTTGAGTGGTTCCGTCGCCCCGCTAGGATGTAAAGCCTGTGGTAAGAACGATAGAAAAGTGCCATGAAAGTGATTCTGGACTAAAGGTCTCTCTTTTCACAGGGATCTAAAGGACATCAAAGAGAGGAATACAATGCCTGTTCTGATGACACTGCCTTCCAGTGCTCATCCTATCACAAGCTTATTACCGTAATTCAGAAGTTATCCTGGACATTTACCAGCTGATTGGATACCATGATAACCAATCAGGTCCTGCTTCTCCTGATGCTCTCTATCCTGTGGCCCAGCACTGCCCTGCCTTTCACACCTGGGAATATTGGGAATCTGTTTGGAATGGCAGAGAGCGATGGGAGGATTCTACAGAGGTCCAAACGTGGATGGATGTGGAATCAATTCTTTCTGCTCGAGGAATACGGAGGAAATGACCATCAATATGTCGGCAAGGTAATGTGTCCAAACACTCTGTCTGCAGAATAATTATAGAAGGTTTAGCTTGTTGAAGTAGTGTTTAATGTAATTGGCGGAAGACAAATGGGCTGCCAGGAATCTGGTTGTTAGAGGCACAGTGAACTAGAGCTATCAGATACACAGCAAGTGCACACAAACGGCTCCCTTTGCCTCGAGCCTCTTTTTTTTTTTTAAATTTATTTATTTATTTATTTTATTTTAAGTATGATTTAGTGAGAAAGTTCCTGTTAAATCTAAAACCAAAATTCTTTTCGGGTGGCTTTCATCATTATAATATTAAACTCAAATCAGTCAGTAATACCAGAGTCACTTCCTCGTCTTATTGCCAAACCACCAGGGCCATAAAAGAAATAAGACTTCTCTCTATTCCCAAATGATCCCTTAAGACAACTTCGTGGACACTATGAAATGTGACACAAAAACAAGCAGAAATAAAAAGGAGGAGAGTGGCAAATTTGCATCAAACTCAGTGTCCAAAACATATTTAACGTGTTGCATAGGGTCAAAAAAAAACACTCAGCCTGAAGAGCAGTTTGGAGACCAGATTTAAAAAACTACAGGTTTTGCAAGACATTTTCCTAAAAATCACACAGACAAAAAGAAAAAAGAGAGAGAGACTTTCGGGACAGTGCTCCTCCTCCCCACCCACCCAGATCAGAGAGGTTCTTGTCAGCATGCCCGTGCTAGCACTAGAAAGACAGGTGTGATGGGGAAAGCTGCAGTTATCAACTCAAGGGAGGGAAATGAGGTGACTGTCGACAGCCAATTTTCTCAGAGGAAGCTGGCTTTCATCACACACCTCATTCTCCGGAGTAAACAAGTGTCTTCTGCAAGGTTGAGGAGGGGGATATGACAACTTCTGTTGCAGAAACCATTATCTTCATATGATGAAGAGAAAGGAAAAGGCAAAAATAAATGGCACAGGAGGAGAAGAAGGAGGAAGAAGAAAACACATCAATCAAGAAGGCCGATGAAATTCACCTAGTGTTACGTGATGAAGCTGCAAATCAAATGCTAACTATACAGTAAATGGGGCCATCGGTTGATATGTCACTGGCTAGTGAGATGTGGCTTTCTTCTAGGCTCTTTGATGCTTTCTGGCACCCAGCGTCTGTGGCACGACAGCGATCACATCCACTGGTTCTCCACTGTTCCTGTGTCCAATATCATTCACTATTAAACTGTCAGAAAAACATGAGGCCCTAATAAATTACAGAGTGGTGGAAATAGGGCAGTCACATACTCCCATTCTACTTTAAAGAGGAAGCTGTAGCGATCCGTATCACTAATCCAATCAGTTTAACTTTGGAGTTGGAAATGGAGAGAGACTGACTGTGGTGGTGACAGAGAGATATGCAGAGAACAAGTTCAAGGATAGATAGATAAAAAGAAAAATACAGAATGATTGGATAGATAAAAACAAGTAGACCTACAATGAATAGTCAATTACTCCACAGACAGACACGTGTGATATTCAGTTTATATCAAAGACATCATTCTGGCCTCTGAGTATTTGTGAATTCCATTTATATGTTTTGCATTTCATTAATAAATGACTGCCCAATGATTGGGTAAAATAACTATTGCATTATTGCTAATAAAATAATAGTGATTCAGCCCCAAAAACAACGTACGATGAATGATGAATAGACAGTTATAGAACAGATAGGCTTTTCCCTTTATTAGACACCTAATAAATACGTGAAAAAAATAACAAATGCTGGTGCTTTCACACAGGTGCTCTGCATGGTACAGTTGAACAATTAAAATCAAATCATGCTCTGCTGCATGCTTACAGATAGTGAGCAGGCCCATGTGATTCTGATTATGGATCAAGATGGCAAGAGCAAAAGATCTAAGTGACTCTAAAAGAGGCTTTAGAAAAGCTTGCTCAACTGGTTTGGGTTTCAATAATAACGTCTATCCGTCCATCCAATATTAAATCTGCCAAATCCTGTTAAGAGTTGAGGGGATGAAAGAACCAATCACAGCTGTCAGTGGGGAAAAGGCGAGGTACATGCTGGACAGGTTACTTTAATGGCCATAGAGGTCATTTGTCCTTAACCTTTCCCATGACCCACAGAAAGATTTGTCGGTCAAGCTATGCAAATCCAGCAGTCTGTTAGGAGTTTAACACAAAGACATCGGGGGTGGTGCCAAATAAAAGGTATTTAGGGTTAATGAAAAAAAAAAAAAAAAAAAACATTTAGACCTGAATGTGGCTGTTCTGGTAGGAAGGTGCTGTTGAACTTTGAACCTCATGTGGGCAGCTACTGGAAGTGCAGAGACCCGAAGAGCAATGGGACGTACGTCCTTTTTGCCTGATCAAAAACGAGACACGGTGCTGCATTTCAGATCCTCCGTAGGGGTTTGATTGTGCATTCTGGTAGACCCATCAGCAGGGCATTGCAGTAGTCGAGACAAGATAAGACCAGTGCCTGCACAATGAGTTGGGCTACATATTCAGAAAGATAAGGTCTGATCTTTCTGATGTTGTAGACGGCACATGTGCTGCCCTAGAGACAGAGGAGATGTGGTCAGAAAAGCTTATTGGTTTTTAAATGATGAATAGCAGTGGTTTCACACTTCACTCCAACTCTGGTCTCCTTTGGGAAAGTCCTGTGTTTTTTGCGACCCATCGAACCTCCTTCTCGTTTAATGATGTTGCCAAATGGTAATGCGTATCTTTTTTTTGGCTGCTGGTACAAACAACCAATAATAATTATGCAACATTTCCTGTTAGGAGTGGTCTCTGCTAAAATGACAATGTCCTCATCTATAGGCCACAAGATGTCACTGAAGCATGAGTATGAAAATAATGTGAGACAAAAATCATATGCCGTCACCGTCTCAGTCACCAGACATACCGCAATGACACTACCTATACGAGATATTGGACTGTCTTGTTAGACAGCACTACAATCAAAACCCCAAAAGAGGAAAGTATTGCCTTCCATCCCTCCAGTAGAATCAATGCCAAGGTGCACTGAAGCGGTTCTGGGAGCACACAACGGCCCATCACCTCACTAAGGGGTCATGTTTATTTTTATTGATAACTCATCTTTAGACAACAACTTAATGAACGCACATTAAGTGATCAACTGAATGACAGAGTGGGACTGGCAGACTTGTGATAATCAGTTAATCAGGCAGTCAAGAGAAAATTGCCAACTACTCTAATATTAGATGATAAACTTTCACTAATTCTAGCTTGAAAATGATTAGAATGTGCTGTTCCTTGTAGGCTCTGATAAATTAAAAAAAAAAGGGCATTTATTTAAAATCTTTTGACATTTTGTGGGCAAAGTAATTCCTGGACTAACCACAAGAGACTTGTAAGCTTAACTGCTGAAGACAATCACATCAAAACATAATAATGGAATAATAGGCCGATGAATAAATAGATAGAAAGACAGAGAGAATTAATTCAATACAGGCAAACAAGATAGATAGGGTTATGAAAGAAAGGCCAGGCAGCAAACAGACTGAAAGGAGGAGAGGCTACAAGAGGGAAACAGAACGAAAGAGATGGAGAACCTAGACCAAATGCAAAAAGCACTTTCATGCTCAGCATAAAGCCATCAAAGCCTTGATGGTCGTTCTCATAAAGATCATTTAATGGCCTTTGCAGAGCACTGTGGGAGACCTTGTTTATTTCACATTCAATCAAACCTCTCCAATCAACCCACACACTCACCAACTGTCACTTGAGGTTGATTTCTTGATTACGGCAATCAAATGTGATGTAAAGAACAGTCACATTCTTGTATAACTCGTTTCTTGACTGAAAAGGAAGTGCACTGCCGTGGCTGCACTATATAATAAAAGGGGCTCGTATTGCTTACCGAGGCGCTCTGAAGACACGCTGCTCTGAGGCTTACATACTGAGTGAGTAGTGCTGAGTGACACCTCACAGAATGAGAAGAAAAATAACTGCATTAGCGAAAAGCAAGGCTTTACGGACTTAACTGGTTGAGCAGCAATTGTCTACACTGAAAAAAAGTGTAGTATATTTTACGATGGTAAATATACTATGCAGTGGCCGTGTGTGTATAAAGCATAACACCCTCGAATCTCATTTTAACTGACTTTCACGGGGCCATTAATGTGTGTGAGCCCTCACTGTGTGCAGCTGTGGTGCCCTACTTCTTAAGCAGGGCTGTGGAGTGCGAGGACTTGCAATGCTGAGCAATACAGCCACAAAGTATGGCTTCTGGAGCATTTCAGTGGTGTGTCTAAAGTCAACAAAATCCTATTAAAATCCTGCTACGTTTCACTGTATTGTGTCTTGTAAACCAAATGTGCCCTAGATTTAAACATTCAAGGTAGCTGACTTTGTTGTGGGAACACTTTGTCAATGAGTATCCTTGCAAATTTACATGGCCTCGCTTGATACTTTGTGCATTCATTTTGTAGAACTCGTATGAGCTATGAAACACTACAGACTGCACGGCAGATACTGTAAGCTGTAAAATTAACCTGCATAACATACATTAGGGTACAGTCCTCCAATACTAAAGACATTTGCCCATGTCTTAAGAGACAGAAAGAGGAAGGAAGAGTAATTATTCCGGATCCTTCGGATCCTCTATTTTGCTATCTCCTCTTTGCAGCACAGCGCAATGCTTACCAGAGACCTGACAAGAATTGCCAATGATTTTGCTGCTTTACTGACAATTGCTCAGTGTTTGTGCAAGGCGATTTAACTCATCAAGGCTCTCTTCTGTGCTTCTGTTATAAGGCCTTGAAAAGGCTGTGTTTGTGTTGCAAGGCCTTGAAAGGAGAGCCACAAAGTCTCTGCAAATATAGTGTGGTAGTGCTAACATTTGATTTTGTTAAGGCTGTGCGAAAACGCTTTGTGCCACATTCTGAGTACACACAAGGGTATCAGTGCCATTTTTTGCCTTTTTAGCTGTAGTATACACACATTGTGTTCACTCCACATATTGGATGGAGAGTTTAGTGCAGTTCGACATATGAAAACCTGCCTGTGGTTTGTGATCTGCTTGGATTCTACATTAAAAACAAATGTACAGAATGCTGTTAGCATAGCGCCAAGCTAATTTACACCCTTACATGAGAAGTTAGTTATTTGAACAAAACCATTATCACTAAGAAATTCATGGACATAAGGAGATGATGCGTTTACCCATAAATGCACAAAGCAAACAGACATCCAATAAGTACCTCAAGTCTATGCGCCAAGAGCTTATACTGTATGGTCCCACAAAGACTAAAAGAAAACGTAAAAACACATATACCACAAGGTTCTACAAAGACTACAATTTGTGTTATCTTGTAGACAGCTTGGCTGCATAGGTTGCAGGCTCCTTTCATGGCTCATTGAAAACTCGTGGTAGAATAAAATGAAAAGATTTGCAAAAATGTAATTTATGTGGTTTGACATGGTCTGAAAATGAACGGCGCTAATTACTGCACTGTAAGCATAGAAAGGAGTTGGATAGTTCTGGATATCAGTAGTGGAATTTGTTACGTTGCAGGAGGAAACTTTGCTTAGTGAGCATGTCCTAATGGCTTCCACAGCAGATGCATAACAATACACAGAATATGAATTTCAAAGTGGGGAAAAGGTTACTGCACTATACACATTTCTTTTCATGTGATTTATTGTGCATACCAAAGATATGAAGCCAATTTCAATGCAAAAGTTAATACAAACACTCTCCTGCTTGTCTACATTAGACCGTCATTCACAATCCATAGCTGTAGCAGACTTCAAATCCTAAACGTGTCATAAAATCCTTAGTGCACAGCTCAGGAGAGAATTCATATTCCATTATCCCAAACAATGAGCAGACTGTCCCAGAACACAAATATGTGAAATTTCAAGCTGACTGATATTCCTTTAAAAAAAAAAAAAACTTTGGATAATGGATTCATCTGCATGAAAGCCAAACACTGCATATTGTTCATTTGAACTTGACAGCATCTTGTTTTCACATGCGTCCTCATTTTTTATTTTTTATTTTATTCTGCCTGAGAATAGCTAGTACTCTGGCAGTACATTTCTGATTTCCATCCAAAGTTGTACTGTTGACATCACCCTTCCAACTGCAGGAAAAAATAATTAGTTTCTTCACAGCATGCAGACATTAATATTAATAAGTTACTGACGTACATTCTGTGTCTCTAACTACTTGTCATTTAAAATGTGAACCCATGAGACAATGCTCTAAATATATCTGCTGACAGATCCAGTACAGTAATGAGCTTGAATCAAGTGTCTGTTGCAGTGTGCCACCATTACTCCTCAGTGATACTTGGAGGCTTCAAGGTGATAGTTGGGTCAGCGGTGACTAATTTTAGTAATTGTTACTATAGGACAGGTTTTCATCATTTTTCAAAGGCACAGTTAGGAAGAAAAATCTAAGACCAATTTGATCTGGAGTAATGGAGTATGTCACACTTGACACCGTCGATGCCAAGGCCTTGTTCTGTTCCGAGACAAAAACCGATGTTAAACCCCAGTGGGTTTAAGCCATTTTTTCCCCTCAGTGTCACAAGAATGTCAGAAAGTTATCACACACCTAGACCATGGTGTAAATGTAGCTCTTAGTAAATGTAGTCCCCTTAGACAAAAAGAATACTGTATTTAATGTTTTAATTTCCCAGGAAACTCTGCATATCACAAGCACTGTTTCTTCATGGAGTGTTTAGAAAGTGAATCACAACTTTTACTTAGAAGAATTCCCAGTAAAGCATAGAACAACCCCAATTCTCAGAGAAGCAATTCACTGGAAGAAACAAACTTTAAAAGTGTGTGTGAACAGTACGGAGTTATTGGTACATAATGCTACCTGTAATATATTTTTTAAAGAAAATGAGAGATATGGGGAATTGGCAACCAGAACATGAAGGTGAAACTGAGAGAAACATCTGGAAAAAGTGATCTCAGTAACTTCTGAAGAGAAAATACTCATGGGAGTATCCCTGTAATCGGAGAAGCTTGGCCAAACATTATTCTCCAGTCTCCAAAGACTGTTCAGCTGTTTTTGATGCTCTGACAAATTTTGAAAAGTAAAAAAAAAAAAAAAGAATCTCCATGTGATGATAATACAGACAGTCTGCAATTGATTTTCTTAATTGTACGACTATTATTTATGATTATCCAACTCTTTATTATATCATATTTTCATGTTGTTCAGAGTTCCCTGTCTAAAGTTTAAAAAACAAGCAAGCAACCACGCAATATTGTCAATGGATGCACAAAAGGTGGACTGAAAGCTGTAGCTAAGGTCAATGAGGGAAACGTGTGCAGTGCCTCTAATTATATCCCCATAAAACATGACATTTTTAAAAGTTTGACTCTAATGGGTCTCTTTCTCATTTCCAGCTGCACTCCAACATGGACAAAGGTGATGGGAATGTGAAATATGTCCTCACTGGAGATGGGGCAGGTACATTGTTCCTGATCGATGAGAAGTCTGGGGACATTCATGCCACCAAGAGGTTGGACAGGGAAGAGAAAGCTATGTACACACTCCACGCCAAGGTTCTGGATAGAAACACCAATGCAGAGCTGGAGGCAGACACTGAATTTAATATAAAAATCCACGACATCAATGACAATGAGCCAAAATTTGCAAGGGAAATCTACTTTGCCAGTGTCCCTGAAATGTCTGAAGTTGGTAAGTTGTCCTTTGTTATATTTAGGGCTGAATGCATTATATTTGGTTTTAAGCTCGGCAAAAGCTGTGACTGAAATCAGGGGTCACATCCATGTGATGGTGCATTTGAAGACCAATTGTTTAATACCATTCCGACAAGGTTGTCTCATTTTGAAGGCTTCTTTAAAAGCACGCGAGACATGTGGTGGCCTTTTCCCCAGGCATCAAAGTCCCAACAGATGGATTCTTTGTGGCCCAACCAGTTTCCAGTCGACCAGACCATCTTCTTTTAGTTAGGCTTTGTAGGCTGTGTCTTTTGTGCGATACGGCCCCTTAATTTAGACACTGTATTAGAAGTCACTGTATTATTTTTATTATTAGTTATTTTCTTAAACCAAAATGTATAAAAAAATTAATTGCATTTAATCCTCGTTTAAAATTTGATGTACTTATACAGTTATTAGATTTGTTGATTGAACTGAGCATCAGTCAGCTGGACTGGTCTAATGTGATGCAGCATTCAGCTCTTCAAAGTTTTTTGTGATTGTTATTTGTTAAGTTAGGCTCATTGGACATTCATAACATGTAATGCCATTTGCCATGTTTAATAGGCAGAAATATTGAAAGTTTAGATTGTCAGTCTTTCCAATTAAGGATTTGCTTCATTGACCTCCAGTTCATTACATTCAAGCAATATAAATAAACCAACCGGTATGAATATAAACAAAGCTTATGAAATAATGCATGCAACTGGAAATCAATTCTCAATTGTGCAACCACAAATTAATACATGTGAGCAATCCAGGGTGAATCAAAACCCAATTGTCTATATGACAAATAATAATACATTATTTGGAAATCATAATGCAGTGAGCTTAGACTTCTCAGCTGCATGGATACTAGTAACAGGTGGGTCAGGGTCACCACTACTTATCTCAAGACTAATAAACTGCCTTATATGTTCAGACTGAGCACAGTGGTTAATCAAACAAGCCAGCCATGAAAAATCAGCAACTCCCTTTTATGCTATCAGTGCTGGGGCTAAGTGGGACAGATGTTCAAGGGTTCATTAGTATGCACGGAGAGTGTCAGACCCACACAGGACGCGGCAGAGGTCTCCTGAATGCCAAGGACAGTATTTGCAATGTGCATGTTATCGAAATGCTTGGGTGGATTATGCTGAAGTTAATGGAAGGGACTTCAACGACAGGATGACAGAGGAACTGAGCACTTCCTAACCTTAAATATGTATTTGTGATATTAGCTTTGCTTATTTAGCATGGGAATGACACACAAAAGCAGTAGGCTTGTCAAGTCGGTTTACTTGTGCAGTACATTTTTGTAAGGATCCCTACAAATGTGTTGTTTGGCTATTTTTAGTCAGAAGAAAGATGATACTGTTTCATATTGATTGACTTTCAGTAAAGAGTTGCTGGGTCAAACTCCAGCTGTAGATATGAAATTGTGGCCATGAGCTACAGCATGCAGCTCATACAATTACAATACTAATTATGACAACATAAGTCAGTCAGAAGGGGTCGGGAAAAAAATGCATTTAAATGTGCATTTTTTGCAAAGATAACTAGACCCAGTTGTAGCAATGAAAAAAATGATGTGTTAATAAATAAAACCTGATTTTGCTATAGTTGTATTGCAAGATGTTGTGAACCTAAAGTCATTGTAAAAGCAGTAAAAGTGTTAAATTGAATGTATGTGTGTAAATGAGAGCTTTTTAGCTCATTAATGTGAATCAACGTTCATGGTTTGTTAACAGGCTACAGGGAAATTGTTATTTACAGTATCACCCTTGGTGGCCATACCATGAGGCATTACCTTAAAGGAAATCAAAAACTTAAAGTCATGATGAAGCAGAACCTTCTGGTCTCCCTGATATTTAAAATGGCTCCAACTACTAGGACGCTGAGTTTTACTCACTTGTGCTGCAGTGAGAAGCCCTGCTTTCATTAAAAAAAAAAAAAAAAAAACACACAAAAGAAATGACTCCTAATATGTCCTTGATTGATTTTACTAAGACACCGCTGCCTCTTTGTATACAGTTTGACTGACTCCACTGCCCTGTTGTTTGACATGAAAATTGCAGATTAGTCAATGTTTACCAGTAAAAGACGAGTAATATCGGGGCACTGCTGGAATCACAAGTGTCAATGGGATTCATTGCTGAAAAGTGCTGGTAGTTTCACAGCAAGTTCTCTTTATGAAAAGGAAGAGAAAAGAATCTGTTGATTTGATTTGGGTCTTGACTCAATGTGTGTATCATCACTGCTTTTCGCGTGCCGTTTGCAGGTACGTCTGTCGTCACTGTGACTGCCACTGATGCTGATGATCAAACGTACGGCAACAGTGCCAAGCTTGTGTATAGCATACTACAGGGACAACCCTATTTCTCTGTGGACTCTGAAAATGGTAAGTCGAACCCAGCAGGATCTGTTGGATGCAGTTTCAAAAGTTACGTAAGTCTATTTACAGATCTGTGCACTGCAAGTGTCTGTGGGAACCAGCTGACTAAGGATCTGCTTCTCAGTTCTACTAATCTTACAAATCCCCAGGTTTTATTTCAAAAGGCGCTGACATTTTTATTTTAAACATCATTAATCAGGTTATGCATTTCAGCTTGAACTTTTCATTAGGTTTAAAGAGCTGCCCCGTTTATGAACTTTTCTCTGTACTTATTGCACAAGAGGCCACTTAGTCAACCACTCAGTTTGCCTGTGACTTATAAAACTTAAAGACACAGTCAATGTTAGTGTACACACCTCTGTGCCAGCATGAAACTGAAAGAGTCTATGTCCAAGGTGCATTTCAGCAACGCCAAAATGACTTAAATAAATGTTTCACTCAACCAACAGTGGCAGGGTTCCATACATTCATTGTACACAAAGTAAAATACAAATGCACTTTTCCTGAAGTATGGCAACCTTGTCTCCCAGAAATTACAAATGTCTAGCAGCAAATTGCTTTTGCAAGATATGCAATAGTGCCTGGTTCATGTTACATTTCTTATCAGCATACTGAGTACACGCACTTTATTAACATATCTGCCAAGCTGCAAAATACTGTCAAATTGATATATTGAGGCACTCACAGCTGTTGGATATGGTTAGGTAAGTTTGTGGTTTCAGGTTAGATGGTCAAAGTCAAAATTGACTTGAAGCACGAGTGTGTCTTTGTCGGCTTCACTGAGACTGCACCAAAACCACAGTGATTTCCCACCCTAACCTAAGGTCTGGTGTTGTGAAACCCTACCACATACACGTTTCAGGATCATGTGTCCACTATCACCTCCTTTGTGCGGTCCGTCACCTTTTAGTGTCCCTCGGAACCGTCATAGACAACTGCCATAGCAATGTTTCTGGGGGCCCTAAAATGTGACGAACATTTAGATTTGTAAAAGTATTTTAAGTGCTACAGGAGCCATTTCCATTGTGTTGTGGCTTTTGCAGCGCTTTTCTTAATGCTGCAACTGTCCTGTCAAATTGGTGAAGTTGTTTTTGTATATTTCATGTTTTTTTTTCTCAAATTACAGTGCTTTGAGCCATCAGGCCCACCATACCTTTGACTTGTATGGCACTGAAAAATGTTGTGGTTATAACACCAGACACTGTGCTCACTGTCAGCAAGTGAACTGCATTTGTCAAGATGAAGTTTATCTTTGCACAGGAAGGAGCAGTGCATTCAATTTAACTACCCCCACCCCCCCTGCAGGAACCATTAAGACAGCCCTTCCTGGCATGGATAGAGAAGTCAAGGAAAACTACCAGGTTGTCATCCAGGCAAAAGACATGGCTGGACAGATGGGCGGACTTACAGGAACCACTACAGTCAGTATCACCCTCTCCGATGTGAACGACAGCCCGCCACGTTTTGCAAACCGTAAGAGACCCGAATGACCTTATGTCACAAATCATCAAGAAGTGTATCTAAGACATAGTTATGCCACACAAATGTGTCCCCTGCCACATATAGATTCCTTTCGTGTGACTGCTGTGGAGTCTACAGAGATTGGAGGGGCCATCGGTCATATTAAAGCTGATGATCCAGATGTCGGGCGAAATGCTGAAATGGAATACAGTATTGTCGGTGGTCACGACACGTTCAACATTGTCACTGACCAAACAACACAAGAGGGAGTCATTGTAATCAAAAAGGTAACAGTTTAATGCCTCTTATTTTGCTTCCCTGTGATGGGCTTTAAAAGCTTACAGTAATTGGTTTGTGCTTTGTAGTCTGCAACTATCATCAAACTTGCATGTAACTACCTATTAATAATGACTGTGCAATCAGAGAAAGCACTGCCTGTGACAAGTGCACTGTAATCAAATCAATCAAAATTTTATTTATATAGCACCTTTCGTACGGATTAATCCAATTCAAAGTTCTTTACAGATGATTGAAAATTTATGAAAGGTGTATAAGCAAGGACAATGAAAGATGAAAAAAAAAAAAACAGCCATAACACAAGCCAACTCCCACAAAACAATAGTATTTAAAAGAAAAAAAAACAACAAGAAAGAGAGAGAGAGAAGCTGACAACACGGCACAACGAACAAGTTGTGCCGTGTTGTGAGCTTCTATACTATAATACAGTATTGAATAATGAACAGTCTTCACATGCAACAAGCACTTATTTAAAATGGAAATATTGATTTCTCACATGTATTAGAGTTTCTCCAATCATAAATACCTAAAATATTTGTATTGCACTTATCAAAAGATGGCTACATACTGTATGGTTATGGGTAAGTGGTGCCCAGACATGCAAATTACTTCTTTAAGTGTAGTTTTATTCTTTAAATGTTATGAGTTTCTTTGACTCTTTTTTTCTGCTCTCAATATGTATGTTTGGCTTCAATAGGAAGACAAAATAGTACAGTTCGAGATTAGAAACAGCCCTCTGATGATGTGTATTCATGTAAGAAAAGACGCCAATTTATTTTTGAACTGCAGTGTAAAATCAGATACCCCAAGCCTGTGAAATTAATAAAACACTCCTTTGCTCGAAACTCTTTTTAGTTTTCCCCCAAGATCTCTCAGATCAGTATTCCTCACTTGGATTTGTAACTTAGAATTTAGAGTATGAATAAGATAAAGGCAGACAAATGAAATGCAATGCACTGCCTATCAAAATCCTGGAGGCGGACTGTTTTTTATGGAAAAGTCTACAGCTTGACTATTGATGCTCTTTCATCTCTAGGCACTGGATTATGAAAGTAAGAGGGACTACGAGTTCAGAGTGGAGGTGAAAAACACCTACTTAGATGCAAGGTTCATCCATGGTTTGCAATTCAAAGACTACGCCACGGTCAGGGTAACTGTAGAGGATGTGGATGAGCCCCCCGTTTTCACCAGGAACCCTTACATCATCGAGGTGCATGAGGACACAGCTGCTGGCAGCTTCGTTGGCGTGGTGTCAGCCAGGGACCCCGATGCTGACAACAAGCCAGTCAAGTAAGCTACCAGAGAAGTGTTTGGAGTGCCAGACTGTTGGAGCCAAATGCTAAATCCATCCCTAACCTCTTCACAAGAAATGAATTCTCCTTGGAAATTGAGTACTTGGTCAACATAGACATTAATCAATGACCTGTTAAGGAAAGATTTCCTCCACCAAGTGGGTGTAACATTTCCTGTGGTAACTTGACCATTTCAAAACTTATTGTTACACCTTTAATTATGCTAGTGTAAAATCAATAAAGAACCAGCAACACATAGAAACATAAAGTCACCTCTTATTAGTTTTCTAGAACAGGAACGAGAATGTGCCCACTTTGCTAAATCTAACCCATCAGCCTACCCTACGTGTCTGTGGATGGGGAAGAAAAGGATATTATTCATGGTTCCCTCCTGGTGATTTCCCAGTGGAAGATGGTGGCGGCCCTGTGATGCGACTACAGACACTGTTTATTTCCCACAATTATGTAAGCTCTCTGTGGCACGGCACAAAGTCAAAGTGAAAGAGCCTAATTTGCCGTATCGATTCACACAGCTCAGTGCCGCCATTCCACACATATGGCGCCTGCCCGTCTCTGACACAGAAATACGCCACTCTCGGCCCATGGCACACGGCATATTGTGTTGCATATTCAAATTTCACTGTATTTTGAAAGTTGACTATGACAAATGTGCAGGCAAGAGGAAAGATGTATCATCGTTTGACAATGGTGAGAACTGAATTCATTTTCTTTGGGAAACAACAAGCACTGTAGTGTGTAAAACACATTTTTATAAAAGTTAAGAAGTACTTCAGTGTGCATCTTATGAAGACTGATCTGTTCAGAAAGAAGGGATCAAAACCGCACTACATTTTATGAAAACTACATCATGTATCCAAATGCTCCAGTCACTGAATGACAAAAACAGAATCTCAAGACTCCTATGCAGTTATGTGTTGCTATATACGTGATAGATTTTTTTTGTGTTATTCTTTCAGATACTCCATCGATCGGCATACGGATCTCGAGAGGCTGTTCAACATTGATTCTGTGAATGGCACCATCACGACGCTCAAAGCACTGGACAGAGAAATGTCCAAATGGCACAACATCTCTGTGGTGGCTACTGAAATAAGTAAGTCATGCTTAAATTTATAAGTTTTGCTGATCCTAAATGTCCTTGAAAAGGTTTTACCATAATGTATTTTTTTTTATTTTCCACCATAGCTATTTATCCATTCATATATTTCAGACAACCCACGTCAGACAACTCGGGTTCCTGTGTTCATCAAGGTGTTGGACGTCAATGACAACGCCCCTGAGTTTGCAATGTCCTATGACACATTTGTCTGCGAGAATGTCAAAGCAGGACAGGTGCTTGAAAGTCTTCATGTTCAAACTGCAATGAAAATAATCATGTATATTTATTCATTTATTTATATTTATTTATATTAAATGCAATGGCTAAAAGGGTGTGACTGTTAAATCCAAGTGATTTTTTGACAGTTTTAGAGATGAAGTATGATCAGTGTTGTGCATGAACACCTGAAAAGAGCGCCGCTCCTTAAAAGGTCTTTTTCCTTCTCTATTGATCAGAACATCTGCATTTACAATAGCTTTGAATGTGAGAAGCAAAAGCTCACATGTATGTTACACTTTGGTCAGCAGCCAGCTCTCTCGTACCTTTTAGTATCACTCACTTGATGCACATGGGAGACGTTCAGGGACAATGAAAATTAAGTTTCCTAAGGTGTGATAGATAAACAAAAAGTAACTGGTCATTTTTGGGGACTAGGTTTGGAATGAAAAAGTATGAATTACTTAAGTTTTTAGCTAGCTCTTGTGAAGTAGGGCTGTGTGATATGACCAAAACTTAAAATTCCAATATAGTTTTTTTCATATCCCCATAATGAAATATCAAGATTGAATTTACAGAAAATGTGCTCAATCAAAATGCCACTTACGATGGCCATTTTCGTATTTCTTGTATGAAGTATATACTTTCCGAATTGTCCTTACTTATATTTGATTATTTGTTTGGCCCAGACTCTAGGTGAATATATTCAATTAACCATGTCACAAAATCTACCACATAGCTATGTGGCTTTCGTCCGAACATCCTCTCCACAATTCTTGTACAGGTGGTAGTGGCTTTGGTCCGATGTGGGTTACAGGTGTTGTGCTACCGGAGCGGGGAGGCTGCAGGCTTCACTAGCCCTACTGACATATGTGAACTTGCACAACACTGAGCATCACACCTGCGTGGAATCATCATTATGTTATGAGTAACTGTGCTGACTTAGCAAGAGCAAATCAATAAATTATATCAGCATTCCAAATTGCAGATTAGTGTGTATCTGATTGGCCTCTGTTTACGTTTACAGAGTGTTATTAACCTTGCAGATGTTCCAGCCTGTAGAGTTGCTTTATAACAATAAATCATAATGTACACAAATGAATGAGTGTAATCGAGATATCGCAGAAAAAACTCTTTTTAATATTTTAGATTATATCTTCAGAACAAGAAGCCCTCATGTTTCTTCATACATTTTTACATATTTGTTCCGCTCTTCATAGCTGATTCAGACAATAAGTGCTGTTGACACAGATGAACCACTTGTTGGACACAAGTTTGTCTTCAGTATAAGTCCAACCAACCCAAACTTCACCATCGTCGACAGGGAAGGTAACGTTTATTTTTATTACAATTCCCAAACAAATTTATAAAAGTTTAAATTAAAAAATTAAACTACAGTTTTATGAAGATTTCATTCCCGATTGACGACTTTGATTTAAACTATTTATGAAAAGTCAGAATGATCAAATTTTATTTTTTCCACTAACCTGTTTTAATTTATTTTGAAGGACAAAAATTGTTTTAGCAAATATTTTCACAGTTTGGGTCAATTAACACTCAATCATTGTTCTTCTGTATGACACTGGGTGGCATACGGTACATTTTTTTTTTCTTTAGGATCATCGAAGTTAAACACCTCATCACTGACTTGCTTTGCAATTTCCGTGTTCCTGCAGACAACACTGCTAATATAGTGACTCGGAGGGGCGGTTTTAGCCGGCGTGAGATGAGCATGTACTTCCTGCCTGTCGTGATCTCAGACAACGACTACCCCATCCAGAGCAGCACCAGTACACTGATTGTGCGCGTGTGTGCTTGTGACAGCCGTGGAAACATGCAGTCATGTAACCCCGAGGTCCTGCCCTTCTCAGATGGTCTTACGACTGGAGCTCTTGTGGCTATACTGCTCTGTGTCATCATTCTCCTCAGTAAGTCCTCTCGTATACACACACGTGCAGTTTTGTGATCACATATTTAAACCCTTCGATTTTGTCGTCATGTTCATTTATTTACTTGTTTCATTTATATTGCCTAAAATCAAACATCAACTTAGTGAGAACAGGGGAAGATTTTGAAAGGTGTGGTTCATTTTAAAACTATAAACAAAAGCAGGAACACTTGTGGAATCTGTTCGCTGACATGGCAGCTGTTTCTGTATCAACTCTACCTACCAGGCTAAATAATGATGGCTTCCTGACTTGCTTTAAAGCTCTATCACAGGCTAATTTTTCAATGTGTCAGACTCACAAAAAAAAAAAAAAGAAGACACCCTGTCAAGGTTTGGAAAATGCTTAAAATCCTTTGATTGTAGAGTCAAATTTAGTAACTCAAAAGATGGCACAACATTGTGCAAAGCCAAACATTTTTCTATTTTCTAATATTTCCAAAGATACATTTGCCTAAACTAAAAGTCCCATAATAATAGTTGCAATTGGCTGTACAGTAAATGTGCTCAGAAGTGCATGTCCTTTTAGCATTGTGGTCCCTGCCAAAACAAACCAATCCTAATGACGTTGCCACAGCATACAATGGTTTTCGACCAGGTGGATTTCATTTTGTAATGCTGGTGGGTCTTTGCTACGGCCACATGACACACAAAAGGACAAAACAAGCACCTCCAGACAGACCTTTCTTTCATATGCGGGGGCCAGTTTAGAGTCAATAACATGGCTCAGGTATGCGCTGCTGAGTGCCCAGAAATGGGGGGAAAAAAAACTAGTGAATATCTCTTCCATTACAAGGCAGATATATTCATAAACCGTTACAAAACAGGACACTGATCGAAAACATGGGCTTCCTACCCTCTGCAATCAATACAATATAACTGAAAATATGTTTTTTTCTCCCAGCCATGGCTGTAACATTAAATATATATCCAGATTCATTTTGATTAACAAAGTCCAGAAAAACATTATTTAAAATTAACTCTGCACCATATAGGTTCAATTGTATATTGAGATAAGATTTTGACATCTATATCACTATGTGTCAGTAAAGTTATGCAGATATTTAAAGTGTAGTACAGACAAGGACAAATAGAACCACACAGAGCTACTGTCACAGAGCTGCCAACCTTAAAGAAAGTCGTGGAGTACAACCTTATGCTGAAATTAATTCAGAGGCCAAAAACAGGCATAAGACATTGTAACCTATATTTTTAATAGCATTCTTACTTATTAATATCAGTTATTTAATCTCAAGCTCAGTGTGTAGCTGAAAATAAAAACCGAACCATTAACAGTAGCTTAGCAACTCCGGCATGAAGAGGTTAAATTCATTAAATTCTCACTTGATGCACAATCTTGAGGAAAGAAATCATTCGACTGAGAACGCACAAGAAAATTGATATGACGACTTGTGCCTGTGAACCAGATGTTCACTGACAGACTTGAGTACTGCACATTTGGTCAAACTCACAATCAGGCTAAAAATGTGAACATTTGAAGAGCCAAGCCGTTAGGCCTTACATTTCACACATTTCCAGAGGGCACATAGGTCACTCTTCTGGGCATTAAGGCTGAAAGACAAATTGACATGTAGTTTGTTGGCCTTTATGTCTTGTTGCCTAGACTTGTAAAAAAGAAGCAAATTCGCTTGACATAGCTACAATCCCCTGTACAGGGGGACTTAACATATACCTAACAGTTAAAAATTTCAGCTGGTCTAATCAATAACCCTTACTTTGCATATCTAGTTATATTGTTTGATTTCCCCGAACATCCATCAGGCTATAAATCTATTTAACAAAACAGCCAGTGTATTTCCCCTGCTGAAGGCTGCCTGTGAGAAGCTAAAGCACCACTTCAAGCCCTCCTCATGATCTAATGCATTATGTAACACTAGTTGGTGCCTATGGTTTTACCAAGCAAAGAGCAGAGATGCGTTGAGTTTATGGTCAAGGGCATATCAATAGGTAATGGGTTTCAAATGTCATTGAACCTGCTTGGCCAAGCATAGTACTTGATAGAAGTATTTTTGACTTACCAGACATTGTAAATGCCAAGTCCTTGCATAATGCTGAAGACAAATCAATAGAAAAAAATGTCAAGAAACGTATCTTAATGAACGTGTGCAGACATGGTTATGCGTGTGCACACTTACATTTGGAGCCTCTAAGCTTTTCCCCGTGTTGAATCTGACCCAATCTGTTGTTTGGAGTTAGATGTGTTATTTGATCTCTTCCCTGAGTAAACTACTGATGCATGATGAAACTGATCAGAAATGACCAGCTTTCTACCATGTGCTTGATATAATTCCACATTTCAAATTCTGATTCGGGTGGTGGGCAGATCTTCGCTTACATAGACTGAAGGTTAAACGTCATTCTCTCCTCTTGAGCAAAATATCATGACATCTGCTCATTATCAGATGCTTTTCGCGCTTGAACCCCCCTGACAGACTGTCTCGTTCACCTCCGCTCGACACGTACAGACAGGCACTGAGCTGGAACGTCTCTCCCTATCTGGTCCTCTGTGCCGTCTAAAACGTGGCAGTGGTCAGTCACAAATGTTCGTTGAGATGTTTTTTAAAAAGTCAACCCCGCCCCCGACAAAACCCATGTTGTAATTAACACCCAGGTGGGAGGCAGGTAGACAACTCGAGTACCTGCTGGTAGGACAAAAAAGGCAACTGAAGGAGAGGAGCATAGGTCAAGCAGGATTTGTTAATTTCCCAAAAGAGAAACTCCCTGCTTTTTGAAGAACTATGAAGAACTATTTAAAAACATGCTGGCAACACAGTGCCACTCAGTGGAAGCAGCTCACACTGCAATCTGATTGTCTTACTGTTGAAAAAGAATAAAGGAGATGATATATATGAGGTCATGTGCTGAGTGTATGAATAAAATAATCCTCCAACCACTGTGCATTTTATACAGTGGATGTGCCATTCAAGGGGAAAAACGAAAAAGAAAAAGGTTTTCGGCGAACCTTTAATAATAGGAAGAGAATGCCTGAGGCAGTGTTGGGGATTTATCACTGGTAGCAAATGTGTCTCCCGTCTGTGCTTTTCCCCCCCTGCGCTCTTTAATGCGTGACACATGTTAGTAGACACTCGTCTTACGCTGAGCTTTTGCTCTCTGTATTTCCAACTGTTTTTGTGTAGTGATCGTGGTGCTGTTTGCTGCCCTGAGGAGGCAGAGGAAGAAGGAGCCTCTGATCATCTCCAAAGAGGATGTCAGAGACAACGTTGTCAGCTACAACGATGAAGGGGGCGGCGAGGAGGACACTCAAGCCTTTGATATCGGTACGCTGCGCAACCCAGAGGTGATGGATGCTAACAAGCTACGCAGGGACATCATACCCGAAATGCTGTTTCCCTTTCGGAGGACATCACCTATAAAGGATAACACAGATGTCAGAGACTTCATCAATGCGAGGCTTCAGGAGAATGACGGCGATCCCACAGCACCCCCCTATGACTCCCTGGCCACATATGCGTATGAGGGTAGTGGGTCACTGGCAGAATCCCTCAGTTCACTAGAGTCTGCTGCCACGGAGGGGGACCAGGATTATGATTACCTGAGCAACTGGGGACCCCAATTCAAAAAGCTGGCAGAGATGTACATAGGGAGGAGCGTCGACAGAGAGCCCTAGAAAGAATCACGATGGCTTCTGCTTTTTAATCAAGCCAATTTTTTTTTTTTTCCCCTGTTCGTCTAACTAACTAGCCAGGCAGCCATTTGTCTAGCTAATTACTTAGCCAGCTAGTTGACCGTCTGTCTACCTGTCTAGTTTGCTAGCTAGCTTGCTAGTTAACTAGTTGTCTATTTGATTCTCTTAGACATGTGTGTGTCTGCACACACGCACAAACACACACTGCAATCCAGGTGTGGAGGCTGTATGGATGGAAATTAAGACTTGAACTGAGTTGAATTTTCTCATTAATTGAGATACAGTATAATTCTCAAAGTTTTACTGTTTTTGGTCATAATCAGTGAAGATGCCTTTGAATTTTAGGATTTTTGTGAATTATAGTGTGGACTGTGTGTTTTGTAATTGACCTGAGAGATAGTAGTATTGTATACTATCAATGTTTAATGGCACTGGACCGGGTTTGGGGGGGGTAGGGACGGAGTCAAGTGGCTTTTCCAGCCAACTCCATTAAATACTCTAAATGTACAAAGTGTTTTTAAATGATGGACATCCTATATACTATTTGCTATCTTTGTTTGACAAGCAATGTTGATGTGAATGGTTGGTGCAGGTTATTTGTCAAACTGTGAATTCATTTCATCATATAGATGTTAATATGTAATGGAAAGTGTATGTTGTAGGAAAACTGTCATACACTGAACTCATGCTGTTTGAATGCTGACTCATTGTTTTATATTTATATTTTTATACTTATTTTTTTAATAAAATTATGTAAAGAAAAATTATCTATTTTTGTGGGTCCCACACACACACAATAGCCCTTTATTTCATGCAGTCGGAGTCTTGGGAATAACTGCGGCACAAACTACACACACGCTTGTGAGCAATAATTGAGGGATCATAAATGAGTCATTCTGATCATTTCAAATAGAACACATCTATAAAAAGGCGTATTTGTTGTATGAAAAAATGTAAATTTGGTAAGATGTACATGTAAAGTGTGCCGTTACTTGACTGAAAGGATGCCTTCCCTAATTTTTTTAACTTGCTTTGTTTGGTTCTAGTTTGGGTAGCACATGTACATAAATGCATGTACATTAAACTTTCCATTGACTTCCCTATATGAAAATATCTCTGTACTTGTACCTGAAAAATGCCTCCAGATGACATCACTTGGAGGAAACTTCATATTATGTCGTGTGTAATCATTGTCAACCTGATTTTCGAGGGTCCCCCCAGATGACATGATCTGAACTCCTAATGATGAGTGACGCTACTAGAGGACCCTAAAGTACAGCCACAGAAAGCAAGTCGAAAATTGATGAAGTCGCCTTTTAATAATTCAAACTTGGGTTGTGCCCCTGATCCCATAAGAGAGAGAACATCACACAGGGGACCACAGCCACCTGGAATTGTGCATGTAATATGGACGCTGTGGTTTCTGAGGCATTTACAGCTGAAATAGCCAGTTTTCTATAATCTTGATAGACGCATCTATGTGTTAGCTTTTGGTTTTTTTACTGGAAGCAGAGGGCTTAGTCAAAATTGCTGAATTGATTCACTTTAGGATAAAACTAGTGTTAACATCAAACTTGGAGAAATTGAAAAATGCACAATACCTGCACTACAAAATTTGGTATTTCCTCTTATGCTGTAAACCAATGAACCTTAAATGTACGTTACGTGTGGTTTCCCAGGGATCTGAGCCATAGATCTTCCTCACCCGAGTCTAATGAGAACTTTGTGACCGAAAGGAACTAAAGCGTTTAAAGACCAGCCACATCTGGATTTTTGTGACTGGCCACTTAAGAAACTGTGATACAGGTGCTTCTTGCAGCGAGAATGTAAGGCTTACACTGAACACCCACATACTATAAGGGCCCATTTCAGCCACTTCATTGCATAGGGGCAGCCACAGTCCACTTGTACAATGCCATCAGAGCAGAGTTTTAGTAAAATAACACTATGCTCAGCTATGCAGAAGCTTGATAGGCTCTAACATAAATTGTTCGGTAAACAGCATGTGCTTACTAATCTTGTTCACTTTATCAGACAGCAGGTAAACTTACCTAGTTTTGAATTAAAATGTGCAAACTAACTATTAACTTACACAACAATGTAATCATTACATCAGAAAATTAGGCCAGGACAAACTTTTCCTTAACTTGGTCGTTGATCAATACTGTTGCAAATTACATTTGTCGGAAATAGACAAAAAGAGTTTATGCGAAGAGTTGCAATGCATTGAGTGTTATGTGATATAACAGTGTTGTGATCTTCAGGGGAGTTTCCCTATATATGCAGACTCAACTGTAATCTGTATTTCTCGTGACACCCAAGGCTCAGGATGAGGTGCATCATTCCCTACATCTCCCTGACTTAATGAAATGAAGAAAAAAAGACATGTGCCTAAAAGGTTTGATGTTTTTCTGTTTTTTTCTTGAAGGGTTGTTTGTTTGCAATGCTTACAATATTAATGAATGTGACAGCTGAAGTATGAGCAGTATTTGCAGTACAGAAATTACAGAATCTCTTAACTATAAATGTGTTCCACATCAGAAAACATTGAATAATCTATATATATAATCTATATATAGTATAATTCTATATACTGACCCAACTAAGTATTTCCCAACTATAAGAAATCACTTTAATCACTTCAAAGAGGAGTCTGGAAAGAAAGATCCAGCTAAAGCTCCAGATTGAGACAGTAATCTTAAAGCTCTAAAAACTATTGTTTAATTGCTAAATAAACATAAAATACTGGCTGAAATCACAATAGTTAACGAGCAGAGTTTCTATTAGGTGTTTAATGTTGCAAAACCTCATGACATTTAATTTCTTCTGTACAAGTGATCCATCATTGTTAAAAGGAAAGTGACACTTGATTTGCAAGTAGAGTCTGAACTTTGTAAATTAATGTACAAATTTAAACAATTAAGTGGTGATTAGGAACATCTGTACATTGTAATGCACACCAATATAGAAGTGAAGCAATGAATCTCAGTGCCGTGAAGCTTTTAGTGGCTGGTCATTACAGGCACTGCATGAAGAGAACCTTATAAGTAAGGATCATATCTCAAAATAATGCAGTCAAATACAAAAACCTCATTCTTCCAAGACATAAACACACAGCCAACATGAGAGAGCAATGACCATGGCTTTCTCCACCGTGATTTTTCAGAAAGTGAAAAGCCACAAGGGAAGGCAGAACCTAATTCGGCAAAACCTCTGAAGCCTCTTAAGTTCAAGCCCTGTCCACACTGCAGCATCTCCATGCCACACAGCCCTTATTGACTGCCCTGCTTTTCCCCAACTACCAGAGATTGTTAAGACCTGCTGAATGCAGCAGATACTCGTATGCTCCCTATATTGATCAGCTTTCACTTACTAATGATGATGTAAGTAGCAAGGTTTTGCCTAATGATAACAACAGCGAGCAAACAAAAAACCCTGATAACCCTGTATTTGAGGTGCTACGATTTAAGAACAAAGAGCAGACATCCCAAGTTTTAAAGTGCATACAGTTTTGAGCATTAAGAGATTAATGAGATGTGCGTGAGAAGTTTGTTCTGAAACTTGGAAACACAGAGTGTTAACACTCTAAATGTCCAAAAGCAATTAATGACAGTATTAAAATGTAATTTAGGAAAATGAAACATTAATGTGATTGACTTTGTTTAACAAAGAATTTGGTTGTCTGCCCAGTGTGATGACTCAGAGAGAATGTCCTTTATTTGACCTGCAGGCAGCAACACGTGTCTCCAGTGACAAGTGAATGTCCTACCATCACTCCATTAATGGGGTATCCCCATTATGTCTTTAGGTCTCACCACTAATTTGACCAGAATGTCCTGTATTCATTCACTCTTTAGAAAAAGGGGCTTCTATTCTCTTCAGGTTATCCATTAGCTCTGTAGGCAGAAAGATAAAATATTCTCTGTTCACCCTACTCCCATGTGAATGCATGATTAGAGCTTAAGTAGGACATGTCCCATTTGGTGTAAGAAAGGCATTTGCATGTCACATGGAATAATACATGACAGATAACTCCTCATGCTAAATCGAGTGTGGACCACTGCAGCTTTATTAGTTCAAGTGAGGTGCATTAAGGAAGACAAGAATGGCTGATATTTATTTTTGATAAACAGGTACTTGCGTGCTGAAGGTTGTACGAAATTTCCATCGATTTCTAACAGATGTTGAGTACGTTTTGCTTTATTTTCATCATAGAAAGTTTTTTTTTCTTTTCTGAAGGACAAACAGGTGCATTCATGACCATGAGTTCAGCTCCAATATCCTAAGTCTCTACGCTGACTTGTTTGTGTACAGCTGCTCTAAGATCATCACACACAGACTGCAGACAGCTGGTTGATGCCATAACTTCAAGACTTTAATTTTTAGGATGTTGTTGTGCCCCCCGCAAGGCTCATAAGAGAAGGCCTCATGTCACGATTCATAATGCATTATGTGTTTTTTTATAGGTCTATTGTGGCTGGGAGAGACTAAAATATGCAAAGTACTGCAATCAATAATGCAGGTGAAATATTGGTATGCAGAAAAGATGTGACAGCACTGGCAGACCACCTGAGGCTTTTCTTCTTGTCCTTTGCGTGGACTATTTTAAATAGTCCTTTCCATCACAACACTTTCCCGAAACAAGTTACAAGCATACCGTGTACCCACTTTCTCACATTCCCTGGCTTAATGTGGCTAACGTGAAAGGGCATTATTTTTAACACATAGCGATTACGTAACTGTCCATTTGGCTACTTGTAAAGCCTCAGTTGCCCCTCTTGAGTGCAGAATTGATTTTTCCATTACCCACTGAAACCCACATGCTCTATAGGTAGTTTTCAGAAACATGCTGTAAAATAAACTATAAAGAGAATTGTTATTTAAGGCTACTGCAGAAAGCCTGGAAATACAGTCAGATGAAAGACACAATAGGATTTCTTTTTCCCCAATCAGCTGCCATCCAACCAGCGATGTTTTATTTTTTATTTTTTGGGGTTTGGCATAGATTGGCCAGTTATAGCCAGGTTGCACACACTAGGACAGACTGTTCTTTGTTTACGGGCCAGACAACTCACAGCATGGTCAGGCGTGGGCTACTAAACACTGTGAGGCTTAGTTAGTCCTGGGGTTTTTGACATGGGATGACACCTGCTTTGTTTCCTATGCCTCGTCAACTTAGACATGCCTTTTAGCAAGCACTCGAACAAGCAAAGGCAAAGTGAAAACTGTGGGGTCAGCCATATGTTTATTGACATCATGACTGAAATGACGGATAAAGGTTGCCTACTAAAAGAAAAGATAACCAAGTCAGTTCCAGACATTAGAGCAGATAAGAACCTCAAACCGGCACATTGAAACAACCATGTGCCAAGAAGGAGTCTTTGTACTCTTAACCTAAACATTGAACTTCTTAAGACGCACCAACCAAAAACTTGCAATTTAAATGCATTGAGCAGCCAACAGACTGACTTAAGTGCAGTACTGCATACACACCTAAAGTTAATTACTGAAGAACAAAACATTACAATAAATGTAAAACTGCCATCAAAAATAAAATGATAGTCTTTTAAATATTTTACTTTGACTGCAATAAAATTTGTATTTACACATGAAATACTCACAACTCACTGGAACCACTGACCAAGCTTTAAAGGGAATTTGGTGCTGCTGGCTAATAGTTATGTTCATCATTTGAACATTTAAAAAAATTCTTTTATTTGCGTAGGAAAAGAAAATGACCTCCGAGCACAAAGGGAATGCATCAGTGGCGTGGCATACTGCCTGGTTTATTATAATTACAAGCAAAAGCAGTTCTGAATGGGCATCTTAATGACCAAACAAATTGTTGCATATTTTAAACCCATCTGGATAATTTTCTTGGGATGTAATTGCGGTAGAGAAATGCTGGATGCTATCTTGGATGTGGTGAGTCTATATGCACACATGAGAACACGGCTCCTGAGATGATGGATAATGCCACTACTTTAGCTTCCAATGGACCGTTGCTCCGTCAACCTGAATATAACACAGGTGCACACAAGCCTGCTTTGTCATTTTGGTCTTTAACAGTGTATGTTATGTAATGTTAGTTATCCCTGGTAATCAAATGGTGATTAGGATCTGGTTTTCTTATTAACGAACATGCATTAACAGGTAAGGCACAGTGCTGTGTATTGGCATACATGTTCAACACAGTTACTTCTAGTGCAACACTTGAAGCATTCATGACCGACTATCCACAATATGTTATACAGTACAGGGCTTCAAGAATCAAGTACCTTACCTTGTCAAAAGGGATTTCTTTGGTTAACATTTGGCTCCATCTCCTGGTGGATTGAAACCACAACACAAAAAGATGCTCCGGTCTACAACTTTCTTTATCGCCAATCTCACAAATGTTTGGTATATCTACTTTTTTAAAACCAAAATCCAATCAGCCGCGTCATTTTTAATGTTGTGATGGACAGGGATCTGTATGGCAACAGCAAGTTATGATAGACTGTAAGTTCTGACAGCTGTCTGTCATGGCCAGTATTCAAATTTTAATTCAGACTCCTGTACACTACACGACTAAAAGGTGGTGTTGATGTTGTGGCTTTCTGGTGTGAAGATTCTGAGGGAAATAAATAGAATCCTATAGGAAAATTACAAACGTAACTCAAAGCAGCATTATTATTTAAAAATATTGTTCTGCATAGTAAGGAACCTCTATGGCATTGATATTATGGAACTGTTGCAGGATTGTGCAGCATTAACACTTCTGTCCAACACCTACATAGTTTTTGTTGTGTAATACAAACATTATATATGGGGTGTTAAGTCTGACACCCTTCGATATCATCTGCAGAGGGCAGCAGAGGTCTGTGAACATGTAGATGGAAGCTGTATCAAAGAATTTTAACCAACCAAGTCCACGTTCAAGCATATAAACACCTTTAAATACTTTTATTTTTTATTCTAATTACAATAATAATACTTTTAGGACAGAACGCAGGAAATGTACATAGCACTGAATTGCAAAACATTAACATTACATGGAATAAAGACAATCACAATCAAAGAAATGTTTTTTAAATGTTTCAATCAGGGATTCTGTAGGTGTCTGAATTACAATGGAGGCAGTGAACAGAAAAATCAGATTGAGTCTTAAAATTTTGCCAGAGCAAAATTACAAAAATGTATTTACCTTGCATGACGCATTTATTTACAGTGCATCCAGAAAGTACAATACCCCATAATGACAATGTGAAAGAAGTTAGTTCAAAAATGTTTGCAAATTCAGAAAAAGGAAGGAAAAAAATTGGGAAAACAAAAATCACGTAGTCAAAATTGAGCTCTGGTGCATCCTGTTTTTTCACTCATCATCCTTGAGGACATGATTTGGAAAAGCATACACCTGTCTATAAGGTCCCACAGTTAACAGTGCATGTCAAACCAAGCCGTGAAGTCCAATTGTCTGTAGACCACAGAGACGGGATTGTATCGAGGCACAGATTTGGGGAAGGGTACAGATTTCAAATCAACTTCTTTCACGTTGTCATTATGGGGTATTGTTTGTAAAAGTTGGAGAAAAATAATGAATTTGATCCATTTTGGAATAATAATTAAATTCAGTAGTAAATTTTCATGCGTTACAAAAACCCCAAGGTAAGGTGTTTTTAGAAAGACCATTTAAGTGGGTCTTCCTCAGAAGGTTGAGCGGTTTTATCATCTTGTGAAAGGTATGTTCAAGTAAAATGTATAAATTGTATTCCTACTTGCAGCTTATCTGGGATAATAACACTGTTTTTTTATGGTCTGTGTTGAGGTTACTTAAATATCGTCCCATAATCAAATCAATCCAATGTTTACAATAAATATTGGATTGATTTGATTTCAGGTTGTTTTCAGGCAGGAAAAACCTGATTTCCCCTTCTTTATAATACCATAGAAGATGGCGGGTTCCAGTGATGGGGGTGGGTGGTGGATTGGGAGTTCACTAACCTTTACATTTTCATGGTGTATGCTTGCATGATTTTGTCTTGTATTTGTTTGACTTATTGGTTTGTTTGTTTGTTTGTTTGTTTGACTCTTTATTGCACAGGTTGAATATCCTTAGCTCTCTACCAGTGGGTGTCTGGTCTCCTGGCTATGCTATGGCTGTCTGCTCCCTTTTCTTCATTTTAAGGATTTTATTTATCTTTAAAAGGGTGGTCTTAGCTAATCATTATGGCAGTTAGCACACACTGTTGTGTCCTCTTTATTGCCCTGTCAATCAACACATCTAGTAACTGCTGACTATTTAGCATTACCCAACATTACAAATACTGGCTGATAAAACAAAGTGCTGAGTTTGGGGACTGGCAGCTATGTTTTCTTTGCCATTTTTGCTGTTTCTCCAAGTCTCCAGTCTTAATTCTAAGCCAACAGTCTCAGTCGCTATTGAGTGTTTTGACACTGGAACGATATTGACCTTATCCTATTCTTTGCAATGAATAAATAAATGCCCAACCAAATCTTTAATGAAAGACAACTATTACATTTTGCTAAGTTATTCAATGTGCAGTTACAGATTTAGCAACAAGTAATTCAGAATGCTTTTACAATCAGTATGGTTTTGAGGGTGCCTCCATTTGCACAACTACTTGCAGGATTAGATGTGTTTGGGTAATCCCAATGGTTCCGTGGACAGTGTGAAGTTCACCAATACAACCACAACGTCTGTAACTGTGTAAATATGTTTAGGGCTTTAACTGCATAAGAGAGGCAGGCTCTTAGTGAAACCACATTCGGGGGGAAAAATGGCAGTGATCTAACCTATATCTCCATGAATTCATGCTTCATTAAAGAATGCTTCAGTTAAACAATGATAAAGCATTGCCCACACGACACGATGAGCTGAAATTACTGCAAAAGCTCTGGCTGCCATTTCATTAGGCGTCTTATACGAGTTGCACCAGTGAGCGTTTATGATCATGGACATATTATTTTATGTTAGTCTCGTAAAGTGCTGCAGAAACCATACCGCTTTTGTAGGAATGATTACATTTCCCGACGTAGACTTGCCCTTGCTTTCACCCTGCATACAAAAGGATTTAAACAGAAGAGCCCATTTCTATCAAAGACATACATGAAAGCTTTAAGATGTGTCCACTTACATCTAATCTCTCTTTACCTAAATATGGGAGGCAAAATATGGGACAATATATTCTTACCCATACTGAATCCCTAATAATCTCATCAAATACCCCCACATTTTCAGACCTCTAATCAGTTCCAAACCAGTCTCTGTAATTTAGCCATTTAACAGTACCAATGAAAAACAGAGGTTCTACGTTGAAAATGGATTACGGCAAACTGCCACTGGGTTTTCTATGCGTATTCTGCAGTGCCACTGTTTGTCAGATTGCAAAATGTTCATACAACCCCCGATGGATAATCTCTGAAACTGCAGGCTCTGCCCTTTGTGTATGGAATGTGTTCCAGAGGTCAACCCTGATCTTATCTTCTACTTTCTACGTTCGTTAAGCTCCATTCTGCTAAGCGTGTCCAAATAGGGTAATTCTGTGTTCAATTAAGCAGGGCAGACACAGGACATTCAACACAATGTCAATGAGATGCCACTAAGAGTGAGCTATCAATTTGATAGACAGTCAGAGAGGTAGATAATAAGCTGTTGTATGTCCCTTGATTCTGCACCACCAAGGCCATCTCTACAATTGAATTACACTGGTGCCTTGGTAAGTCACAGATGATAGGGCCTCATGCATTGCAAAAAGCCACCTTACAGTGACTGACTGAATGTGTTGCATAATTGTGTAGTTGTCTGTAGCTATCATGGCGCCTTACTTCCAGCCATGGCCATGAAGCCAGTAAAAAGAGACCTGCTAGGCCACACAAAGCACTGCAGTTGTCCTTAGGCAAGTGGCCAATGAGAGTGAGAAAGAGAGATAGAGAGAGAAGTAAAGTAGGGAATTAGGGGGATGGGGTGATTGTGCTATGCACAGGGAGCCAAATATCCCTGGGCCACAAGCCAAGTGGCCAGTCACAAGGACAACGTGCCAAGAGAATGCCATCCGGCCAGGTTGCACAGCCAGATAAAAAGCTCCACGGGTTGCCTGTAGCTCAACACAGACATCCCACAGTCTCTTCTCGTCTCAATAACTAGCATCTTTCCATAGCGCTGTTCACAGCAGTACACGTGCTGGAAAAACTGAACACAAATCCCAAGCAAAAGAGAAGAGAACATGCCTATGATCTTGACACAACTGTGTCCAGGTGTGAAAATACACGTTCACCCCTGAGGTTAAAGAACAAATAAATAAATAAATGATTCGAACCTTTGATTTTCTTTGGACATAAAGCCTGGAGTGATGCGCTGACATTTCTAGCATGAGGCTTAGATCGTTATTATCCTATCCGAACCAAAGTTCCTTGGGCTTTTCTGTGTCCATCTGCTGAATCTCAGAAATAATTTGGATAAACTTCCAGTCGTGTTCAAGGTCCACGAGCACATAAGCGAAAACATTGCTGAGCATGTTCCACGTGTC